>NC_142717.1:5455000-6705000 GCF_055471065.1 Atractosteus spatula
ATGAAAAACTCCATTTGCTGTTGAAATTCTGCATTGAACACAGTTTGTTCTGTGTTGTGGTGTGAAAATGTTAAAGTTAATCTGGAATGGAACATTGCCTTTTTGTGCTCTTTTACAAGCAGAGGAATATTTCAGAGAGGTACAGCCATCTGCTAGCTCTTTTTTCTAGGTCTGTGGATCGTTTAGAAACAATCAGTGCAGTCAATGTGTGTGCTGACATACAGTATAGATTGCAGATTGCTTTGCTTGTCACGTGACTGTAAAGAAATTTAGAATTTCATTTCATTTCAGGATCCATGGAAATGTAATTTAATTGGTGAGCATAGTTTTATGACAGAGAACGTAAATGGCAGAAAATGATGCACTGTTTTCTGTTGCTCTTGACAAATCACCTCTCTGATCTCAAAAATTGTGAATTTGTCTGCAGTCACTAAAATCAATAAAACATGGCAATATCATAGTTTGAAAACAGCAGTGGTGCCTAGTCAGCCATTTTGTAATAAGGATTGAAGATTTATTTTTCTTCCATAAGGTTTTCGGAGAGTGAGCAAAGCAGAAGCATGCACGACAAGCCAAATGGAATTATGTTTCCGTTAATCCAGGAAATATGGAAGTCAGTTTCTCAGCTACCATAAAGCAGGTACCATCAAGCTCCTGACTCATAAGCTGTTTCATATGCGCTGTTGCAATGTTGTGTGACAGGAAATAGCCTTCTAGCCTGCAGCTTTCACGCTGTAACTTCCAGGACGAGTATAAATTATTTTTAGAGGTTAATTTGCTGTAAGATATTTTCCACACAAATCTACACATATATGTGCAACTGTGCCCCTAAATTAATGACACGGATGTGGCTTAAAGTAAGCCTCATTATTTTTTATGTTTTCCTTCTACCCTTTTGCATGTGGTTTTAAATTATCAGGCTACTTCATAAATTAAAGGTGTTTGCTATAAACCTTTCACACATGGAATAGAGCTTTCTGGACATTAAGTGCAGGGGGAAACAGTCTCTACGCGTTTAATACAGTATAACTTCCAATAACAACGTTTTTTTTTCTCCTTAGTTATAGTATCTCTCCACCTTTTCTCCTACCTACTAGGAATTCATCACAGCTCACCATTCACAACATTCACATCCTCCAAATATTGACGCACATGTCAAGTGAGACCACAGAATGAAAGGCAGTCAGATGGTGAGCAGTGTTATAGCTTTTATTTGAATGAGCAGTCTCCAAGCTACAGAAGACATTGCGGAAACGGTCTCTTTTTGTTTCCTGTTGAAAATATAACATCTTCTCATCCGTCCTTAAAGCACTTTCTGAGTAAATAGGTTATCGCAAATATTCCATTTAGAACCCAGTTTGAACAATACATAATCACCTCATCTGTGATACTGCGATCCACATTTTCACCACCAGTTTTTAAGTTATAAGAAGGAAAGAGTGTCATAGCTTATATTTGCATATCTATGAGCTTTGTTTGCAGCAGGGAGAAATGGGATGTGAGAGGGAAGAAATATCTGCAATTGCTTTTAGCGAACACCCTGAGAAGAGGCACTGTCACGAGTCCAGTGGCAATCATACAGGTGGAATGACTCCTTCAAATCCAAAGTATTGCCACTTAAAAAGAGATGTTTGATGTTGTGCTTGTGGCAGCTGCAGTTGTTAGTTTTAGATAGTCATTAAGAATAATAGTACAGGTGCTCAGTACTAGGCTCTTGTCTTAATAGAGCATCTTCATTGAAAGCTTGATTGATGTACCATCCATTTATAAACATACACACATATCAAGAGCCAATGAGCCATATCGAATTAATCTCTGTGAATTAGTGAAAAACTAACAATGTGGCACAACATCATTTTCTCAGATGTCAGAACACATATAATTTGATCCCCATGCAATGCCTTTGTATGGATTGCACAGGCTCTGATGTATCATTAATATACAGCATACATGCATAAGATGCCTTTGAAGTATGCATGAAGGCAGTTAAATGTCTGCTTTGAGGTGGCTGAGGAATTTAATGTTTTGAAAAAAGTTTGGACTACACCAATACTATTTGGAAAACACAAATACGAAAAAGAGGACAAATATTGTGAAAATAAGATTTTAAAATATCCCATGATTCTGAGCATTTGTTTTTGCATAGAAGAATTTTGGCATGTGCTTAGACTGCTGCGATCACAGCGTATCTTTGAAGTCTAAGAAAAAATACTGGTAGAAAGTGCTACTTTCATTTTTTCTTCCCAGGCACTTCCTCCCTTTGTGATTACTGTGGCAAGGACAGATGAACATGAACATGGGCATCCCTTTGTTTCTAGCACTCTGATTTTCAAAGGAGAAGAAAAGAAAAGGAATTGAAAAAGACTTGAAACACGCTATATTCAGCGAAGCTTTTCTGTGTGATGACAGACCTTTTAGTTATTTTCAAACCTAAAAGGTAACCAAACTGACGTTTTACAAATAAATAGATCTAGGTGTTTTTTTTTCCCTTATTTAAAAACATACCAGTGGCAGTTGTCATTAAGCTGATGTTATGTGTTGGTAGAATATTTTAATAAAAGGAGAGCGTAGTATTTTTAAAATTTATTACAAAACAATTTACAACTTTAAGACAATTGTCATTGAGCCACCTTGGTATTATCATTTTGTTGTCAAGTTAGTGACCCTGTTATGTAGCATAGCATTAAATTCATTAGAAGCTGATCTGACTTTCGCATCCCTTGAAGTGTGAGAAAAGTTTGGAGTACCCTAAATGATAGCATTGAATGTTTCAAAGTATACTGGAACTGCAACAACGTTTTTTTAAAAAAAGTCTACTAGGTTATTTTTCAAAGCTTTGTGTTCTAGTGTAGCATTTAACCTCAATTTTCTGAAAGAAATTGTGCCAAACTTCAAATATGCTGATGTTTCATAGTAAATCAATAGAAGTTTATTCTTCTCAGCAACAATTAATCCCAAAGTCTTCTGTGTGATGACAGCAGCTTGATGTATGTACTGTACACAAGATAGAGCATCCAGTTCATATTACATTACAAAATTTGCAATTCAAAGCTGGGTCACTTTAATTTTTTTAAATAAAATACAGTTTTATATGTAGTTAAAATATAGTAACTCCCAAAAATGATCTTGAATTAGAAAAAGAGAAATTGATCTCAATATGTTTGAGAAACATAGAAGCAATAATATACTGCTTTGCTTTTAAATAAAATTCAAACCAAACTAAGGTGTGTGGTAAATGTCCAAAGAACTGAGATTATTTAGTCTTTCTGTGTCATTGATGTACAGAAGGTTCTAGGATCTGAATTATCTAAGAAACCCATCCAGCTATTACTCTAAGGATACCAAGGTATCTGTTTCAACAACAGTACTGATTTGATTAAGAATGTATTCAATAGTATTTCTTAATATAATAGCCAGGGATTAAACAAAATAGTTATGTAGCATTACAAGGACCATTCCTACAGTGGATATGTCCTACTTTCACCTGCTTTGACTGACCCACCAGTCCCCATCCATGTACTGTAGGTGTCTAATTATTCCGTCTATGGTGTTTGTTGGACTTTAGAGCACAGGCTTCTGACCTTACACTGGGCTTCACTCAAATGTTCTAGAAGTGCTTTTTCTTCTCTGCTGTTTTCACACTCTCTGTCACTCACCACCTTACAGTGTCCTCCACCAAACCATCTTGATTTACAGTACTGTATGGCACTGACCCTGCACAGTCAAGTCAAACTGCTCTGCTTAAATCCAAAACCATCGACTTAGAAAGCCTGTTTTGACTCTGGTGCAAAACTGAGAAACCAATGTGATACAGTAGGAGTAAACAGAATGTAAAGCTGAAATGGATCACTTTAAAAGTGTTTTTCAGTGTGTGGAAGGATGCTTTTGTTCCGTATATCAATTCAAAGTCAAAAGTATTTTTTAAGGTGAATTCAAAAAGGTGAATATTCACCCAGTTATTAAGTCTTTAGCAGACTGAAACATGTTTTTATCTACTATTAGCTTGTACTTTGCTCCATCCATTTGTCCTTCAGTCCTAACAAGCTTTCCAGTTCCCATGACTTCATCTCTGACATGCTTTCAAGCTCCTTAGTCTTCATGGTTGAATCCTTTCAGACAAATAATCTTTAAGCTAAATTTGTGGCCCTTTAAATGTAATTTTGTACACCTAAATTAATTTGAATACTTATGAAATTATTATATCTTTCTTGTCTATTAATTATGTATTTACATCATTCTTAATCTTTTTTTTTTGTTTTCATTGTTGAGATTGAATCAGTATTCTTTTTTTACAGTGTTTGAAAATTCCACATACTGTAACACAAAACACAAGCCAATCTCCTCACAAAAGTTCTGTGTTTGCTCACTATATAAACCAATTAGCTAAGCCACTTACTAGTTTCACAATCACAGTTTCTTTCCAAGACTCTTTTCTTAAAACAGTCTTCCCCAAAAAGTAACTTTCTCTCACTGAGACTCTTCCAGAAACTTGCATATCCAAACACACCTCCCCAGGTCTCTCTGCTGCGATGCTGTACAGAGGACTGGCCCTCTGTCCCCAGACAGCAGATGTGAAATAATGGAGACGCCTCAGGATCACCTACTGTAACCAATCGTCTTATCTCAACTGGTCAGTTGACTGAGGGTGACAGGACATTCTGCAGAATGTAGTTCAGACCAGAGCTTCCACCTGTCTAAACATGCCATCCACTCACAACATATTGTAGTGGGGAAGCATTTATCAAACTTTCAGCATGGGTACAAATCTCACATTATCCCCAACATTCATGAGAGAAGCAGCTATTTTTTACAGTGGTGAGGGGCTTATTCATAATATTTTATTTTGTGTGAGGTAGTGAAAGGTGGCTGTGGGAGGAAGTCATCATCTTGGCTCAAAACGCTGGCCAAATGATGTGGCCTTGAGCCAAACTGACCATCTGTTGGTCTGAGTGATTCTTTAGGACTTGGAGGGAATGGGATTACATGTGAGGGAAAGGAGCTGTTGGGGCTAATTAAGAGACGTATGAAACCATTTGGGAAGAAAGAGATTCAGTCTGCATCTAGGTTCTATCCTAGAAGGAGAAACTGAGAGCTCCAGTGGAGACTTCATTCTAGTATCAGTTTGATCTTGCTTGCAAGCTTATGGGACTTAATACGTTACACCTTAGACTGTACTATGGGACATCACATTTTGGACAGGCTGCATTGTAGCTCATTTACCAGACACAAAATAGGGGTGAAGTACCCTGTCAAAGTGTAAGGTTGGCCTAAGGTACCTGGACTGACATGAAGTGCTAGTGCCTGAAGGAGTGGGTCATCACTTGGCAAGGTAATAGTGTTTCTTATACCAGTAATTGAGAGGGAGGAGACTAGATAGCACAAGGTGAGTCTTGAGTACCCTTTGTGCAGTCGAATAGTCACAGAGTGAGAATGAAAGACAGTAACGAAGCTGCAAAACTGACTGCTGCTGTGTCAGGGATGCAAATGTTTGTTTGTTTTTTTATAGAAAGGTGTCCCTGGCAAAACAGGATCAGCCAGTACAAGAGTAGGTGACAAGTGAAGGAGTGAGTCAAGGTGATTATTCAACATGGAGAGTGAGGATTGAAAGAACTGGTAATTACAGAGTAAATCAGACTGATAACGCTATGCCTGGTGTTCAGTGAACATAGAAAGCACTGCGCACCAGTTAATTTGGAATGTAATTAAATGTTCTAGTGCCTGGAGGAAGGTGTGAATAGAGTGGAAGGCTTGAGAGAGTGTGATGGCACACAAGTCTGAAAGATGTGTGTGGGCAAAGTCTGAAGTTTGTCTTTCTGTTATTGGGTAAAGACTGTACCGTTCTCCAAATGAACAGATATGTTTGAAGACTAAAACAACATGTGAAAAACAGATAAGATCAGAAAGTCTCCTTAACATGGGCAACAGTTGCTGGTCATCTCAAAAATATAAGAAGGATCCAAATGTAAAACATGTGCAGAAAATTCAAAAGAAAGTGCTGGTAATTATTTTAATAATCCCGATATTTGGATTCACAAGCCTTGAAACATGAAACCCCACCATTCCTTTCTGACTGCAGTTCCCTAGAAACATTAAGACCTTAATCATTTTCATGTGGTTTCATGTCATACAATGTTTGACCCCTGACAGCATTATTACTGATATAATTTTATACTTAATTATCCTACAGGGCCATGACAGGATTACATTTTTTATTGTACGTATAAAGCCTATGACTTCAGCGGGGGTTATGTTTGTTCTGAAGGTGGAAGGTAATACAACTGTGAAAATTGACTTCAGTGCTATTTAATTAAGCAAGAGATGGCTGTGCTCATTCTCAAGGTGGTTTAAAAAAAAAGAGTTGCAGGATTTACAGCCACTGTAATGAACTGCAATTACTAATACTTGTAACACTTTCAGGGAAGACCTTAACAAGGAACATAGGCTGCCTTTAAAAAATGGCATTTCAGTTTCACAAGGCCACTAAGAACAAAAAGATAAAATGTTGAATAAAATGTTTGGAATTTAATAAAAAAAGCTCAAGGGACTTTTCTTACCTTCAAATATTTCTGCAATGACAAAGGAACCAAGTTTTTTTGTGAACTGTTATAAAACTATAACCAAAAATATACACGCATTTTAATTTGAATAAAATATAATTTGCTGTAAAAATGTGCACACAGATGTAGTAATATTCACACTGAGGTGTGTTCTTGATAGAAAAGTAGAATGTGTGGGGACACATTGACAGCTGTGACATAGGGTTTTATGAAATGCATTTGCATTTCAACTGATATGAAAACTAAGTAAAATACAATGTACAAATCATATGAACAGCTAAATTTAGCTGCAACTGCAAGAAGAATCTCTGCTTTGGCTCTTCAGAAGGTGATGCACAGTGGTGTAAAATGTTCTGTTTTCATCCCTTCATCTCCTGGAGTGTCCTTGGTGCTGTTCATTCTTTTAGCTTGTCTTCAAAGCTTGAGTAATCTGCTCACTTGGGCTGCTGGACATTATTTGTTCTTTTGTCTCCTTCCATTTTTCTTTCCAGTCTTTGTAGTTTTGAAATTCCCCCCTTACACTACTGGAAACAGGTGCTCTTCAGGGGACTGTTGAGGTCTTTCTGATTTTGATGTCACTCCCTATTTGTGCTTTGATTGGCTGTGCATCTTGGTGTGCTATTGATGCTTTCTCACATGTGAAACCTGAAGAAACCTGAATTTGAATCACATTTTCATGCGTAGTCACGATGGTTTGCTCACGTTACTATTCCTGTAGTATTCCTGTAATATGCCTGCCCAGGCATATTGTCTTCTGTGGAAGCTTTCTCTACACACTCTGAGAAAGAAATGAATAAAATGTATAGATTTCATTATAGAACACTGACCTCACTGATTTCTTTCCTTCTGTGAATTTTCCCAGGAGTTACAGTGTTTTCATCTGGTATTTTTTCTATGGTAGTTTAAAATCTTCTCATCCTAAAAACATTTTGTGCAACTGTGCCTAAGGGCATGTGGACCTGGCCCAAATTAAAGCCCGTCAAATGTATGCAGACTTTGATATCCATTTTAGTATAATGTTTGTGCCAAAAAGAATTACCTCCTGCATAGCATTTTCTGTGCTGTCATGAAACAGTACACATCATAAAAGAGGCAAGTGAGGATACTGGTATCCCTATCCTAAATTCTTTTTTTGTTCAAACTCAAACAGGCAGGCTTGTCAGTTTCACTTCTGTTTTGCTCATAAGTACATTTGGTGTTTAAATCAGTTTGACGTCCCACCCTGAATGAAATGACTCTATTTTCATGTATCATATGTCCACTCGCGCACGTTAAAGGATGATCGGTAATATTTTGAAGCCTACCCATGTTCATCATGTTTTGTTAAATTATGTCCAAGTACCAACTTCATCTCAGTGACCTTTGCTTTTTGGTGCCGATACTGAGGGCTGTGCTACAGTCTTCTTTAATAATGATGCTGAGACATCGTTTGCTCCCACCTGCTCCCTCCTTCATGTGGGTAAATCAAGTAATCTACACTCTCACCACTTCATATAGGTGGTCCTAGACCTTTGGCACAAAGGGACAAAAATTTACTTCTAGGGGCTTCCGATTGACTCATTCTTTCTGAAGGCTTCTGTTCTGTGCTGAGTATGTTTCCCGATTGGCAGTGAGATTAGGAGGGATGAACGTCTACTGTAACTTTCTTGTCATGCTGTTTAGCACTTTCCTTGTGGCTGCTGGGTGGCTGAATTTGCAGTATAATGAGTGAGAGTGAGACTCTCCCATTTAAAATGTATTTCCTGGCTCTAACTTTTGCACTGTATTGTAGTCCAGAAAGAGGTGAATGTTAAATGAATGTTTCAGAGGACACTGTGATGATAAAAGAGTTATAGTTATAGTTGTATATGTAGGTTGATTAAAAATGGCATTTCCCAGGTGAGAGTAACTAAAGGAAAATGATTAACTCTTTAAAGTAAAGAAGGTCATTCTACTTTGCTTGGAATATTTCGTTAGGATTTTAGCTGTCCTTGGGTTGTAATTAAGATTAATGCTTAAGTGCTTAAGGCATATTTATTTTATGACATGACTGTCTTCTATATTTCGGTATTAAAAATAGAAAAGAAAATGAATCGCATGTTGTAGAAAGAAAGTTAATTGAGGTTAGGTTTGAGAGGCACAAGTGAGTGAAGGTAGACGACTGAAGGATAAGAAAGCCAGTATGAAGTGCCGTGAGAACTAGTCTATCACGTTTATAAAATCAGATTGACTCCTTGTTCCTTTTTACACATCCCTAATGCTAAAATACTACATTGTGAACTAATAGATGCGGATCTAGTATACAGAGAGAAGATGGAAGCTGAAAAAGGCATCAAAGACTTCTCAAGTATGAAAATAAATGTGGGGAAAGGTCTAGTAAAAGTAGTTTTCAGTATTCAGTATATTCAGTACATATTGGAAAGAAACAGCAAAAGCAACAGCAAGGGATACATTGCTGCACACAAAAAATACAGAGCTGAATATATATAGCATAAGAATGGTCCACTTACAGTGTGAGAGCAACTCAATTTTAGATCCCATCATTCACCTGGTGAGTTTTCTTAGCTTTTTTTTCTTAGCTTTAGTGTGCTGGTGATTTTATTTCCTTGGCCTTAATAAATTGTCCAAGGAAAACATCTCTCAAATGTAGCCTAGTTAGTTTCTTTAAAAATGGTCCACAGTTTCATCCTCACAGTCACGACACAGATGTCAAGAACAACAGTCCAGTACAGCACTTTTTGTGCAGCACAGAAGAATTACAGAGCTCCTTTTCTGGCAGATCTATTAAATATAACTGAGAAGAGTTCATTCTTCATCCTTCAGTATGTAACAATTGTTACTTCACATTAAGCAAAGAATGTGGTATTTTTCTCCAAAGGTCCTAATTCCATTCTGCAGCAGGGAGACACATTCTTATTACCCAAATAGAATGTCAATGCTATATAAGCTTTAAAGCCATAAGTCTCTGATGTATGAAAGGGTCATTATGATTTCTAAGCCAAAAGTACTGAAACACACCTGAATGTCTGCTGAAGAATTAGGTGAAAGCATCAAAAGGGCTTTAAGGATACTGGGATGACGGTATGAAAATCATTTAGCCTGATACCTAAAATATGCATTGAATCCCTGCAATGATTTATCTTGGGAGGTTTACATTAGGTTTTTCACATTCTCATTGTTATTTTGACATAGTTCTGCCAGTATGCCATCACTATGCTTCACTGCACTCGACTACGACAATAACATGGCATTACTATTAAATCATGGTGTTCCCATGATCTAGTGTTATAAAACAGGGATGGTTCATGGAACCCATAAGAACCACACCAAATCTATGAAAAAAACAATGGAAAAAAAGATAACCTAGTGTTGTAAATTTGTAGTTATAAACTTTCATATACAAATACATCTCTGAATATCGTGGGGCTTACAATCTCAACATGGGATTTTTTTTTTCTCGTGTGCTGTTATTTCTTCCAAAGGTCACGTTGCTGCTCTGAGACATTGCCAAGCAGAATAGTGAAGTGCATTAAAATATGTTGGCTTGTCTCTGTATCTTTTCTCTTTACTCATTTATTACTATGCATTGGGAAATGGGAAAAGGAATATCCTTGTTTTCTTTTAGATGACTGTGTTGAGTCTTTGTGACATCAGTGCCAGGTTTGATTAAGATAGCAATCCCATCATGCTATGACTCTCTATTGATTCAGATGTGGTAAAAATTCCAAAGGGAGCCCTTACCTATTACTCTCTATGACCTACGTAATGGCAGATTCGCTCATAATGGAGAAGTCAGAACAATTCAGCACACGCTCCATCTTACTTACCTTTCTATTAGAAACTGCTTTGCTGCCATTTCGGTTTTTAAGAGGTTTATTGTCACAGTGGTCTTCACACACCCTTAAGCAATGGTCTCTTAGCAAACATCACTGCTGTCATCTGTGAAACTGTTAAGAGTGGTTTACGCTACAGTCTATTTTGATGTGATTTTTCTTTGCTGTATCTCAATGCCATATATAATAATGCTAAATATTTCACATCTGTCTGAAGAATATCTTGGGCAGGTGCCAGCTTTTGAGGACCAGCTGTTACCTACTGTTTCTCTGTGATTTGTTGAGTGCTGCTTATGTGTGAAATATGAAGGCATTGGTACTGTTGTCTGAAAATCCCATATGATCCACAGAAAGTGAATGAAATCCTGTTCAGATATGACCACCAATAGTATCATCATCTAAGTGTCAGTCACCCAAGTTTTCCATATCAAATGGGTTATTTATCTTTTTATAATGATAATGGATTAATAATAATTTTATCATGATAATTTATAATGGGTTAGTTATCTTTTTTTCCAAGCTGGCTGGCATTGGCTGAATCTACCAATTCAATCATTCAATCATGTTGTGTATTGGATCTTAGTAAAATATAGCAATAACTTTTGTTGTACTAACATGGACTGATTTTTTATTTAAACTGCTCTGGCCTTGCACTCGTTGTCTGCTCTGGTTAACCTCAGCCTTGTTTTTGTGGTAATTAGTTGAAAACAAATGGATCAAATTGTAATTACATACTGATAGCTCATTAGTGTCTTTCTAACATGAGTCAATGGCCATCACATACTACACAAAGGACTCAAAGTTTATATCTGTTCATTCAAGAACAAGTAGTTTGAGTGAGGTCTGTATTTCCTGAGGTCAGTATCGTCAAACGTATCCTCTTACACAACCCCTGATGTGGTAGGTGATGTATGCTTCTCATCTGGTGGAGAGATAGCCATGATTGAAGAGATGGAAATATAGCCATCAGAAAAATGAGACAGCTCTAAAAAGTATGTAAATCAGTAGTGCTTGATTTGGCCCTTACATATTAAATCAGCCTGTTAGAAGTCCATGCTCATATTTCGTTAGGGATTTTTAAGGGTTTCTTTTTTTACAATTAATCCTTTCCAAAAAATAAAACTGTTTAAGTAAGTAATTGTATTGGAAAGTTATCTTCTAATGAAGTAAAAACCCTTTACTGAACAAGAGGAAAAGGGATTAGTTTTGTAAGAGCGTCCACCCAGTTAGATTTCTCTGAATGTTCACCTTTAATTTTTAATTACACCATTTCTTTTTTATGTTTCTCAAGCATGCAGATTCCTTACATGTGTTTTGAATCCATTCAGTGTCTCTTTTTTTCTGTGGGTTGCTAAGTAACATGCTGTGGAGCTAGCAGTCTTTAAAATGGGCATCAGCCATTTTCTGGTTCACTGTTTGTGCTTTTCAACTGTGTTTAAATGACTAAGATGTATCTGTTTTCCCCCTTGTTCTCTTATTATGATGTGTATTTGCAATGGAAAAAGAATTTATAAGCTCTCTGGAAATGCACAGTAATATGAGGAAGTTAGCTTACATGTTGTAGTTAATTAATATAATTGAAATAAGGCTTATATATTACTTTCAATAAAATGTGATTACATTGAGAAGTAGTAAAATTAAATAGTTGTTAATGTTTAAATATTTTCGTATCCGGCTTGGTTAGTAGGTTTGTCCCCAATTGCATGGTCCCAGTCCTAGGTTACAGAGTACCTTCCTTGTTTCCCCTTGTGATACCTTCTTATGGTTACTAGCATCTTTTGTATATGTGATTAAAAGTAATATTGTTCTTAAATCATTCATGAACATTAGATTCCACAAAATACTTTGTCAGTTTCTTCAATTGTTTTTTTAAACAAGTACCTTCAGTCCAGATAGACTTTGTGGTTTGGGAGGACTCTGAATCCATTTTTAGGTAGCTCAGTCAAATCTTCCCACAGTCTTATGAATTCCAAGCAGAAAAAAATAATATATTTTCTGTATCCAGCATACAGAATTATCCTTTGGTTAATGTAGTTACATTGATCTCTTTAGAGATGTGGTTTAATATGATTCAGATAGACTCAAAAATGTGAAAATCAAATCAATATGAACTTGATACTTTGCTACTAGTTGCTATAGGATTTGTTGATACCTTTTTCATTCAGATAGAATTGTGTTTGTTTTCTTCAGTCCCACCACTGATCAGCAGAATCCTCTCTGATGAAATGCTTGACTGTAGTAAGTAGGTTTTGTGACTTTGATCTGAGCACATCTAATACACAGCAAACACCTAGTGTGGTACTGGAATCATAAGGTGGGACACATGTCGTAAAGCTTGCAGAATAGAAACTTAACACTCTTAACTAATCTGCCTGGTTAGAGCTCCTTTGGGACTACCATGTTTGTCTCCCAGCGAGAAGATGAACTGTGATACATTTGTCATAGTAGCCCAGCAACTCAACAGGTTGAAACAAGACTAAAACCCCAAAGAAAATTATTTCTCTTTCCTTGGCAGCTCTTTTTCATGTCGTGCAGCACAGTGTACAATCCAGTATAGTTTTCCACATGGAGGAAAAAAATGACAAAAAAACAAACCAGTGAAAATAAGCAGCAATAAAAGGCAAGCAGACCTTCCACTGAAACACAGATAGAGACAGTAGCATGAAAAACAGTTTTGGACTGATGCTGCCTGATGGTTTTAACTGTTTGACAAGTGGACCTCAAGTGCTGTTTTTGACCCCTTTGCCCTTAGTTTGAGACTATACTGCTGGCATTTATAACTGGTGTCTTAATGGTTAACCTATTTTTTTCTCCATGCCTCTCCAAAAAAGTCAGAAACAACAATTTGA
Organism: Atractosteus spatula; assembly: GCF_055471065.1. Lineage (NCBI taxonomy): Eukaryota > Metazoa > Chordata > Actinopteri > Semionotiformes > Lepisosteidae > Atractosteus > Atractosteus spatula. The sequence continues at coordinate 5,468,219 of NC_142717.1, forward strand.
CACACTGGGTCAGCTTGGCACCAATGCAAGATTGAAGCACCAGGTGTGATTAAATAAGATCCCACATTTCATTCAAACTTTAATTTTCCCATCACACTCCAGCAGCTGCTGAAGCACATTGCTCGCTCCCGAAAGACAGAAAGTGTATTACATTTATAGCATATACATACTGTAATGGAAAAATGCACTCTAGATGTCATTCTCTCCTGGCCTGCTGTGAATTGGTATAGGCCTCGTGTTTTTCAGGTTGTTCAGCTGCTGATGGGGGACTGTTACAAATCTATTTTATTTCTCTTGGGGAAGAGATTGATAATAGTGTTTTCTTTATGGAGACAGTTGGAATTTTAAAGGCTTAGGACCTTATGAGGTATTCAGTATTTACAGTGAGCTGACAGGAGGAAGTGAGAGGAAAGGACCGATCATGCACTAAAAAGTGGATGAATAACATCAGCTCTTTTAATAACTCTCTTTTTAATACAGTGATTCCAAATAAAGTCTAATAGTGTTTCATAGAAAAAGGACCCTTGTCCTTTAGAAAACTATACTTTTCATTTTGACATATTTGAGATTTTTTTCATCTTTAAAAAGATCCAAATAAACATATACATGCTTTACAAACACTAAAAGTGTGCTCCCTGTGATGAACACTGCAGACTGTGCTTGTACAAGGTGGTTTGTTTGACTTTGCAACATCCCTTCTGCTTGCTCCTTCTGAATCGACTGTTTTTATGAATAAATTTAGGGTATGTTTATTGCTGGAGTCGCAGAAGTATTGAACCAGAACAGTCACCGAAGAAAATGACATTGTGGAGATGTGATCAAAAAGGCTAGCTGAATGATTTGGTGTGCTGTGTGACATGTTGCTGTGCTAAAATTAAAGCAGTTCATTTCCACTGCATGTTATTGTGAAGTCCACTTATTTTGATTCAGTCTGACATTCTGGTGTCAGTTCTTCTGTCACCCTGCAGTGAGTTCAGTTGACAAATTTTTGTTCTTTCTGCTGTTTAATTTCCCACAAGAAAATAGACAACTTCTTGCTTCCTTGTAGTTTTTCAGCCCATTCTTGTATGACCTTGAAGACTTTCCTGTCACTTCTATTAGCATAATTTAATTATGCCTATATTCAATATAGGAAAAAGGAGAATTCAACAATTGGAAGGCATTCGACTCGAATCTAGACTAATTTCCAGTTAGTATGTCTTAGAATCAGTTATAGAGATCTGAATGCTTTTTGTTAAAAGTCATTTTGAATCTACGTATTCGCTGACTCCCTTGAAATCTTCCCAGGTAATGGTCTGTAGTCAGTAACAATAGGGTTGTAGGAAGCAGATTAAAATTAATGGGGTGCTTGCTCATACTTTTCAAGTGGTGTTACATTCATTGTTGCTGCCTGGGTGTGAATAAAATTCATACTTTTCATTACACTAAGGATAGTGCATGAGGAAACACAGAAAAAAAAAGTCTGCTAATGTTTAGAATTACCAAAACTACAAAATGATGATATATCAATTATCTGTATTATTAATATTTTGCATATTGAAAATTACCAATATACAAAATTATATTGGGTTAAGTATGGAGCAAATAGGGGTGAACCTTTCACTTAGTGGACTAAATGAGCTAATCTGTGGGGAGCATTGAAGTTGCATGATTGTGAGAGCACTGTGATCACTGCATGGCTTTTAGACTAGCCTTTAAAGTCCCTCAGCACCTTCCACCCTGAAACTGGGCACCAAGAGTATTTAATTCTGCTTAAAAAATCCAGGGTGTATTTCTGTCAGGCTTCTCCACCTCAGAACAGAACTGACTACCTAGAGAATTCAGCACTGATGAAAGTTAAGGGTCTGACAATCGTGCAGACAAAAGTCCCTTTTTTCATGTCAGAACTACCGTCTAGAATCCCTGCACTTGGGACCCGCACAGCTGTCAGAATCTGAATGACTTGTATACAGTCCTCCTTCAGGGAATAGTGAGAGTGGCTGGCAGATTGACAAAGAGCCACATTTTACTTGCAACATCTCGTCCTTTCTACCCACCTTGCCAGTATTGCAAAACACTGCTTAACTGTTTGTGGTCTGATGTGTGCTTATGTAATATTAGTCATCTGAATGCAGATTTTTAAATATGTGGCGTCTCAAAAACAAGATCTCTTAAAATCAAAAATGAGTTACCCTTGTGAATTTGATTAGAGAACCGGCTAGTGTAGTATCATCAGATTTATCACGAGCACAGGGAATCACGTCACCTGATTGTGATATTGCCTAGTAAAAGTCTGTAGATGGATTGTTTGTGCGATTGTAATTAAAAATACTGAGGGCTCCTGTCACAGTACAGTAGCAGTTGCAGGAACCTTTTCGTCAAAAAAAGCCTGTATTGCTTCATCTGAGTGTCATCTTGGTCCTTGATAATACCAGGTCACACAATGCAAACAGCAGCCATGAGTTTTTACAGTATTAAACAATGGACCAACGACCTCAGGGACCTGACCTGAAGCACAGTGATTGCCATTTATTTGAAAACACAAAGAAGCACAAGTTCGAGCACACAATTGGCAACTGACAGCAAGAGCAGTAAGCAGTTAAAGGGAAATCGCAGTCCCAGTTTCTCAGACCGCTTATTAAATCTCGGTAACAAAACAAATTCATTGATGTTATAGAAAGAAATTACAGATTATGAATTAATTCGGGAAAGTACAGTAAGTCACCATGTGGTCGTGAACTCGCATTCGAGTGCCCAAAAATTGTGATGTGATGCAGCCTTTCCTGCTCATAAGAGTCAGTGTGACGTACATGCGAATAAGTACGGGTTGTACAGCGGACATTTTACCGCAGAAATGTTCCAATGTGATCTACATGCAAAGATCAGTAAGTAGTATTTGTCGCCAAAATCATCTCGAAATCGGTATATTTCTATTGAATTAAAAGAGACGTATTCACAGGCCTGCTTGTTTACAATGTCATAGGGCCGCTTCACGTCACCAGAAGTTTTGTCGCCTTATTCTGAATCACAGAACATGGCGCTGTGCATACATGGAAATGTTTGAGTATTTTGTGATGTCAATTGGAGGTTTTAAAGTTACTTACATTTGACTTTTATTGTGGTTTGAAATGCACTTATAGATACTCATTCTTTTTAACCCCAAAATATAAAAATAGAGTTACAGTTCCCCTTTAAGACTTAAGATGCCGTGGATTAGTACTATGCCAAATTCACTACAGGGTTGTTAAGGTTGGGCACATGCCTAAACAGGTTAAGAGGCCATGTGAAAAACCGCTGTGTACTATGACTGCTGTACTGTATAGCAACTCCTATGCAAATGTTGGCACAGTTTGCTACAATTTTTTTCCCACCCTTTCATACAGTATGTTTAAAACCTTTGCTTTGAAGTAAGAGTCACCTTGGACTGAAAAACCACCAATCATTTGGCTGATAATAATAAAATTACAAGAAATAGGTTTATTCCATGCTGAAAAGAGAAGAAAGAAAACACAACAAGCCTTCTTCAGGTGTGAGGACCTCACTTAAACACACCTTAAACACACCTCACACCTGAAGAAGGCACCACGGCTGAAACATTGTGTTTTCTTTCTTCTCTTGTCAGCATGGAATAAACCTATTACTTGTTACTTTGCAGCCTACGCATGCTGACGCAGCTACCCACCTGAAATAATAAAAGTATTATTGTATTAGTCATTCTAAACCTTTCAACCACTGTAGATGTACAAAGCATTTTTGCAGGCTACTGTGGTACGAGCGTATTTACTAATGTAATGTGTGTACTTTATTTAACCATGGTTTCCCTTAGTTTGTGTCCTTTACTGCCATTCTTTATTGTGAATAATTCTTTAATTTACAGGGAAAGATCTGGATGGATGTGGTTATTGTTTTATTATACTGTATATACTGTAATTTATATATTATGTGTTCAGAAAGACACAGTGGTGTGGTGGTAAACATTGCAGCCTGGATTCAATTCTGGACCTGGGGTACTCTGTGTAGAGTTGGTACGTTCTTCCCATGTTCATGTTTGTTTCTATTGGGTGCTCCAGTTTCCTTCCATAGTCCAAAGACTTGCTGGTAGGTTAGTTGAGTTCTGTAAAATTGGCCCTGGCGTGAGAGATTGTGTGTAACCTGCAATGGACTGGCATCTTGTGCAGGTTGTATCCCGCCTTGCGCCCAAAGCTCGGCAGGACAGGATACCGGCCTCCGTGACCCTGAATAGGATAAGCAGCTATTGAAAGTGATGAGATAATGTGGTAAGATGTATTTAGTTGCATACATGTTGATTCCAGACCTGTGTCCCTGTGACTAAATTCTGAGCTCTCTGTCATTCAGCTGACCCTAAACTATGAATAATATTTCTTGTGTCTGATGATCAAATAAAGCTGTACTGTATGCCATTCTGCATATTATATTAATGAGACACCAAAGCCCTAATGAAACATACTTCAGAATTACTTAGAGTTTATGTGTCCTCATGCTGCGTTCAAAACTTTCTTTAATGAGTAATCACTGAATTGTGATTCAGAACCTGTTCATTAATGTACTTCAATTCTATTGGTTAATGTTTCAGAGAGAGAATTATATTTTCTATACAAAATACAGAAAATATAATTTCTACTTTGACTCTATTTTGACTTCTCATGTTCATTCCTAAACACAGTGTACGAGGAGTAACCATGTGTTTACTTAAAATGTAGTGTTTGAAATATGCATGGAAGACATCAGTAGGACCCTGTGAATATAAAAACACACTCTGCTGCACCCTTTGTCCAATATTGCTGAGATATGAGTCCCACTGGATTACAAGGGAGAACTTTATTTGCAAAGTTTTATTTCAAGAAAAGCCTGAAAGGAACGTTGTGCCTGTATATTCTTTATACATACTGTATATAATATTTTATTGAATTACTGCCACTAAAATTGTACTGTATCGGAGATGTATTTCTTTAAATAAAGGAGGTCAAGAGATGCTAAATTTGAGAAATGTGTTGAAAAAAATTGAACAGAGAGAGCTAAATCAGAATTTTTTTTCCATGTCCTGTGGTTTCAGTGCTGCGTGCAGAGTTTTACAAATATTGTCAGCAACCTCCTAATCTCACTGAGACAGATTGACCCAAATTTGTTCTCTTCTCATTAATCTACTGTACGTTTCTGCACTGTTGAATGGCGTGCCCTCTCTTTTTGATCTAGATGTAGTCCATTCCCTTTGGATTTGCAATTAAAATGTGTAACTGGATAGAGAAATTCTACAATTAAAAATATATTGAAGCATGGCACTTGTTCAAAAACATTTTTACAGAGTATTCATAGAACAAAAGCAGTTCATGTAACACTAAGAGTTTGAGAGTGTTTGTAATATTTGCCAGTCTGCTGGGTACAAGTGAAAACAGGGTGATTTCAATTAAAATACAGCTGCTAATTTAATCCATTTCAATTCTCTTCCAATTTTTGGTTTCGAAAAAAGAAAGTGAAATTTACAGACTTCAGAGAGATTTTGATCAAAGAAAAGGTATGTTAATTTCGTCAGTACGGCTGTCCTTTCCAGGCAGTCTACATCATATGTAGAAAACTTTAGCTAATGCATCTGAGCAAATGTGATATTTTATGGTCACTATGAAGTTATGTATATTTCCTTTAATTGTCTAACCATAAAAAATGTGTTAGATTGGAGTGTGCCTATACAAATTTTTATGATGGGGGCTTTCTGAGAGTTTTCAGGTTTTGCCAGCAGGAGGAGTTGCTAGTATAAAATGACATCTGACCTCTAGTTCTTTTAGCATATCTGAGTCTTACAGAGCTGGCAGATATGTCCGTTTGTCTGTAAAGATTCCTATGTAAGTTGAGCTTTTTCCCAAGATCACATGGGAGAGTGAAGATGCATTTTTCTCAGTATGTTTCAAAGAATGTATTAGAATGGTTGATTATATCTGAATAAACTCTTTCTTCTTTCTTCCTTTTACATTGGTTTCATTGTATGTCCTCCTCAAAGAACACAATGGCTAGGTTATGTCCGCGAAAGGTGGATAGATTTGTAAAATCCATCCATCCACCCATTTTCGAAACACTTTCTTCAACACAGGGTAATGGGGGAGCCAGAGCCTATCCCGCAAGCAACAAGAGCAAGGCAGGATACAACCTGGATGGATTACGAGTATCGCAGGGTAGACACAGACACGTGCACACTCATAATTTTTCCCAGAAACCAATTAACCCACTAGTATATCTTTGGACCGTGGAAGGAAACCAGAGAACTTGGAGGAAACCAAAGTGAACATTGGGAGAAAATACAAACTCCCTGGACATAGTGTAGTACCCCAGGAACTGTACCTAAGGCCTAAATGAACTCCGAAGCAGATATGTAGAATGACAATGTTAAATCCCCTAACAGTAGTGCTTTTGATAGTATCACTTAATACAGTACCTCTAGCAAGAGGGAAGGATATAATAAATTTATAATTATACCCACACTCTTTTAATGAGCCTAACCTTACTGAAGTGTCTATATACTATGTATATTACGTTCCTATGCTACATTTTAAAAGATAAAGTCTTCCTGCTCCTAGGACAATTAAAAATAATATTCTGGACCTTGAAAGCTTTTGTAACTGTTATTGAATACATCTCGTGAAAGAACATGCTTTTTTCTTTTTAATTTCATGTTAGCACAAGCAGTTATTTCAATGGAAAGTAAATGCCTGAAGAAAATCTCATCTCATTAAAAACAAGCCAAAATGTGTTTTTCTCATTTATAATGCAGTGATTTTAAATTATCGGGTCATAAAGCAGTTTTAGCTATGTCTCCATGAAGCCCTTATTAGGGCTTAATTATGTTATGTATTGTAATTGTAATTTTGGGGAAATCATTAAGCAGCTGTTTTTTTTGGTGCCATATGTCTTGACTTATTTTCATACAGTCTATGAAATTGTAGTTCTCAGTGTTTAATTAATAACATTTGTAGTGATATAGTACAACTATAATAATATTACGTCTTTTCTAAATAATGCAATATAGGTCAGGGCAGTACAGTGACTTGACAATTAATGCTGGTAATATTAAGTACTGAACTTAATATTGTACTTGTTTGGAGTTTGCATGCATGGTGTCTCTAAAATAAATTATATTCCCTGTTTTGGAATGTGGTATAATACACAATGAGCCATTGTGCTTTTAGGGTAATATCTATGTTGCCATGACACTCATGAGGGCTGCTTATATAGTACTAGAAGTGGGAGCCTAGTATACAAATGAGTCTTCTAGTTGTAGTTCCCATTCCTAATGAGATGGTATGTGATGGAGCTGTTTCTTAGTGCTTTGGCTCAGTTTCATATTCTGCGGTTGCATAGGATCTTTCTAGATCTAAATTTATTCCCAATTCAATTCACCTGTCAGATTTTAATTTGTAGTGCACAAGCACAGTACAGCTTAATTAGATATAAAGCAGAAGGAAAAATTTTGATTTGCCATATATACAGTACCTGTATAAAAAGTTGCCTGGGTAAAATTACATTAAAAGTAGCATAAACTCTGAGACAAAAATGATTATTTATGTGCAAAAAGTTAATGTTTTCATATGGAGAATCAAAACTTGGATGGAACTTGGATTGACTTTCATAGTTGTTTTTTTTACTGGTAACCTTGAAAATGAGTCTGTATGCATAACTCTGGAATGCAATTGATTTTTAAAGTATTTTTTTTTATTATTTTTAATGGTCCTGCCAAACTAAATACAATAAATCCATCTCTGTCATGCATAAATTAGGATCATCCATCTACAAGGATGAAAATCATCTCATTATAGGAACTGTTTTTTTTGTGATTGCTCATAATTTGGAAATATAAAATGTGAAGGGATATATTGAAGTGACTCCAGTGTTTGGTATAAATGACAGGAGAGTGACTTTCTTTGAGGTCAGCTAAAAAAAGTCTTGACTGAAGAAAAATATGAGTAGCTTTACTTTTGGAAGAACAAGCCATGTCCTTGTCATTTTCATGTTCTGTTGAGCAATGGGAAGAGTTGGCTCAGCTTTGTAGTCAGTGGTTTGTCCAGAGATTAACCTCTATTTCACTGTAAACATATTTTATGTTTCTGATAAAACATTATTACTATGATATTTTTACTGAAAAAACAGTCACCTGGAATTGTGTACATTTCATGTGTCAGGATGTAGTCTACAAACAAAAATGAATATGAGAAATCTGTACCAATGTTCTGGGTATATGTTAGCAAGAAAAGCAAATACCCTTATAAGGGTATATGAGGAAGAGGTGATTTGAATTACTTTATCAAATACAGAAAAAAATCTGTCACAAATTCTCTTCAGTACAAACAACATTTTGCAAACATTGTATTTCAGAACCAATTTGAATGCTTCATGCTCTTTAAGCTAGTCAAGAGTATAGAGTTTGCAGTTAAGCTTTTGACAAATAAAATACCTGTGTAATTTCTCAAGTATAGGCTTTGTGTGTAATTTGTTTTTCTGTAAAAGTCTTTGCTGAGCATGGAAATAATCTTTACATTGTAGCTACAATCAGATTGTCTGATTATTTAAGATTCGTTTCTTCTAATCTGTTTTCTATAAACACTAATAGGTAGTCATGTTCTAATAAGGTGTGCAGGTCTTGAGTGCCACTTGAAGGATGAATCCAAACATTTTGTTTCTCAAACTAAATCTCAACAAAGGATATACTTAAAATGACTTCTCTTTTCTTGTAAAGTTGAAGTGTACCTTCTTTTTGTTTTGAAATCCTGCCAGGTTTTATTCTTAAAGCCCCCTAACATCCTCAGCCCATAATTTGTAAGTGTTAAATGTTAATGAGCCTCACTACATCCTTCATACCGTTGTGAAGTTTTGAAGGTCATATATTTGTTGCATAGTCAGGCTCTGTGTGTCCTTTAGTTTAAGTCCACTGCAGTGAGGTCTGCCATTGCTGGTTTACAGCTAGCCAGTGAGAGGGAATGAGAAGCAAACCCATCTGGCCCAAAGCTTACCCAACCCTGAACTCAGTTGGTTGTACATCACCCCTTGGAGAAACCAGGTCATTTCATGAAATAATTCAGAGCAGAACCCAGTGACAGCAAAGTGTCCAACCTAGACTCTGAGGAGTCTTTTTCTACTACCCAACCTTCTGAAATGTGACTTCTACAGTGCACCTGGTGGGGTTTCAATGCAGACCTATCTTTAAACATCATCGGGGTATATATAGAGATATTGATTTTATATATAAATTCTATATACAGTAAATAGAGAGTTGGTGCTAATTGGAGGACCTCCATAACAATACAAGGAAGGTTACAATACAGAGTAGGTCGTTGTGCCCTTTTAACCCACTGTTTTACCTTAATTTGGTAGTTTATCTCATGATATCATCCAGCCATTTCTTGAAAGAGGTCTGTGTATCTCTTCAACAGCATGACTAGATAGCTTATTTCAATATTCCCACAACCATTCGCATGAAGAAGTGCTTCCCGTTCTCAGTTTTAAATGCATTTCCAAATAGTTTCCAGTTGTGTTCTCTGGTTTGTGTTTCATTATTAATTCTGAAGAAATCAGGTTTATTGACTTTGCCAGAGCAGTTTGAACTGAACAGTTTGATCAGGTATCCCCCAAGTGTAACAGGTTCAGTTATTTTAGCCTGTCAATGTAGGCCATTGCTTTAAGCCCATGAATGTTTCTGTTTGCTATTCTCTGGACAGAGTTCTGAACTGCAGTATATGTTTTACAGCTTTTTTATACTGTGGTAACCAAAACTGGACATAATGTTCTGGATGATGCAGTATTAACTCATTGACATCATTGCAAGCCTGCGGACAACCACAAGACATAGGCATTACTGTTTGCTGAAAAACAGAGAGGATAATATCTGACTAATGGGCTATGTGGTCTATGAAAGAAACTACAGGATACTGAATAAGCCGATCAGAAACCCAAATCATTGTGTTCTTAGACAAATACTTTATAGTTTTTGTTTGTTTCTGCATCACTGCCTATATCATTGACAGACTTTGGCACTGTACATTTTAGTTTGTTTAGAGCTATAGCACCTGATACTCTATGCGTTATTGCAATGTACTTGTTTCTTTTTGTTTTTTTTAGAAAGAAGGTCAACAAAATTGATGTTGGAAATCTATGCACTTTCATTTTTTCATAAACCTTAATCTTTCTTGCTTTTGCTGTTCTGATTTAATCTTTTTAGATGTTGAATGCCTTTTCAAATGAGTCCCACCATAAAGCTTATTTTGTATTCACCACAAATTTGTATGTACAGTATATACAGTATGTGAAAACTTGGCCTATGCAGTAAAAAGTCACTTAGGGTTGTAGTAGAGAAAATAACGATTGAGGTCATTTGTGGTATTGAGAATCTTAGGCCAACGCTGATCTCACTGTTGTGAAATACAGCAACTTGTTCCAGTTGTTCCATTGTGAGAAATCTGGCCCACAAAAATTGTTTGAAGGGAAAATCAGCACAGCTTTGTGTAGTATTGGAACCTAAGAGAGTGCCAAATTCCAGGTTAAAGAGAAATAATGAGAGAAAAAAAGAAATTTATTATTTGAAAAGTGCACTATGGCAAGTGATTTCAGGTTCATGCATTTCAAGATTGCATAGCTGTGTTTGTTATTATACTTGTTTAGCAGCCATTTGTTTTGTTTTGTTTTGTTTTTTTTTTTCAGTGATCCCACTGAAACTACAAAAGTTTCAATGCAGACCTATCTTTAAACATCATGGCACCTCTTTATGTGAATGGTGTTGTCATAAGGAATGTAGATAGTTTTGCAGGATTTTTTAATTGATTTGAGTGAAATGTGCAAAATCTAGCCCTTCTTTTCTTTTCATATTACTTTGATTTATGCTGGTGATGCTGTGTTCATGTTGTCCATTTTCATTTTTTATATTCAGGATTTACAGCTTTAGTTACACAATGCATTGTATGCCTAAATGCCAGACATACACATGTAGAATAGGCTGTTGGTGAACATGCATGTGGTATTTTCCTGATTCAAGTTATTCAAAGATATAATGAAATATCTAGTTTTACATTTCTATACAAAACCATTAAAACTGTTACGACCCAGAATTTGGCAACCATTACAAACATTTAAGCAAAAGTGGTAAGCCACCGACATCTCCAATATAAACGAAAACATTTGCATGTTGCAGAAGATTAGATAAAATCTCCAGGTAGCAACCAATTGGCAGTAAGCCACATCGGAAATCAGTCGACAGTGTGAGCACATTACTGTCTTCATATCATGCTCTGCTATTGATAGGTCTTAATCATTACACAAAAGGTCATTTAAATCACTCCACTTTTCACAACACAGATTTGTCCTGTTTAATGTTTACATCCAGCTAAATTAGCATAGTTCCTGTTTGTTTTGAAGAGTAGCCATCAGTCAATGGGTCATTGCCAAAGACCAATCTTTTAGCCTACCATTTCCAATAGGCCTGTCATGAAAGTGACATCCTATCTCTATTCCATCTCTTAAGGGGACATAAGGTTGGCAATGTTGAGCCATGTGTGTTCTCTTCCCTGAACACTCCTAGTCAAACATTTACATTCTGACCCTCATGCTTGTTGATCACAGATGGTCATAACTCTGGTATAAATTGACTGGAAGCTGGATCACATGGCTAATGCAATTGAGGACAAACCTTTTTGTCTTCCCTCCAAAGCAAAATCTGTGCTCCCTTTGGTAACCCCTCCATTGGCACTTGTCTCAGATCTCTGTGCCCCCTGCTCAAACTTAACCCTGAAGCAGTTTCCCACTTCTCCACACTCCTCTGCCACAGGGCCTCCCTCATGTGAGATCACCCTCCTTATGCTGCTCTGTGTAATGAAAGAACATTATTTTGTAGTATTAAAAAACTCAATTTCCCTGATGTGTAGTAGAGTCTCGACATCTGCAAATTTATCATTCCCAAATTTGCTTATTCACGATTCAGTCTGGCCAATGGGGTCTTGTATGGAAGAAGCACAGGGAAGGGTGAACCCAAGTGCAATTTTCATCTTAACAATACAACGGACCAATTTAGCTAGTGAGTGAGCCTCTCCCTGCCACCTACCTAAGTACACAATACCCAGTGTCCACATCTCAACATGGTCTTGTTTTTATATTGTAATATACACTCCAGGTTCTGTGTCAGCATGTGGGGAATGACAGGCTGGAGACGACGTTAAAGGCTCTTAAAGCCAATGCACTAGTACATTGATTATCATATAATCTTACATATGTCTTTTAATTATATATCCTGTATTCTTTAGTGCATTATGTGATGGTATAGGGGTGGATCTGGTTATATTTGAATTTAGCTGTTCGTGATGGTTCTCTGCGCCGAAACCTTGCAAATGTTTAGATCCTTTTGTACTGTAACTGCAAAACATTAAACGTCCATTTTAAATTCACAAGGTTGCTTGTAGGATCTAGAGTGACGTTACTGTCTTTCACATGAAACAGCTTTTAGAGTTCATGGCATTCTGTCCTTCACCAATCACTTTGGATGAGTACCAGCAACTGAACACATTGTGCCCTCTGCAGTGCTTGAAACTCTTACACCATCCAGATTTAGGCAATATGCCATACTAACCAGCTGTTTGTCTATTATTGCTCTAGGATCATAGGCCAGGCTCTGTGAAAATAACATTTCTTGTTATTTTTTATGTTGATGGAATTTTATGGCTTATAAGAATACAGGGATGGTGAAGGTTGAAACATTCCACTCAAAACATGGCCGCAACATCTCCATCCAACATCAGTGCTGGGTTACTCTGCAAACTTTTTTGAGGATCCACTGCCTGGTCCTTGACTCACTCAGTACAGTATCCGCCTCTGTTGTAGAAACTGAGAAATGTCCCAGCTGTAATGCTTAAGTATTTTGGGTTCTGGTCACACTGGCCAAGATGTTCTGGTAGGTCGACCGTGCGCTAAAATTGTTGTGTTATCACATTATTTGGTTGCTTGTCTTGTGAGTGAGACTCTAGTTTCCTGGAAAGAAAGTAGTAGCCACCAAATTCCTCATGTCACTTGGCACCCCCTATATAACACATACCATAGAAAGGGGACATGTGGGTGACATCAGCCTTATATCCTCACAGAAAAAGGTGAAGAGAGAGAGTGGTGCACTCCTGACTTGTGTGTAGCCTGTGTTGGTACAGTAAAAATGCTTAAAACACTGCATTGGGGTCAGCAATATCCCCAATCGGTTTAATGGATACTCTTTTTTTTAAGGACAGAATTTTCCTGAAGTAGAAATAATGAATGACACTTATTAAATTAAGGAATTCATTTATTAAAAATGAAGGCTTCTGATACATCTGTACCTATGGTTTTATTTTTCATTCTTTTTTATTGTTAATCTTTAATTTTCCAGGATGTTTTCATTACGGCTTTATTAAACACAGGAATGACAGTGACATCATTTTGCAGATTTAATATCCCAGTATGGAGAGTTTCACAAGCTGTATTTTCAAATAGAATTTTTTTTAAGTGTAACCCAGGCCTTTACTTAACTTCAACTAGTTAGTATGTGTGACATTGGTTGGTAATAGCCTGTGACCTTCTGAAAAACTGCAGTTACTTCTTCCCAGTAGTAACTCTATTAATCATGGCAATAAAGCAGTGAACACACACCACTTACAGTTATCAATCATTCTGGTACAGCTACAGCATTTCTGCAGCACCAGCAGAAGGAATGAGTTTTCCCAAATTAAAAACCACATGAACACAATGAACAAAGGAGAGAAAAGAGCACATTTAAAATCCAATTTAGGTGAACATGTAGACTAGTCCCAGGTGTTAGCCACTAAGGTTGCTGGAGCTGGAGAATTTAAATTTCTTTTTCTGAAAACAACTTCAGTTACTGGATGCCTCACCAATTTCAGGTGCTATTAATGGACTGCATTTCACTAACAGCTGCTGTTCCAATCTGTGGCAGAGTTGGCTTGTTGAATCCTTTGGTTGCTACTATTGCAGCCATTCCCCTTCATTCATCACACTGAGGGTTAGCTGGCATTGAAGGATAGGCAAGGGGACATCTGGCAAATATTCTCTGCTCATTTAAAAGAAAAGAATGTGAAGTGTAGAATGTCTAGATATGCAAAATCCTGTAGGAGCTAGAAACAAGTGCAACAAAACTTGTAATAACTTTTTTTTTCCAGTTTCCCATTGTGGAGCACAGGTGCATTTAAAAGATTTTGACAAACAGTATCACATTACATATATTTTTCTTCAGCAACCAGAAATCCATTTGTATAACATCCAAAGAAAATCCAACTTCTCTTCTTAAAACAAATGTGCTTTTTTATTGTTATTTTAGTTTAACATGCTTTTTCATAGTTTCAGCTATTTACTGCATTCCTGCATACCGTATTTCCTATACATGCTTGATTTCTGAACTTTCCTGGACTTTTTTATCGTAACTTTAAATTTTAATGCTATGATAAAATTACCTATTCATTTTTATTGCTGTGTTAACATTGGCCTGACAGTGTTTTATTAGGGATTTAAATCTACAAGAGTTCCTGTTGGACTTGTTCCAGAAGTTATCCTTCTGTATAACGCTTTCAACATTTCCAGTTGCAAGCAGTCAAAATGGTTATTACTACAGTATGTGAATCTGCTGTATTGAAATACAATTTGTGTGAAGCAGTGAAAGATGACGTAATTGGAAAGATAGCTATAAACTACCTGTAGGAGAAAAGTAGGTTAAAATAAGATGTAGCAGGTCTAATTAGATAATTGGCATTCAGAGAGAGCGGCATGAGGAAAAGAACAAATAGGGTTGGCTATGTGTGTAATTGGTCACTCCGCTGGATTTGTGAGATGGAAGAAAAAATTGATCATGTCGTTATAACAGACATTTCATGACATCATTACACTATACTCCATTAAGATTAACAATAGTCTAAGACCTGGAGTGTCTCCTATTTTTCTAAGTGTATATAGTCGTTCATAGATTTACCCACATAGTAATTTTTTTAATTATACAATTGTAAATAACACTCCTGCGATGAAGGAGAATGCTGTAGATGACAGATTAGGCTTGAGTTGCCTTGTGTCTTATTTCAGTTTTTGTATGTATATATGAACAGCTTGGAGGAAAAGGGCTGTTGGTCTGTGTCAGACTCCAGTAAGAATGGAAGGAAAGTTAGATCTCTGAAGTGAGTGTAGTGAGTCTAGCTAGCATGGGTGAAGATCTTGTGTTCTTCTGTGCTGTAATACCAGAGAACATGTGTGGTCTCTGTGAAATAGAGAGCTTGATAGGTGTGAGAAATCTTCAAACCAGCTGCTGCTGTGTCAGGGGCACAAGTGGTTTTTAATAAAGTCAGAGATACCTGTCCCTGGCCAAACAGGATCAGCTGATCTACATGAAAGTGGAGTGAATGTGTTTCTTGAATGTCTTGAATTTGGACAACAACTAGATACGTTTTAACAGTGAGAAGGAAGGATTGGCAAGGATTATGATTAGGGAAAGATGATTTGTGAAAAGAGGGTACAGAATGCAGAATACTTGTCTAGTGTAGAAGGCTCCAGTGTTTCACTATGGAAGGTGAGTGCTTATTAAACTGAAGATGGGGAAAGCTGGTTGTGAATGGTTAAACTGAGTTAAATGCAAGTGGCAAGTTAGTGATTATTGTAAATGGAGAAAATTGGAGTAATTGGAATGAATCTGCTCATTACAATGTACTTGAAAATGAAAGGTAATCGAAGGGTTAAGCTGAAGAGCAGAAGACAAATATATATCAATGTTCCTGGCCTATTCATTGGACACAGAGCCAATGCTGATATGATTTATGTGGTTGTTTCCAGATTGACAGCTTTGTGGGACTAATTTAGGACTGAGAGGAGCTGCTGAGGTGTTGAAGTTCAGTTAGTAAAACCCGCAGGGTTCTGATTGGGTCTGACTGGTTTATTTTGCTTAATGAATCTGCTGAAAAGGCTGTCATCTCCATGATTAATACAACTTCCAAATTTGGGGAGCAGTAAAAGAAAGACTAATGGCTTCTGTCGTTCCTGCCGTATTCCCACCTGCTGGATAAAAAACAAAAGGCCTTATTTGAATGTGTTTTCCCCCTAAAGGGTTTATTGCTGCTTGAATCAGCACTTAAAAATGCCCCTACCTTTTCTTTTTGGTATTCAGAGTGAGGGCCCCTGACCTGTTAGTAGTCATCTGTTATGTTAACACTCTGGAGATGGAAGCCTGCCACCGATCTCTCTGAGAAATGTGGGCTCATCAAAAACATGCTCATTATTAATTCAATAAAGTGAGCACTAAATGACTTCTCCTTGAAGGATAAGTAGTCAGGGTGTTAAAATATTTGAATGTACTGTATGAGTAGAAGAAAGGTTACAAATGACTAACTGATGCAAGGATCTCATCCTGCCATTTCTTCAAAGAAGCCAAGGTATCTACTTCCACGTGTCTTGGTAATTTGTTCCATTCTCCCACTTTCTGTAAAAAACTGTCTCATGTTTTCAGTTTTAAACGTGCTTCCATGCAGTTTCCATTTGTGTCCTTTGGCTTATATTTTACAGTTCTGAAGACGTCCATTGGGTTGACATTGTCAATACATTTGTGGATTGTGACTAGAGTACTTGAATCAAGGCTCCTGATAGTATTCTCTGTTTTCCTAAAACATTCTTTTGGCCTGTCAGTGTTGTACAGTCATTTAAAATAGGAATATACCTGCTTGCTCTTCTTTGGACTGAAACTTGACCATGTTATAGACAGTATTCAAAATGACGTCTTACAAGTAAGTTGTACAATTTGTGTAAAACATCCCTTGATTTAAATTCTGTAATTTTAGCTATAAACCCTTCACTATTAAAATTGCTTTCCCACATTGCTATGCTCGAGCCAAAATTGTTTAAATTAAATGTCCAAAATTGTTTAGAAAATTTAAATGATGTGCAACATAAATACCCATCTTCTTAATTAGTGATTCTTGAAACTTGTTATTTACCATTATATATATATATCATACTCATGTATATCCAGGTATACTTCATATTTTTGCTACCTATATGTAAAACTCTGCACAGTTCTATATTCAATGTAATTTGTCATGTGTTTGCCCAATCTTGAATTCTGTCTCAATATTTTTTTTAATTTCCTTTGCAGCTTCTACAGCATTTGCTAACCCTTATGTTTCAGTATCACCTGCAAAGCTCATTAGTTGCCTAATTATACTAGAATCTAGATCATTGATATAAATTAGGAAGAACAGTCACCCAACTACAGATACTGTGGGACTCTAATTACATAACCCCAACTGGAGTATTAACCCCTTCTCTGTGTTCGATGTTTTCTATCCATTAATCAGTTCTCAATCACATTACCTTGAAGGAGCTGCAGCCTGCAATTTGAGAGTTGGTTTCTTAAGAGCTGCTTTATCAAAAGCCTTTTGAAGTTCAAAATGTACCATTTCATATATTGGGTCTCCTCATTACAGTTGTTGCTTGCTCAAAGAACTCTAACATACATTTTTTAATTATTTAGCATGTGCTGTGCTTCTTTTCATTCTTTTCTAGATTTTTTCTTTTTTCTATTTTTTCTTTCTTTTATATAGCTCTGTATCTAAACTGTCAGTTAGGAAATGTATTATTGATATATACAGCATATATTTGAGATACTTATATAAACATTCTATTGGATAGCCTTTTAATGAATGTTATGATTTCAAGTAATTAACAAGAAATGACTATGATTCTATTTTTTGTGCCAAAAAATAAAATGTTCGTCTAAAATTATAAAATTACATTATAAAATGTACAAAACTATTTCCTCACATTTCTGCAATATGCAGAAGAAAATAGGAACCCTAACTAATGTTTCAGTTTCATTCTATATAAATGTGAGAGAGGCAATAATCTGTGGAGAAAAATATGTAATTATCATTGGTGCTTAAGTAGAAAATAAAGTTTTTGTTGCTTTGTTGTAGTATACTGTGGTGTCAATGAGCTAGGTCTCTGAAGATAAAACGCTTTAATTAAAATTGATCACAGAGGTATTTAATTGTGTCTTTTTTCAGCATAGCACATTGTCAAAGTCTCGTTTTGAAACTCTCATTTGTCTGCGTGTGAGTATGAGGTGAAACAAAAGGGACAAAGTGGTACATATTCCAATTTAATTACTGTTCACACAGCATAATAATAGGAAAATGTGTACGTGATTCGAAGGCAATGAGAATAGGAAATGTGCAGAATTCAATGCTGTATGAATTAATACCTCTCTGTCATTATTCTTAAAGCAGTGTACAGTCTGTTGGGCAAACCTTAAATGTCCCAATCCATGATTTCATAGAGCTAGCTCACTACACAACAATAATCAACTTTTATTTTATACGCTCCTGCAGAAGTGGTCAAACTCATGACATATAATGAAGAAAAACTTGGGAACCTCCGATATAATTATGGGAGTTATAATTTCTTGCTGTAATGCCCTTGTTTAATCGAAACCAGTCCTTTCTTAACTAAACAAAAAGGTTTATATTTCCTAATTTAATGTTTTTGATATGCTACAGTGTATGAAGTGAAGAAAGTGAGTAATAAAGAATCAGATTATGAGAAATAAGCCCTAGTTCATGTAGCACATCTAAAGGGTAATTATAGTCAGGTGGTTCAATAATTGGGTAACAAACAAAAGGTTGATTGGTTAAATAATTGGTAAGCAGACAGATACTGAGATTGGTCATCCCTGTCCTATGTAGTGATTAGCATATATGAGAGTTTTGTCTTCACCGTACAGGTTAGTGGACATGTCAAGCTCAAATGATATTTCAGAAGTCCTCAGAAAAAGAGTAGTTGATGCTCTTCAGTCTTTTGAGGATTACAAAACCATTTCTAAACATTTGGGGCTCCACCCTCCACTGCCAGGATTCAGGACCAGTCTTCTGTTCAAGATCTCCCCAAGAGCAACCCAGAATATTATCCATGAAGTCACAAAGATGTGATGTGACTGAAGTGTACCATATAATTGCACATGCTGCACACTTTAAGATCTATCATGTCTTTTTTTCACAAGCTTTCTAATCCTTTGACATGTAATAACGACAACAATATTGTAAAAAAAATCAATGTCATCATGTGTGTACAAATATATGTATAAATCATTTTTTTGTTGTGACTGATCAAAACATGAAGAAGAAATATTAAAGATTACTGGACTCTAACCCATGCTTAGGGAAATAATTTGTGCACTTTCTTATGTAGCATTTTTCATTTGAATACAGCTGGAATTTAATCCTGTTGTCCTTCATGGGTATTCATGTGCTAAGAAAAGTAGTTCTTAATCATTCATTGCCACAAACACTTTTTCTAAATATTATTTAGGTGATGTGCAGTGCTGGGCGGAATATTGTGTATTTTCTCTTAAAACACTCATTTTGATTGGTGAAGTTCTTTTAAGGCTTTTTTTTTTATAAAGTCCTTTACCAAAAGATTTATCATGTCCTTATATAGTGGTGTAAAAAGGTAGTCTTTTTTGCTTTGGTTTTTACTTAATTACAAAGGTGTTAAGAACCTCCAGAGGGGAATAATAATGACTATATCACATTAAAAACAATTGTGAAAAGATATGGTATCAATGCTGAAAGATGCAGGCAACAGTTCCACAACTTTTGATATATACAGTAGATGTAGAGGGATCTCCAGAGGTCTGCAATGGGTTAGGGGAACTGTTTTAATAAGTGGATCAAACCCAGTGCCAAGACTGTCAGACAGATGGTAGAGATTCTTATCATAGAGCAGTTCCTAAAGAATCAAATAAACTACAGGTCTAGTTTGAAATATCATCTGGAGGCTTTGAAACTGCCATTTTGTTGGCAGAAGACTTCAATTTAGCTTGGAAAGAATCGGAACAACCAATAGTAGGATCCATTCAAATTACTGTTTTTTTCTAAGTGATACACCTAAGAATGTCTTTATGGCATCTGTTCTACATTATATATCAGTAAAAAGAAATGGAAATACTAAGGAGGAGCGTGGGTTTCAGCAATGAAGGCATACTGCTGAAAGTGCTCCTAAAGTGATATTTAAAAATTACATTTTATTATTTTTGTTTTAATAAATTATTTGTCTCATGCACCTTAAAATCTGAAGAAACTGAGTCCTCCTGTCACGGATGTCGGAAAGGGCCTGCCATTGAAAGGCCAGGAGAGCAAAAAAGACCCTATGCATAGTGGCAAAACAGGGGTTAGCCCGGGCTCAGGAGGTCAGACGATGTCGGGTAGAAACCTATGTCCTCAGGCCGCGGAGGAGACGACCTGGTGCTAGGCGGGTCTCAAGACATCCGATCCCTCAATGTTGAGCAAGGAGGAAAAGGTGACCTGGAAATATATAGCCCCACACAAAGACACACGGGAAGGATAAACAAAGCACAGAAAAGGACGCTAGGAAAAGAACTAGGAAAAAGAGAAACTAGGAAAAGGACAGCGAAGGAGCGCCCTCTAGCTGTAGAGGGTGTGACAGTAACCCCCTTTTCATGGGTGGCTCCTGACGCCCAAAAAACAAATGAGCTGCACAGCACTGGGGGGAGGAAAAACCTCATTTAACTGAAAGGAAACCTCTGGGAGTCCACGGCTGAGAGCTACCCCCTCCTCCAGGGTAAAAATCTTTATTAGGTAGAGGAAGGGGGGGCTGGGCGGGGCTCTGGGGGAGCGACACATAAAACCAGACAAAACACGTAAAAAGCACACACAACAAAAATAAACCTGGGAGACCAGGGAAACAAACCACACGAAAGAGAAAAAACAGATAGGAATCCAGGGAAAATGGTCAGGGAGACCAGGGAACACGGAAACCAGGAAGTGAGAAAACCAAACACCAAGAGTAAAAAAAAAAGTAACAACAAAAAACCCAGGAACAAAAAATAGAAAAACACCGCAAACAGGGCAAAAAAAATAAGTTCAAGAATCTGTCACAGATGTCGGGTGTGACTTCCTGTGGAAAGGCAGATATTCGAATGTTGATGTCGGGAAGGCATACTGCAGAATGACCCGCTCATAGGCACGGAAATCAGAAGTGGCATCCCGAAACAAGAATAGAAGAACAGAAAATAAAGTCCCAAAGCGATGAGGGAAAACAAAAGGCGCTGCCTGCAGGGTCAAAGAGAGACTCAGAATTCTGTCATGAATGTTGGAAAGGGCCTGCCATTGAAAGGCCAGGAGAGCAAAAAAGACCCTATGCATAGCGGCAACACAGGGGTTAGCCTGGGCTCAGGAGGTCAGACGATGTCAGGTAGAAACCTATGTCCTCAGGTCGCAGAGGAAACGACCTGCTGCTAGGTGGGTCTCAAGACATCTGATCCCTCAATACTGAGCGAGGAAGAAAGGGTGACCCCGTAATATATAGCCCCACATAAAGACAAACCGGAAGGACAAGCAAAGAACAGAGAAACTAGGAACAGGACAGAGAAGGAGCGACACCTTCCGTTTGGCAGGCCTAACCAAGTCACCCAAATAGTAACAAGCAGATAATCTTGAAAAATGAAGTTCCACAATCTATATATTTAACATCTTTGAATTTGTTTTCTGTTTGACACAGATTTCTACAATAAGTAAATTGCACATAAAAAATTTACAGGTATTAGGAAATTATTAATTGGACTTGTATGTGTGTTTCTTGCTGAGGAAAAACAGAACATTCCTGTAGTAGTTTCACCTGAATGACTAGGAAATGATGGATTTGTGTGGGTGTTTATGCAAATTTGTGAAACGTCTTTGCGTCAGCATTTTCAGAGGGGAACAAGTTAAACTCAATGAGAAAAGGTCTATTGCTCGGCAATTTAGGCTATATGGATTTATTTCTGTACTTTAAAAATTTTGCTAGATTTTCCCTTTCAGTGACTAATCACTGAAGTGTGGGTGTTCAGTCAGTCCCCACTAAAATTTGATTTTTGGTAATTAACATTACATTACATCTGTTAATTAATGTTATGACAATGCCGTTGCAACCTTTATTAATTCAGGGGCAAACTCGGGAATGTTCTTTAATCTTTAGAAAACAAATAATATCTTTAATTCAGTAAAATAGGAGGAAGAGCAGAACCAAACTATTATGTAACACTGAAATATCCAAAATATATCACAGTGAGTCATACTCTTAGTGAAGTAATGAATAGAAATCTCAGGTTTCACATAAAAAAGTTCATTGGCAGGAATTTCTGTTGACTGCACAGCAGTACAATGATCAATTCCTGGAAACTCACCTTCTTTCAGGTTCATTCTAACACAACATTATTACAGCAGGACAAGACAATGCATATCCTTATGCTATTCCAGTAAAAAGGCTTCTTTTGCAGGTGATAATGTATCAGTTATGCCATGACAGCCTTAATCACCTGATGTATGCTCCATTGAACATTTGTGACATGAGATGGTTAGCGTCTAAGATTTAGGGATCAGTGAATGGGCACGTACTTGTTCAGGCTACATGAGGTGAATGGGACAGAATCCCACAAAAAAGCATCTGTAACCTATTGCAAATGTACAGTTTGTATAACCTCCAATGGTGGCCATTAGAGGGCGGAGCAGTGGCACTGTGGCTAAGGATGTGAGTCTGTGGCTGGAAGGTTACCGGTTCAAATCCCACAGCCGGCAGAGGAATCCTACTCTATTGGGTCCCTCAGCAAGGTCTTAACCCCAGCTGCTCCAGGGGCGCTGGGTGACCCTGCACACTGACCCCAAGCTTCTATCCCTGTCTGTGTGTCTCATGGAGAGCAAACTGGGTATGCGAAAAAACAAATTCCTAATACAAGAAATTATAAATATTGTTTATATTTATACATTTATATTTATAAATAATTATAAACATTGTATATGGCCAATAAAGTGACCTTATCTCTCTTATTAATCTCTTAATCTTATTAAGGTTCAACTGTTTCCTGAAAATGATTTAAATTTTTTTTCTTTTTTACATATGTTGCAAGACTATTTACCACTTCTAATGCATATCCCAGAAGATGTCAATATTTAAAATGTAGTGCAAGATGCTAACCAGTTTCCAGACCAGGGAAACCCTGATCTAGACACTGGACAACTCTCAGTATCAGGTCTATGGTTAATTGCAAAAACACACCTTTAGATGCAATATTATTTATTATTCAACATAAGCAAAGTACAGTATTTCAGCTTACCACAGTGTTAATTTAATTGTGTTTGGCTTCTTCCTGTAATGCCAATGTTAAATAACAGTTCTAAATTTCTAAGTAGAAATTTAGATTATGGTGCTTTATGCTGGTGGCCACTCATACATACAGTAAGAGTTTCTTGCTGTAACCTGACAACATGGCCACAGGTGAATGGCATCCACTGCTTAACACAGTTCTCTGTGACCGACAGAGAAGGGATTGAAATCAAAACTCAATATGTTCTCTTTATCTAACCTGTGGGAACACCAGGTTAATCAGGATGTTCTTGTTTGGGGTTCTTCTTTTAATATATTACAAATACATGCATGTCTTAACTTGTTAATCACTAACAATGTCATGCAGGTGCAGTAGAGCAGGTATAATGAAGGAGAAAGTCTTTTATCCATATTCTTTCTCTACTGATTGAGTTTAAGCATCTGGAAACAATCTCCTCAAGAAGTTCTTCAGGTGTTTGATATGCGTTTTTTGATGTAAAATATGATTTTTGAAGTTCTTGGCAAAGCCCTTAGGAAAAAAGTACTTTTAAGATCTCTCGTTTGACCATGACATATCATATCAAGGTTACTGATTAATAAGTATAGGCCTTTGGAATGAATGATACACAGCAATAACGTCTGCCATTAGCAGTTTTCATTAACCATTAAGACATCAAAGGACTTTTTCTGGGACGATGCATGCCAATTTGTATAAAGTAATGTTCAGCATGTGTTAGGTAAGTCATGGGACTTCAAATTCATAAAGCCATGCAAGTATATCTAGTTTCATAAAAATTGATTTTGTTTTGTATTTTCTCATTATGATTGATTTTTTTTTGGCGATACACATTGCATTGCTGCAAAAGTATATTTCATTATGCTAAAAATGTAATCTCACCAAGCAATTTTATATTCCACGGTTGTATCTATTTCAAGTGATTACATTCTTTTGCCAGCTATCTGAAAATCACGTGTAAAACCTATGGACTCACCATAATTTTATTCAGAAGTATAACATTCTAACATTCATGTGTATCTTTAACATACAGTTCTGTTCTATTTATTAGTTGGTGAAACAATATTGGACTAGCTTGGTAAGATGTCAAATGAAATGTTTTCAGTTGTACTATTCAATCTATTCTTAAAAATAAAAAGAATGATCATGCCTAACACAAAATGGCAGAGTACCTCCCTAATGCATACTGTCTGGCCCTCAGGTAGTTACTGTATGTGTGTGTTAGTAATCACTTCACTTTTTGATTGATTGTATTTTCTGGATCGTAAAAGTAAATGTACTGGTGACCAAGGGCTGTTTCATGCCTTTGTCGCATAACCCCTCGTGAGGTCTTTCATACTTATATATTCATTGTTCCTTCACCATCATCCATCATCCCAGAATGCATGTAAAGAAAATGACATCTTATTTTTAGTTTATTTGTCATATTCATTTGTCGCTGTTGTTATTAGTGTTTGAATACACAGTTGAGTGGGGATCCACAATTTGGGCATGGACCCTGACTCCATTCTGGTTCAAACGGATTCTCACCTGTCCAACTAGACGAGCTGGGGGCAGAGCTTAGGATGTTTAACCTGGAATTTATGCTGAAGCAGTAATTCTTTGTTTAGATCTAATCATACGTATAATCATGTCTATGTGCTGCGCAAAACCTTGGTTTGTCTTAACCCTATTTTTCTTAAAAAGGTGAGTAATACAATTAGTCTGTCATTGATTTGGTCTTCTTTTGTTAAGATTTTTCTTATACTTACCACTTAGCAAATTTGTCACTTTATTTTGGTGTTCTGTTTATTTTATTGGGTTCTGTAACCAACCCTTGACTTAACTACTAATGCCTAATTACCTAATAACGCATGAAAGCATAACCTGTCATCTTTAACCATGAGAACCACGTGACCAGGCACCCTCTATACTCAATAAGAGTTCACCTGCTTACTCAGTGCTAGAGGAGTCAAGTATGAAATAATGCGAAAGTCCTACCACAGCATTTTTATGAAAGCCATTGGTCTCTGGAGTCAGTGGCTCTGCACAGATAAGCAAGTTGGTACTTTAATTTTGTGTAGCACACAGCAGTGTTTTACAAATGCTGTACGGAGTGTTCAAGCTTGTGTTCAATGAATTGATAACACAATTTTTCATTTTGGGTATGTACTGTACTGTACGTGGTTTACTATTTTCAAGTGTCGGATTAAAATATCCTGTACACAAGCATCACCTTAACTAGTGGAAAAGGTGAAGAGCTTAAAGCAACTTAAAATAGGTTCAGTTTAATGAGAAAATTTCCAGAATCCTGTCATGTACAGAGCTACATGAAGCTACAAGTGGAAATAAAGAGTAGCACAAATGGTACAGCTCATTGCAAAATAATATGCAACTTCTGAAAAAGGTGTTAACACACAGCAGGAGTTCTGTGTTCTTTAATTTTAATTTTTTTTAAGAGGAAAAAAAAAGAGCTCTCGACATAGGCAGCGCCCACCAGTAAGTGAAATGCTGTTTTAATTCTGACACTAGCAACATTGTTTGCCTGAAGCTATTTCTCATTTTGAGAAAATAAAAATTGATTAATCTGTGTAAAAGTGCTTATTTATGTTGCCATGTAGCTCACATAAGCACATCACTTAGGTAAATTATTAATCCAAATGTTGAAACATTTCGATATGAGTCAATATTTAAGCAGGCCTAAATGAGAAAAAGTCAGATTTTTCATTTAAAAGCACAAATGCTCAAAAATGTTTGCCCTTTGCATCAACAGAAACATAATCTGTACTGTGACTTTTTAATAAAAATTTTCTCTTCCTTTAAATGTACTACTCTGTTTTTATTTGCTAATAGTACCAACATCGTTGTTTTTCTTCATTTTTAAAGAGTCATGTACTGTAACAAAACTAGTAGAACCATTAAAGTATACAGATTCATCCTTTTACAAAGTGGAAAAGATTATTTTTGTAATCCTGATCTTATGAGAAGCAGAGTTTTAACTGTTTTATCCTTTATGCTTTACTTTTTTCTTCTCTAATGTCAACCGTAAGAAACTAGACAGAATAATATTAATGATACCCTTCAGGCCTCATTACCCAGGGATCACAACACCCTGACAAATAAGCAGCCATGCTATTTCTGAACCTCTCCTATATTACTTAAGTTTCCAGAAGGGAAAATACTCTAACATACAGTAAAAGTGTATTAAAAAGGAAAACAGCACTATTTTTGACTGACATTCCTTTGGAGTATGATGACAACTCTTTAGCCACATTGCAGGAAACAGGCTCACAGGCAGTCAGCAAGAGCAGATGCTGACAGAGATTTGGTTATGTGCTCCTGAAGTTGTCTGCAATATACAGTAGGTTTATTGAATCACAAAGAGGGATTTACACACTTGATCTCAGTCCCTCTTTAGAGAAACATACTGTATCTGGACACGTTAGCAAACGTTTGGAAAGACGTGAGTGTTGTAGTCATTTTTCAGTTTCACCAAATATATAAACAGAGACATCTAAATCATCAGCATGCTGTTGTTCACTCTCAATATTGTAAATCACTAAACTGAACCATTACTTCCTCAACATGCTACCACTACAACAGCTTAAGTCAAACAACCTACCTACAGTTAGGTTTATTCCTGGTCTTAAAAGAATGAAACTAAGTAATGTATAAGGTGACTGATACAACGTATTTCAAACCCTTAAATACACTGATAGTTAATAAAGTATAATAAAATATCATTGACAGTCAAACCAAAAAAACTACTCCAGAACCAATAAAAGAAACAAGGGCCATATAACACAAATAGAGACTCAGAGGATGTCTACTGTATTGAGGGCTGAAACTGGATATAGGTCTGTACACAAACATATATGTGAGTATAGAATAAACTGCCCGGCAGATTGAGGCAGATTCCCTGCACTCCTGCAAGACCTGGCAAGATGAGATTCTTGGATCAATAAGCTACTCGCAAGCAAATGAGAAAAATGGGCCGAATGGCCTTGTCTCGTTTGTAATCTTTCTTATGTTCGTAAATTAGGTGTCACTTACATGAAAACGGATAGCTTAACTGTCCACGATCTTTCATCCACCTCGTTGCCCCTAAATAACAGCGACCAAACAAGCAACCAGCCCCAATGCAAGCAATGTGGTGACTTGGTGCTGAGTTTGTAAAAGCATAATTACTGTAGGTTTCTAATTTCTCATAATTTTCAAGAAAAGGTTTGTGCTTTGTAAAAGTGTGTTTTAATAAGTATGCTTTTGTATGGAAACAACCGTAAAATGGAATGATATGATCTAGAAATCTTTTTTCTTTATTTTTTATTTATTATTGATTGTGATTGGCAGTCATTTGCTGATAAACTATTTCTTTTGATAGTTTGCAATGTATTGTGTGATTGTGGTTTTGCAGTGCACAAAATTTGTAGCTCAAGTCATCAATCCATTCCTAAAAGCAATCCTGTATACTTTAATATAGCAAATGACTAAACCTTGGGAAAACAGCTATGTTTGACGCTTAAAGTTAACAAATATTGAATAATGTGAAGTCTGGTTGAGATGAAACCTTCGAGTTGTGGGGGCCCTTTTATTGATGAATCTCATATCAAGTAACAGTGCAACTAACTTGAAGTATAAACTTCTGTTTAGTCCATTTTGACAGGGTTCAGTCATGAATGAGAACTACACCCTGTCTCGAGGTTTGCAAGGCGATGTAAAACCTTCCCAAGGGTCCCAATATGAAAATTTTCTAGGTAGGGAGTGTTTCACTTCAGTGTTGCTCTGCTTTTGTGCACTTGTGGAAACTGCTGCTGTTCTTTTTCACTGAAAATTGTGTGGAATCCATATTGGAATCATGTCAGGGAAACACCTAAGAGAATCATTTTTTTGCTGCGTACAGTACTGTGTGTGTTAATTACTGAAATAGTACAGTTCAAGGTAATGGAATATACAGGGTTTTTTTTAAATGTTGTTTAAACGAATTCTAATTTATTGGCTGTGTGTATATTTTTAAGTACTGTATATTCTATATGTGGTGTTTAATTAGAACATTTTCTTCTTTCGTTTTGATTTCGTTTCCCCCTTTATAAACTGGGGGATGTTTCTGTCTATTGCTGTCCACTCCCCCCCATGACCTGCTAACCATTAAAGGACAGTAAACCCCCGTGCGTCAGCAGATCTGCTCTCCTGTTTCTCTTTCCTCACTTGGAGATACAGCAAAAAAGGGAGGATCGCAGCAATATCGTGACTGGTAACTATGTGTTCAGACAATGGCTAAGAAATGGTAGCGTCTGACTTACCAAACCCTTAAGTGTCACAAGGAGAGGGTGTACTGTATATTTAAAAGTTTTTTAGACTTTTGCAGTATTTGCACTGACGAATCTTTGAAACTGGGGAATTGCACAATGCCGTGAAGGAAGCCTGAGATTAAAAGATAATAAGCTATGTTAATTCACTTCTCTAGTCTGCCTCCTGTTTTACCAGATCGATTTATTCTCCTTTAAACAACATGCTTCTCATGTCAGAGTACCAGCAATGACCCTAATTAAACGAACTGGCTCGAAACGAGTCCTACGGTACGTGTGTGAGTCAAATTGCATGTCAAAACTTGAGTCCTTCAGCCTGAAACTGAGTGGCTTGCAGCGGTGAGGTGATACTGTGAAATGAAGTAAAAAAAATATGATTGGATCTACGTGTACTTAGATCAGGTGCTAAAAACGTTAGTTGGCCTGTTCAGACAGCTGTACCATAAAAGCTGCAGCTGTGCCCTTCTATAATCAGATGAAATCTTATAAACGTTTACATTTTAAATTCACATATTTTACATAATAAGAATGCATCAGGGATTTTAACAGTACACATTAGGAGAAGGGAACAAAAATATTGAATTCTGTATGAACATATTCTACTTAACTGTCAGGAAACGGAAGATGCAATTTAGGATCTTGACCATACCAACCTCCAAACTGAGCATCTAGGCAAGGAGGAAGCTGGTGAGGAATGCCCCTGTGAGACGAACGATAATTCTGAAAGAGCTACAGAAATCTAGAGAGATTGGAGAAGATATCAATTAGTCAACGATATCCCAGTTACACCACAAAGCTGGCCTCTATAGCAGAATGCCCATCATTTCTCAAATCCAACGTGTAGTTTGGAAGAAAGCATTTACATGATTCTGGAAGCATGACAGAAAGCCAGAATTGAACCTTTTGGAGTAATTGCAAAGTCTTACAACAAGCATTGTATGCTGCATGCAAAACAACACAGTGCATCTCTCAGTCAACACCATCCCTACAGTCAAGCATGAAGGAGGCAGCAACATGCTATGGGAAAAATCCCCTGTAAATATTGTTATAATTGAAGAAAAATAGCTGGAGCACAGTACAGGCAATTACTTGAATGAGAAGCAGAAATTTGAATTTGTAGTCAATAACTTGACTAATAACTAATAAAAAAATAACTTTTTAGGGCACTGTATTGTGCTTATATTTCATTTGGCATTAAATTAACCACAAGAAATAAATTGTAGCAATATATAGTGTAAACTCTTATTGGTTATCTAGCAGGTCTTCTCAATAGACTGAATATATGTTCTTAATTTCATGCAATATATAAATAAAAAATATGCTGACAAGGACAAGGTGTCATTAGCAGATAACTGTTGTGTGTGAGATCAGCATAAAGAACTACATAGAGCTGTTTTTATTTGCTGGTATAGTAGATTACTTTGCTTTCCGATATCTGGAATCTGAAGAAGATATTCTAATGAAGCAGAAGGAAGATATTTTCTCTAACATGAGTATGATTCAGTGCTGAAGTTAAATTATCACTGTGCTATTTTAAGTCAAAGTGTAAATGCAATAATCCATTTAACAGAAGGGCCGATGGGCTGCAATAGCACATCTCAAAATAAATGAGGTTTGTTAATTTTCCATAGTTTTCCCATGGATGTCTTGGAACATACAATATTTTCTTTACTTTTCTTGCTTTTTTTTGTTGTAATAACAATCAGACAATCAGACATTATAAAATGTATGCAAACCATAGGTTTGTAAAGGAATTAAATAATTCCTTTTATAGCTAATAAGTAAATTATATACAGTTACTACAGTATAATGACTAATTCCTTGCCAACCAGAGTTACTTTCCTGAAAACGCTTGCAAACATAAGACCTTATGGGACAAATATGGTCAGAGGAACCAAAGCCACTATTCAAACTATTAAAATCCCTCAAACATTTTTTCACCTCTAATGTAAAAAAACAATAACATCAGAGTAAATAAAAATTAACAATATATTGTGCAATTAATATTGTGCAGTTTTTAAATGCGTTTCTGACATAATTCTGACCTTTATTATTGTGACAACGCCCATGTTGATTAGATCATGTGGCATGTATGAGACCTTTGTGTCTGTTCCACTTTTTACACTCAATAGGATAGCTTCCTCACTTTTCTTTATTGTGTGAATTGTAGATTCATTTACACCAAGCAACTGACCAACAACATTTTACTTAGTCCTTCAAACAACTGATCAAGCACTTTCATTTTTTCTTCTAAGCTCATCACAGATCTAGATCGCTTAGCAGCACTGAACTCTTCACCCTTTCTTATACGCTTGGGAGCAATTTTTATAGAAATTGCGGACACATCCACTTGCAAAGGAAGCTGACTGAGAAAGAACACGATCAGACCTCATGGTTGCTCTCTGTCATCTCTTATCATGAAAAGAACTCTCTCACCAATACGCATCACAGCTGAAGGATACTTCTCCACCTTACAGAAACTCAAAATATAGGGGTTGCTCAAGGTAAAATAGTTTACAGAAATATCTGCACGGATACTCAAAACTGCATAAGGTAAACTCACGTATAGCAAGGGATTACTGTAGATGTGTCACTGCTTGCAGCATACAGTACCAGTCACAATTATCTGATAACATTGTGTACCTCCTACCTAAACCTATGATGTCTACACTATAGACATTGACCATGTTGTCAATATGTGTTGAAGCCACTCAGTAAATCTGACTTAAAATGTTCTCTTTTAATTCATTTTTTACCAGAATGAGTAATTTGTTTCTGTCAGTGACTAATACAAACCTTCTGTTTGTTATCTGTAGAACCCATTTTAAATGACCAAAAAAGTAAAACTCTAGCAAATGATCTCTAACCCCTGTCAATAGAGTGAGACTGAAGAGACATTTGTCTATGAAACCACTATTTTTCCCAGTTCATAAACAAACGTAGGGTAAAGTAAACTTTACAATGAACAGTTCGTTTATAATCTAGTTAGCCCTTTTAACCCACAGTACAAAAAAAAACCCCACCTACGTTTATGTAATTTAGTAGGGTCAAGAACAATCTGGGGGATGACCTAGGTTATCCATCATCATCTGAACTGTCCAGTGATAGCATGCAATTGTATAAAAATCCAGGAACCGAGACTTCTCCAGAGGAGAGGTTGAGGAATCTGCTGCCTGAAAATGGAACCCTGCCAGTATGAGTTAGAGGGATAGAGAGAGAGAGACCACTGGCTCTGAAGAGAGTTTGAGCAATAGGGAGAGGTAAAGGATATTTCTCGTTTGGCTGGGTATTGTGGAAGCCAGTAAAAAACAACTTTGCAGTGGTAGAGTGAAGAACTAGAAGAGGTTTGTGTAGCGAGCTACTCTTTTGTTGTTTGTTTTAGTCGGTTATCTTCTTTTTCCGCTGTAAATAAAAACACTCTTGCGCCTTATTGCTGCGTTTGTGTACTGTATGTATGTGTCCAAGGATCCCTTCTCCTTCGCAGAGCTTTGTCACTCTACCAATTCATAGTGGTGAAGCCTGGACATGAAGAAGGAGCTGCAGAAGCAAGATCGGTGTCTCTCTGTACATTTTTGTGACAGATGCTAGTCCTTCCCAGCTTTTCAGACTAAAATTGTATTTTTCCCTATTTTGTTGTTCAGTTTCTTCCCTCAATTGGAGAATTTCTTTCTCCAATGTTCTTTTCATTGGCTGTCCTCTAGCTGGGACTTTACAGAGAGAGTCTTCTTGTACAGATATCTCTTCTCAGTAACAAATCTGACTGAGCTGGAACTGAAGAATCTCCACCTGTGTCCTCCTGTCTGCACTGGACACTTTGGACTGGAGCTTGGTAACGGTAGTCATCTCTTGTCTGCCCTTTTCCAGCTCTGTCCAAAGGCTATCTTTGTGGCTCTGAGACCTTATCAAGTCTACACTTACTTCTCTTAAAATTGTCACTCTCTATTCTCCACTGATTTCATTACTACATAATCTGCTTTCCTTAAATTCATTGTTTGAAAAAGACTTGATCAATACAAGCATTTCTTCTAGTAGGTGTTGTGATAACCCAAGTAAGAAAATAGTCATTAGCTACAACTACCATTTCAATTTCTGCTGCTATCATTGTTTTTGGATTTTCCAAATATATGTCAGAAAAAATGGGCATCGTTGTGTCTCCATGGTTAGCATTGCTGCATTATTGCAGTATGTGTTCATTCTGTAATATGAGCGCTGTAGCCCTAGGTAGAAACCCTGGGGTGCTGTCTGCATGTAGTTAGTTCTCCTTGTCTTTGCATGGGTTTCCTCTGCATCCTCTGGTTTCCTCCCACAGTCCAAAGATATACTGGTAGGTTAATTGGCTGCTGGGAAAATTGGCCTTGGTGAGAGCATGTACGTTTTTGCATCCTACAATGCACTGGTGTCCCGTCCAGGGTGTATCTCGACTTGCACCCATTGTTCCCCAGAATAGGCTCTGGCTCTCCACGCCTTCTTATTGGATAAAGTGGTAAGAAAATGTTTGGATGGATGTGAGAAAAATTAAAATCTCACATGAGAACCATTTTTTTTCCTTTACACAAAAAATCCCCATTCTCATCGCATTTCAACTCGTACATTGTTAGCATGAGCTGGACGCTTTGTCCATTTTAAAAGATAAAATAATTGCAGATGTAAGACCTCTTGAAAAACATGGCACTGTTTTTCATCTGAAGCGCCACGTGTGCTGCTTTGTCCAAGAGTGCCCCCTTTCTCTTCTTCAAAAGGATCAAAAATGTGCAATGGGCAATATGCATGGGAGATGCTGCAAGGAAAAAATGAAACTTCAAAAAAGGCAAAATACCAAATTTCACTGTAGAAATAGATGTATTTTATTCATCTTCCTAAAGTGCTTATGAAACGTTGGCAGGGACAAAATAAAAAAAGAGGGGAAATGCTGGGTCACTATAGAATTGTTAACTATGAGCACATACTATAATAATGCTCTATAAACCCCTTTGTATGCTGCAAACCCTTTCTGTTTACAATGTTTGGTCACTCGTTTAAAGATGTCCTAGTAATGGCCCTTAATACATTGACCACCCTGTTTAAAGAAAGCAAATTTCAGGGGTCATACTATCGTCTGGACAGCCCTGGACTCCTAAACTGAAATGTCATCAGTGTTTGAGCTGAAACGTTCTTGTCAAAAACATCCAGATTGTGTAATCGGTGTACAAAATGCCCACCACTGCTGTTTATGGGACAAGGATCAGATAAGATACCAGGAATCAGGGAATATGAGCAAACTTGCATTTGTTGACATGAGAACAGCAGGGCAAATTTCAAAGGCATTTATGCAACAGGCATCAGGGGAAATGAGTAGGTAGCACATTACGAGAAGGCAGATTGCTTTGTTGTCATGTGTTTTTGTTTCGTTTTTGAGATTGCATGTGCTTTCGTATTCACGCCGTTCTTCATCGCTTTTTTTATTTTTGGCTCTTTAGTTTCCTTTTCACAAACCACTGTGGTACCTTGTAGTGTTATTTCCTGCTGCAGCCCCAAAGTGTTCAAACACTGCCAAAACGCACTCAAATGCAGATTAAGCTGATGAAAGTAAATGTTTTTATCATCAGTGTTCACATACTTTGGAGTTATCTTGGTTATCTTCATGTTCACATGAGATGTACATTTTTTATTAACATCCAAATATTCTAAACAAACTAATCTGCACATAATTGATGCTGATGTCATGACCCTGAAATATCTGTAAGTTAATGATACGTCACATGTTTAACTTTGCAGAATCTTTGCCTGTGAGATAGAGCAAGATCATTTTTTAGGCAAAGCACAGATATTAACCCCTTAATTGTCACTCAAGGAAATTGTAGACAAGCAAGAGAGATACTTTATGAATTCCAGTTGTCAACACTTTGTGGGAAATAAAAAGAGATCTGTTCAGAATAATGTGATCCTATAACAAATATATTTATGTTTTAAGCCTTAAGTTAAACAGGCTTAAAGTAAGTAATGAAAAACATAATTTCTGTTATGTTTTATACGATCTTTAGTAAAATTCAGATTTACATTCTTTAAGTGTGGGGTTATTCTGTATATTTGGAATTATTTACTACTTTAACATTGCTTTAAATGTATTTTTTATTTCAAGTAAAATTGGTGTCATGTTATTTTCCAGTTCTTCCATTAAGATTCAGTGTATCAATTTTAGTACAGGTTTCAGGAATTAAAAAGTATGTACTGTATGTACCAGCTTCTGGTATTGATATAACATGCTTAACCTAGCAAGTGTACCGTAGGGGAAAATGACAAAAAAGATTTACCTGTGATGACAGTAGTATGACATTTTCTGAGATATAATTTGTTTTTTTAACGTCTCAAATTTCAGGAGTTACTTTTCATAACACATGAAATGTGCATGTAAGAAGATTTGGGATGGAGGGAAGATTCATATGAGAATAGGGATTTCTCATAACATCTGTGTGTAATTTTTCCAGTTGACCTGACACCGAACAAGTGCATATTATTGTACGCACATTGAT
This sequence comes from Atractosteus spatula, assembly GCF_055471065.1. Taxonomy (NCBI): domain Eukaryota; kingdom Metazoa; phylum Chordata; class Actinopteri; order Semionotiformes; family Lepisosteidae; genus Atractosteus; species Atractosteus spatula. Next base: position 5,503,156 of record NC_142717.1, read on the forward strand.
CTAACATACATAGGATAACAAACACATACTGTAAAATAGCATGGTATGTCATCCTACTTTGTAGCATACACAAATGTGCAGAAAAGAGAAAGAAAATCACAAATGTAACGAATGAAAGTTATATTTGCTGTAAGTCTGCTTTGTGAGGAGTCCACTATGCAGTAATTCAATGATTCAATCGTACACTGTGTCCAGGGGTGCAATCTTATTTTGATGGTTATTTTTTGGTTTTGGCAGCCATCCTAAAAGATAGTTGCTGATAAGCAGCTATATAAACAAAGCTAGAAAGTCCACACACAGAACTACATCTAATAAATATGGGAGAAACAATGACAGGATCCTCCCACTTCTGTTCAGTGTTCATTGTGTTTGTTCACAAAACTTGTAGCCATGCAGTTTTCTGTTCCCCTTCTTAAAGCCATCTTGATCCATCTCATATTTTCCAGCTTTCTTTTCCACATCTGCTGCATGAAACTTGAAAACCTATAACTGGCTGCAGAATGACATAACCCACATCCAACTAAAGCAAATATGGAACGGGGCTCTTTATGAATTAAAATGACCGCTGAGCACAGATGAGTCCCTTCTAGTTGTTAGATATTTATACTTTTCATGTAGCAATTTTTTTTCAAACTTTACTCCTGCCGTTTCCCAACTAATTGGAATGGAATTCATGATTTCAAATGTCAGGAGCCCGAGAAAAAAAGAAGTCATTGTGAGCTGTCTTGCAAGAAAATGTGCTGCGGAACATGACATTATAAATACTTGGCTGTGGGCTTTTGTCTTATGAATTGTCTTAAATGAACTCGTAGCTGGGAACATGAACCACTTCATTCACTTTGTCAACATTCTATGTAGCCCATTTGAAAGTCACAGGCATTTTATCTGCTAGCTAGGAGAGAGCATTGTTCCTTTCTTTAAACATTCTACATTAAATCATACATTTAATTTTTCCTGTAAGCATCAAATGGTGAAATGAACACTATTTTATGTGACATACAGTTCATGGATTCATTGGCTTTTCAAGGAGCATAAGAAATTTGGAAAACTCTTTGTAGCAGAGATGTCAAGATGTGTTTGTTCAATAAATATGCAGGAGGAAATAAATGTAGGGAATGTAGAGAAACTTTATCTTGCCTTAGGTATCCATGCTTTAAGTATAGAAGCAGTAACTTGTCTCAAATTTTGGTTGTAAAGGCCTTATAACATCCTAAAGTAATTGATATCTTTGCAGATATCTCTTTTAATGAAGGGAACTTTTTGAGCAGGATATGTTTAGACAGCCACTGTTTATCTTCGGCATTGTTTTATCTCATTGTCCAGTGTCTTCACTAGAATAGAAAGGATTCAGGAGAATAAAAAATGATGTCTAACTAGGTTACACTTTTTGAGACGGACACATTTCCAAACTGTGAAATCTTTCACTGCTGGAATGAAGAAAGGGTACAAATGAAAAAGGCTTTCAAAAGTGAAGTGAACAGTAATGTAATGACACACATTATATTGTTATTTTTTCATTTCTTTAATGTATTTGCTTTGTATTAACCAATCTAAATGCATCTCCTCACAGTTCTCTTGTGATTGGGATAACTCAAAACGTATACGTGTATAGTATATATAACTGTAGTGGGGGGTCTCTGGGCCTGGTCACTAGGAATAATGGTCTTGCCCTAATCTGGGCTGTAACCCACTTTGCATGTCCAGTTTCCCTTTGTGTCAAAACCTAACAGGGTTCCTTAAGCATGAAATGTAGTCTGAAGCTGATTCGTCCACCTGAGGTCTCAAGCTCTTCATGCTGAGAGCAAACCATTGTTCTTCCCCCTTCATACATCTCGGCATTAACCTGTTCTCTTTCTATTGGAAAATTCCTTCACAAAATTATATTTTGCAGTGTCAACAACAAGCACTGAACATTACTCACTAGAGCTGAGCTTCTGTTCTTTTTCACCAGTCGATTGAATTCAGTTCAGTTGCATGAACCATTTGAAAGGGTTCAGCCATTTGATTCACCAGGTGACTTGAACGAAACAGTCCTACTGAACTGAGTGTGTCAGTGAATGACTCAACACTGCCCAAACGAGTCTGAGTCAGTGATCAAAACAGCACTATGGACTACTAGATTCTTACAAATAATTATTCAAACAAGGTTTATTCATTTTTGTAGCTACAGTATATGCTAAATAAGAAGACATAGTGTACACATTGTTGCAACTTTAAAACCAATATAATTACATACTGTTCTGTATGTGTTAGTGTTTAGTGTGAATTTTATTACTCTGATGTAATTTTTGGAATGGCGAATACACAATACAGCCATCTGAAAAACCTACTTATGCACAAATAATTATCAATTGCTAATAAAATTAAGTGCCATCAAGCAAAGTTCTAGGATATTTCTTATCCCGCAGGCTTATTGCTAAGAGGACGTCTTGAGCTGAGCAGATACTGAAAAAATTCACACAGCTAGTTATCCTTTTGAATGTGGTTTCCTGTTTCCTGTTTAGACATATTAAAAGGCCTTCTTCTGAACTAATGTACACCTTCAGCAAATGTTGTGTCACACTTGTATACTATAGGACGGTTGTTTACATTTTTGTGGTGGTTCTAATATAAATAGAATCTTTTAATTTTCAAGGCCATCACAGAAGTACTGTGTTGCCATTGTAGACATGAATTGTGACACCTTGACCTTAGAATTATGAAGGAAAAATAATGTCTTGCCTCTCATTATTATCCTCATTTCCTGTTGAAAAGTGAAAAACTGTAATATTTTTTTCACACTCGCCCACTAAATCTCTTTTCAGTATTCTGCTTAGTTAATGAGGACAAATTACATTGAAGACTGACACCAAACTTTTGCAAAAGCATTTACAGTAACACTGGACTGTGGTATGCACTTAAAATATGCACCCATTGTGATGTGATCCAGTATTACTGCGAAGCCCTTGACAATTTCTGTCAAAATAATTTTGACAAGACTTTTTAAGGCCCTGTAGGTTTTGAAAAAATTAAATGGCAAACCATTGGAATGGCAAAATATGACAACGTAATTGACAGTGTGAATAAACAGAGACAGATTATTATAAGGAAAGAAAAAAGAACAGAGAGCTTGGATAGGAGAGAGAATGTGAAAATAATGAAAGGAAAGAGTTGCCAAACTAAACCAATTTCTAGCATTACACTCGTAAAGCATGTTAAGTTTTAAAATTTTTAATGAGTTCATATATATGTAAACATAATGGATCTCATCAGGGACGATACAAGGATGGTCAGTGAGAGGTTTGGTTCAAAGTTTTCAGCACCTTGGGGAAAAGGTTTAAGATGCAGAGAACTAAGAAGAGGCCAGAGTCTGCAGATGCTGAAACTGAAACATTAACTGCTTATCTTAAGTCACAAATGCTGAGCTTCACAAAATGTTCTACTTTTGTTTTTGTTTACACGTCATTTTGGTCTTTAGACATGTCTCAGGAAGAATTTGTGGGCTTCAAGAAAAGTCCCGCTTTGACAAAAAAAGACCACGAGGAACCATGCAGTATGGGGACATTTTCAGAATCAACAGTGAAGTTGACAAGTTATGTTACCTCGTGGTCTTTTTTTGTCAGAGCGGGACTTTTCTTGAAGACGAGCCAGAAGACAGAAATGAAAAATCAAAGGAAGTGATTAAAAACAGGTTAAAACTAAGACCAGGATGCGATTTTTTACACAAAGTGTTGTGGGAGTCTGGAACAAGTTCCCCAGTCATGTTTTCAAAGCATGCACCTGGTTCTTTTCAAGTCAGAGCTGGAAAAGATCCCTGGATCACTGGGCTACTAGCAAGCAAACGAGCTAGATAAGCCAAACGCATTCCTCTCATTTATAATCTTTCTTATGTTCTTATCTGAAAAACAGCTCTTTCACTATGTAAAATTGTACAGAATGAGGCATTGACAAATTTTTCCATCAAATGAGAAAATGGAAATATGAATCGCCTCAGTGTGTCATTTCAAACTTTATCTTTTCACTTTTTCTTTGTTCTGCCAGGGGAAATGATAGTCTCTTGGCATTTAGGGATGTTGTAATTAGTTTCAGGTGATATTGCAGAAGGTGGCCAGATGCCAGGCAGTACCCTATCTCACATCCAAGTTTCCATGATATTGAAATGCAATAAAAAGAAATCCCTGTTGTGTGTTCTTTTCAGTTTGATGCATTTATTGTTATTTTATTTAACTTGTATGGCAATGTCTAAATACACAATACTCTAGTAATAGTAATAGCTATGTCACTACTAACTCTTTTTTTCTTAATATCTTCATTAAACATGTAGACCGTACTTTCCTAGATTCAATCTTTAGATCTGAGTCTTTAACTTACATTTTTAAAGTATAATCATTCTTTTTCTGTTCACTCCGTATTTAAATCCTGATATTTGGCTCGTGTTTTAGAGGTTGATATCATAATATGCTGACGAAATCCCAGTGGCTCTGTCTTGTCTGTTTTTACAATTATACCTTGTTTTTTTGTTTTCTAAAGATTAGGTCAATAAGTTTGTCTTTGCTCATTGGTGCTTTTACAAACTGGGTTAAGAAGTACTCATTTACAATTCCAGCCATATCAGTTTCATGTCCTGTTTTCTCAGTCACAATATCGTGGTTTATATGTGGAAATTTGAACTCTCCCATTAATATAACATCACCTTTGCTACATATCTTTCTAATATCATCATATAGTAAGCTTCTTTTATCTAGTTCTGGTGGGTAGCTGCGTCAGCATGCGTAGGCTGCAAAGGAACAAATAATAGGTTTATTCCATGCTGAAAAAAGAAGTGACACACCTGAAGTAGGTTCCATGGCCGAAACGTTGTGTTTTCTTTCTTCTCTTTTCAGCATGGAATAAACCTATTACTTATTACTTGTATCTTTGTGCACATATGGTGTCTGTAGTATAGAACTATTAAAAACTTACAATATATACAGTATAACCCACACAGATTCTAAAGTGCTTTTACCTTCTGGGTTCCAGTTTATTTTTATATATAGGCTCTCACTGCCATCTTTTGTCCTGACTGTCTTTCCTTCCAAAACTATTGACAAAACAGTAAAAAGAAGGAAATGTGTTCTTATTGTACAACAGCTGTAAAAGAAAAACATCCTTTCAGATAGGAAGGAGAATATATTTCAGATTTATCTTTCTTTTACCAATGCATTCAGAGTCAGAAAGGGTGCCTCACAAAGTGCAGGCACAGGTTCTTGAATAAATTGCCTTTCTGTGATGGTCAATGCCAGTTATCTACCTTTTTGCTTACCTAAAAGATAAACATTTTTTTTGCACTAGTTTAAAATTAAACCTGTTGCGTAAGAGTTGTTATCTCATATGGTTGTACCTTTTTGATATTTTGTCTTTTAGTAGTCCACAGATACAACATACTTTTTAAATTGGTATTCCTTCGTGTAGCATTCACTGTCTGTTTTCTCTATACAAACACTAGTGAGTTTCCAGCCTTTTCAAAGACCAGTATATTCTGGCAAGTTCACTTTGAGATTGTCTTAAATAGACTGTTTCTTAATCTGAATTGCCAAAGAAAAGCACCTCAAGCTCTATTTCTATATTCAGTACATACTCTGAACCCTACACATGATTCTTTTGTACTGCCTTTTCCCAGTTTACTAAAATGTTGCATTTATTTTCCTGTCCCTCACATTGCAGAGAACTTTATTATCATGATAAAGCTGTCCTTGCCTTGAAGCACAATTCATTTCTCACACACTTTCTAGCAAATTTAAGATACTGAGTTTACTTTAAAGCAACACCTCTGGTGACAACATTGATATTATACAATTCCCTAACAAAACCTAAAAGAATAGTGGGCAAATCCATCTGCAGTGGCAATTCATCAACAATACATATCAGTATGGATTTCTCTAGATGTTCACAAATGTCCCTAGAGTAATGGGACCAAACAGCTGAAAGCAGATGACATAGATCTGCATTAGATGAAGGTAGCAGTTCAGTATCTTCTTGCAGCTTGAATTGTGCTTCCCTTAGTGGCTTTATTTTTTATTCACAACTGCATTGAACCTTGCTGTCCGAATTGACACATTAGCCCGGCCTGCTGCTGCTTTCAGCAATATACAAGAATCTTGTGCATCAAGAATTATACCTCTTGTGAGGGGAGTTACATCCTAGAACATTTCTCCCTTTTTATCCTTACAGTTTTATCCTAACCTAGATTCCATTCAACTTTTATTGAATTGTCATTTACATGTATGAGATCACCCTAGCATCCAGATATAGCAAAAGCTTTCATCACCTTAGCAAATTAGAGCTGATGCACAATACACATGTCTTGGCATACTTCACAAGCTGTTTGTTATCAGCAGTTTTGCAGCTGGATAGGAGTCCGGGAGAGTCTACCTCCTAGATTTCTCAAACTTGAAACTAGGCAGTGAAAATGTTTTATGTTAAGCTAACACTACTGAAAGAAGCAAACAGTAATATTTTCACAGGAGGTTTACAGACATGGTCTTTTCACTATACTGTAGTGTATGAAACTCTGAAGTTCAAAGTGAGCCATAATAGAATCAAATGAAGCAGTATGATTTTTAAAAAAATCTCATATGACCTGCTCTTTTCAGAATTAATTTATTTTTCTGTTTGTTTTACTGCCAAGCTCTGTTTCTGTAGTTTCAGACAAGCTTATAATTTGACGTATGTGGTGAAGCCTGGCTTGGATTGTTATGTTTTGATAGCTCACCCACTAGGCTGAGAGAGAACTACAGCCTGGACATGAAAAAGAAGCTTTCGAAAATCCCTCCCGCTTGGTGAAATGAGCCAAGGTTGCATAGTTAACACTGGCTGGTAGTTAAGCCATTTGGCTGAGAGAATGACAAGATGGCCATGAAGAAAAAGCTATCAGAAATCCCCCGCTAGATTGAAGTAGCCATGGAGCTGCTGCAAGGATGATGATAGGGGAGATGGAAGAGTTTGAAGGACCTAAAGGGATTATTTCTTCCCATACTCATTCAAATTTGGGTGATGTAGAATGTGAGTTGTGGAAACTGTCTCCCCTTGATAACTTTCTTTTTCTAAACTTCATAAAGGAGCCATGGCATTGTGTCTCAATTTATTCATTTTTCAGATACAGCAGGGAAGGCAAAAACCTAATTTGCCAGAATCAAAAACCCTACCTTTAAGAGAGCTGGTACCATATTTATCTATTTATTTATCCAGTCTCTTATCTCTTATTATAGGAAGAAAAAGTAAACATAGAAATATAGCTTAAAATATAGACATCTCATGACATCTTCTCAAGCAATCTTTTTCTGTTTTGCTGTGTCCTACTTACAGTGTGATAATGATCAATGGTAATTTGCATGTGACATTATTCTGTGAACATAAAAAAGAAGAGGCACTAACATCAGATTTCTCTTCCAAGCAAACTTCAAAGAGTCAGTTGGGTTGTTTTTTTTTGTTCCCAATTACATAATTTCATCCATTTTTGTAATACAGAGCATTATAGATGACACACAACTCTCCTTTCTCAACAGGTTATTTTTGCAGTGTTTAGACTTCATGTCCTAAAGATGTGCACTCTTGTCTTCTCTTTACAGCCTCACTGGAGAGTTCACCTTAACAAGAACATTCCAGAAGAGCATGAGACTCTTGACTGCGTCTTTTCACACGCCACAAGGAAACCATCTTTCAAACAGGTGTCAACTGTACTACAGCAGAACAAAAAGGAACCAGAAAAAAGTCTCGAAAGATACTGTACTTAGACAAATCAATATTAATCAATTTTGTCTACTTCAACACTGTACTTCAAATCAAAGTAGCACTTTAAACATTTATCTCCTTTAAATACCCTCTAAGCACTAACCAGCAGGTATAAAAATTTTTCATGCAGCACACTGTTAGACATTCTGGTTTACCAGTTTTACGGTGAAACTAAGGTCTAAGGCCTGCATTGTATCAGGTGTATTTGCCTTTCTTTTGATACTGTTTCTTTCCTGACCACAGATAACACAGCAAACAATTCTTTGCACTTGTATGTTTTCTTTCCTTTGCAGTAGAATGTGCTGGAAGTCATTGGGTTTTCTTTGTTGAGTATAATGTTGAGTCTCCAGTATTTTTTAGAACTGATATGCGTTAGAAAAGTTCACTGTGACTCCAACCTTATGTCTTAAATGGACTGGTAATCTGTGTTGCTACAGGGAAAACACCTCAGACCATGTTATATCCATATCATTTAGATGAATGTTAGGTGTCGTGGGCCATGGAAATAGAGGCAATTGGCTTTATTTAAAATGTGATATGCTTGTTAGCTCATATTGCTGTTTGTTAATATTTTTAGATATTAAATGCAATTTTAAAAAGGCAGTTAAAACGTATTCAAGAACTGGAAATTGAAGAGGCTGAAAACTGTTTATGGTGCACTGTTTTTAAGACATTCTTTATTTATCACTTTCATCTGAAAGCACATCAGTGTGCATTAATGCTTAGGTTTGTCAAATGATTATGAATTACCAGAATGAGAAAGCAAGCATACTGTAAGTTGCTGACTATAGTGATAAATATACACACCCATATGTAGCATTGTCTTTGGCACTTTAAAACGTCTTTTTGGATATTCTGATGACCGGTTATATTAGTGCATTGTCTAAAGAAATGTAAATCAACAATTATTGTAATATTTCTATTAAAATGTATGCATAATTTGGAATCACATTAAAAAAATGCCTTCAGCTCAACAACAATCTCAGCAACAGTTGCAGCAGGAAACGTATTCTATAGTGCATGACACCGATATGAAATAAGGATTAAAAAAACATTTTTCTGAATTTTTAAACATAAACAAACACCTCTAAAAGATATTCACTGCTTAGAATGAAGAATATATGCAGCGGAAGTCAGAACATCATCAGAGAAGTCCATCAATCAGAGATACAGAATCAAGGTAGTTTCCAAGTTAATGTGCTCATGCAGAGTAGACTGTAGGCGACAGGTGGTTTTAATCTTGCAGGATATAGGTTACATTTGTTTCCTGTTCTCAACTACCTTATCCAAAAACAATTATCTTTAAAAGAAGAGAAAGACTGTGTCGTTTTTCTGAGTTTCAGTGAATTTTGTTTTCAGTTAGCGCTTCTAATTTGGTCCTCTTTACGTTATTTGGCCAGACTTGACTAGAAAGGTGAAGGACTCTGATTTAGTAGACACATATCTGAATAGTTCGTAATGTAGACACTTCCCAGCAAAGTGATAGGCATCTTAGACACTGACACGTACAATCTAGAACTAATAACACAGATCACCTAAGGGTTGTAAATGTGAATAATATATGTTAATATATTTTGAATAAGAGCAAGATTTGTTTCACAATTCCGTGTATGCTATGTCACTCTATAAATTTACCCAGCATACTATTTGGGTAGCCCTGCAATATCCAGTGTTTCATATATGTCATTAATGGCAGGTACTGTATATGGAATGCACTTAAGTACTTTTTACATATTACTCATAAAAAAGAACAAATAAAAACATGACACGAGAACCATTGTGTCCTTTAAATCAACTTGAAAATGTATATTTTTGGCCACGAAAAACATTGCAGCATGTTTTCTATTTCTTTATGGTGTTTTATATTATCCTGGCATGCATACAAATCCTTCTTAGGCTGCACAATTCTTACTGTTTGTCAAATTCTGTGACAGGTGCCTATGAATGAATTTTAATCCTACTGTTAATCTATGGGTACAAAACAAGAAAAACAGAAGTATCATGTGTGACATCAGGTGAACCTCACTATGTCGATCTCAGAAAATCACAAAATAAATGTTATCTATCCAGACAAGTGATGTCTTTGATATGGTTCTCTATTTTTGAAACGACAAACTTGTGTTGTTGATTGAAAGTGCATAAAATCAAAAAATGATTATATGCGAGTTCTGTTGTGAAGTTAAAACCTGTTTTGCAAATTCATTTTTTTAATGTGTATTTTACTTGCAAAACACCCCCAAACAGTTTATCTGGTTTCGCAAACATGATTACAACATTAAAGGTTATATTTAAAAAAATGCTTCTCAAGATTGTGTTTTTAAGGAAACAATTTTAGGATCCTTTTTTATTATCAAAGAGCCTTTTCCATGGAAACAGATTTCTGCTTGAGTTTGAGTCTGCCTGGCTCTCGTACCTGGAGAAAAGATTAGAGATTGGTTTGTAGCACTTCATGAATGTTGTGCTTTCAGAACAGCCACTACAGAATTACTGAACTACTAAAGCTAAAAACTAAAGCCACTACTGCTGCATCAAAGCTTTTGGGTCCTGGGTTTGAGTCAAGACTGGAGTGTCTTCTTTATGGATTCTACAGGTTCTCCTCATGTTTGCTTGGGTTTTCTCTGGAGGCTCTGGTTAGATAATAATAATAATAATAGTAATTGCTTACACTTATATAGCGCTTTTCTGGACACTCCACTCAAAGCATCCACTCCCCTCCACCACCACCAATGTGCAGCATCCACCTGGATGATGCAACGGCAGCCATATTGTGCCAGAACACTCACCACACATCAGCTATCAGTGAGGAGAAGAGCAGAGTGATGAAGCCAGTTCAGAGAGGGGGATTATTAGGAGGCCATGATTGGTAAGGGGTTACACCCCTACTCTTACAAGAGTGGTAAGGGGTTAAACCCCTAAGATGCCAGGGTTACACCCCTACTCTTTTCAAGAGACGCCCTGGGATTTTTAATGACCACAGAGAGTCAGGACCTCGGTTTTACATCTCATCCGAATGACGGCACCTGTTTACAGTATAGTGTCCCCCTCACTATACTGGGGCATTAGGACCCACACAGACCACAGGGTGAGTGCCCCCTGCTGGCCCCACTAACACCTCTTCCAGCAGCAACCTTAGTTTTTCCCTGGAGGTCTCCCATCCAGGTACTGACCAGGCTCACACCTGCTTAGCTTCAGTGGGTTGCCAGTTGTGAGTTGAAGGGTGATATGGCTGCTGATAGATGGATATTTGTCTGTTGAAAAATGCAGTGCTAGACATTAACAATAAAGAGCATGTTCCAGGTGGTTCAGGTTTGACCAGCTGAGGAGTAAAAACAAATTTCTCCCTCTGGGAAAGTCAAATGCAGGTTCTGTCCATGTATGCTACACTGTCTCACGTGGTACAGAACACTCATGTATTCTTCCCTTCACATAGTGGTAAGACACTTACAACAAATCAAAAAGCATAAAAGAATCGGACAAAAATACATCAGAAATTGTTAGCCTGGCCTTGTGCCTTGGCCTTGTGCGTTATACAGACCCTGTTGCATACAGTATATTCATGCCAAAATCTTTATACCAAGATTTATACCAATCTTTATAGGTGTGGACGTGTTGTTGGGAAATCTGTTTAAAACTTGTTACATGTGCAAAAAACAAAAAGAAATAAATACATACCTGTAGATATTTAATATGAAAATCATGATCGCAAATGTATTCAAACACTTTGCTGTGGCAAACCTGAATTAATTTAGGTTCACAAAATTACCGCGTCACACAATTAGTATTGCCTATGTCTAAGAGCAAAAATAGGCTTTCATATGATTTCTCAATGAATTCATCTTTCTCTGTGACGTCAATCAATCAGGTAGTAAATTTCAAGTAAAGATGCAACCATGAAGGCCAATGATTTTTTCAAAACAGCTCAGAGATAAAGTTATAGAAAGGCACAGATCAAGAGAAATATATAAAAATAATTCCAAGATCCTTAATATCTCTTTATTATGAAATTGTATGGTGAAGCAGAGCATTAAGAAATGGGAGACACCCAGATACTAGCTAGGTCGGGCTGTCCCTTCAAACTCAGCAGCCGGACAGTGTGTTAAAGTTCTGCTTCTCATCAGCAGGGTCTGACAAGCTAGTCAAAACTGATGGGAATGTAGATCGAGCACAGTACGGACAATTCTTAGAGGAAAGCCTGCTATAGCACAAAGCCAAATGTATACTGCAGTGGCTTGAGAATGAGGAAGTAGTTGTCCTTGAGTGGTCTGTCTATGGCCTGACCTGAATCCTATTGAGAATCTGTGGAAAGACTTGAAAACTGCCACCATAAGCAATCCCCATGCAACCGGATTGATGCTTGAGCAAATATGCCAAGAGGAAATGAAGACACTTACCCCAAAATATTAAACATTAGCTAAAGGTGCTTCTGCTGAATAATGAATAATGAGTTCACTTGTGTGATTTGATATACAATCAACATATTTCATTTGCTTCAGTCTGAGCCTTATTATTTAGAAGTATTACATTTAAAAATGTGTGTGCACCACTTGGTCATTTCACAAAATAGGAAACCATACCTGAGTAGGTTTGCAAGGCACTGTATTACTTCACTTTGTAAAAGTCTTTTAGTCAAATCAAGTGCACGCGTCATTTTTTTAGGTTTCCAACCTAATGCGTTAAATCGTACTTTCTGTGTTTAATACTCTAAAGTCAAATGAAACATTTTTTTTAGAAAAGAATTATCATGACATTCTCACAGAGAAGTGCTACATCTAGCCAGGCAAGAAAATATTTTTCAAAGGGAGAAGGGTAGGTTAACAATGCCTGTTTAAAATAACGTAGGAATCAATTATTGAATTTAAAAATAACTCCACAGTTCAGCACTTTCTTAATCAATCAAAATGCCAGACTGGCTCTAATTGTTATGCTCTACCAGTTATGATCTGGAGAGATTTGAAAACAGCGAACTCCTGTGCTACAATATGCTGTTATTAGCAGTCAGCCACTGTGTGGATCAGTGCTCCCACATTTCTTTACCAGTACCTAATGAGCTTAATTTCCTATGTAGAGCGGACACCTTTATTCAACCTCTAGAAATGTTCCAGCACTTACATCTGCAAAGTATACAATTAGGAATAAGTATGTTAATAGTCGTGTACTTTTATCATTTAAAACTGTTTTCTCTCATTATTGATCAGTTAAGGCAAAGCTTAAACCTCAGATATTATTATTGACTGTCTGTTCACCTTCATTGGTTATTGCAATGAGCTTTACCCTGTAGATTGAAAATGCAAAAGAAAAGTCAAATATTGAAAATAGACTAAAATGTGACAAGATAAAACACACTATGTATGCATATGAATGAGTTTTCAGATGACAAGGGATGAAAGAATAATTTGAAGAAATAGAATTTCATTCAGTTATAATAATATATTTTATATTAATGTAATGTGCCTTATTAGTGAAGTCTGCAATTTCTTGAGAGAAAACAATACCCACCTATGAGCCGCAGGTGATGTTGCATTCATACAAAAACAATGGCAAATTTCCAGTTTCCAAAGGCGTTTTAGTCAGCAATTAATTAAGAAAAGTCGACATAACGTAGCATATTTTGACAACACCCAGGTTTGTTTTCACCCTGTTTTTTTTCCTGAGAATACACAGACTATAAATTATATCTGCCCAGCATCTTTTGTGAAAAAAAAAATAATTTTGGAAGTTGTTTAGTCCGCATTCTGTTTTGCTTGCTTGTTAATTTCCCTGTGAATATACAACTAGTAAACAGCCAAACAGTTCACATTTGGCTTGTTGTGTAAACAACAGTTCATATTGTGGATATATGTGCAATGTCAGTTGCATGCCATAAATATCCACAATTCTACAGAATGTTACTAAACAATATTGTTCCATACATCATTAATCAACTATCCAACATTTCTAAAGTTGCTTTTAAAATCAATCATATCTTATACACACACCAATATTTTACTTTTTTAAAGGACCACTGGATTGTCCATGTAAGGTGTATTCTGTTCTGTTACATTGATATTTTAATAAGGGGTTGTTCAAAGACGTTTATTTTAGGTGAACAAGCAAAAAATAAAGTATTGAGGGTAAATGTAATTAGCAACATGAGTAAAAACTTTTCAAATCAGAAAGCAATCCAAGCTTCTGGGCTTCTCAGCACTCGATGTGTATTTTCTGGTCTTTACAAAGGTGTGGTGTTCTTTCTCAAAGTTTGAGCCTGTTTCCCTCAAGCCTGTGTCTGAAGGCACTCTTTAAAAGCTTGTCTCCCTGGCCCAGTGCAGGGATTGGTGTTATATGATCAATTTTTTCCAGTACAGTAGCATTTCCAGTTCGAACAGGCACTCTCAGCACCTAATGCCCTTAATTCCAAAATCACATATTAAAATCCACTGAACACAGAAACACTGAGGGGATGATCAAACATGAGTTGTCAACAGGTTGGAACTTGGCACTCAATGAACTTGTCTTGTCACCATATAGTAAGGAAAGCACAGTATATGCAGGCAGACACAAGAGCTGAAAGTCTTCCCAGTAGGTATCAACCAATGATTAATTATCAAAGAAAATATGATTCTTCTCAGTTTGCTGGAGTAAGTAAAGGCACAAATGTGATAAACAGTATTTAGAATTTTGGTTCTTCATGAAAGATTAATTCTCAAGTTACAGACATAAGCATTCAAGGTAATATGTGTTTGGACTGAGAACTGATTAAAGGATAAAAAGCAAAGAGTACAGATAAGGGATGAATATTCATATTGGGATGATGTAACTAGTGGAATACTACAAGGATCGGTATTACATCTGCTGATTTGCCTGATTTATATCACTGATCTAGATTCTGAATAGTTAATAAACTGGTCATCTTCACATATGGTACCAAAAAGGAAGATTAGTAAACACTACAGAAGCGGCAGCAAAAGGAAATTCAAAAAGATTCAAGACTGGGAAAACAACTGCCAGATGACACTGAATGTAAACAAGTGCATTGTGTTTCATGCAGGTTGCAAAAACATAAATATAAGCTAATAAATATCAGATAAGAAGCCCCTAGTTTGAAGAAGCCTTGAAGAACATTAAGCAGGACTTTATGTAGACACATCATTTACATCTTCTAGAAAACGGAAGCGATAAAGAACAAACTGAATGTTAGGATATACTGCATGGTTAAAAGAATAGATTTACAGCAGATGGTGAAAACCAAAGCAGTCGAAACAATGAGTAGGTGCGTTTGCAACTGAGCGTTCTTACACTAAATGTTGTGGCGGCCTGGATCAAGCTACCTAGCCACGTCATCAAAGCTGATAACTTGACTTTCCTCAAGAAATAACTTGCATACTGTACGTGAGAGCACTGTATTCTACTCTCAATGTCCAAAACTATATCCATAATAGCTTACTGCACTGTTTTTTTGTTTCCAAACAATAAATGGCATGATTTAGGAGCCCAATTCATTCTGAAAGATTAGCCTGGGTTAGGCCATCAAAATGCAATTTCAGCCAACTACTGTATGTGCAATTGTAACCAAAAAAAACAAAGTTAAACAAAGAGCAATCAGTAAATGATAGTGTCTGGAATTTTTCTTCACTTGCAAATTAAAAGTGGATGGACTCACTTAAAGATAATGATCGAGGTGCAGACTTATGTTTGATTTTGTCCTCACAAATGCAAATCCTTGCACAGTAGAATTAAATCTTGTTTGTTTGAGACATTATATTGATCTGTTCATGAACAGAGAGAATAATGTGTTCTCTTGCAAAGAATAGGTAAAGAAAGAAAACCACACGTCTGCATGTGTAGGAAAGATTGTATAATTAGTCCTATATTGGCATCTCAGATAAACTAGACAAAACTGAAGCCATTGCAGTTTTTCATTGCACAATAATGGCTGTCACTTGCTCATTAACAGTAGCTATTTTCATGTAAAACATTACATGAACACAGATCTCATTAATGCTTTTAAGGTCAGACAGGAATGGTTGAAATAAAATTACTTTTTGATTTTGCTATTGTTTAATCTTTTTTTTTTCACCATTATGTGAACTGTTAAATTACATGTCGTGTATTAGACCTGTTTGACTGGATCTTTTGAAAACGTGAATTGGAGCTCTGTTTTTGTTTTAACTTGTTTTTCTAATACGAGTGACTACTTGTGTGACTTGTTTCCCAATCAACTGATTATATCAGGTAATGGAAAAGGTCTCTGGTGCCCAGTTTTGTCATCGAGACAGTGCTTTAACAACCATTTCACCTTCCAGGGAGGGGACTCTGGAAATTGGTGTATTATATCTGTATAATTTTCCATAAACATATGCTTAATTTATAAAGAAATCTATGTGGTAAGTAGCATGAAAATGTATTCAGACAGAGTAAAGGTTTTCTTTATTGAACTTATCTTCCACAAAAACAATCTTAAACAAAACTAATGTATAACTGTCACGATCGTTACTCCTCCTCTTAAGGGCGCTCCAGCCCTTCCTCGTTCTGTCCCATTCCCCACACCTGTTCCTTATTCCAGCCCCTCTTTAGTTCCACCTGTAAAGCCAGACGCAGGCGTTTGCCCGGGGCTTCTCATTGATTTCCGCATCGTGAGAGCCCGGGGTCCTGCTTCGTCTGGCTCCGTTATGGTTTCCTGTTCCTGATTCCCTGCCCCGCCGGTCCTGACCCGGTTCTGGTTTTAACTTCGGATGGATCCCCTGGTCTTGGACTAAACCTCCCGTCTTGGATTCCCCCTCTGGATTTACCCTTGGATTGTTCGCCCTGGATTCACTCCCCCCAGACACCTGCACTCCTCGGACACGCCCCCTGTCTCCTGACCCTTCTCCTGCATGACTATTTTCCCAATTGTATCCTCACATTCCGGATCGTGTCGTCCGCATAGGGCCCGGAAAGAACTGTTCGTGACAATAACTCTGTAAAAGCAGTTAATTCTTTCTTATAACAGTCTTTTGGGTCAAATTATCTTCCCATATTGATTTTAGCAATATGCAGATCCTTGATTGTATATATTTTGTGGAAATAACTAACACAATACTTCAAAAAATATAATTTGTTTCTGCAGTGTGGCAAAGAAGTACACCCCTTTAAGATTTTATGGTTTTATGTAAGTTCTATGTAGAGTTCTTATTCTGTCATTCTAGTGTTATGTTGAAGGTTGAGTTTTTGTAGTTACTAAACAGTGTTCAGGTGCATAAGGAGACCAGATATTACCTGCCGGCCCACAAAAGTTTCTAAATAAACCAGTTCAGTTTGTGTCAACAACATTTTGTGTCGCGCCTTTGTCTACACAACAGGTGGAACTAAGGGTACACTTATTCTTTCACACAAAGATATTAAATTGTGGCTGCTTTTTTAACAAATGATGACAAAGTAGACTTTTTGTGTGTTGTTTGGCCAATGAGATTAGTTTTATCTGCTACTAGGATTTTGTGAGGACTAAGGTGGAGGTCAAATATTTCTAAATATGTTAAAAAATACAATCTTAAGGGGGCGTACTTACAGTATTTCATCATACTGTGGTTTGTTTAATTTTCTTTTTATTTATGGGTAACCGCCTGTGTTGCATATAAAAGTTGCTGATAAAACCAGACAACAAATAAATTCAGTAAGAGTGCGTTCATTCCATACAGTATATCAAAACTTCATAAATAAAAACGTGAACTGATAAATGTGCACATTCCAGTAAAGAGACACCCAGTTTTTTGCTGGAATACACATCTGTGGGAAAATAGGAGTGGAGTTAATGATTTGTGGCACTCCTGATTCCCGTTTTCAAGGCAGTCACTTGTAAAATGTTGCTTGAGAGTCAAAATCCTGGTCTTTTGGATTCCAGTCCCATGTGGGTGCAGAGCCTATGAATCATTGATAGTGGATTTACTGGGAGATACTCACATGGATCTACAAGCTGTCCCACTAATGTATAGTCCAGTAGGGATGGAAGCCAAGAGGGGTTGTGGGAGTATGAAACAAACTTCCAAGCTACATTGTTGAAGCTGAAACACTGCCTTCTTTCAAGAGACTGCTGAAACACTTCCTCAGATCAATTAGCTACTTACTACCAAATGAGCTGGATAAACCAAGTAGTCACCACTCATTTATAACATTTCTTGTTTCTGTATTTTTAATAACACGTGGGGCTTCTCTGAGCAGCTGGAACAGCTTCAATAGGAGGTGGCAGGGAATACTCAAGGTTTTAAAATTATCTGCAGCCTCAAACTCATCCAATCCCCATAGTAGGATTGCCTTCAATTATGGTGTGATGATGTGAATATCACATTCCAACAATGACATTTTAACTTTTTAATAAATCTTTAATTTATGTCAGCATCTTCGTATTGTCTTAGAATTCCATCGGGGATGATCACATACACATTAATTACTTCATTACTTCATTCCACCAGCTATAGTGGCCCTTTCTTGTAATCTTTTTGCATAGTGTCTAGTGATCATAACAGTAATTCACCTGACAGAACAGGAGTCCCCTCATTGCTTATATTTGATGAACATATAGTAAAGTGATAAAAGTCTATGATAAAGATCAGATTTGTAATCTTAAAATGAATCCAACATGTCAATTCATGTAATTGATTTAAAATATCATTGTGACTAAACTTTCAAAACAATATTTCTTATCCCAGGTTTATTTTAAATCTACATCATAATATCTTAGAAATCTTCAATGCAACAATTAGAACCCATAGCGACTGTGAAGGTCTTATACAGATTGTCTAACTATATTTGGTTAAATATTTTTGGATTTTGGATAAATGACCTACTGCATACAGTATATGAGTGTGAACTCTAATCTAGTATTCTTTAGCACAATCGGACAAAGATGGTCATATAAAAGGAATCAAAACTGTCAAAAATCTGTGGTTCAGGGTAAAAAAAGAACACCGTGTGAGCCATCTACTTCTTATTCATCACATAAATCCCACAGCAGAGTTTGTTTCAGAAATCATCTCTCTCCTAATCTAGCTATTCAGCTACAAAAGAAAGCTAAAATCACAAACTGTGTGGTGACTTATATTGCACAATCTTTCAACGCTAAGCCCTAAGTTCAAAGCAAACTGAACATGCTCATGGCCATGGTTCTGTTGAAACCTAACACAGAAGTCAATCTAAAGACTAACGAGTTTTACTTTTAAATTCTAAGAATGTTTGCATATCCTGTTTAAAATGTATGTTCTCAAAAGGTGGCTTCCTAGTATTCTAACTCCAAAAATCATAATACCATGACAGGTCTTTTTTGTTCCTCCTGACAAAGGCCATGTGCCAAGATGTTTGTTTCATTGGGTTTAGTTATCTTATGTACAGATTAAATAAACAACATTTTATATTTAAAAAATTCTGTTTCTGTCCCTTTGAGCAATTTTTGGGGGTCCCGGGGACTTCGGAATTCGGCAATACCCTACTTTTGATTTTGATGTAACAGCCTTTTGCTGTAGAGAATTTCAAAAGAGTTTAGAAGAAGAAGTTAGATATATAAATATATCATCAATATATTCCTCGTTAAAGTGTAATGAATATGGCTTATATTTCAGAAACAAGCGATTTTGTATTTGTAATTAAGATTAAAAAATTTAGTTTTTGACATTAAGGTAATTTGTATCAGGATGAAATTTGATTCAACTAAATTT
Organism: Atractosteus spatula; assembly: GCF_055471065.1. Classification (NCBI taxonomy): domain Eukaryota; kingdom Metazoa; phylum Chordata; class Actinopteri; order Semionotiformes; family Lepisosteidae; genus Atractosteus; species Atractosteus spatula. The sequence continues at coordinate 5,522,565 of NC_142717.1, forward strand.
TAGCAATTATTTAACAACATATTTTAGTTATGAGTGAAGATGTATCGCCAAGTACAGTGAAATAAAAAATAAGAATGGTTAGTTAAATCCATGTACAGTAAAAAAAAAATTGCAGTTTTTCTACAGATTAATTATTGTAGCTTTCCTGACCTAATTCGGCATATAAGTGCAGGTTGACTACACAATAGTCAACATCTTTTCTTTGTTTTGATTATAAATTATCTTTTATGGTTGGTAAAGATTTTATATGAAAGAAAAGAAAGATTCCTTCGTTATATGTTTTGTATTTCTGTACTTCAAAGTGTATAGGAAAGAAATCCGAACATGTAAAACATTGTCTAATATTATCTCCATACTGTACCTTTATATTGCTTTCTGTTGTGTAAGAAATCGGATTAAAGGGAAGGTTTAATTGTAGAAACAAAAATCGGTTAGTTAAATTAAATGTTTTTTTATCTTTTAAACGTTTGATTTTAATTTTTTGCACCGTTCAGCAATGCAAAACTGGTATATCAAGGTGAAACCACAGGAGTTCATAGCTAGGCTCTAGAACGTTCAGTATCTGACAAAGAAGCATTTTCATTTTGTTTACCTGAAGGGTGCTAATTATATTCTCAGAGCTGTTTGTATGATAAAAAATGAATAAATATCATATTAATTAGTTTCCTCCTTAATTCAGTTGACATACAACACATTTCAGTATATCTTATTTATTTGACTTAGCTTTTACTGGTTTATTGTCTTCGACTTTTGTTTTATTCTGAAAACTGCATTCTGTAAGAGCAGCAGACTAAACATTTTTAGAAAAATGTTTATTAACACAGGGTATCCTTTTCAGAAAGGTAGATACTGGTAAAATCGCAAAAACTCATATTGTATGCCAGTGTATGACAGTCTCTGCAAGAAGCATATACTGCTCTGCTGAATAATGTGTACTGAGTTTACTGTGTACTGATTAGATTTCAAAGGTTTCAAGCCTGATCACACTTAGAAGGAGAAAGGAGAATTGCAGATTGGGCTGCTGATGAACCATTCCAAGTAACTGTGCCCCTACTTTGCCTGGAAACCACAAGCCCTGTGCCAAGGGCTTTACTGACGTGTGGTTATTTCACTTCATAATAAGGAGAAGCAATTGTCTTCCTCAAAAAGCACCCCCCCCCCCAACCCCTGCAGAAAACCAGATTACAGGTGCAGTGAAAGTAGGAGTCTAGCCCATTTACAGGAAACGCCTCTGCTTTTTTAAACATGTTGCTACAGCGTGGCTCTGAAATCCTTCACTGGCAGTGTGCCACAAGGGTGGCAAGGAAAAGAGCAGATGATTCTCACAGCCAGCTTGCAGTGGAAGGCGTAGTCTAGGTTCCCTTTCTGTACATCTAATCAGAGATTATTGCTAATAAAATATCAGAATAATCCTGCAGTTATGGGTGTGTAGTCTGTTGACTATAAGTCATACTTTTAGTGTAAGCGCCGCAAGACATATTCAGAATAAACTATTGCCTGTTACACTAAGTGCTGAGTACTTTTCATGCTTTCATTGTTACCAATCTGCTTGGTTATCAAAAGCTGCTGCTTTATCTAGCAAGGTGAAGAACGTTCTACATTCTGGTTGTTTTTTTATGGGACAAAACAGGGATCTTAGAAGCAAAGGAAACTATACGTTTTATTGGTTTATTCTGTTGTTTTCTAAGTGGGAGAGTTACAGCGCTGAAGGTGAAGTTGTGTGAATCCCACTGGCTTCACCACACCACACCGTGACTGGCCCTTGATCCCACCCTAACATTGGAGCCAAAAAGAAGGGAGAACACTACTAGTCTGAGTTGCCAGTATATGGTGGGGGATGGTAGTGGTCATTCTCAGTATAAGCAATACTTGTGGTGAAAATAAGAGTAATAAAACAGAGGTCACCATATAAATAGTGGCCATTCCAACGTAAGAACATACGAAAACAGATGTTAGAACAGTTCTTGTTTTGTTCCTCTACGTTCAAATAACTTTGAAATCAATAGAAATCATTTCATCCAAGCACAGACAAGGCTCTTCTTTTTTGTTTGTTAGTTTTTATGTTTCTTTAGACTGAAATTTGATTTGGACAGTGTGTACCTGTGTAAAGTATTGTGTACTTCCCTCCCTGACAAGTTTAGGGCAGGAAATTCAGGAAAATGTGCAGAAAGAAGCAAAACAACCACTCAAATACCAGCACAGACCCCTTGAATGAGATTATTTGCTTAGTTCTTCTGTGGCTGAAATCACATTCCCTCTTAAAACAGTTGACATACATGTAACTGCGGAACTTCTATATGTTATATATCCTGACTAAATTTAAACTTTTAAGTAATGATTTTTCTGTTGTTTCTTTTGCTTTTTTTACATCTGAAGTGGAGAATTCTTGGTTTCTGCTTTACAGGTGAGATGGTTAGTAATGCCATATATACCTGAATAGAAGGATGAAAGGAAACATATTTGGCAAACAGTGAGGCATTATGATGAATGTTTCAGAATATGGCATAAAGGTACATGTGTCACATGCTGTACAGCATATTATTTGGATATCACTTTATTTTCATTCATTCATCCATGAACAGTTGAAATACAGATTATTTTAAATAAAATGTTTGAGATTACAGAGAATTACAGAGAAGTAATTAGAAGCTACAAAAGACTGGCATTCAGTCCATATTGTCAAAAACTTTATCACAAAAATCAGGAATGACAACAAGTAGGAGTCATAAAGTGTCATCTCACATTAAAGACAAAACTATTTAGTGACATTAAGGCGTACAGTGTATTTGGCGTGCATACTGTTTGGCGGTTACACTACCGTATGTAATGGCATAGCCGAAGTTCTAGAATTAATTCATCTTCTTCTACAATATTAACCTTCCCTGGTGTGATAAGATTTGTGGTGTCACACACACATGTATGCACACACACACACAAATAAAATTAAGATAGAATGTCTCTAGAGAAGCATAACTTCTTTCCAGAAACAACATTATGTACTCCCACCTCGGCTTTGCTATTCCATGTGGAGGCTTGAATTCCATGAGATAGTTGGCAGAGAGACAGTTCCTCAATGCTTTGCTTTGAGCTTCTGCCCTGGCACCAACCCGCCTGCATGACAGCTGTAACAAGGGTGCTAATCTGGAAAGGTTAATGAGGTCAGGCTGGAGTCATTGGTGCAAAAAAAAAAGTGTGGAGATTCAAAAAGCGATTTGACTTTTATGCTGTGTGTCAATGAAATCCTGGTTTACACAACGGGGGTTAAAAACTGTATTTTAACTGAGGAGCAGCGAGAGAATTAAATGTGTTGAGTCCAACCAGTTCGGGATTAATGTAGGGACAGCTGGCTCGCATGCGTGCAGGCTTGATTTTCTGAAAATAAACAAGAGGAAATGTTATTCCTTAATATTTTTAGTCCAGATTTTACGATTATGACCTGTGATTCAGCGCGTCTGCATTTATCCTTTTTTTCGTGCTTACTCCTGCATGTCCAGTTTTTCAAGAGAAATCCTCATCTCAGCATCTCAGTTCTTTCTTATTAGCCTGTGGATGGGTTTAGAGGACAGCAGCACTTTGGAGCAAGATACAGTATGTACAATGTTTTTAGAAACTGTGTTTTCTGTTTAACAACCCTTTTATTTTCTTAGCCAAGTGCTTTTAAATCCTACTGCGTATTACAGCTTTCAGTAATGTAAGATCCAGAAACTGTGACTGATCTCCTCTTCCTCTTCTCTTTCAAAGAGATTTTAAAAATAAATAATTATTTATGTACTGTATGTGCCTTAAACTAATCCGAAATTATTGATGTACTTTAAATTATGCAGTAATTAACTTCATTTGTGAGACCACTTCCATAAAATGCATTCATTTTCTGGTCCAACTTGGCCTAGGTTGTTAGGATAAAGTGCTTAATTAGACCACCCATCTCTTTTCAATATTTCTCAGTGTATATATTAAGCACGCAATGCTATTGATTTGAAATGTATAAGTTGAGACTCCCTATCGGCCATATAAAACTTTAATGTATACTAAAAATGGATGTTAAATATTTCTGAAGATGTGGGAATTTAAAGAAATGCACTTTGACTAAGAAATTTGAAAAATAACATTAGAAACAAATTATCTTATTTGCAGTCAAAAGTTGTGCACCTTAACTAATGCAACTACAAAATAGATATCATTATATAATTAGATGCAAATAACAAACTATCATTGTTTTCCCATATGCATTCTAAATTTAGTAAAACCATTTTTGAAAATAATTTTGGAAATTCTTTTTTAAGATAACTTCACAGTAGTGACCTAGTTTGTCATTTACATTGGCTTTATATTGTGATCTTAAAGGACTAAAGGATTCTCTTAAAGGGCTAAAAGATTAATCTTGCTTAAAGGAGTTACTGGCATTCAATGGGAATATTTCTTAAACCAACAATCACCTTTTTGTCACAGAAAATGAAGTTTAAATTTAAAAAGTACTGAAAGTTCTCATTACCAGGTCAACCTGGCTAAAAATACAGTTTATGTGGACACCATCATCACTAAAAGATATAGATGTATATAAAGTAAAAGTACCATTATATAGATGAGATCACTCTTCAGAGCACATTAAGGAAAGTTACACATTTTACAGGCTAAAGATAAACGTGAGCGATTGATTCCAGTTCATTATCAATTCAAGGAAGTGTTATGATTGTTGTTTTCAAATAAAGGCTGTAAATAAATTCACATGTAAATACATTTTTCACAAGAGAGTAAATAGCAAAGCTGAATTGCCTATGGATATTTTATATTGCCAGTTGCATTTACCAAAAATCTCATTAACTGAATGAGATGCTGCATTATATGATTAATGTAATATTGCTATTTCTCCTCATAATTTAATTCACTCACCACAGCAACAAGAACAAACAATTGTGCAAATTAAATAAGAAATTCAAATTAATTTTCCTAGTGCGTAAATGTTCATTTTCTCCACTTATCTGTACTGAAGCAATGGGGTGCTTTTGGTTTGGCGTTTCATGTGTACAGCTACATAGTAGATCAAAGCTGTTGTTTTCTAAACATTTCTAAAAACATGAAATGTTTCTATTCAAATTGAATAAAAGGCAGACCTGAGTCCACGGCTTTGGAGCAGTGAGAAAGGGAGCAGATTTTTTTTGTGAGCAGATTCAGTTCTGTGTCCTGTGAAGGGCAACCTGTGGGGGTCAAGTAACAAAATCTAACCGTATGAAAGGAGGCTCCCAGATGGCTCAACCAGAGCTCATTCGGAGCGAAGATTGAGTCTTGTGGTCCAGGCATTTGTCCGGGACTTTCTCATTGGCCAGCAGTGAGTGGAGCTTGATCAGCTGAACAGGGTGGGCTTGAATTGCACATCCTCAGCCTGCTGGACCACAGTGACCTCTGTGACTTCAGAAGGGGGTCAGCAACCATGCAGTATTGCCAGTGTAGCTTCACGTTCAGTGTAGCTGTTTCAGAACACACGGTATGCTCACCAGAATCTTTATCATGGCAGCACGAACAAGATAGGGAGCCTTTGTTCATCGTTGTTGCACTCTGATCACATAAGGCCACCTGGATGTCATTCATGAAAGGAATCCAACACTCCTCTGTGCTCAGAGTTACACCGACACAGAAATAGGACTAAGGTTTTCACTTTCCATGTACCATTTTGTGATATGGTGGTTTGCCTAGTGACTTTATGAGCAGCTGCACGTATCCGTACGGTGTTGAACCTGCAGAGGAGTCCTGTTCCTGTGTGAACACTGCAGCATTCACACCCTTAAAAATAGCACATGCCTTTGACAACACACAGGAAAGAGTGCAAGTTGTCATTCCTTCTGTGGTGAGGTTGAAACGGTAAAATAGAGATGATTAATTATTAGCAGTTCTAGATCAGAATAAATACCACATACTTAAACTGAATGTATAAGTATATTGTAAATCAATTGCTTAATAATGAAAGAGATTTGTCAGCTTGTATTGTTTTAACCTGGCTTTTCATTTCTACATGAGAATTGCTTTACTATGGAGTAAAAATACAGTGTATGTTACTACACATTAGTACAGAGATATAATGTAGTATATGTTCTTACAGTAGTAACACTTGAGTATAACACAAAGGCAGTCAAATCTGGTCCATTCACTCCATTCCCTAAGATTTATATACAACTAGATCTTAAATTGTTTGATTAATGTACAAATTGACCCTATTAAACAGCTGACTCTAGAGAATTCCCTTAACCTCCTCCTCTCTCCTGTAAGAATTACCTGGACTTACTTCTAACTGTGATTTAAGTACCTCTAGGGGGAGTAATTTGCAAATTTGAGTTTGTTTTTACAAAAGTTGAAAATGTTAAGAACTAAGTGGCATGGTTCGTTTGACCTGAAATGTATTCAGGCTTGTTAATACTCTTGTTTCAGTCCTTAGTACTATTCATATCATCTGCAACTCTGCAATCATTTCAACTGACCCAGCAATTGCATTTATTTGCTTTTGTATCTGTTTACTTGGTAAACAGTAACAGAACTTGTTTCTATTTATTCTTTCTCTAGCCCTGAAGGACACAATGTTTTATTTATGTGTTTGGTTTAGTTAATATAACTGTATTTGTGGTGTGCTTCCAAGTCATTCATTAACCACATACTGTGCCCCTGTCACAGTTTCCTATACAGGCTTTCTCAGATCTGAACTACAGATGAAAAGAGTCATTTTTTTTTCTGATTAGATCACCATGTTTTTAGGATAAGAAAAAAAAAAAGATCTTGACCATCAGTCGTCACTAGGGTGGGGTGCAGTCAGTGGCCAAATTTCCCACAATGCATTTTTTACTTTTTTCCAACCAAAATGTCAGCAATACTGGTTTTAATGTCATTGCATGACTCCTTATTCATAATTTTTTCTTACAGTACAGTTTTGTCCAAACTTCCACAATTAATATGATCATGCACAATTAAAACCGCACATTATGTCTCGATTATTTTCCTGTGTATGACAGCATGTAATTTTTTAGTGTATTGCACACATTGTTTAAGTTGTTATATAGTTATTCCAGTAAAATTTGTGGAAATCCACATTTCAGGAGGCATCATGAGAATGATTTCTGTATGATTTTTTCGGTAATGGTTGAGGTACAGAGCTAGTCACATTGCCACAATAGTTCCCAAGGTATCACCCTTTGACGTTCCTTATCCTCAAAGGAACGTCTCTACCTTTAGTGTGCCTGAAGGGGAATAAAAGTGCAGTCTGGGTCAATTTAAATGCACAACAACATCATATTATTTTGAGAGAATTCACCCTTTGCCCCCTTGTTCATTGGATGCTGTTGTTTATCAGTTATCAGATAGCTTAACAGCTCTTCAGACTGATAAGATACAAAGAGTATGTCTCTGAAGTGTTTCCTGAATTGCATTTTATGGTTTTAAAAAGGGCTCCATACTTGAACATTCGATGTACTTACTTTTTTTAAAGAAGAATGAGAGGAAATGGCAGAGAGAAAATATAGCAGAGTTGGGCATATAACGATTCAAAATAATAATACACTTTTACAAATTTAACTTCTATTCCCTTTACACCTCTTGTCTACAGCCTTTAATTAATATTTTAAAGTGAGTTTTTGTTTCTGGGAGGAAAAATTAGTCAATAGTCTAGGCTGGGATAGCAACACAAAGCCCAGGAGAAGTCACAAACAATAACACAGGTACATTGGTTTCACATTTCTTCAGCAGTACCTGGGAATGATGTCATTAATCTCATAGTTAGAAACTTAAAAAATTATACATTTAGTGAATACTAGAAGTACAGGTATGTGGATCTAAGTGAGAGCAGGCATGTGCCAGTGGGAATGCAGCTGTTGTACATTTTTGTATTAATCTATTTCCAAAACTTGGTTTCAACCTCACATAATGTATAAAGAAATTGCATGCCTAGTCTTTAAATTATGTTTGTCAGGACATAATTAAAATCCTTAATGTGAATAAATTGTTTGCTAGGTAAGCCAGGAAGTGTGTCATAATTAATACTGTCTATTCTGGTCAATTGTAAACAATTGAGGATAAATGAGGGGTTCTCTAGATCACTGGGCATGATTAATTATAAACAAAGTATGGATAGTCCTATAATTGTACCCAGCTGGAAAAGAATAATTAATAGTTTTAACTGCATACATTTAAAATATAATACCATGACATGAATGTTAATTTTGTTTCCATTTCTAAACACAAAAACAGTTTGAATCCAAGATTTCTTATAAACAGTAGAATTTGTTTTTCATTCTTTAAATTGAACACCACATTCAATTCAGACAATTCAGGCTCTTCTGCTCCATCGACACATTTTCTGTGTTCATCTACTGCTGTCCAACAGGCCTTGTTGGTCAGGCAAGCAAAAAAAACCTCAGAATTAACCATACTTATGACATATCTTTAAATTTCATGTAAAAAAGAAGCTTTAGATCATCAGATCTCAAGTTAAAAAGCTTAGACTGAAGACAATTTTAAAGGCACACCTCTTGAATGAGTCAAGCCACAGAATATGAAAATCACACAGAAATTGCTCCCATATTTTCAGCACAGTTTCTTCACAATCGGCCCATGTATCCTCACATGCACATTTCTCTCAAGCTCTGTATGTTTTTTTCTTCTTTTTTATTAAAAAAAATAAAAATATATAAAAAAGCTCTCTATGTTTAAATCTGCATTAGTGCAGAAGAAAATTCATAGTACAAAAATAATATTGCAATAATGCTATCAGTTTGTGAGAAAATGCCAAGTACACACTGTGATGACTGTTCCTAAAATACAAAAAAGATCAAATAAGCAAGTGTTCCTTCACAGTAGTTTTTGGGCTTGACTCCCTCACAGGAAATCTGGAGAGCACACAATGAATTCTCATGTTCGCACTTTATTAGCTGTTAGATTGGCTGACAAATGTTTGTAGTGGAGAGACTGTCCCTGCCACAGTGTTTGACCTTGTCTAAGATCAGGGCGTTTGTTTCAATGTTTGTACACTGTACACAAAGAAATCTGTAGATGCAGTAATGTGCAGCAGAGCTTGAGGTAAGTAAGTAAGAGACACTGACAAAGGTTTTGAACTTTCTGATCTCTTGGTTCAAAAATGAGATTTGGGGTATCAAGACCATCAGCCTTAAGATGTAAGCAAAACAAATAGTCCTGTTGAATTCTGATTGCTTTTGATTGCTTTCTGATTGCTTTTTTTTCCTACAAAAAAACAGAAACTACTGTAAATCCTTCAATGTCCCATTTAGGGATCAGTGTATTTTAAAGAAATTACAATTGCCCGTGCACATAATTTTGAGAATGCTGCAGAACAGCTAACAGATTTAAATTAATCAGAGCATGGTTTAAGCATAATCAAGAATTATCATTTGAATTGTGTTAAAACTTTGACCATTGACCCATCTACCTTGTTTAGCTGCTAATAGGTGATGAATCCTAGGCTCTTGTCCAGGCATTTCTTGAAGAGCTACAGTATCAGTTTCTACATGATGTAACTGGGTGGCTTGTTCCAAACATCCACAATCTTTTGTCAAGCATTCAACGTTATATTGTTTAGATTATTTACACGAATGAATCCTTTACAAGGCCTTTTTACAACCCACTGTAAAATATGCCCTGTTCATGGTTACATGTACTGTACCTGTTCTCAGTCTTAACTGCACTTTCACTTTATGAGAGGGTTATGTCCTCTGGTTCATGTTTCACTATTTAATGTGTTTGCCTATTTAGTCACAAAGGAAAAACTTAACTAGAGTCCTCAGCCAGCCATCTGTGACTAGGTGCACTGACCTAAAAGCACTTATCTGATCCACATACTAATAATTGATCCAAATAATTTTAATGTGACATACAGTAAACTCTTAAGTGACTGCGGTCATTTATGATGGCTTATTAAGGGTGGTTTCACAGCTGTAAAAATGCAACACAACTCTTCATTTGACAAACACTCATAATAAAACTAGTAACAGACAACAGGATTAATTCTGTTACCAAACTGCTTAACCATGTTTGAGAAGCTGATTCATTGGAATCCTTTACAATATATCATAATGAAGGCCTCCAATCAATAATCATCTAGCAAATAAATGAGCAGGATAATCCAGAAGGCTTCTGCCATTTTTTACCTTGCTTATGTTCTGAAATTAATAACGTATTACAGAAGAACAAATGTACTGCTTCTACCATTTTCAATTTGGAAGTATTTTCTATGAGCTTGTCTTTTGAGTTGTGTCTGGGCTTAGTCTTTAAAAAAAGATGTCAACCCTATAGTACAGCTCAGTAGGTGAGACTTTATTTTATTCTCCATATCCATTTGTCCTTGATGTTTCATTGTGGAAACTGCCTCCAGTTGTACCCAATTACAACAAATAGGAGAGCTTTGTGGTAAGACGCTCTAGGACATAAGAGGCAAACTTAGATCCCTCACTGCTTGTGACCTTAGTCAGATTTTTCAATGAGTGTGACACGAATGCTGAAATTTTGAATACGCTTCAGAAGAATATGTGAATTTATCAAATCTAATAAACAATTTCCATCTTTGTACTTTAGTTATAAACGATCTATCTGTCCAGTGCTGTTACTCGCCTGAATAACACTGTTTTAAATAAATCATTCCCTGGTATGTGCAAGAGAACAGTGATCGCACAGTTTTCAGTTGACACAAGGAGAAGGCAAAAGTTTATATTTAAATTCATAATGTCAATGGGATTAATTCTACTTGACTGGTATGATTTATGAAGAGCCCAGTCTTTCACACAGATGGGCCATAGGTAGTGGCGCAAATTATTCAGTTTAGTGCACACATAGCCGTACTAAGACAATCACTCACACGTTCACAAACACATATTCCTTTCAAGGCTAATAAATTTTACACTAATGTTTCTCTTGAGAGATGCTGTAAGGGACTCTGAACTTCCCACTAAGCTATTAAAATGCACATACAGCTGTGTGATGATAATAATATTTTAAACAATGATGGTATTATTTTCTATCTAAGGATGATGTTCAAACATTTCGCTCCAGTGCAAACTTGCTCCATTTCCTCATACTCTAAATGGGTTAGCTAAAATTTAAACTGCAGCATTTTATTGCTTTCCATTCCTGGGCTCTTGTACGATTTGCACCTCGAAACATTTACAATTGCTTTTGGAAAAGAAGGAGCAAATTTCTTGAATATTCTATGGATATGAAGAAGTATTGTTTTAGAAAAAACAAAACAATGTTAACATGGATATTTCAACTTATTGAGCTCTTGTCTCTTCCTCTATAAAATAAAGTACCAAATAATAGCAAAAGGGTGGCACAGTGGTGTTATGGACAGCATTTCTGCCTCTTAGAGCTTGAGCTGTGAGTTAAGTGAGTAATTAATTCCTGGAGTGCTATCAGCATAGTTTATATGTTCTCCCATGTTTGCATGGATTTCCTCTGCGTGCTCTGGTTTTGTGCAACAACATATTCGTAGGTAAATCAGCTTCTGTAGCAAAAATGGCCCTGGTGTGAGTGTGTGCGTATTTTTGTTTGTGTGTGCCCTGTACAAACTGGTGTCCAGTTCAGAGTGTGTCTCACTTTGCACTCGTTGATTGCAGGGATAGACTCCAGCTCCACCATGACCCTGTACTGGACAGAGTGGTTTAGAAAATGAATTTATGGATGGATGTATTACCCCTACCCTCTTGTTGTACAAGTATGACTATTTTATATTTTAAAACATTAACATTACCACAAATTCATATATGTTGACACACAGATATATTATATACTGTATGGATGCTGAGCATCAAAAGAAATTTGCTTAAATTTGGGATTTTTGCCATGAGAAATGTTTTTTGTTTTCTTTAGCTGGCTAATGATAATTTGTGCTAAAAATGTCTGCTAGATTTGCAATAGACGTTATGACTAATATTAGTACCTCTATTATGTGCTATTCAGGTTTAGCAGAGGATTATGGTATAAGATTGTTTTGTTTCATTGGTTACTTCAGTTGTTATATTGAATTAACTGCAATTATTGCTTCACCACATGTTCAGACAACAAATAAACATCTATCTACTTTTAAGACCATAATTGACAGCGCAGGTCTGCAGTCTAGCAGAATGAATGCGTGGTCTACTGTGATTACAACCTTTACTAATGGCTTTTTAACAGCCAATGCTAATGCAATATTAAAAATGTACTTTAGCTATAGTTTTTTGTTCTAATAACCAATAAAGAGTGCTTTTTCAAATATTTAACAGTATGATATGTGTTGTTCCTTTCCTACATTAGTCAAATTAAGAAGTTAGAAAAAGATAATGCAGTGGTAATTTTCTCACTCAGGGACATACAGAAAGCCAAATAAAAATGTTTGTTGGGTGAAACATTTATAGAGTTAAATTGAAGTTACTAGATACTTAACACAAACAAAAGATAATTGAGAAGGGAAAGACAGTAGCAACTTTATAGTACCTGTTTGTGTTTTCAGAATGCAAACTGGCCATTCACCTGTTCTGAGTTCATCCAGTCTATAACCATCACTGAGGTATGGCTGTTATCATATCCTTAGTTTCTTCTCCTGACTGTTTTGGTCTGGTTTGCATTCCTGTTCTGGAACGATCAACACTGCAGGAGGGCTTTCATGTATATATTTCTTATTGGTGTTATGTTGCAGCTATAGTGGCCACAGGCTATGCCTCTAACCTCCTGCCTGCTGTGCACTGGTTGCCGAGGAGACAAGATACTCAGAGCACCTGGCTGCAATGAGAATTTACATTGCATCAGGCGGTCCAGGTTATTTAAGTCCTACTTAGCTTCTCCTGGGAAATCCTGCATCCCATCCTGATCTCCCCTGACAAGCCACCAGTTAGCGTTTCCCAGTGGAGTCTTCCTTGCTTTCTTCCAGTTCCCTGTCTGCCTGTTCCTGTTCCCCTGCCTGCCTGTATTTATCCCGTTGCTTCCCTGCTTCCTGACCCACTCAGACTCCACTTGGGGACCTTGCTGTTTGCCTAACTTTCTTGGACCTTTCCTGGCTGCTCAATGCGGCTGTGCGGCCGGGACCTTCGCCGGCGCATGTCTCTATGGGTTTGGCGTGGCGGCTGTCTGCTGTCGGCGCACTTGTCTCTTCTCCTGGAGCTCGAGTCTTACTGCATTTTCCCTGCGGTGGACGTGACGCTTCTGTACCCAGACTCACAGCTCTGGTGCAGTCCTGTAGCTGGCCAGGGGGACCAGGTAACTTAGCCCGTCAGCCCTGCACCCTGGAGCTCAGCACAGCTTCCGGGCCCTGGTGGGTCTTCCCATCCTCACCTCAGCCCTTCAGTCCTGCACTTCTTCTGCACTCCGGCCCTTGTTCCCTGCCAGCCTGCTCACTGCCAGGACTCCGCTCAATGGACTCTGCCTCAGCCATTGAGGACTCTGGGACTCTGCTTTGTTTCTAGTCTTCCGTCTGCCCTGACAGAACGAGTTCAGTTCAGCCTGGTCTTTAGCGTGACGTTTGCACACCTCCCTGATAACGCATGCCCTGTTCAGCCCAGTTCCTGGTATGACCCCTGCAGACCGCTCCCCTACGATGTTTGCCCTGTCTGGCCTGGCTCCAGGTGCAGACCTTCCGGCCCAGGCCTGTCCTTGAGACTCTTCCCTGCAATGCAGAGTCGGTACTGTGAGCGCAGGCCACTATCCCTGGACTGTGACGCCTTTGCTTGTGGGTCATTAATGCCTCTTTTCCCACCCTCACCATCCAGGTGGGAGGTGCAGTGCAACATTATTGGTAGAATTTAGGCAGTGCTATAAACTGTATTTACTGTATATAGCACCTCCGGAAACAATAATCACCAAAGCCCTTGAGGATATATAAAAAGCACATGACTTAAAATAAATCTCAAGACAATGACAAAGACAAGAAAACAAAACAGAAGAAAAGGAAACTATGCAAAATGATTCATTGCAATACAAAAGTACCAAATAAGTCTGAGAAAAATATAACTCATGATTCTGTACTGAAAAGGTTAAATCTTTTTTTTTCTATTGTTGCTGATAAAATCAACCCAAATCTCTATAGTCACTCCCTTACTTTTACGAAATAATCATTTTTGATCAATAGGAACAGGTAATAGGTTTATTCCATGCTGAAAAGAGAAGAAAGAAAACACAATGTTTCGGCCATGGAGCCTTCTTCAGGTGTGAGCATTTTATGTTATTGATTTCTTTGAATAAAGCCCCCATACAATGTACAGTATAAGGCAATGCTATTGTCTTTCACACAGCTTTCTAGAGGTTTTACTAGTTGCAATGTAAACCTTTGCTATGTCTTATTCGAGGGTGGAACTAACAACTTCTCTGTCTCACTATAGGGCCTCCCTGATTGGAACATCTGCGTCCCAGGCAACCAAATCTGAGAACAGCTATTGATTGGTTGATGTACTGTATGGCAAAAGGCATGCGGTGACAGACAAAGAAAAGAAGAAGTTATAAAGATACAGTTGGGGGGGGGAGGCTTGTACTGTATATGCCACTGTCTTTTCAATGCTAAGTGCTTCATTTAATGTTGGTATAATTATATCTCACAAAAGACGTGGGCATCTACATTCTCTATATGAGAATTTTTCTGAACATTTGCAGTTTTCAATGAGACCAAGAACTATTACGCCAGATCATTTGAAATGATGAATTGAAATATGAGAACGCACATCGTATTTTCATGACTTTTGAAGACAACTTTATCAACAGAATCTTTAATTTCTCGTAGTATGTCTTTTGATCATTACACATTGTGTTTAGATTATGGTTTATCTTTCCAAATAACTCCGAAGTCAAATCAGCTTCACCAAACCTTGAAAAATCCGTTTGGATGTAAGGTGTGATGATTGCCAGATGGCATGGATATGTTAGACCTGAAAATGAATTTTAGAGTGGCACACATGGTTTAGTTAATCTTTATTTAGAAAAGTAGCCTTAATCTTTTATTAAAACAGATTTCTTGGGCTCAGTGTCTCACCAGTCAATATGCAAGGTGCCCAAGAAGATAATAAATAAGAGAAAGGCAAGGGTTAGGATTTCTTCAAATATGAATCACGGTACCTTATAATATATACTTAATTACACTTTATAATATGTATAGTAACTACAATGGAAGCATTCTCAAAATAAGGTACAAATTTAGAAAAAAGAGGAATTTTTCAGAGTTTGAATGTAAGCTTATGTATCATAGATATTTCTGTCTGAAACAATAAAACAAAGAAAATAAGGTTTGTGTTTTGAAGTGTTATAGACACATAGTACATTGCATATATTTCACACTATTTCCATTTATTGGTCCCAGAACACTCCAGGAGATGTGGGAATTGCTTTGAATAGGCACTTTTATTTCTTTCAGCACTGTGGCTATTTTATTTGCATTATATTGTTACATATGTTGTTATTTTACAATATAGCCTATAGAATGTGTTTATAAAAATGATCATGCTGTTCTGCTGAATCCATGTAAATGAGCTGTCAAGAATGCCTGGTCTGAAAATTTGAAATTTTAGACGGATCTTGAAAAGTGTGTTCGGGACTCACTAGGACATTTAGATTCACTGTAGAGTCCCCAGCTGTCAGACACAGCAAAGTATATTTGAAAAGACTTCAACAGCTGTCCCTATTTAAAGGCATGGGAACTAATTTTGTCAGAGTGCTGAATGGTATTATAACCAATACCGCCGCGTTTTCCTATCTGGTTAGGGAGTGGACCACATTGAGCAGTAACAAATATACAGTACAAGAAAAGACAGGATTTAGAGAAATATAAACAAGAAGAGAAAAAAGGGAAACATTTTCTAGCCAGGTAAATCCAGGCACCTAAAATATGTCTGTATTAGAAACGGTGAATTGGTTCGCATTTCCATCTGGTGAAGAAATGAGATTCCAGTGAGAAACATTGGTACAAGTCAGACATCCAGTTACTGAGATAAAAGATTGTTCTGTCATTTGCAGTAGCCTCTTTAAACACAGCCTGTGAATGTTATGTTCTAGTTGTAGCACAGGCAACAGAAAAACGTCCCTAAATGACTTGTCTGTCATATCCCGTCATCTGAAAGGTATTTGTTGGGCTGATGCAGGCATACTGGTAAAACCTTCCTTTTAAATTAAAACATGCCATCAGAGGCTATGAAGAGTAGGAAAATCTGGATGTTAGCATGAGTCACTGGAACCTAAAATCGGATGAAAACTGGAGTAACATGGAGGAATTCAGATGTTAGGCAGCTCTGAGCATCAATTCCATCCACAGCTAGATAAGGAAGGAGGGCAGTGCGGAGGATGAGAACAATGTGTTACAGCTGCACCAGTCTGTTTTCAGTTAGAGACGCTGCCTACACATGGTTGCTTTGAGAAAAAAGGATACCAAAACCCTTCATAAGTGAGCAGGAAAAGTGAAAGAGTGATGGGGAATTTGCAAAACAAATGGGCAAAGTCAGACTTTATGCAATTTTTAGGTTGTCATTAGGATTTTTAAATCAATATCGGCAATAAGAGTTTTTTTGATCCTTCAATATCACCTTTGATCTCCCAAAAGCATACAAAATGCCAATGTGTTTATCTAGCTTTTAAAAAGTAAGGAGATTTTCCACCCCTCCAAAGTTTACTTGAGGTGCTTTCAACTCTTTTCTGAAGAAGCCCAGCTCACATGCTATTTATTGGATGACTAAATTGCCTTTTCAGAATGTAATTAATGGAAATCTGTCATTTGAAAATGAATATAAGGAAGTCTTGTTCCAATTAGAGATCTGCTCGAATTGAACAAAGCAGGATATATTTTAGATATCTTAAGTAATACATTTGTAGAAAAAAAAGAAGAGTCATACATTATTATTATTAAAGACTTTTTGCATTAAAAGATTAAGTTTTTTTTTTACAATGTTTTGCCTACAGTATAATTCCAGCACTTTAGGGGAAGATATTTTTTTTTATTGCAAGCTGTGCAAGATAAATCCTTATGTTAATTAAGTGCCTCACATTAATTCCTGAAGTTCTTAGTATAAGTTTAAATTGCTTGTATAGGAATTATTCACAATAATGATAACTTATTATACTAATGGCGTTCTAAATGAAATGATGGGAAATTACTATTATGAAATGAAAGAAAATTACTATTATTTTTAGCTAATTCCAGCACTGGCTTTATTTCAAGGCTTTTTGGAAAGAAATGTTTTCTAGGTCACCATGATCTTTATTCTGTACATGCATTGGATAAGCTTTTCTGTTTGTTCAAGCTGGGCAAAGAGCTTTGTTTAAAATCGGAATGCCTGCATGGCGGTTCAGAATGAATACTAACAGCTGCTTACATTTTAAAGTGTGCGTTAAAAAGCTACCACTGGAAAGAAGCAATTTGATCAACGTGCGTTTAAGAACTTGACATTGAAGTGCATATATCTTATTGAGACTTAATTGCTTATGACAAGGTTTACTTAGAGAATAAATTTAGATTAAAGCATTAGCAGAGAAAACAATGTATTTTAGATCACTAAGTGGTAAATAATTTTATCTGCGATACACATTGAAGGACAGTAAACGTCAATTCCTGTAGTTAAACCAATGAAAACAGTTTAAACTAAAAAAAAGAACTAAACGTGATCAGTTACCCGTATTATAAATACTGTTGTCTCAATACACGATTCCCTTTTACTCTTTATTACACATATCGGTTCAGAAAAAAAGTGAAAAGTTGTTTATTTCAGATGCTGCTTTCAGACACAGTAACTTCTCTACTATGTAACGCATTTTCTTCAACAAACCAATCGCAAACTTGACAACGCTATCGGACGCTAAATCTTAAAGCTCCACAAAAAGATCTCAACCCACTACAGTCTTCCTCTTCAGGGCTCTTGAAAGGCTGGTATTACAACATGGAAGCACATAGTCATCAATAGCACATGTAAATATTAATGCAGTATGTTCACTTCCTCGATATCCAAGATAAACTAGTCATGAACTGCTCATATTAATTCCCGAGGTCACCAGGTTTCTGCTAAGAATGCAGAAATAGACCCCGTCATTTACGTTATTAGAATTTTAATTTCTGGTTCTCACGAATCCTTTTGTTAGGATACTCGTTAAAGTCAAGTATTCAGAATGCATATTGAATGTCGGTCGATAAAGAGATGGATTCGGTCTTCTTTACTGTGATTAAAATCTTACACTATCTAATCCCACATAATCCATGAGTGCTACAAATAATTTATAGAATAATATTGTAGTCTAGGTAAAAAGCAATAATCTTTTTTTTTTTAACGGGGGGGACTTTGGTTACTAGGTTTTAAGAATGTTCTGCTCATATTTTGAAGAAATGAAACCGTGTGTTAAAATGAACCTTTAAAAATTTGAAAAGATGCAATCAGATGTCTGATGTATTTTTCAGAGTTTGAGCACAGGTTGTTTTGTATTTCCAAGAGCTTTTACGCTTCAGTGTATCGATACACAGCTAAGTAAACGCCAGTGTGCTCTGGAATTAAGTGGTTTCGATTATGCATTTGCGACGTTGTTGTAATCAACTGCCCACTGAGCAGAGCCGCAATCGTTTTGCAAACTCAAACTTGTGCTCTGTGGCTGTCGGATAAAACAGTCAGAAACTGCAAACCTGCCAGCCGCCACTGCTGTTTCTGTGCAGCGGGATATAACGACGGCAAGACCCGGGCAGTGAGGGAAGGGAATTGGAGCACAGGGGAGAAGTCAATTTAAGACTGTCCCTTCGCTCCACCAGTTCAGTAAAGAGCGAGTGTGGCTGCTAAGCTTTCATTTTAGGCTTACACTTGGCTGAGCCAGGAAAGGAAAAGCAGATATCAACAAAGTCAGAGGCTGTGACCAGCATTAGGTATCCCATCCTAAAACATAAGTTTGTTCAAATGCAGGAATGTTATCTCCCTAAGCTAAAAAGTGAATTATTTTGTTTTCTGTAGTTAATAACTTTGATCGTTTCTTAACTTGCCTTTGCTCTTTATACACCTCTAAACAGATTTTTATTGGCGTTTTTTTTACCGTAAGATGATGATTCATTGTGGCTTTTATGGAGAAGTCCTCATAAAAATTGTAATTGCTAGTTGGACTGAATAATGTTTCTTTGTAAGACACCCAACGTTATGTTCTCTGCTCTAGAGTTATCAAGTTTCTGCCTGTTTCTTTATGGATTACAAATAAGTCTAGTCATTTTGTTTATTTTCCTATCCATGCAGATTCAGCCAAAACTTATCATCATCCTATCATTATCTATAGGGCTATGGTGATGCAAAATTTCTGGTCATAGCTACGCATTCCTCTGGCATACTACAGGTATATATTTATGAAAACATCAAAGTTCCTAAAGAAAATGGAATGGATTGAATCCATCTGTATCAGACACATCATATAAAACATGTTATGCACTGTTCATTAAATATTTACCACCATGCTACAATTACACCTGTTTTTTCTTCTTCACACAAAAACAACACATTGAAGTTGTAAAGAGTCACATAAATCTTAAGCCCTCCATTGATTTGGTAATGAGAGGAGGTTGTTGGGTTTTTATTTTTTAAAAGTGCATTAAATGCTTGAGATGAAAAGAGCTGTCGAAGACTCTTCTTGAGAGCCATTCCAATGTTTCTATCTTTTCAGGGAGATGTTAACCTTAGTATTTGTTTATCCTCATTCTTAGTTTTTTTTGTGAACGATATAAATATTTGTAAATCTATTATTCCTGCATTCTTCCATAAATCAGAAGAGAACATTATAATGTTCAATTGGCCATGGCCTATATGTCTTTAGCACTTTACTGAGATAGAGTTATATTTATCTTTATTTCACAATGCAGAGAGCCTATTGATATTTAGTGAGTTAAGCATTTGATCTTTTAATAAAGAACATTTAATAATCATTTTGCTATAGAGATAACTATATTTCAGAGTAAAGTCAACATATTAAAATATAATGTATGCTTTTCTTTTTCAACACAAATACTGACTATAAAGATGGTTACATGGGGACATGTTTCATATTTTTAAAAGACCTATAGACAGTCACCTCAAGGTACAATACCACAATAAGGTACAATACAAGAACTTAGTGATAAGTAGAAATTATGCGTAGGAGCTTGCATGTAAAACAAACAGGAGATATTTCATTATTTTGAATTGGCGCCATAGCTATTTGTGTGAAACTGACTCTGAGACACCTCTATAGGACCTTTCATGACACTTCATCTCAAGGTGCTTTACAGTAAAACAAGACAAAGGCAAAACACAAGATGTGTACACACACATTAGTACATAAAACTTGGTTGATGGAATTCTTGCCACTAGCAAACAAACATGGGAAATACTTTACTTACACAAGCTGTTGATAGTATCTGGAGGATGGATCTCATCTGAGAGGTAAACAGTTGACCTCTATAGTCGTTGTGTTTGATGCATACTGTTGCTGTGAACAATTGTTGTGCATGTGTCTCCCTGTCTGGATGTGTCTATGTGCTTGCATTGCTTGTGCTGAGCTACCACAACAGTGTGTCCCTGTGTCTGCAGAAGTGTGAGCTCCTCCTGTTCGGTTTGCCCTCTTCCACATACCACTGCTGACAGCCGCGTTTCTGACGCTGCAGCAAAAGAGCAGAATCCTGCCTGGAGATAAAAATTCTGACTATAAAGCTGTCACTCAAGAATTCCTCCTGGTAAGAGTGAGCTCCATTTCTCTGTGATTATCATGCAAACAGACTTTTCAGACTTTACAATATGTAGTTATTCCTATATAAACAGTTTACAGACTTAAGGATTGTTATCATAGCCAAGATCATACAACAGGGCAGTGAACAATTGCTGATAGTTTCAATACACCAATCTGCCCACATAAGAAAATGGATATTTATTAAGTAAAATGGAATTTTAGCATGAATGTTAAGTAATGGCACTATTATAATATGTTAGCTGAAACATTCATTGGTTGCACTTAGCTAGTATATATACAAATAATAAAACAATATAAATAGGCAATGACAAAATAACTGATAATTATATCACTGGATGACTCATTCTTGGAGAACACATGAAATGAAATAGAAACAGAGTAGATCTTTTTGAGCAGATGTGAAAGTGAGAGATGTCATTGTACAATGGAAAGGATACAGACAGCTTTCCAAGAAAAGCAACTTTTTGAAATCAAAAATTAGTATTGTTAGTTACTAAGAATTCTGGGGTTTGTTACAGTTTTGACAATTCCCAGAAGTCCACATCCTAAAACTGTAACTGACACAGCCCACAGAAGATTGTACCCAGAGAAGCAAGCAATATCCCTCTGAAACAGTGATTTTGAAAACCCAAAAGACAGAAGATATACAGTACATGCACACAGACCTTTTAGGTCAGCACATTTGAAGAAAGAAAGGAACCACTTTGAAAGATGAACATATCATACACAAAGCAAAAGCTATGGAGGCATACTTAATAATGAACTGAATTTACATAGTGATCATAAAAATATGATCACAGGATGCATTAAATATAATCGGGAACACCCTTTATCCACTTCTTAAGTGACATATCCACCTGGGAGATTCGTTGCATATATTATGCCCAACTTCACAGGAGATCAAGTCGAGTTAGTGCTTCATGAATTGGGAGGAAACTTTAGATTGGTAGTAAAGAATGGAATTTAGCCAGGAAATAGTGCCTCCTAGTCCACCATTTACAGCAGTGTTCTTTAAAGTCCTTCATTTCAAGTACTGCCCAGAACCAGCCTTACTTGGTTTTTGAAGGTGGTAACACTGTTACCAACACGTATGGTTGTGGATTTCAATTACTTTTTAAATACAGTAGGTAGTGATACCACAATGGGACAGAACTATATTCACAACAGGACAAAAACCTTCACATCAATCTACAGTTCAACATTGTTCAAGAGGAGCCACATACTGTAATTGCTTCACAATGGTCAACCCTATCACCAGACTTGAATCCTATAGGTGTGTTATAGAAACATTTGAACACTGTAGTAAGTGTATATCGTGTGACATCATAGTTCAACTCAATTAGGTTTGTAACTAAAAATGGTGCAATACATCATCTGATAACTGTAGTAGACTAGTGAACACCTACCACAAATGTTTCTCAGCTGTAATTTAAGACATTGTTGGTCACATTAAGTACTGAAATGGTGCCAATACCTTTGTCAAGTTTCATAGTTGAACATGCTATTACTATATTTGAAATATTTCCATATGATTTGTATGTGTGCACATTGTGTTGACTCTAACACTATTCTTACATCATTTCAGTTGTATTTCTGCTGATTTCCACAAATAAATTATTTCTGCTAAGGCTACTAACAATCGCTTTTGTCTGCATTGGTGTGTGTGCATAGTATGGCGGATTCTGTGAAGTTCATGTGTTAAAAGCTACACATACAGTCAGCCATTAGTTTTCTTCCTCCTGCTGCTGATCATAGAGGTTACAAGAAAGAAAACTAGGCGTCAGCTCTTATATTTTTGAGAGCTTAACCAAGGAGAGTCAACACTACTTCTCGGAGGGCAAAGAAGAGGACAAAGAAGTACTATTAGAGCAATCTAGACTTTACAGACTTGTGCAACAGTAATAAATGGACACCTCCTAATGAAGATGTAGACCCCAACATCCAAATCATTCACACAGTGTCCGAAAATATTGAAAACTACTTTACAGTGCATCCTTAAGCTTCTCAACTGAAATTTATATTGCTTACCCAATTATCCTTAAAGTGTTTTTGCCTACCTTTAATTTTTCTAGTACCAAGGTTTAGGTAAACAACACCCAACTGTTTACACAAGAAAAACAGAAACTGGGGGGCAATTCAATAATGTTATTTTTACATTCTACAGGCCACCTTAGACCTCAAGAAAGAAAATATATATATTTAAAAAGTTTTCAGATGATTTCCTTCCCCTCGAACACATTTCCAACAAATTTACTGAAATGTCCTTACTAGAGGCCTTCATATTACAATTACATGACAGTGCTTATTGCCGGAGGGCAGTGGTTTGTGGTATTAAGCTAATTAATGTTACCTGTCAATTTATAGCCTGTAAATTAACCAAAAGTTGCTGATGCCTAAATGTCACCTTGTCTGAGAAATGGGCAATCATGGCAGGTACACTGAAAGTATAGAATTTCTGTCCTAGTTTATGTAACAAAATATTTTTTTTTAAAAAAGCAGGTTTTCATTATTAGTTTGATCTTTTTATTGAAAAGAAAATAAAGTAGTTTTGTCTATAAACAGCCCAGGCTGACCATGTCAATCCCTTCAAAGAAGCCTTCAAAAAAGCCTTGTTGCTTAGAATGCCCATATCTGTGTCCAGAGGACACAGACCTCTGCTGTTTTTGAAAAGTGAAGAATTGGAAAAAAAGACTTGTATTTTGCTTTTTCTAGTGCTGGAGAAGTGAAATGTCATTTTTCACTTGTTCCACAGCTGTGTTCTTTTTCGTCAGTGGTGGTTTTTGCTTACATTGTTTTGGTCACGCTGACAGATTCTATTAGCACAAATATCCTCTGGAAAGAGCTCAGAAAGATGACGGACGTGAGGACGGAGCACAGTTTACATGAGCAATGACATAAACATTTGAAATTCTGTGTTTTGTTTTTTTAGCGATTGAGAAAGTTGACGTGTATTTAGATTTTCCTACGAAAGCATTGTGCAGCTGTGAAAATCAAGGGAAAAATGGGGAAAAACATAAAGGATTCTCTTCTCCCTGGGGCTCTTGTAAGTTATTGAGATGAAATAGAAAATATGTACAGTGCACACTACATCCCCGAGGAAAAAATAAACATTGCATTGGTCACAATAAGGCCTTCAGTAAACAGATATGTAATGCTTCTCTCCATATGAAGCTAATAAATGAAGTCTCTTTGTTGGGTCACAGTTATGGGACTGAGGAGTTGAGGTTAAATTTGAGGCTGTTAAAACATTCTGCGTAGGAGCTATTATAATCTTCATGATCTTCAAAAGCTGTTTTTCTCAGAGGAAGAAATGGTAAGTTGTTTTTTTTCTGGAAAGCCACACATGAAAGATAAAATGTGGTGACTGTCACTTAAGTCAATCATAGTTCTCATTCCATCACAAAGAAAAGGCAGCGACAAAGATTGTGGAAGATGTAAAGCTAGAAAAAGATTTTGTCACCAATTTCAATGCCAAGTTACAAAATATACTTAATATCAAAGGGCGTTTTATTCAAAATGAAAATTTGGGCTTGCCCAAAAAGAGAATACAGCACTTAACGGGCTCTCTTATGTTGCTGCTGGAAAGGCTGAACACAATTCTCTTTATACTTGATCACGTATAGAATGATAAAAAACCTTGTTACTAATAGGATGATAGCTGGCATCCTTTATTGTCAATGTGTGTGGTAGCTTCTGTGTCAATTATTAGCCAAACGTTGGTCTCATGGTTTCCAGTAGAGCAATAGGGCTCATGGCAGACAGCTGTGCACCTTTGCCCAAATAAGACCAGCTTGTTAATGATTAGAATAGATTGCAGATTTGGTCTTATATATTGCAAACTGTTAAAATTAAAGAAGGAGTTGAAAAATAACACAATACAACGTTCTCTCGGAAAAATACAATGCTAATAAAATATACAGTATGTCCTGCTTACAGATGATAAAATGTACATGTATTTAATTCATTCAGTTTAAGGCATTAGAAGTATAAAGCAAAAATAGAGTTTCAACAAGCTTGTGAGGCTGTGATTTCATTAACATAGGACATTTATCTAATGTTATACTTGAATTATTATATATAAGATTTAAAAATTTGTATGTATTCCAAAATATCTGATATGTAGTGTACTGTCAAAAACTTTTTATCTCCTTTTTGATGGTTGCTTGCTGTCTGTAGACATATCACATAATTTAGTACATTGTAAGTTTTTTACTTTGAAGGCGTTAGTGGGGAAAAGATCACTTTCCATATTAGTACAATTTTTAAAATGTTTGATTTGGCAGAGCAGACTCAAGTTTAAAATTCCCTCTGGACAAGTAAGATACGAATAGCTGACTGGCGGAAAAATATAAATTATCACTGCACCCAGAAGTTATCCATTTAATTTTCTGCATTTAATGGAGTAGGTTGCTTCCTGCAATATAAGATTCAGCACTTAGCTCATGATATACAGTAGCTATATATACAAAGGCCAATATATTTACAAAGGCCATATATATTTAACACTTGGGGAAATGTTTTAAAAAATGGAAAACCAAAAAATGAGATGACCTAAGAACAGAACCAGAACATATAGAATAAAGAGGCAGGTGCTTGTTTGCATCTGCCAGAGGCTGGCTCCAGTTTGGAAATGATTTTTAGCCTCATCCGTTTTAGAACAGCGTGCGAAACTCGGCTGCATTAGTCTATGACAAACAAGCACAGACTGAAGTGGTACATATGATGAATAAAACATAATTCCAGATGATGTCTGGGATATCAGGCCAAATATTCTGATCTCATTTCTTACATATTTAGTGCTTAGCTGCTTATTGATAAAGTCTATTTATATATAGTACAGAGATACCATTTGATGAAGAATTGCAAAATAAAACATACTATGGCTGGAAGTATACTTTAAACCACCCAGGTAATAAAAATGGGTAAGACTTCAAGTGCAGTATCAGTCTTCCTTAATAGTTTCTAATAGCAGGCCACGCTCATCAGTGAAAAGATTATTATATGAGTTAGTCACTTTATCTCTGAGGTATCTAAACGTATTGTACAAAGGCAAAATTATTAAAGTTGTAATGTCTGGCAGGCAGCCTAGTTGATTGGAAAATGTTTAAGTTTCTGCTAAAATTAATTTTATACCCTAGAAAAAGTTGAAGAAAGTTGAAGGGAGGAAGGAGGTCCGCTCAGAGCTGTGCAGTAGAAGATCATTAACATACAGTATAAGAAGACCTTCTGTGTCTGCTCCATTCTGAACACCACATGTATTCCATGGCTGCTGTCATAAATATATTTAGAATTTTCAACAGCTCAACCAGAGATATAGCTTTAGATATGTAATACTGACCTTTGGGCTGACACATCACCAAATTAATTGAACCATAACTTCCGACTTCATCAAGGCTGTCAGTATGCGATTGTATATATTCCAAAATACTTCAGGCAAATAAAAATGTGATTAAAGGTCAAATGACATCTTGATTGACATTATTGGAAGTTCACATGTATTCATTATGGGTGTAGGCAGCTTGATATATGAATGCTTCTTCAACACAATATACTGCATTGTGATGTGCTTAATCCATCCTAATCAGTAATACCTCTGACATAATCAGTGAATCTTTTTTACTATTATTTCGGGTGCAAAAATAGTCCATATTTGCATTACAATTAATGTTAAAGGGTCTCTCCTACTACAGGTAATTGAATAATCAGTATGGCCAACCACACTAAAAGAAGATAAATGGTACTCATTACATAGGTGGCATGCTGGCCTGTTGTTGTTATCATGGCTGTCTTGCAGTGATGGGTTCCTGGGTTTGATTCCTGGGCTGCTATGTGTGAGGAGGATTTATGTTCATGGGTTTTCACCATGTACTCTGGTTTCCTCCCACAGTCTAAAGGCATACCAGTAGGTTAATTGGCTTCTGGAAAAACTGGCCCACCCCAAGTTAGTGTGAGTATTTGTGTGTCTGCCCTGTGATGGACTGGTGTCCCTTCCTGTGTGTATCCTGCCTTGTGCCTGTTGCTTGACAGGATAGGCTCTAGCTCCCCCGTGACCTTGTTTGAGATAAATCGGTTAAAAAATGGATGGATGGCACACATATGACACATACAGCACATAGGTTGCTGCTGGAAGACGTGTTAGTGGGGCCAGTAGGAGGCACTCACCCTATGGTTTGTGTGGGTCCCAATAGATAGATAGATGCCCCAGTAGATAGATAGATAATGCCCCATTATAGTGACGGGGACACTATGCTGCAAAACAAGTGCAGTCCTTTAGATGGATGTAAAACTGTGGTTCTGTCAATCTGTAGTCATTAAAAATCCCAGGGTGTTTCTTGAAAAAAGGACGGGTGTTAACACTGGTGTCCTAGCCAAATTTCCCCCTGGCCTTTATTAATCATGGCCTCCTAAAAATCCCCATCTATGAATTGGTCTCATTCATCACTCTGCTCTCCTCCCCACTGGTAGCTGGTGTGTGGTAAACGTACCGGCACACTATGGCTGCCGTCGTATCATCCAGGTGAAAGCCAGTGAAAGTTGCAGACCTTCTCTTACTGCCAGACTTCTTGCTTTTCCACAGACTGTCGGTAGCTTCTCTCCATTCCCCCTGCTCCAGGGCCCATTCGTTCTTGTCCCTGGCCGGCAAGTGTTAAAATCACAACTGCAGAGTCCTTGACCACCTTATGGTGTTGTTTCATTTTATTCTGCACCTCTTATCTCTGATACATTTAGCCTTAGTTGTAAAGTTTCACCACCAACAGATATTGCCATTCTGGTTACCTCACTCTGTTTTTTAAACTGTAATCCATTATACCTGACTTAGTTGTTGTTTATTGCTTTGTAGGCATTGTCTTCTCACTGTTCAGCATTGTCTAGGCTCTGCACTGCTAACATGCACCTATGTGACTGATTTGTTTTTCTTTTTCTTCCTGTCTCATATTTGTCGACTTTATGTGAATCTGATTTATTTGTCAATAGGATTTATTTTTTGTTTTTTATGAATTAAGGAACATTTTGCAAGCCACCCTTGACAAGGACGTCTGCTAAGCAAATACATAATAACAGGGGGCATTTAACATACGTTTACTGGGTTGTAACATTTGCATAACAACATGTTGTGGAAAGTGTTTCTTCCTGGGGGCAGATCTGCTTGTGGAAACATCTTATTGTGCCTGGGAGGCAGATCAGATCCCAGAACAAGATTCTCCACAAATAAGTGAACCAAGCAACTGCACGAGTCATTAAGGCAAAGACTGGGCCTACACTTTATTGAATGTGTTAGGTATGGCTACAGTTTTGTAATTTAGCTATATATCATCTACTGTTGGAACTGTAGTGTATAAACTTTAACTTAGAGAAAACAATATGGCAGGGGCGATTAGATGTTAAATTTTTAATTTATTCTGACTCTTGTGATTTTGAATACAGTTTGATTTCATCATCGTGCTTATCAGTTTGCTTCTTTTTTACTCACATTTCCACCCCCTTTTATAATCAAATTTGTCTTCAGTAGGAAGCTAAATTATCAAAGGTTTGCTTTGTCTGCTATTCTTTTATGATTCTGTTTTCATTCTGAACCTAGGTTTTTTATTCACAGTGGCCCAGTTTGGGCTTTTATCGTCGTCTTGAAGAAAGAGCCTACATTCTGAAAGGAAGTGCCGCTGCCTGCAGGAGGAACAAAAAAATCAGACAAATGAACAAAACAGGCTTGTTTTCTGTACTTATTATAATTTTGTTTTGTTGATGGTGGTATTGAAAGTACATCTATTGCTAATTAGTTGGTAATTAGTCACCCTGACAGTGTTGTGCTCTAAATACTGTATTTGCCAGTTTGGGATTTCTAAATTGTGAAATAGTATGCACGTGGAACTTGATACATTGCAGGCTGCACACAACCAGTCTCTTATGAGTAATTCCCAGCATAGGGGGTGACCACATGGAACAGACCTTGGTCTTCATAACAAATTATTATGACTGCTGCTGTCCTTAATTATGTTTGGAATTTAAATTGTTTAACGTCCTACTTTTGGACTACAAACCATCTTTGTTTATAAGGGTTAAAAAATAAGCACTGTTGTATCCTATTTTGGAAAAAAACATATATATGTTCAGAGATGTTTGAGCTGCTGTGCACCCAATATTCGGTTTATTTCAGTTTTTTATTTGGTATAGCATCCTTCAAAACAGATTGCCAAAGAATGCTTTTGCAATTGCATCTTAGTTTTTGTTTAAACACACTGTGGTTTATAGATATTTGGAATTCCCATGACAGTGGAAGTTATATGATGAATTATAGGAAAATGCTTTTGTCAGTTATCATTGTGCCTCACCTTCTGAAGCATTAAAGATGAAGAATTATAGGAAGTACATTTCTCTCAGAAAATATTTTGTCTTTGAGTTATCATATTGTTTATGGGGTGGGTCATCCCCTTTATGTACATTTGTAAGTGTCGAGAAAGGTTTGCAAACTGCTTATTGACTTCATCTACCTTAGTGACGTCTTGCTTAATTTTCTTTCCTAATACAATGGAATTCCTCTGTCCTCATCTCTAGCCACTGTATTTGAAATTTAAGATGGTGTGTACAATACTATGAATATCCAAACAAGTACATTCAAGATGCACAATAAAGTCTTTGTTTGCAATGTACCTGCATTATTTTACCATGAATAATCAGCCCATCAGCAGATAATGGGCTCAAAACAAGACACCCTCTGGCCATGATGCCAGAGATGTACATAGAGTATACTCACACAGGGAACAATTAAAAAAATCCACTTAATGTGGACTGCATGTTCTTGGACTGTATGAGGAAACTGTAGCAGCTGGAGAAACCTACACAGCCACATCCACATCATGCAGCCTCCTTACAGAAGTCTCCCCAGGGCAGAACCAAAAGCAAGATCAAAAAATGTAAAGCTGTAGGGCAACCATATTTCAGCAGAAAAAAATCAGTTATTTAACATATCCCAAGGCAAACAGACTATACTTATTTTTTTTCCCATTTAGTGTATAAGTGAGATCAATACTACACATATGCATTCGGTTTCTTAACACATAAATTACTCTTCCAACATTTCATTTAAGATATGGAGTGGGATGTCACGCATTGCGACATGAATTGGAAAGGATTCTCTCGAATAGCTGTTTGTTATTGCTAATATTTTTTTGCTACAGACGTCTGAAAACTAAACTGGCTTGAATAAATGTTTACTGAAAGCCCCACACTTACAATATTTGTGATTATTGTCCATCTTTAACCGCACATTGTTTTTATAACTATAATGTCTATATATGACTCGACTGTGACACTCATACAGTAGCTGAAGTCCGGTCTGCACTGAACTTACAGTTGATTGGATAGAATTAACTGAAATCGCTCACTTTAGCGTGCTGTACTAGAAATCTGTTAAACAGTTCTGTATTAGAATGGGTGTACTCTGGCATTATTAATAAAAAAAGAAGGATAAAGGTCGTCCACCTTAATTAAGTTAATAACTATCGAAACTGATTTAATAATAAACGCTGTCTGAGTTTTATAAAAATCCATCTAAAATATTTTACAAGTTGTTTATTTGGCAAAAAGCAAATCTGGACTGGGAGCAATTCCTAACAGTGCACAGATGATATTGTGCAGTTCATAAAAATGCACCTGGACCAAAAGGAGAACCAAACAAAAAAAAAATCGCCTCTCTTTTGCTCGCCTTTGGTTATGAATGGGTGCAGCGGATGCGCCGCCCTCTCCGGACATGACGCTGAGCCAATGGGAAAGCCCGTTGCGTAGTGATGTGACGTCGCCAGCTGCCGTCGTGTCTGGATTGGAATGTTAAAGAGTAACAATCGGAACCGCCGAGCATTCGGTAATTGGACACTGGGGTCAGAGACTTTGCAGCTTAAACTCTCTTTTTGGATTCCTTCACAGTGACGGAATTGCAGCTGGGGGACTTTAAACATCTTGTTTTACTTGCCGAGCTCAAGCAGGCTAACCCGGTAGATGCGAACCGATGTCTCTTGGTGGTGGGATTGTTCTCAAAATTAAGAGAAATGCAGGGATTTGTGAGGCTACAGTGTTTTAAATAGACGGCGAGCCTCTCCTGCCAGAATCATGGAATGATCCTAAGGAACCGAGCAAGCGGGTACCTTCCGTACGGATACCAGACGGCTGTTGATAATCCCTGCCGGCGGCGTGTACATGAGTTCGCAGTGAGACCGTGTGTCGCTTTTCTCGGATGCGTACAGAACACGAGCCATCAGCCCACTGTGGAAGGAGTTAGTCCATTTCGGCAAGATCTGAACAGGCTACGGACTGGAGGCGCGCCTGTTCTGTGCGACTGCTAGTAGCGCCTCTTGTTCACGTCTTGTGCAATATACCAGCGGCGCGCTCTAACAATGATAGATAGAAGAGGGGAAAGATAAAGAATAAATCGCCCACATGCACTGGATCGGTCCCAGGATTTGGGAACGGAATAAGAAGAAGGGGGGAGACGAGAGTTTGAAATCCTTGCAGGGTGGTGGAAGATGGCGGATAGGAGCTGGAGGTGGTGAGAGCGAAACTTCGGGGCTTTTTGGTTTTATTTGCAAACATCTCGACCCAGATAGTAGGACACATGCAGGCCAAAAAACGCTATTTAATCCTGCTCTCCGCCGGCGCCTGTCTTGTTCTACTGTTCTACGTTGGAGGTTTTCAAGTTCCTGCTCAGAGAAACCAGAGCCGGCGTGACGATCGCAGCAGAAATGGTTTCCATCCGAATCAGCCTTGGCCCCACTTTTCAGACCATTTGCAATCTTTCTTTCCCTGGGACCGATTGGAAAACGTGGATTACAACATGCACATTTCCCCGAGACAGAAGAGGGACGCCAATTCCAGCGTGTACAAAGGCAAGAGGTGTCGCATGGACTCCTGCTTTGATTTCTCGCTGTGCCAGCGAAACGGTTTCAAAGTTTACGTCTACCCCCAGCAAAAAGGGGAGAAAATCTCGGAAAGTTATCAAAACATTCTGTCAGCAATCGAGGGATCCAGGTTTTATACTTCAGATCCCAGCCAAGCTTGCCTGTTCGTCTTAAGTTTGGATACTTTGGACAGAGACCAGCTCTCCCCTCAGTACGTGCATAATTTAAAAACAAAAGTCCAAAACCTTCACCTGTGGAGCAACGGTAGGAACCATCTAATCTTTAATTTGTATTCGGGTACGTGGCCGGATTACACGGAAGACCTCGGGTTCGACATCGGTCAGGCTATGCTGGCGAAAGCCAGCATCGGTACCGAGAACTTCCGACCCGGTTTCGACGTTTCCATCCCGTTGTTTTCCAAAGATCACCCCAGGACAGGAGGAGAACGGGGGTATCTGAAGTACAATTCCATCCCCCCCTTCAGGAAATACATGCTGGTGTTTAAGGGCAAGAGGTACTTGACCGGCATCGGGTCAGACACGAGGAATGCCTTATACCATGTCCACAACGCGGAGGACGTGGTCCTTTTGACCACCTGCAAGCACGGCAAGGACTGGCAGAAACACAAGGACGCACGTTGTGACAGGGACAACGCGGAGTATGACAAGTAAGTGAGTCAGGCTAGTGGTCACCGCCGAGTCGTCGCGCACAACTTTGTTCAGTCATCTGCTGTCGCGGCGGCCAACTGGTGGAGCTCCTGCCGTAACGTGTGATCGGCCGTACCGTGCGACAGTGTGCCATGAGCGCTGTATGGGGTGGTGTACTTGTATACTTTCCAGGTTAGTTTTACCAACGTCCCAGTCAGAGGAAGTACGGTCTGTTGAAGGGGTTCTCAAGATGTAAAAGTTAACTGATTTTTAGACGCCCGGTGCCCCCCATTCCCATTTCATAGAGCGGTCGATTTGTGCGCAACTGTTGCAGCAGATAGGCTGAAAATCCCCTTAATTTTCCAAAAGCTGGGCTCGGGGTGCTGGAGGAATGCCGTCACGCCAAAAGCAATTATTTGTTATTTGTTTATGAATGAAGTTCCGGTAGGAGTTTTCCCTTCCGTGCCCAACGCCGGTTTCTGGACTCTTGCCACATCGCGAGTTAGGGCTGTCAATGGCAGTGGTTGCGATTCCAGTGCGGTGAGCTTTCCCCAGTATCGGAGACACCAGCACTGGCTGGGTAACCACGGAGCGCGTCTGCCTCGCAGTATAAATTCAGTCATTTCGTGCATTGAAACGCATTGTCAGGCCTGACAAGATCTGGGACCGAACTGGTGAAATATCTTTACGGGGTCTGCTATCCTCCTTTCAGGCGTGAATGAAAAATGGAGAGAGCATCCCTCCATGCATTCATTTATTTATCCGTGTTTGTGTAAATCACTGCTCCCAGCCCCTCAGAAGAGAAAAAAGAAACTTAATCTCCAATTACAGCTAACGGGACAAGGATTCGGCGTGACAGCCATGGAGTAGCGCATTATCGGTTTCGATCATGCTCTCCTCTTCTGGGCTCATGCTTTCAGTCGGTGTTGCTACAAAACAGCGAGGTCTTCACCAGGAATGAGCCTTTTCATCTCCCCGAAGGCGGCGGCGGCCTGACCCCGACCCGTTTGACGCGGTGTGTGCGCACTGTTGACCCGGCGCTACTCCCGGAGTCATTTTACTGGGCTTGTACAGTACTTTCTGGTGCTACCGTTTTGCACAGAAATTTAAGACAACGGGGAGAAACGTTACAACGACTCTCCCGTTAAGGTGTTCGTGAGGCAAAAAAAAAAACACAAAACAAAACAACCACCACCACACTGCTCTGAAAATGAGCGGATCAGAGGGGTAGGGTGGAGATGTGTCTTGTGCGTACGGGAAAATCGTTTCGTACTTTGGATCCTGCACTCTGTGCAAGACGTGGCGATGATTTACAAATCTTGAGATTTTGACATTACCGCAGGCTCACATAAAGCCGGACATTTAGGATGAATATGACACCACACCTAGGAGTTTCAGAGCGAAGGGCAACTTGCTTGGTAGGCAGTATTTCTTATTGGAGACTTAATCACACTCGGTTTAAGCCCATCTTCGTTGATTTCCTGTATGCGGAGTAAAACCGACTTCAGGGGTTTTATGGCCATTGTGAGGTTTGTGATTGTTAGTCGGGGGGTGTTTTAGGTGCCACCATAAAAACGCTGTGCTCATTGTCGGAGACAGCTAGCAACACCTTTGTTAATGAGGTATTCAGGTAATAAACGGAAACACCCCCAGTTACAGCAGGCCTCTAGTTACACAACTGCTAGTAATAGCGATAGTTCAGGTCAAGGTACAAACGTGAAGTCCGGTTTGCGCTCCGTCATTTAGCTTCCTTATTTTCTACAGTTACCCTATTTTCCTGGGTTATGTTAAAATCCGCGTCCCATTCTTGTATTTATACCTGAGGAATTTGGTCTGGCTGCTGGCAGACAGCCACCTTTCCGAGCAGAGGACGACAAATCGCGTTAATAATTCTCTCTGGAAATAATCTGCATGACAAAACCGTGGAAAGTACTGCAACATGCAGTATTTTATTTGTATGTTTTATAACTGGCGGCACATGCTTAGGGTAATTAGGAGACGTGCCTTTGAGTTAGGGTCATTTACGTTGTTACTGGCTTAGAAGATTATTTTTTTTATCCCTGGCACCATTGTTAATTTCTGTAACAGTGACGGCCATAAAATAATTTGTTCCTTGGCAATGGAAACGGAACTGAGATAAAAGACAACGTCTTCTTTGCATCGTCGAAGCCGGCAGTTAATACATGTACGTGTCTGTACGTTAATATGCCATGTAGAACTCTACAGAGGATCTGGCACAAAGTAGGTCGGTAATAATGTAGCGCGAAAAGGGTGGTGTTTTCCTTGCTTGTGCCAGTCCTGGATCTTTAACTAGTTCCCATGGGACGAGTATCCTAATCATCTGTCCTATACAGTTTGTGTTCCTAATTTGGACTGGCAGGCATTCCATATGATTATATAATGCTGAGCCCCATATCACGAAAAAGAACTTGGAAGTAAATGAGATCCAGCGAAATTAGTAAAGATGTACACAGTGCAAATCTGGATAATACCATCTCTTTTTTTTATTAGATCAAAAACAAAGGTGAAAGCAGATATAGTAGCAGATGAGGCTGTGAGATGAGACAACTCATTAGACTGGCAGCTGTGTGCCTCTAAATGTTAACAACCCCCTTTCTTTTTGTGATAGGCTCATTGCTTGACACACAATTAAAAATGTCTCATTATTTTTGTTACTGTGAAATCCAGGTTTTGGCTTAAATTAAGCTGCAAACCACTGTGCACTTTAATTATTTCTAAAAGCAAGGGATAGTCTGTTTCTTGCAAGTTGACAGCAGCACAGCGCGTAATTTACAAAGGTCCTTACTATTTTCAGTCTCCTGAAATATGATTTTTTTTTACCCCTCCCCCCCACCCCCTCATCTCCAAGTTTGACAGAACTAGAAATGTGTCTTCTGCTTCAAACAACGCTGACTGTGTTAGTCCTGGGCTTACTATCACATTTTGCTGTCTTGGGTTGGTGCTGTACTGCAAATTGTGTCAGTGGGGGCGATATGTGTAGAGTACAACTATTGGAAATATATTTTCCTGAGTCAGTAGTGGAGTAATCATCTAAAATGAGTAATCCTGTTCCAATATAATAAACAAATTGGAGGCTTTTGTTTGTAACCCTCAATCAAATTCTAAACATATGTTCATTTACATTTGATGAAGTAATGGTTAAGATTGAAGGGATTATGTCAATGAAGCTGATCGCTTATACGGTGACTTTATGGATGTCATACCAAGAAAACTCAAATTGCTGTGTATATTACCGCTGTCTCCAGGAATGTAAAGGTACTTGAGGAGGTGAGGATCATTAGAAACAGCCCAACTGTTGTAGAGAGACTAAAACCACTAAATACGTAGAGGAGTTCAATATAGGTGGTAGCTTTAACTCCTGGTTTATAGGTTCAGTTTTTTTTTTGCATTATAGTACTTTTTACTTCCTCAGAATCTGTTTTCATTTACAGTGGTTAAGCAATGCAGGTGTACTGTATGTTGGTTTAGGAAAATGATAGATGAATACTAAATGATGTGTGGTATTGAAAAGTATGTTGCGGACTCAAAACATTCCTAAATGCGTTATGCTGTGATTACACATCTTTTGGGGAGAATAAAATCCTCTTTCCAATGAAGAATTTGTCTGCTGTTTTTGAAATCTTCCCTCTCTCTCCAAAATCGTCATTAAGAAGTACTCAGTTCCTTTGTGTAAGTACAGAAAATGTTTGGGCACTTTTAGTTTTATGTTATGCACTGGATATTCTGTTGACTTTTCTGCTGTGTATACTGTTGTGTATTTGACTGTGTACTGTAGATACAGTTGCAATGCTCCTACAATTATTCCTTTCTCTTGTACTTTTGTGCAGTACCCTTCCTGATGTCTACAAAATCTAACAATTTAATGCTTAACTACAGGCCTCCCTGGTGAAATTGACCATGTAGTCAGACTTACTCAGTTATTTCATGGTTGCTTAGAGAGTATTTTGTTTTCAATTAGAATTATTAGCCTGCAATTGGTTGTTATTTTTGGAATAGATTTGCCCCTGTAAGAAGGGAAAAAAAAGGATTCAATACCCTTACATTTCATGGAAATAATGACCAGATTCACTTTTCCTACAACACAGACTGCTCAAGCCAGGGGAAGCATAGTGTCCAAGACTCTCCTGGTTAGTGTGTAGGAGGCACAGTTTTTATTCATTTTTTTTCCCAAATGAATCCTTAAGATTTTTTTTCCCCCCTCAAATCTGCCTTCAAAAAAGCCGTCTTCACTGGTGGCCTGTTACAGCTTTCAGCCAAAAAAAAACCTAAAATAAGTGGATGGTACAGGTTGACCTCTGAAATCTGATCATATTTGTCGGTGTTCTACTCAATCTTATATACAAAGCACCAGCTTGTGTTTCTGCTCTTTCTGTCCCTCAGTAATGACAATGTAATGGCTAGCAATTATGGCACCTCAGAATTAACCTGCAACTTTTTTTATTATAAAACTCTGCTTTGTGTATGTAAAATCTGTTCTAATGCTCAGCATATTTTGTAGAGAAAATTAGCACAATGATAACTACAGGTTTAACAGTTGACACTGTGCAGGTACAGTGCTTGGAAAAACTTCGGCGCACAGAGCAAATCTATTTTCTCATCATGCGATTGAAACTCTTTTTAAGCTGCACTTAAGAGAGAAAATGCAACTAACGCGCAATAAGAACAGCCTCTTTGATGGGGAAAACCTGAGTGCTGATTTTTAAAGCTGAAAGGTTTTAAGATCACTCACCAAGTTTTGCGCATGGTCCAGAGTGTTTTTGAATGTCTTAGCCTGCTATGTACGGAAGCGAATAATAATGACACCCCTCTGGTAATTTTCAAAGGGGATGTTTGTGGCCAAAAGGCCACAGGATGCATAATGGATTTAAACTCGAATCACATTTTGTTGTGCTCATACTCTACAAAGCCCAAAATATAATGTCTATTGTTATTGTATGGTTCTAAGGATTTTTAAAATCTGATTTGTGTGAACTGATGCATGTTGAGTGAAAGTAAAGAAAAGCGAGTGATATGCTCAGTTCATTACCAAAACTGTTTTGGTGGTTTAACGCTGTAGAATTGTGCACCAGTGGTGACCAGTTAAAATATGAATTATATTTCATTATATATATAATAAGTTAAGGTTTCAGTTCTTAAATTTTTCAGTGCAGAGGTCTGTAGCTTCAGTTCCTTTGCTTTACAATAACCTAGACTACAAAGTAAACCCATTGGTTTTCGACACTGGATTTAGAAAACTTCAGGCATACAATTCAGCACTCACTAAAGAAGCCATGTTCTTCTCCTGTGTCATCTATTTACAGCTCAGTGGCAAGAAACACACAGCATTGCCAACTGTAGTATGCGTCTGCAAGATATTCTTATTTTAATTTACAACCTTTGCCTTGTCAACCAGCTCTAGCTGTTCTAACTAAGTCACTATATCCTTCCAACGAAAAGAGTAAGTTAATTACACCACTGTTCTTAGTTTGTGGGTTTTCACATTGTCATTGTACAGCTTACATATTTGACAGCTTTATCCATACAGGATTTCAGGTTGTCCTTTTTTATTGTAGGATTTTTAATGACTCCTCCAAAAGTCTCGTTTTAAAGCAGTGTGGTGTCTTCAGATTCCAAGGCATGGATAGACTGTAGTAATCCCATGTTGGAACAATGTGCTTAAAGACATGATAGTCGTATCTATTAAAAAAAAAAAAACGTTCTTGGTAGTCACAAGTTTCTTTGAGGCCAGTCTCTACAGCAGGCTGTAAATGTACCAAAACTGCATGGTAAGCTGAAGTTATTCACCTGTTTTGTTCCCTTGTCAGTGGTCTATATGATAAAAATCTGTTGAATCAAATGCCCCCCCCCTGTTCCTGTCCCCCAACCCCCACACTGTTTTTATTGGTAACACACTAAACTCTGCATTTGACATTGGTGTCTCTTTGATGGATTAGGATGAATAATGTGCTGGTGCCAGTGGGGGAAAGCCGGAGTTACTCAGCCTTTCCAGTGTTTGTTCAACAATTCCCAGCCACCACTCCATTGTGAAGGCAGCTAAGATCACTGCAAAGGAATGCTTGTCGCTTTTAACTCTTAAAAGTAGACAATGTAACCTTGCTCACTCTGCAGTGCTGTATTTGGTTAGTGAAGAACAAACCAAGGTTTAAAATGGGTTTCAAACTAGAGATGGCTGCTAAATATCTTTGATGTGCTATGACAGTCAAATTCCATATGTGCCCACAGAGCAGTTCTGTCCCTCATTATCTGTTACACTTTTTTTTTTTAAAAATGATCTTGGTTTTAATTACTGTCTGCAGATTAGACTTCTTTGAAATTTTCATTTTTTAGACCTCTTTTTTTTGGCTATTGCCTTTAAATAGTTTACCACTCACACCAGAGTTCTTTTGATCTCTAGTTCTGCTGACCAGCGTCAGCAATGACTACTAATAAGGCAAATCTACAAATCTGTAAATGCCAGTGAGGATTGTGTTGTACTTATTTTGGACAGCAGGACCAGGTGCTGCCAAGTGAGCTAGCTGATGTTTGAGAAATTCTAAGACGGCATTAATGACTTATGTCTTTATCTAATCAAAGATATCCTGCCAGTTGAAGGAGAAAGGAAAAACAAGTACAGCTCTCATTTATTTGTTAGCGGTCGGAGAAAGCTTGGAGAACATGAATTAATAAAGGAAAACGGTAGTGGTAAAAGCAGTCTTAAGTCATTTATACATCATAACCTAGATTTTGGCTTTGAGATAATTTGAGATGTATCTGTTCTAGTAAATGAAATAAGGGAACCAGGCATCCTTACTGTCAACCCAGCCTGAAGGTGATATGATTTAAGCATTCCTGACAACTGTCTTGCAGTGGAGATGAAAGCACTTCGCCTCTCCTTTTGATACTGGGACGTACACGCCAGTGCTGAAAGCCGTGATTCTCGTCTGAACCGTCAGGTCCCTTTAATCTCGTTGCCAGCAAAAAGGAAAGCCTGCCGTGTCACTCGTGTGATTAGCTGCATTTTGATTTTAATCACTATGAGTTTGTCGAAGTGCATGTCAAACGCCCAATCGCAAAAGGGATGAGAGGGAAAAAAAATTGCGTCGGAGGGGAAAGAAATCCCTTCTGTGCTCAGAGCCATTTGATGTCGTAGGTTCTCACTGTTTTTTTTTCCGGGAAATATCCCTGATTCTCAGGCACTGGAGGGAAATCTCACTGCTCTGTATGGCATCAAAGTACTGATACATGTGGAACTTGGAAGCAGAGCAAAATGTCTCTAAAAGGCCTCTGACAAACGAGAAGAATCCTTTTAGTCCTGGCAATTTAGGCCGGATAAGGTGAACATTAACCTTTGGAAGCATAAGCGGAATAGAGAGTGATTAGTCTTTCAATTCCAATGCTGTTGCTTTTGATGTTTCTAGGGCCAGAACAAGGAAGTGTGTGGGAATGAGTCCCAATATTTAGAAAGCATTTTTTAGGGGGAATCTTGCTCCCAGATGCATTGGACTGTAAACTATATTTTAACAAGTCAGACTGCTGAAGTGGTTCTGTCTACTTTTACGTGTTAATTCTAGATAAGTCATTTTTCTCATTAAGCAGTTTTTTCCAACGTCAGAAAAATTGCCATTGGTTTTACTGATAGAGGGAAGTACCTTTCTATGTCTTTTAAGATTTCTTCACGCCGCAGTTGAGAATTGAGGTTAAAAAACCAGCCAACAAAAGACTATTTTGTGCCTCAAACCATGTCCTGTTCTGTGTAGCAAGAATGTAGTTTTAATAAACTTAATCCAGGGAGTCATGAATCAGATCTACATCACATTATATATCCTGTTGGGCAACACTTCGAATACTACCACAGCAGGAAATCTTTCAGATGGTAGTCTCTGAGACAAAAATGCCTTACTGCAGTACATTTACTATACATAGGACCAGTGATGTACAGTGTTCCAGAAGCATCTGCTTTAGCTTGAATTCCACAGAAGTTTTTTTAAAACCTTTTCCCCTCAGACTCGAATAAGATTTTACATCAAAATGTAAGATTTCCTCATCAGACCCATTGGGTTGAATGAATAAAAAGTGTGCATGAAATTTAAAATGAGGAAAAAAGCTGAAAGCTGATCCTGTGTGCACTTGTGGAGAATACGGGAACCTGGATAATCTTGCTTCCTTCACAACAAGCTCCTTTCTTTGCAAATTCCAGTCCACGCCCTGTTGTTTTTATGGAAATTCGTGTCTTAAAGCACCGTATTTTCATTTCACGAGCATCGTGCCCTGAGGTTGTGGATATCTCGGTCTCTCTTATCAGAGGTAGAAATTGTAACCATCTCCTTTATCGTGTTTGGTGGACTTCTAA
This sequence comes from Atractosteus spatula, assembly GCF_055471065.1. NCBI lineage: Eukaryota > Metazoa > Chordata > Actinopteri > Semionotiformes > Lepisosteidae > Atractosteus > Atractosteus spatula. The sequence goes on from NC_142717.1 coordinate 5,563,118, forward strand.
TGACTTTCTGTGAGAAAGTTGCACAAATTCTTCCATGCCTTTTGGCGCTTTGACACCCCTTTCCTTAAGCTTCGACACCCCTTTCCTTAAGCTTCGACTTGGAAAGGGCAAGAGTTACCCCCCCCCTCCCCCAGCAGAACCTCAGCCTGAACCAATCGGCAGTGACGTTTTATTTCGCCGTTCGCTTTTGAACTTTGCGAGCAACACAATGGCTGTCCAGAAGCTTCACCGGCTCTCATTTAAGGGGGATTCATGACACTTCACGGATCGTTGGGTCTGCTTTTGGGGGTGGGAAAAAAAAAGTAGTGTCTGGGAGAGAAAATGACTTAAGTGTTGAGAGATTTAGATCGTCTAGGGGTAAAGTCTTAGGAATTTCTTCGTCGTTTTTTTTTCCCCCTCAGTTCTCATTGAAAGTATTTTGTTTTTGTCTAGTAATTTGTAACCACCTATTTCCTGCCCTTTTACAATGAAGTTGGTGAAAAATGAAACTTGTTTTTGAAGCATTAAAGAGATGCCAACCCTAAAAGAAGTGTTTAGTAAAACGCATTTACAGAGGAATGGGGACAATTTGCTGCAGTTTTTTCTTTCTTTCTGTGAAGCACTGTTAAAAAAATAGTCCTCTGGTGATCATAGTTTTAAGGATTTTTATATTGCAATAGCAGCTGTGGAATTGGAATTTATTTTTATGGGGGGGGGTAAGTCATTTAATCGTTTTAAAGTTTAGATTTTGTTGCTTAATTTAACAATTTGTGAAGCCTGCAAAAGAAATCAAGTTGAATGCTTTCAGCTGAAATGGAAAGTTTCTTCTGCAGTCTTAACCGTGCATCATTCCAAGTTCTGATTACTTCTGGCAGCCAGTGTATGAAGAATCCCACAATGAGCAGGTATTAAACATAAATTATGTATTTATATTGCCTGTTTATCTCGGGAAGAGCTTACCTGCTCCGTAATCTCAAATGCACTTTTAAGATGGAAAGCAGTGTTGAGAAAATGACTATGACAGATGATATTGTGTGCAGAAAACACTGCAGGATCATTTTCGGCTTCACTGTGTTGAGCATCTTGCAGAATACTAGAAGACCTGTAGGCTGTGTGCTGAAATATTTTTAATCAAGAATATTTAGCAATTACTTTGCATTTTTTGTTCTCTGAATTTCCAAGGTTGCAACTAAGAACTTAATGTTTATGATAATCTCTGTTAGAATTATGTACAATGGTGGGTATTTTTACAAATACAGTGCTTTTAAATTAAAAAGGTTAATTTAATTAAACTTATTTTCTTGTGATGTCAAATGTTTAACTATTTAAGCTCTCTTAACTCCATGCTACCAACACGAGGTGAAAGTGCCGTTTTGAAAAATTTACTAAAATTTCCCCCCCTCTTAATTAGGATGAGGCATCAATGAGGTATTGGTGCAGTTGAAACTGTGACCTGAATTACCTACTGACCTGGGGGAGCAACAGACCAGCTGCCTCTTTTCAAACTGCATTCCAGAACAGCCGCTATGTAGTTTTACTGTCAACCAGCTCGCAGACAGGACTTAACGAGTCTCTCATAGTTTTGCAAGCACCCCGTAGGTCTGAGGACTTGCAGTGGCCTGTAGAGTCTCTCATGGACCCTCTAGCCACCTCTAAGGAATCTGACTGGGATGGAGCTAAAATGAACACTTCCACTGTGGAATTCTTTGAACTGCATCTCAACTCATCGCGAACTTTCAGTGGAGTCCTCTGCAACCACTTAGTAGCCTCGTAGGTTGACATGTCTTGGCATGTCTTCAGACTACCTGCCGACGCTCAGCAGGTGTGATTTTGGCCAGTGCCTGGACGGGAGACCTCCTGGGAAGGCTAAAGGTGCTGTTGGAAGGTGTGGCAGTGTTAGTCAGATCGGTAATTGACACTCACCCTGCCATCTGTGTGGGTCCCAATTTCCCAGTGCAGTGATGGGGACACTTTCATAAGACAAGTCACCATCCTTTGGATGAGATGTAAAACTGAGGTCTCAAAGTAGGGGTGGTAACCCTGGTGTCCTGGCTGGTGTCAAACCCCCCCCCCGGCCTTTATCAGTTATGGCCTCCTAATAATCCTCATCTAAGAATTGGCTTCATTGCTCTGTTCTCCTACGCACTGATAGCTAATGTGTGGGGAGTGTACTGACGGACTCTGGCTGCCGCTGTAACATCATCCAGGTGGGGCTGCACATTGGTGGTGGTGGAGGGGAGTTCCCAGTACTTGTGAAGTGCTTTGAGTGGAGTGTCCAGAAATCGTTATGCAACTGTAAGGATTTTTTATGTCTTATGATGTATAGTGTTTGGAATCAATATTATCTACAATTTAGAGGCCGTCTTTTATGTAAATTCCAAATTCAATAAACACATCTAAAAGGTAAAAATAAACGTTCCCCAGTAGTACCCAACGAATTAAAGCTTTTCAGATGGCAAACATTCAGCGGTTTTATTCTTGGAGATTTGGGAATAGAGACCAGTAATTTCAAATCGTTTGCAAACTCATTGAAGTGAAAGAATCCATAAAACAGGTGATGCATTGACCTGCACCGAGAGCCTTTTGTTTAAATATTAACCAGTTTTTCTTATTTGTTTTTTCTTGTTGCACAGAGAATTATATTTGTAACCAGAAGCCTTTTGGACCGAGAAAACTCTGCATTGGCGGTTTTGCTCTGATTTGTGAGAATGGGGATTGTTCGTCTAAGAGCCACAGCTCAGTTTTTGTTTGCAGAAGTATGTTTTTGTCCCTTTTTGTGGGTGAGGGAGGTGAGGTGGAAATGGTGGGGAGGGGTTGGCAGAGCAGCATCAGCTGAAGGTCGCTGGATGTTTTTGTTAGTCAAATTTGTACCTAGGCGCAAGAAAGAGTTTTGGTTTTGTCATTCTGATCTGCTGCTGAGCTGAGATGGCCGACGTTATTGTTCTCCTTCGGAAGGTCTGTAATAGCAATCACTTGAGAAAGTCATAAAAAATCGGCCCCCGATGAGAGTGGTATATTAAGCTTCACAGTCTGGTTTCGCGATTTGCCAAAGGGGTTGGAGCTGCTGCATTTCATCTTTTTTTTTTTGTTGTTGTTGTTGTAGTTGTAAAGCCTCAGGAGTTGTTTGCCACGGGTTGAAACAACTGCCTGTAGGGGAAGCCTTGGAGGCTTTAGAAGTCTGCCTGTTGAGCGTATCGCTGGCCGAGATGGTTGGCATTGCTTGTTTTTAACTATGGCTTCAGGGTGTGTGGCAAGAGAAAAAGCAGAAAACTGAGCTGATCTCTAGTCTTTCATTCATGGGAAGTTTAAGAAATACCACATTATTCGGCTGTTGCCAAGGCAGAGGATTAGCTAGGGTTTTGATACAGTAGCAAATCATTATGCCATTAAATTAGGAGCAAATCTGTGACTAAATTTCTGGCATTCAGAGCAGTAATTTGAAAGTTTCAGGCTTACTCGATGGCTGTGAATGAAATACACAATTTACTTACTCCAGTGTGTGGGAACCCAGCACTTTGGTTTTGAATTAAGTTAAAAATATATTTCATATCATCCTTATAAACATTAACCAGATGTTTAAAGCTTTCATTATTGGTGTCTTTTACTCTGTGCTGTTTGATTGTTCCTTTAGTTCATAGAGCAGGGACAATGTCTATAGAAGTCACTGCCTGTGTTCATTAGAGAGCCTGCAACTGTTGACATTTTCCAAGCTCGCTTAAATACCTGTCTTTTCACTAAAGCTTCTAATGTACAATTTAGTGTTACTCTTGGTTTCACTAAGTCAATTATCGGTCTCCCCGCTACTTTCGTATTGCTTCTGTTGAGTAAGGTGTGATATTGGGCAGCATTCTGAGTTTTCCGAAAAGTACATGTGCAATTGTACTTCTTCTGTGGAAGTTAATTTTCAGCAACGTGTCTATTTTGCATATCTTCTAAAAATCAGGGAGTCTTTACCAAAGTTAGAAAAAAGGAATATATTATGAGTCTCATGTGGGATTTCAATCAGACATTGCTGTTTTCAGCACAGCCTTGGTTTCTTTCCAAAAATGTTTCCTAGCCTGTTGGTTTCAGTTCAAAGGAATTTCAGTGGAAACTGTAAATCCAGTTTCTCACACCAAGAATTATGGTTATGAATGTTTTTTTGCTGTGATCTACACCTTATGTGTATTTCCTATTCTCACAGATAATAATGGGCAAAAGGGGTGAAAATGATGCTTTTTTTGATAACTATAATACATGGAGCATATGGAGTCTTAAAAACATTAACATTAAACGTCAGTAATTGTATAGTGATGATAGCTGTACTCTGTACCAGGATAGTTCTTTTTTTTTTTACAGGACTCTACAGGTAGCCCGGATCATTGTTTAAAATACAAACATCCCTTTTTTCTTCACAGAGAAGTGTATTGTTAATGATTGTTCATCTAGAACCATAACAGTTGTAACATGAATAATTTACCACCAGTTTGTTTTTGTACAGCTACACACCTAGAATTCTTTTCTATTTCACCAGCTCTGGTGTTTAAAATAAAACAATATATTGCAGTTCCTCACAGCTTTGTTAAGCAAATCTGGTTTCTTGAATAAAACATAAATGCAATATATATTTCTCAATTAAAACAGCGCACTAACATCCTACTGAAATGCTTCAAGCTATGAAGTAGAAATACCAGTATATAAATATATACATTGGTGGGATTTCATTTCCAATTCTAATATATTTTGTTTATCCCTGTAGGAAGAGCAGCAAAAAGGTGCTGAAGAAAGATCGTGATAAGAAGTGCTTGATGTCTAAGTTAAATTAAATCATACTAAAGCCTTTTACATAGTTACTGTTTTATTTTTATAAATAAATAACAAGAATATTTAAAATCATTTGAGTGGGCCATTGGAACTTGAGTCAGAGCTAGAAACACATTGGTGCTTTAAAAATTGTATAGACATTTATAATATTGTGCAAAATTTGAAATGAGCCATTGCAGACTACCAGTAAATGTGCAATATGGGTATTTTCTCAGTCAGGATTTATTTTCTTTCAAAGGCACTCCTGCTTGTGAATGAGTTGATTCCTAGGAGGGGAAATTAAGGGGGGGGGGTTTTGTGCAGAAGAGGGAAGGCAGGTAGTGGCTCCCAGGCAGCAATAATGAAAAGCGTGGTGTGTAATTACCCCTGTGTTTCTAGATTTGTTAAAGTATGAGAGAATGGAGCTACCATAACTCCTGGAGGTATTAACCTCCAATTAATGTGCGACTTTCCCTAATTCATTGTTCCTTAATTATAAAAATTCCTGTGTTAATTCACTGTGTAGAGAAATCACTGATCCAGTTGTGTAACAATATTAGAATATTATATTGTTTAACGTTTGGTTGGTGTACAGAGTTTAAAAGCAAAAGAATATTGTACTGTACTCCCGTATGGACAGAACAGTTAATTTGCTTAAAATGCTGTGTAATTGTAACCCCAACCCTACTGGAGTTTCTCTGATAGCATTAAATTGTATTTGTATAAACCTAGAATAAGCTGAGCTTATTACTACTATAAAGGAGTGTTATTTTTCTAAGAAAAAGAAAGGAGAATATTCAGTTGCAACCAGACCTAAACCTATGGTCTAGACGCTCTTTAGACATGGATTTGGGGCAAAGGTGGCTGTTACTGCATTTTGCACGGGGTTTGAGCCTTCAGAAGTGTGTTAAGGGACCACACTGCTTCCAGCAGGCAGAATCCAGGGGTCGGCTCAGACTTGGAAGCTGTTAAGGAGCAAAAAGTGCAGCTGAGTCCTCTTTGGGTTCTTTCTGGCAACAGCTTTCCACCCAGCCAGTGACCGATGCCTGAAAAGTAAAAAGCCCCACAACCGGAGATGAAGTGTCTCCCTGATCTGTTTACCCAGCCTGAAGGAATGTGCTGGCCTTTGATCAGAGAGTCTGAGGTTTCCAGTCAAAAGGGGGGAGAAAAACGTTATGGCTGAGTGTAAGAAAAAAAGGCTGCTCTGCTGCCTTACGCAAATGATTTTGATATTCAGAAATCGAATTTTTGTGAGCACATTTGGGTCAGCATCAACCGATCAGTTCACAGATCTCTAGATCTCAATTCCTGTGCATTACGGATGCCTTTTCTAGCAGTTCTGTATGCATGAGGTTGCACATCTGGAGTGGCTGAGTTATGTATCGTTTTTTTTCAAACGAAGTTAAGGCACAGAAGAAAATATCACATTTACAATATATTTCCAGCTATCAGGTTGTACTATAAAAGCTTTTTAAGGTTTCTCACTAATAAAATTAAATGTTGCTTTAATACATACATTTGACCAGGACCTCACTATTGTATTTCAAAATAACTGCATTGTTGTTTGTTGTATGTTATACAAAGTCTACTGTTTTGTTACAGAATGCATAATGCTTTTAGGATGTTTAACCAATGGACATAGGATTGCTTTATTTTGTTAAAGTATATCCATTGGTTTAGCTCCTGAAAAACTTATTAAAACTGTATACAGTATCCTTGTTCTTCAATAGGCAGTATTACATTTTGTTTAAAAAAATGGTTCACAAGAGATTGCTTTTATCTCTCCTTCTCTGGGTGTAAGATTTTACAATGGGTATGTTGAGAAAGCAGATCAGAGTGCAAGCCATTTCTGTTAAAGGAGTAGCAAATGTAGTTTTTTTAGGTCTATGCAAAAGTGCATGAATTGAACTTGTTCAATTGTATATATTCACAAAAATGAAATCACTGGATAGTCATCCTGTGGCATTGAGCGATTATTTTGGTTAAAAAGGTCAGTTTTTACAGTTAAAGGTATGTACTTTCAATATTGTGTATTTAAATATTATTCACGCAGTTGACATTGGGTCAGGCTACAGGCGGTTTAATCTTAGGTTGTCATTTTTTCAGCTATTTTCATATTCAGTGCAGCTGTGCTCCAATGGAATTGGGTTCAGTAGATTATATCCCATTAATTTCAATTGTTCTTGACCAGCTCTAAGCCTTCACTAATATTAGTTGTAACAGGATATACAAATAAAATATTTGTTGCACTACCTGACTGACAACCAGCTGAAGAAATGCTTTGATTTTTTTGTGTGATATAACCAATATAACACTAATGTACAAGAGACAGGTTTCTGCAGATCAGTGTTTAAAGAGGGTGACAGCCTGTCTTCTGTGGGGAACATTTGGTATAAATCTCAAGTTTTGCATGAAACAAAAGCCTCTTCAACACCTAGCAGGCTTTACATTCCTGTGGAATTCCAAGATCCAATCAAAGTTAGAACATACATTTTTTGCTCCTTTTTTTGTAGATAAGACGCAGGACCAATTGGGGATCACTTTGTCGTTTTGTATAGTTTCTTACCCTATTAGTCTCCTCTTCAGAGTGATAATATCGCCACAGGCAGAACACCTTTGTTTCAATTTAATTTTCACAGATGTATGAAAAGAGTCCCCTCAGTTTGGCAGCGGGTAGCGTTGAAGCCAACGTGCTGAATGCAATTATAAATTGAAAGGCGAGTGGGTGCTCGAGATAGCTGAATAGCTATATAAAATTGTCAGGAGCAAGGTTGAAGGAGACAGTGTATTTGCAGTAGCAATTTAGCACATGGATGACTTAACTGGTTCTGTTATTGTAGAGGTTACAGCTCACTGCGTTTTTTGCAAGCTGCTAACTTCGTTTTCATTTGTCCCTCTGCCAGAAGCGAAGGAAAGAGGCACAGGCATGGAGTTTCAGTCAGTGCACTGCAGTGGAACTGTTCTTCATTGCCAAAGCGCTACCTGTCCTTAATATTGTTGAGGTTGGTGAGATGCCTCTAAGCCTGTTCTAACTTTAAGGGTATGGAGCCTCTGTTTTTTTTCTTTAGCCTGTTTATTTATAGTGGCTAAAACCTCAGCTGGGTTTTGTTGGTGCAGCCCTGTCCATAAAAAGATCAATATTGAAAGCCACCCACGTTTCCAAGTAATCCATTATTTGCAATCCGACGAGGCCCGCTGACGTCTCCGTGATGGCTACCCTGTGGCAGTTCGCGATGAATTCCCTTCTCGCACACCCCAGGTGCTTTCTTTCAAGATTTTGTCTTTGGAACGCCAAGCGTACATAAACTCAGGGATTGCGGCCTTGGGTATTGGATAGTAATGAGATTGCCGGAGTATTCAGCAAGACCTGATGGGTAGGTACAGTGAGAAGAAATGAGTAACATGCAGATGATAGAAGCCTAAGGGGTCTTACTTTTTCCAGGAAGACACAGTAGCTACCTTACTGCAGAGTGCACCAAAATTTTTCCACATTACCCAGAAAGTGCGGCGTTGAAAAGAGAGTAGTTGCGAGAATCTGTCATTTCATCTCGCTTATTATACCATTTATTATCAGGAGACATTTTAATCAGAAAGAGCACCGCAAAGGTCAACTTTGGTTTTAATTGGAGACCTTTTTTTTGTGTAAAACCCACTGTTCTGCCACCAGTAATGCTTGAGCCTGTCTCTGCTGAACCCAGAGCTTTATAGCAAGCACCTGTAGTAAAAGTATCGAGTTAGAGAATGGAACAGATGATACGCCAAAGTCACATGAGCTGTACATAAACAGAATTTAGTGTCTGAATGCGTTCAGAGATAAAAAAAAACTGCATTGCAACCTTGAACTTTGAGCCTCTCTCACCCTATGTTTTTTTTTATCGGTTGAGGCGTCATTTAAACCAAAAGATTATCTGGTCCAAATGTGGCCGCCCTCTCCCCTGACCTTGTGCCAGGTTCCAGTGCAGCCTGTAATTCTGAACGGGAAGACCACTAAATATACTTCTTAAAAAAAAAACTTTCAACAATAGGAGCCTTTGGCCTTTGGCGTGGACAGCACTGTGGAACTAGGAAAATTAAGTCTGTTTAGTTTTTTCCATGTAAAGCCTGAGACGTGGTCCTGTCCTTGCAGGATGGTGCTTTTGTCATAAGCTAGAATTGAGCTATCCGTCCGTCTTAACAGCCTTTTCCAGTTCAGCCAATTAACCTACCAGTTTTTTTTTTGACTTCTGAGGAAACTGGAGAACCTGGAGGAAACCCACACAAACATGGAAAGAACATACAAACGCCATGCATTTAGCCCCCTGTGTCTGGAAATGAACCCGGGGCCCCAGCACTGTGAGACAGTGCTAGTCACTGTACCGCTGTGGTACCCTAGAATCGAATCATATCCTATATTAGAATCGTGAGGATTGTGGTCTCCTAAGAGGCCCATCTAGAAGCCTGTGATCAGGACATCACTGGTTCAAGTCTGGGATGTTTCATTATTAGAGCTTATTCTCCCTGGCGTTCCTCAGACAGCTGGATACTGGCATGTGTGAGCATCATGGTGGGGTGGGATTGTGTTAGACAGGCTATTTCCAGTTTACCGTTCAGAAGCGCCACCTGTGGCTTTCTGTGCACCTGTGAGGTGCAAGTGCTGTTGGCGAGAGCTGTGTCAGCCTAGCTTTCAGTGCCAGTTCCATTTCTTAAAGAGGCAGGTGACTTGCCTGTCTACAGTGCCTACAGAAAGTCTACATCCCCTGTCCAACGCAACACATTTTGTGGCCTAACGGCTTGAAATCAAGATGAGTTAAATCAGAATTTATTTTAACTTTATTTACACAGTGGAACATACAACCTCCAGGTGAAATTTCCACATTTGCAAAATGACTGAGCTTGTTCTGTATGGAGGAATGGGCAAACACTACATTGCCTAATCCAGGTTTGCTACATGGGTACAGACTTTTCCAAACAGAATTATGGCTGTCATTCAAGCAAAAGATGTTTCCACTAAGTGCTAACGTATTCAACTCAGATGTTTAGGTTTTCATGTGTAATTTTCAGAATGTTTGAGCCTTTAGTTTTCTCTTGGAGGTTGTTTAAAATGTAAATAAAGATATTCAAATTAATGGCAGAGGAGGAATCGGTTTATGTAGGTTTTTCCATACTTGTTCTTTACCTGTATTTATACATAGTGATTTAAATGAGTGTTTTATGGAGACCGAGAAAATCAAATCAAATCTTTTATTGTAAAACAAAGATGATGCCTCTGCACATAATGCTTAATAAAAATTGAAAGATGAATTACTGCTAGACATTTGCATTTACAGAAGCAATATTAAATTAGACTTAATTAATGGTGCAGTTACTTTCACTAGCCTGTACATTTGTTCCTGTGTCTTTAAAAGGTTTAACTATTTACCAGTCACTCTTTGCATGAAATTATGCTATTTTGCATTAAATGTTTTAAGGTAGGAAAGTAAAGTATATGTCATGCATATAGAAATTGATTTATTCTTCTCTTTTAAAAAAATCAAGTGCAGCACTGCAAATCCTCGCTATCTGTTACTAATTTTGTTTTTGATGCTGTGCAAAATTTGAGGGATGAATGTTAGACCTCTAAGTTGCATTTAATATGGAATAAGAAGTATGTGTGTTTATGTGTATATATAAAGAAGTACATACAATATTAAACGGCGTGCAAAGTCTGGTTGTTAACCATAATCCACATTAGAACCTTTTACTCATTTGACAGTTTTAGAAATGTTATGCTATGTTGCGTAACTTACTGGCCATATACAATTTCTTGTATAAGGAATTTGTCTTTCCGCATACCCCAGCTCCATGACACACGGACAGAGAGAGAAGCTTGGGGTCAGAGCGCAGGGTCACCCATTTATACGGCGCCCCTGAAGCAGTTGGGGTTAAGGGCCTTGCTCATGGGCCCAACGGAGTAGGATTCCTCTGCCGGCAGTGGGATTTGAACCGGCAACCTTCCAGCCACAGGCGCAGATCCTTAGCCACAGAGCCACCACACCTCCCCAATCAATCTTTTATTGATTACCCCTCTGATTAAGAAGAGCTGGGGTTTTCTGCTTTGTGTGATACTGTTCAGTTGAAGGAATTGCGTAACTATAATGCATACAATATAAAGGAAGGGGAATGAAGTTAGTCAGGACCCTGAGCTGTAGGGGAAGGAGAGCTTTTATCTCAGCAGTGTGTATTACTGCTTAATAACTGGATGCTGTTTATCTGAATTTGCCAAACCAAGTTGGTGCCATTGTTATCTTTCAGCAGGGGTGTTCTTTTGTATCGGGGGCTTCACAAAGGCACCACCTTCAAAGCCTGTTCTTGTGTAAGTTTTTTTTTTTTTAATTTGTTGGATTACGGTTTTAAACGTCTCTGGGCTCCATGCTTGTTAATTAAACAAATACTTTTAGACTTTGAAATGGACAGATTCCACACAGAGAACAAAATTCAGATTATTTTTTGCCAAGTCAGCCCCCCCCTAATAACTTTTCCACTTGATGTGCAGTTAGAAAATAAATGTTACCTTTTGTGTAAGTGACGAATGAACAAAAAATCAAATTTTGTTGTAAAAATCTGTGGTCACAAGCGTTATTCTGGCCAGCAAAATAATGTTGTAAAAACTTCCCCAATATTTTGGAAACTCGTGATAGTCTGAGTTATAAAAAAAAACCGAACAAGTTTTTTTTTGAGCAGCCAGTATCCAGCTGATATTGTATAGTTTGGTTCCAAAAACGTTTAATACTTTCCAAAGACTAGCTGGAAAAGCTCAATCGCCTGACAGTGTGTCTGACACATTCATACTTGACTGAAATGGATTGCGTATGTTATATACCGCAAAAGCACGCTTTTCTCAACAGCATTCTTTTGCATGTTATAGTGTAAGAAGGCAGATGCTGTATTTCAGGCAACATTCATACTCGTCCCAGCTTTGCATTCCTAGCTGGTCTTGGGGTATGAGAAGAGGTTAGCCTTGCAAATCTGGAGTTAACAGCTGACCCAGATAAACTTAGCCATCCTTAAAACTTCCACATTTTTTTTAATGAGAGTTGGCATCATATTAATAGATCAAGAACAATGTGATGTAATTATGTTTTCTCCTCCTTTTGTTCTTAGGACTTTAAAAATAGTTTTGGAAGAGCTACAGTTTTGTGACCCTTTTTGTGTGCTGTAGTGTGCATGAAGGCACTCTTAGTCTAGGATTTTGTACAGCAAATCTGCCTGAGTAAGGGTATTTATGGTGGCACTGAATTTACAAAAAAATGCTTTTTTTTTAGTACTGTCCGTCTTGGTTGGAAGGAAAATGTACAGTAATATATCTTCCGCATCCTGAAATTAGACATGACAGCATGCCACTGGGTATTCCCCAGGTTTTCGGTGAGGAAACAAAGTCTGCACTGTGGTTTGTGGTTTGCTAATTGAGTTAGTAAAGGCATAAAACTACACAGAAAAATGCAGACACACCACCACCGAGTTATGAAGTTTTACCAACCTGTACGGTCTGTAGAAACACTAGAGGTAGTGGTTTCAGCTTGCTGTGAAATGCTTTTGTTTAGTTAGCTGGAAAAACAATGTAAATGCACTCAGATGGGTGAGGTTGGATTTAAAAAAAAAAAAATTCAGTCTTTCTTAGCTGGCTGCGTACTAAATTACCCCGGAATGAAAATAAGCCTTACATTTTTAGACAGTGTTTTTGGTTCTTCATTGGTCTTTCATTTAGTGAAAGGAGAGGGTACAATCCAGAAAGCAGCCCAAATGTTTGATCGACCTGTATTGAAAAGTGTTTAAGAAGAGGTCATCACCTAAAGGTTTCCCCAACTAAGACCCAGATTGTAAGTTAAAACAAATTGACACATTTGTCTTAGGTTACAAACATACAACATGCTCCTCAAATAACCTGAGCATTTCCTTCATACTTAGTTATGCAGAAAACATACAGCCATTATGTTTTCTTTTCGGAGAGTTTACTCTTTTGATAACGTATTGCACACGATTTTCACATTCATTATTTTTTGTAAGGTCTTCCTTAGCTTCTAGCCAGCTGCACGAGCTGTAGTCTTGTTCTTTTTGTGAAGATTCATTCACATTCACACCTTTTTAAAAGGATTTAACTCTGTAAGGTAGGACGTGGCCTACTTTCACTTGTTAAGCCTTAGGTAAGGTTTTAATTGGGTTCACGGCATATAACACAGGATCTTCGGTTTAGTTTTTTTACTGTAAGTAACATTTAAAAAAATCCCTGCTGTGCAGGGGAATTTCCACTAAACTTTTAAATGCTTTTGTACTTCCAAGCCTCTGAGCTGCACATTTGTGATGTTATATTGAGCAGAAGGTGCAATACTGGTTTATGCTGTCATGGGTTCCTGTTAAAATCACTTCAGGCCTGAGCAGAGAGGTCTCGGCCTTTCAAATCCTTGATGCAGAAGAATGTTCTGAGAGTTGTTTTTTTTATCTCTTAAAATTGTGGCAACCCGGTGAGTAGCTGAGTAGCTTCTGTCATGTATTTCTTTGCAAGTGTAACAAGGCATGATGGAGACTACACTACTTTATTCATTTTAAATAATTTGCTTTGTTTGTGTGCCACACCAATTTACATTTGTCTACTGTTATGCAGCTGGGCATTTTATTGAAGCAGCTGAATGGCTTATCGTGCTCAAAGCTGAAAAAGGAGCCATGCCTGGGATATGAGCCCACAACCTTCCAGTTACGAGACACCTTAAGCATTACTCCTCACTTTTGCCTTACGATTGTAGTGGTAATATGAAACTGTAGTTCATGATGACATTTGGACACTGCTACATACAGTATCATACAGTCCCCTGGGAGTACTGACAATGCAGTTGGTTCTTTATTATAGTAGCTTTAATGTGGGAAAACAAAACTATACTTAGGGAAAACACCCAGCAAGCTCTTTTAATGTAGGGTATTCACTGTGGTGTGGACATTTCCCTGTAGCTTCATAACTAGCTTGTAGTTCTCATTTCCACTAGCATTTCATACATATGAAACTGTCACTGAAACATCTATATTCTTGTTACTTTCTTCCAGAGCATTTGCATATACAACTTGACGTTGTGTTTATGTATGGCACTTTGTGTAGTCGTTTTATCGAGTGAGCGGGCTCAAGTTGTGCTGGCTGGTGTGTGGGAAATAATAGCACAATACCTAGCAATTTTAAAAAGGATTTAACTGGAATTGAAATTTAGTGCTGTAAAAGAAGAAAGGCTGCAAAAAGCAGAAACCCAAGCTTCATGCACCATGCTTAAAGTAACTTCCTGTAGAAAATATTACAGCTACCTTTAGTGGTCTGAAGGAGACATTATCTACCTCAATATGTCAGAAAATGTATAATATTATTTCTACTGCAGAAGAATCCAGTGGTGTAGGTTTAGTAACACTTATGCTTTTATTATTTCTATGAGTAGGATGTCTGCTGTAATGCATTTTATACCATTTAATATTGGTGCCATGTGGTTCCTGACAGAAGTACTTGTAGTACGATTTCTTTGCCCTTGATTAAAAAAAAACTATAACACTATTCTGTTTTTTCTCACTGGTGTACTTCATAGAAAAACTCCTGCATTACTCAAAGGGCTTCTTTATTTAGCAAAGTCATATAAAGGTGTCCAATTAGCCAGTAAACGAGGTGAATGTGCTTACAATAGTCTAGTTAGATTTGTGATCTTTGTTGAACACTTAAAAAAAAATACAGTTTTGAAGTGTAAAGCACAGCCACTTCAAAGCCTCTTTTTTTCCCCACACAGCAGCTTGTCCCTGCAGGCAGGACTTGCGTTTATTTTAATCCAGTATGTTTGACATTCCAGCCAGTGTTTGTAACGCCGGAGATTAGAAAAGCAAGAAGTTCTGAAGTACATTGGATTGATTGGTTATTAACAATCTATTGGGGCCCATATGGCCTCCTTTTGTCTGAAGCCTCTCTGATGTCCTCTTGATGGGAAAACCTGAACACGTTCGGCTGTAACACCTGGAGTGACCACAGTGTGCACGCTTGAGTGACAGGGTTAAGTAAAAAAACTGTAATTGTCCAATTAAGAAAATAAGTGTTCTGAGATAGAGCTCAGGCAAAACAAAAAAAACAGAAGGAGCCTTGCTACCTTCAACGCTTGGTGTTGCACATCGTAGCTGTAGTGCTTTTCAATTATTCACCTCATTTTAGATTCTCATGGGTGTATACTCTTACAATACTTGCATTACATAGTAAATGGTGCATCTGACCTTTCTGCTTTGTTAGCTTTGTTTTTCCCACTGACTTGTTAAGTTGCTGTGAGCTGGTATTGGACGTTCAGGGAAAGATTCCCTCCTAGTAGGAGTTTCTGCCGTCAACCATCTTGTCTTGTCTTGTATCCTGTAATTCCTTTCACTTGTCTCAATAATTGTGAAGGCATCCATGTAAATCCTGATTGAATAAATACTACTCCCAACTGAATTTTATGATTTTTTTTTCTACAGAGGAAACAAAAAAAAGTTCATTTTGATAACTAAAGACTCCGTTATGATTCTCTCAGAGAGACATCGGGAGCTGAACCCCACAGCTGAATCATCTTTTCTTCACTAGATGACATTCATCTAGCGAAGTCTTTTCAAAACTTCGACCAAACTGCCTTTTCCGAATGTGATGTTTTGATGTTTTTATGTTTTTTTTTGGAAAAGACGAATGGACAAAGTTAGATGGGCTGCTTACTCAATTGTTTTTGTGTATTAAGGCTTTGAAGTTGAAGTTTAAATTGCACTCCACATTGTAGAACAATTTCTCCCATGTTCATCTTAGAATTCTATCAGATAGTTAATTGCGTCAATATGAGCTATGAAGCGCTAGTTTACATAAGGGGGTTTTAGAGGTTTATTTAACAGAAAAAAACCCAGAAATAAATCTTGACTTCCTCATCTCAGGTTTAAGTTTATCTTTGAAGTATGGGTATATACAGTGGTGTGAAAAAGTGTTTGCCCCCTTCCTGATTTCTTATTTTTTTGCATGTTTGTCACACTGAAATGTTTCAGATTATCAAACAAATTGAAATATTAGACAAAGATAACACAAGTAAACACAAAATGCAGTTTTTAAATGAAGGTTTTTATTATTAAGGGAAAAAAAAATCCAAACCTACATGGCCCTGTGTGAAAAAGTGATTGCCCCCCCTGTTAAAACATAAATCAACTGTGGTTTATCACATCTTTGGAAAGCTGAGTTCAATTTCTCTAGCCACACCCAGGCCTGATTACTGCCACACCTGTTCTCAATCAAGAAATCACTTAAATAGGACCTGCCTGACAAAGTGAAGTAGACCAAAAGATCCTCAAAAGCTAGACATCATGCTGTGATCCAAACAAATTCAGGAACAAATGAGAAACAGAGTAATTGAGATTTATCAGTCTGGAAAAGGTTATAAAGCCATTTCTAAAGTTTTGGGACTCCAGCAAACCACAGTGAGAGCCATTATCCACAAATGGTGAAAACATGGAACAGTGGTGAACCTTCCCAGGAGTGGCCAGCCGACCAACATTACCCCAAGAGCGCAGCGACGACTCATCCAAGAGGTTACAAAAAACCCCACAACAACATCCAAAGAACTGCAGGCTTCACTTGCCTCAGTTAAGGTCAGTGTTCATGACTCCACCATAAGAAAGAGACTGGGCAAAAATGGCCTGCATGGCAGAGTTCCAAGACGAAAACCACTGCTGAGCAAAAAGAACATAAAGGCTTGTCTCAGTTTTGCCAGAAAACATCTTGATGATCCCCAAGACTTTTGGGAAAATACTCTGTGGACTGACGAGACAAAAGTTGAACTTTTTGGAAGGTGTGTGTCCCATTACATAAAAGTAACACAGCATTTCAGAAAAGGAACATCATGCCAACAGTAAAATATGGTGGTGGTAGTGTGATGGTCTGGGGCTGTTTTGCTGCTTCAGGACCTGGAAGACTTGCTATGGTAAATGGAACCATGAATTCTGCTGTCTACCAAAAAATCCTGAAGGAGAATGTCCGGCTATCTGTTTGTGACCTCAAGCTGAAGCGCACTTGGGTTCTGCAGCAGGACAATGATCCAAAACACACCAGCAAGTCCACCTCTGAATGGCTTAAGAAAAACAAAATGAAGACTTTGGAGTGGCCTAGTCAAAGTCCTGACCTGAATCCGATTGAGATGTTGTGGCATGACCTTAAAAAAGCGGTTAAGGCTCAAAAACCTTCCAATGTGGCTGAATTACAACAATTCTGCAAAGATGAGTGGGCCAAAATTCCTCCACAGCGCTGTAAAAGACTCATTGCCAGTTATCGCAAAGACTTGATTGTAGTTGTTGCTGCTAAGGGTGGCCCAACCAGTTATTAGGTTTAGGGGGCAATCACTTTTTCACACGGGGCCATGTAGGTTTGGATATTTTTTTTCCCTTAATAATAAAAACCTTCATTTAAAAACTGCATTTTGTGTTTACTTGTGTTATCTTTGTCTAATATTTCAATTTGTTTTATGATCTGAAACATTTCAGTGTGACAAACATGCAAAAAAATAAGAAATCAGGAAGGGGGCAAACACTTTTTCACACCACTGTATACAGTAAAGCTTGGTAGTTTCTAAAATTATTAAAGCACGGAAATGTATGTTGGATTTATAGGGTGGTGGTGTAGGTCAGCCAAAGACTTAAGTCAATTACTCTGTTCGTGCTAAGCAATAGCTTTCAGGGGTTCACTGTGAAGATGGAACGCAGGTGTTATGTATATTCCCCTATTCGTGTTTTGAGTTCTCGACTCATACCTAGCAAATTGAGGATTTGTTACACAAAATGGCACATTCCCAGACTAGTTTGGTTTCCATGGTGTCCTGCGACACGTTCCGATATTCCTTGATGAAGTAGTGCTCGTGATGGCTTTAAGGGAATATCGTTACTTACCTGGGTCTTAAAATTTTTTTTAAGGTACTTTGAATTTGAGAACATGCCTGAGAGATACAGCTTTGGTTCATTGGATTTATTTGTCATCGTTGCAACTTTTTTTTGGTACTTCCAGTCCGTTTTTTGTTTTTTCCAGAGCACGTTATTTTTTTGGGGTCCCTTCTAAAAAAAAATTGGCTTTTTTTATTTCTCCAAGGCCATAGATTTACAAATGGCTCCAACGCACCTAATATTTCTTATTTTTCACCATGACAGACCATGTTCAGTAAACAACTTCCTCTTTGTACGCCTCTGTAATTCTGGGAGACTTAGTAATTTGACTTGCTGGAACAGTTCAAATGAATTCTGTGATGCTAATGTTTCTTTGTTCAGGGCTCCAGGATGAACTTGCAATACATTATTAAATCAATTCTTGCCACTGCTTCCAGGTGGGATTAAAATGTAAGAGTACATTTTTCATAAACCCATCTTACTGTAAGGAGCTTACTTGTGCAACAGTTTTAAAGGCTTTTTGTTGATGGGTGTCACTTCAGCATTTGTCCACTTTGGATTTGAGGATTAAAAAAAAAAGTAATCTTCTGCTTTCAATATGGAGATGAACTGAAGGCATTTAAATTCGACTGCATGGTATGCATGAAAACCTCGGAAATTTCAGTCTTCCTCAGGAAAAAAAAGCAATGTGTGTTGCATAAACTGCAGAAAAAACTAAAGGATAGCCTTAAAAGAGATTATAAAGGTTTATATAATGGTGGCTTGTTACGAGAACATACGTTTTGGAGTACATGAGATCTATGAGAGCTTTAAATTACCTTTGGTACAAGCATCTTTGGTATGGGTAATGCAGCCAAGTCTGCATAACAGTACATGCAGGGACAGAGAATGAGATTTAAAACCCAACTTTAATTTCAGACTTGGGGGTTTGCGTCAATCGTGGAGACTGTGTCCTGACCGGCTTGCAAAAACGGTTCTAACTTTGTGTTACGTCTGTGTGCGTTTATGTTCCACACTTCTGACTTTGATTGTTCTCCCTTCCCCATTGGCCCACCATTACACTATTGTTTCTGTGTGACATCATCTTCAATTAGGTTCTTGTCCAATCACAACGGATCTTATTCACTATATAACATGGAGGTTTTCAGAAGGAAGGGGCCTTTAGTTTGACTTCGGTCCCGCTCGGCTTTGGTCTTTGCTTTGCTTTGCTTTAGGTTTTGCTTTAGCTTTGTTGGTTTGTTGTTTTGCTTTGTGTGTGTGTGTGTGTGTTTTCGTATAGCTTCGGCTTTGTTGTTTTGTTGGTTTCTGTTTGTCTTTTTGTACTTTCGTTTGTTTGTGTTACTCTTATTTTGCCATTACCTTGCCCAAACTTGTTATTGTATCAACCTCTGTGTTTTTTTTGTACCCTGTTACTTGTGTACTGTTGTTTGTATTCGTAGTTCACTTATGTATTTGTGTGAACTTTTGTGAATAGAGTTAGTTTAGGTGGTTGGGTACGTTTTACACACACGTAGTTGATTTTTGTATTAGTAACACTAGTTTAGTATGGGTGAGTGCCTTTTGTCTTGTATGGTTTTGGGTAGTCAGTGCAGGTTAGCTAGGGTGTTTGAAGACGCCGAAGACCGTGTGTTTCGGGTTTTCTTTTGCAGTTAGGTCATCTTTCCCTCACTTTCTTAGCCAGCTCCATTTTGTTTGTTATTTTCTTTTCTTTGGCACCACTCTAGCTCCCTTACCCTGTGTATTATTGTGTCCTATTACGTACCAGTCACTTATTCACCTTAAAATGATCACTTTTTGCACCAACCCTTGTTATCACGCTTCCTAAGTCCCTCACCAGAACCCACCTGCATCCAAAAACTGTCCTAAATGTTACACCCTTTTACCCATAGACACTTGGGGTCGTAACACTTCGTTTTAAAATACGGTCTTCGTGTTCGGTTCCCAACCATCTGCTGTTTTGATCCTGCGCTGCTTGGCGCAACGGAGAGCGAACAGACGTTTTAGAATTTCGAAGTCAAAACCCATCCATGCCTCATTAGGAAGATGAAAAAGAGACTGTGTTGTTGGAGATAGGGAAAAGAACATTGGTTTTGAATCTGGGAAGGTGAGATAACAAATTATAGAGGTACAAGGTACCTCCGACTATCCTTGCAGCTCACAGAAAAGAATTCCTACTTTTGGGGATTTCAATCAACACGGCAAGCTCCTAGTCCCTGTGCTGGTAAAATTCATAATGAATTTCAATTTCTGTTTGATGCTTTGAACAGAAGTCAAGGTTCTTGTGGTTGGAAATTCCCATGTGGACTCTGTGCTCCCAGATCCTATAAATCTTTGATATTTTACAATCAGCACACCGGTTCTCAAGACTTTGACTTGTTGAGAAACAATCGTTTGACCCATACTTGTAGATCAGTGCCGAGCTGAAAAACAGAAAAAAATATATCTATGGGAGGAAAACAACCCTCTCTTGTCTGTTCTGCTTCCTGTATAGCAGGTACCTGTTCACTAACTACGTGAGAAGTTAAACAAATACGGAAAGGCAAAAAATAGCAACATGCAAGTTTTATTGTAACTGCCGTAATAAGGATGGGAAAAATATCCACTATTAATGTGCTTGTGTATAGATTGGTATAAATAATAAGGGAAACATCATAATAAAAGATAAGAAGTTATAAAATAATAAAAGATGGAAATGCATTAATGTTTTAGCAAATGTCGGTTTCGTAATTTCCAGCCAGAAGTAAATTGTCACTTGATATAAGGAACAGCCGTGCAGATGTTTGGCTTCCAAATGAGAGTGTGATTCTTTATTCCCCTTTTACTTTTCCCCTACAATATTGATAAACTTAACGTTCACTATTTTACAATACACGCTTTTATCATTACTGCCGTCACAAACATCGAGCTTCATCCCATATTTTATGCTTTTCTCACAGACATTTGTTTTTTCCCCCCCAAGGAAAGATGGCACAAAAAAAACCAACACATGAAGCGCAGGATTCGTGCCAGAACCTCAGCAAATTAAGAATTTGTTGGAGAAAGATTAAGATGATGGGCTGCATTGATGTCTTGACGTTATTACGATTTTCAAAGCAAGTGTTTAATCTAGTGTGCTTTGTCTGTAAAAACTGAGCTCAACTACTTTGTATCAAGGAAAATTGCTTTTCTCTTCTAAATGCACTAGCAGTTTCCTGAACTGTTTTGCATGTATCCTGATGCCTCAGTCTCTTAGTTTTGTACAGCTGAAAAGGACAGAAAAGGACTTTTGTAATTGAATCCTTCAGTGTTTGCCTTTTGCCTATACCTTAAAGGGATGGCACTGGTTTTGGACACATTGTCTTTGATTGAACTTTTTAATGGTCTGCCTAAGGACATTTTGTGTACCTACAGTATAACCTACCTTTACAATAGTCCTGGTTTTTCCAAGCCTGCTGTATTATTAACAAGGTAATGGAGTTCTTTTCTGAATCTATTAACAGAAGAGTATTGAGGTTTTCTTTCTCTGATTCCCCACGGCTAATTTAAGCAGTTTCCCCAGGAAAAAGGGACTACGGCCAGCAAAGAATTGAGGGGTTGTGGATTATTGAGCCAAAAAACGGGTCTTTAATCATGTTATCTGAAAGAAGCACTTTTGACCTGTCTTCCAATTATGTGTTGGACTTCGAGTTCATGCCAGAAGGGAACATAATGAGCGCTCATAGTTCAAGTTTTTTTCCCCTCTTCTTTTTTTAAAGGCAAGTAGGAAAACTATCCCTCATTAACCCTGCAAATTGCAATCAGCTTTAGGCCAACATCTGCTGATCAGCAAGCCATAGTGATTAGCTGTTATAATTAGGAGTCTGCAGTTTTAAAAACAATTTGAGTGAATACTTCAAGATTTTGTATTTTATGTTGTGGGAGTGGTCATGGAAGTAAGGTGCCTGGAATCTACTTTGACAGTCTGGACTGTTTTTAGTTCTCTTGCAAAGTACTGTCCTGTTATACAGTATAAGGCAAAACCAGATAATGGATATTTCATTTTTGTCAAACTGGTTGAGAAGGAGGTAAAAAAAAAAGTCAGGCTTGAAATGGGTTATGTAACTGTGCAGGTTCAGTCTTACTGGCATCCTTGCAGTAAGAATCACCAGGGCACAAGGAAGAAGAGTAGACTGAAGTCCTTTTCTTTGTCAGCTTAAACGTTTACAGGTGACAAGAGTCTGCAGGCATAAAGGTTGTGTTTGATGAATTCTTGCTTAAGTGCAAGCCAGATTCTACATGGTCTGCCTGAAAGAGCTTCAGTAACTGACAGCTGTTATTTTCCTGATGATTGAAATAGTGCTTTAGGGTCTTTTTCTTGGGGTCTGTAAACTACATTCCTTTGCCAGAATTTTAAACCTCTTTACCGGTAAGGCCGAGTACACATTGCTATCCAAATTACACCTTTAATTGTGTAAGCTAGTTAAGAAATGATAATAAAAATAATAATGTATTTTTATAACAGTGCAATGATATATTAAATGATGTGTTTCCTTGCTCTTCTTGTTCTGAAATGTGAAAAAGAGATCATATGTGCAAGGCCATATTTTAAACTTGATCCCACTAAATGTTTAGTTTCACCAATAATACAAAACAGACCTAAGCCTACAGATCTGTTGACTTGCATTCCTTACCGTGGTTTGAAATGTTAGGTGAAAACATCGATGACATCACTTACACTAAGCAGCCACTGAAACTGAAAACGCGTAGGCTTATATATCTGGCACCCTGGGTATAATAATAGATTTCAGGCCCCCTAAGCCAGAGCGCTGGTAAGTGGATAGAAATAAATTGAGTTCAGAGAAGTAAAGCTGCAAAGAAAATAAGATATATATGTGTGTTTATACACACCAGTGTATCAGGATTGTGGGCATATTAGTGGACATTGTCTGTTCAAGGTACACAATTACAGTTATATATTATATATAGCAGGCTATATAATTAAATAGTTCCCCTTCAGGTATTGCCCTGTCAGTCCCATTTTGTCTGTGTAACATAAATCTTCTTGCAACAGGAACTAATAATAACCTGTGCTGCTGTTCATTTTGCTAATCTATAGGCCTTGTGGGAGTAGCCTGGGGCCTGGTCGAGTTTTAAGGTTTCATTCCTGTGGTGTCAAGTAGCAATGTAGGGTTATTTCTCTCGTTTGTCAGAAAACATTGTGGGGCCTCTCTGTGCTGACGTGGGATCTTAATGATGCTGTCCCCCTGTCATAGGAGGCACCGGTTGCTTGAATCCCTCTTTTGTATGCTGACATGCAGACATTTGAATAGAGATGGCCCATTGACTGGGCTCTGTGGGAACAGATAATTGGAGTCTATCTGTTAAACTCCATTGTTCGGATTTCTCTCAGGCAACTTCTTGGACTCTCCGAATATTTCTGGGCAAGACTGCTGGGGGATGTGAAAATTTAAAGTACAGTAGCATATTAGCTACACCGGAAACGACTTTAATTGCCCTATGTAGCAGTGTCCTTGTGAAAATAAAAGCTGTCCTTGGAGAGTGATGAAGTTTCTTTTACTTTATCTTTGTTTCTATCAGGTTGCCTTTACAAAGGCTGTTTCAAGATTCATAAGGCTCACACTGCAATTACTGAACCAGGGCAGACCCTCATTCTGGATCTAAACTAAAAAGGACAAAAAATGATACAGTTCAAAGTGGTATAGACAGTGAAGCAGTTCTATGGTGGTTGTGTTGACTCCTCCACCGTTTCGAAAAAGCAGGTGTCTGTACCACTTACTATATGTCTGAATCAGTTTGGTTACCTCTTACCTGGAGCCTGGCTTTTATTGTACAGTAAGGTAACTGGCATTCTTAACCTCTTTAGAGAAAGTGTGTGTATGTGTGGGGAGTCTGATGGTAAAGAAGGGAAGTGTTCATGGTTTGTGTTTTACAGGCTGTCATGATCTTCATAAACCGAATTAAACCAATTAAGGTCTTACTGGCATTTAATGGAGATTTTCCTTCAGGTTTTCTCCTAGGGGTGTTAAAAAAAAAGGCAGCAAGAGAATGGGATTCTGTATTCTCTTGCTGGTCTGGCTCACAGCTTTGTGAGTAAATAATTCATAAACACTGTTTTTTCTCTGGTTTGCTCGTACTCCTGCAGTGTTGAATTGTAAAAATAACACCACCAGGGACAGTGTCTTTGGTTACTCTGTGTTTCTGAACCAGTGCATTGTATAATAAGGACAGGCAAATCGCGTTGGGATTATTCAAGAGAGAATGATTATGCAGCGGAATATTTATTGCAAGTAATACATGAGGAACTTGTTAAAATATCCGAAGACATGTGTCCTGTGCAATCTCATTATCCAAATTCAGGGTGATCTCTACAGATTTGTGCCCATTGTTACATTTTTTGCACAACTGTTTGTAACAAATTTTTGGTTGCTCTAATCTCTCTATGATGACTGATAAAAATGCAGTTTTTAAAAACACAGCCTAAGTCAGTACTGTACCTCAGCAGTGTGCAGTGCTGATTCGGATATAATAACTTTGGTTTTCTGCGACTTATTGATAACTATTGGTCAAGATGGTGTTAACATTACTAAAGATAACTTTTAAACTCGAAGTACTGAAGCATTCAAGGGCCAGCCCTGGAATTCACAGCTTTGATGTTTTGTCAAGTAACTAGATAATATCACTCAAAGCCTTGCTTTCTATTCTTACAGAATTAAAAAACCCTGTCTTAAAAAAACAAAACTATACATGTTCAAATGCTCCTTTTCAATATCAAGAGAAATGCCTCCATTTGTATGTCAAGTCCAATGCAGATGATGCCTTTGCTGTTTTTTCCCCTCCCTGCATATTAACACTCCACAGATGTACTACGAGTTGGTGGTTTTTAATGTTAACAGGGTCCAGCTCCAGATGTTGATGCGTAGCTCTCAGTTTGCCAGACAAAGGCAGTCTTGTCACAAACACAAAGACGCTGCCAGACTCTCCGTCTCCTGTCTGTGTTAACCTTGTTGCAAGAAACAGAAGGGCCTGTGAAGTAGTTGTAGCTGAATGCTAATAGTAGCACCGCATGTTGCCAGGAGCCGTGCAGAGAGCTCCCTAAGACCTTGGGATAGAAGTGTTGCATTAGTGTATGACGAGCACGTCTGCGATGAAATGAAATCATTGGTCTCTGAGGAGGATAATCTGGGGCTGAGGGAAATCCCAGTTGTCACTTAAGCTGCAAATGGGCTATGCTACTGATAAAGGCCAGCTATTGCCTTGAGTTGTTTAGAGATCTTTAGTAGTGGGGATGAAGTTAAGGCAGGGGGGTGCCTGAAGAGGGGAGGTTTTAAATTAAAGCTTTAGGGAATGGAACCTCAAAGGAGCTCTACAACCCTGATGGGAAGCCACAGGTTAACCGCATTTTAAAGGTGAAGCAACGAGCTCGCCTGTTCATTACTCTTGAGATACGAGATGATTCTTATTGGATGTGAAGTAGAAGCCCAGTTGACTTCCATCTTGTGAGCTTTACTGTATGGCCCTGTGGCTGATCTGATGGCAAGGATCTCGGATTTTGTCTTCCGGTGTTGATGACCATTTGGAAATGTGATGGGAGCTCTCAGGTTTATTGTTTTGATCTCTGGGCCTTTACTCAGTCTAGTGGTTGGTTGCCGTGTCCAGCAATACAATAAGTGCTCAACTGTTTTGTGAGGACAGTACAGAGCAAATCATGTTACAGTAGCTCACGGCTACTGCAAAGTTTCATCTGTCTTTGTAGTTCTGGGGAAACTCATTCTTTTTGCAAAGATAAATTGTCTGCTTATGGTAACTGTGAAAAATGTTGAAAAATGTACTTCTGTACAGGAAGTTGCCACTCGGTTTGTTTGTTTTCTTTACCCGAGTGGTTGCGCTCGTTAAGAGTCAAGCTTTACCTGTTAATATTCCATCTTAATATTTATTTATTCAGGGTTCTCAGATGTATTTTTAGCCTGCACTAAAATCTTTTAAGGACTCCTTTAATCATTTGGGGAATATTGCTCAATTTAGGCCCATAATACTTCCCGAAAGATGATGGAGATGAGGATTAACAACTGTGTTACTTCAGTTTACCGTAGTTTCTTTTTTGTTTGATTCTTTGGCGCAAGGTCATCTCATGAGAATTGTCTAGCAGCCCCACAGTGAGTATACTCTGTAGCTTCCTTCTGAGATTCCCCTCCAGTTCAAACTAACTCAGAATTATTTCATGAAAACGTTCCATGTTTTCATCCTGGGTCTGTTTTCCATGTATATTTGTTTGAAGTTTGTTTGTAGTTTTATTGTATTTACATTTTTGGAACCTTACATCTTTAAGGCACAATTTATTTAATTTTCCCCCCTTTTTCTGTCTGAATGTTGAGGCAAGCTTCAAGTGAAGTTTGTGACCTTCACAATCCACCATCAGCAGTATCTAGGGAAAAGAAATCTCAATTTTTACCATTTGTAGCATAGCAGATTCTTACCATTCTGGAAGGGAAAAATGACTGAAAATGTTCCCCAACGCTAGAAAAAAAACAGTTACTGTAGAAGAGCGTGCCTTTAATGCTCAAGTCCTATGTGGCAATTCGGGATGATCAAGAAGCAGTACTGCCTAAATTGGTATCAATTTTTCTAAGTCTGGTGAATTTAGCCATCATGTCCACAGTGTGTGGTTTCTTCTTCCTTGGCTTTTTTTTTAGCTAGTTCAAAGCTGTAATCCTTAGGTTCACCTTTTGACTTCAATTGAAGGCCTATGCAGTAGGTCTGTATTCACAGTAAGGTAAAGGAGCATTTTTTTATTTCCATTTCAGTTTGTTCCTTGTAATTGGGTGCGTTCTGTTTTGTACAGCCGGCTGTGCACCCTTCACTTTTCCACCATAAATAACTTGTTAAAACATAAGAAAAAACGTCAGCTTCTCAAAGCCGATAAGGAAATTTGAATGCAAAGAGAAGCATAATGGTCTGGATGCCTTTGATGAAACATTGTACCCAGATAGATTTTCCTCTCTACACTGATGTTTTATAGCCCTAGGAGATGTTTTCCGAAGGTTATTTTCCCCTCTTTTTGTACCGTTCCCAAATAATAAGAATGACAAAATATAAAATGTAAGGAGGAAGAAATGTCAGTACAGGCAATGGGATATGAAAATAAGAAACAAAGCAGAGGTATTATATTTAACAAAACAGGTATTATATAAGTGACAACATGAGAAGTGACACTGGATGGCAGGCTGAAAAGTACAAGAGGAAATTAAGTGCCTGCCCCCTGTATATCACGTGTTGGATTTCTGCGTGGTCTGGCTTTAAAATACAAAAAATAAACCTAACAACTTTTGCACATCTGTGCATTTTTATATAAGGCTGGTGTGTTGGGGAAAAAAATATTATAGGTATATTAAAAACCCCTCATCAGGCAGATCAGCACCTGGTATTTTGATAGGTTTCAGGAAATACCCTAATGCTTATTTGATCTTCTTGTATCCCACATAAGCACCACGAATACCTCTACTTTAAAATTGACAGAACTCTTAATTTTAGGCTTCTGTTTGGTGTCTTGGGGGCAGTAAGAACTTGCAGTGTGTTATTCTAACCCCGAGCGCTGATTTGCATAACCACAGTCTTGCAATTCTGACACATAACGGTTGACGAGAACTTGGCTCAGAGAGGGGAAGAAGGACTTAAAGAATCCTGATCTGCACTTTGCAACGGTCATTTTAGGTTTTACATGCTTCTGCCTCTTATACTAACGAAATGTCATGAAACATAATAAACGTGCATTTTAGATTTACTCTAAAATAGAACTGGGGGGAAAAAAAACAAATACTGTATACAGTCCTTGGTGTTAGCTTATAATAGCATGCATTTTATACAATCTGAGATAGATTAGGCTGCAATGCTTAGTGTATAGTTTCACAATCTACTTTTATTTTGCTCTATTTATGAAAAAAAATCAGTCCTGCTATGTCTCATCTCCTTGAAAATAGCACACTTTGACATAATTAAAAAAAAAACAGGTGCCACAAGTCCCAATTTAGTTCAGTGCAAAGCCCATGCCATTAAACTAACAGAGGGTTACAGAAGGGTTTATTCTAACGTGAAGGGGAATGGGATTTTAATTCCTCAGCTGTTTTCTTAGTCAAAATAAGCCCAGAAGTCCCAGGCTGTGTTGTGGAGCTCTCTCCGCAATGAAAGGAGATTGATGTGGGGTGCTTTATTTTTATAAGGGGACTGCATTGATTCTGAGAATGAAGGAACACTTCAAAGGAAGGAAGGCTGGGCAAAGCAGACAGGCAAACATCAATTGAAGGACAACAACAGAAGCTGATCAATCAAGTCCCCTTTCAGCTCGTTTCTTTTCAGGAGACATTTAAATACACAATTGTTGTTGATATGGACAAATTGCTTGTAAAAAAAAATTGTGATGCATGTCTTTTCAAGAGTTTTGCAAGGCTGGTGCCATTCTGCTTCACTGTTCTTTCTCTGGGTTTTACTTTAGCAATGAGCTAGGAAGCCAAGTAAGGTGACCCTTCTGTACACACTAATACTACGTTCTAAAAAGTTAATGTAAGGAAACTGTTAACTTAGTTACTCAGTCCTTGTGTTCATTGGAAGCTTTTACTAAGCTTAAAAGTTCGTTCGGGAGTCAAGACAAAGTACCTTTCCTTTCAGCACAACATCAGGAAAGTGGATACAGTAAGATACCCATTGTGCTGCTGTCTGATCTATTTCAGGATTCCCGAGCTGAAAGCTCTTATACAAGCTATGCTGAAGAAGCAAAAAAAAAAAGTAGTTCTGCCTGAACTCCACGCATCTGTCAGCACAGACTTGCAAAAAAAAATAAAATAATTTAACCAGCCTGAAATACGTAGCACGTGGTTTTGGCTTATTTTCGAACCTTCAGCCTGTGAAACCTGAATTGGGACAAGCTGTATTGGGAGCCTGTCTGAAAGATTGTCCTTGAATAATGACTGGTGTAACAAAACCCATGGGCCCAGTTTTATAGATTTGCCTGTGCCTGATCCTTGCGTTAGCTTGGGATGGGGGTGGAAACGCCACAGACTGTTAAAATACAGAGCAGTCTGCTTGCGATGAAGCTGCCTTCAGTCTGGTCCGGCTTACAATGTGGAGATCGGAAGTAATCTTGCTGTGTTCTAAACCTGTAGTGATGCGTGAACACAGCCCCGCAGAAATGAACAGCCAGTGATCACCTGATGCCGTGAGCCGTCTCAAAACCCTTTGCCCACCACCACCACTGCTCACTTCTTAATCAACCAAGGAAATGAATCTTTTCTCCTTTTTTTTTTGCACAGAGGTCATTTGAAAGCATCAAAACAGAATGAAAGCTCATTGAAAATCAGTGAATTGTAATAAAAGTTCATTTTAGACCCTGCATACGCATGGTGCAAATGAACACATGCATAATTCATGGCATTAAATTTGTTGCATATAATCTGGTGGGCAATTCTAATTTGCATCGCTTAAACTCATTTTTTCTGGCGATTTTATTTTGTGTCTAATACTGTAGGGGTTTTATTGTTTGAACCCCACCCCCACTGTCCCTGACCACTCTCCTTCCCCATTCCTTTCAATATGGAATGTTTTCAGTAAGCCAGAAGGTTTAAGTGTCTCTTAATTGGGGAAAAAATCTTGTTGCTTTCTTTCCTTCGGTGCTTCACATTTTGAAGAGTTATGAGGGTCGCCCACGTGTAGCTACAGCTTTCGAAGCAACGTTGTCGTTTTTTTTCTTTCAAGAGTTTACACGTTGATATAATTTTTTTGGGGGGGTGGGTATAGTACAGAGTTGGTGTCTGTGTCACTTAGCTATCAGGATGTCTTCCTCGACAGGAATTTCTTCTCTGCCCTTTTGATGCCACCAAAAACAAAAGATTGCAAATAAGTGCTGTGGTGGATTATTCTTGTCCATATCCCCAAGTGGTGTGTGCACTGGGGGGGGGGGGGGGGTAACGTAGAAACCAAATCCCATGTCTCATTGGGAACAGCAAAGCAATAGGAGTTGGTATGCTTTTTTTTAACTAAAAAAAACTAAACTAATGTATATCTCAGTATTCCGGTTTTTTGTGATTTCATGTTTGGTATGCAGTTGTGAATTATATATGAAAACAAATATCTTGTGATCTGAGTAACTCAGCACTACAAAAATATTAGCTGGGCCCTAAAGCATTACTTATCTTCTGGCAGTCTCAAACTGACTGTGCTAGCCTGATTTTGAAAGTCTTTGGCTCTTCCCAAGGAAAACAGCTTAAAATAAAACCCAAATCTACATAATGTCCAAACACAAGTCTATAATCACAGATGAGTATTTTGTAATCTGGTTGTAAGACAAATCGACTCGCAAACAGCCAAGGTGTAATGACTTGTCATGGTAGCATTCATGTATCTAAAAGCTTAACATTTTGCAGAATTTGAAGATAAAGGACAGATATCTGATCTCTGCACAGTAGGTGGGATATGACCTTTCAGGCATGGGTTACTTAGACCTGCATGTTCTCAAGTGCCATCACGAACAGGCGATGATCCACATTGAGTGCATATGCAAGGGTCATATGCAAAGGAATCAACAAATTTAAATAGAACTTGCTGTGATGCAAAGGAATATCTAACAGGATTTTGTTTGAGTGAACCAGTTAAGAAGACTTACGATGTTTAGTCGCTTTTAGTATTTCTTTTCAATGTGGAGTTTAGTTTGTTTGGATAGGTAGAGCTACTATTCTGTCAATTCTTTGTTCTGTTTCGTTTCTGTGATTGCCCTTTTTAAGATTCTACGTGACTAGCACCAGTGCCTTACTGACCTCTTTGAATTGATTGGGAATGAGATGTATGTTTGAATTTCAATTTGAACGTAGAAGGAAGTGACCGTAGTTGGCATTTGTCAGTCATTGACTCATACGTCAAAACCTTGTAGTCTTATTTCCCCAAATGATTTTCTTTGACCACGGCCAAAATGATAGTGACATTGTCAGATAACGGTGGTCTGCTGCTTCTGATTTCAAAAGGAGAAAATGAAATGTTAGTGTGGCTGTTTAAATGCACAATCAATGTGACTCATTTTCATCTGAGAGCTGTTGAAACATCCCCGTGGCCTATATTCTTGGAAAACGCATTCAGCGATTTCTCCTTCTTGACGTATGGGTGGCTGAAAAAAGAAAGATCGGCGTCCTTTTTCTGTAAAACTGACTCAGGCCTTATCAGGCCCAGACTTGTTGTATTGGAGGTGATTTGAGGAATTAAGACCTGGGGGTTAAGAATGTTCTGAAACTGAGGAAAAGGTCAGTTTAATGGCATTTTTCTTTTTGCTGAGAGATTTCAGATTGGCAGAGGCAATTATTTATTTTTTTACCGCAGCCTGACGGAATCTTGCAGGTACATTTTAAAAGATTTTTTTGTACTGTTGAAGAATCATGATGCAAATGGCCCCTCTCTCCCAAACAAACTATATGAATAATGGAATAGAAGGTGGTCATTTTGACATCAACACAATAGGAAGGTGACATTTTCCTTTATATTATGGCCTACCCTGGAGGTTTTCATTTAACATTATGCCTTCATCTTAAAGCACTTTGCAATTGAGAATTATACTGTACATTGTGTCAATATGTTGTGTGTCTGCAACTTTGTCTTTTATGCTATGTGTGCACAATTCTTTATATTCTATTGAAATATCATTTTCTAGTCTAAGTCATTGAGGTTCATGTAACAGTACAGAACAGAATTTGACTAGCCTGCTATCCTCTGGACACACATATGGAGTATAGACTGTTATCCATACACTTACTTTTCCCATGACAAAAACAAGAATTCGGAAAATTGTTTCTCTGTGTTTGCATAAGATTTGCCCAGTAGTGGTCATGTTCGAACCCAGAATGGGGTAACTACTTACCCCATCGTAGTGACTTCTCATAGAGACTAACGTTTGACCTGAGTCAGTTCTGGTGTGTCCCTGCTGCACATATCTTGCCTGCCGCAGGGACCTTACAGTGAATGTACACTCCTGGGTTCAGAAAAGATAAGGTCCTTCATTTAATTTGTATTATAGATTATTGGACCGTTTCATTTTGCAAACTCTGAATACAGATAACTTTTCATGTGGAGGTTTGGGGAGTGTCGGCATCTGTGGTTTTAGCTGAATGTGGAGGAACGCGTTGGTTATCAGACGGAGCTTCGGATGGAATTCTGTAATGATGGGAAATAAGGGAGTGGGGGGAGACGTTTTCTGGTTAAGAGGGTAGAGTGATGAATCAACTCTGCTGACCCACTGGCTCTGCTGAAGCGTACAGATGATGTCCACAGGGATTAGAGCTGGCGTAGCTGTAATAGAATTTTGTGGGGAAAAAAACCTTAGGGATGTCATTTTGCATTTGGAGTTTTGAATTGCGTGGACATAATTCATTTACTTTTATCTAAATTGATCTGCTTTTACTCTTCTAATGTGGACGTTACCTAAACAGTGGAAAGCCGCATAGGTAAAACTGGAAAAAAATCTTGCACAACAGTCTTATGCTTCCAATTCAAGGTCCCACATAGTTTTATTGGAGGGGGGTGGAAGAGGAAACGGCTTTGTGATGCTCTTGATTAACCTTTGCGGATGGGAAAAATTTGCTACGCTGGAACATATGTCCACGCAAAGTAAATATCTATAAACATCAGTCATGCGATGCAAAAACTCATTGCAGTTATCGTAATTGTTCTCTCCTGGGGCCGAGGCGATGATCCACATTGAGTGCATTCACTGCCAAAGTGAACGCTGAGCTGTGGACCTGCTTTATTCTCCAGAGCTGCAGGACTGCTGCTGGCGTGACCAGTTTGCTGATTTTTTGCCAGCATCAGAAATATATGGATTGGAATAGAGATGCTTATTCCCGTCTTGGCAGTTTTCATTCCTAACCGACTGACGTGGGAGCAGTCAAATCTGTTTGTATCGTTGAAACAGGTCTACACAGGGATCAGTCCAGCACTTTTCTGAAAGAAAGAAGGGAGTCGGAGGAATTGGAGAATTAAGGGGATGATAACTCCTTCAGCACCAGTCTTGTGTGCGTTGCTCGTGTAATAGGTAAAACTGTCAGCATTTGTCAGTTCAGTCTTAAAACATTTGATGAACGTCGCTCCAATTCCATGAATCTAGTTTGTCTGTTAGCTTTTAAGGCTAAATTGCTTGGAACTATTTACCAGTGGTGCAGACCTTGCTAGACAGTTGTCAAGTGTCAAATCCGGTTCAGAAGGCTGTGTTGAAAGGGTACAGTAAGTAAGTGTTCATGTCATAGTTCATAACTGTCTCTCTGATTATTTAATTAGATAATTGTGTAAACTGAAGTTATTTTGCCTTTGTTCTATGACCAAAAAAGGCAGCTTGATTAGCGTCAGCCTTTTGCTTTCTTCATTACACAATGGAGCATTATAGAAGTCCCATAATTGTCGCCTGCTAGGTAGACTAAACATCATGATTGGATTCTCGTAACAGGGAACAGCACTCTTGGTTAAGCCCACGATGAAATAATGTGCCGCTTGGAAGAAATCTTTTTTTGCCTGGCTTTAATGTTTTGCAGATGTGTTGAGAAACGCGTACTGTGATGTGTCACGGTGCAACATAAAAAAGCTTTTCCGAGAATGATTGCTGTGGGAGAAGTAACTTCTCCAAGTTTGTAAAGTTAATGTGCCTGACGAGGCCATGTTTGTCAGTGAACGTTTGGTTTCTTGTGGGCCAAGGGTTAAACATTGATTTTTTTTTTGTTGCAAAACGAATTAATGAGACGCTTAAGCGCTTTTAAATTCTGCCCACCTCTCTTTTTCACTGTTTCTTCTGTAACAGGAATACCCTTAGGTAAATCTTGGCTTGTTAGAGGCAGAGCTGTTTTTAGCAATTAGATGCATTTAAAGAAATTAAACACCAAGGCAAGACATTATTAATTGCATTAGTATTTATAGGGGTCGGTGAGATCAATTTCGTTACGCACTTTGTTCCAATATGGGGGCTCCCTATGAGACCTTAAATTAATACAGATAAGAGGTCCCTTTCGTAATTAAGCAGTCACTGCCAGTGTGCTGCTGTGCCCGTCAAGACTGCCTGTGCACAGAGATGGAGGTTTTTGCTCTCTCATATACTTTCAGATTTATCCTTTTAGGAGCTTTTTGACTGTTTTTTTGTGCAAGGGAGATGCCCGTCTCTTGAGCGGCTGAACGTTCTCAAAAATGCCCTTTTCGCTCACAGTTTGAGAAACCAAGCACAGCAAGTCGTCGGCAGCAGATGTGATGAAACTCCGCAGGGAGCTAATTGGTCAATGGGAGTTAAGTGTCATTTTGAGATGGATTCGGTTGCTTTGCTCTAAAGGGATTGATGGCTCCGTGTGTCGACAAAGGTGAGGGACTACCTTTACCTCCTCGTTGTTTTTGACTTCAAAACCTGCTCCCTTGGTTGAGACAGCACTTTCCCTAATTAAATGATTTCGGCAACTTGGAGGGAACATTTTTGTAACTCCCTACCAACCTCTATAACCTTTTTAAGTGTGCCTTCAGGATGTTTTCTCCTAAATTCCAATGCCTACGTGACTATCTCTCTGCCTTACTGGTAACTGTCAGGAAAAATACATATAGAATATTGTATTTTGGGGAATACAGTTAAAATTCTGCCTTGCGGTGTGTTGGACATTCTGGAGCTTTACATCAGTTCTAGCGTGGACTGTTTTTTTAACCAACTCACTGGGAGTTTCATAGGTGGTGGACAGAATTTGGCTCAGGGCAGTTCAGGCTTGGATGGGCTTGAGCTGACCAGAGTATCCGTCGTGTTCAGTCCAACAGTGACCCCTGGAGCTTGGAGGTACTTGTGTGTTTGCGATGTCAGTGAGAAATGTGCTACTTCTCCTGTCATACTCCTGTAAAGGACTCTGAAGCTCAAGGCATATCAAATGGCAAGTGGCTCTTTCCTGGAGCACACTGGAGGAATGCAAGTGCAAGCCTGCATTTTCCAAGTGCGGTGGAATTCTTTTACAGCAACAAAGCAAGCTGGTTAACAATGGGCAATTCCATCCTAAAAACTGAAAGAACCATGGAAACGTTAACATTCCTGATACTGTTTGTATCAATTCTTTGTGCAGTACATCCTCTCGTGTTGGACATGTTTGAACAAGCTTCAGTAAAATCTAAATGTTTATCAAATATTCACAACAACAGGACTTGGATGTTGTGGCTCTTAACCATCATCTGCACATTTGTATCCCTTTCCTTTTTAATCAAAACCAAACTTGTTGGGATCTACAGTATCATTTTGGGTCCTGCATCCAGGTGTTTTTTTTACCTAAAGCCTATTTCCTATTTACTTCTGACACTGTATCTCAGAATTTTTATCTTCACCCCGAAGCAGTGGTTAGTAGTTGCTGTGCAGTTTTTTTGCACAGAGGACAAATTCTTTGGCTCTGAGGAAACTACCTCTGGCCGGCATCCATGCTTTTAAAGGCAATCCGGAAGCACCTGAGTTTGGATAGGTTTTGCATGCCAGGAGGTATAAGGGTTTGCTTCAGATGAAGTACAGCAACAGTACAATAATTATATATCTAAAGACACATCAAAGCACATGTTTTTGCTGACACTCTAAATGTTATCTGACAGTCTGATTGGCTCTTTTTTTCTTTTCCATTTTTTGTTCTGCATGAGGTGTACTGTGTAAGTTGGGAAGATGAGATTGAAAAAAGTAGGAGGTCTGCAGAGGTTACATTCCTTTTAGGATTATTTACCATAAGGTGATGACTAAGAAGAAAGATTAAGTTTTAAATGTGTATAGCAATACCAGGTTCTGTAGTCCTGCCAGGCCACAGTCAACCTAGTTTGAAATGCTCATTTTCTGTTTTGATTGCCCTAAATTTGATGTTCTTGACACATTGAAAAAAGGTGGGCACAGTCTTGAACAATGTGTGCGATCCCTGGACTGTAATCTCTTTGACCACAGGCTTCATCTTCAAAGTGACTTGTTAGATTATAATAACCTCTGGTCCCTATGAAGAAAAGGATCTAAGGGTTAAGATACAAACTTGATTCATTGTCCATTCTTTGAGACATGTCCTGCTCTCATAAGAACCAAAATTATAAAAGAGAACTTAAGGTTATATACGAGAGGAGGGCCTTTGGCCCAACCAACCCTTTTGGTTGTTAGGAGCTAATGGATCCAAGCATCACACCCAGACACTTCTTGAAAGAAACCAGGGTATTGGCTTCAACAGCATGGGGAGCTTGATCCATACTCCCAGCCTCCTAACCTTTTGGATGAAATACTGCATCTTGTTCTAATTTTTAAGTGAAACTACGAATTTGCCACTTTTGACCCCAGTTTTCTGTTTTTGAGAAATAAACTCTTACTGTTAAGCAAATCATATCTCCTTACGTAATCTGCACCATTGTTCTACATGTAGTTGTGTATGTGAGCCCATCAAAAGCTCTGAGAACAGGTCTCTACAAATGTAATAGCTTCCAGTGACTCCACCATGTCTCTGCACTGTAAATGACTTCTTTTAATCCAAATGGCTTTTATATCTTAAGAATGCTAAACATTTTTGTTTAAACTTTTTTTTTACCCTATGTGGTGTTCGGAATATTACATAAAAATAAATCAATGGAAATTCCCTGCATGTAGGAGTAAAGATTTGAACAACTAATTTTACTATGTGCATATTTTTAAAATTTCACTATATCAGGTGAAACATCTTGCGGACAGCTTTGTAAGCCAGTTTTAAGCTGTCTTTAGCTTAAGGTCGATAGAGAGAAATTTTGTAAATAGAAAAACATGTTGTAAACATTTAGAGAACTTCACTGCAAGTTTCAAAATAGGAAAGTTATTCTTTCCTGCATTATTTTAAGTCTTAAGTATTTTTAATACATTGCAACAATTACATGCACATACCCTATAGTGAAATAATTTTAAGGTGTCAGTCTACATAAACACATATAACAGGTAATCATTTACCTTGTTAGCTGAGAATATTTAGCATGTTTAGTCCTGTACAGAAAGCCCACGGCCAAGCCTTTGAGTTAGCCATCTTTAACATTTACACTTATAGTAAGGAATAAAATTTGAATATCTTTCTTAAAGTTTTAATTGCCATATATTTAGCTGTTACATAGCTGGGGGCCTATTATGTTTTAAAAAATACCACTACAAATTGGTTTGCTGTTCTTCAATGTTTGGGCTGTTATTAATATTCGTTAGCTATTGTAGAGTGTAGTATATCTTGCAGCTCTTGGATTTTTTTTGTTAAATACTAAATTTTCTGCTTGGAGCAATTATTTTCTCTAGAAGTACTTTTTTCTTTTTTCTTTTTTTTGCAGTGCTTAAACATGAAAAGAGATATTCTGTGGACTACAGCAAAGTGGTGCTAGTCACTATTTAAGATCCCACCCAGGCTTTGATGGTCAACAGAATTTTCCATAAACTGAACCTAAGCCTAGCGTAATCCTTGTAATGAGTGGTGCGTTTTCCGGACTTTGAGAAAATGCCTGCAATCAGATAATAAAATCCCTGTAGTCCTTGCATATTGTGCTTAACCAGTGATCTAGTGTGGTGGTGCCTGAAAGGGAAACCAAAATGAAGAAATCTTAGAAAATGGTTTCTGCTACTTTTGGCAACATTATTTTTGTATTTTAACTTGATCGGATGTCTTGAATTGTTTGGAGAACATGGAAACCAATCCATATTCATTAGTTGTGTGTGACTTGTATTTCTAGATTATCGCAGTACCCAGCAAATCGATTTAATGCTTAATAATCCTTTCAATCCAAGCATTGTTTTATTTGTGGATCAAGAGCAAAAGTAGCATTCAGTCAAATTTAACATCACCTAGTGAAATCACGAGCAGGACTTCTGCACACAATTAGACTTAGAAGACCAAACATAACAGCTGTTGGAAAAATGCTTTGCAGAATTGGCTTTTTTCTTGTAAAAAAAAAAAGTCATAAGTTATGTAATGACATTTGGTTGCCATTTTTCACAAAATGATGTTTTTTTTTTAAAAATCATCAACTTGTTGCAGTTGCAAAAGGTTCCAGCATTGTCTTCTATACTGTGATTCATAAGAGAAATATAATATATTGCCTGATATAAACATTTGAGAATTCTCAGGAAATGACTCGACTCAGCTAATCATAGCTTTGGATACTTCAATTACCTCCTGCTATGTGTGGAACAATGATGAAGTATTGCAAGCCGACAGTTTGTAGCCAAGGTTAGACTGGTGATGCTCAAGTTTAAAGTCTATCTGAAGGCCTTGTATGTAATGGTCTTTACTTACACACTGTACAGATTTGTCAGAAAACCACTTTGATGCTGAGCTCTCAAGTTGTTGCTTGAAAATGTCATCTATTTTTTTCTGCTGCAACCAAAATGAGATGCTAGAGTTTCATTCTGGTCAGACACCTGCAAGCTTGTGGTGTCTTAACTCACCTCATTTCTGAGACAGCAACTCTGGTGTTTGTGGTTTTACTTTGCACACAGAATGTTGAGGACAGTGTGGCAAAGCTGGTTCCAATGGAGTCCTAGGCATTGCCTGCATTTCTCTCTCTCTAGTGTGGGAGGTTGCCAGTTGGGGAAAAAAAATATGACAATCCCTTTTTGGCTAGGCATGGGAGTAAACAAATTCTAACTTTTACCAGAAAAGTTAAAATTCTAACTGCAAAATAAGACAATTTAGCTTTGGAAAGTGTCCCAAAGAGGTACCTTAGCTTTCCTTAGAAATGTTGCTGCTGGCATTAGAGCCTTTCACCTCTGGCCATCTCTCTGTGATTTTATTGCTTTTCCACTGCTGTGCACACTGAAGGAGAAAATCAGTTTCTGAAGAAGAGAACACCTTTCTTCTGAGAACCGATCACTAGGGGTCATACAGAGTTTGTTTCCTACTTAGGCACTTTACACGCAACAAATGAGGAGGTTTTAAGACTTTTACGTAAAACCAAACAAGGACCTTGTAATAAGAGAAGTAACTGGAAGGGAAAGAATGATAGTGGGACAAGCTGAGAGTTTAAGGTGTTTGATGTAATCTGAAGGCACTTCCATGTCTTTGCTTTAAATAACATAAAAGGGGTTTAAAAATAGGACTTAAGGAGAGACTCTGACTTGTCTGCCACATCCCATCCCAGGTACAAATTCAAATGTCTTTCTCCCTTGTATTTGTAATATCAGATCCCTCTCCTTCTACCATTCACTCATTGCAGCTGTCTTTTGGATTTCGTAATGAGAAGGAAAAGTGCTATATATTATGTGATGATGTATGAATCTCCTGAATTCACGATCTCTTCTTTGTCTAGTTCAATTGATATAGAAGAAGAGGCTTCTGGTTCCCACCTGATTTTTATTTTTCTCTGGTATTAATATTTACATTTTCTTAGTGTTCAGTTCATATCCCATTTGGGATCTTCTTAGAAGGCATTTACAATCCTCCTGGCTACTTTTTTCATGTTCAAAGTAGAGAACCAAAGCATACACAGCCAGCCAGATTCCTACTTCTTCCTTGTTTTTATTTAAACAGATATTTTTTTTCTTAAACAAATGTAAAACTGTTTCACCTAAGCCCTGAGAATAACAGAATGTACAGGAAGAGATATGTACTTACTCTGGGGTAGATAGCTACAAAGTATTTTCAGATTTTTGGGGGAAATTGAGCAACTCAACAAATGCAAACGGGAAACTTTAGAGTTATTAATGTGTAAAATCCTCTGAATGTTTTGTGTGCATTGCATACAGTATACACTGTTTTTTATTGTTGTTTAAGGGAGGCCAAGGGAATATTTCTACTGTTTGTGGACAATAAAGTAGATTTTGATTTTGATTCTAACTGGGAGTCTGAAGATTGATGTAGTGCTTGACTGCTTCCATGCCTTTTCTTCTCAGAAGAAAAGGTGTTAAGTTACCAACATAGTTTCTTTATGAATGTAGTCCTGGTGTGTTGAAAAAGCAAATAACCACTTGAGGGGCGTGAGAACTGCCACACCGAGCTCGGTGGATTCATGCTTTGCCTCTCAATAGATGTCAGTTCAGATGTAAACAAGCACCAGGCCCAAAATGGGGGGTCACTGTTGCTGTTTTCCGAGTCCTCTGACTCCCGAAAGAAAAGCCTTTTGCTTTGCACAGCCAAAGAGATGGCCTGCACTTAAAAATTAAATGACAAATTCGGGGTCTCAAAGTTGTCATTGTCACTCAGCTCTTTTTAAATAAAAAAAAATACACAAAACAAATGAGACAACTAGTTATGGAAAGTGACCCCCCTCCTCAGTCCATCTCTTTACGAAATTCAAACCTTCGTAAAGTATGAATTTACGAATGGAGGTGGGGAGATGCATCAATGGACATTTGCAGCATTTTCTGCTTGCTCCAAAGAATCAGATTTTGCTGGATATTAATTCACGGCTCCCTCGGACAGATGCTTTTCGAAAATCCATTCAGAGTGGATTTGAATTTCTGTGCATAGGGAAGAGCAGAGAGAAGGCAGTGCTTGCTGCCAGGATGATAACTGGAGAAGCAGCTGTGAGGTCGTTTGAGTCCAGAAGGATTACGATTTCCCCTGTAAAATATACGGTGTAAAACCTGTTTTTTTTCTTCCCCTTTGTGAGGAGCTCAGCCATTACAGGTTTCCTCCAAGGTACCTGAAAACAGAGCGTCTGACTCGTATGCGCGCAGATACTCGTGTCTGCCGCCTCAGGGGTTGCACATTTAGATTTATTCCCCCAAAGTTACTGGCAACGGTAGTTGGAAGGAAGAATATGTTAGTGTGTTTCCATTCAGGCGGCTTTAACACCCTTGTTCTGCCTCTTGAAGGACAAGGCCAAAGGCAACCCCCCCCCCCCGCCTTTTAATTTGACATTTTATGTGTGTGGCGTGTGCCGGCCAGAGTCCCCAGCGGACGGCATCAACAACGCAGAAGGCCGCTTCAGCCAAAATGCCTGCCAGCTGGTGTGGCACACGCTTTGATACCGAGGCAGTCAGTCCTACGCCCTTTTACAGCGCTGTGCTTGCCTTGCCACACACTCGTATTGCGTACTGAGACCTTTTTAATACCGCTTTAATTCGTTTCCAGGCTGCACTTGCATTCAGTCAATAAGAAGTGGTAACGTCTTTTTCTGGAATGTTCTTAAAATTGAGAAATTTCTAGAATAATTCAACGAGGGGGGGGGTTCATTACCCCCAAACATTTCTTCTCCACAGCTGGAAATCCAGAACAAAATGTGAGCTAGCAGGAAA
This sequence comes from Atractosteus spatula, assembly GCF_055471065.1. Lineage (NCBI taxonomy): Eukaryota > Metazoa > Chordata > Actinopteri > Semionotiformes > Lepisosteidae > Atractosteus > Atractosteus spatula. The sequence goes on from NC_142717.1 coordinate 5,603,976, forward strand.
TTTATGTAATTAGCACTCTGTCATGGGGAGTGAGGGTTACTTTAACAGCACATTAGTGGTGGCTTGGGATGGGGCAGGTCTGGTATTTCAGAATTGTTAGATCGTGTCCATGAACATGTTCTCACAAGGTGCAACATGGCAGGGAGTCTGGCAGTTCACGTAGCAGGTGGGTTTCTTACAGCAAGCAGGTCAGCTGAGGTAACCCCCCACCCACCTCCACCATTTTATTTCATGCCTGTGTGGTTCAACTGTTTTATAAGCAAAGCCATCAGATGTAGGTGAACGTGTTTATTAAATGAATAAATGATGTCCAACATTAATATCAGTGCCGTTTTGAATAGGATTAGGCTGTAAGCATAAGCAGTGTTATAATTGTTGCACAGACATCACAATAATATCTTGTCTGTAGAATTTGATGTGGTTCTCGGAAAACGAGTCACATGTTTACTCCTAAAAGGCCGATGGAACATTTATCAGCAGGGAAACTAAAAGTAAAAAAAAAACATTAATTTGAACAAGGTCAGACTTTTAAATAGCATTTAGTAAGAATACCTTCCTTACCTGTACTTTCACAGAGAAAAGTGCAGTAGTGTAGCCTTAGTTTTCTAACTCGTATAAATCTTTTGAGTGAAAACAGATTGCAAAAAGCTGGGACCATGTATAGGACTACGTTTAAAAATGTTAGTAAGACCTTAAAACCTCTTTGGAGCATACACTGTGATATTTACTCAGTTCACAGCTCTATGAATGTAGGATTTAGAGTGAAAACGGATGTTTTTTTACCTATTGTATGGTTGTAATTTTGATAGACTGATGGTACCAAAATCTTTATTCCTTATCAGGTCAGTTTGCTAGGTGCATAAAATATGGAAATAAGAATCAGGATTGTGTAAAACAAAAATTCCTTCCAGTGAATCACCTGATTTAGTTTTCCAACATCCCGAAAGAGCCTCGTACAGAAACAATGAAACATTGATATTCCTGACAGTATCCCACTAACCCCCTTTCCTGCTTCCTGCTGTGCATGTTTAGGATTGGAAGATAAAGGCTGTTGCCTTATGTGACCTGGGGAGTGTTGTTGCTCGTACTGAATTAATCTCTGGAGGAGATGGGGGGTTGGACAGGAGTCTGCGAGACCCAGCTTTGTATAAAATAATGAGGTGCCAGCTTGACTACTGTGGCTCTCTCGGTGGTTTCTGAAGTCTTCTGGGCACTGTCCTCGTTTTGAAATGTTAACGGGGAGAGAGAGTGCTGCACATCCCATTGTTAAAGTGCAGAATAATTATTATTGGCATTCGAGTACTTCAAGTTTATGGTATTTTATATGAAGGGGGGGAGAAAGAGGAAAAAAAAAAGACAGACATGACAGAGTCTGCTTTGTACTGCACAGTCTGGACGGGAGCCAGGACACTGAGAGCTTATATTTATTTAGTAATGTCTACGACAGCCAGTGATGAGTGCGAGAGAGAGCGCACAGACTTCATAAATCAGCAATTCACAGCGCTTTCGTTTGAATTGAAAGACCGCCAGCTCCGCGCTATGCATCATGCGGCCAAGCTTTCAAGCTGACGTTTTTAATGGTTTGATTAGTTTAGGAAGAATACTTTCATTGTGTATCTCTTCAATTATATTAAGTACTGTGCTAGCGTGCGAATCTGTCTGCCGGCGAGCACCAAAACATAAAACTGCACTGTGCTCCGTGGAACAGTGCTCTCTTCCTAATTGATCGCCGCCTCTTTTCACTCCTGCGCCGTTTATGACAGGGGCCATCTGTAATCGTTCGGGGTCTTGAAATTCATCACTTAGATCAAGTAAGCATGCTGTATCGCCATACGTGGACCTTAGTGTTGCATCACGGATCGAGTGATCGTGACGGACGGCAGTTCACAGGTGGAGGCAACCTGGGCAGCTCAGTGTGGTTTAGCTGTTGGGTTTCGGGCTGCTCTGCAGATGGGCACCACTGTTTCTCCGGTTCGGACGGCTTATTATTGGGACAGTAAATGACCTACCTGTATTGATCACTATATTCTCCCTAATCGCCTCCTTCGCAATCTACTGTGATACAAATTTGACCAGTGGCCTGGCTTTTTGAACAGACCAGCATCATTAGTTGATGCTCCGTAGAGCATCACTTTACCTCTTACCAGTAAGATTTCTTTGACTTTTTTCTTTTTCGTCCTACCTTATGCATGTTTCATGGTAAAATTCTACATTTGGGTTCCATCTGACTTAGAAGGAAAAATGTTTCTTGCTTTCAGGATTTTTTGTCTCGTACTTGGACATCATTTTCTTGCTGCATATGATTCAATTTCAGAAAACACCTTTTTTGATATTACTGTAGACTCCAGCCTTTCTGAATGTTTCGCCTAATACAAACTCTAAATTTCTATTCTTATTGTCCTCTAGAATTTTGCTTCTGTCCATGTTGTCTTGAATACTGAGGTCCTATATGTCCTCGGGAGAAAACTCTCCCTAGTCAGTGTTTTGTTATCATTGTCTAACCTAAACGTATTATTCTTTTTTTTTTTGCAAGTATAAGCTTTGACATTCTTCCATTTCCTCTAAATACAAATTAATTGCCTTGTCCAAACAATTGACTGAATGACATATGACATTTAATTTTATCATTTGCTTTGGGATGTTTTTCAGACAGATACTGGAGTGCCTTTATCAGAAATACAGATGGCGCTTTGTTATGTGTTGATAAGGTTTCCATTTGGTAAAGTGATTTACATTGATCATTGTTGTGACTCGGAATATCTGGAAAAGCTGTACAAGATTGTATTGGCCAACCTTCATGTTTCAACAGAATCGAAACTTTTGATATTTTTTATTAAAATCATACATCATCCAGTCAACAGACACGGAGTGCTTTCCTTCCCTCTCGTTACTGTCTGGAATAAGGACAAGCTGGAATGGAATCTTGTCGTTTCCATCTCCCATCATCTGGTATTTTCTTTGCTTTTCTGTTAAAACAATCTGTACTGAAGTGGAATTTGAATGAAACAAATAGGAACATTGCTCAAGAGCTGATCTCCCACAGTGATTGAATAACAGTTTTGACATGATTTATGAGCTGGTACGCAAGAGAAGCACTAACATCGCAGAGGTTTTTTTCAGGGATTCTTGCTCTGTAATAGTCACGTCCCAAAATAAGACACAAAATGAAGTGTTGTATATCACATTTGCTTTTCAGAAAGTTAAGTGACCGTGACCTACAGCAAATTGCTTTAAAAATTGTTCAGCAGGCTAGCCTCAATTCACTTGAAGAAATTTAAGATGGTTTTATGTTTAACAGGGGAGGGAGGGGGGATGAGTGCACCTAAAAGTAAATGCGCCATCTGCAGATCTCTCAGCCAGTCAAAATCTGCCATGTTTGTGAGTGCTTGGATGTTACCCAGAATCCCCTACCCAGGTGAAGAGGTCAGCATTAGCTCTGACTTCATACTTAGTACCGACACAGTACAACTTCTACGTTTAGGCTGCTGAAGTGCCACATGATCTTGTAATTATAGTACCTTGACATAGCAAAATCCAGCATTCTGACACATTTAAACAGTCAGATGAGGTTGTATAAATATTTCCAAAAACGCAGACACGGCATTACTACTAATTTGAATTTATTCCTGTGGAGGCATTTGCCCCAGCTCACTCCACGCAAGAGAGCATTCTTTCTCATCCTTCACTTCAGATTAATGGCAAGAAGGTATCGGTGATTCTGTAGGAACTGGTCTATTTATTAACAGCCTGACTCCTTACACATTTAAGAGATGTTTTCATCAGCATACTGTGGCAGCACAGTGCGTCTGTAATTACTTTAGTGTGCATATCTGCAGTAAATTGTCATTGGATAGATGGATAGTCTAGATAGTAGACTGTATATGCAGATTATGTACGATTTGGCTATGTCAGAATCTCATAACAACAATCCCTTGTGTGACAAGGCTCTTGTAATTATCCTTCTTGTATAATGAAATATGTTTTGAAAGCTACAAGAAGAATTAAGTAGGGCTAAGACCACAGGCAAAGCCAGTATCTTTTAATCCTGTGTTGAACTGGCTCTTCTGATCTCTTTCCCTTTGCCATATCTCATTTCCACGTATTTCCCCGTGAGCTTGGGATTTCGGATTAATGGGAATATTAATCAGTGCGACTGATGGTGGAGATTTCGGGATCCGACTTCTCGCCATCCGAGCTGTGTAAGCTTCCAAATGTACACGAGGACAATCGCAGAGGATAATGGGGGGGGGGAGGGAACTTTGTTCTCTGAGAACATGCTTTTAAATGAACTGTTGGGCTGGAGGGCTTTGTACCAGATTTTGTAACATAACAGTCACTTGCAGTTCCAATTATACATCCACTCTGCAGCCGGAAAAAAAAAAACAACCTAATTGCTGTTTCCACTTTCTCCTTTGTTACAGTAGGTGTTTTTGCTTCTCTGGTCCTGAATCAGTCACGCACATCTAAAAGCAATCTGAAAAGAGGCAGAGGAGAGTTTAGAAGAATTTGTGGCTTTTCCAATTTTAATTGAGCAGTAAACTTACCACCACTTATAGTATTGCAGGGAATCATGGATTTCACTGTGCTTTTGATTGGCCAAAATTGATTTGAAGTCTGTACTTTTAATGATATTCTAACATTGTTAGCCATTTTTCGTTTTCTCACATACATAGATGTAGTTTAGTTGGTGGGAGTCTTTCAGCAACGCCTTTTGATTGCAAAAGTCACAGATCACAGGATTTGAGTGCCTTTTGCAATGTATTAAAATTAAAAATCCATCCCTGGGCAAACGACACGTCATTGTACTTGTAGCCTTCCAATCTATTTTGTAAAACAGGGCACATTTCCAATTTTAAATTCTTTTCAAAAGCCCCATGCTCAGCATGAGCGAAATGTAATCTGGCAATAGATTCCTTAATTAACAGTCCCAAATCACCTGACCATTTTCTTTTTGGGGAAGGAAGGAAATTTTTTGAATTTGCGAAATGTGACCCTCTTAGACTAGAGAGTCAACAATCTCTCTCAGGTAAGCTTCCCACTAATGTCTCAAGGCCACCTCGTCTCCAGTGTGAACACTCCCAACATTTAGGTCCCTTTTTTTTTTAAAGCGGCACACAGACAGCAATCACAGGACCACGGCCTGTCTAACGTATATACAATTCTGAGTTGACAACGCATAAGAATGCAAGAAAGGTTACAGCTTCATCTAGTTAGTGGTAAGTTGATCCAAGGATCTGATCCAGTCATTTCTTAAAAGAAACCAGGATGTTAGCCTCAGCAACACGACTGGGTGACTTGTTCCGTACTCCACAACCCTTTAGGTCAAGTGCCTCTTATTCTCGGTTTCAAATACACTTAAGCTCAGTTCAACGGTGCTTTTGCTGCCGTTATAAAATACTATATTACAGCCTTTTACTATTGTCTTAAGCATTAACCTTTAAGGATTGTACAATTTCTTAATAGGTAACTGAGGTGAAATTACAGGGGAATGCAGTCTTAGATTAGTATGTCATAAGTGGTTGGTTTGTTGTAGTTGTAGTGCACTACATTCTATGGGATAAAATTAGATCTAAAACTACCTTTCACTTACCACTAGGGCTGGTCAGTAATTGCTTGTATTACCGGTAAATTAAAGACTGCAGGGAAGGAAGTTTTTTTCTTTCCCTCATGAAATTACTAGTGTAATTGTTCCACATGCTGTCCGGAATGAAAATGATGTAACTTTGCAATAGAATCTTTGCGACAACTGCCTCAAGTTTCCCATGGAATGGCAACATACAATACTTGTGTTGTATATCCCGTGTAGCCCATTTCTATGTTTATGCATATTTGACAAATCTGTCTGGTGATTGGGTCACATAGAAAGCACAATTTTATTTTAATTTGAATGACAACATGGCAGTTGGCGGCAACAATTGTTAGTAAACCTGGTCAGCACAAGTTAATGAAAAGGGCATGCTTTCATGCAGCTGAACGCAATACCTCTCATTCTCTTTGAAAGCTCCTCTTGTTTCTTTCTGAGAGTGAATCTCCATTTGTTCCTTTTCAGCTCATACACTGATGAAGCAACACCCACGAACCCCTTTGACATACAAAATGCCCTTGAAACTGATCTATATTGTTAGGCTCTACACTTAAGTAATGTAACCTAGAACATGTAGCAGAACATTCAGCTTGTCAGATGTCCTTCTTTCAGCTTTGCAAAGATGTGTAAAACGAGCACAGATATGATTTTATTTAAATTGTAACAAGACAATTTGTTGTTGGCGATGGGTCTTAACCCCAAAGTAAAAAAAAATAACCCTCTTGGGTTTTGAAACAGTGTCATCATACACTAAGTAGATTTGAATAGACTGTGTCCATATACTGTAGGCAATACTTGTTGGCATCAAACCATATAAAGCAGAAATGTGGAAATAGTACAGAGACAGTGTTAGAGGGAATGTGGTAAGTAAAACATGGTTAACTTTTAGCTCTTTCCAGGCATTTAAATGAAAGAATTTTTAGAATGGGTCATTACTGAGTTATATTACCAGCACTGTCAGGAATGAATCATTCGGTATTTCCATTTTCACATCATGTCATGTCAAATAGTTTCCTAAAATTTAGAGCAGCTTTTAAGTCACAAGTTTGAACGTGCTAAGATTCCTTCAAGTTACAGTATGATTGAAGGGACCCTGACCAGCTTAAGTATGAAAGGGGTTTTGGACTTTTGGCAAACTGGTCTGTAAAGCATCTGAGGACGGTCCAACTATTAACACAGATGCTTCAAGGGCTATCAGATTGTAATTCACAAGGGGGTTCTGTTGGCAATGTGGTGGTACGTATGCTAACGTGCCTATAAGCAACTAAAATAAACGCAAACGTTACTATTTATATCTATAAATAACTGCAGCCAGGTGAAATGAAATTAAAATGACAATGTCTCAGTTAAGCTTATGAAGCAATGTTACGGCCCTGTAGCTTGATCGAGTCAGGTCTTGGTTTGATGCAATGAGTGGTGTTGGTGGATCTGAATTTCCAATCCATCGCCCCAGTATGGTGAACAGGAGCATTGTGCTGTAAGGAGGTGCCGTCTGTCGGAGGAGACTTTAAACTGGGGCTCCCCCTTAATTAAACTGATGAAACAGTTTTCCACTTTTTTGTGTAGTAGGGCTGCTGGTGCATAATGACTGCTGTACACACAGATAGGTAGTGCACTTTAGTGGTAAATAGAGAAATGTCCCTTACTGTATATAAGTCATTGATATACATGTAAAGTAATATATAAATGCAAGTAACTATTATTAAAGAGACCACGCTTACCTGTAGCACAAACTTGCTAATTCTTAGAATTCTGTTTTATTGAAACTGACTTTTTTGATCCATCAAGTTTTATTGGTTAATCGTTTATAATATTATAAATAGCTTTGAGGTTATATATTTTTAGTGGTAGTTTTCATTTTTCAGTCACAAATAAAGACCTAACCTCTTTAATATTACAACAGACCGAGATCAGGGAGAAGTGATGTACCTTCTTTGCTGTTCTGATCAGATTACAGGCACTGCATAAGCAAGGTATAGGTTTATCAGCTTGAATTAATCTTGTGATCTTGTTTGTTGCCTTCTTACCAGTACTGTCTTAGTAAGAAATATTTATCAGCTTGGTGCTGAAGGCTGTGATTCAATGCCAATGTTTAAAATCTCACTACAGTATAATCTTTGCACCATCTGAAAAAACTTTGTTAACCACTGCATTTTACACTATTTCCTTTAATTTCACCCAAAGTGTGTGCGGTTATTGTTTCCCGTGCAGCTGCCAGTCATTCTCAAACCAGAAATACCCTATCAGCGTTGTTTCACCCATCCCCTTGAGAAAGTTCTATGAAGTGTTTTGCAAATTGCAGATCCGCTTCTGAAAACGATTTACATTAGTAGGTATGAGAGTATACGTGCAGGAGTGTATTCTGCTTAGCTTTGCTTTTATTTGCCGTATTTTAGTGGTGACTGAATAATTTATCCTTTGCTTTGAAGCACTGTGCAAGAAAACCTTAGTCAGGAGAACATTTTAGAAATAGAAACATGAACCCAAGGAAACACTGCAGTACAAGGAGACTTTAATCCTGTCAGTTGTGTACATCTTCTTTTTAACTTCCTTTAGAGGAGAGAACTTTCATTAAAATTAAAATTACATTGCAGTGGCCATATTTTACCTACACTGAGAATTCTCAGTTCTTTGGTTTGTTTCCTTGTCACTACACACATCCACAATCCTGCTTTGCCCTGATAAATCAGTTTTTCTTATAGAGAGGAGTTCCTCCTCCAGTATTATAGAATAAAATTTTAAGTAAATATTAAAATTGCAAACAAAATTGTAGAGGAATGTTTCTGGTGAGGTGGAGATTAGCACTCATTGTTTGGATTTCCTTTGCAGGAGGTGCTCTTTGAGAGTAAGAGATTCCTGAAATGCAAATGAAAGGAGATCGATAAACTGCTTTAGCACCGTAAGAGAGTCCACTGAAAAATTAACTCATTCAGCTCTGTACAGTCAGCTTAAAATGAACCAGATAATAGTGCTCATTTACAAATCCTAAGCTTTGTAGGATTCAGGTTTCATGTCTGATTGTTTGTTGCATTTCCTTTTCTAACTTTGTTGGTACAAAGGTGATGAGAGTTAGAAGCAGCTTATTCATGGACTTTGCTCAGTAGGATCTATTTTCTTGCAGCCAGTGCTGTATCTCTGCTCAAGACCCTTTTGGCCCTTTTCTGTGCTGTTCCTGTGTATTTCTTTGTTGTTGGTTTTTTGTTGGTTCTTGCTTTGGACAAGCCCCGGGCAAGCCCTGGCAGAATAAGCTCTTGGACTGACAAGGGTACCTCCAGATAATAGCATTGCAAACATAACTAGCACTCTGGTAGAGGCTGCTCAAACCAAGTCTGTTCAGCATCTCAGTGCTCTCTGCCCTGAAGGCAATTTTTCTACAAATATTTGCAGAGATGCATATTAAACTTTTCCGTCCTTGTGAAGCCCATTAAAAAGATACTGTAGTATGTCTCCAGAATTAGCAAAGGTATTTTGACTGATTTTTAGCAGCCTGATGAACGGCATTACAAACAAGACCTTTACAACTTTTCTTTTAAAGCCATATTCTCGGGAAAACGTTCAGTGTGTGGACCAGCTCTCTCATTAGACGGATTTTATGAATAGCCGGGTCCGTCTAAAGTCTGTGCTGCAGAGACAACTTCAGTGCTTAAATGCACAAGCAACGGGAAAGCTGTTGCAGTTATAGTTCTACATTAATATAAAGTATCGCGGTTTTGGGATTGCCTTTCATGCTTGTTTTTTTTTGAAGTGGTACTATTAACCTGTGGAATAGGGAGATTTCTTTTGCTCTGTGCTGATAGCTGATAAAATTACCCACTGCCCACCCCCCAGTCGTAAAGATAAAGCAGAGAATGACTTTGATGCTCCTAATAGTCTTCCTGTGCTCTTTGACCAGTGAAAATGGAGTGCGACCCACATCAAAGGCTTTAAACTGCATAAGAACCGTACTTACACACCTGCATACAATTGACCTAAACGGCACAAAAGGTGTGCAGAGTGCTTTTTTCCTCTTTCCCTCATTTGTTATAAGAGTTTTTTCAATCAAATCCTAATTTCACCAACTGGGATGTTGTCTTTTTTAAAATGCCCTTGGGTCACATGCTTCTTATCCACCCTCGAGCCTCAGTAAAGGAGAGAAGTAGGACCTTTGACCCTCACCCCCCCCACCATTCAAAAGGGATGTTTGGGGAAATTAATGACTTTGCCGAGCCTGAGAGTCACAATATTATAGTCTTCAGTTCCAACCTCAAGCCTAAACGTACCATTGTGCTCAAACCTGAGCATATGTTGCTGAGCTTCAGTCATTATTTGAGATTTACAAAATGTACACCCCCTTCCTCCACTTTAGATTAATGGGCTCTTTGCATCGAGCTTGGTGTTGCATGGGTACACTCACAGTTTTTCACTTTTTACTGTACGCATTTGTGGTTCATTAACAGATAAAGCCCTTGGTGTTGTGCTCTTTTTGTGCCCTTTGTTCTAATGGTAAAATGTTTAACAAACAGCTGCCTTAACCCTGTGTATCATGTGAGAGGTCTTTCACCACAGTGGAGGTTGTAATGACCCTGGCTGAAAACTGCCCATCTCAAAGTCCGTTCAGAGAGCACATTTAGTACTGTTGCGTAGTGTATTTGTATTCCCATTTAGTTCCATGGTCATGCTCCTCTCCTGTGTTCTTTTAGGGTCCAAAGTCTCTCCTATGTGTAAGAATGAGAGTGAACCTTTTTTTTTAAAACAAAACAAAAAGTCAAGTATCTAAATGATTCAAGAAAAGGCGGTCATGAGAGTCACACCACATGACTGAGCAGAAACCTCTTGACCCGTTTATTAATTAACCCCATTTGTGTAGTGCACTTAGCTAGGATTTGAAAAGCCTGACATGAGTCGAGAATTCCTGGCAAGACACTGGGCGTGTTTTGGTAGTCACGTTGAGAATGACCGGCAAAGTGTGATTCGTCCTGCTGCCCCGATAAAAACGTCTGTAGAGACTCCACTTTTTACCATTTTTGGCTTCCTCTGTGCTAGTAACGGAGGAAGTGGAAAACCACAAGAAAATCAAGTCCAAATTTCTCAATCCTATGCTTACTAGTCAGAACATTAAGGATCTCTGGGCAAATACTGAGGTCCCTAGGGAAAAGGATTATCAAGCATCAGGCTTGAGGAACATGAGGCTGATTTCCTCAGCTTTTCATGCCATTAGCAATCCCTGGATCTGAGTCCTGTGGTGAAACTGGTTGAACGTGCAGTTCAATCCCATATACCATTACCCTCATCATAACCTCAGTTGAAGGCAATCCTATTAGATGAATAGGATGGGATTGAGGCTGCTGGTATTTTCAGAACTTGTGGAGTCCTGTTCAAGCTGTTCTTGCAGATGTGCCACGTTACTCAAAGGAGGATCATCTTATTTTGTCTGTATAGGCTAATGTGTGTGTATATAGCTTCATATTGTTAAATGGGGAAGATGTGTAATTAAGCCTGGGTTGTTTCTGTTTTAGTACTTAAATGCTTAACAATTGAAGACATTTTTGCTTTAAACCCTCACTTTTTTTTCCCCCAGCACTGCATGAAAGTTTAGAAGAAAAGGCGGGACACAATCTACTCTGTAGCCATTAAAATGACAATTTCTATAGTTATTTGTTAATCAGTTAAAAGGCCAGCATGGTAAGAGTGAAGGCTAAATCCCTTTGAAGACGAGGGGATGTGTGTCATTCTGGCATAAACACTAGGCCAAACCACAGCAGCGTGCGCATTTTCCTCGTTCTGTTTCAGTCGGCTGTTCTTTGTGCAGTCAGATGTTCAGAAATCTACTTGAATAATTGATTTTATCTTGAGAGTGCTTGCAGTGACTCATTCTTAAAAAAACATCCAGAGAAGACCATCTATAAGGGGAAAAAAAAAACAGAGCAAGCATACAATCGGGAGACCTGTGTGACAGAGCTGCTTTCTGTGTACTTCAGTGAGTGATAAATACTGGATTAGCGGTGTACGGTATTTGTTTGCTGTACAACACAGGAGCACACAAGATGTTCCGCGATATGTCATGAACGGTGTTAGCATTCTTCACACGCTGGGGTTTTCCTTGGCCTGAAAGGACTCGCACCTTGGCCTTTGTGCATTGATGTCCCACTTGTTTAGATAACATTGCACTGTTCTCCTGTTCTGACAAATTGTTCTTTAATTTCAGAGCTGTTAAGGCTCTTGGCTGCGTGCTTTCCCTGGTCTCGTGTTCTTTACTCGATAATCGTGCTCCATCTCTTGAAATACAGTACCAAACCTTTGACAGCTTGCCTTAATACATTTTTATCCTTTTTGGTAAAGGCTTTTTTTTTTGCTTGAAAGTACATGCCTTCCTTACTAGGATTTGTGTTAATATTGCCCACTCAGCCATGGAAATATACTTAGTTATTTCTTTGGCAATAAAATTAGAAGATTGGACATCTGATGTTTCCACACACTTTTATTGCCTTTTTCCTTTCCCCCTTTTTTTTTTTGCTTTTTCATAGCCTAATGCTTCATTTTATTAACGCTTCAGTTAAAGGATGAGTTCTATTTGTACTTTATTGCACTGCTTATCCCATAGATTGTAAAATCATTGTTGTTTGACTGTAGTCTCCCAATTTAGGTTACCCAAACTCTATTCCAAAGCAAATTTTATTCAATTGATTGTTTTTAAGGTCCCAGCCTTCATTGTTTGCCAGGTATAATTAGATTTTTACTTGTCTCACTCCTAAATGTCGGCATTTTTTTGTTTTCTTGGGATCGGTGGTGCCTGAAATCACCTGAGGAAATGAGCATGTGTTCCAGTTACCTATAGGTAATCTATTTTTTGTGTGTGATTTCATAACTTGTGTTGTGCTCATTTGCTTATACACATAGACAAGTCTTATAGTTTGACCTAAGTGTGGTATTAATTGTCCAACAGGAAGTTGTTGGAGACTTGGTTTGAGGTGGCGAATGACAGGTGTGACTGGGCCACAGGGAGGACTAGGATATCCTTTATAAGGGGGTGCTCACACAAGCATAACATTTCATTTGGGCTTTTGCGGCGTGCGCTTGAGGCTGTTGCCATTTTGGCTTGGTCACGTCGCTAACACGACCACCCCACCTCTGCTCACACAAAAGTAATTTCAGCCAATGCTGGGAATTTTGTGAGAGGCTAACAAGCGCTGTTAATGTGGCTCTGTTCTCCCTTCTAGATAGAAAATAACATCTAGATACAAACTGAAGTGCTTCCTTTTAGTCGCCATTAGCAACATTTCTGAAGGGAGTCCTTATCACTTAGCATCATTCCAGTTCACTTTGCAGTAACCCAATCCTGGCTCAAAGCACTTTCACAGTTTACGCCCCTCAGGGACACTGGACAACAATAAATAGACTGTTTAATGTTTTCAGCAGTAATTAAAAACATCAAGTACAATGGTGGTGCGCAGATAGTACTCAGCCTGGTATAAATCTGAGGTGCTGTCTAAAATATTTTAAAATGAGCAGAAAGTGTTGCTGTCTAGCCACTCTTTGGTTCTGGGCTCGATTCCAGGTTAAGGAGTCTTTTGTATGGGAGACTGAGCTGTGTGTGGCGCTGTCCACCATGTAAGACATTAAACCACGGTCCTAATTACCTGTGGTCATTATAGATCCCATGGCACTGAGTTCCGAGCTTTTGAAAATGTTATGCTAGTGCTTGTTCAGAGCAGTTCATAAGAATAATGGTCTAGGCCATTCATTGAGTCTTCTAAATAGTAGTATCTCCTGCCTGTATGCTCAGGCTTTCCAACATATTTTGGATGTAATTGAAAAGATTCTTCAAGAGAAGGCCAAAGAAAATGCCATTATATAAAACATGACAATGGACTGCAGTGTGCTAATATTTTAATATTCTTTCATTCAGTGCTTATGATTTTGCACTTTTCTCAAGAATGAAGTGCCATTATTCTTCTGTGTTTACTCGACTACGGTCTCAGAAATTTCACTGCATTTATTTTGTGACCTGCATTGTTTGTTGTACAGATGTGTGGAAGAAGGACTCAGTGGTTGCATTTAGTGCGAGAGAAACTGGCTGCTGAATGCGGGGATCTTTTTTCTTCTAATGGAAACATTTAATATGAAAGCTAGGGAGTGAGATTACTATTGGAAATAATCACATGAGTTTGAATCCCCCGAAACTTCCTGTTGGTTGGGATACAAAACCAAGGAGCTCCTGAATGAATCAAAACGGCAGTGAATGGAAAAAGCTGCAGTCTCTGGAAGTGACCTCTGTTGCGTATTGTTGACAGTCATTTCATGCTCCATCCATCTCAAGCTCCATATAACTTTTTCCACTTGCATCTTGAATTGTAGTCCCCAGCTTGTAGATTTTTAGATACACATACAAATGCAATTCATTGTGTAGAACGAGCCTCTTTATGAATGCTGGGCTCTAATTGAACAAAGTGGGAGGCAGTTGAATGCCCCTCTTTAGTATTCCAGTTGTTCGCTGTCAATCCTAAAAATAATGGAATTAAATAAATTTTGTCTCATGGTTTTCTGTCACATTCTCATTTTCTTTGGCTGAATTAAATGAAAATGCCTCACATGAGCATGCTGAAATAGTCACAGTGAGGTTGAGTGTTTTTGATAGCATAACCATTCACATCAAGCACGTGGAGTTTCTATATCCCCTGAGGGTTTTCAATTGGCTTAATCTTACCAAGAAACAAAAAAAAAATCAGTTTTCGTCTGCGGCTTTGAAGGGTATGTCTAGAGCTGTGCAGGGGCTGCCTTGAATATTTATATGTCTCTAGGGCACCAAATCGTGCGTTCTGTAAGTGTCTGTGAGATAGCCATCAAACTCATTGAGCATGAAGGCTCTTAAAATGTACTTACAATGAATATTTATTTGGTGATAAGAGAATTTAAATCAATACATTGGCCAGCATTGCTATCTATAGTGATGACTGTATTATGTAAATTTGGTCACTGTCTCGTAATGGAGTGGTTTAATTGAGGAGGCTGACTCTACTGCATGAAGTACAGTACTGTAGAGCAACACTGCTTCTATTGGCTCTTGTTTTTAGCATCAGTGTTACGCTTGAGGAATCCTGCTGCGTTCAACATTTAGGAACATTGCAGCATATAATGAGAAATCCCAGTGTTTTACAGATGTGCTTAAGATTGAATTGTAGTGAATGCAAGGCATTAGTTAAATGGCAAAAAAAATAAGGCAGTTAGAATATCTGTGGTGGCACTGTGGCTAAGGATCTGTGCCTGTAGCTGGAAGGTTGCCGGTTCAAATCCCGCGGCCGGCAGAGGAATCCTACTCCGTTGGGCCCCATGGCTGACCCTGTGCTCTGACCCCAAGCTTCTTTCTCCCCGTCTGCTGTGTCTGTGTGTCACATGGAGAGCAAGCTGGGGTATGCGAAAAGACAAATTCCTAATGAAAGAAATTGTATATGGCCAATAAAGTGATCTTATCTTATCAGAGTTACAGCCTGGAGGATAAATTCCAAACAAATTATGATCAGTTATGGCTTTGGCTTCAACGACTGTTTTGGGTAGCTTGTTCCATGCTCCCACCACTTTTGGGTAATGAAATGCCCTCTTGTTCTCTGTCTTAAATGCACTTCCATTTAGTGTCCCTTGGTGTGTTCTAGTATGTTTCACTATTTACTCTGAAGCCCACTGGGTTGACTTTCAGTGCCTTTGAGGATATTTGAATACTGAAATTGTGTCCCTTTGTAGTCTTCTCTGTTCAAGACAAAAATGTTAAAAAGATTAAAAAACTGACTCATTTAGTCTGTTACAGGACATTCCATTAAACCCTGCAGTGCATCTGGATGTTCTTCTCTGTATTGATTTCAGAGCAGCAAGGTCTTTTTTACAATATTGTGACCAAAATAGTGCGGAAAATTCTAAAATTAGTGCACTACACAGTTTTTACATAACATCCTTATAATTTAAATTGAATGTTTACTCTATGTCCTGTTCATTGTGTGTGTGTGTATATATATAAAAAATATTTTTTATTGTTTCCTGATGTTGCCTGGAAGATGATGACCTCAACATAAATGCCTTGACTTTTTCACAAATAGCTTCTTCAAGCTCAGTTTTTTCCATTTTCTACATTTTGCTGCTAGGCTTCTGAAGCGATACAAGACACAAGAACTGAACTATATCTGAACATTAACTGTCAGTTTTCCGAATTTACATAGCATATTGTTAAACCTCATATTATATACTCCTGAGAAATAGTGCCAGGTGACTAAAACCAAATATAAGCTTGTTTCCTTATAATTGTTTTCTATTGCTTTGTTGGGTTTGTCTGCTTCCTTCCATTTTAAACAATTTTCCTACTGTGGGAATTATTTACAGTAATTATGGAGGGTGCAGGAAGTTAAGTGTGTTGTAATAAACCCATTTCATGTTCCTGAAACATGGCTTCTCAAAGTAAAAATCTTTGCTGAAACCAGGACTTTTTATTGCAGCCATTTGGAGTTATTAATATTAAATAAATACTTCAGTATTGACCGAGTAACTTGAACTTTTGCTTGTGTCTCCTGAAAAATGCATTTTATGTGCCATATGCTAAATATGGAGTTAGTATTTGGAGCAAGTCTTAGTAGCAATTAGTTTTCACTTTATAATTCATCTGTTTTCTTTTCATCAATGTTATGTATGTGAGAAGACACTTGTGTTGTGTGCAAGGCAAAGAGATCTATGCCTCTCCAGTCATGGCTAACAGATGCTCCAAAGATTTTGGCACGAAGCAGATGTTATTTCTGTGATTGGGATTAACATTAAAATACAAGACAATGCAAAATGCCACGTGCACAATCATGTGACTGAAATGACACAGCTTGAAGTATGAACATCGCCACCCAGTGCCCCTTCATTTTCTTCTTAAAATATCTGCTAAATAATGAATGTCTTCTAGTTCTTTCACAGCTCGTGGAGATTGGTATCAGAGTTATGTTGACCTGAAAATGCACTTGATTTTATTGTTCTTGGGAGCAAAGAGATGGAGCCATTTGCAGAGCCAAAAATAGTTCAAATTAACTGTCAGACAGAGCTGAACTTAGCCTTTCCATTATACCATTGTGGTTAACAGTAGTTGTCAGTGGGAATGATTTTAATGGGATGCATACTTTTATCAATAAGAATGCAAATAGACATCTAATGGGTCTTGTGTTGTGATAGTGACAGTGGCAAAGCTTTACTGTAGGGGTCCAAAAGGCTGTACTTTGGTTTTAAAAGGACAAATCAAGGCACAGTATTCTGTATCTGTTTCTGAATTAATTTTTTAAAATTGCTTGTAATTTTTGTAGGTACATTAAGAAGATCTCTTATAAGAACTGTACAATGGAAAAAACTTAACCTTTTTGCTGGACAATTCAGTTCAATAACTCTTGCTTTGTTACATTGCAGACTAGAACACTCTGGCCTCTCTCCTATATTATCATATAAGCCTGGACCACTTCACTGAAAGGTTTATGCTCTCAGAGTTGTTGAAACATGTTTGAGAAGATTGGTTTATTTCAACATTTGCAATTTGTAATTGCCTTTCCTTGTAGAGCTTAGCTAAGTTTGAAATATTACATTAACTCCTGTTGGTTGTGGAATCCTGTTCATTTGACCTGATACAGATGCCAATAGCAATTTCGGCATTATAGGGCTACATTTCTCACCCTAAACAGGGATCTTAGCTGGCTGGGAGCCTTAATTTTCTTATAGTTTAGGTTTATATAAAATAGTATGGGTTTGGCATCCACAAAAATGTGAAGGTTTTATGTTTTATTTTGTTAATTTACCAAGAAAAGCAAATCGTAGGTTATAAAAATCAGATTGTTTTTTTCTCCATCTAATGGAGTCTGTCATAGATGATATTCTCATTTTTCATCTTTTACCCCAAAATGTCTGAACAAATTCCCCCTTTTCAGCAGCTGTCTTTGTTACTCCTTGACAATCTCTCAGCTGACATTTGGAACGAGAAAAAAGATTCTTTTGCACAGTTGTGCCAAATGTTGCTTGTTCTTTTATACAAATCATAAAAAACATCCTTTTTCAAAAAGAAATAGTTCATTTCCAAGGTTGAATGTCAAAATATTTAAGAACTTTAAAGTTTGTTTTTAAACTGCAGGTGTGTTTTTCTTAAGACTTTGAGACATTAGGCTGTAGTTCCATGTTTTCTCACAATCCTCAGAAGTTCAGTTTGTGTGTCTGAGGAGTGGGAGAAGGGAGGTAGTTTTGCCAAAAGGTTTTAAAGGTCGTGGTCATAGTTCCCCTTTGTAAATTTAAACTTAAATGCCGCAAATCATTTTTCGAAAAGTCTATAAAGTTCTAGAAAGCTCTTTGATGTTTACTAATTTCTGCCGCTGTGTGTTGTTCTCCACTATATTTGACTTTGTCGTGCTTCTTTGTGTTATTGTATCAACAGAGTAAATGTTTAATAAAACATTAAACACAGAACTGAGATTCCAGATGTATCACATCACTTATTTTTTAAATTCTCTTGCATGTTGTTGTTTTGTAAATTGTGTACTGTTCTTTAAATTGGGAACACCTGTCACCCATCTCTCTGCAATTAAAACCAGACTTATCCAAGCTAAAACTTTATGAAATCTGAAAATCGGATATAGAGGGAGGGACTTGGGGATCAATACCTGAAATTCTCTGGTGAAAATGGTCAGAATTCTTTGTGTTCTGATTTAATAAATTAACCTGAGGTCATTCAGCATTCCTACACTCGGTGAGGCATTTCTCCAAGCTGAAGTAAATATTTTATGAAGTTTCTTTTGAACTCGTACAAATGAGCTACTGTGGAACACCACATGTTGTTGAGGGACCCTTTGATAGGCGTTAGGAGTTTTAATTTACTGTAGGAACTGATGATAAAATGAAACCCTGAAGATTTTTACTTGTCTTCCTACTAACAGTCAGTTGATTAATGTGGTGTTTAGCTGTTTCTGGGTAAATCTTGTGGTTTTCTTTCGTTTGTATCTAGATGTAAAAGTGTACTGTAGAGTCTAGCCTTGAAATGCACATTATTTTGTTTCTATATTTTTGTGAGATTTCTGATGTCTCCAGTCCTTTTCACTGTTTTATTAAAGCATTTGTTTCACCTCATTTTGCTGTGCACACAGTAAGTGTTCCTTGGGTGCTGTGTATACATACAGCTCATGATGCAGAAAATGTCAAGTGGATTTTCATGAGCTGTTTGAGGAGGAAAGAGAATTCAGAGAATCATCAGATATTAGGCATGTTTAAAATGAACAAGTAATTTAAATAGATTTGCTGTAAAAAACATTGTCTACACATCTGTATATGCATAATGATGTATACATATTTAGGCACGTTGTTCTTATATATGCATGGGTGGCACAGTTCCACAGTAGTTACCATTACGGCCTGGCAGTACTGGGGCCCTGGGTTCATTTCCGGACCTGGTGGTACTGTCTGTGTGGAGTTTGTATGTTTTCCCCATGTTCGAGTGGGTTTCTTCCAGGTGCTCTAGTTTCCTCCCACAGCCCAAAAACATACTGGGCAATCAGCACAACACCAATTTACTTAAAGCTTTCACCCGTGTTGTTCTGCTGTTTTGACTTTGTCTACTATTACTGCATATTGATTGGGGTGGGACAAAGCCAAGCTTGTCATTTAACAAAGCTTTAAATCACATTGATCAGAATTTTCCCAAGCTTTTTCTCAACTCCGGGTAAACTATAGATGATCGGCCAAAATGAAATCTGTTGGCTAATCCATCACATTTACCAGTTAAATCTGACTGGCTCACTCTTAATAATAATTTTTCTTTACACTTGCCCAGTGCTGTAGTTTTCTGAGATTTTGTGCATCATTAGCATCATTTGTTCCTGTCTACACATCCAAAAAGTTACAATGATGCTTATTTGTGCAACAAAATGTGTCAATCAGTCAGGATTAACTGTTGCTTTCAAACAAATTAAAATTTCACAAATTTCAAAGAAAGAAAGTGAAAAGGGCAGTAGAGTGCAAAATGTCTAAGACTTTTGCACAGTGGTTTAATATAAAAATGAATTATAGAATGGGGAACTTCTCAATTACTCATTCTGCAGGCTTTTATAAAATTGGCATCTTCTTCCTCCATCTGTTGTAATACATTGTAATCTCTAACTACAATACACACACACACCACCTGCGAAATCTGTTTTTAACGTCAACACTTATTTCGGTTACATGAAAGCCTGTTTGAATTTATTTTAACTCCATTTTAATTAGGGTATCATCTGGTAGTAAAATTGAAACTGCAGTGTCAGAAAGATTGCTTTCCAAAAACTGGGTCTGAATGCAGAGATGTTCTGTGTAAAAAGTGGTTAATCGTATTCTTTTTTTTTCTATTGTGAGATGTAGGTGTAAAACAGCTCTAAACTAAAAGGTTATTTTCAAGCTATCTGAATTTTCGGTTCTTTTATCAAAGGATTAATGGAGTGTGTTTGAGAGTACAGAATGCTAAAATTAAATATACATGTAGAAAACTTACAGGTCTTGTCAGAATGTGCTGTCTGATTTAGTTTTTTGTTAAAAATACTAAAAGGAGTTTACCGTCCAGTTTCTGCTTTCATATTCAATACAAGTAGCAGTTCATTCAATTTCAGTGTTGATTGAAACATGAATAGAAGCATTATTGAAGGGCTGTCTCTTTATATTTGTATCAATTTCAATGTATTCACCAAAGAAGGTAAGAGTGTTATTATTAAAGGCTAATATCAGTCAGAAATGGCAAAGCGAAGCTGATGTCCACGAGACTAATAAAGATGTCCCTGTAACACAGCTGGTCAAATATTTAATTCCAAGACATTTTTGAGAAACATATGTAAAACGCTTCAGTCCGATTGCTGTTGTGAAGCAGGTGGTGTTTACCAGTTTTCTTGTCTTTACTACAATTCTGAATACATTGTGAGGCATATGGTTTTAGAAACAGCCTTTACCATCAAGCAAGAAAACGAGAAGGGTCTGAATGCAGAGTGTTCGAAACGAAAGAGCACTTTCATTGGGTTTCAGGTGGAGGTTAATGTGAAATGCGTGCATATTCAATGGTCACAAGGAAATGGAAGCACATTTTAGGGTGGTTGTGAATTTCAGGAAATTAAAATTCTTGCAGTTCATTTTAAATGCTGTGTTTTGGAGATAACTCCATGAAGCTTTGCGCTGCTAGCAGTTTAGCACCCTTTCTTCGAACTCTGTGCTCAGGA
The DNA here is from genome assembly GCF_055471065.1 of Atractosteus spatula. Taxonomy (NCBI): domain Eukaryota; kingdom Metazoa; phylum Chordata; class Actinopteri; order Semionotiformes; family Lepisosteidae; genus Atractosteus; species Atractosteus spatula. Next base: position 5,624,760 of record NC_142717.1, read on the forward strand.
AATGTGCTAACTGGGGAAGCCCACAAACTAGTGCTCAAGGGCAGGACTTGATACCAAGGAGCTGTGTTGAGGAATGCACTGTAGGTATGCACTCCACAGGTGAATGTCTGTGCTGAAAGGAGGCTTGGCTTGAGCTTTTTAACCTATAATAAAAGAGCATTAAGCCCTCTAACAAGACACCAGCTTTTGTTTCATGTTTCATTTCAGGCAAGTCATTTTTTTTTTAATTTATCAGTGTTTTCCTCTCTCATTCAGATGTTAATATATGCACTGCCAGTGAAAGCGTATTTTGCCCAAGATAAGCCTCTTAAACCTTTTCCACATCCTAATCACATGTGCAAATTAGTGGATAGCAGGTGCTTGTCCTTCTCCCCCCCACCCATCTTGAAGCATCAGGGGAGGTGACAGCGTTGGCTGATGGTTATTAAGTTAGACGTGAGAACAGTATCCTGCAATGATCGTTTCTGTAATTAAGTCTTCATGGAATTCCAGCTATGTTGTATGTGGTTCACAGTGATAATCTTTACATTTTGAAGCCTTACAACTGCCACTAATGAGTTCCCTTTTAAAAGTCTCGCATTGGGGGGAAAAAAAGTTTTGATTTTATTGTGTAATGTGCAATCTGCCCAGTCTCATCCCTCTTCTGTTTTGGTAGTCCTGCATTGCTAATTGACAAAATATTAGGAAATCTCGACTGTGAGATCTCATTAAAGCACAAGACCCACTGATTCCTACAGTATCCAATAGTCTGAGGGGGGACAACAAAATCAAGATAATTCAGCTGTGATGGCAGCAACAGGCATTGCTAATTGCCGTTTTGTTGATGAAAAACCGCGTGTCTAATTTCCAAATAAATAATAAATGAGCTGCAGTAGTGGTTTCTGTTCCCTCTTTTTTTCAGGTAATAAAGGTGGCCAGCACTGCCTTAATCATTATTTACTGTAGATGTAGAGACCACAAGGGCAGCCTCTACCCTAATTTCGTATTCATTTTAGCTTTGAGCAGATATATGTAGGCCTGCATATTTTAACATGCTGTTCGAAGGAAATTCAAATTCTCAGTGTAACAACAGGACCAGTTGAGGGCTAACCCAGAGGGCTCATTGCACAGCCCACTTATCATCTCTCGGTCCCTGCCAGTGGAACTGTGTGGTGCAGGCATGCAGGAATCCTGCTGTTCGCAAGACGCGACCTCCTTGCCGAGCTGCTGTCATTTAGCAATTTAGAAGTGAAAGGGGGTGTGGGGGGGGGGGGGGGTCATCCTGAATTTTCTGTTGACAGCGGTGCTGCACTTAAACCTCAAACAAATTGCTGCTGCCTTCCTTTCCTGTCCCTGCGTGGGCTCACAGTGGGGCACCTCAAGTCTTCACAGTGAATACGAGATGCAGAGATTGGAAAAGTGAGGGAGGGTTTTAGAAGAGGGCTTTGTGTCCAAGAAAGCCTGCTGGTTATTTTTGGCCTATTTCCTTTTGCTTTCATGTGCATTCCAGTTAAAACTTTTCTTTTTTTTTTCTCCTCCAAAATCCAGAGGCTTTAATCCAGAGGATTGCTTTGTAATGCCGGGGATCTGAGAGTTTGGCAGGAGCAGGGCACACTGCAGCGTTGGTGTGTTGTCCTGATATAGTGATACTCTCAAAAAAAAAAGGGGGGGGAGGGGGGGGCAGCTGGTCTGCCTGTGCCCTCTTCATCCTTTGTGGCCACATGAGTCTGCTAGGCCTGGGGCACTCTCACTCTCTCTCAAGTGCTTTTTCATCTCTGGGCAGGACGGCTCAAAAACAAAATCCAAAAAGGAAATAATTAATTTTTCTTTCAAATGGCAGAGAACAAGTGGAAAGTCTTACCACTGTGGTGCCTTTCCTTTCAGACGAGGAAAGCCTTACTTTATGTACTTGAGTTTGCGATGACTGTGACGCCATAATAGCCAGACTGACTTATGCCTGCTTGATGTGGGAACTTGGTTGGGTCCATAGATCTTAAAGGAGCCTAATGCAAGTCTTTTTTTTTTAATTATTTTTGCTTGGCCAGAGCAGGGTGGGTGGGGAAGGAAAAGAATCGCTTTCTCTCTAAAAACGTGGGGGATGCAGATTTGAGGTGCATTGTAGAAAATCAACTCTTATGTTGAAAGAGGAAACCATTCTGAGAAATAAATTATGGAGGACTGGCCTCCCGGGGGACGTGGCGGGGGTCACTGAAGAGTTCTTGTTAGCTTGGCTGGTTCTTGTTGCCAGGGCAGCTATTTCCTCGGATGGCCAGAAGCACGAGAGACCTTTCGCAACATGATCTGAGCGACACTGCAGGGTAAGAAAGAGCGAGTCTCCTGATCTAACACCCCCCAGCCTTTCACTTGCCGGTCTGATCATAACGTTTTGTGTGCTGCTTGGTAAAACTGCTTCAAAAGACAGTAGAGAAACCCTGCTTGTCTAGCGCTTTGTTCATGTTTACTTAAGAGGGTCTGCACAGGTCAAAGCTCACGCGCCAACATGGAAATCATTTGCAACCAATTACTGTATAATTCTAATTTAGCTTGGAAGATAATGGTAAATGATTTAAGACGCACGCACTCACACGCCATCTTACATTAAAATCTTGGAAAGCTTTCTGAGTCATCCTTGTGTGGTATTACAAGCTTTATGAAGTCCATGGGAAATATTTAGGCTTTCCTGTATGGAAAGTTTTAGGTTTCAGTAACTCAAGCTTCTGGAAGTCACTGACTGGGAATGCAAACATTGATTAGTGCTCTGAGACATATTCTCATGGATGTCAAAGTACTTAGGGGAAAGATCCTTGTGGATTTGTATTTTGAGACAAGGTTGTACCCTCTTGTATAAATTACACTACTGGCTTACTGAACTGTGTCACTTACTAGGTCTGCCTTGGTTATTAATTGCTCTGTCTTGACTTGGCTTCAGATGTTTTCAAGTAATGGTCCTGTCTGACAGTGACTGACATTTTTTTTTCCCCCCCATTTACAGTGTAAGTCTTCCCCTCATTGTCAGTTGTCCAGACTGCTTCTATTGTAGGTGATAGCCGTGAGCTTAAGGCTGAGGCAAAGGCATGCTGGGAAATGAACACGGGCCTCTCTGTGCCAAGAGTGTGACTGGCTACAGGTCAAAAACTTGGATTAGCAGTCACTAGCACTGGGCAGGAGGGAAACTAAAGCAATTCAGTTTTCTCTCAGTGCCAGCTGGGCTCCCTGTGAGAGCAGGGCCCCCTGAAAATGACTGGATGAAGAGAAGTTTCTGGGTTTCTTATTCCTATTTATGTTCAATTTGTTTATGGGTTTTTCAGGAAAAGGAGAGAATGTTACATGGTAGCACATACGACAAGCAACAAATGTGAACAATCATCATGGCATGACAGACTTGATACCTAAACGTACTCTGTAAATCCAACAATAATATAAAAACAGGAATGAAAGAGTAGAAGAAAGGAAACTAGAGATATGGAAGAGATAAGCGAAGGAATAATTCCTATAGTTTTTTGTGCTCTGCATACAGAGATAGTTAATTAGCGTATCACTTCTAAATAAGCTTTGTTCTGGGATGTATTCCAGTGAACTTGGTTCTCTCACAAAGCGTCCCACTTTCAGAAGAGCATGTCATTGTGACCATTACTAAAATAAAAAATAGCAAATTGGGTTTGAGAACACCCAGCTGATGGTGTATGTGCGTGGGGGGGAGGGTCGTACAATAATTTTTTGGTGTTCCAGAACAAGAACAAAAGGTGAATCTCAAATAAATTTTCTTAACTAACTTCTTGAATGGTGAAATATTCCATTTTGTGGTTTCAAATGTTTTGCAAAGTGAGCAGATGGGAGTCTCACGATGTTATACATCTTGGGATTAAATCTCGATCACCATGCTGTGCCTGTGCAGATCATTTTAATCACACTATACTTTATCTTTCATGTTCTCCTCTGGCATTTTTCAAGGAGGGCTTAGATATTTGTCAGCACCACCTTCTTATACTGATTGTCAGTTATGGGTATTTTATTGGAGTAGGGGGGCACAGCGGTGTGTCAGTTTCATATACATCTTTTGGCCCAACTGACCAGAGCTGTGTCATCTGAGATGCTAATTTATGGAAATCTGGATTATGAACGGTCTTTTCTTTCATTAATTAGACACCCAAGGTCTACATACTGTACTGTAGAAAAAAAAAACAGATGGAGCATTATATTTTGTAATGTCTTACGTGCAGAACCATTGAAATTTTCACTTTAAGTGTAAAATTGAAATGCAACTTACTTGATACTAAGGGTTTTTTTGTATCTCTGAACATTTAGCGAAATGTTCTAGCCATTCTCATGGTGTCTTGCTTTTTTAAAATTAACAGCCGTGACATGGAAAAAGGAGCAAATACAGGCACAAGACCCTTCTAACAACTTGGTTCTGTGCATTGTAGGTTCAGGTGCAGATGCTTAGTGTATATTTGTACCTCTAATGCCTATAGCCATGCTGGGCAGAGTTCCACTATATCTGGCAGTCCTTGTTTAAATCTGACAAGTCTTACTCCGTTGTGACTTCTTCTGTAATGGAATTTCGGAACTATTGTTTGTTTTTTTTTCAGCAGCCTTTTTTCTGAATGATCACATCAGTTACAGTTGAAAGTGATTGCCTTGGTATCATTTTTTTTGTATAGAACTAATGCAATGTTCAGTTTGTCAATGGAAAGAGACATCCATGGGAAAATTGAATGTTTTTAGAGTGAAGTCATGGTTTCAGAGTTGTCCTGGTGTATATTACAGTATTTCTTGTATTTGTCTGGTATATGTTAGAGGCATTTGTTGAGCTTATTCTGATGTGGGGGTTTCCTCTAGGAAGGTTGGAGCCACTGCTATATTTGGGATTGAAATGTCAGTGAAGAGTCGACAGTAGATGAGTTTTTATTGTCAGTGCAATATCATATGGGCATTGGTAAGAATCTTTTTCAAACAGGTCCTGTATTTTTCTTTGTCTAATTAATATTATTCTATAGAGTGAAACCCATTGATTATTGCCTTGGCTGTGAAGGCCAAATCTGAAAAGATTTATTGCCCATAGAAAGGATGCAAAATGTCACGCATTATCATTTATTACAGTATGTTCGATCAATACTGAAAAGTAACAGTTCCGTAACAGTTGAGAACAACATTATTTTTTACAGCAAACATTAAGGTACTCATTTTCTCTGAGATGCACTAGGCTTAAGCAAAACAAAAGATATTTAAAATATAGCTTCCTAGCTGCTAGATTGAGAAAGGTGCTCTGATATTGTGCTTAGATAGTATGGCACTTCTGATTAAAATAGAGCTGAGTAATGAATCCTCAAGTACAGGCAGTCATTTAACAATATTACTTTCATTCTCAAAACCAGATGGCAGAAATGCTTGGAGAAATTACATTTTATATCGCAATGAATCAAAGATAAAGTATAACAAGAAAGGGGTTCTTGTAAAAACACAAAAATAGAATAATTTTCTCTTTTCTTCCCCCCCAAATATCTGTGTTTTGGAACAAAGTGAGTCATATCTCCCTTTGAAAAGAATGGAGTTAGTGTCAGGCTGTAAGAACTGGTTGTAATAGTACCAGAGCCACATGCTGGCACCATGAAAGTTATGTCTTTTATGTTTCCTGCCTCCGGGACGTTGTGCTGTAGTGCAAATTTGGCATCAGTGGCCTTTCAGTCTATCTGCAGGCAGTTCTTCCTGTACATGTAGTAATTGTTACCTAAGGCACAACAACCACAGGCATAGCATAGAATGCAAACATGGAATAATCACTTTAATTAAAGCACTTACTTTATCTCATCTTACTAGCGTTACAGTATACTTACTGTATAATATCACCAAGGCAGTGTCCTTGAAGAAGTTACTACAAACTGAAGTGACAATAATGCGTGAGGAACTGTAGCATGCAGTTTTTGACAAAGGTATGTGGATCTTGGAAGGGAATATCCATTCCTCCGGACTTTTTGGAAAGTGAGACTCTGCGCTGTTATAACATACCCCCCCCCCCCCCCTCAAGATACAATGACATTCATTGTCATTTGCTGCTTGCGAGGCTGAAATTCCATGTCTGTTAAGGCATATTTGAAGGACATCTGAAAGGATATCTGATCATCAAAAAGAACTGTTCTGAAAAGCAAACTTTTGGAGAAGATCGCAGAAAAACACCGGGATGTTGAAAATCCTCACCCTAGGCAGTACAAACAAATGCTTGTTCAAATCATTTCCAAAGCAGAAAATTCTGAAACTGAGCAAAAGATCGCCCAGTGTAACTATCCTACCATTAACTGAGACATGCTTTTTTTTTCTTGTCAGGATGATGTTGGGATTGAGACCCGTACGTGTTTGTGTATATTTTTAGATAAAGTTGACTGCAAATCGCAGACAACAATGGTAAAGTGACAACTTTTTCCCACTCAACTAATCAATAGCCTTTAGACCAATTCTAATTGTACTGTTGCCCTTGAGTTTTTGTTGGAATCTTCTCTTTTTCCAAGCTTAAGAGTAAGTGGCCCTGAGTATGCTTTTTTATGACAGTTAATCTGCGTGATCTATATAGAACACTTTCGCGCATTTACACTGGATCTCAGTTTTCAGTGGGTTTTTTTTAAAGAGCTATTGATGTTTTTCTTTTTTTCTAAGCAGTGTTCCTAGTGGGGGGGGGTGGCGTGTTCCACCGGGAAGAGAAGTCAATCAATATGAAGTTTCACCACCTCATTTGGCAGGAAATGAACGCTAACTTTATTGAACCTGTAACATTTATAGTCTTGCTCCATATTTCAACAAAGAAGGGTTATGGCTATCGGTGACACTTCATAGAAGCACTTCGTTCATTCATCCATTGTGACAGGTTAAGTTTCATTTTCCTATAGATCCTCCTATTAACGTGATCTACCACTGGTGTCATCTTTGCTTTCAAAGAAAAAAAAATGATGTTGGGAATTCTTATAGAAAGAAATGTAAAACTATGTTGAGCCTTATCAGTACTGATGATAAGAAATTACTTTCTTGAAAACTGTCACCCAATTATTTTTCCTCTGAATGGGTATTAAAATGGTACAAAAGTCATGGCTGATGTCTGGTTATCAAACTATTAATCACTAATATAATTTTAGCTATGACTTTGCATGTGGCCAGCCCCTGTAGAAATCCTTGGCCCAATAAAAAAAAAAAGGAAATGTGGCATTTTTGTTTTTATGTGTTGGTAGTCATGATGTATTTAAAGAAAATAAGAGAAGGAATTCAAGAAATAAGAGAAGCTTGGTGTTTTTAAAACACGCTAAAGCTGCAGTGTCCTGTTACCAGTACTGTGTGCTGCTTGGGCTATGTTTTTATTTCCCCAACATTAAAAATATTAAATAATGACCCTGCCCTAGGTCTTTCATTAAGAGTTTTCCTTCACAATGAACCAAGTTTTTTTTTCCTTTCCCTCCCAGTCGCTTGAATAAAACGACGGGCTAAATCCTGAATGTGAACGGGGTTCGTTGATGTGGGTTCGTTCCTCTTACATATCTGTACAAGCAGCTCGAGCCTGTAGCTTCAGTTCTGAAGGGAAGGGATTAACTGTGGTTCAGGCCTGTCGCACTGTTTTCACAGTGAGGGATTCTGGTTTGTCAATACTGCTCACTGCGTTGTTTGGCTGGTGCTGCTCGGCAGAAGCCCTAATGTTCCCACCCCTCCTCCCTTTTTCTTTTCTTCTACAAGCCACTGGTTTTAAAATAAAATCTGCAGAGGCATCGATTACACAGTGGGTGAAAAGGGGGTAAATCTGGCTTGTTGCCTGGCTGACGTTTGGACTGACCTAAATCTGTCGCCTAAACGTGGGGTCTCGGACTGACATCCCTAAGGTGGAGGTGGGGGGGGGGGGGGGTCCATTTCATTGGTTCTTAACATTGCTGTACAGTAGCTTCTGTATCTTGAGTCGAGTGAGTCTTTCAAATCGGCAGAGACAGGCCTTTTCAAGACAAATATTCTCAGCAAATACTTAAGTACCTTCAAACTCTAAAACGCAAACCAAATGCAAGAGATCCAGTGGGCCCTAAAGGACAGTATTTAAATATTTCTATGCCCCGTAGAGGTGATGTGGAAGATTGTCAGAAAACAAGATTTTTTTGTTATAAAGCGGACAGTGTTTTTGTAATTACTGAAATTGCCTACAGAATGTGCATTACCTTTGTTAAAGTATTGAAAACATGCTAGAATTTGCTTTTATATTTCCACTAAACCTGTCTAAATGCAAAAAATGTTGACTAATTTTTGCAGTGTAAGTAAAATAAAACTTTTTTTTACTTAGTGTTACTAAATCACAAAAAAACTGCTGTGCTGGCCTTTTCCTTTTCTCTGATATTCTCCTTAATTGGTCACCAAAATACTTGCTATTCAAGTGGGGAAAAAAAAGCTAGACGCTTGTTGATTGTAAGGTTTTATTTTTATAAATGTGGCTACAGGCAATAGAGGAGCTGTAATTAATTACATGAAATTAAAGTCATGAATCTATTGACAAGGAAGTCCATCTGGCCGGGCTACCAAAGCAGAAAGCTCAAAGGCGAGTGTTTGGGTGATATTGTTTTATTGTTTAACCTTCAGCATCATGTTTAGGACAGCTGGTCTACTTTTTTTCCCCCCCCTTTTATTGTTTAAAATGACCTTGGTGTCTTGGAGGCTTTTCTTAAAATGGACCTAAGTAAAGGTACAACCATCTAAAACATTTGATATCCTCCAGGTGTGAGATCCCCTGCTAGCTCAGTGTCCTTGGTTACTAGTCCTGGTCTGCACACTTTCAGGTTTCTGTTCCAGCCGAGCTCTCCATTGAATCCTTAACTGACTTCAGAATTTCAACTGTTTGACCGTTTTCCATCGCAACCTGGAGGTTACCTGTCGATTAGTGCATTTCAGAAGTAAAAAAATAAAATCCCAACCTTTCAAGTAGGGGAAAAAAAGACTTCTGTTCTAATCCAACAATTTGCTAGTTTAACTTCATTTAGGAAATTAAGCTCGGCTGACAGGAAAGCCACCAGGTGTAGGATTGGGAACTTGGAACAGATCAGCAATTTCTGACAGACGACACATTTGCCAATTTTCTGATATCTGCAGAATTGTTTTATATATATATAGCTACAATAGGTTACAGAGTTAACGTGGTACTATAACACCCTATTTTGTCAAGTGGTCCCTTCCAACATAGTTTCATAATGTTATGTAAATGTTTTTTCCTCATATGTTTAGAACAAAATATCTGTTTTATAAAAAATTAGTTTGTGACTGGTACATTTGAGGGCAAGATTAAATTCTGTTGGTACTCAGAAGGCTGTGTTTGCTATAGTAACCAAGGTCATTACTGACATAGTAAATACGTTTGGTAAATTAATCTACGAGCCTTATTTTAATTCATAAAAACATTTTTAGTTGCATTTCATTCTTTAAATACTGCATTTTTTTTTGTACCATGAGCTTTTTACCATCGGTGATCAGAGGCAGCAGATTTTAAAATACACACGCTGTGCACGTGTATTTAAATTTGCAATTTCACTTCACAAGGCTTCAATTTTGTCTCATTTAGATGTGATTGGAAGATCAATGAAAACTTATGGGTGAGCATTGAGAGCTTGTATATCTCCTTTTCTGCACCAAGCAGTGGTATCATGAGAAATGCATAGTCATTTTGACTAGTGGCAACGTGATCACATTGCATTTTAAGGGCTGATAAGATAATTGGACAGGTTAGAATAAAGCAAGGTCTATCAGGAAAACAGCTAGTCTTTAATTGCTGTCCAGAAAACAGAAACCAGTCAAAATTTCTAAAAAGCTATCAAGAAAATCATCTTTGTACATTTGTACACCGCAAGTCTTTGTGAGTGCCTGTGAGTAAAAGGAAGATGGGCACAGGTGAAGTTAGTAAGGCTCAAACCAGGCAGGAAGCACTTTTCACACCCACCTCCCTAATTTCTCAGTTGTGCTAGCTTTTTGCATGCAGTACAATCTGCTAAACTTTTATTTAAACGGAATACTTAAAAGCCATGGAAACAAGACGAGATGTTTCCATTTATGAGAATCCATCGAGATCTGTTTGGCCTCCTTTTTCACACAGGTAGGGGAATAATGGAGTTCTTCACACAAACCTTTTAGCAGCATTTTTTTCCCCTTCCCTGTCAACAGGAAGGAAACTTGTGGGCGAGGGTCAGATATGGAAGAATGAATAACTGCCCAGACCAGCTGCCTGCCAGAAACATGAGCAATCTGTGTATTCCTGATTGTAGGATGCGATGTGGGATATACTTGATTATACTGTTTGTTTCCATTTTGCGTATTTTTGGAGATATGGGCTCTTTTTTTTAACATTCCTGGAAAACAGTAGGCAAAGGTTATATGCAGTGTAAAGAATGTACTGCTTTTATACAGGATATGCTTCAGTCTTTGATTCCACTTTGTGAAACATGGCATGTTTAGGAGTTAGGAGGGTAGTACATGTATCAGATGTGTATTATAGCTGAGGAGGTTATGTCCCAGTGTTTTGTTTGTTTTTTATAATGAATCATCTTCAGGTTGAATCCATAAGAGATGAATATTAAAGGTGCTGAATACTTGATTTAAGAGACCTTTATCAGGGGACATGTGGTTAAAAAATGAATATGATAAACCTTTATAAGGTTCTTAATTTTGCATCATTTAAATACATACGGTAATATAAAGCTTATTGTCCATTTTCAATGTATTGCATGGATACTGGGAAGAAAGTTTTACTTGAGCAGTTTGGGTTGAAGTTCCTTACTGAGGGGTTCCACAGTAGTATCCCTTATTGGGACTGGAACCCAGAAACAACTAGTCCTGATTTCAGAGCCATAACTCCTTCTTTTTTATTTTCAACAGCTTCAGATCAGATTTTGTTGTTTACTTAGTAGTCAGCTTTCTAGAAGTATGGAGCTATTTGCTGTATAAAAACTCCCATTAGTTTAATCAGAAGAGGCGTTGATGGGTTTTATCTGGTACGTGTTTTGCCACTACAGATGACAACAGTACAATGCCAAAATCCTAACTCATCTGGGTATGGACGTGTCCAGTTTGGTCAGAATTTTCAAAGTACTTTTTGGTTTTTCCAGCTTTGTTGTAATCTAGCTTGGCTGCCGATGGTAAGAGCCTCAAAACGATTTAACTGTAAGAAGGTCTGCCTTGAATAAATTAGAATATGTTTGCAAATAAATTACTTAATTAGGTTTCAGACATCTCATGAGGGAAAAGACTGAAACAGATGGGCCTGCAAAAGTGTTCACGGTAATTTTATCTGTTGTTTTTTTGGGTAAAAGTTTTACACACTCCAAAGTTGGAACAGTAAGATAAAAGCTTTTTTTCCAATCAATCTTTCAGCCAGTGACCAAAAATGTTTTTCAATTCCCCTAATGTATCTCTGAGTAAATGCTGCTCCGAATTTTGTTTAAGGGGTTTATTGATTTCCGTTTAAAGACTGTCATTTACTTAACATTATGAAAATAAGATTACGTAGAGCTGTGATGTAGTTAGAATTGATGTGATCTGGGAAACCATGACTGATTCTGTTGTGTGGAATAGCTGGGAAACTATGTATCCACTTGACTGTATAGATAGAGACTGGACCACTTTAAACTTAATCCGGAAAACCAAACAGGGTGCTGTCTATACGGTGGAAGTTACCAGGCAATTAACTAGTTTCAAATACTGTTTTCAGTTGCTACCTGGAATTTTGCTTAATTCTGATACAATTTTAAAATGTTTTTTGTTTTCATTTTTATGTTACAAAACTATACAATGTCAGCAAACATTTGCTTTCACAGTCCTATGATCTTGAGTAATTGTCTGCCCTGCAGTGGACTGGTGTCCTTTCTGAGGTGTACTTTGTCTTGTGCCTGTTGCTTGCCTAGCGAGTCTGAATTGGATGAAGCAATTAGAAAGCAGGTGAGTGGGTGGCAGGATGCTGGGTCATTCTGGGACATTCTTAAATCCAGGAAGAAAAGAGCTCCTTTCTCACCGAAGAATGTTCTTCCACGCTGGATAATCTGATTATTTTAATCGATATAATATCTGGTAATATAACAATTTATTAACAGTGATAAACTGGGGACAATAGCTGCCCTTTGAGTGCATGAGTGTGGCTATTAATGGTGTGCATTAGGAAGGGGGACAGACACGGACATCCTGCTGTTGATGCACAGACGTCTGTTTCATTTGTGTTCCTGCATCAAGGTACAGGCCTGATGTGGACTGTATTCAGCCTTCTGCAGAAATGTAAATATATACGCCCAGTGCTCATAATCGTCTTGTCTTCAGGCCAGCATGCAGTCTCCACTCAAGAGTGATCAACTTGAAGAGGGTGTACAAAACAACGAGATGTCTTACTTCATTAAATCTATCAAGGCGTTACTTGATACTTACCTTATGTGAATCATTTTTGTCTCTTCTTTTTGGCTGCTTTGTTAGTGTAAGAAATGATGGAAATGATTGAACTCATTTATCAGTACAAAACACTTTGTCTGCAGACTTGAGGAACAAAAAATTGAATCCTACAAGACAGCCTCCACCATATAAAAAAACTCTCTGTAGATCCTTAGTTCATGCTGATCTTTGTAGGCTTCACACGTTGGGTATTTATTGATTAAACAAGTCTTTTTAGATTGTGTGTGTGTGATTCTCCTTGGTTAGGTTCTGCTTCTGTACTTCGACTTCCAAGTCAGGAGATCTCTTCATGCTTGTTCAAGTGTATATTCGGTTTTAAACGCAGATTAGGATTTTGTACATGGATTAATGTGCATGATTACTCCAGATCTGAATTCCTAAATGCATATCCAGCTGTCGAACTACGGCTTCCCACTTTCCCTCCATACTCACCCTCTTTCTATGCTTAGCTTTCCTGCCATGTTGTAGTCAGAGGTTCTGTTTTCCTTGGCTCTCCTGTGCTCATCCAGGCTGTTCCTCCAGAGCTGATTATATGCAGCAACATCCACAGTTCAACCACTTGGATAGGTTTCTGAAAGCTTGTGAGACAAATTAATGTTTATGTAATTTAAGCTCTTCATTTATTAGGTTATAAATCCATTCAAAAGGACTGGGGAGTGCAGTCTGTTCGCTTCCAAAATTAGCTTTTCTTCTGGTGTGTGTGGTATCTATTTTCATGTGTGATGTTATGTGAAGCTGTATTTAGTTCTTTGAAGTTCATCCAGAACGTTATGTATTATGTTTTACAGACTGTGAAAGCTTTTTTTTCTCTGAATATTTGTTACAAGAAAGCCAATTTGAAAATATTAAGCTGATTGTTTTTTTTTTTACCAAATGTATGTTTGCTTCCCAAGAAATGTGATAAAGGGAACTTGATAAGTTATGACAGAAAGGTGAAAAAGAGATTTGAACCATTAAGCAGTGAGGTTTTTTTCTGGGCATACATTTCTAAGTCTGGAAAACTGCAAACCTAAGATAGAAACATTTTTAAGTTTTAATATTTGATATTAAATGTAATATTATAACATTAAACACATTGTTAAAGTATTTAAACTTTGTAAAGAGTTTTGTGATAAACCATCTTTTTCAAAGGGAGTACAGGGAGTATTCCAGGTCTGTATTTTTTTTTTGTTAATGTTTCAAGGCATGCAAACAAAACCATAATGCAACCTAAAGAGAGGCAAGTTGAATTCAAACAATATATCGGATTAAGTGCTACTGCATATGACTGTACTCTACCACTAACAGCAAGCACATAACATCTAAGCAAATGGGTTTCAGTTTTTAATTTAGCAAAACTTTTATTGCACGTACATTTTCTTTTGTCTTTGCACTAGCCTGTTATTGAATCAGTAATAGTAATATCGAAACAAGTCACATCAATTTGCGACTTACTAAAAATGCATTACTTTTGACAAAGATATAGTCCCTTAGGGAACTTTTGCTGTGATGAATGGGACATAGAATGGTGTTATGTGTGCAGTTAAGTTAAGAGTACATCATTTCATCATTAACGCACAGAGGATGAGGGAAAACAATTATTCCAGTGCATTGTTCATGCATTAAAATGGCTGTAGAACTTAAAGGGTTAAAGTGTTTGATTTGAAATTTTCTTTTATATAACGTTAGAGAAGGAACTGTACATGGTGTAGAAATGTATGGGGTGTATGTTTTTTTAAAGGAAAGAATAATTTGCCCATATGGCCATATATGGAATATAATTGTTAGCATTTTAGACATCAACTTCACAACTGTAGCATAGTGCGACGCTGAGTTTGAATGAATGCCTCCTGGCTACGGTAGATGGATAGTTATGGATAATCCTTTTTGGGTGATTGAGATTTGAAACAGCGAGTGCTTGTCAACTCAGAGACGTTACTTGTTACAGCAGCAGAAATCCCTTTCCAATGAAAGAAGAAAAGAAAGGGTTATATAGTTAACATTTGGTAGCAAAAGAGTGTTCCATTTCACTGAGCAGTTACAATTCATAAACAGAAAAAGGACCATAAGCCTTTCTGTGGTGACAATTACTCTTTTCTCTGTGATGGTTTTAGGATTTTAGACAAACTGTATTTAATAAAAATGAAATGAGAAGACCCGCAAGATGTTTTGAATTTTGATGGAAATTAAACATTAAAAAAAAGACTGGGAAAGAGCGTTTCTAGGATTTTTAGTGGAAGAGAGCAGCTTAATGGCTCAGAAATGACAGTAATGGGTGTATGTACGTGCATGCTTTTTGGTGGGTGTCTAGTTTTCTTTCTCTATATGTCCTTGAAGACCTGAGAAAGCAATAAGATCACACAGGCCCTGTCAGGAGCAGATGACAAATTTGCACAAGTAGTACAAAGACATGAGGAAAATGCTGACATTTCCAAACTGAGACATACTGTAGCATCCTGAAGCCATCTGGAATTCGGGAGAATAAAATAGAGGAGAACATCTGTTAGGCTCTGTCAATATACAGCTAACAATCTGATTTGCTACTACATTTGATTGGTGCAATATGAGAAGCAGTCTGGGCAAGCAGAAAATGTTCACTGGGGCGCCTGTCAGGGGCCAATACTATTATTATTATCATATTGGCAAGAAGCTCTTAATAACTTGGAGCACAATTTTAACCGAGAACCTCAGTAGACTTGAGGTTTAAGAAATGTAGATGTTGCAATGCAGTGTCCATCTTGAGAACTAAGAGTTAAAGTTGATATGTTGTTAAGCAGATTTAAGGAAACACACAACCCACAAAGAAAAAATAGAGTACGTTTTTATTTTTTTTTCCCGTCGTATATATGGACAAAAATGATGAACAATTTATGAAACCTTTCTAAATTGTAACTAATATAAGCCCCAATTCACAATAATCCCTGGAGAATGTGGATGTTTACATATTACATAGAGTAATGAGCTATATGTCTCCACAACTAAATTGTTTTCTGTAACAGAATAAAAATAACTCCATAATTCTTCTTTATTTTTAAAATCTATTCTTATTATTTAGTAATAATAGCTGCCATTTGTCTAGTTGGACAATTTACTTTGGTCTGCGGTACAAGACCCTTTACTTTCTTACAAAACCTATACTCCTTATTGAAAGTATAATACTGCAAATTAGATAAATGTTTATCTCTGCAACACGAAACTAGGCTATAATCTAGTCATGATGGCCTTTGAGTTTCGGATGCTAATAGGAACTAGCAGAAGCATAGTAATTAGATGCTATTACTGTAATTAATTTGTTACAGTGAATACGATCACAGAAGCAGTTGTTTTCATTAAAATACTGTGGACTGATTTGTACACACAGCTATTATTTCTGCATAACTGAGTCTCTGGTTCAGGCACGGTCCAAAAAACATCAGACCCAAGGGTGATCTTTTGTCAAGTCATGGCCTTTATGCTCTTAAATTAGTCACTTTTTTAGCATTCTAGATTTTTTGTAAAGTCAAAAAATGAAATACTGTGGCGGCTGTGTGATATTGTACAAAAGTATTTCTTTCTTAATTTACATTTCACCTTGCCCTGCACATTGCTAAGCAGGTCCTAGTACCATTTTAGTTGTGTGTAAATCTGGTACAGTGTGTGTGAACGTGACTGGATTTAATCCTGAAAAAAAAGAATGGACTTAATATGGGAATGCTGACCACAGAGTCTTCAGTGGCTGGAGTTAGGATGTTGAAAACAATGGGACTTAGCTTTGGCAGTCTCGCCTTTTTTCTATAAGTGCTGAATGCTTTTAATTAAAACACTCCAAATGGAAGCAGTTATCTGCTGCCTGGTGTTGCTATGGCAACTGTATTTAAAGTTGCAGAGAGGCCTTGTTAAAAGGTCACCTCATCCCATCAACAGCACAGCAGATGGGGATATATCCTGATTTAAGCAAAAGAATATAGAAAATAAAGGCTTTTCTGCTTATGCTTTTTTGTAGTTTAGAAGTAGCTTTTTCATGTCTTATTTGGAAGAAGAGACACTTAAATGTTTCAACATAATCTCATTTTTGGGGAATAATCAAACTGAAATTACATTTAGAAACAGCAAACACAACTGGAAGACTGAGACATGAATGGTCCACTTGTATTCTGGTATTGACATTTTCTGTTGCTCTTTTTTAGTTTGTTTTTTTCTCAAGGTTTTGCTACCAAAATGATTATATTATAGACTGTGTAAGATGATGCAACCAAGTATTATTTTTTTTCTTTTGAGAGATAGTATGACATCTCATTTAACTCTGCCAATATATTGATAACCTTTATACAAACATAGTTCTTATATATGGCCATCTGACATTTAGGCTGGTACGGTAGCTTTTTTTTCATCAAAATTAATTGAATTTAAAATGGTTCTGCAGGCTATTTTAATTTCTGTTTTTCAAATTTTATATGTTGCAAGATGTATAACAGTCTTCGCCACTAGACAACAAGATGAAGGAAGAAAAGGAAAACAGTGGAGGATATTTCGTAAATATAAAATTGCCTTTCTCCGCAGGGCCGATTGTTGGGGGAAAAAAAACAATTAAGAAGATCAAGAAATGAATTAAAATGTGCAATTGATGATACAATCAGGCTACAAGGCGGTAAAACGTTGTAATTGCCCCCTTGAAAATTTGACCAAAATTGCTCTGTCACAGGGACACTCCTAAAACATAACTGTAAATATGTGTCAGTACTTCCCTTCGTACTCCATTATGTCTATACAATTCCCGTCAGACTCCAGCCTGTGTCTGGCTGGAGTTTTACGTCTTCAGAAGCAATTACAAGGCAGCAGTATAGTGAAGCTTGGAAGGCCTGCAGCACTCATACGTGATTCCTAAGGAAAATATCCCTCTCATCCCCAGAGATCAGAAGATATGGTAGTTCCGTTATGAGAATCATCTTTCCCTGTGACATTAATTCCTGAGACTTTTCACATTTACCTTTTGGTTTTTCTTTCTCCGAAGCAGAAAAGAACCCTTGTGTGACACCGTTGGCTTTCTGCGTCGGGAATTGCCCTACCCACAGTGCATGGATGTTGAACCTCTGTCACACACTCTTTTCATCCATATTCGTTTTCCTGAATTCCTGAGCTGTTTTTACCTTTAGGCGCACACAAGATTTGTTTTCCATTTAAGCCCCATCTTCCACTTAGTCACTGTATCAGCTCACAGGGGAGTTTTCCTCTTCCATTTGCAGCTGTACTTTTTCCACTGACATATTACATCTTGTTTGTGATGAGAAAGAGAACTGAAGCAAACTTATTTCTTTTTCTCCTGGCATTTGCCAGAAATAAGTGGACTGTCTTCTTAGCTGAGACTAAAGCCTCATTTTATTACTGCTTTAAAGTGCCAAGCAAAACATTTAAGTCATGAAAATTTATGGAGATTATATTGTCTCATTACAATTCAATCGACAGCTGGGTGAACTTGGTTTTACACCTCTTCAAGAATCTTGTCACTGGCCTTTGTAGTTATTGTAAACTACAGTAGCATAGAAATTAAATGCTAGAAGTGAATTTAAACTGTTTTCTTCTTCTTTTATATCTGCATCCTGTTGAAATTTTTCTTACAGGAAAAGATAACGTTTTGGTGTTTATTTCTTTAAAAAAACGTTTCCCAGTAGTCACACTGCCCTGGATTAAACAGAGCTCTAAATAATTCTGCTACTCACCAATGTTAACAAACCGTCTCGGTCTTTAGAGGAGTGCCAGCTATTAGAGAGAAGCAAAAGATCTCTGGCTAAGAAAATCCAGAATTAAGGACTGGTTTTGTTTATAATGGGGTGAATCCGTGATTAAAGAGCGCACTTCTTAAATTAGTCACAGAACCCGTGATGGGGCTCTTTAGTTAGCTAGAAAGCACAGTATAGTTGTATATATGTCATTTTTATTTTCGGAAAACTGATAATCCCACTGCATGGCATCTTGATTTATTTCAGATTTTACAAGCTCTAGAAGTTGAACCGATGAGACAGAAAAAAAGTATTTTCTTGATTCACCACTTATAAATTTTGCCATTCATTCTTCTGCTTTTTCTCAACATCTGTTCGAAGGTGGAAATTTTCAGCACATGGTATTGGTTCATGTATATAAAATGTTGCCTCTGTTAATGTCTGCAGTGGCTTGCATTGTGGTTGATAGGGAATCCAAGCCATTTTCCTGTTTTTAAAGGCTATCTTGGTTTGGGGAGTGAAGGCTGTTCAATGTCAAGATAAAACATATCGAAAATGTTTTGTAACATGTCATGTTCTGCTGTGGTAATGACTTCCTAAAGAAGACTACATCTAACCTGAAGTGAATGGAATTTTTTTTTGGTTTAACCATTTATCATTTTCTGCAAGTAATGATTTGTCTAATGAGAGAGAGAGAAAAAAAACATTCTAAGATTGTGATTATATTTTCTTAATATACAAATTACAGGGCTCACTTTTTAGAAAATTTGTCTCGCTTCTTAAAACACACCCATGTCATATTAGCGAGATTCATTGCCGGATTTGTGTGGGTTTTGTCATTCCATTCCTGAGAAACGCTAATTACAAACATGCTGGAAGCCTTCAGAAGAACTGGCTGCCTGCGTGTGAAAGTTTTTGTTTTGGTGACTCATAACAGCTCAAATGTGTGTGTCTGTACACTGCAAGTCTCCGATATACATGAACATCTTACATCTTGTACATTAAACATGGCATTTTGTGGGAGATGTAATATGCTCCACATAATTCCAGTTTGCTAGTCCATAAACTTTTAGTTTACAAATTTAAAGTTTTAATACAGTCTCGCTGGCTCTGTGTCAACTCGTTTAGGATTGTAGCGCTCTGTTCCCCCTCTGGTGTTTTGAAATGCTAAACTTACACCTCATTAGAGTCAGCGCAAGTTCTGCATAAAGATGGCTACCGACAGCTGTGTGTGTGTGTGTTGCATTCAGAACTTCAGGGTGCTGTTGCAAGAGAAGCAGATACACATTGCACTTGCCCTGCTTTCTCATTCCAATGCTAATCATCCTGGAAGAATGAAGCTACATCAATGACTGCACCTTTCATAGTCTGCCCTTGGGCTGTTGGCAAAATATATTTTTCTTATCAATTTTCAAGGTCACACAAAGATGTTGCTGCAGACTTATAAAAAGAGATGAATTTCAAAGAACCAAGGCTTGCGTCTTGATTCATACAATAATTACCTTGCTGTCTCTCCGCTCACTCTTTAGCTCAGAGACAGATTAGCAAGTACTTAGGAAACAAATCCATTTTTTTTTTGTTGTTGTTGCGTTATACAAGGTATTAGCTCGCTCTGTTCCAAAAGAAAAAGTCATTATCTGCTCAGTTCATGTTACACTTTATTGTCATGGCTTACTTCATTGTGAAATCATACAAGAAAAGGTTTATATCATGTGTTACTTTAGGACTTTAAAAACTCAGTGGGGGCAACATCCTCGAAACAGTTTAAGCTCTTTTAATTCAGTGCACTCGACTCATTAGTTTACAGAATGTGAAGCTGGAAGAGGCTAGGGGCTTTGCCGGGCAATTTGCATGCCCCACAACTGGGAATGTAAAGTTCTAGAGTTCCTTTTAATTTTTTAAGGCACTGATTTTGGAAGTAGTGTCTTTACTTTGAGCCACATCACATACGGAGAGGTAACCCAGAGGGAGTGTGGGGTGGGTCTTCACAAAATCTTCAACCCCTTTTGCTTAAAATCAAAGTGGTCATTCTATAATAAAGTGGCTTTCACTGGATCTTGGTTGTCCAGTTTATCTTTCGCTGTTCAGTGCAGGTGTCGATTTAGTGGTCTTCACACATGAAGGGTGTTTTTTTCCTAACCTGGGGAGTCTCTGTTAAAAGTGATAATGTTGAGAAGTGTGAAAAATCCCTCATCTAGGCTGCCATGGACTTTGGAATGTGATTGACAGTTAAATTGCATCTGCACTTTAAAATACCATTAAAATACCCCCATTTACACTAGTTTGTAGGGGGTGTTATTTTTTTTTACTTAGAAGTTCCTCTGTAGAGCCATTGCCTTTTTTACTGTATTTCTCATAACAGGATTAAAAAATAATCACTTAACATTAGTATGTAAATGCAATGTAAAATGGATTATGCATTGATGAAGTAATTGTAGTCAGAGCTATACAAGTTACTTAGTAACTTCAGCACCTCCATTAACATTAAAGCCTTTCTTTGATGTTATGTTGTACAAATCGCCAAAACTTCCAACGGTGCCGTCAGGTTGTGTGCCTGCTGCCGTTTCTCTTGAAGGAAGGTGGTTCTTGGTTTTGTTCTTGAATGCAGTCACGTATTCATTAGCTGCGCTTTATTAATCCATGCAGATTATTAAGCTCCTCATCTATTTGTAAAACCTCTTCTTTTCATGTGGGGGAAAAAATGAGGACCTGTTCTTGACTTAGCCCAATTTAAGGTGATGTATAACAAGATGTTACTCTGTAGAGCATTGAATTTGTGTGACGAGAAACATTAATTCTAGTGAAAGATTGTCCATTTCAGATGTCGACTCGTATAAAACAAGACAAAGAGCTTCATACTACAGTTTTACCAGTTTGGGAAATCGCAATATCAAATATTTTGCCTTATTGATGCACTTTCTGCAAGAGCCTGCAGTCTTTATGTAACAACATAAACATGGTTACCAACGTTAGGAGACAATTAAAACCATCTGGTTCTTTTGGTTACTGGTAGCCATTGATAGTTGGATTATATCCATGTTCTTATGTTCTTGGTGTTAAAACGTTCCTCCTATTCCCTTTTGATAAGGAGTTCCACATTGATTCCACTTGTGTCCTTTGCTTTGTGTTTCAGCGTTGAATCTGAAGTCTGACTGACGTTGGGTTGACTTTGCCAGTGCCTTTCTGGCAAAGGATCGATTTCTTGGATCGGTCTTCTCCGTTTCAGACTAAAACGATTCCATTCCATTTACCCTCCCATAAACCCACCACTTCTAATTTACAACACCACGACCAGCCAGTTCTAACATGCGCCTTCCCTCCCCCCCACATTTCCATTCAAAAGAGAAGTGGTACGCCGGAGGACCAAATCTTTTCTCGCCCAGTTCATTAAAGCGGTCAAAACAAGGAATCATAACTGACGTAGTCGACACAAACGTTTTATAAGGCTGTGAGATGTTTAAGAGACGTCGCACAGAAGAGCAAATTCAAGGAAGCGGCCTAACAAGCGAGGCTCGAACTTAAATTACAGTTCTTTGTAACAGAACATAATTACTGACACTAGACACACTTTTATCAGGCTACGAACCTCGGCGGTAAAGAATACTGTGGCTGTCAACCTAGCCGGATCTCGGGAGACAGTGGTGATAACCTCTAGCCTGTCCAATCAGCGAAGGAGCAGAGTAAAAAGGCCCTGGGCTCTGGGAAGGTATGTGCGGCATTGCTGATTAGTCATCAGACATGCACCAGAGGCAGCCTCTGCTAGCAGAGGATAATAGCAAATTAGGAATTCCAGGCAGCTTCTTAATCCAAGTGCTGAGTGAAGCAGCGATTCGGGAAAGGTGAGAGTTAGGTTTCTGGGAGAAGAAAGCAGCCCATCTGTGCCACAGGTTCCCCAATAGAGCTTTAAAACGAGCAGTTTTGGACTTTTCCCTGTGAAAATGTCTGCACTCTAGTATGAAGAAAATCATGTGTATATATATAACGTATATAGACCTGCTATGACTTTTATTAAAAGGGGCAGTTGCAGTGCCTTTAACCAAAATAATTTTTAATTAATCCAAGACTCTCAAGCATCAAACTGGACATACTGTAGTCCATACATTGATGTACTTTGCAGTGAAAAAATCAGTGGTAAGGGCACAAGGCTTGAGAGAGGAGAACTAGGAGTCCTAACTGACTACAGTATAGAATAACCCATTAGCGATCTCGGTACAGCTTGCCTCAACTTCTGTGCTAGAGAGCTCTTCATAGTGAATGGTGTTATAATTCAGGAGCCTTCCTTATTCAGTTTTTATGTCGCAGAGTTTCTTGTCAATGACAGTAGCATAATTAAGAGTGGTTTGTTTGGTGTAATTTTATAAATTAGGCAGTGAGGCATGGCTTTGACCCAAAAAAAGCACTGACAAGATAATATTTAAATGATTCTGGGAGCACCATGTTTTTGTTTCCAGTAAACTCCTTGGCTTCCGACCAGAAACTATTAAAGACAGCCAAGTTATTACATTATATCTCAAATTAAGTCATGAAGAGTCTGTTTACAGCTGTGCACTCTGAAGAGGTGGTAATTACAGTATATTTTTAAGCAAGGTGTTGCATTCAATTCATCTCTTTAAAATACGGTAAGAGCGAGATGAGGGTAAAATATTCAGTTGTACTAGTCTTAGTATTACTAAACAGCTATAGTTTTTTTTTTAACGAAACAAAAATAAAATTAATAAATGTGAGTTTATATAGGCATCCCATATTTATGTCTTGGAGCTTTTATGATTGTTAGACTGGCTATGGGTTGTCATTGATGATCTTTAACCCTATAGTGGACATTCAACACTACTGTCAGCCTTCTCCATATAAACAGCAGGTGTAGAGGAAGAATTGCCTGCTCTTTGTGAGAGAAACTACATTTCTTTTTAAAGACTTGGTTAGGAATGCTGGTGGGGCATTAGAGAGAGTATCAGTTACAGATGATAGTCCAAGAAAGTAAAATAGCTAGTTCTTAGGTGTCTCCTTGTCATTGTAGCTACAGGACAAGCAGATTTGCCTTTGTGTGCTTTGTGGCCTGTTGTTCAGAGCACTGACCAAATGAAATTCCAGAGTCCCTAGGTGTCGTATTGTGTTGGCTTGCTCTGTTGAAAGATTAATAATACCTCTGTGGGTCAATCTGTGAGATGTTGTGCATCAGTCACAGGCTGAAGGGTCATCAATAGCAGAGCGCCAGGCAGAGACAGAATTGAGTTATGAATTATAGTGTAGGGTACAAGCCCTGCACAGAAACTGGGCTGTTTAGCCCAAAAGCTTTTTAGGTGAGAATCCAGCATCTGAGACCCTGCTTTAAATTCCTCTGCCCAAGCTCAGTAAAACGCAGGCCCAGAGTAACACTCTCCAGGACCTGTGTGCTTAGGAGAATAAACTAATTGGAAGCTGGTGTATACAATTGGAGGCTCCACGTCATTATAAGGTAAGGTCAAGGTAATTGATTAGAATTTCTTTATAGGATTTCACTTTCTTGAGTTAGAATAAGAAAATATCCATTTTTGAAATGGAGGTGAAGTGGCAGAAATGTCATCAACTGGAAAAAGAGTGGAGCTTGCATCTCCAGTTGAGAATGTCATCTTCCACCCTTACAAAACGTCATCTTTTCTATTATCACTGCCCCGGTCATCTCTCTGAAGTTGGCGTACCCACTTTTGTTCTTCGACGTCACCTTAGTATGTCATTTTTTTTTTAAATGAAGAATTTCCGTTCTCAAACAATTCAAAGATTTTTGTTACTCCCTGACCTTCACATGCGGCTGAGATCAGACAGAAGAAGTAGCCTTTTTTTTTTAAATTGACTTTTAACGTCGGTCAGCCTGCATTTCTTCGTAGTCCCCTTTAAAACCCATTTGAGCTTTGAAGTTAGTTTTGCAGTTTAATTAATACAGCATGGGATTTTATTTACACTCAGCAGGGAGGCCCCTAATCCTCTCACAGCAGCCTTTTCTTGTGCAAATTAGCTGTACATGGTTATTTAAGCAAATGGACCTGCATGGCACATTCTTCCTAATTACAGAGTTTTTGAATGGAAATTGGGCAGCTCCGATGTACCGGTCTTGCATGAAGCAAAGCAGAAAAACGTCAAGTGTGAGACTGTGCGTGTGAAGGAAGTACATTTTTTGTTTGTTTGTTTGTTTTTTCTTGCTTTTCTGACATGTTTCCTTCCTTTTATGTGCGCCTTTGTTGAATTAATGGTTGGTAGACTTCTGAATGTGAAGTTTTTTCCCCTCCGACAAAGAGCAACTTGGCCGCTTTCTTAGCGAAAACCAAAGCCCTTCCATGGGAAATAGGTGCTGTTAATCCTAATGTTCTCAGAAGGGTTTAGGCTCCTAAACAAGGCCACTTCTGTCTCGTAACAGTGGGCTAAGTGAAGCAATTCTGTTGACATGCAGCTGCTAACTGCAACTCCTTTCCCTGCTGCACTTTTTCACACAAAGCTTTGCTGTTTGTTCCGATTAAAAAAAAAAAATAATTCCTTTCTGTGGATTATCACCTCTGGCAGATTAAATGACTATGGAATATTACTCAATGTGTGTTGTATTGCAGCTCTAATCTTCCAGACGCTTCAAAGTCCTTTGTATAATGTCTTGCTGTTTGGCAGGAAGCTTGTCTTGTGTCCTTTTGATACCGAATTGTGACCAGACTTTTGACACGTCAATAAAAGAAACTTTTCAACTATATTAGTTTGGCATCTTAGCTTTTATTTTTTGTTTTGGGTTAGGTTTAGTCCAAAGGATGCCAAAACACTTGACATATAAGTGGGGACCTGTTTAATCTATCATTAAGGACAGCCCCCACCTGGGTGACGCGTGGAGGCCATTGTGCACACAGTAATTGCTCAGAGAGGAACTTAAAAAGATTACCAGGGTTAACTAATTCCTTACACCTTTATAATTCCTGACACTTATATAGCGCTTTTCTGGACACTCCACTCAAAGCACTTTACAGGTAATTGGGGACTTTTTGAGAAACACCCTGGGACCACAGAAAGTCAGGACCTCAGTTTTACGTCTCATCCAAAGGATGGCTAGTTTTTACAGTATAGTGTCCCCGTCACTATACTGGGGTGTAAGGACCCATGCAGACCACAGAATGAGCGCCCCCTACTGGCTCCACTAACACCTCTTCCAGCTGCAACCTTAGTTTTTCCCAGGAGGTCTCCCATCCAGGTACTGACCAGGCTCACACCTGCTTTGCTTTAGTGGGTAGCCAGTTGTGAATTGCAGGGTGATTATAGCTGCTGGGTTAATGGCCTTCTCCTTCAAATAGTACCATGGGATCTTTAATAACTGAGTAGTCTGGACTTCAGTTTAACGTCTCATCCGAACGACAAAACCAAATGATAGCTGGTGGTTTGTAGGCTTGTGTTTTTCATGTAAGCCAAGAGGCTATTTTATTGGTCACTAAGGACGTTTAAAATATTGTAACAGTGCTTGGAATTTTAAAACCAGAAGGATACTTATAGTTTAAAACCACATAATATATATTTTTTTGTTTTGGAAAAGCCATTTCCCATTTTTTTAGCCTTAATGTGGGAATAAGAAAGTCATTTAAACAATATGGTAAAATAAACATTTAGTGCCTGTGTGCAGGCACTGGAATTTTTTTTTAATAGGGCCTGTGCCCTTGTCCCCTGTAGAATGAAGCTGCTTGAACAGCAGAAAAACAAACCTGGCCTCTTCCAGTTGACGCGTGAAGGGGCCGGCTGTCATCTGTTTATTTTGGGTTTTTTTTTTCCTTTACCTAGCTTTATCAATTACAGCCTATACATGTCAGGTGGAACCAGGTTTCAGTCTTGCCTCATTAAGTTCACAAGTTGATAATTCTGTTTGCGAGCAATTAAACAATCCACCAGAGAGGCAGGAGAGTGAGTGCGCCTGTGGGTTCAGGTGTAGTTATAGCAACTGCGTGAAAACGTGTTGGCAGCCTGCCAGCCCCAATGAGCTCTGCTGTTCCTGCAGGGTCTGCGTGGACGGGTCTCAAGCTCCTTACTGACTGCTCACAGTGGCTCTGAACCACACTTTTCAGTTCAGTTTTCCAGGCTGGGAGCTGCAGCTTTTCTTAAACCACCAAATGTGGTTTTCTGAGGCTTATTTTGCTGCTCCAAAGGTGATTTCAGTGGGAGTCACATTGCAGGGAAGAGACAGGTGATTATCCTACCCATGCTGGGGAGGTTCTGCCCTGATTAGGGCCACAGAGTGCCATTTTGAATGTTACAGAAGCCCACAGGGATAGCTGTCTCTGTGTGTACATTAGAATTCTTTTCATGTAAATTACGGCTCGTTTTTATTACCTGTGGATTTAACAAAGTTATGTACATTTTTAGCAGCTTCAACGTTTTTTGGCATGGGTTTTCCAGTGTTCAGCAAATGTGTTTAATTTCTAGTAACCGTACTGGTAACTAGAAATCCAGGGATGTCTGATACATTTTCTGCAGACATCGTTTTCGTCTATGAATTTAAAAAAAGTTGGTCTCAAATTCTCTTTGTGAGGACTCTTTTGGAAATAAGTGAGATCAGATTGGTTCCTACATGAATCTTAAAAAAAAGACTGAAAGATATCCGCATCTAGTCCAGGAGTGTAAATAGCTTTTAATTTAAAAAACTGTTAAAATATTGATGACACTTAGCTTATTATTTATAAGTCACACTAAATACTTTAAATTAATTGACTATTTATACATACTTTGATGTTATACATTACTAAATAAAATGTTAAAGGTAAACAAATGCAGAATTGCAAATTTTGTTGGAGTTTTAATTTTAAATAACATGTTAGACATTATCAATATACCATTTAAGACCCAAGTGATTCTCGGTGAGATACTGAGTCCTAAACATTTTTTCCTGGACTTGGAATACTTCAGAACGTATTATACAGCACTTCACAAACTTAGCTTTTATTTTGTTGTGCATGCTACATTTAATGATGCCGTCCTTAGTGTTCAATACGCTATGCATTATGATGACATTCTTGTCTTCAAAGAAAGAGAAGTCATATTCTTTTATTGATTGGCTGCCATATTATTGTTACCACAAAGAAATGTGGAGGGCAGTTTGAGCCTTAAGCGCTCCAGCCTCTGCTGGAAAGTATGTTGTTCCAGTAAGTCCAGACTCTGTTGGGCTTTTTATGTAATATGATCCTCATCACAGGTGCTTCAGTTACATCATGTATACAGTACATTACCTTGGTCCTTAAAAGGTTTCAACAGCATACGTCTGAAAACAGCATTAAGTTGTTGGTTTATTATACCTGTAATCCAGATTTTTTTCCCCATTCATTGTGAGAAGAGCCATTGAAATTTCTCTTTTCATCCTTGAAGCCAAACTGTTTAAATGTTGATAAATTTCCCTGCTGTTGTGGCATCGAGAATGAAACTGAAAGGCCTCTTCTCTTGTCTTCTGTGGCAGGTATGACTACAGAGAAATGCTGCACAACGCCACCTTCTGTCTCGTCCCGCGCGGGAGGCGACTGGGGTCTTTTCGGTTTCTGGAAGCCTTACAGGTAAGCATCCGAGATTCCACTCCGCCCGAAGTGTTGGGTGGCTGTGGGAACAACCAGGCTGGGATTCATTTTGATTTAAGACGGCGTACACGTTACTGATCGTTCACCTACGGTTATGCATTTTAACTTCTTATATCTTAGAAGGCTGTTTAATTACACACGTCATCCCTGCCAAGGTGAGGAAATCTCTGTTGGGAGGGATGTATGACACGTTTACCTTCAGCTGCAGCCTCATATTGATTTCCGAATGTAGACCATGTGACGTGGAGCACTAGCTTCTAATTTTGTGTAGTGATGCATTCTTTGGTTCTCTAGCCCGAGTTTGATAGTGAGTATCATGCTAATGCCCTTCAGTTGACCGTAGACCTAAGAGTGCTGCAGGAAAGTGGTCATTGCTCACTTTTCTTCGCCCATGATAAATATCGAATGGCTTCACCCGCTCTGTTATGTATCCTGTAACAGAGCTAAAAGTAAGGAACCAAATAAATCCTTCATCATATTTTCATGTGGTTGCTTAGAATAACCTACATATGTACATAAGCATTTTTTTGTTGCTTGTGCTTTCAGAAATGTCAGACTCATCTGACCATAGTATATGGTGTTCATTTTGCATATGAGATATATTGCATATTTCATATCGTGTATAGTTATAGTAATTCTCAGCCTGTATGAATTCTACTTTACTCTAATTCTATGTGTAAAGCATATTGGTTCAGCAGTCCTGTACATTCTATTCTTTCTGCTGCTTATGTGACAAGGGCTAGAGAAGAAGCAGTACAGCTCCTGCTGTGAAACCTCAAGGCTTAACTCGGGCAGTTCTAAATTAACACTTCTCTCAATTGGCTTTTAGATGGCATATAACAATTAGGTTTGTGTGCCCATCAGTCTTTTATTATAAGCGCCGTATCTGGTTTATGGTGATAAGGGTGATATGGTATTTAAGCACATATTTTCATGCATAAAGAAAAAAGACTGGAAGTGTTAAGTAAATACCGCCTTTGTTGAAAGGCTTGATCATTTCAGTCACAGCAGTTCAAAATTGTTCTACTTCAAAATGAAATCTGAGAATATCATCATAGTGAATGCAGTTTCCCATGAACATCCACATTGCTTTAAAAACTGATATTTCCTGTGTCTTGAAATAGAGAAGACCGCCTTGAACTCCCTTAACTCCTGAAGGCTTGTTAGGAAAGAAGTTAGCTGATACCAGACATTGTTTAAATAAGCTATAAATGATGTTCATTGCTGTCAGTTCAACGTTCATAATTAATATAATAATCTAAGGGTCAAAATACCGTAAGAAAAAAGAAATTCCGTGCATATTATTGATCCAAATGAAAAATACCAACAAGGAGCATGAAGTGTGCTTGCTGACGTACGATAAGGTTAAAATGCTTACGCCCGTTGATTATGGGTGAAAGTGTGCTGGTAAGTTTCAACAGGACCACAGATAAACTCTATTAAGTGGTTACCCTGAACATAAGTACAGTAAATCCTGTGAGCTTCAGTAAACCTATTGAGAGCTATTAGGTTGAGCACTTAAAAGAAGAAGAAAATAACATTGTAGCGGGGAACTCCACTTGTAGCTGTGAATGTAATTTTGAGCTTGAGGAGCCTCAGATTGACAGACAGCAGTCGTGACGGCAAAACGGCGCGTGTGCGTGCGTGCTCAGGACAGAGCATATTTTTTTAGATTTCCCAGATGATCTGAAACCTTGATTGCACTTGCATTTGGGCTGTTATTGTCAGCCTCAGTTCGACTCTGCAGGAGGACGTTGAAAGTCCTACGAAAGGAGGAATCGTTAAGGTGCTGGCGGGATTATCCTTCTCTGCTTCTGTCATTACAGTGATCGCGGAGGGCTATGTTGCAATCAAACTGTCAGTTCTGCTATTATCCTTCAGGTTACTGCTGTACTGACAAAAAGGGTTAACTGCTAGATTGGTATCCCACTTAATTGGGACTACCGACAATACATCAGAAGCCTGTTTTCCTAAAGTATTTGGAGGCGATGGTCACACACACATTGTACTCAAAATGCCTCCTTACCATGCAGGTACTCATACAGTAGATGGGTAGGGTTTCCACTCTCTGGAATAGTAATGCATCATGTATAGATTAAGTGCAAATTTCCTTAGCTCCTGTCATGTTTTTTGTTATATACTGTAGGTGTATACATGTAATCACTTTCTGGGACCAGATAGTATATTAGTAGATGGGTTGTGGTGAAACAGTGTACCTAGATAATTTAATATTTGTCATTTAAAAATGGCAGAACTACCTCTTGTTGTGTGATTTTATGAATGAAATTCATTCTCTTATTTTTATATATCTAATGTAATGTTCCTATACCAATACTCACAGAATTGTGTACGTCAGCCTACATTCTTCTTCTTCGCATTTTCCCATTTATGTGGGGTCTGCTTGTTTGCACCGATTTTTCCACTTCGTACGGTCTGCGGCATCTCGGCAGGCAGTCGTCTTTCAGCCGATCCGGCCGGCGGCCTTCATTTTGACGCAACAAGGAATTTTTCTTCAGCCGGCTTGTTGCACAGCCTGTCGCTGAAGTCCCTCCTCCTTTCGCAAACGGGCTTGGGACCGTCTATGGCGGAGTTTACGTCAGCCTACATTCTGGAGTCTTAATCTTGATATTGACAAGATACTGTAGTTTTTAATATTGGACAGAAACTTTGACTATACAGTGGTGCTAGAAAATTTGTGGATTTTCTGAATTTCTGCATAAAATATGATAATAAAAATTAGATCCCAACAAAACAAATAACACACAAAAGGATATACATTTTCATTCATTTATTGATCAAAATGATCCAACACTAAATGTCTTTGTCGGAAAAAGTATGTGAACCTGTGACCCCCTTGAGCAGCAATGACTTCAACGAAACGTTTACGGTAACTGTTGATCAGTCCCGCACAACGGCTTGGAGGAATTTTGACCCATTCATCCTTACAGAACTGCTTCCATTCCGCATGTTCAGTAGAATTTACTGAATTAATGTAAGTGACCTGAGATGAGCAAGCTTTTTTCTTCTCTACAACTCGTTCTGAGGCCTGTGTTGATGAATGAGTTCTTTTTGAAACCTCTGTGCTGCACGTTTGTTACAATAACGCTGCGTTTTGAAAATCCTGCCCAAGATGTCTGCAGCGACTATATCCTCTTTACGGAGAGATGAAAGTGATTAGTTTTCTTTAGGTTGTGACACTGGATTCCAGCCCTGCTGGGAAAAACAGGAGACTTCAGAATGTGTTGCTTCAGAGTAACGGCTACATATAAGTCACGTCTGCTGCTTCGAAGATGTCAGTGCCTTTGACCTTCTTAAACATCTCAAGTTTCTTTTAATCAGTTCTACGGTCTCTAATTCATACTTCATGGCTTAATCCTGATATTACAAATCTTTGACACTTGTCCTCTTTAGTCATACCAGTTCCGCTGTGCACATTGAAGAAAGGGTCAGCTTTTTTTTTTCTTTGACCTTTTGAGATGTCATGTCCTTGGATTTACTTAATGCGGCCTCATTTCTCCAAGACAATAACCTCCTGTACTCTAGTATTTCATAGCATAATCCATTATTAATCAACTTAATTGCTTTAGGCACAGCTTAATTCCTTGAGTTTTTAATCACCTGGTTACTTCATGTTCCTTCTTTTGTCTTTGCGGTCACCGAGACTTCATTGCCCAACTAACTGCCTTTTTTATGTGTTCTTATAGAAGGTATTTTTTGGAGGAAATACATTATATATAGTAATAGTCATTACAAATGAAATTTGCTGCCTAGATATATACTGTAGCCCCATAATGCACATGATCATTGTACAGGCTATTAAAAATAAAATGGGTTGTTCATTCAAAGATGCAGTATGAGAGGCTTAATTTTTAATTGGGAGAGCATACATTCAGAACTAGAATTGTAGAGTCAATTATAGCTGAGATTCCCTTTTTTTTTTAATAATGCAGCACATAGCAGCTAGAGAATGGTGCAGTGTTGCAAGCCCTATTTAATTTAATAAGGGGTTACAAGAAACTGCTGTCATGCTGGGATTTTGAGCGACAGGGATGATAGTCCTCAGCTGTATATATGATACACTATATTTTTGTATTGCTTTCCTTTTTTGTCATATCTCCCTTTAGCTCAGGAAAAGCCATGTTATCAAGTGACTGATCCTATAGTCAGAGCATTATGTACTCCTGCTGGAATTCAGCTCCTACAGAGACATGGCGTTTAAACAACAAGCAGTAATAGGTGAATGAGACCATTACCTTTCTTTAATTGCATCATCTTAGAAGTCCAGTCCTTAAACTGTTATTTTCTGTTTAATTCTGATTAGTTAACATATCTAACGTTTGTTTCTGTCACTTCTAACTGAGCAGTGCACGTGTAATACAAAGTCTTTGTTCATTCAGCATATTAGTCACAAGTATATCATTCATTTGGATAATGACAAAAGGCATGTTTCCTTTGTTTCCTTTATGTGTGCATGTATAATTTTATTTATAATTTTATAGTTTTAGTTTTGATTTAGTGGTGAATTTAAATATCATGTCTGCTCCAGGCTGGAGCCATATTAAACAGTTTGTACAGTTATTGCATTAATATTTTTCAGAACCTTTAAGTGCTAAGTATTATTGCTGACTTCTTTATTTGTATTTGAGCCATGCAAACGTTTACAGCTGCTTCAGGTCATAAGACAAGCACTCTCAGGAGTCAGAAGGTAAACAGTTTTAGACCAGTTCAGAAAAGGAATATATGCAAGTTTTGTCAGATTTTGAAAATCTGTGAGATTAGAATCTACAGTTTTGAAATAGCCAAAAGCAGAATACAAAGTTCTACAGCACTGCGTTAGGCATAGCTTGGTTAGATTTTACCTGTTTCAGATTATTGCTACATAACTAAGCAAGAGACATGTTTATCTTCAGTTTTCAATGACTGACACAAAGCTAAACGGATTACATAGAGTGAAGGAATCCAGAAAGGTGGCATCAGACACTGTCAAGGTACTGCTTTTATTTGAGATAACACGTGATGCCCTCTCTTCTTTCAGAGGATTGGAAGCACCCCATAAACCTAAGTGTTATTCATGATAAATAAGCCCCCCAAGGGTCATCCAATTTAAATCAAACAAACCATTTTCAATTCTCATGCCATCCCTCGGTGGAGTTGAGGTGTCCTATAAAACACTTGCTCGGTTTTCCTGTTGTTTTTCAGTGGCAGAGAAGCGCCAGAAAGAAATTAATAAAATTAGAATTGAAATGATACGGTAGCTCTGCCTTGAAGCTCTTTTTCATTTTTCTAATTATTTTATTTTTTATTCTACTCTCACCACAGGCAAAGCTAACATCAGGAGTTTATACTGTTAGTTAGGAGGTGGAAAGGGTAAAGCAAGATGGGCAAATAAATTGCTGTTCAGAAATTCTGTTTCAAGAGATTCCCCACCGGTGCAAATCGCCTGTGGGTTCAGGGAACTTTGATCTGAGAATGGCAAGAGTACTAACTAGACAAGAATGCGAAATCTGCTTGTTCGCTTCAGCAATTGTGAATACCTTCCCAGCCCACTGAAGTGTTTTTTTCCCCCCTCTTAAATTATAGAGTAAAAAAATACATAGTGTCCAGTGGTATCTGTTTCTGAATTCTTCCTGACTTAAAGACTATGCTAGGGAGAATGGAACCATACCCTTTTGTGAGTGAACTGTACATGGCAGGATTGAAAAGACTTATTTGAAGGATCAAAAACTTCTCCACATCATACTTCTAAGATCACCCCAAAGGTCGCAGTAAACAATTAACCACCTAAAGTTTGAACTTTTTTTTATGCTGTTCCTATTTCACTAGTGCGTTAAGTCTTGTGAAACTTTGGATGTGCTCTTGTTCCACTCTACTCTTTTTGCCTTGCTTGTTTCCATTGCCTAGAACAGTCTAGCAATCTAAGTCCGGTGTATGGGGTACATATAAAATCTAGTAATTGTTGCCTCATCAGTGTATGATGCTGGACTGAGCAGTAAGGTTGCTATCAGTCTGCAACAAAAGCATTCTTGTTGTTCCTTACCCATATCACAGCTGCATCAGTTGGCTTGAGCTACACAACAGTGTAATGTTCACCACAACAACTGCACACATCTTCTGTCAGGTCTGTGGAGGGCAAAATCATATTCACTTGTTCATAAAACTTAAAACCACTATCTCTTCTGTCACCTCGGTTATCTCTGGCTCAGATTAGATACCTGTTTCATGTCTCAGTTATCAACATGTTAAACATGAACATCCTCCAAGCACGCACATTGTTTCTATGAGGTCATTCTGCATTGGTTATTTCTGGCATTTCTTGTTTTGTAACAGCTGCCGCCTTAAAATGATTACTCAAATGGAACAGAAAGAAAAAGAGAGCACTGGGCTGATGTCCTCTCCCTCAGTGTTTCCTGGCTTCTCTGGGTTTGTCTATTTTTGAAGCAGAAATCTCACTCTGGGCGGTTGCTCTCAGACTGCCTTCAGTCATGCCCATAGTATCCGAGCAATCTTCATTATGGAAGTGGGTTTTGGTCGCATCTTTTCACTGTTCTTCTTTTAATTAAAGTCACCTCTTTTTGAATGACTGTTACAGGTTCATAATTGCCCGATTTCAGCATTCTGTGTTCATCTTGAGTTCCGAACACTGAGTACCTGGTGTTTTTTTTTTTAATAAAATCACATGACTTTAGCTCCATATTTCTAATACCACGTAATAATGCGATTCAAATGATAAAAAAAACTAGTACATGTTTTATAGGCTGTTGATGTATTTCAATCAACGTTCAACTGCACATCTATTTTTATATCTAAAGTATAAAATAGCTTAGGGGCTTATTATATGAATGTATTTATATATCAGAGTTATACTCTAGAGGTCCCTTCCTGTAAAACTAGAGATCTCCCAACTCAGATTCAAAAGCCTATATTTGCCAAACTCAGCAGCAGTAAAAATGATTAAAAAACACTAAGTTCTTCAGTGGCCTGTTTCTGGGTTGTTTCCCCCCTCCTTTATTTGTTCCTAGCTGATGCTATTTTCGTTCAGTGTTATTTTTTTTCCACAAGATCATGTTGTCAAAGTAATTTACAGAAATGTAAATTGTACTGCTTGGCTTCCAGGCTGCCTGTGTCCCCGTGACACTCAGTAACGGATGGGAGCTGCCTTTTTCAGAAGTAATCGATTGGAACACAGCTGCTGTCATAGGAGACGAGAGATTGCTGCTGCAGGTAAGGAGCTGAGCTGGGCTGCAGTTCTAATCAGGCTGCTGAGGCCCCAGCGAAAGTGTATGATTGCTGTCTGAGCACAGACGTTCACCTTCTTTTTTTTCTGCAAGGGATTCCTGGTAACAGGAAGGCTCTTGTCTGCTATGTGAGCTGGTGTTTGAAAGTTTTAACTGAGGTCTTTTTTGCACTTAAATTACATTTTAAGCTGTAACACATTTCAGCTGCTGTACATAAAAGGCAACACTAACACAGGGCAAAGCTGCCAAGTTCCATTTTCTTTATTTGTTAAAAAAAACACACACACACGACAGGGGCCCCCTGTGGTAATGTATTTTTGTATGCTGTTTGCAAGCTTGTTGTGCAAACTGAGAAAAAAATAGATCGAGGTCTGTACTTGCGTGGAACTTTTTTGAAAAAATTGTGTGGGAGCGAAGTTTGTTCTGGAATGAGAATACTATAGTCATAGCTAATGTACTTTCACAGAAAGTTGTCAATTTGTTTTAAGCCCTCTGACCAGCAATACAGCTTGTGCAGTGAAGCATTGCAACTTGCCTATCACACAAAAGCTCGTTAGGAGCACTTTTACCCAGCGAGGTCCAGGTGGAACAGTGCCTGATCAGGTCATCTTTAAAAAGGCCTTAATTCAAAGCTTAGGTCACTGCAAGAAAATGGCCACACTTGGTCAGTTTTCTGTGCATTCCATAAGGCCTCGAATGTCACCAGAAGCAAGGGAGAGGGCCATTGGCATGCTGCAGGCAGACATGTCATGTGCCAGCGTTGCCAGACACTTTCGAGTAAGCTGCTCCATGGTGTCCCGACTGCAGAGAAGGTTTCAGCAGACTGGCAGGACAGATGGCCAAGATCCGGTCGCCCTCGAGTGACCACACCAGAGCAGGACCGACACATCAGACTGGTCCATCTGAGAGATTGTTTCAGATCTGCCACCCATACTGCTGCTGAAACTGCCGGCAGACACAATGCCCGCATCAGTGACAGGACAGTGAGGCTCCATGCTGCTGGCCTTAGAGCAAGGTGACCTGTCAGAGGCCCTCTGCTTACACCTCCTAGATGTCACACCCGACTGGCTTGGGCCAGACAGAGGCTGCGATGGACTTGTCAGCAGTGGCGTCAGGTCCTCTTCATGGATGAGTCACTCTTCAGCCTGTTCCACGCAGAGGGGAGGGCCAGAGTGTGGAGGAGGAGCTGTTGTGTTTCTTTTTTCCATCAGTATATAAAAATGCTCCTTTATCGCTTAAGCAACACCACGTTCAGTTAATATGTGGCTTTGGTCTGGTTATGTTTATTAGAATAGATAAATACTTTATTGTTCACTTCTGTGGAAATTTCTTTGTTTCAGCAAAACATAAGAGTCGTATAAAATCACATTAAATCAAAGCAACAGTATGTGATACATAAATAGATGGATAAATAGCTAGGGGGGAATGCATTGCATTTTATTGCATTTACATTGAATTTAGCAAGTAATTGTTAAACATTGAAGTATATGCATAGATTATATTGTATATTTACTTTGAAATAGACTGGACTTTTAGTTGGTTTAGCTAATTGTCATGTGCTTGTATTATTGATTATGGGAATATTGCCAAGGCTTTTCCAAAAGCAACTTTGCAGGAGAAAGCAACAGTGTTTCAAAAGGTATGGCCATTAAGACAATCCCTAGTTAACCTTGGTATTGGTTTCTTTGGTTCATTTTCCCAGTGGTTAGTGTTCTTTTTACTGGAATTGAAAGGGGGGGGCAGCAAGGGAAAGATTTTTTTTTATAAAACGAAAAATCCAGAAATGAAAATAGAACTTGTCCGGCACTTCATAAACGACCTTGATGAGACCAAAATCACAGAGACCATCGAGGAGTAACAGCTTTTAGTTTTAAAAAAAACATTGTCCCTTGTCCATTTATTCAGCCTCAAACGTGTCGGTCCAAGTTGGTTTGACCTGCTCTGTGGCTTCCAACATTGTTCCCCATCTGGCACAACGCCTGAGCGGTCGTCCAGGGAAATGTTTTGTTATGTTACAGTTTCTCATTTCCTGTTTGGAGCTGTGTGGATGTTTTAATAAGCCCCATTGCCGGAGACAGGCTGTAGGAATAGTATCAAGAGACTATTTGGCAGGCTTCCTGCTATTAATTCAGCTACTTTTCTGCCGACTAGTGTTTCCAGAAAAAAAATGTCCGTCTCACCTGGCCAGTGACATGAGTCATTGTCTACTACTGTTTTTTTTTTACAAAATTAACAATGGATAACTGCTCATCCAGATTTTAGATTTGCCTTTTCCAGTTACGTGTCTGTTAGTAGCTACTTAGTAAGAAAAATACCTGGTTTCATCAATTTGTATATACTGTACAACACATGTGCACGTGTATCATTTTCAGTGACTGAAATACTGTGACACTACAGTACTGAACATATTTTATTTACAGTATTTCAGTTTTCATATACAGTTTAATTCTATGTATTAAATCTGTTACGTGTGTAAGTCCCATTAAACAGCTCTACAGGGTACACGTATACTTTATCATGCCTGTAGCTTTAAGTGCATAATACTGTTATACTGGGTGGGAATTTGAGCTACTCAACTAAATGACTCTGTAGCTTCAATTTTTTGGTGCTTAACCTCAGAAAAAAAGAATGCTTGGGAATGTAATGTAATTGACTTCTTATATCATACTCTCTTTCTACTGTCAGCGTTGAGCTATCAGATTACTTATGTATGCTGCGAATTAGATACCAGAGCGGCTTTTATCCTGGGGCGGGAAAGCAGATAGTCATTGGAGAGGATTCCTTCAATTTTATCCAGATATATGCCCTGTTTTAGCACAGGTAGGGCTGGTAAAGATTTCTTAGTAATGTGCAAGTCCTTGCTCAATGAACATCACCACCCTTTTCCTACCCACTGCTACATGCGTCCAATCTGTCTTCGTTTCTATATCAATTGATTGCTCATTGTTAATGCCTTGTCTTACAGATCCCATCAACAGTCAGGTCCATCCATCAGGACAAAATCTTAGCACTTAGACAGCAAACACAACTCTTGTGGGAGGCTTATTTTTCCTCGGTGGAGAAGATTGTATTGACTACATTAGAGGTGAGTAAAAGGCTGTGTAGTGCTCACAGCTTTTTATTTGGCCACAAAATGCATGTAATCACCATATTTCCCCTTGGCCTTTAAAACTAACTGAAACCAATGCTTAGAGGTGTAAGGTGTAAGGAAGTCTAGAGGATCTTATTACAAGATCAGAAATGAAATGTATTCCCCAGATTCATGCAGCTCCTTGAGAAAAAAGACCTTGATGTTTATGGGTAGAGTTTAACCATTTATGGTGGGTAATAAGTTGTAAGGCAATAAAGAACTATCTGCAAATGACATAAGGCACATTAACCAGTGTTTATTTTGAATCATTTCAATTCTGCTTATCATCATCCCTGTTCAAAACAGTTACGTATTAATTTAGTTGAGTCATAAATATGTTCATTTCCCTAAAGCAGTAGTTCTCAAACTATTTGGACCAAGTACCACCCCTGATCAAACCAAAGCATCCAAGTACCACCTGCAAGTCATCTTCTCATAGGAACCCCAGAAAATCTCAATGACCAACATGAGCGCGCGTGCACACACACTCACACATACACATATAATAAATATTATAATAATAAACTTTATTTGCTATAGCGCCTTTAAAGGTGGGTTCTCAAAGCGCTTTACAGAACGACAAAAGGGACAACAACAATTAAAAATAAACCAAAAGGCGCCATTGCAGTGAGAGGGGTGAGCCTGTTTAGTCGAGCAAAGCAGATGTGGATTCTTGGTCGAGCCTTGATACTTAATTCACAACAGAGTCCAACAGATTTTAAATCGTCAGGCAGTTTCTTGACGGCCAAGGCCTCGAGGTGGATACTGCAGTTCATTTCTGGAGCAACCTCTCTAATTCGTGCAACGACACCGCTGTGTCGGCTTGTCATTGCTCTAGCACCGTCTGCACAAACTCCGACGCATTTTATCCAGTCGATGCCATTCTCTTCGATAAATTCATTCAGAAGCTGAAATATGTGCTCTCCTGTAGTTCCTGTTGGTAGCGGCTTACAGAACAGAAAGTCCTCATGGGACATGCCCTCAAACGCATATCGAATGTAAACGTGCAAATTGGCCAAATCAACGACATTTATAGACTCATCTAATTGCAGTGAAATTGCTCATCTTAATGTGCTCTATCAGCGTACTTTTGACATCATCCGCCATATCAATAATTCTATGAGTTACTGTGTCTTTCGGAGGGGGCAGCAGGTCGAGCTGTTTAGCAGCTTTTTCTCCACACAATACATGTCAGCACGCAACTCTTGTCTCCACTCAATTATTAGCGCACGCTGTATCGTAGTACATAAGCTGCGTATTCAACACAAACTTATTATATTAAAATTGAAAATATGAAAACCCGTCCCAGTTTTTCAGTGCACACAACAAAGTTCCAGGGTCATATGGCGTACCGCCTGGTGGCGCTCTGCGTACTGCGTACCACAGTTTGAGAACCACTGCCCTAAAGGAAATGGAAATGTCCGAAACCTGACACCAATACTCGATAAGGTACTGTACAAAAATGTTAACGAGATGCTTCTTGGGGCTCATAGTAAATAAGGAAAATGAAACTGGAGAGGCAGTTTGCTTTAATGAAGCCACATGTAATCAAATATTAAAATAAAAGATTTTAAAGATGTTCTTTTTGACATCAGTAAGTCTCTCTTAAATGCTAAATATACCCACCATTCTAGTTTTAAATGAACGTATGCAGTTTTATGTTTACAGAATAAACTTGTACATCTAATGTGCTTGCTTGGAATAATACGCTTCAGTGGTTATCACATTTGTTTTCAAGAGGGTGTCACTTAAACCTTTCTTGTGAACACTTTTCTGCATTGTGTATAAATTCTAGGTTTTTTACCCAGAATTATAGTCTTTAAAGTTTTTTTCTGTCCACAGTTGCATATTTCGCTCTGAATGTACGGTTAAGGAGGGTTTTTAATTGATGTCATCCTTGCATCTGAATTGATCGAAGCAGTGAGATAGTGCTGTTCAGCATTGTTTCTGATCATGGGAATTATTTCATTCTTTTAAAATTACTGTGCAGATGGATTTCCAGCTGTTAGGCATTTTTATACGAGTTTCAGTTGTCAAAAAGAAGTTTCTCAGGTATTATAGCAGAAGGTGTTGGTCTGATGTATGCTGAACCTGAAAAGAGTTATTCAGAGTTTTTGACGTTGTATTTAAAGATAACATTTCCTAGTTATACATTTCAAAAGGTAAAGAAATCTGCATCATACAACAGTGCTCAAACTAATCTAATTGTTTCCTTAACTAGCTCTGCTTTCTGTGCAGGAAAAATGAATTCTCTTTACTTACAGCTTTTCAATCAAGTAAATGTGATATTTTCAAATGAATGTTAAAAAACATTGTGGCTTCAAACACTTATCTGTAAGCTCTCTCTCTCTCTGAACCTGCAGACCTGCTAAGACACTTCTGTGTTTTAACATAGAACAGCAAAATCGGAACATTTTATTTTTAGGGATCCGAAACCTAATATATATGTTGTCTTCCCACAGATCATCCGGGATAGAATTTTCAAGCACATATCACGGAACAGCTTAATGTGGAACAGTCATCCAGGAGGGCTCTTTGTGCTGCCACAGTATTCTGCGTATCTGGGAGACTTCCCTTTTTACTATGCTGGTCTTGGTGAGTGCTGGCCAGCAGATGAGCCAAGAGTTAAAACAACATTCTTTGTTTTAGGAATGAAGATAACAATCCAGACTGATGTAGACAGTTGCCTGACATGCAAGGGAATGGATACAAATAATTTGCAATCCAAAGTGCAATCAGTTCACATGCCAATAGCCCTTTTCAGTGTTGAAATGATCCACATCTGACTTCCAAGACAGGTGCATGATAACATCAGCTTTAGTTTTGCCGAAAAGAGGTAGAGCAGTGATAAAGAGATAAAATGGAGGAAGTTGGTAGGGGAAGATTCTTTGAGTACCCTGGACTTGCAGTATGTATCATAACTTGCATATATTTTACACATTTGTTGAAAGAGAGAAATGCCACCGTAATAACATTCTATTGTGGACAGAATGCTTGTGCCTCCTTCACATCTTTTCACAGCTAAATGTATTCATCCATACTGAAACAGCTGCAAATGGCTTAATTAAGGCTAACATGCCCGTTTGTATTTATTTCCTGTGTGCCTTGTTTTAGAATATTATGAGAATATCCGTTATCCTTTGATGTAACATTGTAGCAGTACCTGGGACACATTTACATCTGTTAATAACTGCTCAGAAGAATGTATTAACATGGACTGCCCTGGCTTTGATACAGGTATAAAACCATCCCCCAAGTTTACGGCTGTCATCCATGCAGTGACTCCACTGGTCTCCCAGTCTCAGCCAATCTTAAAGCTCCTGGTGGCTGTAGCCAAATCCCAGTATTGTGCCCAGGTAAGAAAGCCAGCTGACCGCTGTCCATGCATGTTGGCAGAAAATCTGTTCTATTCTCTTCATGTTCTACCAGATTAGAGTGAAGATCTTACAATTTAATACTGGTTATTAACCAAAACCAAAGAATACACCGTTGCTATTCCAAAGACACCATGCAGTGCATGGACTCAGAAATGTCCAGAACTACAGGATGTTCCTGCTTTTTTTACACCTTATGTATTAATGGACATTGGATATATATTAATGGATATGATATCTAATGGATAAATTAAGTATTCATGGATAAAGCAAATAAGAGCAATGATACTTCACTCTAAAACAAATAAAGGATTCAATATTACAAGAAATGATCCTTCTTCATGTCTTTAGAAACATGAAGAAGGATCATTTCTTGTACATATTAAGAGTAGGAAAGTATTTCTGCTACAAATCACAATATTTTAAAATTCATTGTTTTTTTCAAACTCCAGTCACTTTATTTAGTGAAACTGGGAGAGACATGTTCTTCAGAGTGTTTCTAATCCATACGCTAGGATAAAGGGGAGATATAATTTAATTAAGGCTAATGCTGATTTGTTTTCTTAATGTATTTAATTTGCTGAAGTCCCAATCCATTGGAGCAATTCTGTTAGCTTTAAGCAAGTGGAAATCATTTTAAATTGTGAACATCAGCATGTTGGGTAGTTAGCAGTTTTATGTGAACCAGTTAAGAGAAACACTCAAGAGTAAAAGGCAGGTGTCTTCTTGTTCTTGTAGTAATTTCTGCACATCTGAAAAAGTGTCAGGGAAGCCAAATAGGTACACATTCATTAAAGTCAAATCCAAATTGATGTCAAAGCTTGAAAAAGCATGTATTAAGCACAATAATGCAATTGAACAAAATGAGCATACTTAACAGAAATCCATCCTGAAAAAAATGAATTTGGAATATTAATTCTCTTAATTTGGATAACTGGAAATTGGTCTTTTCGTCAGACTAGAAAATTACCCTTATTTATTATGAAATTTTGAGCCACTTTATTATATAGTTTGTTTTTTTCTTATTGTTTTGTGTTGACAGATCTTAATATTTATCTATAGTTAACCTGTGGTCAGGGACTAGATAAAGCATCTGTTTTTAATGTCTTGATAGTTATAACCAGGTATATATCTAATTTATCAATAATATCAACATCGAGTCGGTACATCTGTTTCTGCTCAAGACATCGCCACATAGCTATTTAATCCAGAAATAAAAAGCTTGAAATTGATGATTGTTTTCCATTAGTTCTATTTATGATATGTATTTATAATTCCTTCATGCTGGTTTGACTTTTATTATGATTAGTAGCATGTAGTTAAAAGGTCAACGTGTCTAACAATGTATAGCAACAGCGGTGCTTTATATGAAAAAAATGAGTGTTACTATAGAGGAAAAAGGTGTACTTTTGACCAAATTCCAGTGTTTTGCATTTTTTAATAGGCTGTCTTAAAACCACAGTGACACTTTTCTTTTGTCTTTATTTTGTTTTACCTTTTCAGATAATTGTTTTATGGAACTGTGATAAGCCGTTACCAGCTAAACACCGGTGGCCAGCCACGACTGTGCCCGTCATCGTGATTGAAGGAGAGAGTAAGGTAGAGTAACACTAAAGCCACTGTATTGTTTTCCTTACTACTCTTCTTATGCCCAGATACTATCAGAATTCACCTATCATTATCTGGCCTCTGTTTTGAAAGTTTTA
Source organism: Atractosteus spatula (assembly GCF_055471065.1). Classification (NCBI taxonomy): domain Eukaryota; kingdom Metazoa; phylum Chordata; class Actinopteri; order Semionotiformes; family Lepisosteidae; genus Atractosteus; species Atractosteus spatula. The sequence continues at coordinate 5,667,845 of NC_142717.1, forward strand.
TTTAAATTATCTAAAATTTCAAGAAAAAAAGATTTTTTTCTGCCATGTCTTTTTTTGGGGAAAAAAAATGCTTTCCTGAAGGCTAAACCACAAAGAGCTGTACGAGCATTTGAGTGATGCAGGCTGGGTCAGTCACCCATTGAAATGGAAGCAATAGGGGTTGCTGTTCTTAATCCATAGTCTCCCACAAGACAAAATAGGACGTTTGTCTTGAACGTGCACTGCACGACTTTTCTGATGTGGGCTAATTGTTTACTTATGGGGAGTAAGCAGCATACACCAACTGCTGGACGCTTAAGACAGTTCTGAGACCATATCTCTAAAGCACTTTTTAATGCCTTTTTGATATTTCTTAATTGAGTAACAGAATTCCAGTTTTCTTTGAGTCAGAATAGTAGTTCCTCTAAGTCAAGCTCTGTAGCTATCCAAAAAATACTCTCTTTAAAGCATAAATTAAGCCAGTCTGTTTTACAATCTTTGCAGAAAATAGAGGAAGGTGAGTCTCCCTTTGAACTTTTGATTTTTCCAGTTGGTTTTAGGATTAAGAAATTTGAGACACAAGGAACACATTGCACAGTAAAAACAGGTTTTCTGCTAGAAAGAGTATTTCCTTGGTGTCTGGTATCTTGCCACCAAGTGATCAGTGTTCTGTTTCTTATATAATAGCTTTATTTAAACTCGAAACGGGAAAAGCTGAGGAGGTGTTGTCTTCTATTAATACAGCTATATCACATTTTGTTCACAAGCAGTTATTGTTTTAACAAAACTCATGCAAAAAAAATGGTTCTTGTTGTGCCAAAACGCCTGCACTTGTGACTGTGCCTTGAGAAAGTAGTGCATTTGCAGTAATGTATTGAACTATTTCTTTCAGGCCAAGTAGTCCTTTGTGTGATGTTGATGATTCATTTACAGTAGGTTTTCATTCAACAAAATGCAAGGTGTTTAAATCACAATTGACAATGTAGATGAAAGCAGGGAGCTCAAAATTCATACTTCTTTCCAGTTTAAACAGATTGGGAATAAATATATTCAGAGAAATTGATTTATGACTGTCTGAAGGTATGATTACAGCATAGTTTTGTGCAATGCCTAAAAGTTGTCAAAAGTTAGTCATTGTTATGTTGAGTATTTCATGGACAAATATTACATGGAAATTGCCTATGTTAATGTGAAAAGTCCCTTAATATTGTCCCTTAGTACCATGTCATTCATAGCATAATAGCAAAAATGTTTTTGCTATTATGCTATGAATGATATGATACTATTATTGGATATCTAAAATGCTGTTTTTCCAGTAATTAAATTAACGTATTAATTAAATTAGTCAGGCTCAGGTGTGAAAAGCTTATTTTTACGGGACTAACAATTATCTTTGCTCAATAAATGATTTATCATTCTTCAGTAAAAACAGTAAAATTAGATTATTTGTTTTTCATCAGGGACTGATTAATGCTTGAGGAACTTCACCATATAAATCTCTGACTCTAGCACAATAGGTGTTTTGACAAGACTGTATTGCTTGGTTATGATCACTCAGGCTTCCTCTTGCTCTTGAATTTTTTTATATTATTGAATTATTTATCTAATTGTAAACCTGCAGATTGCCTTGATGTTCCATGGTGTTTGTTTTGTGTTTTCATGCCTGAGAAAATGGATTTGGAGCTCAATTTCAGAAGGACTTTTGAGACTAGAGCTGAAAGTCAAATCTAGTTTGAAACCAAACCAGTTTTGGCTCCATCTAATTGGCATACAGTTCTGTGCCTTGGTTGCCATGGAAACTCTGGTAGTCATCTCTCCTGTTGTTAGGGTAAACGGGTGATTTCTGAAAACTAATTGCATTTTGTAATGTGGATACCTGTCCTGTGTACTCTTAAAGTATTCTTCAGAGGATTAAAAACCTTGACTTTTATCTGCTCTTTCCTCAGCTTGTGGTACTCAAGGTCTGCTCAAGCAATGTGAGATTTCATTGACAACAGAGATATTATGGAAACATGCTTGGTACATACCTGAATGTTCACATGGAGGTAGTCTGTGATAGAATAAGACAGGTGCCCAGCAAAGTGCAAGATTTCAGCAGTATTCCAATACTTTTCCTTCAAGCATGCATGCAATTTTGATTTCCTGTTCTGCAGCACACAGGCCAAATGTTTCGTTTTTGTTTACCACACAGATTTGCATTCATTTAAATCAATTGCACACCATTCAGTTTGGGTCTATTTTGCATGTCCCGTCTTAGTTTTTTAAACTAGAATTGACCCTGTTTTGTTGACGTAGAATATCGGCTTCTCCTTTTTTTGAAGAAGCATAACTTCTGTGGTTAGTCCTTTCTGCATAGTGCTACTGGTTGTCAAAAACAAAGCCAGAAAAACAAAAACCTGACCCGTCTGCATTTTGACTTTTAACATCATGTGTTGGCTGGTGTGCCTTTTGTGTCTTAGTGCTATTTCATAATCAATAGGTTTAAAAAGAGCAAAATACCTGTTGTGAGGGAACGACCTTCAATGCAGTGAGTTGGTTTCAAAAGAATGAAAAAAAAACACCATCAGAATGTATTCATGTGCATGTGGGTGTTGGGCTTATCCTCAAGGAAATCAACAAAAGCTAAGAGCTGCTCTTTAAATATCCTTTTGAATGTTAAGTGGATAGATTTGTACCTTTGCTGCAGCTGCAGAAAAGGCAAGCTTATGTGGAATACTTTTGCTTTATGTCCCTCACAACAGTTTCATATTCAAAACTGGGGATCGCTAAATAGATTGTCTGAGTTGAGTCAGGCAAAATTTTTTTGCGAGTTTCGAATATTAAACATTGGTTTTAGCACATCTGGAAATATTGTAAAAGTGGCACTGGATTTTCAAGTGCGTTTCTAATGGTCGGAATGACAAAATATTCTTTTTGAAACATCACAAAAATGTGCTTAACGCATAATGATGCAACGAAATCCAGATCCATGCACTTTTGGCAGGTGTCTTGTTAGTCAGAGGATGTGGGGTTTTCTTCCGTTTACCTGCTACCATTTGTGTAAATTTAACCAGGACCCTGGGGGTTAACACCCCTGCTGTTTTTAAAAAGTGCTGTCGGATCTTTAATGACCATGAAGTCAGAACTTTGGCTGAAACTCTTTATCTGGATTACAGCACCTCCTACAGCTGAGTGTGCCCTGTCACCATACTAGAGCACTGGTTTGGAAATTTCTGGTTCAGAAGTTCATCTGTTGTTCCATCAATACCACTTATAGTAGCTTTAGGGGTCTGACATTCTAGTCCTCACTGTACCAGGTAGGCTCCAGTCTTGCTTAGCTTTAAAGATCTAATGGCCCAAGAGTCAGTAACTCCGTTGCCTATAATGCTTTCATGGCTAGAGCTGAACACAGTGGGCTAAATGTCCATGCCTTCTCAAGTCCATTACATTTGTAAAAGAATGTTTTTTTTTCACAGAAGTGAAAAAGGATTGATGTTTATTTCGTCTGTTACTTCTTTCCCAGCTGTATTTTATGTAGTAATTCTATAGTCTGTCTCATTGCAGGTAATGAGCAGTCGTTTCCAGCCCTATGAAACTATAATCACCGATGCTGTGCTGAGCCTTGATGAAGATACAGTGCTTTCTACCACAGAGGTGAGTGCTGCATTTTTCTGTGGAAAATGGGGAGGGCTTAAAGTTTGTTCATTCTCTTGTTTATCCTTGCCTGTCAATTTGAGAGTTTTTAATGATCACTGAAATGTGACTGGAATGATTATTTACATTTGCCAGAAATCCCTTACATGAGGAGTTGCCTTCATTTTATTTTAATTCACAGGCATAAGAAGCATAATGCTCAATTTACCTCATACCACTGCTACAGGACAGCTTTTGATGTTGGAAAAAGGGTGATGTGTGGTTACATTTTTCTGAGTGTGGTGAAAGCTGAATTATAGTTGTGAGCTGCTGTAGTAAGTGTACCTGCCAGAATGATTGGAGAAATGTATTAAACCAGGAGTTCCCTTCAGAAAGTGGTATCAACACATTCACACATTCTTGCTTCTTATTTTACCTTATTTATTTATTGTTTTGACCTATGTAGCATTGGTCTCAAGTCACTCACAGAAGAGATTATCTGTATCTGGACTGTCAGCAGCTCTGCCAAGCTGTCTCTCACAGGGAGCTTTGTGCTAATGAGTCTTTCTTCTGCAGTGTCTTTAAAGGAAACCCACTTCTAAACTGAGCACATGCAGACACACATTCTGCTGCTGAACATCACATCCTTTCATAATGAAGTGTTGCTTTGCTACCAGATCAGCACATGGTGGTGGTGTTGTTGTTGTTGCTTTTTATAGCAAGGACTGAATTCATTTGGCGAGGTGATTTTGTGTATGATTTTTTTGAGTGACTCATTTAAATGATCTGAGCTCGGTTTTGTGGTATTGGCATCCAGATAAAAGACTTCTGTTTCACATGCTCAGAAAATATTGTACAGTTTTTCTAAACGCAGTTGGTAACTGGACTTAACTACAGACTTAACTGTTTCTCATTTTGGATATGGGATCATGTTAATAGTTTCTAAATATGAAAGTGAGATTGCGCTTTTAAGTATGCTTTTAATACAGAGTTGAATTTAAAATTTCTTATTTGGATTATTTAAAAATGAATGAAAATATTTGGTTTTTGGTAAAAATATGTTCATACTGTAGGTTTCTTATGGGATGCTAGTTTAGGGCATACCACTCCTCGTTGGAACTAGTGTCCCAGTTCTCTTTTTCCTTTCAAACGAATAAGGCAGAACTCCAAAATACCACAACCAAAGCTGTACTGTACGAGCAAAAATAGGTCAGACAAGCTTCTTTGTACTATGGTGTAAAGAATGTGTTTGTCTTTTATCCTTGTATAGAAATGTTTGAAGTGACACCATCACTAGATCACTAGGAACATAGCTACCTCTGTCCCTCTAGGGTTGCTTTGATGAGTATGAAAAGAAAATCTATCCATCCCCAAGAACCTGATAATATTACATCAGATTCTGTTACACATTACTATTTTGCCCCCCAAGTAAATGTTCTCTAATGACAAAAGTTAATTTCAGGCACTGACTGCATAAAATGTGACTTAGAAAATGTGAACACTTTTCCCCTTTAACTTAGCTGTTGATTTAAAGTACGTTAACTCCAGAAACACTGTAGTTGTGTTTAACATGTTTGAATGTAACTTCACTTTCTTATTGTATTCCATTGGTATCATGTATTTTGATACTAGAAAACTGAAAATATTATTACTTTATTTGGTCACAAAGTCTGTTCTGAATGCTACTGTTTCATGTTGACAAAACTTGAGTAAACAAGATCAGGCTACACAAAGACTTTACATAGCTTGCTTTCCTGGTTTCCTTTTCCATGCTCTTTGTCAAGATAACTCAGACAGGCATGAGAAGCCTCAGCATTTTCCCCATTACAGGGACTTATGTAAACTCTGGTTAAGGGCTGTTGAACATTTGAAATGCTTGCTGGAACTAGGAAATACGATTTATTTTTACCTTTGAGGGCTTCATCAGTGTCTGTCTTCAGTGTATTGTTTCCTTGTAACAATCATATTTTGCATGTGCTCTGTTAAAGCATTTTATATGTTTTAATTAAAAAACAGTATTTAAATGTTTATTTGGAATGAATGCCAAACTTAAACCAGTAACTTAAGTACCAAATATATTTATCCATTTGCAGAGAATTTTACTTCAATCATTATGTACGCTTCCTCTGGGATTGAATGATTCCTTTTACCAGTTTTATTGGTTAACACTTATTTGTAAAAATTGATGTTATGTGGTGAAATTATTGTGGTAAAATAATCAAAAATCCGACAGCAACAGCTTTCTTCCAAAGTGAGGATCTTTGGACCTTTTTTCCCCTCTGACTTGTCGTAGAATACAGTTTCACATCAGTGTCACAACAGTATGTCTGAATAACTTATTCATCAGCTTGTTAAATAATGTATTCAGGAAACATTGCTAAAGAGAAAATAGGGGATCAGTGCCATGCTACTGGCTAATTAGACATAGCTTCCGCTATTAACACTTTCCTCCTTCAGGGTGTTGGGTTGCCAAACGTATTTGGCTTCATCTCATTACAGAAAGTAATTCAAATCTGTATAATACCAGCAGGGTAGTAACATTCTGCTTAGTCTCCCTCTTAATTTTGTAGTGCAGTTCCTATATTCCACAGCAATACGAGTCAAGTACAGCATATTTAGAATGCTGTCTTTGTTTTAAATGATGGTCCGTTATGCAACACAAAGATATAAAATCAATGAAATCCGTTCCTCAGATATGTTTACTCCGATTCGAAGAAGCAAGAGAAACGAAAAGATTCTGTTAGAATGAATTTGAAGATTTTGGGCTTCAGAAAAGATGCAGTTGTCTTTTCAATTAAACGGGACATCTGGGGGTATCTGCAAGGAAAGACGGCATGGGATCAAATTCAGCAAGAGGGTCATAGTTCTTTAAAGATTCCCCCTGAAGAGCACAGCTTCCAAATTGTAACTTTTACTTTTTTCTTACTTTCCCATTGGAGAACAGGTCTTGTAATTCACATAACCATTTCAGAATTTCGAGAACGTCGTCATCCCTGGGTGTTTTTTCCTGGTATTTTTCCTTTGTACAAAGAAATTAAGTTTAGAGTTGAGTCATTTGAAAGGACAGTTTTCAGACCAGGCAGCTGAGAGGGCTATCCATCTTTTGGATGTTTGGTTATTTTGTTATTTTGTTTAATTTGGATGTCTTATGTTATTTACTTGGCATACATCAGAAGCCCTTCCTGACTTGCACGACCACAAAGCTTAAACAGCGTGGTTTGAGATTACCACATTGGCTCTCCTAGCATCATAAATCTTGAAAGTGTTTATACTGTACATGTGCAACCTATGTGTATGTCAGAATTCTGTCATAAGAACATATTCATCTTTTTGCAATTTGTAAGCAATTTGTGCTTTAAAAAGTAATTAAGCTAGACTTGTTTCATTTCATTACCTGGTATCTTTATTAAATTAAAGTTTCCTTTTTTAACTTTGTGCCCTTTCGCCCACATTTAACTGTATTTTAAATCAAATTAGGTAGGACATCACAGCAGCCTTCAAAAGCTTCTGCACCTTCCTTGAAGAGCTGCTTTTTTGCACTGTAGGAAAATAAGCAACCTAGCTTGGCATTTCACATTTCATTGTGTTGAGTCTTCATCTCACCTTCATTTCTCCCAGGCTAGAGCAGGGGATCTCAGTGGTGAGTTTGATTAAATAGTTTATGGCAAATCCAGATTGGTGGGGTTTAAAATAAATTGTATTTTTTAATGAAATAACATTTATTCAGTCTCACCACTGAGCCCAATCCGTACAACCCCTCCCCGATTTGCACTGTGCTCCAGGCTAAAAAGAAGTTTTTGTGTCCGTATGCAACATGTGTCTTAAGTATGTCCTTGGATTGTTGTGTAGCCAGGACTCAGTTTGATATTCTCTGAGGTTTTTAATGCTGCAATAAGAATGGGCAAGTCTCTAGTGTGTGATAGATCTATTTTTTTGTTATGCCTTGATGAAAGAGATAACCTGTTGCTTTAAAAAAATGCTTGAAAGTAGTTTGAATCTCTGCCTTGATAAGCCAATGTATAAGGCAGTTATAGATATACTTCTGTATCTACATATGTGTTTGTGTAAGTTAATACTGCATATGTAAAACAATCTTCATTTATCCAGTATAATGCTGTTTTGTAAATGCTTCACATTTTAATGTGTATGTGATAAAATAGTTCATGGAAATGAAATGTCTTTATAGCTTACTTTAACACTGCAGTCAATATAGATGTTTTTTTTACATCATTCCAAATCTGACTTGTACTTAACTGTGCTTTTTAAAAGTTATTCCAACCTGGAAATTTTGGATTCCTTAGCAGTTGTTTGTCTGTTGGAAACCAGGGTTTTATTACGGAATATGTTTTCTTGCTGAATCCTGATAAAGGTCATCACTTACAAATGTCTAGCCTTACAGAATAGAGTTACTAATTTTTTATTGTTAACTGTTAATGACGTTTTGTTTGAAACACAATTAAACCACGTGCTGCTGCTTTTTGTGTAGTTCCCATACATTAGACGTTTTAGGTGAAACATGTAAGGGAGTGTTAAAAAGCTTGTGAAAATCTGGTGTTTTTGTAGTCCGGATTCTGTACTGTAGAATCCTGACTAAGCTGTAGGTGGTAGTTGTCTGCCAGAGAATATATCTATGTGTTAAATTGAGAAGTAGAACCAATTATTTGTGTGAGTTACAGTATGTGATCATATATTAATATTTTCACATTAATACATAGTGAATTGAAGTTTCAGATTTCAAACGTCAATTATCCTGAAACTAATTTCTAACTTTGTAATATCTCTGCATGTGAGAAAGTAGCATGAAATACTGCTCTTTTGGAGGTAAAGAGCAGGTCCTGAAAATGTTTAAAGTACAGAATGTGAAACTGATAAAATGTTAGAATAGAATAAAATCTTATACTTTATTGTTTACATTTTTAATCTCTTCTCCTAGCTAGAGAAGATGCAATTTTAATTCAGAGCAGAGATGACACCCTTTTGCTGCCTCAAGTAGGAAAAATAGACAGTAAAGAGAACTTAGTTTTAAGGGAATGCATCAAATAACGTACTTGTTTCTGCATTTATTAATTTCATTCACATCACTGTTTTCAATGTGAAGCTGGCCATACAGAGTGTACTAGTTTGGTGAAGTGACAGCACAGCCGCTACTTGCTTGTGTCCTGTTTTCAGTGGTGACAACACTTGGTCGTCTGTCCAAAGACTCCTTACTTAATGTTGGAGCAGTTCTGTTCTGGAGCCAAAACACATGACAGCTTGGTAACTAGTGGTAAAAGTTTGCATAGGCAGACAACGCAGGTGCATATTTTAGCACTTGACCAACTGGAAAGAAATTTGTCATTATAAAAGGTCCCATCTTTTACAGCAACAATAGGTGTACTCTGACCTTCTATCAATAAGTTTATACCTTTTAGCCTGAATTCGGAAAAGTATAATATATCAGAAATAATTCAGCTCAAATGGGAATGATGAGCTTCTCTTTCCAAGGTCAATAAATCTGTCCTCATCAAGCAATTCCGTAAGATTCGGAAGACAAAAATGGCATTACAAGAGTCTGACCATGCATTTGTGATTTTTTAAAGGGGGGGAGGGGGATTTTGAAGCTTCAAACCATAACATGACATTTTTGACATATGCCATGCTTTTGTAGGTGGACTTTGCCTTCACCGTCTGGCAGAGTTTCCCAGAGAGGATTGTGGGATACCCTGCCCGGAGTCACTTCTGGGATAGCAACAAGGAGAGGTGGGGTTACACCTCCAAGTGGACAAATGACTACTCCATGGTTTTGACTGGAGCTGCTATATACCACAGGTAAGAATGTAGCCGTCTGGATTTATAACACTGCCTGAAGCACCCTGCCTCAACCCTTTGTCTTGCCGGAGAAGAAAGAGTTTATAATATCCTGACTAGAACAATGCAGTGTTTATTTTTATAAAGGTATTTCCATCTTATATTTAAGGCTTTTTCCTCTTGATATGTTTCAAGCCAAGAATGCTTTCCAAGCTTCTTCCTGTCTAATCATGTGCAAAGCTTGTGATGCTGTTTTATATTTTGAAAACAGCAGATTATTATGCACCAGTTAGAGTGAAACTTTATAAGGCGGTAAAAGTGCAGCCAAATTGTACTTATTTAATCAATTTAATTAATACATTTCTTTAGCTGTTGTAGCCCAGCTGCACTCAGTGTTTCACCCCAGAACAAGCCATTGGAGCTGTTAGAAACACTGTTTGCACTCAGAATCAGGTTAACATCCTGAACTGTTTCAGAGCTTGTTTCTGTTATGCTTTTGTGAGATGCATACAGTCTGAGTGTGCTGTTACAGAACTTTGTTTTCAATATATATTTCCTTTGACAAACTGGCGATTTGCAAGTTTTCTAGTCTGTATAGAGAATCTCTAGAGCAGTTATAGATGCTCCCCCATACAATGAATATAAATGCATGCTGCTCTCTATATAAACTAGTCAAATTCCTTCAGATTTAATAGCAATAAAAAGTTTATGTAGATCATTTGTGTTATACATAGTCAGCCTTTTGATAAAGTTCGTACTTCTTAAAATATTTGTCAGAGGAAGTCTCCCAATTACTTCTGGAGACTAAACACAAAGTACCATTGCAAAAAGTTTTTCTTAGGTTTAACAGTTAATGCATGTGCAAAATAAACATAACTAGCTCTACGTGACCTAGCAACCCTAGCTTCCTTTAGAAAAAAATCTCAGCATTTTTTTATTTGTATTCTGCGCAAGTGGGTGTTTGTGTGTTCATTACACTGTTTCTCATCTCAGGATTGTAGGGTTTCAGAGAGGTCAAACTCTGGATGTCTTCTTATAAGAAAGTAACCTGAGACCTCTCTTCTTTCTTGCAAGTTTTATAGTATATTCACTGAACTCCTGCCAAGGTTAATTAAACAGGCACTGCCTAACAAGAAACGACTATAGGAAAACTATAATATGAAGGTATTTATGGATACAAACTCACAAGCTAGAGATGGTTACATTCCTGTGCCCCTACACCTTGATCTCATGTTGTCTTGTGTTTATTTCTGTTTATTACTTTCCCCAGCATTCACTGTTGAGGAAATTCAGAAAACTCCTTTTTTAGAATTCCCAAGAAGACAGGTTCATTTTATAAAAAGGAGGCATTTACAGCTAAGCACAACACAAAAGCAGGATAGTTTGACTTGAAATAAATGGACTTATAGTGGAAGTGCACGCACTGATATCTGATATCTTTTCTTGTCTTATCAACACCACAGGAAATGTCACATTTTGAGCAGGTCACTCGTAAACTTAGAATGCTTGAACTCTTGTGATTTTTTATTTTATTTTGATTTAAGCCATCTTAAAAATTCCTCTTGGTGTTTCACTTTAGATACTACCACTACTTGTATACAAATTACCTACCTGCCAGTCTGAAAACCATGGTGGACCAACTGGCCAACTGTGAGGACATCCTGATGAATTTCCTTGTGTCGGCTGTCACCAAACTACCGCCAATTAAGGTGACACAGAAGAAGCAGTATAAGGAAACCATGATGGGACAGGTAATGGAGTGTTCGTTGTAGAAGGGAGAGCTACAGGCCGATGAACATCGGCCCAGATATCACTTTGAAAAACAGCATAGGCTATTTTGTAGCAAAAGGGCCAGTCTGTTTCATTTTCAAGAAAGCTTTTGAAATTGGCCACCAAAAAAGATCAGAATGAGCAATACCGGGCGGTGATCTGGACTCACTTTTGAAGCTTGCATGATGTTATGTCCATGTTTTTCTCCCAGACATGTTTGGCAAGCCCTTTCAGAAGTGGTATATTTCCACACCCCACAGTTGATAAAATGAGAAGCGATGACACTTCATAGGAGTTTTGCATTAAGATGTGTATTTATTCACCGGCAACAAAAGTCCCTAATAACCTGCAGCTCCACTTACTACTGTGTACTTGACTGGGATACATTTTGGAATAATAAATTTGATTTAATTCTATGTATTCCTGTTAACCTTACCAGATCCAAGGTTGATTTTGGTGTGCTTTGAGGCAGCAGCATATAGGCCTGGGCAATATCGACCATTTTGAGTCGATCTAATTTTTATGTGGTTATAGACTTAATATTCCCAAGAAAAGTACATCACAGAGTGTTCCCATTTGTTCCTCATGATCGTGAATATGTCTTAAAGGGATTACTATCTTTGTGATGGTTCCTTAACTTTTGTTATCACAGAAATATTGGCCATTCAGTTCTTAACAGCATCTTTTTATCTATAAAGAAAAAGAAAATCAACATCCAGAAACACCGCAGAATGTAATTTTGTAGTGCATTAAAAGGAAGCAAGTCAAAGGCACTGTGACTAAAGCATTTTTTTTCATGTCACTTAGAATTAGAATAAGTATACCGTTCTGTCATCCTTGAGGGAAAATAAAAGCATACACAACAGCAAGTCTAGCATTTGTTCTGTGTTCCATAGGGAACATAACTTAGTTATTTTAAACAGTGTATTGTCAGATATCCATGGTGACATCACAAGGTTGTCCTATATTTTTTCCTGAGCATATCAAGCTTTTAGAAACCTTATGAATATTAACTCCTTTTTCTGTAAGACATTTTTTTGAATTAGCAGCTTTTCCAGGGCACTTTCTGTAGTCCCTTGCACCTTAACTTTGCACCAAGAAGACCTAGTATTTTCGCTGCCTTTTCTCTTACATGCCACTCAGAAATATTCTTTCACACTTTTAGGGTAATGTGATGCCATTTGGGAGATAAAGATTGGTTTAGGGTCATTTTCTGTCTCCACAAAATGTGATACTATAGTTGCTATAGTATCTATAGTGTGATACTATAGTAGAGGGCAGTACGGTGGTGCATGGTTAACACTGCCTCACAGCACTGACCCCTGGGTTTCTATTCTGGATACTACCTGCACTGAGTTTATCCGTTCTCCCCACCTTTGCGTGGGTTTCTTCCAGGTGCTCTGGTTGTCCTAAAACTGGAAGGTTAATTGGCTTTTGAGGAAATGGGGCCCTGGTACGAGTGTGTGCATGTCTGTCAGTGTGTATCCTGCCTTGTGCCCGCTGCTTGCCAGCCCCCTGCAATCCAAAATTGGAAGAAGCAGTTTGAAAATGGATGGAAGGAGACTATGCTTGGTATTTCGTAGTACCCGGTATTGTACCTGTTCGATCCCGGGACCTTAACCACTCTTCCTTCTCCTCCTGTCCTCGCAGTCCTCCCGAGCCTCTCGCTGGGCCGACCCGGACCACTTTGCTCAGCGGCAGACCTGCATGAACAAATTCGCCAACTGGTTTGGCACCATGCCCCTCATCCACTCCCAGATGAGGCTGGACCCAGTCCTCTTCAAAGACCAGGTGTCCATACTGCGCAAGAAGTACAGGGACATAGAGAGACTCTAATGAGCTCTGCACCGTGGGGCTGGGGGGGAGGGAGGAAGGGGGGGAGGGAGACCACATGGGGTCTCTGAGCAGCATCGTCATCCTCTGGCATTGTGGCACCCCAAGAAGACTGCGCCCATCACCATGGAAACCGGCTGGACGTTTCCTGTGTGCAGCCGGACCAGCTTGCTCTGCGGCCCTGGACAAGCAGAAGCATTGAATCGGAGGGAGGTCGTGGTGTTGGCATTCAAAAATGATCTCTTCCACCTCCCCAGGCCTCGCCACCCTGCGCCCCTGTTCTTCAACTATGCAGATTTTATTATTTAAGGAAGGCAGATAGTCCGAAGAGACCTCCTTTTTTTTTTGTTTGTTTGTTTTTTTTTTGGTTTGATTATCCCTTTTTGTTTTGTTTTTGGTTTGATTATCCATTTTTTTTTCCAAGCACTATTCCCACTCGAGTCAGTCTTGATTTTTGCGAAGGGAAGTCAGCTTCTGTGGAAATCATGCGTTTAATGTGCCTATAGAGCAAAAAGCAAGAAGGAGAGCAAGGTGATGAAAGTGTATGTGGACAAAGAAATGAAAACATAACCAAAACCTTGGCAGAATCCTTTCCTTATTTCTCATCGTTTGCTTGATCACCTTGTTTTGGAATTGGTATTCCCAACACTAAAGGTTTATGAATAATCTGTGTCATATCTCAGTTCATTAAGGGTAGTGCCAGAATTGGCCATCACATTTTTAAAGTATTTTTCACTTTAGAAAATCTGTGTATTAAATTAAATTCACTTTTCATTTGGTTGCCCATTTCAATGCTGACATGAGGACATTTTTCTGATGAATTAAAAAATGGTACAGAGTAATCTATATCATATTCTAATAGCGGGAGGGAAGGAATTGGAAATGTTATCTTTTAATGTATAAACTGTAAGAAATAATTTGAACTGTGTAGCCATGCCAACACAAAAGGGATTTAACTTTTCCTTCTCTGCTGTCTTCTATAAATGAACGATAATGAGAGGTCTTTATTAAATGAAGAAGGAGTTGGGGGGGGTTCTGTCTTTGTTGATCATCTCTAATTTTAAAATTTTAAAGACTTTCAAGTGTGGAAAAATGAAAGAACATATTCATCATAGCCTTTAAACTGGAGTACATCTTGGATCATTTTCAGTTTTTGTTATGTTTTTCTTATAGAAAATGATTCTAGCAGCTCACAAATGAGAAGAAGGAAATAAAAATTGGAAAACATTGTTCAAGTCTGTTAGTTGCGTTGTACAGTAAAAACATGCACACATCTTTGACTCTTTGTACAGGGGCAAAGGAGAAATTTTCTAGATTTAAGGTTTCATACATAAAAATAGAAGCACATCACAACTTCTTCTGGGTAGCAAGCTCAGGTATCAAACGGAGAACTGAAAGGATTTTGAAATCCTGAGAAAAGTAGTGTATCCATCATAGGTAACAACCATAGCAGAAAAATTGGAGGAAAGCCTTTGTGTAGGGCTATATCCATTTGTGAATAAGTATGCTTAAATAGCATTTCCCAATGTGAACAGTGACAGGTACTGCATGGGCAGCCTATGATAATGTAATGCAGTAGTTGAGTTTCTGGCTCTGAATTAATTAGACTGTGAGCAGATTCATCCAAAGAAGCTGGTGGTAGTTCTGTGGATGAAAGGATAAAGGAGATCATCATAATTTGCTCACATATTCCAATTAATATTTTCTCAAACTGGGAACTACATGCTGAAGATAGTCTATTTCATGTAGTCCTCTCGATTTTTTTTTTGTTATTTTTTTACCGTTATCATTATAAATCATTTCATAAAAGAGACTAGATCAAGACAGTACGCACCAAATTCCAGAGTTTATGTACAGTGTTATTTTATGTCCAGTCCTGCCATTTTAATGTATCCTTGAGGAAATACTATTTGGCACAACACCAAGCACAAGAGAGAGTGGTCATAAACACAGCAGTGTCTAGCAGTTTCATCCTTTGTGTCATGCAGAAGACAAATCCATTGTTTGGGGATGTTTAAATTTGCCAGGGTACTGGATGTATGCTGAACCTACACTTTTTTTTTTAAAGCCTAGCTTCAGAAATATGATTTCGAAGCGGAAGTTAAAAACCGTGATAGTTAAGTTAAATCATACATTGATTTTGTAAGTCCCGGTAGAAAATGGCCCTTAACTGTTATTGAGAGCTTGTAATACCTGCACTGAAAGCAAAGTGCACTCACAGCAGGTAATTTTATGACCACAACTCCCTGCCCTCAGACATTTGCAGTTTAAAAACCATGCCTGTAAATATGCACTAGAGAGGAATGAGCTCTAAGTCTTCATCTTGGATCACGAGTCGTTTCACGTCTCTGCATACACTTGTGCTTGTGGGTTCTTGTGTTTTGTTCATTCATTTCAAGGGAATGGTGCTCTGACAAGGGTAGTTCCTTGTTATAATCTTTACTAAAAGTTCTATTTTTTAAGAGTGGGGGCTATGTTAGCCTTTGCTTTACAGGTACTTGAATGTCTGATGACTTGAAGGAGTGCTGTTCAAGTGGCCTTTAGTAAAGGTGACTGAACTTTATTTTAATCAGTGGTGAGCCAAAGAAGAAACTGCAGCCAACTGTGGTTTTCATAACCTAATTCAATATAATTTGAATGATTTTTTTTTACTTCTCTAGAATAGTAAAGATTTGTTTTCATTGTTTTATTCATCTGTAGATATGATTGGACACATGGTATTAATATAACCAAGGTTTAAACTCATAAATTAAAAGGAAGAACAGAACTTCAGATAACCATTTTCTGGCACTCAAAAAATATACTGTATATATGTATTTATCACAACTATTATAAAAACATTTTTTCCCCAAAATAAAACTATAATATTCCTCCTCACTGTGCATTTCTCCTCAAATTAAGTAAAAAAAGCTCTATTTAAAGATGTTTTTTTATTTTAAGTTAGAGATCAGCATAAACCAATCAAACCACTTGAGTCTGATTTTATAAATACATTGTTTATCTGGACAAGAAACTCAGGACGTTGTCCTGTATTCTTCATTACTAAACTAATGCCATATATTTTTATAAAAGCTGAAGATCTTTGTGAATTTGAGAGATGTTTATAGGTGTTTCAAATAACAGATTTCAATGTTGGGATATAACTGAGCAGACTGAATTGGTGTAGATATAGCAGAGTGGATTACTAATGAACATGGTTCGTCTAAAACGGATTAGAGTTTGAAGCTCTGCAATCCATTTTAATGGCTCACTTCTGGTTAAAGTTGAAGTGTGGATCTCCTTTAAATCACCTTATTTTAATTAATATCAAGCCTTTTATATCTTTAATGCATTAATTTTTAAAAATGTTTTGATCATCTCATATAGAAAATGTCACCCCTGCGTTGTAATTCATTGTATAACCAAATTAGAAAAGCTACAGCAGGCCTTGTCATATTGTACATAAACTTGTATATTTATTTTGACACAGAAAAACAATTGTGTATAGTTTCCGAATGCTTAAAAAACCATTGTGGGAATACATAGATGGGGGGTAAAAAATTCTAATGCAAAAAAGCATACCTTATTTTGTATAAGATGTACATTTTTGAAAAGTTTTTTAATATGTTGCCACAGTTTTTTTTTTCCCATGAGGTTGCCACATCTTTTCAAAAGGTCCCCCACGGAGGTTAAAAATAACGGTGTAATTACATGCTAACGGAGAGTGAGAAAGATATTACAAAGCCATAGACCTTCTTTTTGCTTCATCTGAAAACTATACAGCTTCTAGGTTCTCCATCGAAGATAGTTTCCTAGGTAGTGCCACCAAAGACTTTGTCCTGCAGATTAATGAACTCTGCTAAATAACTTTCTGTGTGTGTGTGTGTTCTCATCAGAATGCTAGTAAGGAAAGCATAGGTAAATCTTCCACAAAGTAGCTATGTAGTCTACAACAAATCAGCATTGGTGTCTGTTCTCCATGAACTGACCTGTACCCTTTGCCACATGCCTGTATAAACTCATAACTGTTCATATTTTGTTTTTCATGTTGGCTCTGTTAAAGACACAAGTGCATTGTTAGTTGCAGAGGCTACTGAATGAATATATCCACTAAAATCGACGGTGGTGGCTACATTTTCTGGACCTTGATTTTTCTCTGTTCTTTTTATATCAGCTTATCTCTAATTGTTAGTTCTGGTTGCTGTGCAAAACAACTGCAGAAGGCAAACACTGTTGTCTGCCTTACAAAGAACAGTTGTTAAACCTGGCAAGCAATCAGTATTTCAAAGGATGAATATAACAGTCAAAGCAGTTTTACAAATGTGGTGCTTGGTTATTATCAAAGAATTCAGAATGCATATGCAGTAAAAGTATTCTGCCAAATACTTCGACACCAGACCAAATACTCTCCCTAGTGTGTGTAGCATCACTTTCTCTAAACATGCTATAAAACGACAGCATGACAACCATGCAAAAGGTCAAAATGCAAGTGAGCTCTGTACTTGGCTATTTAAAAACATACGCAGCAATACTATTTATCATTTAAAGAACAATTTGCATACGAAAAGGAATGTTTCAGGACCATCAAATATTACATGTACAGTGGTTTGTGCTCAATAGCAAAATTCAAAGCGTGAACCTTCTTTCTCTTTCTAGGATAGCCGTCTCGCGTGCCTGCACAAAATACTGACAAAAGACCATTTACATATCTCAGAACTTGTATTTCTGAACAGTGTGGATGTGCCTTTAATATGAGCCACTATGCTTTCTAGTCTTAAGCAGGTGCTTAGTGCAATTTTCACTAAGCAGTTTGGGAATTTGTGGTTGTTTCCCCCCCACTAAGACTTTTAAACCTTTCCTTAGTTTACCTTGTCTAACACTGGAGCTATTGCTACATTGGTAACTGACATTCCTACCTTTCTGTGGGAAGGTTTTCTCGTTTCTACAGTACAGACATCCAGACATGCATGATTTTGTTTGACTATTTATAATGAGTTATCTCACAAACTGTATTTTATATTTTTATTTCAACCCCCATCTCCCCTGTAATTAACAAGGATTCTGTTGACTTTTATAGAGAGAGAATTAAGAATTAGACAAATGACAATTTTGTAAGAATGATTTTTAAAAAAATAAATCATATTTGATAAAACGATGTGATATGTTGTCTTCTGTTTGGTAACCTTTGGGATTCTTCCTTTCAAGATAATGTGAGTTGAGGACCATTGTTTTAAAAGCTCAGCTTACTTGCGTACCCTGGTGATGCTTTAGCCTGATAATTACTAAGGTATTACCCTACTTTCATGCCAAAACAGATTTCTGTTATACTTTACTAACTGTTCTCTATAATACATCTCATCTACATGATGTTACAATGTTCCTTCAAATGTATTTGAACGGTTGGGTAATAACAGGGACCCGGACACTGCTGAAAAATTGTTCCTTACAACGAAGAGCAGGAATTACTTGGGAAACGGTTCGGCTGACGTTTATTTTTAAATTCATGATTCACGTTTTTGGACCACGGAATACCACATCTGCCACATAGACAATGAAGGGAAACCAAAGTAATTCCCAGTCTCCAGAGTATTGTATTTCATACATCAGTAGGTTGAAGGCCATAAATCTGTTCAATCCTGAGTGGTTTTGATTACAGTATTTACAGTCCTAAATGGTACTGGCAATAGCTGGGTTTACATGCAGTTTAGGAAACCCTGATCCATCTACCAAGATTTATTGCACACAATTTCTATGGTATACATGGCTTGGATGCATGACATTCAATTATACTTGGAATAATAAAGGACACCTCTGGAGTTAGTTGGCCTAAACAAAGCACTGCTTCTTGAAAAACGTGTGCAATGGAGCATGACGTTTGGAACCCTCATGGGAAAGAGATTTACATATTCACATGGGTAGTAACAGCAGATATGATTAGACAGTCTATCATTTCTATCTGACTACATTTGGAGTCCAGATGACTTGCATCTGTGGAATGACCTGGTAGACAGTGATATGTGGCGGTTTTGATTGTCTGTGGTAATGTTGTCCTTGATCTCATTTGTTTACTCGCCACAGCTTCATGGAGAGCGTGGTGAAGGGGCAAGCTAATTTCTTAAGCACTAGTATCTCTGACTCCATACCCCACAGATCTAATTTGGAATTGATTTCCCGGCTTAAAACGGAGATCTTCATCTATACCTTCTTAAATACATTTTAAACTATTTTCAGAAAGCCTTGCTTTCCCAGAGGTCAACCCACAGGAGTATTACACCATTTTCTACTTGTAACTACCTTAAACATTGAAAAGTGGAAACTACAAGCAACTATTTAAAATGGAGAACAGGAGGTGGCTTCTTACTCAAAAGTCCAAAAGAGCTTTACATCACATTTTACAGGTCT
The DNA here is from genome assembly GCF_055471065.1 of Atractosteus spatula. Lineage (NCBI taxonomy): Eukaryota > Metazoa > Chordata > Actinopteri > Semionotiformes > Lepisosteidae > Atractosteus > Atractosteus spatula. The sequence goes on from NC_142717.1 coordinate 5,687,207, forward strand.
GTTAAAATCACCAGCTTTTTAAGAACAAGGAAAGGTTTCAACTTCACCAATTAGGCAGACGAAGTTTAATTAATGGCCTAAGTGGAAAGAAAAACAGAAACTGTTGTAATTGCTGATAACCTGGCTTCTATTAACAAAGGCCCGAACTAGATCATTGGTTTACTTAGCTACTTGTAACCAAACAAGTTGAATGGCCTCACATATTCATAGGCTTTTTTTTGTTCTTCTGTTTCACAGCTATGCCAGTAATCTCAGCCTTGTTCTGAGTCATGTTTGGATGTGATTGATTATTGTAATCCAGGGATCATCAGCTATAAATCCTTCACCATGTTTTCAAGGTCACCATTAAAACATGTAATAAACGATTCCATTATGATCAATTAAAGGTGATCATGTCAAATTAAGCGGAGATTCATTACATTAATTTAGAGCTAATCTGGATCTAAAATCTAAGTACTCTTTAGCAGTCTACAAGTAGACTTCTCTTAATTGAACATATTGCTTGGCTAGGTTGACCTATACTGTATGACTAACTTGTTTAGTATCCTTGAGGACCAGGGTTGAAGACCCCTGTTCTAATCTCATCAAGGGATACAGTATCTACATGTACACCTTATTTTAAGTAGTATGAGAGAAGGATGCAACCCCCCATTCACTGAAATCACATACACCAGCGGGATATTGTTCATATTCTGACTTTAGTGTATCATCACTCTATTCCTTATGTATCACATGTTACATAACATCCAACAATTGTGTTGCCATAATCATTCACTCACATTTTTACACAAAATGCAGGAATGTTTTGTCGATGTATTGTAGAATGTTATATCATATACAGGTGATCATTGCTTTGGTAAATTGGTAATAACAGTGCAACTATTGAATACCGGCAGGTGTGATTGTGATTTTCTACTCTAGAAACTGCCTCTGTGGGATACCTACAGTATAATGTATACTGTACAGGGTGTACAGTCATTGCTCATGGAAAAATGTTCCCTATATTTAGATTTACTAGATTTAATCCTCCTATCCTGGAGTCCTTGCACTGGCTCCCTGTCAAATTCCGTGTGGACTTTAAAATCCTCATGCTCACCTATAAGGCTCTGCACGGCTTGGCACCTCAGTACCTGTCTGAACTATTATCACCCTACTCCCCACCTCGCAACCTCCGCTCTTCAAATTCTGCCCTCCTTACTGTCCCCCGTCTACGTTGTATGGGTGACAGGGCCTTCTCCTGTTATGCCCCCAAGCTCTGGAACTCTCTCCCCAAGGATATGAGAGACTCACCTTCTCTAAACTCCTTCAAATCCAGACTCAGAACCTTCTTTACTTAACTGGTTCCATTCTTTAACCCTCTGCTCCTACTATACTTAGTACCATCTGTATATTGTAATTGTGTCTTCTTTTTATTTATTGTTATTGTCATTCTGGAAAGTGCTTTGAGAAGCCACCTTTAAAGACGAAATATAAAAAAAGTTTATTATTATTATTATTATTATTATTATTATTATTATTAATTGCTCCATGGTGCACTTGGGTAGATAGACAAATGACTTCATTAACAACCTGCAAACACATACATAAAAAGTGTTACAATGTGTAACGTTCAATGTGTGAACATTTCTGTATGAATTCCAAGTTAAAGCAGTCGGCGAACACTACCCACTTTTGTGCCAGTTAAAAATGCATCCCAAAAAAACGCCCAAAATCAACCATGAAAAATACTTTGAAAATGAAATAACGGCCAAAGTATTAAGAAGCAGACAATTTTAATTTAATTACTATATGTAATCGAACAAAGGATAAAAATATAAAAAGCAAGGATACTGTCCGATTGTACAGCACTATAAACTCGACTCAGACGTCAGTTTGCGACGAAATTATATAAAACTAAAACCGACGGTAATCTGTATTTCAGTTGATGTGAAGTGTTTACATTTATTGATAGATTAATATTTTGGGGGTATTGATATATTTAAAAATATTACTATTATCAAAAACGTAACAAAACATAAAGATTAATACTTTAAATATGGACCACACGTGCTGGGATACTAGTTATTTTTTTGGTACATTTCCTGTCTGAACAAAAGCTCAGAGAATAATAATTGAGAATCATACATCTTGCCATAGCTATTTCTTACATTCGAAAAATGAAAAATTAACCGATGATTGAAATAATTCAGGCAAAATTATACTTGCATGACAGACGTAAAACAACTGTAACCTAGTTTTACCAAGGCAGTGAATTCCTCAATCGCGCAAAACGGGTAAGCAGTTTGAATTAACATACAACTCCAAGCGAAGAGGTTCTTGCACGAATTTAGAACTTGTTGAGAGACACAGCAAGTGAAAACCAGCACACTGCCCAGCATTTACTCTCAGATCTCGCCCCGTTATGTGGAGGCACAGCTGGCCGTGAGATTCATGACATCGCAAACCATGTGACACCAGCTCGGGTCTCGGAGATTTCATCCAATAGCCGCTGTTCTACTTTGCATATATTTTAAAAAAAGCATTCTGGGGGATATCAGAAAAGAAGAGGAAATGTTTAAACGCATAGACGCCAAAGGCTAAAATAGGATGCTATGTACGTTTTTTAAAGCCATTCAATAGTCGCCGTACCTCTAACGTACTACTACAAGCGACGAGCCGTGGTAAATTTTCAAACCACCACCGCAGGCCGCGCCAGCTCCCCATTGGAACGGTATAAATGAGAGACGCCTCTCCTTTCAGCTTCGGATGTGAGGGCGAACTGGCTGCGACATCTGTAACTCCCCATTGATCGCTAAGGTTGATTCGGCTGATCTGGCTAGGCGGGTGTCCCCTTCTTCCCTCAACACTCCATGAGCGTCCCTCCCGAAGCCCCGCGCTCGGTGGAAGAGGACCAGTCCACGGGTAAACGAGTAGCTGCTCCCCTGCTAGAATCTCCAAACAAGCCTATTTGTAGGAGAGCCAAGCTCCGAGAGTTCTCGCACATCTCAATGAGGCGCTGCACGGGGCAGTCTGCCTTCCTTTTCCGTCGCTTGCAATGATAATGCAATGAAGCTTCCCTCGCAGGGGTTTTTTTTTAAACAAGTTTTTATCTAAACACCAGACATACCAGAAAAAAAAGAGACGGAATCATGAAAGAGATGCAGAAATAGACACTTCAAAGCCAGAGGACTTCACAATTGTAAAAAAAACTAAAAACTATACTTTTGACATATTATTGCGGCTTGGTTGATGCAATGAGACTTGTTTTTTTTTAAATAAGTTTTTATCTAAACACCAGAAATACAAAAAAAGGAGATAGGGTCATGAAATAGATACAGGAATAAACACTTCAAAGCCAGAGGACTTCACAATTGTAAAAAAACTAAAAATTATGCTTTTGACATATTATTGCGGCTTGGTTGATGCAATGAGCCTGCTCTTGTCGTTATCAGCCACCGAAATTTCCCTAAATGCCCAGGTGTGCTTCCTGAATTTAAGAGAGACATGTGGGAGAGGTTCGCAGTTCGAGGATTACTGTCGTGGTAGCCTCTCTCGAGTTAGTACAGTGCAGTGTTTGTGTGTTCGTCTACCTCAGAGCAGTAGGTCTGACGTTTACCGTTTTTACCACACGTCATACTTTGGCGTGGAAATGCAATGTTTGCAAATGCTGAATTGAATGCTTGTTTGGAAGCATTCGCTTTCACATCTCAAACTAACGCCGCGGTATACTAAGTACTCCTGCACACACAGTGCAGCCTGTATTAAGGTAGGCCATTATCTTATTGATAGTTTAATATGCATACATTTAATACTTCTCAGTTTGATAATAACAGAATTTCGCGTATGAGAGCTTGATAGGTATTTGGGAGGCATGGCTTATAGACATTTTCCGAAAAAAAAATATTTGTGATGAATTTGTCGACAGCTTTCTAGATTCTGATGTCTTTGTTTCCAAAGCAGTATTTTCAGGTGAAAGATACCTGTTCAGAATCGCGTTGATACGACAGTGTGGTTTACAGGTGGAGTCCAATCAGCACCTAGGTGTTCAATTTCTCTGCGTTCGATCGGAACAGATCGACATAAAAAATGAAAGCAAATAAATTCTGCAGTCTCAGTTGCAGAAAATAATATAATCCACATTGTGCATTTGGGTTATGATCATTTCCCGGAGTTTGCTGTAGGAAAAAAAAAGTTCGAACTATTGCAAGCTGCTTTTCAACTTAGAATGTACATATCCCAACAGTTTGTTTGATGTAGCTACAATTCTTTCTTCTTTTTAGATGTATTTAATGTCAGAAACCAGAGGGCACCCGTGAAAGCCGTGTGGAAGAGCGTTAAGGCTACCTTTTTGCTTCCTACTGATTTACTTCGGTATGCTCAAAGAGATAATAAGAAAAATATTTTAAAAGCCCTTAAGAGAGAGGTAAAAAAAAACATCTCCTGATCTGTGCCTTTACACGACTTTATCCCCAAGTATGTTGTTTTATGAAATCCTCTTGGTCTTCATTGTTGAATCTTTACTTCAAATTCATTGGTGACTGGTTATTTTTTGCATCTATATTGATGTAGGTTTGCCAAAGCAGAGGGTGAAAGTACCTATGCAACTGTGACTTTTACCCTTTTCGATTCAAACCGATAGTCTAATTACTTCTTTTTGTTTACTTTGAATGTGCTGTGTTGGTTGTATGTACATAACAGATATTAAGTGGTTCAGGTGGGGAGCTGCGTCAGCATGCGTAGGCTGCAAAAGAACAAGTAATAGGTTTATTCCATGCTGAAAAAAAGAAGAAAGAGAACACAACGTTTCGGCCGTTGAGCCTTCTGTGACACACTTCTTGTGACACACCTGAAGAAGGCTCCACGGCTGAAACGTTGTGTTCTCTTTCTTCTTTTTTTCAGCATGGAATAAACCTATTACTTGTTCCCTAACAGATATTAATTCAGGTGGGGAGCTGCGTCAGCATGCGTAGGCTGCAAAGGAACACGTAATAGGTTTATTCCATGCTGAAAAGAGAAGAAAGAAAACACAACGTTTCGGCCATAGAGGCTTCTTCAGGTGTGAGGACCTCACTTAAACACACCTCACACCTGAAGAAGGCTCCACAGCCGAAATGTGTTTTCTTTCTTCTCTTTTCAGTGTGGAATAAACCTATTGTTCCTTATTTAACGGATATTAATGACTACTTCAAAGCATCATGACTGCAAGCTTTCAAGTGATCAAATGCAAGAATCGCAGAAGGGTCTGACTACTTTTGCGAGACACTGTAAGTTTGTGTAGCCAGGATGATGGTATTGTGTGTGGTAGTGAGTGGTGAGAGAGCCACCTGTCAATTGAAAGAAATCCCAGGGAAAGGCCTGCCTGCTCTGATGGAGTAATTAGCACTCAGAAAGTGTGAAAATCCACAGGAAGAAAAGGAGCTGGTAGCATAGGCTCTGTGTGGAATTAGTCACTCCTCTGGGCTAATTAAAAGGCTTATAAGAACTACTAGGAGGAGAGGGTTTCAGACTGTGTCTAGACTTCATGCTGTCAGAAGAGTGTTTCAGCTGAGGCTGGTCCTTTGCTCCTTATACCTAGGCCTAAATCTTGGACTTTCGGTGACTGTGCCTTTTCTGTTGCTCCTCCATTGTAATGGAATGTCCTTCCTCAGATCGCGTGAGAGACAAAAAATTACTTGGCTCTTCAAATACAGATTCAAAACTTGCCTTTTTGCCAGGGCTTAAGTCTGATTGCCCCACATTGTCTCCATATAGACCTGAAAACTCTTGTTTTTTTTTTCTTTTACTTTTTATTGTTTTTTCTTTAGCACTAGGTTCTGTGTCCTTGGGTTTGCAAAAGTGCTTTATAAATAATTGCTGTTATTTCTATAATATTATCTCCTTATAAATAATATTATTTGTTATTTATAAGGAAAGCTGTACTGTTGGGTGGGGAATTTTCATTAGTGATGGGTTAAGCAGCTTTATGGGCTCGTGGGACTTAAGTGAGGGATATACCTGAGAAAATATACTTTATATTGGTGCTGAGGGCAGCTGGTTGGTAGACTGTTTGCCAGCCTCAAAGGGGATGAAATGTGCAATGGAGGGGACATGGGGGGGACTGGCAGAAGTGTCAGGACCTGATAGAGCTGAGCATCGCTTGTTAGTGTAGCTGTGTACTTGCCTTTCATAGGCAAGAGATGGTAGTCTGTGAGACAGGTTGATACCTGGATACTCTGTCTTAATATTGCAGGAGTGTCTGATGTCTGATGCCGATATACAAATCTGACTCTGTGATCATTGACCTGGTCTCCTGACCTGGCTTGGGAGAATTTTGAACAGACACCTACTGATGTACATGACACCACAAAAATAGCTGAAAGGCGGGACAACATCATCAAGAATAACCACTGGACCTTGAGTAGAATGTGGACTCTTAAACCCTCATTCATGGTAATAATAATTAATAATAATAATAATTGCTTATACTTATATAGCACTTTTCTGGACACTCTACTCAAAGTGCTTTATGATAATGGGGAAGATGCAGTGCTTACTGACAACAGAGATGATTGTTGTAACGTTTATTGAAGTGGAATTTGTGACCTGGGGGGTTGACGTCAAGCTGGGTTTAATGTTCCAGTGTCTCATTTCATTAAAGCAATTATTTTAGTGAATATTGTGAATGGATAACATGAAGTTAATTGAGCTGAATTCTCTAGTGCCTACTGGGTGAGCAGGAAAGCACTGGTGATGGTTGTGTTAGTGGAATTGGACCGAGAGAGAAGATGACCAGGCAGTCCCTGAGAAAGGACTAATGTGTTGGATCTAGGATCCCAGAGAGGGTCTGTAAGAGAAGGGCTCACCGTGTCAGATTCCTGGGGCAGTGTGTGCCAGCGTCATTGCCCAGTGGTTGTAACACTGTAGGCAAGTGATCCATTCATTATGAGCTGGCATTCATTGTTTTCTGGAACCACCTTCTGGAATATGGACTTGTTTGGAGCCACAGTGCTTCAGAACATTGTGACACAGTGCTTGTTATTTTTTTCTTTCTGAATGTGAAATACTCCAATACTTCCCCCTACCCTTCTGGTATGTTTGAAAGAGTGTATGTGATACAAATGAAGTGTGAATGATACTTACCCTTTTTGTTGTTTCCCTAAAAGCACTGCGGTGTTTTCCCCATTTGGAGTATTGTATTGTATTGTTTTGTGTTGATCAAGATGGCCACCAGTCACCTTTCCTGTTTGTAGTATCACACAAATGATCTTAAAGGGAAAGGTTACTGGTGAACCATCTATAAATAACCGATGTAAGGTTAGGTGTTTTGTTTAAGCGAATATATCACGGTTGCATGACTCTGTTAAAATTTATAAGTTTTTTGGGGGATGGTTAAATACTTTATTTTGAGCAAACTGCCCATCTCTGTTAAGAAAATGTGAGCGAGTCCCTTTAAGAGGATGGTCCTTAGAAGAGGAGGGGCTATAAAAGACACTGGGAGAGCTCAGTATGGAAGAGGGTACCTTGAAGGAAAGGTGTGGAGAGTACTCCTGTGAGGGTTTTTTTTTTTGTTATCCCTATTTTGATGGCAATAAATCCAGTTTTGTTTGCATTTGAAGACTGCTTTGTGGGAGTTTCTTTTCTTTTGAGCCAAACCTGGTCACTTGGCCGGTGACAAACATGTATAAATGTGCAGGTCACAGTTTGCAGCTGTGGCAGGATGACAGCACCAAACAATGGTGGATGCCAGTTAATTAATATCGCTGCCCTTTACAAAAATGCTGATGGGGAAAACGAATGGAGTGACTCTACATGAGCGTTCCTTACTTCCAGTCCCGAAGGGACACTTTCCTAGGCTAACCTATTAATCAATAGTATAAAATATGTGGGTGAGGGAATGAAGAGAATCTTCTAAATAAAGCAATTTCAGTAATTTAGAGCTCAGACATTGTGGTGATTTGCCCTTCTGGGCCTTGAAATGGAGAACACATTAGAAACTTTTGCTTTGGTTACTGACCAAATGAAAGGCATTTCCTCATCTGAATTGCCATTGCATATGCTGTACATCTGTACTGTAATGTATAGTCCTTACATTTGCAAAATGTTAATTGTGTGCTGGTATTTTTATGCAAATGTGAAACAATTTGAAACCTGCTTGTGCAGGAGCCATCTGTTTCAGTATGCAGTAATAGGAGGTATTACAGAAATCTAAAAGCTTTAATAATTAAACCTTACATTCTTATTAAAAAAGGGGGTTACAGTAGTAGGTCAGCTGTTGTCTGAAAGGGCTGCTCTCCTGTCATTTGTTTCACCTGGGTTGGTTCTTAGTTATGTTACTCTACACGTAAAAGCTTTTCACCTGCTTAGAGCTGAAAGCAATAAAACCACTGCACAAATTAAGTATATTAATTAAGGTTTCAATTAAGAAATAAAGTGCTCAGCTTGGTACTTCACAAACTGGAGCGACTTAAGTACCACCGGTTTACAAACTACAAACAATATAATGAGATGAAGTAAAAATGCTACTGAAGTTTAGACGTCATGGCATTGCATGGTAGCTGTACTGTTTGGGCATGTTGTGTAACAGCATAGAATGATGTGCTGTTAAATGTGTTGAATAAAATGTATCTCTTCACACTTTACTTTTTCCTAAACAGACAGCATGTACTACACTTTTAAGAATACATGGCACAGTCAGTACCTTGTACTCTAGGTATTAATGTCCAGGTACAAACAGTGCCAAGGTCCAAGTACTGCAGTATCCTTTATGCATAGTATTAGAGTTTCACATACTGTACCATTGTACTGATTCCAAGGAACTTATTCCAAAATCGAGTGGTATAGCTGTGCTACAGTAATAATAAGTACACATACCACAACATAGTACTTGTACATTTTCCAAGATCCAGCACTACAGGTACCATGGGGGTTATCAAGGTGCATTTCTGTAGTGGTGTACCATATAAAAGTATCTGTACAGTTAGAGGTGAGGTAAATACTCACCACTCACCTCTGTAAAAGGGGAAATGTCCTCAACAGGCAACAATTGAATTCTTGACATATACAATATGGTATATGCCCTATTTGAGAAGTATTAACTTGGAATTAGCCTTGATTTTTGTCTGACGAATATATTGACTGTCCTTTGCAACACTACAGAAAACACAAAAACGGCTCACTGAATATATTCTTCAAAGTGCTTGACTTATTACAAGAAAACCTAACAAGACACTGGAGTTTTCAACAAAGGCATTTTCATCTGTGGTTGCAGAGAGTTTATTTGACTGCAGCATGACTCATTAGCCTGTCTGGAAGATGAAATTTGGAAGGGATTATAAGCTTTAACTCGACCTTGAAAGACCTTTCCTGACTACAGAAGTGAAAGAACATATTTGAATGCAACTTGTTTTTCTTCATCGAGGCAAGTGTTACTGTTCATTTGGTATAACCTTCACCTGATGCACAAAAAAAGCAAAACAACAGGGGCCAAAAAGATGTTCTGCCAAGCACTTGAAACTAACTCAAGGAAAATAAAGGGCTCATCGCAAAGACAAATACTCTGCAGATATAGTGACATTGGCTATTAATGTGAAATATGTTTATTAATAGTGACTTTTGTGCTGCTATCATACACAATTTTTCTATTATAGATTAACAACAAATTCTGTTTGTATAATTGCTGTATAATGTACCAGGGACTTGATTTTCGTGATGTGAAAACTTCTGTAGACGACACTGATAACATTTTTCACCACATATAATGTACCTGATGTAATGAAATAGATTTCATAGGCAGCTGGAGTTATAAGTAAATATAGTACAACACAGGTAGAGAAGGAGAAGTTCAACAGATTATCATGAAAATGAATCAAAACTAAAAGATAAAGATAATATTGTATTGCTTTCCTCAGAAAACGTAGTTTTGGGAGCATGTTACTTGAAATGCTTCATCTATTGCAAGAAGGTATCATACCAGCAACCACTGTTTACTGCACATATTTTTCCATACCTTTCCTTGAATATCTGATATCCAGAGTTTCCTGCTGACAAGTGTGTACAGTACGTCATGCAGACAGATCTCCTCTAAAGGACAACTTAATTGCTCTTTGCAGTCATCTGCATTTTTTTGTCATTTTGATTTAGCCTAGGGCGTTCTACTGATGGTGTCTTTTAGCCTACTAAATGTTCAACGCCATCCTTATGCTACGATTTCATCTGTGATTTTTCTTGGCACTTTAATAATCTAATGAGATACAATCATCCATATCTTCAACTCTCTCTTCCTCTGGAAGATTGTTCAGACTGCTTATATTAATTCATATTATTATCTTTGTCTAAATGTATTGATCACAATTCTCTTATCTTCCATGTTATTGCTTAATTTACTTCATATAGTCCTTAAGGCTGTGCACTGCTGGTGGATAGAGCTCTTAGCCTTTGAAACACCCTTTCGGAAAGTGATTTATTGCCTGATCCTCTCTTGTTAATTTCCTGCACAAAGTGTTTTAAAAACACATTCTTTGCAGAATGCATGTTGCCTTTAGTTTTAGTTATTAAATGCATAATAGCACTTGAGAGTACTATTGAGTGCTTTGCAGTTTTGTGCTTGCTTTAATGTCCTGGCTCTCACACTGCAGTTGTTTTTCAGTCCAAGTTTAGTACCTCCCTGATGCTTTGCTTTAAGATTAGGCTTTATCCCAACTTGGGAAAACACAACTTCAACATTTTCGATATGATGGATCCTCATTTCTCAGCTCATTTTCTTCCTGGGGATTTTTATGCATCCTCATCTACAGTTAATAGAACTCCTGAGGTTGACATTCTTTATTTATTGCCTTCTCTTCAGGGGATCTCAGACTCCTACACACTTGCTGCTTTCTGGTCTCGCAGATTTATAGTTTGGCAGTTTTGGGGGAGCGCGGTGTGATGCTTCAGGAAATGCATTTCACATTCATACTGCGTCGCTCCAGACACTGAGAGGCAAGGGGCAGAAGCAGCTGGAGTTCACCACAGTCATGATGAGACACATGCTGCTGTGTCTTGCATGGTGGCTTTTAAAACAAGCGGGGAGGGCTGACACCAACCAGCGATGAAATTACAGTCCTCCTACTCTGGACATCCTTTAATAGATGGGGAAAACTATGCTTAAGGTAACAGTACTGGTAGCCAGCATATTTCACACTATTGGCCTTGAAATTATTTATTTATTTCATGAATTAAATTAATGAGTATGTCAAATGGTTCACAAGAGCTCTAAAGGAGAAGTTGACCTGGCTTTTCCTCAGTTTGCTGTGCTTTGCAAGAAGCATTAACTATTGGTGCACATGCCATATGATGGACTGTTGAAGGTAATAGCAGACCTGGCTAATATGCCCATTCAGACAGACATAAAGGGTTTCCATGCAGTGGTTGCTTAGGACTTGAGCATATGTGTGAAAGCTTAAGGCTGCATGTTGACTGTGTGGTTCAATATCAACATGGACATTTGTAAACATCTGATGGAATCAGTGCTGTGATATACAGGAACTGTAATCATTGCAGGAGGTGGACCAACCTGCCATAAAGAGTGTTCTCTAATACTTTGGCAAATGCTGTATATACAGTATTCATTGTATTGAAGATATTAAAAAATATGGTTTGATTTGGTTTTATGAAAAGGCATTGCCTACTCATTTATCCTTTTTGAATGTGTTTTGCATGTGTTGTTTTTTTTTTATTTTTTAGTTGAATTTGTATTGTGGGGGATTAAAAACATTATTTTATACATTAATTATAGTAAGTGTTGCCATACAAAAAACTGGTATTTAAAGTGTCATAGATAAGAAGCAATCTGTATCAGTCTTATAGACTGTATTTATGAAGAAAAATATATTTAAAAAGTGAAATCTATTAATATATGTACATACGGTGCCTGTGAATGGTTATTCTGCTTCTATGAAGTAAAATAAGTCATTGTAGTGAGGTATATTTGTTCTATATACATGACAACAGAGCATGATAATTTTTCAATAAGTCTCTTTATCTCATGCTGTTCCTGCTGTGTTATCTCATGTGCCAGTGAATGTTGGGTGAATAACATTTTTCAACTTTTCTGCAAGTAAACAGCTATAAAAGAGTTTACATTTATTGACCCTTTTAAGTGGCTGAAAACCAGGACACCCTGGTGTACTGTTATTGAGATGCGAGGATAGTACTGATGTACTTGTACATACAGTACTGCAGTGCCATGGACACAAGTCTCACACCAAAGCTCTTATCCAGTTTATAGATGATGTTGGTCATTATATTATTCTCATTTTGTGGAGTATTCATTCACTCTTAAGTAGAATTTTAAAGCGCTGAATCACCTAGCTTTTGTTGGCATGGTCTGGATTCAGTTTTAATCTACATAACATTGCACCAGGCTGATAAAGGTCTCATTAAAAGTCCCTGCATATATTTCCATTCTATATAAAATTAAATTTAGATTCTGCCACAAACCAGTTTTCCAGTTGCTCTCCCTCCAGAGTCCACATAGATTTTGGGGCCTGTTTCTAGGAAATTTTCATGTCCTTCCCTTATTTTCTGAGAATAATAGTCACTGATATTACAGATGACATATTACAGTATTACTATGTAGCAAAAAACATAAACATATTCCTAACGTCTTTCCTTCATATTTTGTATTGCTTTTGAAATATACTACAGAAAGCATTTCTGAATGTTTGTTTTATACTCATACCTGAATCCTTAGTTAAGTCACTGAGCTATTCACTTTGGATCAGTTTAGCTTATTCCTCCAATCTCAAACTGTAAATGGTTTACACATAGACCTGTAAAATCCAATGGACTGTTACCACCAAGAACCACGGTCAGGAATCATGTTTGGAAATGTTTCCCAAAAAACTTTTGGAAGAAGAGTTTTCTGATATCAGTGTGTTATATACTGAAAGCAGATTATAGTGCACAGACATTTGAAACCCCCTTGTGCTAGAGATGGTTTGCCTTTGGACTTTCAGGGCTTTGACATGTTGCTTCCTTCGTGACAGAGCTCTCACAAGTGACGTCACGTTCATTTCCTGAAGGGATGCTGTGTCTGCTGGTTCCGGTCCAAACGTAAGCTCTTACTGTATTTAGCTCAACAGATCTAGCTCCTAGCTTGAAGAGATTGTTTTTAAGCTGATGATATAAATTAGTGCACAAGATCAAGGTAATGTGCACAACTGAAGCGTTAATATCTTCAAATTAACCATGTAATTACACCGTGATACAAATTATGCTGAATGAGACGTAAACGAAACAAAAGGTGGATGATTGTGCCAGACACCTGAGTTGTTCATCTTGTAAAGCAAATTTGAAATGTGAACAAGAGCAAAGTTTAAATGTATAAAGTGAATGAATACAATTAATAATATATACAACATCGTGCCTCCTAAATAAAGATAAAATTGATCAGTTTAGCAGAGCTTAATGTTTGATGCATGTGTTTATTATTTTCAGGTTAGGCAAAACGAATCCATTTTCTCCAACACTACAATCTAAGGAACCAAGAGGTATTTTAATTCTCATTCTGAGCTCTAAAATAGGATGTAGTATTAACTAATGACTTGGCTGAATACATATTACAGATACACTGTATTATGATCTTTAAGGATCAGAATATGGACATCAGTTTATGAATCTAATACTACCTAAATGTGTGTATCTTCACAATTGTGAACACCTCAGAACAGTTACAAATGTTTTTGTTGCTATATAATGTGAACATATACTTTATGTCCACATTGATGTTAATTTTTTTCCTCATATGAAGTTTTTTGGAAGAAAAACTTTTAAGAACTCAGCGTTCAATTAATTCAATGACAAGTACAATGATATGAATTTGGCACCTTTTGTGGAATTCACAGGTTTTCTAGTCATTTACTAAAAACCGAGGAGAAAAAAAATGTCACATTTATGTATCTTTTTTCATTACATATTCAGTATATAAGGGCAGGCACAATCAGGAACAAGTGTACTGAAAAGCAGGAAAAAACACAATGTTTCAATAGCACCTCCCACCTGTGAAATAGGAAAAACTAAATTTCAAATAACAAATTTATAGTATGTTTCTTCCTTGTAGAATTCTAAAAATGTTATAGAACAGCAAAGTGATATTTGCCATAAATAATTAAGCCGCAGAAAACATAGGGGTCATATTTATTCACTTCCATTTACTACGTATTTTGTAAATCCTCTGGCAGGGATTACAGTGACGTGACACCTCCTACAGTGTGCTGTGAGGTTCTGGCACTTCAGAAAGGAGGTTTATAAGCATTCCTCCATATAGAATTGCTCTAAATTGTTCAGACCCTTTGGTTTCAGCCTAAGAAGTCCTGATGAGTTCAATGGTCTCCTCTCATTTCTAACTTTTCTTATGTTATGTTCCCACTAGTGAACGGCCATCTTGGGTTAGAATCACACATGTTCAATTGAATTGATTCCTTCATACCGAGCTGGCCAGCTGAGAACATTTATCGATAAAAGAATAATCTTTGGATCATTTTTATGCTGCGACATGCGATTTTTACCAATTTAGAGCTTCTTGTCTGGCCAAGATTTCCTGGTAGGTGTTAGGAGTTCCTCATTTCCCTTGTCTTAACCCCAAAACATAATACTTTGCAGTGGGCATGAGTGTTTTCTAAACACGAGTTTAATCTTTTTTTTCTGCCAAACATAACACGGATGAGCATATCTGAGAAGCAACATTTTCATTTTGTCTGACGGTAAGACATTGTTTCTGTTGTCATTTACGTGTTTGGCAAAGTTGAGCCGCCTCTTTTTGACCGTCAGAAGAGGCTTCGTCTTGGCAAACCCACCTACGAATGCAATATTTTTTTGGGCCTCTTTGAATGGTAGTTTTCCATTTGTTTCGCTGTCACTGGCAACAAGGAGATTCATTTTTTTGTGGCATTCATTTATTCATTTATAAATGTATTAAAAAAACAATGACCACTTACCTGCAGTCTCTGAAGATCTCTGTTCGTAACCATGAGGACGCAAGCTACTACTGATTTTTGTGGTGTGTTACATCCTTTTATACATCAGGGTACAGGGTTTCATTGCACCTCCAAAGAGTTGAATGTTACTGTAGATTGTTTTGTTGAATTGTATTTAAAGGAATGCTTAGAGCTGTAAATATGTAAATGTGATCCTCTTGTTTTCTGGAATTTAATTATTCATGAAATATGAATGTGTTCTTTGCATCATTACAGTATAACATAAGAATTATTTAAGTGAGACACTATCTCATCTGTAACTCATTCTGCTATATGATGTTACCCTTTCAACAGGGATATGAATAAATCGATAGAGCACTGCATTCGATACTCTATGGATCTGTTTAATTAAGACTTTTACTGTATTCCAACTTCAGAGTGTATAATTACTGATGCAAAATACCTTAAGATGACTGCAGATGAAATGTATAAATAAAGCCACTGAATCAAAAAATTAAACTCGGTTCCTTAGTGCTGCAATAGGTTTTATTCTTCATGTTGGTTTTAATGCAGAAAAAAAGCAGTAGGTGATTTCTCTATAGCCTTGGAAATGTTACAAAACAGCGACAGACTACAAGGCTTTTCAAATGTAACAAAAGTAAAAGGCCAAAGCTTTTCCATTTACCCTTTTAAAAATATTTTAACAGTTCAAGAAACAGCAATGACAATCTCAGTACCCTTCTAGGTCAAAACAATGGCTTTCCCTTTTCAGAAATGCTCATTTTTTCATACATTATACATAGGATATTACATAAGAATGTTATTACTTTCACAAAAGTAAACAAAATGACAAAAATTGTTTTCAGTCTGCTGTGAGCCTCCTTTTCTAAAATGTTCTATCCTCTTTAACCTCAGTGACATTATAAATATTTTTATGTAAATATTCTTATGTAACGTACATAAAAAATAACAATGATCAAATCAATTATTCATTATATGCAGATATTTTAGTGTTCTGATGAGCAAGCAGCTACTGGCAGAGAGAACTCTGTGCTTTTCCTTGCCTCATGCTGTGACCTGCTTGAAAAAATCCAGAAATGGCCTGGGGACAAAGAACAGAAAGATCCCTTTTGCCTGATCAATCTTCATCTTTCTGAACAAATCCGAAGGCAGTAACAGAATGAGAATATATTAGAAGAGGCAAGAATGTTTTAAGTAGGAAAACTACATGCATTTATAATTTTACACTATACATGAAGCCTAAAGCCACATAATAAAACAAGAACTACAAAAACTAAAACAAAAAAAATCTTAAAATTAAGACTTATTTTACAATCAGAAGGGCTTACAATATTTTGTGGACAATCATTATAATGCTCAGAATAATTAACAATTAAAAACATTCTGCTTTTAAAGATGCAGCTGAATATCAGGCAAATTAAGCTGCTTTCTGAAATCATTGTAACCTCACAATGCCAACAAAAATAATTTAAAAGATAAACAACCTTTTCCTGCAACCCAGAAATGTGTTCATTCCTGCAATGTGCTGCTGAGCAGATGCTTTCTTCAGGACAGCACAGATGTTGGTAGATCAGTTCCTCACCGCCAGCATAGAGTTTATTTCCCAGATGAGGTTGCGGAGCTGATCCATTATTTGCTTCAGCTGTTGATTCTTCTGTTTAAGCTTCTGTAATAAAAAATAAAATATAGTGGATTTTTCCCCTCCTGTTTAAATGATATTACCATTCTATTTTCAGAGGTAGAACTTAAAAAAGGATTTTGTCAAAATGACATTAAAGAGCACTGATCTCATCCTAGCCTCTGGCTCGGTCTCCCAGGGGCCCAGTGGGTGCCGTTTTAACACTTTGGGGAAACACGGTCAGTTTCACACAAGAAGGAAATAAATCAGGTCTGCCTAACCAGGAAAACAGTAGTAAGACATAATTCTGTAGATGTCCCAGATTAAGTGCTGTTATTAAATGAATAAATACGCTCATAAACATCAAAGCTTTCCTGTTGGTTATATCGAAACAGACTTTCTTAATATGCTTCTTACAGGGAACTACTGACAATGTCAGTACACATTTCTGTGAATAAAAATATAACCACAGCAACATATGCTTGTAGAAGGTCTTTACGGGAAAGGCTCAGCACTTTACAAACAAGGAGTAGGCCGATGCGTTTCAAAATCTCGATAGACATACTGAAAAGACGAAAATCTCCAGCAAGTCCCAGTGTTATAAAACTGATGACTCAAGGTTACTTGACATAAAGTTCTTTTGACATAAAGTTGCTTCATCTCTAAGAAAGAAGAGTCTTTGTATGAGCATCTACAACTACAGAGATAAACTTTAGGGACACACAAAACGTATATGATTTTTATTTTTACCTTGACAAATTTAGGTGGATCATAGCATTTATTTCACTTATTAATGTGTCTCTTATTAATGAGACCAGATTTTTCAGGCCCTTGTCTCTTTACTCAGGATTCTTGGAGAAGAATGGAAGATACTGGTGCCTTGTGGATGACAGAGAAAAAGGCACATCAGTGCATTAAAGGCTTCAGAGAACGAGGTTTTTTGTGGATGCTGTTTACATCTCAACAACATCTCTTCAGGAGTAATTTTCTCTCAGATACCTAATTTGATGGCACAACAAGAGAAAAAAATCTGCCTTTTTAGCTCTACAGCTAAAAGTAAACTAAATGCAGTTATTATGCAGAGTGATTATAGTGGCATCTGCCGACAACAACTGGATAAAACCAAAATCCTAACCACCTGTCTCGCAAATCACAAGCATAGTGCTTGACAGCAACTTCACACAGACTAGACATAAGAAATGCTTGGCAAACAGAAACGTCAGAATAAAATAGTGTGCTTGGAATTTGCAGCTGGGAGGTGGGTTGAAGTTTTAATTTAAAGTGAGCATAGGAGCTGCTGCAGGGCAAATTACAGCACATCACTCTTTGGAGCAGCAAAATATCATGTAATGTGTACGTTGAAGTTTCTTTTCTTGAAAATGTTTTACGCAGGACACCCTCTAAAAAGATGTTTAACTTATTGGCTATCAGGTACAAATGGCCACTCAAGGAAAAAGAAAAAAAAAATAAAGACAAAACTCGATACACTCAAACAAGCACGCAAAACCCATAATAAAACTGTATGAGATAGAAGTACATAAAAAAGAAAAGCACAAAAATGACCTAGAGTAAAGCTCCATCATACATCAAAAGCTACAATGACAAGATGGTCTTAGATAAGAAGGCCTGATCAACAGTTCTTGGATTAAGATATGAAATAAAACCTTAAAATAACATAAACGGACTGATCAATACCTTATACACAAGCAGGAGAACCTTTAAATTCATTCTAAATCACACTGAGCCAGTGCAAATGTCCTGATGCAGAGCACATATCAGCAAGCCGCAGAATTCAGTATTTCTACAAATGCTTGTTGAATTCATTAGGAGACGAAGGCATTACAATCATCTCGATAAAAAGGTTTATATCAATATTTCAGCATCAGACAGGCAGAACAAGGTTCCTGACTGAGCAATGTTACGTGTGTAGAAGAAAAAGACCCTTCAGAAGTACCTGTAGCCGTTAACAAACGATAACACAGAAACAGAAGTAACACCAATGTTTCTGCCTTAATCAAAGGCATGTTTTCTAGCGGTAATAATGTAATCCAACAACGGCTGGAGTACAAAGTGCAAAGACAAAGAGTGAACCAGGGAATTCAGCACAAACGAGGTGGAGCGAACAGTGAAGCAAGCTAGCAGAGAGCAACGGCATCAGGGTCCAACAACAGGCAACACGCTCGGAGAGTCAGGGCTGGAGCAGAGGCCCACTGCTGACCACAACAAAATCAGAGAATCAGGCAGGAGCAGTAGAGAAGATGAAGAGAAAGGAAAGGTCCCAGCTGAGCATATAAGCCACTGCAGATCTTGCAGCAACAACAAATAATGAGTAAGGAAAATTGGGCTTGGAAACGAACCAGTAAAATAACAAGCGAACATAAAAAAAGATCCATCCATCCATTTTCTAACCGCTTTATTAAAATACAGGGTTGCAGAGGAGCCAGAGCCTATCTCTACTAGTAACGGGCAGAAGGCAGGATGCACTCAGGATGGGACACAGATAGCACTCCAGGAACTGAACCCAGTTCACTCAATTACTCAACCCTAATATTTTGATATTGTCTCAGTGCGGGGGAAAAAACTGAAGCCCTGAGTTCGGAATGTAGGATTTTAAGAAGAGATTTATCGCGTTTTTCATTATCGTCTGTGAAATCGTTCTGCAAATTGAAAAGAAGAGAAAAGCAGTCATTGGCATGTTGCAGTTACCATGTTATTAACAAGTCCCCTCCTTTTTTTCTGGCATCTGCCAGACCGAACAGCGTTTAAAGGGGGGAAGATTTGGAAATCCCTTGACGTCCAATGGTCCCGCTGTGCCTCTAACCACATCTGGCTTAGCCATCACGGAAACATAATGAGATCATGCAAGATGTGGTGTCGGAAACTCCAAGACCTCTGCCTGGTCCTTCCAGGGACCTGCTAGGTAAGGACTCCTGAGCCATGAGGCGGCCCTTCAAATCGATCTAAACTTCAAATCCTTCGGTCAGAGGCCAGGACGGGGCTCCTGCTGATTTCCAGCTGTCGCCCGTCAAGAGTCCAGCCAAGACTCAATCTAGTGATCTCCCTCATGCATAGCTCACCAAGGCACTCAATGTGTACGCTACATGAATAATGCATTGCACTTCCTTATGTACTTTGTGTATGGTAATTCCACACTACATCCTGACTTAAGTAAATTCCTGTTTTGCACTATGTAAACTACTGTCATTTATATCGTACCGTGTAACACGTCTATTAGGGATATTGTCCTTGTACAAAGAACAGACTGCATTGGACTAACAGTTACTGTTTTAAGTTAGCATAGAGAAAAAATCTCAAAGGAATGGATACTTATAATCTCAATCATTATAAATAATGTGTTCCTTATTTATCAATAAATATACAATTTCTGCCAGGTTTAAAGTATTTAATTCACAGAATGTGGATCACTGGAAATTTATAATTATAAATCATAGCTGTGGAATGGATAGTTATACAGAATTTATTTTTGGTGCTCTACTACTTATCACTACTACTCACCCCTTACAAGATGTCAGATTAAACCCCCATTTTCTGGGCTATCTCAAATGTTTGCTGTGGGGTTGAAGACCGTAAATATTTTTACACTTGTCTAAGTTTTACACTTTATGAAATTTTAACACTCGTTATCTATGAGTGTCAAGATAATATGCACAAATACTTCTGGCAGTTTCTCATTGGTATTCCCTTGAAACTTGCTCCCTTAAGCACTGTAAAAAAAATAAAAATCACTCAGTGATTTTGAACTGTCAGATTAAACTGAACCCTTTTTCAGATTCTTCCTTTCTGGCTATTATTCAGATTGACTTTAATTTAACCCCATATGAAACCAAGTCTATTCAAACAAAATTATTTAAACAAAGCTGCCACAAGTTTTAAGAATCTTAACACAGAACAAGAAAAAAAATGTGGTTGCCTTTTCCTCCCATTTTTAATAAACCTTAAAATTAATTTTTTGCCCTTGCACTTAACAACATAAAACCATACAAATGATGTATATGCTTTAGCTCTGTTAGTTCTCTTTTGGCTTCTTTCAATAAGTTTTACAGGACTTTATTTCTAGACATACCTGTGATGCCACAGATATTTGACCAGTGAAGCTTTTGTGTCTGAGGAAAGTCTAGGAATGAAAGGCAGCAGTGTTCAGGAGTGAGGTGAGCTAAGTACTCAGTGATAGAAAACCATGGCATCCTATGGCCTAATGCCATTATCTGTCATTTAAAAAAAACAGAGAACAAGACAACTGTTTGTGACGGAAACATGATCTTTTTTGTTCCACTGGCATATCAGCTCTCACTTCGCTTTCACGGTCTTACGGTACCTGTGCGAATTCCCTCCCTGCTGTTCTATTTTGCTCAACCAGTAAAATGATCCCATGGAATGCTCTTTTTCAAAAGATTTGGGGCTGCCTTTACAGCCTCTTTCCAGCCTTCTAAAGAAATATTTTTTTTTATACAAAGCCAGTCTTTGAAATACTTACCAAATAAATTTTGTATTCCCCATCCCTTGCCTGCTAAAACAGACTGCATTATTTGTATAATTTTAAACACTTGCATGTTATTATACTTTATGATCGCCTGGAAGACACAAATTAACACAATCTGCACCAGGAATGGGAGCATATTTCTGTTTTAAAACTCACAGAGTTGGTGTGAGCTAGAGGTTAGTTTTACACAGACCTTTTTGATATTCTGCATGGCTTTAATCTCATTTTAGGATGTCCTAAATTTGCAGCATCTTCTTTTTTTCTCCCTCAGGTGTTCTCTTGTCAGAAAAGACCGGATGAGATCCTTAGATAAATTAACTACTAACTACCAGACTAGCTAGATGGGCCAAATAGCTCATTTGTATCCTTTACGTACTTAACACACCAAACAGAAGTATGCATAAAATCCTAAACTAGATCTGTGCTCATACCCATATTAATTTACTAGCATCTTACGTAAGATGTTTTTTTTTGCTCTTGTTTTCTATCCACAGGGGTGCAGTTTTTTTAGGTTGTATGCAGAATGTACCAAGGGTACAAATGCCCTAAGCAATCACTAGAGGGCGATAAGGGGTCAGCTTCCCAAGATGAGCACCTGCCTATGGAATGTTAAGAGGCTGCATTCTCAGGAGGGATTCAGCCTGTTGGCTAAATTGGAAGTAATGATGTACAGCTTAAGGAAGGGATGGGGCTACTCTTTATAAGAAGCAGTTCAAAGACATGTTGTCAGACCTATCTTAGGTGTTTAGCTGAAGTTTGTAAAGTTGTTTTTGTAGAACTACAAGACTGCTCCAGGGTGAGAATGTCAAGCCCTAAGCACAGCAAAGGTGCTGCTGTGCTTGTGAACTGATAGGAGCTGAAGCCTGTGTATCGTTGTGTTTGGAAGAAGAATTTAACTCAAAAGAAACAGATCTTCTGTCTGATACAGTGAGGTTACTGGAATCAAAGACTGGTCCCATTTACAAGCTGAAATTTAGCTGTGGGGACTTACTCTGGTTGTATTACCTGACTTCCAGAAAAATCCACATCAGAAGCCTTGCTTGGAAATCCTGTGTCTTTAAAAGATTAAAACAAAAACAGCAAGATTTACTAGAGTTAATTAAGGATTCATAATGCATAAATTTGGGATTTAATAAAATCTCAGGACAGATGATTAATTACCTTTTAGCTGTGAATTGTGTATGATCAGAAAATCAATAGGAAAGAACTGCTTGAATTTTTTTGCTTGTGTAATCACTATTTTTTTGCGGGGGAGTGATTGAGGAAGATGGGTGAAAACATCTGTAAGGAGGATAAATAATAAAACACCAGCTTTACTGTGCACGACAAAGATAGGCTATGTAATTGGAGAAAAAGACATCCTTAAAATTAATCTTTATTGCTCTAGAAGTACTTGCTTAAAGATATTTTCTAATTTGCCAACAGTGGTAGACAAAATGGATTTGATAAAAATTTTACAGAACAAAATACCTTTTAATTGGCTCTCCCATAAAACCATTATAGTAACTCTCATCCCACAACAATTCATCTAAAATCCATTTAGAAAGAAAGGGGGCAAGCATTTCAAGAACACTGTATGGTAATGTCAGCCAGCTAGCTAGTCCAGTTAATTTTCTCAACTGCTGTTTTGCTCATTTAAGCACAGATCAAAGAAAAGACCAGAAATTTGAAAAAGATAAAAAAGGCTTCTGGTTAAAAAAGCTAGCACTGATTATCTTCTTGTATGATCTAACATCATTGGTCATAGTTTGGACCAACAGTTTTTAAGACTGTTGTAGTGACAACACTGCTGTTGGTAAAACCCCAGTGCTCACAAGAAGGACTTTTTTCAGTGGTTGGGTAACATTGGTATTTCAATTTTATTTTTATGTTTAAATTATTAGAGGGGTTGGTGGCTCCCACCTAAATTGGTGGCTGAGTTTAGAACCTCTCACAGATCTCAATTTGCTTTAAAATGCACTGTAGGTTACATCTCAGTTTAGAGTAGTCTTCACAGACGCACACCGTAGTGCATGCCTCAGAGAAACATGCCTCATCATACCAATATGGCTGCCCTTTCTGGCCACGAACTGAAGATGTAGAAGTAGATATGAGGGTATACAGGATTTCTAACAACTCCAGTGCACGGAAGGACAGATGTCATATCTTTATCTTTAAATTCATTTCTGTACTGATGGACTCCTCGGCCGTCAGGTGGCCAAAGAATCAGATGGCCCACCTTGGTATAAAAGATGTTCTGCTCACAGCACTAAAAATGTTTTGCCTTGGTAAAGAAATTCAAATGTAACAAAAGATAAACGAGCCATGCCAGTATTCAGAAGGGATGGAGTGCCGTTATGGTGTACGTGGTGTACTTCACTGTAATTTCTGGAGTTCTGTTGTTAGATTATGTGTTATAAGGCTGTTGGTGAAGGACTGCCCTTAAGAGCATTCATTTTTGGCACTGCAGGTATGTGCTTTAAATATTGTTTCGATTTCATGAAAGCTAAAGCTTAATGCTTTCTGGCAGTGAGTGTCATGTCAGAGTTGCAGGCCGAACATGTCTCAACTAGTCGGTATAGTTCTGTGTTTATTAATGTTTCTAGATTACATTTGTTCTTGGTATTTAAACATTTGGGTGTTCTGTACTCATTTGATTAGGTTCCAAGAATCACTTGCGCTTAACATGTCTTTTAACACTTACTTCAGACTAAAGCATTCTTAAATAAACTACTTGAAGGTTTAAAAGATGTTTTAGGAATTAACCAAAGTAGTAAAATCAACTCTCATTATCTATGGAAGTTTACCACCAAATATTTTATTTGGGGTTGTTGTACTGCTTTTACTTCTAATCTGAACTGAAAAGGCAAAGAGCAGGTTCCTCAGCTGTAAAGTAAAAGTCTTCAGTTAAAAGCAAAACAAATATGTAACTTTGTAGAGAGCTAGTCTAGCCATGCTGAAAATTAAAAGTTAATTTAAAAACCTCACCAGCATTCTAGCAGTTCCGAACATGCTGAAAACCTTAGTGAGTTACCTGTATTATCATTAAAAGGAGTATATACCTTCTGTTGACATCACAAAGAACAAAAGCAAGGTGAACCATCTAAACCTGAGGAGGCTTATAAAGGTCTCCAAGGCCCTTTATTCACATCTCTTAAACTCACAGACACTTCCAGAATCAAGGCTTAGCTCAAAACCACTGACATAGCCTCACATACCTCCTAAAACAGGCTGGTCTCCTAGAAATTGTAAAGATAGCTGCTCAATCTGTGCAGAGGTGGAAAAATCTATGGATTAGATGGCCCTCCACCTGTGCTAGTAGCTAGTGGTGTAGGAATAATTTGGCCCTTAAATACAGCACCAGTCTGCAGGTGCTTGGGAAGACACAGCAGTCACTGTTTCAACAGCGCTTAGAGAGTCCCGGCCAACCAACTTCAACTCAAACTCTGAATGTGACAAGTCCATTGTGCGCTACCACTGAATGGATTACGGTTATAGTCAGTGTCCAGAACAAACACTTTTATTGGCTGAGACACTCTGGAATCTGGTCAAATTGAAGCCGATTTAACTTCACGAGGAATGACAGCAGCCGAAAGCTTGGGAGAAATTAGAATCGTTTATTGTGATGTGTAACCCGCTTGGCTGAGGGCCAACCTCCCAGCCGTTGGACGGGGAGGATAGGACCCCCATGCGACCAATGGGGTAGCTGCAAAGGTGGAGAGGGGGTGGAGGAGGGATGCAGAAAACGAACGAGGAAGAGGAGAGGGTGGCGTTTGGTATTTATGGAGACCGGTTGCTTACGTCAGGATTAGTGAGAATTGCAGCAGCTGTGTCGAATGAGCGCGGCTGCCTTCATTCCTCCCGAACTTTCATTAAAAACTCCATTAGATGGCCAATGACAGCTGGGTATTTTGTGGGGAGACAACCTGCAGCTGTAGTATCCAGAACACGAAGTTCCTGGCTGTACTGGAGGACGTACTCGTGGCAGGCTTTAAGAAACGAGTGGAGGAGAGTTTGGGCAGGAAACGAAATATGATATGAAATACACAGGAATTGAAATATCAGAGAGATGTTCTCTAATCTCTTTGGGCCTAGGCTCTCTGTAAATAGTTAAGGTCATTAAAGTTCTGTTCTCTTCACACCAGAGAGTTTGAGTCTTCAAATAACTGCACATTGAAATATACTTTCCATTTTAAAACTTAATACGGTCCTTTGCATTCATTACTTTTGTGCAAAAGCTAAAGCTGAAATCGGGTGCTGACCGATAGTCAGAACTCATCTTCAGAACGTGTTTAATTTGCCCTGTTTTTCCAGATTTTTTGAGAGAGCTCCCATTTTTTTTCTACTTATTGTGTTTTGTTTTAATCTTAGAACCAAATCTGATGATAAAACTCATCACAACATCCAGTAAGGAGGATGTGAAATTATTTT
Organism: Atractosteus spatula; assembly: GCF_055471065.1. NCBI lineage: Eukaryota > Metazoa > Chordata > Actinopteri > Semionotiformes > Lepisosteidae > Atractosteus > Atractosteus spatula. The sequence goes on from NC_142717.1 coordinate 5,712,669, forward strand.
TTACGTTAACAAGTAAATCTGAAATGTTTTTGACACAAAAAACACAAATCAGACTAAGGGTCTGCTTGTTTCATCTCAGTGAATCAAAACATTCAGACATTTGCTCTAAATAAACAGAAGTATAATGTAATTCATAGCACTGAATTAATAATGTTCAGTTATTTCCACGACTTTTTCAAGGCTTTTGTTTCTTTAATTTGATTTTCAGTTAATCAGGAGAAAATAAATTCAAATGCATTAGCATGTTGAATGGAAATCTTCTGCAAAACAGTAATTGATGGACTGATGGAGAAACAAATAGCCAAACAATAAGGAAGTTGTGAGAATGCTAAAACAGAAGATTCTTTGTTTATTTGCGCATTATGAGAATAACTACAGTTTATCCAACTGCACTCAGTGATATACACCAGGCTTCTTTATTAATTCACATTCATGATTAACTTGGGGGGCCAAAGCCGTAGATTCTATTAAAACGTTACTACATTCCAGAGATACCCCTGCAGCCGCCTGTGCATATTCAAGAGAAAACAGACTATTCCACTTCCTGTGAGGGTCCGCAATGTCCAAAGATCCCACTCAATGATCAAACGGTATGTTTTACAAAAGCGAGAACAAGCTGTTTTACACGAAGATGTAAAAGATGTATCCGATTTTAAATCCTTCTAAAAAAGCAGTGAAATCTCTATATCAACCTTTGCTGTGCTTTTATTATTAAAAACCCCTCCTTTATTCACAATGGACTTGTCTGCCCACAAGCACTAATAATATGGGTTTTGTGCACTGTCAACTTAACTTGAGGAAGCAGTAAGTGTGAAGGTGATATTCATAGCCACTAACATGAGATAAGACGCCTGAGGTGACAGTTGTGCCTGCAATATGCTTCTCTTAGTAATATTCGGAGTTAATCTGCTACGTGCCACCCTTGGTAGCTCAAATTACTCTTTTCATTCCCTGAATTTGTCCAGAATTACAAATGCAAGTACCTATAAATGTGGAAAGGGATTAACCAGATGAGAAACATTTTTTTTTTAAATCCTGCTAAAGTATGTCCCACATTCACTCGCATCAACATTCTGCAGACTACAACAATTTCATGCCTCTATCTCCTCAGACAGGAGACTGACATTTTTTTATATTTTATGAATAACAAATACATAGCACAGTCAACATGCTTCAGTTACCAATACTTTCATTAGGGTGCTAACATATTTTAAAACATAGTTCTTTAGTGTATGTGTTGGTGCCTCAGTGTACCAGATGTTAAACTGTCCTACTAGGTCTGGAGTAAACATCTTCTCAGGAGCATTGGTCTTTGCTGTCTGTACACGAATAATTTATGGCAGTAGTTGCAAAATAAGAGTTGTTGTTTATGCATCAGAAGTCACAACTTTATCACACAAGGTAATGAAAGAAGTCAGAGTTGTGATACTCAAGCACAATCACCAGCAACTAAAGGTCACCATCTACACCTTGCAAATGTAAAGTCTTTCTAAGCATGATTCTGCTCAAGTGTTATCCTTGTGAGGACAGTTCACTTTCAATATGCAGTATATGAGAACACGGTCATATATCATTTTCTTTACCTAAGGCACATTTAAGGCTGTAAACAGGGGATTATGCTCCTTTAGAAATGATGAGAAATTAATTTCATGTGAACAGTTATGGAATGAAAAATCAAAAGTTAGTTACTAAACAGAAAGTTCAAGTTGAACACCTAATAATCTTTGAAAGCCTATGCAAAATCTGTTACAATGACCATTTATGATGTCAACATGTAGCAGGGGACATGTATATCAAAATGACAGTATTTTGTTGCCCATACCTTCACTGTAGGGGTTTATAACCATGCAAGCAAGGAGAAGAGATGGCCATTACACTAACAGCTATTCTATTTTTCATTGTCTAGTAATACAAACTATGCACTCCAGTCTTCAATATTTAATATAGCATACTCTCTCTTTCTGACCTATTACTAATGCAATAACGAGCTTGGATGCCAAATAGTAAAGGCAGTATGTGGCATACAGTAAGAAGGATATGCAATATACTGGAAATAACAGAGTTTAGATTTTATGAGACCATGAATACTATGTACGTCTTTCTATTGACTCATCATTGGACAGCGTTTGATGTTCTGAGGAAGTATTAAAACATGCTAAAAAAATCTTGCATGTATATTAAAATCAGTCAAAGTAATCAGTCCCTTTGAAATTGGATCCTGGACTTCTTGACGGACCGTCCACCGGTGGTGAGGGTGGGCACCAACATATCCTCTACTCTGACTCTAAACACTTGAGCCCCCCAAGGCTGTGTGCTTAGCCCTGTCCTCTACTCCTTATCTACCCATGATTGTGTCGCCAGGCATAACTCAAACTCCATCATTGAGTTTGCAGACGATACAACAGTCATCAGCCTGATCACAGATGGTGAAGAGTCTGCGTACAGGGAGGAGGTTGAAACCCTGGCAGCATGGTGCCAGGAGAACAACCTCTCTCTGAACATCAGTAAGACTAAGGAGATGATTGTGGATTATAGGAAACACCAGGGAGGAGATCACACACCTATTTACATCAATGAGACTTCAGAGGAGAGGGTCAGCAGTTTTAAGTTCCTTGGAGTTAACATCACAGAGGACTTAACCTGGACCCACCACACCAACATTGTGGTCAAAACAGCACAGCAGCGCCTATTCTTTCTCCGTAGGCTAAAGAAGTTTGGCATATCCAGGCCAACTTCTACAGGTGCACTACTGAGAGTATCCTGACAGGTTGCATCTCTGCCTGGTATGGGAACTGCTCTGCCCGGGATTGCAAAGTACTGCAGAGGGTGGTGAAGTCAGCGCAGCTCATTACCGGCTGTGAGCTACCAAACATCCAAGATATCTACTCAGCTAGATGTCTTAAGAAGGCCAGGTCCATTCTCAAGGACCCCAGTCATCACAGTCACAAACTGTTTTCTCTCTTACCATCCGGTAAATGGTATCGAGGCGTTCAGTCAAAGACTAACAGATTACAGAACAGCTTCTACCTCCAGGCAATAAGACTGCTAAATAGCCAAGCTGCAGTTCCTTCAGCAAATCACCTGTAATGGCTACATGGACATACAGTTTTCATTGTATTCGGCATACTGCATACTCGCAAATTACCCATCTCATCCAAACAGCTTTGAAGGTCATGGGAGTGAAACAGCACCACTCCCTGCAGACAATCTTTGAAAAATCCATAATCAAAGAGGCAGGAAAAATTATATCAGATCCTTCCCACATCTTCAATTCTGAATACCAGCGTTTTCCTTCTGGCAAACGTTTTAGGGTTCCCAAATGTAAGTCAAACAGATACAAACATTCCTTTGTTCCACTATCCATTAAAGCTGCCAATGCAAATGGCAAGGATAAACACAATTTTTGACCTTTATCATCCACTTGTTTGCAATGTGTTTTGTAATGTGCTATAAATATCATATGTTGCTATGTGCAATAGAGTGATGTGCAATGTTTGGGTTTTTTCTGCATTATATTTAAATGTACAGAGTGCATTTTGCACTTTGCATGTGACTGTGGTGCTCAAAATTCTAAAGATAAACTGAACTCAACATATGACATTCAGGGAAGACTACGGGATGAATTTCTTTTCACAGATGACAGCAGGAGTATGCAAATTAAACTGTAATCCACACTGCTGTAATAAAACTACATACTGGAGTTCATTAAACACAACATGGCAAACCTAGCTTCTACAATCAGAACTCTATAATCAAATATTCAACTTGACTGCAGTATAAAGACTGCACTGAGAAAGAAAAAAAGATCTCACAGGTCAAACTGTTCCTCAAACCTTCAAGGCAGCTTTTAGGAAAGCTTGAAAGGTCTTAAAATCTTTATAGCCAGCTTTGGGGTAAAAAGGATTGCTTCACTGTAAAACCACTGGGCATGGAGTCTATTTCCAATTATCAGGCTGTGAAGTAGCCAGCATGGAGGCTATTTTGAGCTATTTTCAGTCCAGGGTTGAAGGAATGGTGTAAAAGCAGCCTGGGGAAACTGAATCCTTAGCCACTACTGTGGATCTCCACAAAACATATTGAACAGAATCTTTCATCTCCTGTGATGTCAGTTTCTTTCTTCGTGGGCTGCAGTTTTCACTTAATTTAAAGAAAACTACAAGACGGAAGTGTAGTATTCTGCTTTAAAGTTTAAAAAAAATGGAAGTTCCTTTATGCGACAAAAAGAGCTAACAGAGTTACAAAAGCAAAACGCCCTGGTTAATGCATTACACTTCTCACCAGAATAAAAAACCCTTCTCCCTCAAACAGCTTTCAGGCTCCAGCAATGACACTCCAACTTGCAAGTGCCTGGGATAAATTAACCAGGCAATAATTTTCTACATGCAGGCCAAGGTAATGAAAAATGTGCAGTTTTAAACACTGCCTTGAAGCTTTGATGAACAGTTTGACCTGCAGTTTTTTTTCATATGCATTATCCCCCAAGGACAGCAATTAAATTAAATCTTTCAGCTACAAAGATAAACTATCTAATGGGCACTTGTGGAAAGATTATTAATCCACACATTCCTCTTGTTTATACATGCAAAGAGCCCGTGATTTCATCCCTGGCGAGACTTGTTAATATTTGACTACATTGTTTATTATCATAAGAGAATGCCTGAAAGTTATTGCGGCGGTTTAGATAACTGTAACCACAACACAGCGCAATTTATCAAGAACGCATTCTTGCTTGGAGAGCATATTTGAAATTATAAATCATTTTTTCCCCCACTCATTTAAATAAGGAGCAGTGGCTATAATTAACAGCATATTTAAAATGCAGAGGAAAAGAAGAGCAGAGGAGAATTAATAATACCCAAGCACCTCTCTTTCCTCCAAGGTTTCTTAATGGGCTGTGACAGGAATTTATTCATACTTAGTTATTCTGCCCAACAGACATTTCACACATTAGCAAGGCGGAGAGTTACAGTTTGAACAAAGGGCAAACACTGAGACTAATGAAATTATGCAATAAGCACCCTGCCTCCCTTGCCAACTTCCCAACCAAATTAAGAAACTAATCACTGAATTTACAGATTTTCTTATGAATGTATATCTATGCATGTGCGTGATTCAAAGAACATGGAAGGGCAGCCAAGAAAGCAACACTTTCATTAAAAAACTAAGGGTGCGATACTTGAGAAAATCCATACCAAGCATCAGCTTTTAATTCCTAAAAGGTTGTGTCAATTAATTCAAACGGTTTGCCACCTGAGTTTTACTTACTACTTCATATACTGCTTTGGTCCTCTGAATATAATTTTCAAATTGTCATAATTTATCTCACTCTCTCATAAAAATTCTTCTGTAGCTAATTAGCGGCAAAATCAGAAAATCAGCCCCAAAAAAACTTTTTAATAAGGTTATCCCTCAGTATATGATTAAGTCTGCAAAAGAACTGTGTTGAAGGTGCAAATCACTATTATACATTCTACAGGGAGAATACCAAATGTTGAAGTTCTATCTGAATCTAATGGAAAAAAAAAGTTAGGAAAACAGAAAAAAACAGCTCTTGGCATCCTAACACACTAAAACAGCTAATGCAAATCAAATGGCTGGAATGGGGGTGCAGGATTATTTTTGCCAAACTTCATTATATTTAAAAAGATTATGTTTTTTTAAATGCATTTTGTGTAATGCATATTTAAAAATGAATTACACAAACAAAAAGCATTAGCTGTCATTAGCTTTGCAGTAGGTAAGGAGTAAAAATGTGTTCACCCAGCTGCTATCAAGAAAGCTGCTGGATTCCTATTAGGGACACGTTAAACTGAAGCCTATCCCAGAAGCACAGTGTGCAAGAAGGATCTGAGAGCACATGACTTCCCTTTTCTTGGATGGTACGCCAGTGTACTGCAGGTTCACAGGGAAAGGAAAGGTTTAGAATTGTCTCGCCCTCTACATCTAGAGGGCGCTCCTGCTCTGTCCTGTTCCTAGTTTCCCTGCGCTTTACTTTTTCTTCCGGTGTGTTTTGTTCTCCCTATCCTCCTCGCTCGGCATTGGGATCGGTTGTCAAGAGGCTCGCCTCACCAGGTCGCCCCACGTCCGTTATCTGAGGGCTTGTGTCTTGTTCCTGACTCCTCCCGATTCCTTGAGCCCGGACCGAACCCCACATGTTCGCTTCGTTCCTGCCACATAGGGTCCTCCCGTCTCGCCGGTCTCTCTCCACGGCTAGCCCCGGCTTCAGTGACAGAATGCCTAGCCACACTGGACCCCACAAGCGGTCTCCTGGCCTCTCTTGTCCTTTTTCCCGGCTTCTGGTTCCCTGTCTCCCTGTTCGTGTTGTTTGTCCCCTTGTTCCGTCAGGGTTTATTTTTGTTGTGTGTGCTTTTTTACGTGTTTTGTCTGTTTTTTTGTCTCGCTCCTCCGGAGTTCTACCCGGCCCCCCCTTCCTCAACTCAAAGGTTTTTAACCCGGAGGAGCGGGTAGCTCTCAGCCGTGGACTCCCGGAGGTTTCCTTTCAGTTAAATGAGGTTTTTCCTCCCCCCAGTGCTCTGCAGCTCATCTATTTGTGAGGAAACCAGAACTCCTGGAGAAAACCAGACTAACACAGGGAGGAACATGAACTCAAGAGATACCTGGGGCTCCAATTGCACAGGACATTAGAGATGGGAGCCAGCTGCACAATGAAGTTAAAATGACGGGTGACTGTCCTGCAAGAACCATCAGCCCACAGAGTTTCAGTGTGAGGAAAATGTGTAGTACAGAAAATGAGAAAAATCTGTTTTTTATACACAAATAGCTTTTAAGTAAAAATAACTCAGTTAGTGTGAAGTTAAATCCTTGGCCCTCAACTCTTGATAAAAAAAGCCAGAATAAAACTACTCAACATTCATTTGGTTGGCACTGCAGGAGAAATGTCCTCCATATCTGTGTATAACCACAGTTTTTCCAGTTTTGTACGATATTATATGTTTAAACTCAAATGTTGAGCACACATTTTAGGTTTTCATAGGCCTTACAGCTGTTCAAATCTATATGATGATCTACACGACAAACTCAATCGTTATTTCCTGCAGGGTCTCCAATCTGTTGCTTTAGGACAGCACTCCAGCAGGTTTTATCAGTCTTTTTAAATTAATTCCTGCTAAAGACAAGGGCCAAGGCCCTAACTGATTTGATTAAGCAAATGATAATTCAATTAGGCAATTAAGACATGAAATAAAAACCAGAAGACCTTGTGGCCCATGAATTCTGGAACTGAAGACACGTGTCTTATCCTATTATTTTTTTTATTGCGATGCACTCCTGTTTGTATCATTTCATGTCATAGTTCAATTAACAGTTAGAAATCATTTTTAATTCCCTACAATTCCACGATTTCCTACGATTTCTTTTACTTTTATAATTCACATGTATGGTAAATCGAAGCTCCTGCCTTACAAACTCCTTGGATTTGATCTTGGGCAGGAACAACTTCTGTGTGGAGTTCTTTCACCCCTTGTTCATATGCGTTTCTTCTAGTTGGCTTCTTTCTGACTAGATTAATTGGCATCACTGTGAGGAACTGGTTGTCACGGACGTCCAAAGGGACTAACCGTGAAGAGGCAGGAGAGCGGAAAAAGACCCATATGCGTAGCGGCGAGAGGGGAAAAAGGCCCGGGCTCGTTAGTGCAAAGAGTTCAGGAGTGCCGTATAGAAACCTATGCCCTCAGGTAGCGGACGTGGGGCGACCTGGTGCTAGGCGGGTCTCAGGACATCCGAACGTCAATACTGAGCAAGGGCAGAGTGCAAGACCCGGAAATATATAGCCCAAGGGAAAGAGAGGGACCGGAAGGACAGCAGGCAGGAAACTAGGGACAGGACAGAGAAGGAGCACCCTCTGGCTGCAGAGGGCGTGACACTGGTCCTACGTAATATCCAGGGTGTAGTAGTCCTGGCTTGTGGCCTGTGTTTTCAGAAGGCCTCAGGGTTGCCGTGAGCCTTCCTAGGAATAAGCGGCTTTGTGACAAAGGACAGATGACAGTAATCAATCAATCATACAGCAGCATTTGTACAGATTGCTCAAACATCTTATGGAATGGATGAACGTCATGTCACATATCAGGATTTGATTATATAATATGCCCATAAGGCATGTACAGTGAGGAGGGTTCTAACAGTGGGAATCTGGCTGTATAGAGTTACAGTTGTTCGTGTTTATTGTCCTAAAGGAAAAATTAAAAGAAGGGACTGCTGGGACTCAGAGAGAATTCTGGGACTTGAATGGGAGACTTTTAAAATGCAAAATGCCTATTTGTATAATTGAGCAATTAAGTAATTTAACTGGAATTCTTTTAACATATTAACTGTATTTGGAAACAATTAGATATACAGTATTTTTCTGTGTGCCATCAGATCGGTACAAAAAGAAAATATTAGATTTTACCAACAAGTCTAATTCAGCATCCTTAAAATCTAACTTCATATTTAATTACAGGCTCTCTTATTGGCATTTTACAAATTTTGCCATTTCTTTATAGTTTAAAATTTTGTTTTTTTCTATATTAATTAACAAAGCCATGTATGTACATACTGTATTTACTGTAATGCACATTGTGTTTGTGGAATTCTGAATTTTGTTAACTTAAAATTCTATGCTGTCAAGCTGTCTTCTTTTTTGTGTACTGCAATCCAAACAGTAACAAGTAACGCTAGTAACAAGCTATCAGTGAGAATGCAGATTCCCTGTTATCTTTCAAAAGTTTGCTGAAGAAAATCCTTGGATCAATAAGCTATTAGCAATGAAACAAGAACGATGGGCCAAATAGCCTCCTAATATTTATAAGCTTTAGTACGTTCTTAACTACAAAACAGTGTTTTCTTGATTCTTGCAGCTAAAAACATAATATTAACTTTTGCCATCACTCTGCAGCATAATACTGAATAACACCGTGACTGGTGTCATTATGAACTGATGGATCCCATAAGCACATTTTCAACAAAAGAAGCATGGATTTTGCATTACCGTAACTAATACAGCTCAGTCAAATTACAATTACCACAATGTGAAATGTGTGCTCTTATAACACAGTGGAATATGGCCCACAAATGAGAAAAAGAGACATGAGAATGATCTATCTCTCCACCACTCGAAGCTTGCATTAAGGGAAATGTTTTGCTCTTTGGTTTTACAGATTAATGATGCCTCATGTATCTCTACACTGAAGCACTTGAAAACAGCAAAAAATGATACAACTCTAAAATACGGATTAATACATTAAAGAAAATATGGCATTTTAGCATTAAAGAATAGAACATACACACTTGGGTACAAATGCTTATGCATTTGATGTGAAAAAAGTTAAATATATTTCATAAAAGGTCAGAGCAATTAATTTAAAAAAAAGATGGTTCTTCAATCTAATGACATTAATTTAAAGGTCTTTAATAAACCAGACCTGGCACCAATCAGAGCAGCTTCACAGAAGGTTGTAACATCTGTCTTCTCATTCAGATTTCTGTTGAGTTCCATAGATTTACTATATTGTAGCTAGAAGATTGACTACTGTGTCATAGTAATAAAGTAGAACACCCCAGGACTGCTCAACTCATCCATCTGTGCACTAACTGTTTGTAACACTAACCGTTACAATTTCTTTGGATCTTCAGTCAAACATATATTGCATAAACAATTTAATTGTTTAACAAAACATTTTTAGGACTATTTATATTTGGTGTAGAATGGAAAATTAATTTAAGAATAAATTAAAATTCAGATTATATATTTTTATTAAATTTACAACAAAGCAAAAACAAGAAAGCAATATTTATATTTTTTATGTCTTTACTATGTTCTGTAGAGAATTAGTCAAATGGTGATCTCCACTGTTTCTTTAGAAATACAAACCACAGGGAAAAACAGTGGTGATGACGACAGTTATTATCACGAACAATTGTAGCAGCAGTAGTAGGAGGAATAACTGTGGTGATGCAATGGTATAAAGATTCTTTGTTAATTATGATTACAGTGTTAAAGTCATCCAATTTACTCCTGAAAAGATCTTTCTACATATAAATACATAAAATGAGGGGAGGGAAACATAAATGTAGGACAGATTAAATGTTTTTTCTTTCAACATTGGGGTTTTACAGCACTGTTTTACTAATCTGTTTCCACTGCACACTGCCTCACAATCAATCAGATCTGACAAACCACAAGGACTTCTTTGCTGAAATGGTAACCATAACCAAAAATAACCTGCACAAAATTAACGACAGGCACCAAGACAGATTTTATGTGCACTCTGTTGAAGACAGAAGCTCTTGAAGAAATGTAATAATAACAATATATTTATATAGGTCTTTGCATCCCAAAGGACCTCAAAGTACTTTAAACATACAGTGGAAAACCACACAAAGTGCATCATCTACTTGGGTGGCACACAGCAGCCATTAAGCACCTGCAGCCCCTATACACATCTGAAAGAAACTGATTCACATTTAAATTAAGAGTAAAATTTAAATTAACCAGAGTGTGAGAGCCCAGGGTGGGATTTAGAAGGCCACTGGCCTTAACAACCCTACTCTTACGAAAAGTGTCATGGGGTTTTTAATGACCAAGTGGTCAGGACTTCGGCTGAACAATTAATTCCCCCCCCCCCCCCCATAAAAAAACTGGTTGGTTTCAGATCAAATGCAATAAAGCAGACAAAATCATCTGAAAATAATTTGAACAAAAAGGTTTTAAAAGACAGATTAGAAACCATGTCTTTTGATGTTTAAATGAACCCCAATCCCACAGAAAATATTCTCAAAAGGCATAATCATCAGTTGTCTGCATGGGCATCTGTGTCACATAATACTTTGCATTTCTGATGCTAATTGTTATGTGATATCCAATTATACTCTAGGTTTAAATTTCAGTCTTGCTTTACCAATACATGTGCATTTATTTTTACCAGTTACCAAACCAGATGTCCTGACAACTTTTCAGCAGATTGGAGATGTACTGTATGTACAGTGCAATTATAACAACTGAAATATTTAAAATGCAGTTAACAATGATACAAGAGTAGCACAGTGGTCTGCTGGCTGGTGCTGCTAACTCACAGCTGCTTCACACTGGTTAAGTTCCATCTGTGCAGTTTACATGTTCTCCCCAAGTGTGTTTGCTTCAGCTGCTTTCCTCCCATCTCCTAAATACACGCTGGTTAGGTTGACTGCTAGCTCTAATTTGTGTTTGTGGGTGAATGGCTTGTGAAGAACTAGTATCCTGTCCTTGGTAATTTTTCCCTGCATCCTGTACTTCTCTTACAGGGTAAGGTTACCATAAGCCTTACCAGGAATAAGTAGCTTTCTGATGATGGATGAATGATAAAAAAAACATCCTATACCCGGAGGGTAATGAATTGTGAAGTGGGACATGCATTACACATAATCAGCACAACAACATTACTCTTAAATCCACATTGTGGAAAGTATTAAGAGTAATTGCTGGGATCTGTTTATTTAGCCTTTACCCAATGGCATGTGAAGACAGGACAAAGCTGGCTGCTGTAACCAATTTCCTTCTACAAAGAGTTAAGGGTAATTAATCACATTGTCAAAGGTCAGGAGAAACCCTCAAAGAACAGGACAAACGCTCAAAGGTGTGAAACAAACTTCTTTCTGAGCCTGTGTTGTCTATAAGAGTTGAGAAACCCCTTGCAGTTTCTCTGTCCTGCAGGGCAGACTCAATAACACATTGCTGTGCTTATTAAGCTCAATAAAGACTGCAACAGCACAAGACTGTCTTCCACTCTTCTGACGAAAAATTTCTCACAACAACAGGTTTTTGTTCAGTTAGGATCTGGTGTAGTTACGATGACAACTGCCTTTTAAACGCACATACTGTATGCTTTACTAAATTAAGCACTGAAATTGAGAGACACTAGCGATGCACAAGGCCAGTTTCCTGGTTGTTTGCATTTGCTCTACTTTGTGTTTGATGGAGAAGAAGGGATAGATTAACCTCTTTCTCTATATTAAAGCTGTTTATTTTAATATTGTATGATAAAGGGAATAAACTGATAATTTTTACTATCATGTAGTGTAAGATCTATGGGGCAGAGGTATATCAGGCACAGCATTTGGTAATATAAGGAACAAGGAGAGGAAGAGCTGTTTACCTGGTTCACCTCCAACACCTCTCTCCTTTCCTCAGTTGCGTAGCGAGTCAGATTTGTTGAACGGTCATCATGCTTTGATCCATCATCTTCTACGTACGGTATCAGCTGCTGTACAGAAAAAGACAAGGAACACATGAATAGGTTTGTAATTAAAGAGATGGAAAAAAAATCTACAGACTTTTTAATAAAAAGTATGAAACGCTACAGAAAGTATAAAATGCTACAGGAAAAGATCATCATGTGGGACGCACCGTATTTTTTTTCTTCTGTGTATTTTTGTCTACTTTTAACATGTAGGAGTAGTCAACCATTGTTTAACCTCACTGCTGAATGGATTTGAAATGCCAAAGACAATCAATGGATTCCTGCAACACTGCATGCTCTCAAGTTAGTCACCACTTTTGGCACTGACAGCTGGGATAGAAACAATGCAGTCAGTGGGAGGACAGTCACTGCTCAGCCTTATACCTTCACCACTTCTATACATTCAGTAAAATACTCCCAATCCCATACATACAACATAGGATCTGCCAGCTTAAGGGATCATCTTATGTTCCAGGTTTAATGTTAATATTAAAAATACAATGTATTCATAGAAGAACCTGAATTAAAAACTGATTACTAGAATGAAGACAATATATTTGTGTCCTCTAATACAACCATGTTTTAAGCTTAGAAAACCTACGCTTCTTTGCTTAATGGAACCTCCAAAGCACAAACAGCTGGTATTGTGTGGATGTAGGGCCCAACCTAGCTCTCGCTAATCATTGAACAAGAAAAGGTTAATTCCACACTAAAAAATAGAAAGAAACAACCAGAACATGTTTTTCTTTCTAGTTTTCAGCACAGAATTAACCTTTACTTGTTCCTTTGCAGCCAACTCATGCTGACACAGCTCTCCACTCAAACCTCTCACTAACAATGCCATAAACCCTCAGAAAATCAACTAGCAGCAGAGGTTACTATTGTGTAATGAGCTGAAAATTCCCAAGACAACATCAAGCCAAACAGCTCTAGCAGAGCTTGGTTAACAGTACTTCTCCCTTGGAGAATTCCTGATCACAGTGGCTACTGGCACAGTTCAGGTTAGAAATAATGGCAAGCATTACCTTAGAGCAGAGGATATTACAAGGTAAGCCTCTCACAAAACCCCAAGAGTTCAGGAAATACGTTTTCTGAGAAACATCCATGTTTTATCCAGCATTCTCAGGTGTTTTGCCAGGTGTCAATAAAAAAAATCCCTATCTGTCCTTCCCTAAAGGAGAGTGTTCCATCATCTGCTATAAATACGATGCCCAGATATGTCAGTCTGCTATGGGTAGGTTTTTGTAGTTCCTTTCCCAAGGGAAAGTGTACAGTATACTTACAACACTTAAAGGATTGTTGATCCAAAAGAAACACCACAAAAAATGTACATCAGAGAATCACTAAATGCTTTTTAGTCCCTTCTTGCACAACCAAGCAATCGATAACAGCTATATTCCACTCTGATGCTTAAAGTCAGAAGTTACTGGCTCTCCCTCCATTTAGTGTAAGTTATACTGACACCTACTGGCACTACTGTGATGTGCATCCACTACGTCTGCAGAATTAAAACGAATGGCTATGACTATTAGACGTACAGTAAGATGGAACTTCTATCATCTAATACTAAACAACAACACGGGCATCCTTCATCATTTTCAGATATAATTAAACTTTCCAGCATCAGAAAGCGTGGTAAAAAAACCACAGTAGGCAACACTGGTGGAAAACACTAAAAACAAACCACCTAAAAAAAGGAAACAAAAAAACGGAGTACAAAAAAAATGAACCACTGCTTTAAACAAAAAGCAGAATTTATATTTCATAATGATGTCTGCAATATTAATATGTCAAGCTACAGCTCCTTAAAGTGCAGTAATAAAGTAATCTAAGTATATTTTCATGTTGTGTTCATTTGGACTTTTTCAGTGGCTCATTTTCAGTGCTTCTAGTTAACATCCAGATTGTACTGTTGGTGTGGTCCACTGTGGTGAACAGAAAAAGACAAGTGGAAAAGCCCTAATGATTGAGTGCATTTGTTCTTGCACATTCAGCTAAGCCAAAACCACTGGGCAGGTCTGTGGCACAGGAAACAAATACATACTAGATATTAAAAATATGGACATGCATTGCTGGGAAAGAAAGACCATTTGATTCTAAGCTAAAATTAATATGAAAATTTCAAAGCTGTGGTCAGTAGAAAGGCAGTTCTCATTGTCTCTTGTATTTATGGACTCTCTGTACAGAGCAGAATAGGGCTGTAATGTTTCCCAGTAATTGGAAGAACTTTTAAATGAAATATTGAGGCTAAGAATTACACAATAAGCTACTACGCTAGGTATCCTCTACTAAGGCAGTGACTCTTTTCCATCTGAAAAAGCACACAGGAGGTGAACCTTGTTAATCTGTTTTACATCAGACTAGAACTTAGACAGCTCAATACCAGCTTCTCTTACACCACACAGATTATTCTTAAGTACCCCTGCTTTTACTGCGTTTTACTGTGTTTAATATAAAAGTTCTTTCATTCAAAACCAGAATGCCAAGGGGTGGTTGCATCTATACTAACACAGAGAGAATATAGGACAAAATATGAGTAACTATAACAATATATAACATTCAATAACATCAATGGATATGAATTTTGCAATTTTTCACCATATGCAGGCTACTTTTGGAAGCAATATTTTTTCTGATTATTTTAATAATTTATTTTTTCATCTGTTTTATTAAGTTACAACCTTTGTACAAACAGGTAAGAACTGGTATCAGGAAAGTCTTGAGGATTTGGGGATCACGGTTCCTGGCATACTGAGGTTACCCATGCTGACAAAAGTCTTGTCAATCCAGATTGTATGCAGTCAGCTGCATACTGTATCTTCAGAAAAACAGCTGGTTCACAACAGTCAAATTTCAAACCTGAGCTGTCTGCACTAGAGGGCTCAACTTGGACACCAACCAAGCATGATTACTCATTGAGCCACTTAAGAGCCAGTTCTACTTAAAATCTATCATATTCTAATTGAATGTAGAAAAACAGGTGCATATTTCTGTTCAGAACACATTCATGTGTGCTGGGAATAAAATCCTCAAATTAGTCGTATCAGACATTTACCTTTGTTTCTAAGAGTTTTCCAAGAATCACTTTGTACTAAATGCAATACCATTCTTTTCTTTGCAGTTTTCACCCATCAGTTTAAAAGGTTGCAGACAAATTCAAAACAAAGCGCTCCCTGAACAACAGCTGTAAATCTCCACCACCATATTAAGTTTACGTGCTTTTTGAACTTGAAGGAAAAGAATATACAATGCATTAAAGCTGTCAGGCATCACATAAATCTTTCAGGACATTCATTTAAGAGAACCAGCAGCCATGAAACCTTTTCTTTTTGAAATTTGTTTTTCTTTTCATAGAAAAATGCTGAAAGCCTGCCACAGTGGAAAATACATTATGAATACAGACGTGTATGCTTGCCCAGCTGTTTTCACTTTTCTTCAATTTGTCAGTCAGTCACTATTCCCTCTGATTGCCTGTGATGCTGTGTCTCAATGTTTAAAGAAACAGAGTGACCAAATTTAAATTCTGACATGCTGTACCCTCTGCATTACTTTTTTCCATTTTACTTAATAACAGCAGAACTGGAAATCTCATTTAAACATTTCTAATGGTCATGATACACCACCTCCACCTCCACTGTCGGATAGTCAAGAAAGATGGTGGCCCTTGCCCCCCATTCCCCATGGACCTTTATGGCCTAAAAAGGGACCTACCTACCTACAGGTCATGTTGCTTTGCACGTTTTGCCTACGGAATGCATCAATCTTAAAAGAACATTTACTTTCACACTTATTTTCTCTCTGGGAAAAAGATTTGCATCTAAAAAAGAGTTGCATCTGTCACCTTTATTCACCAGACGGACCTTTTCATCGCTCCACATTCAGAATCATCTAGGTAAAATATAAAAACAGGAAGGACTGTGCCATACCTTTTGGGGAGGATGATGACTTAGAGGCGTTCAGTCATAATCCCACAGATAGTGGCTTCACACCACTGGCTCCTCAGCCAAGCACATACTGTACACCAAATGTCTGAACTTGAGCAGGATATCATATTGCCAGGAAGGTAAAACTAACCTGCCTTACGACACTCTAAACCCATCTGGAGATTCACACTCCATTGATTATGAATCTGTAATGAATTAATTACAGATTCTAGAACTGCAACATGCAATGTGATCCTATCGTAAAAGACAATAAGGGGACCTTTTTAATCCTTGCAAAGAAAGAATCTGTTCAGTACTGGACTGTGACATGCGATCAGTTCACTGGTTGTGCCACACAGGGAGGAAATAGGCAAACAATTCAGACTCTCGAGATGTAGATGAAAAAGATATAATCCCCCCAGCATGTCCTACACTGGTCTTGAGGTTTCCACTCAGTAGAGCCTCAGTGCACTTAAGCATGGTGTGCACAGTAATGCAAAAATAAAAATGATAGCAAAGGCATCTGCAGATTTCCAGAGAACCAGAGAAATCAATGGAAAATAGACAAGCGTTCTCACCTCTGGAGGTACAGGGTCCAGCCCAGCACAGTTTTCACTGCATTTGTCATACACCAGCCTGAGCTTCCTGAAGAGCACAGAGAGCTGCCGCAGATGCTCCTGTAGCTTGCCCAGTCGGTCTTGATGTGTGCTTGCATGGTACGTGACTCCATTGGGTAACTGCAAAAAAAAAAACAGGACATCTGGTCTCTTAAACTTACATAATATCCAAACTCGAATGCAGTGTACTTTTTGCATCTACCTATGGCTAATTCCATCGCGACTCATGTTCCACACTCGCAACTCAAAATACTGAAGGTAAAAGAAGTTGCAAGATGCTTTGCTTTCAATGCACATGGCTCTAAACGTAATATACTAAATAGGAACTGGACCACCTAAGCTTGAGTTACTGAACATCAGCATCCATGGAAATATCCTAAGAATAAAGCAAAAAGTGGTTTGGAGAAGCACTGAAAATTAAGACTTGGCACTTCTAATTCAAATGAGACAGCAAAAATATGCAGGTTCTTTTTTGGTAATTGTTTGTTGTATTATGGTAATTGTTATTGTTGCTCATGTAAAGTCCTTCCTTGTGCTACCTACTGTAAAAGAGGCATAGAAATGTAGTGGAAATTCAGATTCAGACTAAGAATGTTCAGTCAGCTACCCTGGCGTCTACAATTTACATAAGCTTGATTGTTTGTTTTTTATCATCACCACCCAGTCGGGGATAACTTCCATATCTCACATCTCCAGTAAGCAGTGTTAGGTCACTGGCTGTTTTATAATCAAGGGTTCAAACCTGCCATAGTATCTACCTGACAATAGTTCAAGAAGTATGAGATATAAGAATTTCAAAAGCATTTTAGATATACGGGCATTTGGCTGCAACAGATAACAGATAACAGATCACACCCGAAGAAGGCTCCACAGCCGAAACGCTGTGTTTCTTTTCTTCTCTTTTCAGCCTGGAATAAACATTGACTTGTTCCTTTGCAGCCCACACATGCTCATGCATCTACCTCCTTGAACCACATTATACAATTACAGTTTTCACACACCTGCATGTTCCTCAGAAGCTGGAAGATCTCCATAGTCCTGAAGACAATGTCCTGCACTGTTTCTTGCCCAATGCGACACAGGGAGGCAGTGTTGACGTCTCGGGCAGTCTGTGCCTGTTGCCCCCCGAAAGCTCCAGAGGCCATACCAGCGCCAGCGACCGGAGGTGTGGCCATGTCCTTACTTCAGCGTCACAATGTCACACACCATCCTGGCAAGCAAACAGAGAGAACTGCTGGTCAGCAAATAGTGATCCCAACTCACTTTTTATAGGCCATTTTTCTGCAGATCGTACCAATCTCCCTGTTGTGGCAGAAAGCTGTCATTCCCTGCTACTTACAGGTTTCTTCCAGGAAATAAAAAAAAGATAACCTATTCAATAAGAAAATGTTTTCTTATCTTATAAAAGTATAAAAGTAAAGCTCTTAAAAGTCATGCTGGCATCTTTTGATGTCACATTTTTTGTATTAAAATGTCCACCCCAAAATTAATTATAAGGTAAGCTTTCTATAAGTACCATATGTAAAAGAATTATGGTTATTTTCCCAGTCCCTTTTAACATACCATTAAGAAGACTTGAATGTACATACAACTGCTTATGAAGTTAGGCAACATTTCCAAACAACTATACTGAGAAAACATCTGCAGTGTGGTGCAATGAAATTTGGTACACATACAGATGAGACCAAGGGAGACCAAGTCCCACACAGGACAGTGCACACTAGATGGGGCTAACATCACCAGTGTCCACTTGCTTTATATTGTGGCCCTCTTCTGGATACTGGTTATGTTAGTGTTTGAATAAATGTGTACAGTCTGCTGTGATGTTTAAAAAATCTCAGAATGTAAATCAAAATATGTTCAGATTATTACTGCACTGGCACAGCCTCGGTAAAAGATACATACTGTCCAAAAACAGAGATGACAGGCAGGAATAATTATTGTTCTTCTAGGGTAAAATTAGTATTTAATTATGCCTGGTTAAGGGAAAGTGATCTCTTTGGTCTTGATTTATAGGGTGCTTAATGCAACCGTTCAGAATTCTGAATGTTACTTACAAAGCCAACCCCAAATCGTAAATTATACTCAACAATGAAACATGCACCCGCCGTCAAACGGAGACTGTGTGGCTAGGAGACCCTTTACAGTCCTCGGTGTCTCAGACTCATTACTTAACATGCTGCTGATGCCCATTCGCCTTTCCAACGTTCAAGAAAAGACCAGATGAAAGATCATCACCTGCCAAGGGCTACGCGAATGGAGTCTTCTCTGTTTAACACTCCAGTATGGTCACAATTTTAAGACTGAGGTGCAAGAATAAAGAGAGTACAGCCCTCGACGGAGCAGCACAAGAAAATCCCAGTAGTTACATTACACAAATGTATGCACTATACTGTTCACCTACGCCTCCACTGCAGATAAAGAATAAGGGGAAAAAAATAACCAGGCTGCTAGACGTACTGTAGGAGGGTTCGCTGGTACATCATAATAGCAGATATACCAAGTTTA
The DNA here is from genome assembly GCF_055471065.1 of Atractosteus spatula. Lineage (NCBI taxonomy): Eukaryota > Metazoa > Chordata > Actinopteri > Semionotiformes > Lepisosteidae > Atractosteus > Atractosteus spatula. The sequence continues at coordinate 5,731,929 of NC_142717.1, forward strand.
ACTTTTTTTAAAAAAAAATACTGCACTTACAAAATGCTGAAAATCCCCACGTGCCAGTTTACAATATGCACAAATATGCTGTCATTCCCTAAAACAACTCGAAAAGCATATGGTCGTGGTGACAGTGCAACTGAACGCCAGTTCAGGGCGAAGAGGTGCTGCTTTTCCTTAAGGATACTCCGCTCATTTTACACTAATGGCAAACGCTCCTGGTCCGCGGAGAGGTTTGCGTTCGCTAACGTGCCGTCTCGTCACCTGGAAGCCACAGTCGCTATGTGTTTTTACACAGTTCCTGGTGGTGCCAGTGCTGTAGAAGGCATTTTCGGCTTTCCCTTTTCCACGGGGCTCAGCTGTTACATGGAGGACATCGCGAGAGCTGCGCCGTACTGTATACCGTAAAGTCAAGCACATACTTGCTGCGCTGTGCAGTACGTGGGCTTGTGGAAACCGGAGAGCGTGGATTTATAACAGACTGGCTCTCGTCAGGCAGTTCAAACCAGCACGTTTTGTTTTTTTTCCCCCAAATGCAATGATGCTTACCGTGTCAAATTGTGCAAGGGCTGCCCGTACTTTGCGGGAATCGTTCGGCGATTTGAGACCGGGACTCCAGTGGTTGGGATATTTGCTCGGTTGTACGGCGCCGACCTCAAATAGTCTAGTAATATTTGTCGGAGAGAACAGTTAAAGCGACACCCGGCGATCGGTCTCGGGAATGGTAACCAGAGTCTAAGCCGCAGTATATGCAGACATCTCCTCATTTAATTGAACGAAATGCTGTACTGTATTTGGTCAGACAGAGAAAATTCTAAACAAAAAAAAAAATCCGGACACACATTTGTACATCATCGTTTCCAGTCATTATAAATACATGATTTTTATTTATTTCATTCCAAGTTCTGTTTTGTCTGTGTCCTGGATGCGATCAACTCAGAACGTAATGAAAAACTGCACGCTGCTGGAATGCAGACACACTTAAAACAATCACATAATATTATAATATTGTCATATTGCCATTCTCAAGCATGCGCTACTGGTTTATCGTTTTTCTTTTCAGTGTGTGTCCATCACATCTGTGTTTTCGTAAGCGCTTTCAGCAGCCAGAACGTAGCTACTGGTGCGCTGATTGATCTGAGGATTCTGCCCAGTCTTAAGGATTCATGAATTTTGTTGAAGGGTCCCAGGCTACTGACGTCCAACAACGTGATTGAGTAGCTTATTCCTGATCAGGTTCCTCAATTATTATTCATACATTTATTTTTCAGCTCAATTCCCTAGTCCTGAAAAAACTCCTTCTCATTTTTCGTTTGTGACTAGTTCACCAACACCATTCCATTAAGACCCCCCATATTCTCCTCTGTTCAGGACAAAACAGATCAATTTGCTTTATCGTGTCTGCATTAGACGTACCAATTAAGGACAAGAATGATCTTTGTTGCCCTTCTTTGAACTGGCTCCACATTCTCATTCTGTCAGTTTTCCTGTGCAAATCCAGAGCTACAGAATAACATAAATACAGATGCAGAAATAGAGGAGGGCTTAACCTTTAACATCTGCAACTTCCCACTAAAGACCTTTCAGCGATAATGAGGGATCAGCAGATGACCTTGGCTTAGTTTTTTTTGGTGACTGCTGATTCAGTCTACACATTCGCATTCTTTAATTAAAAATAGTCCTTAAAAATTCCCTTGTGCCGCGCTCAAAGCACATTTGATTGGCACCAGGAATACAGTAAGGGCTCAATTGTAGAAATATTTTGCCTGTAGGATATAATAGAAGTGGAACTAATTGGGTATGCCACATATTTAATTTTCATTATATATTTGCTAGAAAGATAGAAAGAGACATTATATGTTAGTTTAATCTGATTCTAGGAATTCTGTTAATAAAATGGATCTTTATTTTTCTTCCTGTTTATTAACCCCACTTTCACGTTTTAATGTAATAAATGTAACCTCTTAGTTAACTGTGAAATATGAATACCAAACCAATTACCCATGACTTGGGATAATTGCATTGACTGCTCTAAAATAAAGGGGAACTTTTGATTATGTGGGTTTCCATTGGAGCCATAACATTTAGTCATGATCATCATCACCACTCTTGTCTGGTACCCTGTCATATTTGGAACACCACACAAGACAATCTTTCAAATGATGACTGAAAACTTACCTGTTTAAATCAGTCCTATAATTAAGGGGTTATGTAAGGGTGTTTCAAATTATAAATGCAATTCATAAAACTATTGTACAACAAGGTATCGTTAACTGCAAGAAGGATTCTGGCTGCTGTCTAAAACTACAGTTCCCCTTGAACTTCCTAAGCAATGAAAAATCGTCATTTTTGAAGACTATCTTGGATCTAAAGATCCAAAGATGAGAAAACTCAAATGTACAATCTCTCTGCTACAGAAGGAAGGTGTGATGAATGTTTGCAGCTTGAAGATGCAGTTTGCTCAAAATGGTGATGGTTACCTGAGTACTGTGTGGTCTTCCCTTGTCTGTCATACTGCACTACAGCTCTTTACTCAATCCATATTACCCCATCTTAGTTCCAAAACGTCCTACTGCTTTATCATCAATGCTCTCTTATTGCTGAGGTTTAATGTTGTGCATAAGCTGGGTTATTTTTGCATTATCAAAAATGATACAAACTGTTGTCCTGATAATATACTAAGCAGTTATGTATATATACTGTATGTAAATATGGTATGTATGAATTTCCACAATAAATTATATGCATTGGTGTATATTAATAAATACAGCAATATTTCTGTCCACAATATTTTTGTCTAACACCGTGGAAAATGAAATTACTCTGAGCTTATGTTCCATATATAGGTAGAATACTCTACTCTCTACTACATCAGTGAGAGTCGGAGAGTTTCCAAACAACTTCAAAGCAAGAGGCCACTTTCATATTTTGATGTTGTGAATTTCAAATACAATTACAGGTTGCCAAGAGGAATAACCGTTGATGTTAGTAATACACAGGTTCTAGGTTGTGACATATGATGCTGCGAAATAATGCAATCCTAGCACAAAATGTTTTTCAAGACAATTAGTTTTGTGACACACGAGTGCTGTCTGCTTGGCTATGCATCATTTGGAAGTGAGAACCATTTCCCTTCTGGTTATCTTACAGGTACCATTAGGCTGGGAGGTTCACTGCTCATGATGTACAAAAAAACAATAAGTTGTTTATTTAAATTTAAATTCCCTTTGCACTGTTAGAATGCTGGTTTAAAAACAATCCATAAAGCTGACATTTATTTTCTTCTAGCTACCTATTAAGCCGAGGAACATTTTATAACCTGTTCACGTTTTCTGAAATGCAGAGCTTAAGGCAAAATTATACAAGCAACACACAGCATTTCATCTGATTTTCTTAAGCTCTGAAAATCGCCTAGCTATGCAAACAGACTTCAATTCACTTGGCACTCCAAGCACACAGAATGCAGCATCTGGGCAAATAATCACTGCCAAGAGTAAATCTTTGTTGCAAAGTCTGCTCACCAGTTTGTCTGTCTAGAGAACACTTCAGCTTCAAAAAACACACCCACAATATATCGTATTGTTTCTTAAGCAAACAGGAAACGTAAAGCTCAGATGGAGATCAAGAGATCTGTATAATTAGGAATGACTTTAAATTTTAACTTCTGCCATTCAAAGAACCATAGAATTACAAAATGCTTATTTTTTATTTTTTAAAGTAACAATGTACATTTCCATTTGCATACAATGTATTGTTCTGCTGTTTCGGAATACTGAGTTAAAACTTAAGATACTTCTGCTTCGGTAAATGTGAGGACTTGAGACACTTTGGTTCATTGAGTGAAACACCATTAAGTATGCCTCTGTCTCTTTGATGTAGTCAAGCCTAAATAATACAGAACAATCAGGAGAACTCAGATCTCCACTAAGTCTGTGAAACCTGATGATGAGATTCACTTCCTGACTGATAAAAATGATCAATGTGATGTTATCTGTTGATCCTCAGCCAGAACCTGCTACTCTGCCTAGAGCACACAAAAAGATTATCCTTTATACTCTGAAGCTAAAATTCTACTCGTATTCTTTATTGTCTCACTGCCACATTAATGTAAATTTATAAAATTATAAAGCTGATTATCAACTAAGGATAATCTCAGTATAGTTCCATTCTGACCTATATTGCATGTTTTGGGTTCTGAAACCTTCAATACAAAATACAAATACAAAAACTGTATTCTATTGTGAACAAGCCTTGGACATGCTATTACAGCCGTCTGTTACAATGCACATTTTATTATTTGCGCTTGTTTTCATATTGGACCTTGGAAGCTATCGTATATTTGCCGAGTTAGACCATTTTCTGACCTTCTCTGGCGATCTGCATCTGTAAAAATAAGTATTATTTTCCTAATATGGACAATTCCCATCTACAATATGCAAATACTGCATGATCAACCAAGCATATTAGCTCTGTATTGCAGGGTGAAAGAACAGATCTTTCTCCAAGCACTGAAGAAATAAAGCCACATTGCTGTTCACTTCAATATCCTGAGTAATTTCCCACAACAGAGACTCTTTAATTCCAAATTAAATTATCTCCTTCTCATTTGCCGCTCAGTGAATAATGTAGAGAAATATATGAAGATATATGGGCACTAAACAGAAGAGTCAGTAAGCATTTCCGCCTCCTATAGTAAATGAGATACAAAATCTTCATGAAGAAATGGTTTAATGGCAGAATACAAATATCTGATTGTATTATTCTCTTCAGCACATTCCTTTGAGTATTACGATAACAGCAATGCAAGCAGTAGGGTAACAGGCTTCATGCAATTTCTGCATTACTGGAATTGGGCAAAAAACTGAAAAGGATAAGGAATGTGGTCACAGATTTAAAATTCAAATGAAATGTGTCAAGTACATCTACATTACTTGACAGCGACCCTATATTTCTACAAATAATCAGAAGACTTTACAGTGTTTGGTTTTATACACTGTTCAGTCACATCAGTGGTTTTCACCCATGTAGGGATTTTCTTTTGGAAACAATGATAAAACATCAAAGTAAGACACTTTTTGTCACTGGCACGGTTAAGGTGACCTTTATTTTATGTCAATATCAATTCCATGATACCGGTGCATCTTGACACTCTCCAGAGTCAGAACATCAATCACCAGAAGCTGATTGCCTGGGCTCAATTAGATTGTGAGGTTTGCAATAGTAAGTGTCTCTAGGGGAAAAAAATGTTTAAGGGCAATAGATATGGTGACAGTGTGGGCCACAGAATGAGAATTTGTCTATCCATCATCTTGGCAATTTTATTGTCTAACCCACATGGTACAGGTCAGTTAAAGGAAGGTCATTGAGGAAGTGGATATAATGTAGGATGCAATGAAACAATGGCACAAATATTTAGTTAAATATGTTCCACATGGGACAAAGGGTTTTTTTCTCAGTTAGACAACCCGTAGTTGTCTATAATCTCCAGGTTAAGGAAAGAGTCTCATGAATGAAGAGAATGCATCATACTATTCTGGTGATCTATTGTATAAACCATGTTAAATACCATACAGTTGCACTCCATTTATAAATCAGCTCTCAGAATTAGTGTTGCCCACACAGCTTTCACAGAGGCATACTGTATCTGCATGGTTTTGACCTAATAAAAGTTTATAAAATTAAATACAGATGGATAGCTATGACAAGCACCTTTTGGTTTTTCTGACCATCTCACCTGTAGCAGCAATAGTGACAAGTGTGAATTCACTGATGCCACCACCAGCTGAGAAATTTGTTTCGTAGATCAGGTAACATCCTGAAACTGTGATGCGGACATACTCCTTGACAGTAGAGGAATTGTGACAACATTCTGTATCTTCAACACCAGTGTTCCCAACAGTGTGCCTTGGGACTCAGAAGACCTGAGTCCTGAGTTTAAAAAGTGCAAATCAGAACCTTTGATTGGTTCTTTCCAGCTTTGAACCAAATGTTAAATAGTCGTGTTGGGTTAATGTAAATTTTGTCCATCCATCCATTTTCTAAACGCTTCTTCTAATTCAGTGTCAAGGGGGAGCTGAAGACTATCCCAGCAAGCAACAGATGCAAGGCAGGATACATCCTGAATGGGACGCCAGTCCATCACAGGACACAGATGCAAATTCAAACACACACAGTCACACCAGCGCCAATATTCCCAGAAGCCAATATTAACCTGCCAGTATGTTTGTGGGATGAAAATGGAGCACCTGGAGGAAACACATACAAACACAGGGAGAACATACAAACTCCACATAGATTGCACCCCAGGTCTGGAATTGAACCCAGGGCCCCTACTGTAAACTCTAGATTGCGCTACTGTAAATCATCACAATTTCTAAATTCCTAATATTTTTAAATAAAATTTAAATTTTAAATTTTTTAAATCAACCACAAGGTGTTTGGGAGGTTAAAATTGTTTCATAAGCTGAAGAGGTTTAGGAACAACTGCTCTCTACCGTATGCTCTGATGTGATCTGATCTGCATTAATATGCGACACGCTGTGAGTACAGATGACAGGGAGGCAAACAGCTTCCTATTAACTGAAAAATGCTTATGACCAAAAAGGTGTATCACAAATCACCACCATCATAGATATTTTGCATTTACACTGTCACCTCTCATTTAGCATCCAGGTTTCATGACACTTATTTATTAATTACCAATTATTATTGGAAATAATTATGGAGATTAAAGCGTAAATATAATGCAAACTATATTAAACAAATGTGCTGTTATGTTCAGTCCAAGCTCCACTTCGTCTCACTATGCAATTAATGAGTGGGCTAGTTTTGGGGATCCTGGCACAGTACGCAGTCTGGTTTCTGATCCGAGTGTTGCTCCACTTGAATGGTGACAGAATGGCAATTAAAACTGTCGAAACAGGTCTGGGTGATTTCCTTAAGTGTCAGCTGAGGATCCACTGTGCCATCTGTACAAACAAGACCAAGACAACCACTGTTCACAACTGTTATTACTGTTCTTCAATTTTAGGTTAGAACACTTGAAGCCTGGCAATGTTTATTGCAGGTACTGTATTTGTTTCAAGCAGAGTACAGTACATAAGAGTTCAGAAATCAAAGATCGATCAAGTTAAATTGTTCTGCCTAGATTGAAAAAGTATAGTTTTTGGACTGTAGCAATTCCTCCCAGAGATCAAAACGTTTAAGAAAAACAAGGAAAAGGACAAAAATTGTATCTGTTTAGAATTAGCTTTAATATTTCTGGAAAATTGGTTCTATGTTCTTATTCAAAAAGAGATGAGCGTTACATCTGCTTTTTTGTGTGCAAAATTAATAATAGCAATTAACAGCAAAATAATGAATGGAGCAAGCTTTAATTTATGTGTTGAAATATTAGTTGTTAAATTACCCGATTTAAACTGTCAGTTTAATATTATGTTGTAAAAAGGCTTTGATGCATCTCACCTGAAAAACCAATAATGATCATCTTAATTTATTTCACTGCACCTGTATTTACTTACCTATGGCAACATGAGCTGACAACACAACCTGATTCATTGTGAGAGCCCAGATATGCAGGTTGTGAATGGCTTTAACTCCTTTCACTGTCACAATCCTGTCTCTTACTGTGTTATAATCCACACCTGCTGGTGTACCTACAAAGAAAACAAGTAGAGAAACAAAATAGTACTGCACATTAAAGACACTGTTAGAAATTATTTTCATAACCACACTTTCATTTTTAAATTCTTAAATACTTACATTTTGCATTTCCACAACACTCCATATACAGTGTATGATATGATGTCTTGAAGTGCTTTACATGGATTAAAGAGCTCAAATACACAAATATATATAATATTTTATATGTTCTTCTACTGATTTACACTGTTCTAAACATGTCACAGATCAGCACAGATCTACACCTTTGGGAAATGCTAATGTTATCAGTTAATGTATCTTTTAAAGATGCAAACTAGGTTACAAGATTAGGGTTTCATTTGACTTGTATATAGAGCATGTTACATACCTTCCATTAAAACCACTAAGATGTCTCGTAAAATGGTCATAGTGGTGCCCAGCACAAACAGGGAAAAAAGAAAAGTGCAGATAGGATCTGCTATTTTATATTCAGGCTGTAATAGAAAAAGAAAACTGTTTAACAGTTTGTTAGATGTGTATTTTATTATTATTTTGTCGTTTTACTTGCTTAGAAGAAACCCTTAACTGAAAAGACATACAATGTATTAATTAACTACTATTATATTTTTATATACAATTCTGTACATGTACAAAAATAAATAATACTGTGCATACGGCCTTAAAACACTAAGTTTGTTATGTTGTATTTTCCTATTGTAGAAGGACACTATGAAACATGTCAGAGTTAGTCTGAAGAGCTCTGAGTATAATAGAACAGGAAATGTCTGATACCATTGCTATCTCAGCACAAGCCCAGGCTGAGTACACACATGCATCAAGACATATTGTTATAGATTGCTTTGTTTTCTTATTTACTATCTTCTAGAGGTAGATCTTAATAGATATAGAAAATTGGAAATGTCAGGTATCATGAATCTGTCGATAATTTTAATGCTAGAGAACATTGAGCCAAAAGAAATTTATGAAAGCTTCCCCAAATGTTTTCAGATGTCAAATGCTTTTTTTTTAATCCAAAAAAATGTGGCACAGTTACACTTCTAGCTGGCAGCTATATAAGATAGATATGTGTGGGTTTTGGAACTACAAGCAAAACCCTGAATTCTTAGTGCCAAAAAATAAAAAAGGTCCCCCTACTGACCAGGCATACTGGACCTATGTAGAAGCAGGCCATCTAAGAAAGGCTTAGTGTGAGTATTTGGCTTATTGTGAGAAGAGAAAAAAAAACTAAAGTGCCTAAACTAAAGGATACTGATTAGAATGACACTGGATAACTGCCTTTATTTGGAAGAGACCCTGAACTGGGCATTAACCCAAGTCTGAAAGAGACCCTGATTTTTTTATAAAGAAATCGTGTTGAGATTGATTTGATTTACGATTGCTGGTAAGTGCCTTACTTGTCTAGCCTCAGCTAGGAAATGTAATAGTTAGCTAGGGCTCTACATAAAAAGCTACATTTTTCTTTTTGGTTTGTTTACCTTGCTGGTGTTTTTAACACAAAAAGGAGTGGTGGAGAACTCGGGATAAGATTTTCTCGTTTCTGTGCTGTGGTGTGCAACTAGCTTTGTAAAGACACACTGATGCACAACCTTCCACCCAGTGTGACACGGTACAAAAAAGGAAACCAAATGATCACTACTGTTTCCCCCCAGATATCCCACTACTTTATTATTTGATTATTTTATACGCTTTCATTTTTATATGCCGTGGAAATGTAAACATTATAACTATTCTTGAATGGCAACCACAGACAAATTAGAGACAATGCTGAAAAAAAAAAGATTGTCTTCAAGGATCTGATTTAATACATTTTAGTTGTATGAACCATTAAATATGTGGGCGTGGGGTTGTATGAGGCATACATGAGCCTTATGGCAGAACATAGTTACCAACATAGTGTGAATCCATAGAACCAGCAGATATACAGTATGCATTGCACATGTAATATTAGCTTCCATTTAGGAACTAATCAGGCGGAGTGGTGGCTCTGTGCCTGTGGCTAGAAGGTTGCTGGTTCAAATCCTGCAGCTGGCAGAGGAATCCTACTCTGCTGGGCCCCTGAGCAAGGCCCTTAACCCCAACTGCTCCAGGGGTGCTGTACAATGGCAGACCCTGTGCTCTGACCCCAGGCTCTCTCCCTATCTGTGTGTCTTGTGGAGAGCAAGTTGGGGTATGCGAAAGGACAATTCCTAATGCAAGAAATTGTAAAGGGTTAATGAAGTGATGTTATTATTATTAAATAAGATTTTATTATTATATAAATCATCATAAAGCAGACAATTTCATACCACTTTTGTAATAGGCAATGTTGATGCGGTAGTGTTACTCCAGCAAAGAACCAATGACTAATGGTATTTTCCACTGTTGTCATCCTGTCCCTGCAATGCTTTTGCACTGCAGCCTGTTTGCATCAATGTTTCTTCATGCTTACAATAAATGATGACTGACATGGGCGGCTTAATGTCCCTCCTTTTGCTCAGGACTGGAAAGGAAAAGGGGACGAGTTCTGGTTCGGCTACTCAGCATCTCAACCCTGACCTTAAAAAAGATAATGACAGCGCTGACGAGCACGCTGACACTCTGCAGCAGGTCCCCCACCACGTGGACAAAGGCCGCTCGGACACTGGCGTTGGCCCGCGGCTCGCTGTCTGGACTGTCTTTCTGGGCTGCGTGGTTGTGTCTGCTGCTGTCAAGACCTCCATGACTGTGCCCGTGCCCCGACTGGTGTAACGTTAATCCCATTCTGCATGGGAAGAAGAGTGTTCATTTAATCCACGTGCTGGATACAGAGGCCCCTCCCTGGTGGTACAGTCAAGTGCCTTAGTAATTCCCCGACTCTGTCAACAAGGTACAGGAAAAGGCTAAATCCATAAGGTCGTGGATGCCCTCTCCAAGACACCCGGTTTGTGCAACATTTTCATTTATCCACGTTTCACTTTACTTATTGCGATGGCTCACTTTTTCCTTTTTTTCCCCCCTCTTTAAAAAAAAATGAGTAATGGTTGCTCCTCTGTTAATGCATAATTATGTACAAAAAAAAGGGAAAATGTCTAAATAAAACAATAGTTCTCCTCTATAAAGATCTTGCACTAATGTGCCAAGAAAAGAACCAACTGGCACCATTTTGATTTTTGTTTCTTTTGAGAAAATTGACCTGCTTTTTCACCTTATATTCTGTATCTCTGCAAAAGGCAGTCATTTTTATGTGTTTCTTCGGTACTTTATTCTTACTAATATACATGCAGTTCTGTTGTTTCTTTCCTAACACAGTGGACAAAACTGCTGTTTTTCTCTAATTCAGTTATGCTGACTGTACTAAACCTTTGTTAATTATCCTGCTCAGTCTGTCAAATCCCTCCAGCTGCTGATCCTGTAAACATTCTCTGTTTTCATAAACGCTGCAGTGTTTTTAGCTTGTCAGCTTACAAGATTATGGGGTATTACATGATTTTTGACATAGTAGGGCAAATACTAAAACAGCATTGTGTCACTTATATTTTGCAGCACCTGCTGGAAAGCAGTATTGGAAATACTTCACTGCAGAATATTGGAAAAGCTGATTGTTTTTTTCCCCCCAAGACAGAGAACTTAAAAGAATAGAATCATCCATTTGCCAGAAGAATGCTTTGTTCCAGTTTTATGTATTCTTTTCTAAATTACTTGTTTTTTAAATAAATGAATCCAACTATAGTTACTGTAATTCATGTTTACTTGTAGTTGTCCTGTGTTTGGTCATGCTTAATAAAAATGTGTTATTTTATAAAAGCTTATTTTAATAATTTTTTTCAGCTAAAAAGTGATTGCTAAAGTATGCCGTGTGGCAAGGCTGGCTATGGTAGTTGTAAAATGTTTTGAGATGATACATCAGGCTTCACTCCAGCCACAGGAATTCTTGATTTATACTGTAGCTATAGCACAATCTAGTGGGCGAAAAAGCACAGGGCACTTTGATCCAATATACATATCCTATACAGTATATTGTATACAAGTCCTAGCAAGCTGCATAGACATAGCAACACTGAGTATGCTAAGCCTTCTAATGTCTTAGAGAGAACAGGTCCTCTTGGCCTTTAACTAACCCATAAGAAGGGGCAAATATTAAAAATACCCAAGTTCCCAGAGTTCCAAGAGAGTAGGCACCCTAAAGCACAGTTTTAGTTTACTGTTGCAATGCCCCAAGCAGTATTGATGGGCCAGTTTAGATGGGAGCAATATAAAACACATAATTTCCTGCAATTGTGATGAGGGTTAGTATTAAAGTCATAGTCTATGGGAATTCCTAGAGGAATGGTGATCTCATAGTGGACGTCCCAATATTGAAAAGTTCTATAACTAAACAGTAGTAATGGTAATTGGCAGCAATTAGCACCGAGGATTAAGAAGGCTTGAAGAAAAAAACAGGAGACACAAGAGACCTCCAGCACCAAGACAGAGAACCACTGAGTTAATAGAAAACTAAGTATAAATAAAGTGGACAGCTGTATCTATAAACCTTTTTAAAATTCAAGATTTTGATGTAGCAAGTAAACTCAAATTATTCCAAAACATAAGAATAGTACACACTGCAGTACCAGTAAAGAAAAGTTTTTTTTAAATTCAGACAGGGCAAACAGTGGGCAGATGAAGTTTAATGTAAACAGATGCAGAATGTCACATGTATGTAGCAAAAACAATCTTTGAGTAGAATAAGAGAAAACACTGAGCTGGAAGGTGGTACCTTTGGGGGAAAAAAAGACTCCACAAGGATAAGTAACTAAATATTCAAATGTTCTCTTTGTTTTGTTGAAGTGTAGTATTTACACCAAGGGGTGTTATATTAAAAATTGTAAAATGTGCTTGTAGAACCTCATTTGTATGTGATTTTTGTTACCATGTTACAGATACTGCTTTTGAATGAGCACTGCTCTGGAGTCAGATGAATGAAGAGTAACCAGACTTACGGTTTTACGGTCTAAAAAAAGTTTTTTTTTGTTAAAGACTAAAAAGGGTTTTGAGAGGACCTGATTTAACTGGATGAGATCCATCTATGGATCCATCTTGGATACTGGAACAAGCTACTTGAGTTTAACAGTTTCTTCTTTTTGGCAATCTATCTTATGATATGCTTGAAAACTGCTTCTTCAGGCCCCCAAAAGAGCCACTTAATTTTTTATTTTTGTTATTGTAGCTTATGTTTTTTTTTCCCTCCAACCATCTCAAAAGGATAAAGAAGAGCTACTTACATGATGTTGGCTACAACAGCACAGCCTGAGGTGATGAGCATAACATTGCCCTCAATAGTATAGTCCCCAGTTAACAGCCTTTCACAGGCCAGGTACACCAGCACACCAGTCACAAGCCAGATTGTAAAAACAGAGAGCAAGGCACCCAGGATTTCTATTTAAAATAAAAGATGAAAAAAAATCAAATACAATCAAAAACTTTGTTCATTTTCATCATGTTTAAATTGCTACGCAGTAAATAGTTGTAATGCAAATGGAGACCTCTGGCAGGAACTGGCAGTGTAATGCAGTGAACACTGGGTGTTGAAAATGATTAAACAGTTTCATTCATCCACTTCATTGTGTCACTATGTGGATGAAAATGAGTTACTAGATGTTAATCTAGCAAGCCAGTATGATGTCACTTTTCTCAGTAGAAAGAACACATCAAGTCATGGTATAGCAAAACAGAATCTATTTTAAAACTTTAGAAAACAAATTGCAAACAAAAGTGAGGAATAAAAAAATTAAAATATAAGGACTAAATATGCATTTTAAAGGGCTGCAAGAATATAATGCTCTTCTACTGGTGTCTGTACCCACATTCATTTTCTTTGCAAGTCTTGTAACTTGTGAAACCTAAGTAAATGCAATTATTCCCTACTTCTCTTCTTGTGCAATATGCACATAAATGTACCTATTGCTTAAAATATTAGGCAAAAAAACAATGTCTTTGTACCTCCAATGTTTGGAATTGTTTATAAAAGCTGTACTTGTATAACTTTCTGACACATTGCTACTGTACATAGAACATTACAGTGGTGAGAAAAGGTTTGTGAACCCCAAATGTAATTTGGGGAATTTCAGTTTCTTACCATGATTCACTTATTTAATTGAAACCATTAAAGAAAATCATCTTTTCTTAAATAACCCAAAGGGTTTACATTTCCTAATTCAATGTCTTTAGAGACACAATGAAGTGCATGAAGTGGAAAAATAGGAATGATTAAGAGTCAGTGTATGTGAAATAATAACTTTGTGAATAAGTATACTAAGCACATTTCAGGGGTAATTAGAATTAGGCACTAAAATAATTGGGTAACAGGTAAACAACAACTGGGTTTAGGCAGTCCTGTCATTTATAAAGGTCAAAAACGATTTCAGAGGACCTCAGAAAAATAGCAGTTTTACTACTATTACTAGTAGTAGTTCGTCTATTTAAACCTAAACATCTGGGCCTCCATCCAATCCCTGTCAAACAGTCTACAAATGGAAAATATTAAAGACCACAGTGACTGTGCCCAGGATTAGTCATCCTGCCAAGAACTCCCAAATGGCATCAAGTAACATCAGCCAGTAAGTCATTAAGAACCCCAGAGTGACGTCTGCATCAGTGTTCATGCCTCACCATCAGAGCAGGAACTGTTGTCATTGGCAGGATATCCAGAAGGAAACCGCTGCTCACTAAAAAGACCATACTGCCCGTCTCGCGTTCACCAAAAAGCACCAGGGTGACCCACAAGATTGTTCGGAGAATGTTTTCTGGACAGATGTGTAAAATGTTGACTTTTCTGGCCACAGTGATAAACAGTTACAGGAATTGTCTACTGCAGCTGAAGGAGGTTCCAGCAATTATTGAATCTTAGGATTTTCATACTTATTCACATGAGGATATTTGCCGTTATATAATTTGTTAAATAATCCAGAAATACCTGTATCTTCTCTTCGTCTTTTATTAAGACTTTCATGTAGATCTAATTATGTTTTAGGTCTACAATTTACAATATGGACCATCTTGTGTGTTCACAAAGTTTTTCTTGGCTCTGCATACACTAAGGATACATTTTAATCATGTGAGAACATTTTCATATGAGGTACTTCCATCATATTTTCAAAATGTCAGAGGCATAATGAATTCAATTTCATCACTAAGAATAAAATAACTAACACGGGAAATCTTGTTAAGGATTTGGTATTGCCTTGCCATGGGTAGATTAATATTAATCATTTCAAAGTGAAATGGCAAAGGAAGAGCAATTTTAGAACCTACTAAAATTAACCATTGGGTTGGTTGCATCTCATAGTAATAACATTTCAGCCTAAGTAAAATACATGAACATTCCTGTTACTTTAAAATAATTTCCAGCCTTTGATACTTCACTGTCTTCTGTCTGATTCTGATTTATCTCCATTTATTTTTTTCCATTCAACAAAGAAAATGCACTATCACACTGAAAGGACAACCACAATTCATTTTTAATAATTAAAATACTTCAGCACCAACCTTCTGTTCATTAATTTTGAGAAATCTTATGTTGTCTGAGGAGTAATTGGTCACCATGGATACAGGTGAGTAGGCTTTCTTAAATCAAGAGAGCAACACCAACTTCGGCCAACCAGAAAAGGCTCACATGGTATGCACTTGCTATAGTATGCTTTTTGTGTTTGTGTTTTGCAAATGTGTTTTTTACAAATTAAACAAATTAAAAGTAAATGCAACACAAAACACTTTACACAAAAAATCATCAGAATCTAAACAGAGTGTAGAATCCAAATATGGTGGTTAAGAAACTCGGACAGTGCTTTGCAATTGAAGTTGAAGACTCTGCTGTTAAAGGAAATAGAAGCTCACCTGCACGAATGCATAATGGAGCACAAACCTCTCAGAATTAAAAAGGATTCTGGTACCTTGTGGCTTTGTTCACCGTGAATAATAAAATTATCATCTAGTGTTAACCGAGAAAACAGTGACTATTTAAAACAGAAGCAGAAAGACACCCTTCTCATTTTCAGCAACAGAACAAATACATTTGCAAGAACACATTTGTGTAAGACGCCAATAGGGTAAAGTCTTCCTGGTTAAGGCAGTGGGAGTAGCCTGGAAATGACATAAGACGTGAAACATGACATTAACATGACCACATTCAGTGACATGTGTGCAATATCTAACCAAAAGGGTGAAACGGATACAGACTGGAGCAACCGATTTTATCCTTAACTGTATATTCCTCTAGCAGCATTGCAACCCATCCTTACAATTTCAATCCCAGTAATCAAACATACAGATCAAGGCGATCCAAGTGCGTAAACAAAACAGTTGCCTCACCTGCTCTGTGCCACCCATAATTGAGCTTCTTTGAGGCTGGCCTGGAGGAGAGCCATAAGGAGCAGAGACTAATCATGAAGGAAGTGAAGTCAACAAGGAGATGTGCTGCGTCAGTCATCACAGCCAGACTCCCAGCAAAATACCCACCTAAGCGAGAGCAGCAGCAAACAAATGCATCAGCAGACAAGACTCAGCATGTCATGCCTCCACAGCCCTGCTCTGACCTCTGACTTAAGACTTAGTAGAGACACACAGTGACCTACGTTTTTAATGATTAAGAAACTAACCAGCAGCCGTGAACCTGGAACAGTCACAACTCAATATCATTTCTCATATATCTTATTTGCTAAACCACCTTTTATTCATGTAATTTGCTTTCATCATTCATACATGCTTTATCGGTGAGCCACTCATGCCAGCGAGAGCTTTAACAAGACCCAGAAGTCCCAGAAGCAGGCAAGCACAAGATGGGACTGAGCGCAAGCGACTACTCTGTGACAGGACACCAGTCTATCACAGGGAAGCGTTCTGAAAGGAAAGTGTTAAGTAATTTATAAATGTAAATAAGAGTCTTTTTAGATCTCTTTTATCATGTGTGATGTAAACTCTGCTTACAGAACGTAGAAAGAATCTGTGCGGGTTTGAAAGTCAACTAAAGTAGTACAAGTTCAAGTCATGCTTACATCATTAAAAAATTCAAGGGACATCTACACTCATTTAATCTGTGTATTATTAAAATAAAGCCCAATCTAGGATATACATTTCCTGTTATCTGTATATAGAAGGAAAGAAAGATATCAACAATATCCCTGCTCATCCACACAAATGCTCCAGTTTAAATTAAAGTGATAAAGCAGATTTTACAGTGCTTGTATTTTTAAAGGGGCAAAAGTTCTTAAATACCTACCAGCAATTTCACCAATCATAAAAATCAGGCAGACTACAGAGACAATGTAGAGCCTCCTCCTGGCCTGTTTTTTCTCCCTCTCTCTGTCTTCCAAAGCTCGGCTCTTGTCGTGGCAGTGGTTATAGTGAAGGTCAGTCTTGCCACACAGTCCTTTCTCAAGGTTTTCACTGGCCATGCTGAGTACAACAGAAGGAAAAAGACTCTCTGTGAGTGAATGAGCACAAAGGTCCTATGAGCTTGAATCAATGAAAAACTCACATTAAGAAAAAGTAATGTCACTCTTCATATTACAATATTTGTGGTATTCCAACTGTTAAATACTGCAGACAATGGATATTCTGTGTGGTGGATCGTGAGTCACTGGGATTTAAAAACTGCAAGATAATCAACAGATTTAACAATAGTCATCCTTGATTAACAGGTGGTATAGTGCGGAGGGAGAATTTGCTACAGCAATCACGAAGTTTTCAGCAGGATTAGACGATTTACTAAAGAACAGGCCTTTTTAGATGTTTTAGGTCTAATTATGTGACATCAGTCCACATAGTCTAGAGAACAACATTCATGAAACATTTCCCACTATTCTGTCTGAAAAGGCAAAATGGCTCTGATTTTTTACAGTATCAGGAACACAACAAATGAACAAAACAAACTAAATTAAATGAAAGCGTTACGTTTAAGGACCAAAATTATGTCTGTACATAAGGCAGGGTGCTGCTTAAGCGGAGTGCAATTACTCAAAGTCGCCACAAGAGGCCGCCATGTTGACAGCTACAAGAACAAAACTTCACCTGCGGACATCATTTGTATTGTTTAAGACAGTGGTTCCCAATGCTAGTGATGGTGACCCACAAACCTGCTGGTTTTCATTCCAACCAACTTTAATTTGATAATTGAAGCCTTACTTGATCTAATAAGTTGCTTTAATTGAATATTTGCCATTTTGTCAACTCAAAAATTGTACAGTATTTGGGATTGTACAGTATTTCACTAACAAAAGTACAACGGGTCAAGCTCCAACATGTTTAAGGGCCAGAAACAAATGATTAAATCAAATAAGGGTTTAATTGTGTAACTGAATGTTCGGGGGACCAAAAAATCTTGGGAACCACTGGTTTCTTTCCTTCGGTTTGTGTCATTTTGTATTTGGAAAAATAGAAAACCCTATTTAACCCTATATAAAACTTTATTTGTTTATTAAATTGCAAATTCGGATCAAATTAACATGCCCTGTCCTAATTTCTCGCTTAACATGTCCTTAACATGTTAAGTGCTCTGAATATCAACTAAATGATTACATGCCTTTGAAATGTTAGTTTCCTGATATTTTTAGTCTTGAATCATGACAACTAGTAAGGGCTATGGGAGTACTTAAACATACTAAAAATAAAAAGGTTATAACAGTAGGGATGAAATAACGGTAATTGTTTTAAAGAGGGGTGACTCATTTCAGAAAAAAATGGTTATGTCCATTCTTGTATCTTATATGTAAATTTGAATCTTTAGTCTCCATATTAAGTATAACCAAATAATCAAAATAGAGTTTGGAATATCAGCAAATTACAGAGGCTTATCTCCTGATGCATGACAAAATACTTTTGTGAATGCCTTCAGTTTCAGATATACAGTATGACTGGGATATCACATGAGATGCCCTAGGTTAAATGTGCTTTTCTGAATAGTCCCATGACAGTATAGTACAAGGCCAGACAGATAAGGTTCTATTTAAGGTCTGAGAATATGTATAATTTGAGAAAATCAAACATTGAAACAAGAATGACATTTGCGACTGGGAAAACTGGAGTTATTAAAGGTTATCATGTTTCTAGTTTACTATAAGCTACACTATATGCAAACATAAAAAGATTCCAAATTGTGTGTTGTCTATTCAAGATAATTTAGTTAAGGAACAAAAGGGACAGCAGTTTCTATAGACAATATTCTCTTGAGATTTTGTTTTTTAAAAGGGTGGAACTTAAAACATCTTTTTCAAACTAAAATGTGTGTTCTTTTACAATACTGGTAACAGCTGGGCAGCCAGAGTCTGATAAGGAAAAAGGCTATTATTGTTAAGAAGGCCATTATCGCCAGTGCCTTTCATTGACCAGATAACAAAACACATGTTTTGAGGTAGGCTACACTAAAACACACTGCTCCTAATGCCCTTTTAATTTGGTACGTAGAAGAATTTAAATAGGCACATTTTAATAACTGCTCTCCAATAATAACCTCATTTTCTACAAGTTATACAATCTGAGCAACTGATGAAAAAATAACTTTGAGAGAGAAATGAAGTTCAGCAACCCTTCACAGTTGACTGTGCTTTTCTACAAGCCTACTCTTATCACATGATTTTCAGAACCAAGTGAAAGAAAGTTTCCTATGATCTTTCAAGTAGAAGGTTCAAACTCAAGTCGTTTTTACCAAGCCTGGTTGGCCAGAAAAAAAGACATTGGTTGTGTAAGAGTAATGGTTTTGTTACAATACAGATTTTTGTTGTTAGAAATTATTCAAACAGCTGTAAAAGAAAATCTCGACCTGGTAAGTTATCAAATTATGAAGCATTGCTTTATAACTACCTACTTTCTGATGTCAAGGAGCTTTTTTCCTGTCCAGAACAGGAGAAATAAATGCAGTAAAAACTTCACTGTTTATACAGTATATCATGTGACAGGAAAATGTACATTTCTCTTATAGCTCTGAAAATAATGCTCTGTTATAAAGTGAATGATGGTTTAAGAAAGTCCAAAAATAATTTTCTCAAAATTATACAGAACAGCAGTCTTAAATTCTACAGTACTTCATAACACAGAATAGATAGGGTTTTTGCACATTTGGTTTAATTGAAACTGTGCAAAAGCTGTTTTAACTTTCTCAGTTTTTAAAGTGCAATATAATTATCATGTGTAATATTACAGTTTGTTAACCCAAGAGAAATACGTTTACATTGAATTCTGAAAAGTTTTGTGTTCTGAAAATGGGAAATTGAGGGAGAAGAAATACACCACAAGAACAATTAAATAAAACTTGATTTTTGCACTGTGAACCAACGTATCTCATAATTATACTAACATTTGTAGCTGTCATAGTTTCATATCATACTGCACTACTGTAAACTGCTACAGTACTGGTATTAATATGATAAGGTATAGGTATTACGAATAGAGGTTTCTTACTGATCGTGTCACCATCTTTAATAAGCACAACTCTAAGTAACAGTGAATATGGCGCAATTGTAAAGAGGTTTCACTAAACATGACTATACAATTCTTTTCTCTCGGGGGGCGCACGAACCTATGGAAGTCCGTTTCTTCCATAGAATAAATACAGGAAACATAATTAAAACTACTGGCACAACAGATTTTTGCTACTATAGTGGGACCATCTAGTAACGGCAATAATGTCATTTTGCCATGGTCTGTGTTACCAACATCGTCATCCTATGGTACTTTTTTGTAAAGCTCGTAATCTCAAGTACTATAAAACGCTGAATAACAATTCTTTTTCACTCAGATGATATTCTATTCAAAGACGTTATTTCTCGAACTATATTGTGTTTTATCTTGTGTATTCTTTTTATTTACTGTAAAGCGCTTTGAGAAGCCACCTTTGAAGGCGCTATATAAAATTATTATTATTATTATTATTATTATTATTATTATTATTATTAACCTGTCTCTTTTAACGACTCATTTAACCATAGGAAAACATCAATAACAATCATTTTTAACCAACAACATAAAATATTATTTAGTGATGACATTTCAGAAATAGATAACATTAATAGTATTCTAATTCCATGTGACACGTAAACATTTTTCGCGTTACACTTTAGAAATTAACGTCAATCTTCATTTTTTTAACAGTTTCTTATAAAACTGAAGAAAACTACCGATGTTTTTCCTTGTACGGGGGAAATTCTGCAAAACAACAATAACGGATTTTTAGGATCAGTAAAGAAAAATGTTTTAAAAACATTTTATGTGAAACAGTGTATAATAAAGAAATATAAAATATTTACCTTCCCAAACTCAGGGTGTACATATTGTCTTGCTTTTCAGTCACCAGGTGATATCTTTCTGGGTCTTTTTTAAACATTGTGAGGATCCTCTGAACAATGCGCTCAATATAAATTTAATTGCTATTAGTAACGTTTTAGTAATCTACTTAACCTTGCTTGTTTGCTTTTTTTGGTTGCCAATTTTGTCCCTTTATGTTTATCGAAAAAATTGTGTATTTTACTATTTATTAACTTTTAAGGTGTCGTTCATTCTTCAGCATCTTAATCCTCAGCTCCAGTTTAATGTTTTAAGAACCAAGCACTGATATTTGAAGCCTTGTGACTCCGGACCGTGTGCAAAATTTAGTCTGCTCTCAGCACCTTTCGAAACCCATTGAAAGTTTTCAGAGAAGGAGAAAAAAACTGTCTCAATAATCGGTATTAAAGATACTGTCAGTGCACAACATCTAGAAGTGGATCTTCTAGGTTTGAAACGTACCAATGCAGTTCTGAATCCATTGTTCTATTATTTTCAGTTAATCATCAATTCATCTCGAGTTTTAACTCAATTTAGAAGCTGAACCTTTTGTTTGCAGGTTGTAGTATAACTGTATTTTCTGAATTGCAATTGTAATTCATTTATTTAGACATGTATTGCTGTAATCACTAAAATTTGCAGTGGCTACCAAAAGTATTTACCCTCCTTTAGACATTTTCACATTTTATTGTGTTACAATCTCTTCAGAATGTATTGGGAACTTTTTACATTGACACAAAACACCATAATGTCAAAGTGAAATCAGAATTCTATAGGTCATCCTAATTTGCAGAAGAATCCACCCTTTTGCTATGACACACATAAATAGGCTCTGGTGCAACCAATTGTCTTTAGAAGACACATAATTACCTGTGTGCAATTGTGTTTCGGGTTAAATACACCTATATCTGAGAGGCCCCTTCTTGGTCAGATTGAGCACAGATATCCATGATTTCAAAATAGTCAACCATTTATTCCTAAATCTTAAAGGTATGGTGCCAGCTATTAATAAATAGGAATGTCACCAGCCGGTTTAGAAAACATTTATTGCAAATTCTGAAGCAAATCAGCACTATACATAATACGTGATGCTCAGATTCTGATGATGTGATGTTTAACAAATGTTAACATATATTATTTTCTTCAAAAACCAATTGAGTTGGCAATGAGTTGGCAATCCCATGCTACAGTGACATAGTGGTAGGCATTGCTGCCTCACGGCAACACTCGGGCCCTGGGTGTGGAGTTTTTATGTTCTCTCTGTTTGTGTGGGTCTCCTCTGGGTGCTCTGGTTTCCCCCCACAGTCCAAAGACATACTGGTAGGTTAATTTGGCTTCTAGGAAAAAAATGGCCCTGGTGTGAATGGGTGTTTGTGTCTGTGTGTGCCCAGTGATGGACTGGCATCCTGTCCAAGGTGTATCCTGCCTTGCTCCAGTTGCTTGCTGGGATAGACTCCAGCTGGCCCGCCATCATGAATTGGAAGAAAATGGATGGTAGGACTGATAGGTCATAATTATCTGGGGGTCTTTCACAATGCGCATTGCAATGCAGTGTGTAATTAGGCCTGTTCACTGTATAAAGGGTGAAGAATGAGGTTTGAGTTGTTGTAAACTTCGAAAGTCATACACTGACTTTGACAGCAGTTGTATGTTTTTGTGGATTCAGCCCCATGGGGCTGTTGTTTGGCTCTGGATCAGATCTGTCACAGTAGCATAGCAGCATCATCAGTTAACTATCTTTTTAAAGCATGTTTGTGTTTTCTTGTCACAAAATACAGCTTTAAAACTGATGGTTTTGAGAATACTTGTTAAAACGGGTTGAAAAATCATTTTCATATACTGTCAGTATCTACCCACTGGAATAATTTTAGAAATAAATTTCCTTCTGTGCTGACATGTTTTTGCAAACTGGAATAAAATATACATTGCACTAGGCTTTTTCTACCACACATCTATTACTAAGTTGTCATTTCATGCTGGAAATAACATTCTTCTTTCCGCTGTGCACATTTGAATTCTAACCCGAAAGTGCAGCACAGTCTCTGTTCCGGAAAATTCCTGCTTATCTCCCGAGACTGTGTTGTAATCATCTGCAGCAAAACCCAATGGTTCAATTGATTACAGAACACAATAATAGAAGGTACATTTTAGAAGTATGTCTATATGATTACCTCTACAAATTAGTTTGTTAGAAGACCCAGTAGGTACAAGTTGACCCACATGCATCACAGCCACTTTTTCAGATATATATCGGATATCTTTGTAGATTATACAACCACGTAACTACGCAGTAATCCAAGCTACCTAAAACAAAACCATATTTATATTTCTGGGGTAATAGCCTCTTTTTGAATTCTATGTAGAGCACTAGTTTCTTTTCTTATATTCTAACTTTACTTTCAGTTGTTTGGCATAACGGATTAAGTTTTTGTAAAGGTGTAGGATACAAGTAAACAAATCAGTGATACCGAGTTAGAATCTGAAAAGATTGCTTAATTGTCTTTTATTCAAGATATTTGAAGTTTGAATAATTACCCAGTGCCTCCTCCTTTATGTTAAGTACTATATTCTAAATAGCAATTTATTTTATAGGGTACAAAATCTGACGCAGGTGATTTGTATGCCTACAATATTGTACTCTTTTGTTAGATTTCATATTTTATGGTTCCCTAACGTAAACTGATAGAGCAAATCCAAGAAATCTTTCAAAGTCACGATTATTGCCCGTTTCCATTCTTCTAATGGGATATTACCTAACACATGTGTATGTTGTAAACAAAGGTACTTAAATCAGTAATGGATTTTTGCAGCAAGGTTGCCTAGTAATGACGCAGTTAATAAACAAAGCACATTTTTAAGAAGTGCGTCTGTTAAGAACGTGACCACAGGGGGGCAGCAAAGTACTACACAGATCAAATACAACCTGTATCTGTCAAATTACAGAATTTTTGTGGCTGTGACAGGTGGGAATAAAACGGAGGGTACTGTTAATTGCCAGTTACAAGACAAACAGTCAGAAAATGAGAGCTGAAGATAACAAGCAGTTCTTTTTTTAAAAAAAGCATTTATATTGAAAGCACAGTCAAGGTTCTTTTCTATTTTTGGAGTGCGCGTATAAAGTGTCAAATACTATTTTGCATTCCATATCAAATATCTATTTGCTGTTACATAATCACAAATATATTTTATATATGCACGAACTTTATATGCCGGGTGGGTGACATTTTGATATGTTGCTAGCAGAAGACACTTCAATAGACGGTAAATGTCACAGACTGACGTTTTTTGTTTCTCTTGCATCCTGGAAACGCAAGATAGGCAGAAAGCAAATATTTTTTATCTCCTTCGAATTTTGAGTATGTTCCGATCCTGGAAATAACGCTAACATGTTAACAGCTCGATAAATTTGAATGTTTTTTTTTTATCCGAAGCTATTATGTATACAGCAGCCGTTTTTCAACCAAAGTCATTCAAATAGGAGATTCCAGTTAGGCAGTCAGTGGGTGAAAGGAATATGAAGTGTCTGAAATACCATGGCTACTGTGGAACAGCCAGACAGACACTACAGCAGATATAACTATGTTCACTGTAATAATAATAATAAAAAACTTTATTTTATATAGCGCCTTTAAAGGTGGCTTCTCAAAGCACTTTACAGAAAGTACTTTACTGTACCCTTGCCTCTATCACTCAGTCCGATATATCTGGAAAAGTCTGGCTACTTGTCACCTTGTGACACATTGAAATAGTTCTGTAGCAATTTTTTTGTTTTGTTCTCACTAGTAGACAGTGCTGGGGCCATGGGTTCACTTCTTGACCCGGGCTGCTGTTTGTGCGGAGTTTGTATGTTCTCCCGACGTTTGTGTGGGCTTCCTCCAGGTGCTCCAGTTTCCTGACAGAAACACACTGGTGGGTTAAGTGGCTGCTGGGAAAAATGGCCCTGGTGTGAGTGTGTGTGTTCGTGTCTGTGTGGACCATGAGATGGACTGGTGTCACGCCCAGGGTGTACCCTGCCTTGCACCCATTGCTTGCTGGGATAGGCACTGGCTTCTCCAAGATCCTGAATTAGAAGAAGTGGTTAGAATATGGATTGATGGATGGAAAAAAGCGTACTCTTATTTCTGTATAAATGAGAAGCGGTTTCTCTCAAAATGATCATTTGAAAATGATGTCCTCCAACCCTATGAGTTTGGGAACACATGTAATAGATAAATCTTATATTATCTATACTAGAAGCTTGTATCAAGAGTCAGCAGATACTTTCTGAGGCCACACAAAGCAATGAATCTCATGGCTTATCAAGAGTGAAACCATATTTGGCACTTTGGTTTAGTTCTTGCTCTGAATCGGCGAGGGTATGTCATCTACTTGCAGGTAAAAATCTTCTCAAATTCAATATGGATTAATAACACAGGACAATGCAGTCATTAGTATCCTGGGGACGTAATGCTTTTATACATACAGTATGTATACAACAGATGTGTGGAAATTTCTGTGACAGCAATTTACTGAATCTTTCTTCTCAAAATGTAAATTGAATATTTGGAAGAAAAATATGTTTTTTGTTTTCCTTTGAATGAGCATTATCTGTTACTTTATTTCTCTTTTGCTGTGATGTCAGCTCCCTGTGAACTGTTGGTAAAAATATCCGGAATTGCTTTTTATACTCTGGGAGATGTCTCTAAGGGGAGTCTTGATAAATGTCTGTCACAGTGTGTTCAGAATTCTGATTAGTTCATTGAAAATCAGGTTTAGCTCCCGGAAATGCAAAGTGAACGAATTCTGGTAAAAACGTTACAGCAGTGGAATGGTTTTCCTTTGTTCACTGAGTTGATTACAAAGACTGATGCAGACTGGCATCTGAGTCATTCTGGCCACAGGACAGTTGGTAAGGGTCAGTAATGGTGAGTGTCATCTCTAACAGGGAATGTAAAGAAGAAAGTCCTACCTGATTCAGCAGGTATCAAAGAGCTGCTGAATCATGCATGAAAATCCATTCAGAGCTTTACTACAATCTGGGATAGCAGCAACACTGGCCACACAACAAAAGCTCTGCCAATCCCTCTGTTTTTCTTCCAGCATTAGATATTCCCTGTTCCAATTATACGATCCCCAAGGGTCATTTTAAATGAAAGATCCACATTTACATATAATGTTGTTGAAGTTACAAATATGTTAAGCCTGAGAGGTTAGGTTTCCCACAAGAATTTTCTGGTCTGAGATTGCTTAATAATTAGCATGAATCTATTTCAGATTTTAGGACATACATATGGTTTATTTCTTGTTATTCAAATTATGTGCTGTATATGCATAGAATAGTATGGTAATGAATGGGATAAGGTTCTATTTTTTGTGCAACATTTGTTCATTGCATAATAGCATTGAAAACATACTATAGTGGTAGTGTTTGTAATGAGTTATCGGAACATAGCTGATCTGCCTTCTAAATGTGTATTAACCATTTATACAATTAAAATGCTAAGGGGCAATATTTCTAATTGAACCATTACCAGAATTACATTAGAATTAGTAGGCATTTTCAGAACGTACTATACTTTAAAGGACAGCTGCGCTTTGCAGTTGGAACAGAACATACAATTTATCAGTTGTGTTGGTAAAATAATCTCCTCTTTCTTTACCTGATTAAAAAAATTACACATCGCTATAAAACTATGGGAAAGGCCTCAAGCTACTCGTGTGAAACACAGCTGTTGGAAACAGGTACTGTTGCTGAATAGGTTATTAACTTTCCACAAGTGTTCACACAGCTTCTGAAGTCCTTAAACAGCTTTTGAATCATACATTCTGTCACCTCCAGGTCCTTCTTTAAAGAAGGCTACTCATTTTGGAAGCCAACCACTTCTTAAATTGATATGCATCCATGTAAACAAAGTTGTGTAATGTCAGAAATAAATGTGAAATAGCAGCATACAATGTTTACATAAATAAACAACAGCTCTTCACTTGTCTTTGCATACTGGGAAGAATTGAATCACTGATAGCAGGTGTGCCACACTTCATGTCTTTCTGTGATTATCCCAGAAGAAATCTCATGTATTAAGCAGAGCTACACTCTAATTTCATTCAGTTACACAAAGGCACATGTAAAAGGATAACATTGCAGTTAAGATTTGAAAAGAGCCTGTGATTACAGTATTCCTAATCCAGAGTTGGGGTGAACACATAAGAAGCACTGAAAGCTGCAGCCCCAGTTGAACAAACTCACTGCTTTAGAAAAACCAGCAAGCGTATCTGCATCTTGTGTGGTCATAAGCAATAATTAGGAACCCTCTGTATGATAGCTGGGGCTTAAAATTGCCTTAACAATAGAAATAGACTTAGTTTTGGAAGGGATGTTTTAGATAACATTAGGTGTGGTTGCTTCTTAGATAGAAAACCAGCAGAAAGATAGTTCAGTAGTTGCAACTATGGTATAAATGAGCCTATAAATATCAGAGTTTGACCAGAACTGGGTATGTAAAAGACCCCAATCTCCTTCTGGCTTGTTTGTACCAAGAAGGTTAAGTTTTCATAAATATTTCGGCTGAAATTCCCTCCCTGAATATACCGCTAGAAGAAACTGGAGAAAACCCACTTGGAAATGGTCGGAACATGCCAGAACAGCCGAGGGATGAAAATGAAAAAGCTAAGTGAGTCCCACACAGACCAAAGCAGAATGAACATTTCAGGGCTCAACATGTAACATTAACTCACAAGCCAACACATGTGACACTTGAAACATAATACATAGAGAGAAGGTAAAGTTTGGTATTAAGTAAAACAAATCTAATGATAACATCAGGATTACATTTGAGGCAGAACAATTTCAGCTCTGGACTTTGGCTTTTCCTGCTTGGTTAGAGAAGCAAAAGCCAGGCCAGGATGATGACACAGCCTAAACCCCCAGAAAGGGGTTGCTGCTTTAGTGGTTGTGGACATGGTGAAAGAGGGTGTTACTCAACAGCTGCTGGAATAGATTGGACAAGAGTCCTGTATGTTTTCCCAGGTTAACTGGGAAGCGAAGTCTGTCTTTCTTTCAAACATCTATTACAGATTCCCACTAATAGTGACACACTGTCTGCATAACTACTTGTCGCTGAAAGTTTTCAGACTTTTAATACATCAGGAGATAAATTAAGCTAAGGAGATGTGTTTATTTAGGACAGTGCAGTAGAAAACACAGTGTAAGTATGAAGCTAATCTACACATTCTGTTGCTTATGAGACCTCCACCATAACACATAGAGTTGTAGTGCAGAGCTCAGATAGCAGAGTTCAATATGGCAATCCCATTCTCAGAGTCTGCAAATTCTGGCACTGAAATGCAAACAGAAATGTCAGATGTGTACGTTTACCTGGAGTGCTTTGTGCGAACGCACATTGTACCAAAGACTGTCCCCATATAATATGTGATATAATTTCTGTT
Source organism: Atractosteus spatula (assembly GCF_055471065.1). Taxonomy (NCBI): domain Eukaryota; kingdom Metazoa; phylum Chordata; class Actinopteri; order Semionotiformes; family Lepisosteidae; genus Atractosteus; species Atractosteus spatula. Next base: position 5,760,255 of record NC_142717.1, read on the forward strand.
TTTCTGACAGCAATGAGTAAATTAATTGTCAACTGTGTGCATATATTCTGGGCCTCCTCCGGTGGTTTAACCAGCAAAGGTGCACACCTGAATGCAGCTTAAACTCTGTAATCAGATTTGTAAAGCAGCTCCTAAACTAAAATAAAATACTGCGTGTAATTAAGCATCACATATTTGTGTGAAACTGATTGCAAATATAGTATGGGATACACTATTAGCTGAAGAATAGCAAAATACACCAAAGCTACACTATAATCAAAAGGAAATCTAGGAATAATTTAATATTACGTCTACTGTACAGTGAAGCACATAGCAATAAAGCAACACTTTTCACCTAAGTGCTTAATCTGCACATTACTTTTTTTCAAGAGGAACTTTAAAATGTTGCCCTGCTTCTTATTTTTCTGGGGATTGTGAGGTGAAATGCTCTCTTAAGCCAGGTGAAGAGTTTTTTCTGTACCAGTAGAAACTTTCATGAATGTTTTATTCACAAACTTGTTGGACTAAGTATTTGAAATTGGCTTTGATCCGTAATGTGTTTCCTTTATGATACTGTCTTTAGTAAGGTCACAGTTCTAAATCCATGTTGTCCACTCAGTCTTGTTTACTTTTTTCCATTAGTTAAGAGCCATGTGAAAACAAGCCAGGGAAATTCCTCAGCCGAGTTTCTCACCAGCTGAAACAGTGCCTTCCAAACAGAGGTAGCTAAGGCTACTGCCTCTTCAGAGCACCTCCTCCGGATAGAAATCATTGGAGGATTTTTTAAAGCAATTAATAGTAAAATGGTAAACAAAGGTTTTAACATTTCCATTGGTTAGGTGCACATCACTCAAACTGGATCACACTTGTGTTGACAGACCTTCACTGAAAAGTGTTCCTGGATTTAAGTTTCCAGTTGCTCCAAGCTGCCACTAGTAAGACTTACTGTGCTGGCACATTTCAGACAAGGCTGTATGTGCTACAGCTGAAACAATCCAGGGATTATGGAGTTAGTTTTGATGAGACTCAGAGATTTCTCCTCAAAGTCTGCAACTTTCAACGACTGCAAATCAGCAGAGACGTCTTCTTTCAGAGTCCCCCAGGAAAACTGCAAAGGAGAGAGTCGACCGCAACTAGACATTGAGACTGCACTGGCGTGGCTCAGAAGAGAACTGGTAAGACTGGCTAGGCAGTTTCATCCTGATGGAATCTATTCTGGTTGGATTTTCTGCCTAATTTCATCCAAGTTGATGATTAAAGGTTATACAAAATGGTGGAGTTATTTTAGAAAGCCCTGTTGTTTGGATATTTTTATGTTCTTTACACTTCAACCTAAGAATCTTAAAAGGTTTTATCGATCACTTTAATATGCCTCGATGCAATTAAGAATAGTAAAATAAGCAGGGAGCATATCCATAATTGTTGAAATTTGTAACGATGTTGTTGGTAGTTAGGAGCAGTTGTAGAAGTAGCAGTAGTAGTTTATAGTTTTTAGTTTCTTTTTTGATTTCTTGTTTGGAATCAAGGATCTGTCATCGCGTTGAACCAAAGTATTTTAGTCAGAATACCTTTCTATCTGGGAGAGATTGATGGGCAGAATTTCATATTCCAAGAAATTAGTGATCCAAAACACATAAAGGTCAAGCAAAACAGAACTTTTAGTTTAAAGCAGATTAGTTTCTAGTTGTAGTTTCTGGCAGCATGTTTTTTTGAAAATCTATTCTGTAATAAATTAATTGTTTTGTACATTTACACATTTTTATACATACATATTTTTTGTGACTCTTTTTGCTTTTAGTTGTTTGTTAATTAAGTCAGAAATTATTCAATGGTTTCCTGTTGGCATAAGGTGAAAAAGAAAATTAGGCCTGACTTATTAGTTAACTGTATGTGATCTCTTGTTATGAAATACAGAAGCCAAGAGCATTAGATATTTAAGTCAAAATTTGTTTCAGTGAAGGTAAAAAGTTAGGTAAAAAAGATCACAGAATAATGTGCCAAATACATTTGACTTGAAATAAAAGGAAATGGCATTTTTGTTAGCTGATGTTCTGAAAGGTCATTTTTGTCAACAGTATGTGCAAGATGAGTAAGTTATTTTAGTCTTTTAAACTTGATTAGTATGTCGATGAGACTTTCATCCTTTACCCAACGGTTTTCTCACTTGACATACAAAAACTTTTTGTGACTAGATAATGCAACACAATGGCAAAACCATTGTGGCAAGCCACTGACGCAATTAAACCTCGATCATTGTTAACACAATCAGCATTTTTGTTCTGAACAATTTGAGCAACTGATCTTTTGTATTGTTCTACTTGTCTTATCTGTAATCTAGTGCTAAACCATAGTTGCTTTCTGTAGTTATTTGTGATGGTTTTAACAGTTTAAAATACACCTTATTACAGGATCCTGAGTATATGATCTTTATGCCTTTTAAAACATTTCAATTGTTTTAATCATCCATTTTGTATATAATTTCAGTTAATCGGTTTAGAATTGTGTTTTTTGTCAATATTCAATTTAAAGTTAATACACTTATTTTATAATACTGAATAGCTTGGATGGGACTCTAAATGACTTGAAATGTTATTGAATCAATTTTTGATCATTTTCTCCAAAATAGTTTACCTACACAACCAGAAATTACATCATTTCAGCAAAATTCAAAAGTATGCAAACAGTTCCATATTGTTTAGACCAGTGTACATTTCTGAAATGTATTTGTCTTTAGCTTGGCTGAGAGATTTAGTCATGAAAAAAGGTATGGATTTACTAGTGTTGGGGAAAAAAAGTTCATAAAAGTTCAAAGGAATAAGTGGAGGCTAATTCCACACTGAAAAGTAAATGTATTCTATTCTTTTTCTTTCTACTTTACAGTGTATAATTAACCTCCACTTATTCCTTTGCAGTTTGCATGTTGACACAACTCTCAACTCTAACCTTTTTTTGAATAAAATGCCTGGGACCTAGAAAAACTAGTACACCTTTCTAAGGTTTCCAACAGCAATCTCTGATGAACAGGGACAATGGCACCACCAAATTATTTTTATTTCATACAAAGCAGCTGTAAGTGACAAGAGTTTCAGGGGGCATTTTTCTTAAGCTCTTAAGTGATTGTCCAGAATGACCTAAACCTGGCAGGGGGTCTTCCTCCGTTTTGAATGGAAGGTCAGGTTTAAAAGCCAATTAATTATCCATCTTAGCCTGACAACATTTTCAAATGCGACCCCTCCCCATCTCCCCACCACCATTTTCAATTAGCTATTCTGCCCCATGTCCCTATGGGCAAGTGAACAAAGTGGGTCAGAAGTTTAATCCACTTTCTGCCTTAATAGTCCCTAGCAAGATGTCCAACATGACCTTTGAGAAATTACAGTTTTTCTGTAAGAACCTTAAAGTAAAATAGTTTATTTTTTTCAGTATTATCACTGGCCAAATCCTTTGAAACTGAAGTCCATACATTTCCTATACTAAATGTAATCCTATGGTGGGATGTATACTTTAGATACTTGTCCCTGATATACTGCATAAGCCTAGGATGTTCCAGATGTAGCATATGAAGACAATCATAAATTTGCTAAATGTATTTACAAAAGTGTGATTTTAAGGCCCATTTTAGTAATTACTGCTTGCTGGACTCTTTCCAAAATGCATTATTATGAGGTTGCCTTGTAGCATTTCTAGTAAAAAGCTTTTTTGTGCATTAAAAAGACACGGCTTTATGAGGCAGACAAATGTACTAAGTGGAAAAAGTCTGTGAAATATGCCTACATGGAATTATTTTTGCAACACTTTTCAAAGGCTGTAGTGTTCTCCTTATTCATCTTTACTGTCAACACAATTTATTTTAACCAGGCATTTACAACCAGAGTGTATATGGCTTAACACCACTTCTGTTACCATAGTTAAGTAACAAAATATTGTGACCAAAATCAATCAAAACTGCCCTTCAACCAGTTTTGTGGTTGTCTATCATGTGGGCCAAGAGATGTAAAAAAAGAAAGCCTTTAAAGTGAGTGAACATTAACTAAATATTTTCTTTACAAATTATTCATGGCCTCTGTTGATCAGATAATTTAAGAGATGCTTGCTTTGAATCAGTAAAAGATTTCCTAAGGGTGAGGAAAAGAAATCAATGCAGGCACAGTTAACTCCCAATTCTTCAAAGAAATTTCACGTTGTTTTGTGTGGTCTCTATCAAGTTCTTGCAGACAGCTTTGAAGCCAGAAGCCAATGTCCACTTCTAAGCCATGTATGGGACCCTTCATAAATGCAAATCCTTCAAAAGTATCTTTTCTTTTGGACTCACCCACCTCGAATTCCACTCCTAAATGAAATGTGAAAATCAGTGAAGTGGGCATTCTGGGCATTTTTCAATACATGCAATTACTGTAGGTTAGCTCTGACTCTTATGTGAAAATAATAGAACAGTTTGTGTATGAATTAAGGCCTATTTACTAGAAAAAGAGTTTTTTTCACTCTACTATGAAAACCCAAACATTATAAATGGAACAAATGTACACATGAAAGCTGATCACGTAATGATAAATATCTGTACTTGGTGTTGTAGTAAGATTACACAGTATTATGATAGGATTATGACTATGAGACTCTAAATAACATTATATATACTATACATTCATATTCATGCTGCATATTTGTACTCATTAAGTTAGATTAAAATGAATCTAACTGTTTTCATAAAAGAAAGTGAAAGAAAAAAGTACAGCAAATTGACTTAGTGACAAGAGTAAGACCAAATGATTCTTGTAATTAAAAGCTTTAGTATACAAATAGATCTTTAACAATGACGTTGGAGACAAAGTTTATATTTCATTATCCACAAAAAAACAATTATGTACTCTCTGTGCCATTTTTCAGTTATCTTTGATATAGCATGAATGAAATATTCTTTAGAGAGAACTTTCTTTTTTTTTGCTGAAGTACGTTATCTGCACCACTTTTTTCTAAGGTCATATAAAAAATGTACTAATTTTCCAAAATGGTGTTTTAGTGAAAGCAAAACTACACATTTGATAATTGCACTCTTTTTAAACCCTGTATTTTCCCTTGGTGTGCCTGGTTCCGGTTTTATTATTATAGTATTTTTGTACAGAAACATTCTTCTTAAGCAGCAACAATCCCAAATCACCCTGTTAAAGCTCACCAAGATTAACCGATGCCATAAAAGGCAGACATGGAGGACTCTTGGTTTAATGGGACTGTTCCTAAGCAAGCAACAGCGCTTCAAAACTTATTTCACGGGTCACAGCCTGCAAAATAAAAGCTGTTTGTAAAAAGTCCAGTCAGCCTGTGTTTGAGAAGGGCAAGCTGCGCATGGACCACTTCAAAACAAGAGCACACTGCCTGCTGGAATTTGTTATTACATGCTTCTAAATTGCAGAAAATTGAAAGTACAAATGAAATGTCCACTAGATTAATAGTGTTTGAATTACAGAGTCCTCAATTGGATAGCAGATCAAAGGCCACAGTTACATATCCTAAAGCGAACGCTAAACCATATCTGGAAATGGAAATCAGTGAACAGCCAGATCACTGTTAGACACTAGATTGGTGAAGTAATGGATTTTGTCGGATTAAGTGTTTGCTAAGATTGGCATTAGCTTTGATTTTTTTTCCACTGCATACAGTAGCTACACAAGATTTGTTTCTTGTCAGTGCTGAGATTTGTCTTTTGGGCTAAAGTGCTTTCCAAACGTACCAGGACACCAAAGGCAAAACTGTTATTTTTGCTTTACAGTCAAGCTATTTGTATTTGTGATCATGAAATTTATATGAATCTAAAGCACATTATAATATAAGTTTTAGTTAGGGTAAAACTCTGCATGCATTTGAATATATTAAAAAACATTTTGTGTTCAACTGAATTATTGTCTCAGAGGAATATGCAATCAAATATCGACTTTCACGCTTAAAATCATCTCATGTTTGTACTTGCGGTCATCAGAAAATTGCAAAATATGTTTTGGCTCTAATGAGATCAAATATGTGCATTGAATTATCCCAAAACAAAAAGTATATGTAATATATACAGTACTACTTTGTACTTATTATTCACATTCAGCTCATGATCACAGATACAAATTGTACATCTATAAATAAAAAAATAACAGCTTTGGCTTCGATGTCCCATTAGGTTTGGAGGGCACTTTATATACAGTATCCTTGAAGGTATCACAGCTTGTCTTCTATTATGAAAAATCGATCAGCAAGGCTGGCTTTCTAGTGTCTCATCTACCCCGATTATAAAATCTTCCCTGTGAACTTTCAGGAAATACTTGTTTTGGCAGTAAGTTTAAGTTTTAAAAACCTGACTCACACTAACATCTGAGAACTGCCCTGCCTTTGCCATCCAGCAGCAGCTCCTTGTCGAAAAAGATACAGTGATAACAACAACTCAACAGTGTTGGCCTTGTGTTTCTCTTGGCAGATGGAGATGCGCTCTCAAGACCAGATGCTGATTAAGCAACTGATGGATCTCCATAACGGCATACAGGAACTGAAGCTGGAGTGTGCCGACCTAGAAAATATTGACTCCGAGAGCGACACCGAAGATGGTAGTCTTTACTCCAGCTTTGGGGAAGTATGCTCGAGCCCAGCCTCCTCTGGCAGGGGGCTGCCTCAAGGCTTACCCAGACGGAGCTCAAGCAGACGAAGTTCTATGCCTTAGTGGGTCTCACTCGCGGGATAAGAGCATCCCACTGAACTCTACCGTATTCAAATGAGCAACCCTTGCCTGAGCTACCCCACCTCCTGTGGTGTACAATCAGCCTTCTGCACGAATGTCTGCGTCAGGCCCTGCGTGAGACTGAGCTACAGAATGTGATTGTATTTGTCTCTACTCCATTTTGGAATTGTTGTGTTGCAAACGTATCCCATATGTCAGGGCTGCCCATTGTAATATGGTAGTGCTCTGTGAGTCTGTGAATCTTGATCTGCTCAGCCCTGTTCATCTAACCTACTGTGCACGTAACTTTCTTTGATAAGTGCTGCTACCAGGTGTTTATGCAACGCCCATGTACGATTTGGTTAAAATGTGTTTTGGTGTTTACTGTATATACAGTATATTGGTTACATTTAAAAATACGTGTGTTTGATTCACTATAACTGTACTCAATTATAACACTGTCCATTATTTATTACTGTACATGTAGAGCATGGTGCCAATGTTAAGGGAATAATCTGTTGTTTTTTTTGTTCATTTTGGATTAAGAGGTTCAGCAGCACTTTAGTTGAAAACCACTACATGTAAAGCCAATAGTAACTTTGTCCACATTCAGAATACCACCATTTCTCATTCTTTTTTTTAGACATAACCTTCGTAAATAAATAATTGTTAATATTGTAAACAACTGAATGAAGCTAGATTTTTTGGGGGATTGTCAAATTGTAGTGTTATCAGTGGTGAAAAGGAAAAAGTGTTATGAGAGGTGACAACATTTACAAGCAAAGCGCCTCAGGGCATCTGCTTGAATGGGCTTCCTAGGAGAGTTTGTTTAACACCCAGAACACATCGACGAGTGACAGGTGGACATGTTCACTGCCATTTCTAACTGATTGTTGACAGATACTCTCCACATAGCTGCAGGGCTTGAGTCTGTCAAGTAATAAAGACTTTGAAACATGTCTGCTTTGTGGTTTCTTGAAAAACACTGGAGTGTCATTAATCTGTCGTGTGTTACATGACATTCTCCACTTTTTTAGAGCTTCTCTGGTTTTGCAATTACTTAAACATCAGATTTAAACCAATATTTAGGACAGTTGAAATCATTGCATTTCTTTCTCTCTACTTTTCAGTGTGGAATTAAACTCTGTTGGCTCCTTCGCAATTGGTACACTGACACAGAATTTCTTGACTTTTCTTTTATTTAATTTTTTTCCTCCACATTTTAATGGATGACTGCAGATATTAACACCAAACTTTTGAGTTAGGTATAAAAACATATATTGGTACATTTTGGCAAAACCTTATAAAACAACTGCTCACCAAGCTTGTCAATGTATGAAGAGCGAACTTCAAAATGGACCAGGTTGTTCTGAAAAAATGACCTTTCTCATTAAAATGACCTTTCTCATTCAGACTTAAGTTCACTTACTGTTACACTCTTTTAAAAACCAATCTAGGATGAAAATGTCCCTCACCATGACTACTGAGCAATAAAAGCTAAAATGTTTGCGGTTAGTAGGGTTACTCATGGATTAGGATGTATAGTAAAATGTTGAATAACACAAAACCCTTCAAGACTTTGTCATTTTGTAATGTTTTATTTATCTAGTACAGACTGAAAAACTACACAAGATATAGTTTTGAGTAATTTTGTAGTCCCATGCTTCAGAAAATAGTAAAAGAATTAATGATAGGTTTCTGCAGGCTTAATAGTAAAAAAAACTAAAAATAAAATGATTTTTCCTGTACCACAGTAATTTATTTGTTTTTCTGCATCATTTACAAGCACTTTGCTTATTATTTCAATTGTTATGACGTAAATGACATTAAAAATTGCCCTGACATGGAAGTAGAAAAGAAGCAACATTAGAGTTTTAATGTATTATTTTCTTGTCCTCAGATTCATTGTTAATGCAAGATGCTACATTAAGCAGATTGAGTTAAGGAAATTGAAGGTTTATAACAAAGCTTTTCTGAAAAAGAAAACTTTTGTTCAACAGAGGCTCTATATATTTTTTTGATCATGCTATTCTTTGTGTTCTTTTCTTTTTTTCTTGGTTTTGAATACTTCATTGTCTTTTTAAAACCACCAAATGCTTAATGTTGTGGTCTAAAGATTGTTGAAACTCTTCCATTTCCTTTGTTGAGATAAAATCGCTGCAATTGACAAACCTTACCATCAGAGCTTGTTGGGAATTTGGCTTCTAAGCCCAGAGCATTATTTTTTTACCTAAGAAAGCTCCTGATTAGCTGGCATCTCTGCAGCTGGATGACACAAACCAGTCCCTTTATTTTTATCCTCTTAGAACCCTTTAGGAAGACCTGGGTTATCATAATGCGGAATGGATTCTACCCAGAAAAAACTGATGTACGTGGAACCCAGGACAGCAATACACCAAATTCTATTTTCATGTAGTTGTAAAGTGCATGTTCACAAAAAATATTTAGCATTGAAAGTGTGCTAAAATTCTGAATGAAGTTGAGAGTAACACACGGGTTATTAATATGTTTATATTACGTATTAAAGTTAAATGTCAGTGCTGACATAGAGTCTAGTATACATTATATCAGAAGCAGGAACATCTGTTTCCTGCCGACAAGAGAAATGTTGGATTTTGTGGCCTCAAATAAACAGAACAATTCAGAGGCTGTGGACTGCTATAACAGATTCACAAAACATACAGCAACCAATATTAGTCGATGTGAGTAGATAATAGTAAAGTCTCTTTATGAACAATCAAGTTCTATGTCATATTGGTGTGCCACTGAGGTACAGACAACATGAAGAAGAACATTCATGACACACTTAAGAGCCTTTGCAATTGACACACTGGCATGTTTTAATTGGGCCTCTATAAGGGATTTATGAGCCTGTATTGCATTGTAGCACATTATGCCAGGTTACTACTCAGTAGTCAGGAAAAGGTCACATAACAGAAGCAATTAAATGTCCTGCTTCTTCAGCGCTTCTGTACAAGAGACTGCCCGTTGTCCATCTCATTAGCTTGGAGAGCATTGCCGTTAAAGATGACATTTTCTTTTTTCTCTGGACTGAAAGGCTCATTTTCACGTCTGAGCCTCTGTATTTCGCTGTTTATGTCCAGCAATCTTTTAGCAAGCTGTCTGTCTTGGGAACGCATCTCCAGCTGTATTTCAAAAAGAGACAGAGAAAGAAAAAAAGTGTTACAGCTAAATTGATGGTGTAAAGGAACTCGAGAACATTACGTATAAATAAAGTTTGTGGAATACTACAAAAATAGAAGACATCTTTTATCTTGTGATTGTGAGAAGACTGGTTGAAGTGTGTCAGACAGATTTTTACATCCTATGACTGAGGAAGAAACTGTTGAACTTGCCACTGTTAAAGTGAAAAGACTTCCAAATCTACTTCAGCACATTCTAGAGTTATTTTCTTATTTCTACATAAACTATTATTATAATAATAATACTAATTGCTTACACTTATGTAGTGCTTTTCTGGACACTCCACTCAAATCGCTTTACAGGCAATGGGGACTCCCCTCCACCACCACCAATGTGCAATTATTATATTGTATAGGATTCTGAGAAGGTACGGGGTGATCAAGCAAAGGCAACAGTTTAACATTATAGAGCATCAGTTTAAAGTCCATTTAATTTCTTAAAACTTTGCTGTGTTCTTTTGCATACAATGTACAGTGGAAAGTTTATCATTAGTACTAGCCATTATAACAACAGCAGTTTTAGCCAATCAACCTTCCACCCATCTGTAATGAGCCATAAGACATGAAAACTTTTTTAAGATCTGGAGCAATGAACATTATCAGATGTATCAAAGGCACCAAAAAGTTTTAAACACCTCTGATCGATCTTAACTATTTTCATTGTCTATAATTGTGCATTCTCTAACTTGTGCATAAGTTATTCACATTTCAAAAGCACACTGGCTACAGATCAAAATGTTCTGCATCTAGTGTTTCTTAAACATTTTATGGTACTGTTTGTCTAATTTGACATGCCATATTCTTGTTGCTTGGAGTTGTTGCTTATTTAGAGGAAAATAAAAGTTCAACTCCACCTTTTCAGCTTTAGAAAAAATCTAAATTCAACTGTCAATACTCTGGAAGTAATTCTGCACTTAATCCTGCAGTGTAAATAAATAATGTTCAATTGCATATGCATTTTGTGATTAAAATAGAAATAGTTGTATTTATCCTGAAAAACAGGGGCAAATGATTTCCTGAAATTCATTCCTCATCGTGAATGAATATTAGTGCAACAGAATGGCAAATAAACATATAACAATAAAATAAACAAATAAACTTATTTGCAAACAGCATTTCATAAGGCTATGTGAGTCATAAAGGAATCAAAATATTTTAAAAAATGTTCACACTCTGAATGAGAACATAAGAGATGTCTTTCTTATTTAATGTTTCTGAGTTATTAAATAGAATTATCTTAAGTTTTCACTCAAAGACAAGACAACATGACTAAATCCTGAGTATATTAAGCGAGTAACAGAAATATGTACAAAATAAGCAATCTCACAAAACTGTGTTCATGATAAAGCTATTTCTCTTAACATTTTATTAATTGTGTGAATCAGCAGCAGAATAAGTTTCTAAAATTCCTTGTTGAGAATTGATTTCCATCAGTTCGTCTACAGATCATTCAAATTGAACATTTATTAATCTGAAGACCTTCCCTGAAGGACAGGAAAAGCATGCATTGGCACACAAACATTCGAAAGTTCAACGACATACATGGTCATGCAGGAAAATAAGGACATTTATGAAAAGGATATAGCAGGGCCAGAACTGTCTAGAAGTTCTAGATGAAATTTTAATCACACTTTGATCTTTCCATTTGGTCAAACTACAAAAATTGAAAATTAATTTCACAGCTTTTTTCAAAATGTACTTAGGTCTTGAAGCTTTTGAAATCCCTATTTTTTATACATGTATTTTTAACTGTCAGCCACGAAAAGCAAATCAGTTTACTTACCAGTTCAGATCTTAGCCAGGTTATTGCTCCATCTATTTTAGCTCTCCTGAGCTCCTCGTTGACCTGGAAGTCTCTTCCAACAGTACTTGCAATATTACTGCCAGAACAAGGGGCTGGTACCTGCTCTCCTGTTCCCCTGAAGGCATGGATCAGTTTGTTTTTAATGTTTTCTAACACCATTGCGGAGACAGTGTCTTCATACTGAGTCTCGGAATTCATTGTGAGCGCAGATGATGCAGGGGGTCGCCAGGACGAGGAGTCATTAAGCTGAGGGCAGAGACTGAGTGAAGTTTGCCTTTGTCGTCCGTACAAGTGCCCCTCTGTGATTTCGTTTCTTTCTCAGCCCTCGGGATGTTTGCCACCATCCAAACCCTGCCACAGCTGCGACTACCTTTCCAGCTCGAGTTCACATTGGAATATTTGACTTGTTGTCAGTTTATTTCCCTGCAGGTCTCACTGAAGAGACTTTTCTACCTTGCTTCTTCTTTTACAGCCTTTCACGTCTCTTCATAGTGTGGTACTAGCTTGTTTTGCAACTGTTACTATGGAAAATCCCTCCCCCCCCCCCCCATCCCTCCCCTTCAATCCTCTTTTGAGTGGTGGTGGGAAATGTGGGACAAAGCCTATTGTTGCTTCCCGTATTGAAAAGCCCTGTCTCTCTTTACAACAAAACTGGTTTGAGCCTTTCAAAAGGGCAAGATTGTGACTCTTATGCGATAGTGGGCAGGGAGGGTGAGGTGGGGGGTAGCTGTGATGGTGTCAATGGATTTTTAGTTGTTACCTCAGACCTGGCATCACCAATAAAAGGCAGTATGCTGCTGTGACTGACAGGTCAGGACGGTTAAGTACAAAGGCTTGGTGACGCCCAGTCAACAAAGGAACAAAACACACAGACCATTGTAATATCATCAGGCTGTGTGTATCAAGTAAGTCTATTCCCCTACAGGGACAAGAGCTTTCCTAATCTGTTCGCAAATAAGGGAGTATTTCTCATAAGGAAATCCCAATGAAGAAACAGCCTTTCACAATTTGAGAGACAGAGCTGGGAGCCATAAGTACAAATAAGGCCCTTGCATGTACATTGAGACGCAAATTTAAATTCATAACAGTGAAACAGTAAAACCTCGTTGTAATGAAGTAAAATATTTCTTGCAATAATTGAATTTGCAGGTATGGAACAAGGCCTTTTGAACTGATTTGTATTTAATACTTGCCCTTGTGGGAAAAAAAAGAGTCATTGTCTGCTTTTCTATGTGCCAGGACCTCCCTTTTTCAGCATTATTTCTCCTCTAAGGGCTGGTAAGGCTCCAGACTATGCTGACCTGTTTAAAAGCTATGTACTTCAAGGGCATTTCACCCAAGACTGTAGTGAAAACTCATTACTAAGAGAAAAAAGTTACCGATATACAGTAACTGCCAGTAACTAAAATGCAGCCCATGTGTGCTTTTTCTGTGCATAGATCCATTTTCATCCCTAATGATCATCTTTGATTGATTCATAGTCAGGCCTGCAGAGACACAAATCTTTAACCAGACCCAACTGCTATTACTGACCTACCATGTCAAAAAGGGAAAGTTTACTATATGAAAACTCAACTGCAGAGCTGCTCAAGTGTGGTACTCAAGCGAATCATGACCTGCATGTTTTGTAGGTCCTCTTAAACCATTATCACAACAAAGCATTAGGAAAGTGGTCACATAAAGATTTGATTGGGCTACCCTAACAGTCCTGGAGTTGAAAAAAACCTTGCAGACCAATAGTCTCCAGTTCTGGTCCTGCAGAGCCAGTGTGTCTGGACGTATTCATCCCAGCTCAGACGAAAGCCTGGCCTGGAAATGATGTCTGTTTGTTCTCGGAGTGGTTATGGAGCATAATATGTCAGTATTTACTCATATACCGTAAGGTGGCGATAAAGTTAAATTTGAAATTTGATTTGTGGGCAGTCACAAAATCCCTATAGAATCTGTGTGTGTCAGTTATGTCTTTGTATTTACTACCATCTTCAAAAGGGCTCCTACTCTGATTTCTTTTTTGCAACTTACCGTTGCTCTGGTTATTACTGTCTCAATCTTGGTGAGTGGCTCTGTGTCCGTCCCTGCCTATCCACTATGTCATACATCAGAAATAAAATGGGCAAAAAAGCTGCCAGTATACTTATCTATAAACTACATAGATAAGTATACTGAGCCCCTGAGCAAGGCCCTTAACCCCAGCTGCTCCAGGGGTGCTGTACAATGGCTGACCCTGTGCTGTGACCCCAAGCTTCTCTCCCTGTCTGTGTGTCTCATGTAGAGCAAGTTGGGGTATGTGAAAAGACAAATTCCTAATACAAGAAACTGTATATGGTCAATAAAGTGATCTTATCTTCTCTCTCTCTTATGATTACCATTGTCACATGTTAAAAGCTTTCTAGGCCTTCTTAAAACTTTCACACATCTTGCCATAACAATATAATCGAAAGTCTGAGCATACACATCAGATTGGACTCAAACAATTAATAGTAATAGTGTAGTAGTATAATACACAGACTTTAAGTTTTGAATTTCCTGCAAATATGGATTTTCATGACACCACAAGTCTTTGTTGAGAAGTCAAGAAAACTAAAGACACCCCTTTTACTCATTATTTTGGATATTACTTGAAAAACAACTTTTTGCTAAAATTCAGAATTCTGAATGCTAAATTTCAAGAGGCCAAGAAACAACAAAATTGTTCTGCGTAACACTTGGTAGCTGTTCATGCTTTAGTACATGCTAATTTGTCACAAACAACTGCATAATAAATGCTTAATATGCAGTTCTTAAAACAAAGTGTTACCAACAGTGTTCTTAAAAGTTGGGCTTTTTTTGGTCATTAGCATCTTACATAATTTGAACGATGTTAAATATATAATACTATATATGGAAATAATCTATACTACATACTTGGGATATGTGCAAGACCAGGAAAAATCCTCTGAATTCAAGAATGATAAAATCATTACCACTTAAATAAAAATAGACATCTTGTATTTTGACATTTCAAAGTACAGTATGCAAGTGGTTAAAGAATTATTTCTTGTCACAGTATTGTGTTTTTTTCGTAATATTTATTTAGACATGTTTCTGTAAAATATTGCCATCACAGTGTCGTAAATGGTAGATATGATTACAAATAAATGCAAGTGCAACGCATTTGTATGAAAGGCAAGAACAATTATCACAGCACAAAAAAAATAGCAAAGTAACTACAGAAACACTGTAGAAAGTGCTGTAGAAAATAAAATATATATTATATGATGTGATATACCTTTTGGAGTTTTGCTCTTGAACATAAATATATTAAAGAAACTTGAAATTTATAGTATATAATCACTACACAAAAACTTTGAAACATTAAGATCCTTGTCTAGTTCTTTATTTTGTTAAAATGCTACTATGATTATACATGAACTAACATAACACATTATTTAGTATTTATTCTCCAGTTTGTGAAGTATAGAAGCATCTTCACATTTCAGGTAAATTAATCATTTATTCAAAAATGAAAAGGCCTCATATTTGCAATGAACATGTGCTGCATTTATTGAGTATTTCTTGGAAAATCTTATTATCTATTATATTCTTTATTTGCACTGTATAAGTTAAATTGTTTTTTGAAACTGTGCTTTGCATTGTAGCCATGTATTGCGAAATAATATTAATTTTGATGAATACTCAAATACATAACCTCATATATATAACCTCAAACAGCTTCCCAAGGAATGACCTTTCCAAATTCTGTTCACAGTGGAGTGCAGTTGTAGTATACAGTTGTCAGAGAGCAAGTGCCTTAAAGAAACAGCTCCATTTAACTTGCGATCATTCAAGTGCGAACGTACATATGAGCTTAAGGTCAGACAACTAAAAAAAAAAGGTGACAGTGCTCAAGCATCGATAAATGTTTGTCTTTTCTTTCAATCAAGCATCAAGCAAGCAGAAAGAAATTAATCTCAGCAGTCACTGACCGAAGATTTGACCACAAAAGAAATGGCGTTCCATATCCTAAACTTTCTTATTGTTCACAGACTGGCAATGGGAGACAAAAATATTTCTCAGAAGCCCAACAACCATTGCTGGGAACCCAAAAGTACTATAGACTCAGAATGCTGCTTGCCAAGACATAATGGAAAGTGAATAAAACTAGCAGACAAAAGCCCCACACTGAGCTACACTAGAGTGCCAGTTTATCATCTGGGAACAATATCAGTCCTTTAGGTTCACAATGAAGAAGTGTGTTTTTTCTTACTTTTTTCCCCACTTGTTTTGTCATCCAGTCATGTCTTTAATGCTTAACTTTTAATTTATGCTACGTTATTACTTTGTTGAAATTCTGCTGACTCTTGCAGTTTCCCTTACTACTGATTATTAATGTGTATTCTGTAAGTCTCTAAAGTTTAGAGCCCAGACAAATCTTTAGTAGGAGTTTACAGCACGGATATTAAAAACTGGTTTATATTATAAAACATGAACTGCACATATTTTTTTCATTTTTAGTTAAAGGTCTATAAATCAACAGTAAACAGCACATTTAAGCCTATACTGTATGCTCAAATTGTCTTTCAAAGTCTTTCATACACATGTTAGTTTTCAGAATGTTTTTAGAAAGTCCGAAGCCATTCAAAATGTTTTACCTAAAGAATCTAACTCAATTTATCTAAAACGAGCAGCTTAAGAATACCATCAACTTAAATAAGATCTCATTATGCTACTATAAATCTCACTAAGATATGTATTTACTGCATTTTTAAGACAAGGAATTATTGAAAAATAAAAATGCTTACTGAGATAATTACAGATCTACATTAAGTATATACCAAGGTTTTGTAAATTGGAAACTTAAACTGTTTTGAAAGTTGAAAAAAAGAGTTATTTGTTCTTGTCCTCATTAAACAGCACAATTGCAGAAATGCTGCAAAGCAATTATCTCTTTCCTCAGAGCAGTTTTTTTGTTCTTTGGTGGCTCAAAAACAGGCACCGACATCTTTCTTACCCAAGTGGTTCTTGTCAAGGTAACACAATTCAGGGAAGTTAGGCCACACAGAGAGCCCTTTTTTGAGAAGGAGGCTTTTCCCATTGAAGTGCAAATACAGGTTTATAGTCAAGGTCCTATAAGTGAATGAGAATCTGTGACTGTGTGTGCCCTGTTATGGACTGGGGTCCCATTCAAGGTGTATCCTGCCTTGGGCCTGTTGCTTGCTGAGAAGTATTGGATAAAGCAGTTCAAACATGGGTGGATGGACATTGCAATTGTGTGTTACTTGTTTTTTGAAAGGTGAAGTGCCAATTTTAACAAGGTGGAAGTAAAAACCTTAATGTAAGTATGCTATAATCCAAGGAGTATTAATTATTAAATACAATGTGCAGAATCTACAGTGAAACAGTAATTGAAAACTCAAAGACAAAGGGAACTACATTGATGGGACTTTTTCCATTTGAATGAACTGTGTTCAAATTTGGATGGTCAGCTGGTGTTACACATGACTTGTCAGATGTTAGGATGACTATCATCAGCTCTGTGTTATGAGTATACGGAAGAGACCAATTTAGATCATATGGCATGTGATAGCTTTGGCAGAAGTGGGTCATACTCAACAAACCATTGTTGGAAACCATGCACATGTGTAAAAATGGATTTCAAAAACTGAACAAAATCCCATATGGTTCATCCCATATAGAAGGGAATTCTGACATTAGTGCTCACCCAGCACAGTATTCAAAAAGTTAAAGCAGTTGTTTAAAACCAGAGAAGGTTATTTAAAATTTTCAACATTTAATGACCATAGCTTTAATTTTGCTGATAGATTAGACTCTATAATTTTTATTTTATTTCTCATATTTCTCCATTTTCATTTTAACTGATTTTCATGTAAATGATTTTCATTGACACAAACTTTTGCAAATATAACTGATGAAATAAGATTTATTAAATGTACCTGGTACTGGTTGCTGTTTTCGCACTGTGTCTGCTCATAAAGAAACCTCAAAACTTAGATTATTGGTCATGTTTTCTTCACCTGCTTGCCTGCCCTGTAATTCGTCATTATATCTTTACTGCTTTCACTAAATTTCCCTGTTGGTAAAACAACGATGTGAAATTAAAGTAAAAAAACAGTAAAGCTATAAAACACCTTTTGTTTGGAGAAGCAGTTCATGTTTTGCTTCTGAGGGGTATAGTTCTATTTTTATCTCTGTTTAATACCTGCCAAAAGATTCCTTTCTCCTGAATGTTTTTTTTTCCTTTTGCTGCACAAAGAGCAAGATGTAACAGAACAATAAAACAAACCAATGAAATAAATGCCAGTGTTTGTTCTCATGGAGCAAAACAGGACAGCCTTTAGACAGCATCTTAATTAATCTGATGTGCCCTTCACAGTGCTGTTAAAAGGTCACATGCTAAACAGGGTGTTAGAAAGACCCCATAGATTTAGAGCTAGCGCAAAATGCATGAGATCCCTAAAGATTCATAGAGTTTCACAGAAATCCCCTTGTTTCTCCATGAAGACCAAAAGCAGCAATTAAATAGACTGCATTCATCACTGTCCTATTGCTGCTTTACGCAGATGGAACTGCAGCCATAGAAACAAAATGTACTCTAGCATCACTGTTAATAGACTTGGCCTTTACCTACCTCTTGCTGTTGCTAAGAGCTGTTTTCCTTTCTGACGCAGGAGAAAGAATTCCAAGGATTCACCATGAAATCCTCATTATTTGTAAACAGCTGTGAATGTTGGTTGAACCTTTGAAGCAATCTATGTGTGGGGAATTTGTGTTTAGGCGCCTTAACAATAGAAATATATGTGTCAACATTTAAATTAAGTTCTATTTTAAAACATTATAATCAATGAAATTAGTAAGAAGTGGATGGCTTATAATCTTACAAACTGCCTACTTAGGTCTTTGATTTCGTTCCATAATACACTGGACATAATAAGACATAACACATACTAGTAAAGTGAACTTAACCTAAAATTTGCTTAATTTACCATTAGGTAGTATACAACATAATTGGAGCTGTCAATTGCAATTGTTATATTTTCGTTTGGACTGGGCTTGACATTATTTTTTGTTTTTATACTACTTAGAGTATGACTGATGAATTACAAGTTAAAGTTAAATCTAGATTTGGTTTTCCATTCCAATGCAATTTAAGTTTATCTTTATGTGTTTCCTCTAAGTACTCACGTGTAATTCCTACTCTGGGTTTTTGGGATGGTGTCCACAAAATGGCTCCCTAAAAAAGTGCCAGGGCTGTTTGATACATTATATTTTTCTGTTGTAAGATTTGTTATTGCTCCATATCACTCTACACTTTGAATAGTCACCCTTACTTTAAAAGCAACACTGGCTCGGGTTTATTTACATAACTTTGATTGGGAAGGCTCATATCTATTGAACTTACTGCAATTCTATGTGTCACCTTATAATTCATCCAATTGATCAATTTATCAAATTGGATCTCCGCAGATTATTAGCTGTTTTGGGGGGTGCAATTCTTTCTAATTGACTCAAACAAATGACTTCAATTAATTCCAGATTTAATTCAAACTATCTAGCACTCTTCAGCTATGCAATTGTTAATGCTGTTCCCTAAATTTTAAATTCTTTCTTTCTCCTTATCTTTTCCTTTATTCTTGTGCAGAGGTGTAAGCATCTTGGCCAGGCTGTCAAGGGTAATGTGAATTTCTACTCACTTAATCGATCTAATTAAACCTATTAAATTAAGAACTAATCCCTGAGTATCAGTAAACTCACTTAAGGTGAGGTAAAATCTAGGGGAGAAAAAAATGGTATTATGATTTCATTTTGGTTTTTACATGTGAAAATAAAAATAGTTTACAAACAGTAACTGTATGGTATGAAAAAAGTAAAACACACACTTTTGCTTATAGGCTTACTGGATCAGGGTTCAGCACAGGTTGTGTATTATTAACTTGACTGAAGGTTCATGACTTTTCCCTGATCTGTCACACTGCATGCAGTTGGGTACTGCGTTTATACAGTATCTCAGTTTTTGCAGCGCATTTACCATGACTACATTGCAACACAATATGTGCTTTTCAGCTAAGTCATCTAAAAATAGAAAGTGTGATTTGTGATAGAAGTCTTTGAAGTTTGATACATAGTACATTTCTTAGATGCTAAGAAAATGCTAATTAGCTGTGCTATTTTTAATCTTTTTGTGTCAGTTTTAAAATATTGTTTCAGCTCTGGTTGCAAGAAAACAATATAGATAGAAAATAAGATGAAAAGCTCAGGTGTCAAGATACAGTAGTTTTGTTTGCTGTAGTTATGTTAAAAGATGATAAATGATGAAGATGATAGATGATAAAACTTCCACTCTGATAAAATCATGGAATATACTAGAGACCTTTCCAGAGCAGAATAAATCTAATAATCGTTACAGTATATCCATTTATATATTATATTATTATATATTTCATTTCTAAAGCAAGAATATTTCATTTTACTGTAAAACATAGTAATTAATTTACAGTTGCTACTTCAAAATAAAAGACTTTTACATAGTTTAATCTAGGTTAAATAGACCTATTGAAATCTAAATTTCAAAAATAGTTTTTTTATTTGCAACAAATATGTACAGTAATTTATGTTGCTGAATATATACTTAGAAATGCACTTTTGTGGGGTCTCTGCTTGAAATTACTCAACTTCATGTGAACTTTCTAAGCGTTTTGTTGTTATGCGTTACTGCTACCTGGTGGTAGAAAGCGTACTTAAAATAATTAGGCGTAAACACGACCCCATAATTTCTAAAAACTAAAACAATTTGGCAGTGCTATAAACAACATTAGAGATTAACTCAGTCATAATTTAAGTAAACTTCACAGTTATGTGCAGTCCATTTCAAAGCTGTTCAAAGGTTTTTTATTTTCAATATGTTCTGAACTATAAACTACTTTTTATCATCTACATAAACATTTTGTTGCCGCCTTTCTTCTCACATTACGTTGCTGAAGGTTTCAATGTCAGATACTGGGAAAGTACGTTCCACGCGTTGTTTCTAATTTCTATTTATTCAGGACTGCGCGATTTTCATAGGAAAATCTTGTTGTGGGAAATCCGTGGGTTCGGGTCCCCTCTGCAGTCAGTGGGTGACGGGCTTTTCTTTTCCTTTAACGCTCCGGACCAGAATATGGCACAATGAACCGATGTTACGCGGATATCATAATTCCTTACTCTTACATAACGCCTTTCTGGACTCTCCATTCAAAGCGCTTTACAGGTAATGGGGACTCCCCTCCACCAGCACCGGTGTGTTGCTCCCACCTGGATGGGATGCGACAGCAGCCATAGTGCGCCAGTACACACAACACACACCAGGAGAATAGTGATGAAGCCAGTTCAGAGATGGGGATTATTATGAGGCTAGGACTGGTAAAGACCAGAGGGGAAATTGGGCCAGGACGCCGGGGTAACACCCCTACTCTTTTCGAGAAACACCTTGGCGTTTTTAATGACCATAGAGAGTCAGGACCTGGGTTTTGCGTCTCATTTGAAGGACGGCGTCTTTTTACAGTATAGTGTCCCCATCAGCATAGAGGGGTATTAGGACCCACACAGACTGCAAGGTGAGCGCCAATAGCTCGACCCACTAACACCTCTTCCAGGTAGCAACCTTAGCTTTCCCCCAGGAGGTCTCCCTACTGACCAGGCTCACACCTGCTGAGCTTCAGTGGGGCTGCCAGTTGTGAGTTGCAGGGTGATATGACTGCTGGCTGGATATAGTAGGTAGGATATAGAAAAACTTCGTACCGGACTACGGAGATGTCAAGGCTGAGACGACAAAAAAAAAGAAAACGAATAATTTTCGTTGAAACGAGAACGGTGAGAAAATAAATGTAAAGATAAAATGCTAAAATCCAAAATGATGTGACAAGTAGGCTAACTTGTGTCTTTGGATGGCACCGTGTGCGCCTCGCTAACGATCAGAAGCAGAGCCGGCCCTTGGGTTAGAATTAGTGACTGTGCAGGGACTCAGGGACCCGAGTCCGCCAGGGGGCGCCCTCAATGTGCGATACAACATACCTTTAATCGGGCTCACACCCGAAGAAGGCTCCAAAGCCGAAACGTTGCGTTTCTTTTCTTCTATGTTCTTCACGGAATAAACCTTTACTTATTGCTTTAATCGGTTTTTGAGTCTGTCAGACCCATGTAACTAGCGAACGGTAGTCGCATTTTCCAGACACGTAGACTACTGGAGGTGTTTTACTAGAAGTCAACAGAAGTACTTTGTAAAATGAGTGCTCCTCATTCTCATCAGTTATGATGCATTCTTAAAAGCTGGTTGGTATATATTTTGTAATTATATCATTCATTAGTTATATAATTCAAATATAAATAGTAAAAACAGTAAAATAAAAGAGTAAAGAGTTTGGGGTGGGAGCTCATAATAATTGTGTATGCGCCCAATTATGATCTGCAAGGCTGCTGAAAAGCTATGGCCGACCTTGAGCAGAAACTCTGGAGTGAGTCCAGCCCTGAGCCAGTGCTGTCGATATGATTATAACAGAGTCACCAATCAATGTCTCTTTCAAACAGACATACGTGTTTGTCTCCGAACTATTTCTGAATGCAAGAACGTGACAGCTCAGTGTACCTTTATTTACCACATTTAGTCTTTTAATTTTTCCTGTACAAATGCCATCGTTGTTATATACTCCAGATGATGTTATATGTACTCTTGTGTGTATTGTAGATATTTATTTCATTGTGGCAGTAAAAAAAAAAAATCTTTCCTCCCCATTTTCCGTTGTTACTTTACTGTTACTACACACGTTGAGGGTTGAAGTATGGTCGGTTCTAAGCAACAACATTCCAAAACCAACATTAAGACAGTCATTTGTGTTTTCAAACGCAAAACAATTTTATTGCAAATGACTGCAGAATGGGACATCCCAATACAGAATAAGAGTAAGTACTGGTTACTGAGTGACCCAGCGGGACAACACCTCCACGCAGTCGGCTACAGTATCTATTCCACGGGTGGCGTCAGTCACGGCGGAGACCCGCCCCCACAGGGCTGAAATTTTGACTGTAAACATCCTGTGAATTTAAAAGCAGACTTTGGGCGGGAGGAAGAGGAAAGAGGGCAGGCGCCATCTTGTTTGTTTTAGTGAATCAGTGAGAAGGAGGAGGGGTAGGAAAGTATTGTACGGCCGCCAAAAAAGGAATACGGTAATTGGGCATAAATAGGTAAGGAATGCTTTTAAAAATGGAAATTGCGAAAAAAAATAAGTGTGTCCGTTATACTTATTTTGGAGGCCCGGTGGTGTTTTTTTTGGGGGTAATTCTCAGCTGACGACCGCTGAATTAAAAAAAAAATAATACTGCCTTGCTTGCAAATTACGGAGCAAATTGATTATTGGTATAACCGGGGCTCGTATTGCATATCTCACGCTCTAGATGGACGAAGTTACAAGTTAGTTTTTTTTCTTTTATGTGTTTTGTGCTTGTCGTAAATTCCGGGTGTATTCGCTCATTTATCTTGCAGAAGCTCGTTGAGAAGTTGCTTTTTGGGCCCTGTCGTCGTAGTCTTAATATTCGGCAATATCTGTGCGTGTAGAATTCAGCGAGAGGTTCCGACTGGGAGAGAGCTACTTCACATCTTTAGTTAACAGACAACTCGGTGCTTTTGTAAAAGCTAAAGCGTGCACAATTTGTGCAGTACAGCGAAATGCAGTACCGCTCCCACCCCAAGCTCTACTTGGGATTAGGCGCCGACCGCAGGCTACCTCGGGTGGGCTTCTGACGACAGGAAAGTACGTGGATAGCTCATCGGCCCGTGTTCGCCCTGGCAGTAGTATTGTGTCTGTTTAAATCCACAGTTGCGTTTTTTTCACGATCGAGTTTTCGTCTTAAGCAAAAGGCGGTGTTTTCCAGTGTCACCGCTTCTAAGATTTTAAAGTGAAGTTCGAAAAGCGTACATGTGATACACGGAATGGACATGGTTGGTTCGCTAATGAAGCGAGTTTAACGGCACCGCGTCCGTTTATTGATGACCAGATATTTGTGTTTTTTTTTTCCAAACTTGGGCGAACGAATTACCACTAAGACTTGCGTGTGGGGTCTGAGTTTAAAAAGCGCTACAGCAGGACCGAACTGCGAGCAGTCGAACGTAAAGCGGAAGGAATGTTGCAGCCAAGATTCTGGAATCCGGAACGTTCGCTATCCCGGTTCTGAAAGATCCTTCGCCGGCTTCAAGATCAAAGCGATTCCCAAGTCCGGGAAGCGTATTAAACTGCAGCAAAGTTAGATTGAAAACGCGCTGTCAAGCAGCGCTTGTAGATCAAGAAACGACTAGTGACGCTTATGTTCCCCCTCACACTGGAACGCCGCTACACAGAGGGATTTCCCGTTGTGTTGCGACTTGGGACGTTTAGTCTGGAGACTTTCACACGAGTAGTGCAGTTTAATTGAAGGTTTGCGACCTCTGGGGACAAGTGAAGTACACGACTCCAGATGCCAGGGCTTGGGTGGAATTGATGTCAGAGGTGGGCCACCCTCGAACACGTTTTTACTTGACGTGTCGGGGACGATCAAGGAATCGTGGGGAAAAATGGCCCCAGGGGTACGAGAGCTCTCGGCTCGGAGAGAAGTCCCAAATCCGGCACTGGTTTGAGAGGCGTTGCGGTCTGGCCCGTCTGTAGCAGCTGTTCCTGCTGGTGGTCTGGGCACGGTTAGGACCATAGACCTGTGGCGAGGATGTCTGTGTGCTTTCCAGTTTTGTATGATGGAAAAACAAGTTGCCTTCCACCCCCAAAGTGTCGGACATGGTTTTATCTAGGCAGTGTTTATTAGATACTGTACAAATTTCGATATTAATATTGCTTGCTTTTCCTTCACGTTGTTAATATGGCTGTAAATGCAGGACATCATTGTGCTTGTTTGTTTTGAGTTCCCCATTACCTGGAGTGTGGGAGTGCTGTTTTTCATTATTTTGTGTTTACGGCGACATATCCAGACTGTTTCTGGTTTCTCTCCCTGAAGTGTTCCCAGACCAACATCCCTGCTTTCTTCAGCATCACACCCAGATCTTAACAGCAGAGAGAGTTGGTGCCCTCTTAGAATAAATCGAGCCAAGTCAATGGTTCTGCCTGCTGTATTTACCAAGTAACCTCTCAGGAATGAACAAACATGGCTCCTGCAGAATGACAGGGGTGAATATTGAACCGTTTACACATTTATTTTGGAAGGACTGGATTGAAAGGAGTATTGACGTAGGATTGTATGTCAAAAACAATCTGTGGTCTTGAGAACAGAAGTGAGAGGGTACAGGCCATGTAATATCTTCAAGGGATAAACTGGGAAATGTAAATTCCAAGAACTTAATACGAGGTGTATGGTGTGGTGGTTCTCTGCCTGTTTTGATTTCCGTGCCTTCTGATTTGTCACTTGTAAGATGTGATTCTATTGGCTTTTGCAGGACTGCTCTCTCTGTATTGAACTGCTGGTGTAGACACCCTGTAGTTGTACACAAGTAACAAAACAGGCAAGAATTAAGATAAAGATGCTTTGACTGTGTAATTGGTGAAGCTCAATATACAGTTTTTAAGAAACCAATAGATTGTCTGTGATTAGATACTGTCAAATGCATTCATAGCATGTGACCAGCTAATTTGTGCACGAAATACCCCAAGTTACGAACACAAATGCATGATGGAGCTACTTATCGGTATAAAAGTGCATATCTTTTTTGCGAAACTTTCATTTGTATTGATTTTCCAATCGGTAGCAGCAAAGGTACAAATAGATTACAGGGACATCTCATCTTTCCACATGCAACCCTTGCACTGCGTGTTTGATGGTGAAATATTGGTACATCAAGGTAAGGCTATCGCAGCCCCTTACTCATCGAGGTAAAGGAGTGGACAAGAAAATGTAAAACCAGTACAAGGTCACCACGTGTGGCCGGCACAGCCTGTGCTCGTCATGGCATCCGAGTCTGGCAGCGGAGCTCTGCAGGAAGGATCCGACACCATTCTTCCACAAGAAAATTAAATCAATTCAAGCCCGGTTGATGTATGTGGGAAATGCTGTTTGATGTTGTTTCAGATTATTCCATTAATGCTTGATTGGGTTCAGGCCTTTTGGAAAATTAGAGTCCAACTGTCTGTAAATTGTGTTATTGTTTCAAAGTACACTTTAATTTCTTTTTATTCCAGGAATATTTTTTTTTTTAGTTGACAGTACATTAGTACTTCTCACTTTTTTTTTATGCAAAAACTGGGTATAAAAAGTTGGACCGTCTGAGTCCTCTGTTAATCTGCCCTTATTCTTCTGTGGACCATTCTCTACACCAGAGGTGCCCACACTTTAGTAGCTTAAGAACTACTTTTGTATTTGGCAAGTCAACAACATCTACGGATCGGTAATTTTTTCATTCAAATGATAATAATTTGCTACGGCCCCGAAATATTACAATATATAACCTTACAAACAGTTGGGTTAGATTACATATACTTGCTTATAGGAATATGACTGAATGTATTATTTTTGTGCTGATGAATCAAGGTGAAACAGGTGATTTTGGCGGCGAGTGCATCAGCATCTGTTTCTGCTCCAAGTGGAAAACGCACGAAAGTCGCAGTCGGCTCAAGTACTGCAAAGTCTTGGAAGCGTTTGTCGAAGTCCGACAAGACGTGTTGAATTCGCACCGCGTAGCGCGCCGTGTCAAACTGTGCGGTTTCTTTTCCCTGTTTTTTCCAGCTCGGATACTGCGTTTGGGAGGTTTTATTAGGCCATGACGTTGTAGCTTTGAAGCCAGCAATCCTGTTTTTCGTTCGAAAGTGTTAGCAGTGCTGATCATATCGATCACATTCTTGTCTTTCCCTTGCAGCTCTAAATTAAGTTCATTGTGTAAGCCTGTCAAGTCAGTTAAAAATGCCAGTCGGTGTCAATCAGGTTTATTTCGCTTGATTCAGACAGAAGAGGGTGGGAATAAGGATAAAGCCAGTGTCAGCCTAATCTTGAATTTACCTCACCCTTGAATTAAAACGACCATGTATATTTTAAGACTGTGACGAGATCGACCCAGAGCTGTTTTGCTATCGACACGTCGGTCGTGATCGACGTAATGGGCACCCCCTGCTCTACACAGTATGATTCCTTGTGTGCTGAACATCTTCTGTTGAACATGCTGCCCAGGGCCTTGAGGGACTTCTCAATTAAAATTTTAAACCATTCCCCCCCCACCACTTTTTAATGATGGTCTACTGGTTCGGCCTGCTGTGCTTTTTTACCTTTTGTTTATTAAGTATGTGCTGGTTTTTGAAAAGCACTGATAAACTGGTAGAGATTGGTATATTGATTGTTTGCTGAAACAGAGTGCTTCTCAATTGACCTAATCTTTTCAAATCAGAATATAATTAAGAGAAAAGATCTGGTAGAATCAATGGGAAACCGTGATTGCTGGTAGTCCTTGATGTGTACCTTCTTACTCTGGCATTTTGAGTCTGAAATTAAGGTTTATGATTTTAGTAAAAAAGGCTATGAAGTCTTGAGGCAGAGCTTGCAAGCTGTGAACTGGAAAAGGAAGGGTTCATACTAGTGGAAGGGTGGGTGTACGTTAAAACATTAAATTAAACATTAAAAGTTCTAAACAAGTTGAGGTCTGGGAAAATCTGAACTGAAGGAGAATACAGAAGCATCTGAAAAGATAATTGCGCAGAGGGGAAATTGGAATAGTTTGTAACAGAAGTGAAATATTATGCAAATTGTTTTAATTACTGTACCACTAAAGGGTAGTTGAACAGAATTCAATAATTTCTCAACAAGGGATTGGTAACAGAAGATGATAAATGGCAAGCATGATAAATGTGTTTCATGCATGTGAAAATGTGTTTACAGTGGAAGACCTTGATAACGTTTCTCCTTCCATGATCAGTCAGTACTTTTTGTGTAATTGGCACTGAGGTTTATAAAGGCTTGGGTGGTTTAACACTGAGGAATCATCAGGTTTGGTGATGTCTTAATTAAAGAAATGAGGGATGTTATTCAGTGTGCTTTTCTACAATGTTTCATCTCCTGCTAGGACAGAGGTGCACTGCTCCAGTCCTGGATGTCAACTGGCCTCCTAGTTTTTAGTCTTTTATTGCGTAGTTTTTGCTTCATTGCAGAAGGTGAAGCCTTTAACTTGTTCTTGAAGTTGGAGAAATAGGGGCGAGTTGCCCTTGGAAGACCAGAGTTCAACATACCAGTGTTAAGGGATGAAACTGTACCCACAGATTGGAGAATTGTGCATGTGACCCCAACCAATAAAGTTAGTTATACGCTTCATTGAGTGGTAAAGTTATGGAAAGGAGAGATCAAAGGTAGAAAGTGCTTCCAAATCTGCCATTTTAAGAGACAACAATCACAGCTTTAGAAAAGGAAGGTCTTGTTTAATGAACTAGATGTCTTCAAACAAGCAACAGGGACCTTGATAACACTGCAGTATATGACCTCCAGAAGACTCAATAAGGTTCCATGAGGTTAATTTTCATTTTGCAAGATACAAGAATGCAAGCTGATATGTGTACATCGATCAAGACTCAACATGGCATCATTTTAAGGACCGTAACAGAGTTTTACATCTGTTGTTCTTTCTGATCTATAGCAACAAAGGGGATGCAAAGACAAAATTGGATAAAATAATGGTTTGTATTCATGGTTTGGCAAGTAAAATTAAAGTACAAATGATCCACCTAAACATACATCTTAACATCTTTGTCCAAAAAAACACCTCCTGTTTTCTGTCACAAATGGATTCCCTTTTTGTTTGCCACAGTTTTGTTAAAGAGTGTGCAGTACTACCTTGGGTTGACCCTAAAGTCACATTAGGATTTTATATGCTTAGATCAAATCTTGTCACTTTTGTTACACGGTTAACTTCATCTCCCATCTCCTTGTCTGTCTATAACAATCCCCTCAGACTAGGAATTATTATTGATGCTCTTTTTGTGGTACAGTGACAAAAACAAATAGTATTTTAATTAAAGTCTTGGTAGTTCTTTGGAAACTGAGCATTAAACATCTCCTGCTAATGAAAATGAGTTGTGTATTTAGTCGTATCCTGAAGACACTGGAATGTTTCCTTGTCCTGTACCATTTTTGCTGTAGCAGTTACATTTTTAATCCAAATAAGAACATGATGGTTTCCAGCAAGAGGAAGCCATTTAGCCCATCACTCAAGTTTGGTAGCTCATAGCTACTTGATTTAAGTATTAAAAAGCTTTAAAGAAAACCTTGTATATATGCCTTTGCTGTCAGTATCCAGAGGTAGTTGTCTGTTTCAGTGGTTCACCACCCTCATCCTGGGTGACACTTGTGTTTTCTGTTCTGGGTGAGTGCTTTATTAGAGACTAATGGATTTAAATTTTCTGTTTGACGCATGTTTTTAAGTTTAGCCCTTAATTTCAAATCATATGTATAACTGCTATCAACCATGCACCTGTAACTGATTGCTAGAACTGTTCTCATGAACGTTTGGTAGTGTGATTCCACCCTGTGTCTGTGCATCATAAATTGACTACCTTTTAAGAGCTGGTTAGTAGAAATAAGTGAGCAGACTCTTAATAAACAAGTTGCAGAGTGACTGTATAACGATTTATGTGCTGAAGTTGTTAAATTAAATTTAGAAGAATTGCCACTCTTGATTTGCTTAAAACGCTAGGCAGAATTAATTGACCATGTAACTGTGAAGGGAACCTTTGTTTGTGCTCTTTTGCAGAGCAGATCAGAAAGTTGAAATGCAGCCAATAGTCATTATAAAGTCATTATAAAGTGCACAAGATACAATACAAATGAGGAGTAATTCTGGGACTTTACATTTAATAGTGATTTAATTATTAAGCAATTACATTTGACTTGGATGGATTTAGCATGGTTTGGAGCTGTATAAAGAGTGGAAAAGAAGATGCATTCAGAATTCTAATTAAATAAGGGCCATTAAGCAAATGTAAAATGTATAGCGATATGTAATTATATATACTTTTTTATGTAGTACAGTTAGTGAAGCATGCATTTTAAATAGAATATGTCAAAGATACAACAATACAGTGTTTTGCTAAATTCTTTGTCTTGTTACATCTGCAGTCACAGGAGTAGGCCTACTTGTGCAATTGTTCTTATCACTGTGCCCACTTGCAAGTTGGTAGAACATTTTTTGTTAGTACCTCATGAAGGTAACACAGCAGAGGTAAGAAGCTCTGGTTATTTCATTGCAAATGTATATTATAATGGTACGAGAAGTAAGCTCCATAATCCGTTGGTAATTACTTCAATGCATTAAGTTTTGCACTAGTAGGAGCAAAATCAAGTGGATGTCTAAAACTAGTACCTGTCATTGTAGCCTGCTTGTGGCTTTGTCAGAGCCCCGTGTATGTGTTTGTAAATATACAATTGAAGAGTTACACTGATTTCTGCACATGCACTTTCTATCATGTGACCGATGTTTCAACTCGTGCAGTATCTTGGGTCATGTTTCGCTCCACCATTTGCCCTTTGTTTTGTATATTCATTTTAGTTTCTTCTCTGCTGCACGTTTACGTTGATTAGAATCACAGAAAATCTGTCTCTTCAGTGAACTTTATTCTTGTGAAGCGTTAGGTGCTAGAAATGAGGAATGTTTACGCAATTCACTTGGATTTATTTAGATACACCCCCTCCTTAACATGTCTGTAATTTTCCTAATCAGTTTTTTTCTCAAGAGCTCTTGTCTAAATGCTGTGTGAAGCTGCTGTGTGTTGTGCATCTTTGTGACGTCAGGACTGGGTCTTGCCTTGATGGCCAAGGATCAGAGGTGGATAGGATGCAGTGACAGTATCACACCCACTCTTTTGGTTGCGTGTGAGTGGGCATGCTTTGTGTATAGAGGAGTACCAGTGTTAAATCCACAGAGGAAGATTACACTTCCATGCGGAGTATCTCTGACCTCAGATTGGGGCTTGTAAGAGCTCTTTTGGCAAAACTGGAAAAAAAGTTAACTTTTTTTGCCCCAGATATTTAAGACGGCTACAGCTGTGATGTATTGATTTGGTTGTACATTATGAATAGTAAAGAGATTCTCCCAAAACAAGCTTTGGAGCTGTTCATATGCTCATTCCATGTGCATGATGTGAATAATACAAAATGTTTGGTGATACAGAATAAAATGAATATGGTAGAGTCTTGGGTCATGAAATGTTTCTCGTTCTTATTTTTATCTGACTAAATCAAGAAACCTTACTACTGATGTAGAATAATACTGAAAGTTGTAGCTCATTGCTCTGCAAAATTGCCTTATTTAAGTATCACAAAATGTTTAAAACTGGAAGTCTTACTAGAAAGCACTCAGCTCTGGGATTTAGGGTTTTCGTGCAACGGTGTGTCCTAATTGCTACATTACTGTGTTGGGTTTCTTGAAATGGTAACTAACATTTGCACATTACAAATAAAAATGATTATGAAAACAATTCTTTGTGAAGTTATAACATGAGAAAAATTTCATTCATATTTCAAAAAGACATTTTTGCATCACAAATCTCTACGCCGTGTGAAACATTAAAAATATTCAAAGCCTCCCCTCCAGAACCACCAATGTTTAATCTTGGAACAACTTGAAATAAAATCAAATATAACTTTTTTTTTATGAACATTTCATTTTGTTTTGCAGGATTGCAGTTTCCTCTTGGCGTAAGAAGGAGCTGGGACAATGTTTTATGCCCACTTTGTCCTCAGCAAGAGGGGGCCGTTGGCCAAAATCTGGCTTGCGGCCCACTGGGATAAGAAGCTTACCAAAGCACACGTGTTCGAGTGCAATCTGGAGAGCAGTGTGGAAAGCATCATCTCTCCAAAGGTGAAGAACCGTGCCTTTTTGAAACAGTCAAAAGCCAGTTTCTGAGAATAAAAAGTGTTCTCTAGAGTAAAATCTTTTGAAGAGAAAGTGACGGCTCTGAGAAAAGGGATATCTTGTAGGCTTACTGTGTCATGGTGAATAGTTTGTTTCTGATCGTCAGTTTTCTTCAAAGCAAACTGTTCAGTGGTTTTGTGTTACGATTGGGGGGGGGAAAACCGGTTGCTTGTAATGGTGGCGTCTCATTGTGTCCGGGCAGTCCTGAAATGGAACCTCTAATGTCATTTCACTTTTTCAGGTGAAAATGGCGTTGAGAACTTCTGGCCATCTCCTCTTGGGCGTTGTAAGAATCTACCACAGGAAAGCCAAATACCTCCTTGCTGATTGTAATGAGGCGTTCATTAAGATCAAAATGGCTTTTCGTCCAGGTGAGGCGCTTTCTAAAAATCCTGTCAGTGTGGAAGTCGCTTTTTATTCCTGCGGATGCTGGTGTTTCTGAATTCTCGTACTGGGTCTCGTTCTTAAATGCAGTGTTAACCGTCAAATGAGTATTTTATAAGAAAAGATTATATTTAAAAATGTTTTCCGGCTTAATGTAGTAATAGAGTGTTGTGAGTTGGTGGCTTGAATTAACTTTTGGCTACTAGGAATAAATCAGTTGGAACACTGACTGGCACATTAGTCTGTGTACGACTTCAGTATACAGTTTTTATCAGTATGATAATAAAATATACCAAATATACCATTACGGGGTATATGTAAAACATTGTGCTGTGATAAACAGACATGGCTGATCAATCTCTTTGGGAGAGATATCCAAGAGATATTGTTAATACAGATGTGTTGACTATACTATTGGGATCAGTGTAGCTAAGCTTAGTTTAAAATAACATTGTTCCTCATTGGTGATTCACTCTGGTCCTGTCAGGTAATTTATGACAGAAGACCTCTGGCGCAGGGTCTGAGTTTGTATCTGCCTCAATCTTAGAATTGCAGTTTGAGAGGCATTATTGTGGGCTCCTCAAAAAAGGGAGCAGTTATCATAGACCGGTTTGGTGCTGGAGAGCCTGATCATCCTGCTTATCAAATTCCTGTCATGGCAGCGTTCATAAGAACTGGAGTTGAAAGAATTGAGCAGTTCCAGATTTTTTTTGCAGTTCAAGGCAAGGTTGTCATTATGATCTTTCTGAACACTTCATGCTAAGCATAGTTGCAGCCTGTCTGTCCCTCCGCTATAATCTGCGGGTGTGTTTTAGGGGTTGTGGATCTGCCGGAGGAGAACAGAGAGGCTGCCTACAATGCCATCACACTGCCTGAAGAGTTCCATGATTTTGACCAGCCGCTACCTGACCTAGAGTGAGTGATTGTTTTTATAAATATAGGAGTGGATTATCACCACACTGCTAACATTTCTTTTGGATGTTCTGGTGTTACAATGAAGACCATTTTATTTTTGTCTTACTATTTTTTTTAATGATGTAGTAAATATTTTATTCCTTAATGTCTATGAAGGAAATAGATATAAATATTAACTGCTTTTATTAATTCGCTTCTTAGTCCAACGATATTGCTGCAATTAGGGGAATTTTCTCAGGTTTTGTAACCAAAAATAATTACAGTGGCACCAGGTTTTGAATATATTTTGAATTAATTATTAATGTTTTTTTCTTCAAGTGACATTGATGTAGCACAGCAGTTCACATTGAACCAGAGCAGGGTGGAAGAAATCACCATGAGAGAAGAAGTGGGAAATCTCAGCCTTCTACAAGAAAATGATTTTTGTATGTAATTCAAGCCTTGCTTTTTAATCTTTCGCAGGAGTTCAGAAAATTTAAAGCTTTTGATCTTTGATTAATGCAGAAATTAAAATTTGCAAGGTTCGTGTGCCCTTGGGAGTTTAGCATAGAACTTAATTCAATTAAATTTTACCAAGGTGTAAAATAACATCAAAAAATCTTGGATACTTTACTATAAATGCGACATGCAGTTAGTTTTGTGATAAGTGCTTTATTGGTATTGTGGAAATAACGTTAAGACCATAATTAACAGGCAACAGAATAGTGTTCTGTTAATGGGGGTTCAAGATTATAGAAAAGCTTTGAACAGTTCAGCATGTCATTTTGTGTTCTAGTTCTAAGTAGATTTTTACTTTTTATTTTTTTGTTTTGATTGCTGGAGTTTTCTCCGTTTACTGATGCTTAGTGTTCTTGCAAACCTCATTTATGCTGATCAGTATTTTAAATTCCTGTATTGTGTAGTTTTATTGGATTTGGGGAGCATCATTGATTTTGTTTTGACTTGAATCCCAACTGTGTCTGGTATGCTAACTCAAACGAGCTCGATGACCTAGGTGTCACGGGTTCGAGCCTGGGTTGTCTCAGTAACCGACTAACTTGGTTTTCTATTGACAAGCGATGTGCCTCTCTTTTCGATGATGGTTAATCTCCTGTACAGGAATGTGAAATCTGGTACCTGTTAAGAGCAGTGGCTCTCGGAGGGGCAGGTTGGAGGGGTCCACACAACTGGCCATTCCCTACTTGGTAGATGCATAAATCTGTGAACAATCATTGACATGGTTGCCTGAGCTAAACGTGGGCTGTTGTTGTCTCTTGGTTTCAGCTGACTTTGGCATGGACGACAGGGAGATGATGCGCGAAGAGAGTGCGTTTGAGGTAGACATTATCAGCGGCGCCACGGCCCCTAACCTGCTGCTGGAGCCTGAGCCACACGCCAGCCAGCTGAATGATGAGAAGTCCAACCACCTTCAGTATGATGACCAGTACAAAGACGACAGCTTTGGGGACAACCCCATGGGCAATGATGGTGGAATGCTGGGTAAAATGGCAATTTATTTTTTGGCAGACCAATTCATCCTGCCCCTTTTACCCCTAAGGGGCGGAGCAGTGGCTCTGTGGCTAAGGATCTGCTCCCGTGGCTGTAAGGTTGCAGGTTCAAATCCCTCAGCCGGCAGAGGAATCCTACTCCGTTGTGCCCCTGAGCAAGGCCCTTAACCCCAGCTGCTCCAGGGGCGCCGTATAAATGGCTGACCCTGCGCTCTGACCCCAAGCTTCTCTCTCCCTGGTCTGTGTGTCTCATGGAGAGCAAGTTGGGGTATGTGAAAAGACAAATTCCTAATGCAAGAAATTGTATATGGCTAGTAAAGTGATCTTAAGTTGATTCGTGAGTCTTTTAGGAAGTGGGTAGCCAGTATGGCCTATTCCTCTGAAAACAAAATGCTCCACTCGCTCTTGGGGTTTGCTGCATATGCAGGAAGAAATTGTTAAAATATTGCGTTATAAATTGCGATTGGAATTAACATAGTACTGGAGTGTCTTGCTTGTCTGTTTTGTTTCACAATAGATTTTATTTACCCCATCAAGTACAAGTGGATGCTTTGTTCTAGAGCTATATGATAATGAGTTTGCTATTGAGCCTACTTCTGGTAGGAGGGTGAGAGAGGGAAGTAGCGGGTATACAAAGTATAGTGAAAATAAAGACAGAGCAGGTCAGAAAAAGTCCAAAAAGGGGGATTTCTGGGGGAGAGGTGTTTGAAAAGAACAGGGTCTGTAAATGGGAGAGTTTTGAAAAGAAATGAATCCATCATTGAGTGAAGGGTGGAAGGTTTAAGGATCATTTTGATTTTTCTAGAAGGGGTGATGCATGTGAAGTTTGAATCCCTGTCTGATACCCTTTTCGCAGTGGACAAGCTCCTCAGTAATGAAGATGGGGGCGGTATCTTCGATGACCCGCCAGCAATGGCTGAAAGCGGCGTGATGATGCCTCAAGAGCACGCCCATGACGACGACGACGACTACGACAACATGTCCCGTAAGCATGAGATCTTGCCACCACCAAGACACTGGGAGGACTCCCTGAGAAACTTAAAGAAGCAAACGGGCTAATGGGTTCCGTGTTCAAAAGCAGTACAGGTGGTCCTCGACTTTATTACGAGGTTAGGTTCCGACGACCCCGCTGTAAGTCGAAAATCGCGATACTACACAAACCAAACGGATGTGTAAAGAATCAATATGCATAAATGCTACAGTGTGTAATACGGCTTTGTTATATTTGTTCACTAATTTTTCTTTAGCCTTTTGGATCTGATCTTCCATCCTAGTCGCTAATAATTTCTCCATTTCATGAATAGGGCCTTGTCTTTTTTTCGTTATTATTGTAGCTTTCATAGGCGCTGACCCTTTCACTGCTTCACAAATTCTTCTCTTGTCCTTTAATATTGTGGATATTGTCGATGAGAAAGGCCAAAGTCTCGTGCAGTTGTCAATACCGATTTTCCATTTTCATGCTGCACTATTATGTCCACTTTCATTTCTAAATCTGTTGTCTTTCGCTTTCGTTTTTTCCTGTTGGCACCACCAGAACACTCACTTTTTTTGCTTGCTAGCCTTTTGCTTGCTAAGCACCCAAACAATAACATGAGGCAGCACGGTGTCGCGCAGGCTAATGATGTCATCAATGTTGGACGTTACCACCAAAAGCTGGGACACGAAAATAATATACAGTACTGCACAGTAATGCAATTCAGGGGACGGCCATCGTAAGTGCGCGTGGTCGTAAGTCACATATGTTTTAAGTCGAGGACTACCTGTACTTTGCATGCCCGATTCTCATGATAGATGGAGCAGTTTTTTGAGGGCTCTTGCAGTACTTGAGGCTTTGTCGTGAATTTTGTCATCTCAATGGCTGATGGTTTTTATTTGGCTGAAGCTGGTGGGCCAGATAGTCCAGACTCTGTGGATCCGGTGGAGCCCCTGCCAACTATGACTGACCAGACTGAGCAGGCAACTCTGGTTCACAATGAGGAAGAAGCTTTTGCCCTGGAGCCCATAGATATCACTGGTAAGAAGGTTTATTTTATTCTTCTCCTCTTACATTTAATACCACGGACTGCGCGTGAACGAAATCCTGAAAATCTTTGTGTCCCACAGTTAAGGAGACCAAAGCTAAGCGGAAGAGGAAGCTGATTGTGGACAGCGTGAAGGAGCTGGACAGCAAGACAATCCGTGCTCAGCTGAGTGACTACTCTGACATCGTCACCACTCTGGATCTGGCTCCTCCTACTAAAAAGCTCATGATGTGGAAGGAAACAGGTGGCGTGGAAAAGCTGTTCTCCCTGCCAGCACAGCCTCTGTGGAACAACAGACTACTCAAGGTGCACAGTGCAATATTTCAGCCTTTTCTATGTTGATCTGTGGGTGGAGAACATTGGTTGTTTTTTAAAATGTCATGCCACACTGACATCATGTGGGTTAGTGCTTGGTCAGTTACATAACTGATGTTATATCTCTGTAAAACAAAATGTTCTGAGTGGCTCTGCTAATAAAGCCTCAAGACACTGTCTGCACTGTTGGTAGGCCAGACACTGGTTCCCGACTCGAACCTGGATCGTGCCACCTGACTGCTATGACAGGGATTCCTTGCACTATGTAGTTGGCAACTCCTGTTATTTCCCCAAGAGGCTCGCAGTGCTTTTGGTGAGAGCTGTGCACTGTAGCTTAAACTGTCGCATAATAAAATCTTCAGGTCGGTAAACTTGAGGAGTGCTTCTGAAGGTTCTCCCCCCCCCACCCCCTTTGCTTTATTTGTGCTTTGGTTTATTTCCCCAGATGTTTACCCGTTGCCTTACTCCACTGGTCCCAGACGAGCTGAGGAAGAGGAGGAAGGGTGGTGAGGCTGACAGTCTGGATGAGTTCCTGAAGGACTTGGAGAACCCCGAGGTGCCCAGAGAGGAGCAGCAGACCCAGCAGCGAGACATCATTGGTGAGCGCCGTGCCTTCTCGCCTGGCTAGGAAATCCCTCATCTAAATTGAAAGGCATGGGGAATACAGAGCCAGTAATGGCATTTCCCCTGGGTACCTGGGTACTTTGTGCAGTTTTCTGTGGTTGAACACACACTTCAAGACTTATTTATTTTCTTTATAGTGAGCTGAGGAGCTGCTTGATAGTTTTCAAATAGTTGCTAGGTGTAGGTTTTCCAGTTTCTCCATTATCTTTGAATAATGTTGTTCCACAATACAGCTTTTAACGCAGCCTTGGTTTTCTAAAATGCCAAGCAAACTGGCATTCCAGAAACCTCATTTAATAAAAAGGTCTACCTCTCCTGCAATTTGCAGTGCTCATCCTGAACCAGTTTCCTCTCTTTTACAGAAGCTTCAGTTTTATTTGCACACCCCGTATTCAGCACCTGATGCACTTTTAATGGGCTTATACTGGTTGTGGTGGTGTTAAAATCTGACTTTTCTTTAATGGGACAGTTATAATTTGTTTAGAACCGTTTTGCAAGTCTGAATTGCAAACTCAGAAAACTCTTGTATATCTGTAATCTAGAAGTAGGAAATGAGCAAAATACTTGTCTCAGAGTTCAATTGACAGTTTCTCACTCAGCTTTGCAAGGTGATTATCCAGGTTTATTTCCAGCTTTAATAACTTTGATGTCAAAGGATCATTTGAAGGATTGTAGGATGTGAGGGGCTACCAGTAGCCCACGCATTTCTCAAAGATAAGCTTGTAAATGATAAGAGGAATAAACAACTCTTTGAACTTGTTCTTTGTTCACATTTCACATTTTGCTGAAAAATGTCAGTGCAGTACTGTCACTCAAGGTTTTCATGTTCAGTTTACTTTTAATTATCCTCTTAGAGTTTCAGAACATCCTGTGGTGTATCTAAGTGGGAATATGAATTGCTCAAAGGAGGGGGGTGGGGGTGGGGGGGTGATATCTCTTAATGTGCTTTGACACATGAATAAATTCCAGATCAGACCATCTTGGAGGAGCCCAGTGTCCTGCAGATGTCTGCGATGGAGGGCAGCAGGACCACGATTGATGAGTCCGTCATGCCACCCCCTCCCCAGAGAGGAATCAAACGCAAGTCCCAAGAGCCAGAGCCAGCTCTTCCTGTGAGTTTTGTCCTCAAACATCTTCCTTCAAAAGGCCTGCCAGGATTTTCAGCAATCTGTAGATTTTCTCTCAGAATTTTAAGGACATTAACAGACTTTTGTGTTGCGAGATTTTTTAATACCATGAAAAGATGTATAATTTATGTAGATTGAATGTAATGTATATAGCCACTGATATGCATTCAGTGTGGTACCGCGGAGTCTTAAAGTAGAAGAAAAGTAAATTTGTAAGTAAAAGTTAATTTTAGTACATTGTGGAGGGATTTTATACTCGCCTGGGACGACAGGGGGTTTTCTGCGTGTGGCATGTTTGAACCCTGGGTCAGAACACTTGTCTCGGGATGTAAACCCAAAAACCTCAGATGTGCAGCTCACAAGCTTCACACTCTTCTGTCAAGAAGTGTGTGTGTGGAGGGGGATATATATTTTTTTTTCTGAAAAGTCGTTTAAAGCAGCCGCTGTGCAGGGGTAAATAATTGTTT
This sequence comes from Atractosteus spatula, assembly GCF_055471065.1. Taxonomy (NCBI): domain Eukaryota; kingdom Metazoa; phylum Chordata; class Actinopteri; order Semionotiformes; family Lepisosteidae; genus Atractosteus; species Atractosteus spatula. Next base: position 5,799,160 of record NC_142717.1, read on the forward strand.
GACGGGCGCCACTGCTTGGCGTGCCGGCTGCTCTGTGTCAGATGGGTGCTCTCGAGCAGCAGCCGGAGCAGCAGGCGGCCGTCCCGCCCCAGATGGAGATCCCGCCCGTGGAGCTCCCCCCCAGCGAGCCGCAGAGCATCACGCAGCTCATTCCCGAGCTCGACCTCCTGGGAGAGAAGACCAAGGAGAAGGACAAGGACGATGAGGAGGAAGAGGAGGTGAGGGGCACCAGTGCCGCTGCTGCGCTGGCCATGGCCCGGTGTTGACAACATTCGTTTTGCAAGCCCTATATTCTTGACTTCAGATGTCCAGGCACTGAATGAATAGCCTGGTATTGAATAATTTAATGACGCCACTTAACTAAGTTATAAACTCCCACCTGCAAAGCTCTTGTCTGAAATTGTAGTTTTGGCTATAGTAGGAACGAAGACGTCTGAAGAGGTAGTAGTGTTGGGAAAGAAAAAAAATTGTCAATAGACACAAAGCTAACAAAGTCCATATATAGTCTATTAGATTTTTAAAACCTTTAAATAAAAAACTGCATCACAACAAAGGTTTCTAAGAATATTTTTGTAGAAACGGATATTTGTTGGATTAGTATAAAAAGTTCCTTCTATTTTTTTTTCCAAGGAATTGGATTGAAATTTTGGTATCTATGAATCGTTGACTTTAACGGGCAACAAGAGAGCAGTGTTGTTTCTGTAATTCTTTAAGTCTTCAAAGTGTGATATTTGGATGTGATCCGGTATTGAATTCCATAAGACTTCATTTGACAAATTTCTCTACAGCTGCTACTTGGTGTAATTTAGTGCCTTATATCCAGTAGCCTTTTGTAGAGATTCCATAGAAGGTGCTGGAACAGGACCATGCAAACCTCCAAAAATGTAGCATCAGATTAATTTTGGAAGTAGTGAAATTGCAGCAGTGATGGTACCTCAGTTTTTTAAATTCAGAATTTTTAAATTGGATTATAAAACAATTAGAGAGTGATCTACTACTTACTATATTTAAGATAAAGACATTCCCATAATGAAAAGGTAAACGATTCCAAATGTATTCTGACCTGTTGTTCTCGTGAATCTAGTGTTTTAGTTGAACTTGATCAGTTCTTGTGTGCAATGTTGTGGCTTTCACAGGAAGAAGAAGGCCAGGGAGGAGACCAGGATCAGGAGGAAAGAAGGTGGAACAAGAGGACTCAGCAGATGCTTCATGGGCTCCAGGTAAACAAACCTGCAGTCTCTTTGTCCACTCATCGACCTGTGATAGCGGCCTGCTGGTAAAGTTGTTGCAGTCTTTGTGCTATCCTCTCAGGAAAGCTTGCTTGATGAAATACATTGCTAGCCCAGTAAAATAAGTCTTAACAAAAGTACGGTAGGTCAAAAAGTTTGTACCTACATGAGACATTTTCATATCAAGTTCCTAGCCTTGCTTATGACAACTTGCATGTAACGCAAACAAAGAATGTTTTATTTACTTAAGAAAAATAAATTCCTGAAGGAGGCCTGGCTCTAGGATTTACAGAATTTCCAGTGAGCCTTCACTTAAAATAATCCAGGAGCATTTTGAGTAAGATGTGGCATAAGTGCCTGGTGAAGTAACACCTTTTATGCAACCTTCTATAATTTTTATGTAGTAACTGTGAAGATCATCAGGCATGTTCCTGACCATTGTTAGTTGATCATGTTTGTTTTTTTTACCCCCCTTTTGCAGAGAGCCTTGGCAAAAACAGGGGCTGAATCCATCAGCCTGCTCGAGCTGTGTCGAAACAACAACAAGAAACAAGCAGCAGCAAAATTCTACAGCTTCTTGGTACTTAAAAAGCAGCAAGCCATTGAGCTCACACAACAAGAACCTTACAGTGATATCATCGCCACACCTGGACCTAGATTCCATATTATATAAGGCATTCTTTTATGTCTAGTGAAGTGTACACTAGCAAGTTTTCATCTTTGCAGGTTTAATATTTTATTGTTTGTATATGACGTTTTTTTTAACCTATTGTTAAAACTCCATTGGTCATTGGGTATTAGTGTGGGAAGGGTTTTTTATGAAGATGTAAGATAAACAGTACTTGGATTTTATATCATAGTTATGAGGAGTGTGTTCAATTGAAAATTTTTGAGCCTTTTATTAAAAGCATTCTACCGCTTATTATAAATTTAGTAAAATAGAACCCATGTGTATCTTTCAGTGGACATAGGCTTTGTATTCAGGTCTTATAGTTTTCTCCATTAATTAGTCTCCAGACATTATGTTGACAGATTTAGTAGTATGATTTTGAGGGTATTTATTTTGTTAAATGATTCAGTGGTTGGCCTTTGAAATAGGCCCAAAAAATTTTAGCAAATAATTTTGGCAAGGAAAATGCCCAAGTGATTTTATTTGGAAAATATCCAAATGCACTGCCTGTTGAATTGAAGGAGAGAGTAGCAGGTTTTTGGAAAGAACACAGTTCTGTGCAAAAGTTTGGATTATTTTCAGTTTTATGAATTTAATCTGAATTTATTGAAAAGGAGAAGAAAACATACCGATAGAAGAGGCAAAGTTGAGTAAAATGTTGCTTTTGTAGATAACAGATGAAACCTTTCGAGATTACTTTGTTAGACAACGAGAAACATCTTGACTAGTTGAATGCTTCACCAGGTGTGTGAGGAAGAATAATGCAACAATATTCCAGTAGTACATTGGAAATGTGAAAGGGATAGAGGTACAGAAGTATGAGACGAGATTAAGTGTATATTAACGCAGGATGTGTGCCTAAGTGGTTTAACATTGAGGAAACCAAATTGTGTTGTGGAGAGTAAACTCTGCCTCCACACAGTTCATGGGTCCTGGGCTTAAATCTGGCTTTGGGCACATTGTGTGTGTGCGTACCTGTTTGCATGTTCTACCCATGTCCTCAGGGGTTTTCTATGGGTATTTCCTTCCTCCTCCTCCCAAAGACATTCAGGTATGTTTTGTGTATTTACGTTGTGTGTGCATGCCCTGGCATCAGGTAATCTGGTCTTGCACCCTGTACTTTTGGGAAAGACTCTGGGTTGCTGTGAATCTTATCAGGAATAAGCTTTTTTTGGGATAAATGATGTTTCTTTCTTTTGAAACAAAGTAAAGAAATAATACATCAGTAGTAGTTTTAAGCAAATATTTGTATTTCATTGAAATAACCCCAGACTCTGGAATTGCCATTTTATTCTTTCATGTCCACTCAAGTTTGGAATCGCCAGTTGTTAATCAGCTTGACTTACTGCTGAAACTCTCGGTGACACTGGATCTGAGTTTTGCGCCATTGTTAGATCAAATAACTGTACTGCAGATCTCAAGATTAGTTCACAGTATGCAACTTTTACACATTTAATAGCCTGGGAGCTTAGCTTCAACTGTTGAAGTGTTTGGAATAAGTTAGAATGCAGTAGATGTAGAAAACATCTTTTTAGATCTTTTCTATTTCAAGGTGCTATCTTGCATTCAGTGTTGGGGCTTTCTCTGTTCTGAAAATCTTGCATCTGCTTCAGAAACAGTGCAGCTTTGTTTCATCCTGTCAAGTTGGGCAGGTATTTCTCTGCCAGCTCAGCTGACAATGGGAGCGCAGCAGTCTTGGAAGATTAAAAAACAAAAGGATGTAAAAGATAAAAATTCCACACATGTTCCTTCATTTTGTAGCTGAGTAGTAACGCACTTTTTTCAGGTACCTGCTACTTTCTTTTTTTTTTTAAATAGGCTTCTTTTCCTAAGGTTTTCGAATAGTTGGACAAAGTTGTGTGCTCCTCTTACAACCACTGTGAAGGTTTTGCATTTAAAATGCAAGTTGAAACAATAGTGATTTATTTTAAAGCATGATTAAAAATCCCTTTTGTGTTTTGAAGACAATACATTTGAGGCCATTTATCACCCTGGTGTATGCTCTTAATGTTTAAAAGCTGCCCTTGTTTTTTGTAAATTAAGTTGGTAAATACCCTCAGTCATGAAGATCCACATTTTGAAATAAGTGTACATTTCCATCTAGGTTTTGAGTTTTTTTGCAATTATGCAATTGTTTCAGTGCAGCCTTGATTATGTGCCTGTAAACCTGCATTGTTCCAGTTTTGTAAAAAACCTGAAATGATAAAGTACCTTGTAGATACTGTTACCATGGAAAGGGTAATCATTCAATGTAAAAGAACTGTTTTGGTAGATGAATGTCAGATGCTTCTATAGTTCACTTGTTCCTGAAATAGCAGCTGTGTTATGTATAACTTTTCTAATAAAACTTAAATCCACTGTTTTAAAAGTATTTAGTTTATTTTCTTTCCAGTTAGTAACCCACTTTATTACAGATTTCTACAGTAATTGCATGATTTTTAAACTAAACAGTGCACCAGGAATGTATAATTAGTATTGTCTGAATGTCTAGAAAGGAGGCTTAAGTATAAAAAAAGTACCGGTGAACTTCTAAAAATTTGAACTGCCTTAGTATCTGCAGAAAGTGCTCTATGAACATGTGAACATTTGCCTAATATTGCCTTATTTTAGGTTGAGGCACTTCTGACAAATGATAAACCACAAGCTCTTTAAAGCCTTTTCTTTGTAGCTTTGGTCTTATTGTGTAGAGCCAAGCGCAAAGTGAACATTTTCATTGTGCTACTCAGACACCTTTGAGAGAAACTGCAGTACCATGAAGCTGACAAATCGTATTAGCTCAATGAGCTAATAAACTTGCACCTGCTTATTGTAGCGCTAGTTATCATGCAGAAAGTAGTATTCTTTTGAAACATACCTGTAATATGACTTGGAGGATTTAAAGTATACAGAAAAAGCATTTCACTATAAATAAGTAGGACGTTGAATTGCTGGTAACCAGTTTATTTCAATGCCAAGCTTGTAGTTCAGGTTGCATATTTTGCTTTTCATATATTGAATGAAAGAATGGCTTGCTATAGGCGACGATTTACAGTACAAAACTGCTGCTGTGGACTAGTAAACACTGGAGAACAGTCATTTTAAGTAAAACAACTCGGCATCAGCAAAGTGTTGCTGACTGTAGAGCACGAATGTCTTATTCTTTAACAGCTGCGGGAGCCGCTGTAACACACACAGGAGCTGAGTGTATCGTCGCTTTATGTTTTCGGTGACGGCTCCGTTTCTTCTGGCCCTCGGCCGTCTTCGGTGGAGGTGCGGCTGCTTTTTTCTTTTTCTTTAGACAGCTGAGGGGGTTGGGACCTCCTTTCCTTTTGCGCTTCTTGCCTCTGCGCTCTGTGCTTTCCTGCAGCCCCTGCTGCTCCTTCAGAGCCCGTATGCTCTGCTGCTGCTCGACTGTCACCAGCTGACCAGCTTGCCTCGCCTGGACGTGAGCCTGGGACTTCGGAGAAGGCTTGTCCAACACCATCGTGTTCTGGATGATGAACATCAGCGGGACTCCGGGAATGTTCTTCACAGAAGCGGTCAGGTCTTGGTCCTGCGGATCGGAGGGAAGGAAAGCCATATTCCGGGTTAGCAAGTAGCACTGTAGTATGAATATCCTAAGCATTCTCCAATGTGTTGTAGTTTCCGACTTAGATTCTGAAAACATTCTGTTCCAACAAGCAAAGTAAACCAAAAGAGACAGGCAGCTGCTTAAAACCCACAACTAACCACATGTAACCAAGTAGGACTAATTCAAACACACTCTGGTACAGAAGAATGTTAGAACAATATTGCATTTAAAAAAATAATGAGTGCACTTATGAATATTCTACCAAACACAAGACACCCTACTTACATGAATACAACTAAGTAGTGATATGAAAGGACAATAGTTTCATATTTCACATGGTTACCTGAATCGTTTAATTGAACCCCAGGATAACTTACAAGACTGTTTTCAACACAAAATGTAAAATGCATGTTATCGAGTGAACGCAGACAAACCCACAACATCAATATCGCTGGCAGTTATTTACCTGTGTAGCAACGAAGTAGTGGTGAGGGTTACTGTCTCCAAGCATAGATTTGAGGCACAGCGATGCAGCAATTGGATTCTTCATATGATCACATTTGCGAATTTGAAACCTCTGCAAGATTAGTTTTGCTCCATACAGCTCCTTCCCAAGAGATTCAAGTTCTTTTAAAGCACAGCTGTAGAAAGAGCATGAGATAATCGCTGTTCAATACAGAATGTACTATACACAAATTACAATTCTCCTGTGTTAAACCATCTTCTGGATTAACACTAGTTGTTTCTAGAAGATTTTTGCAAATGCAACTCTAATCAGCGAGAAGACGACCAAAAATGCAAGGACATCATAAACTGAATCGGAGCGAACCAAACTTACTTCGTAGTACACAGTTGCACCTCTCCCATTAGATATTTCGGCATTTGCTCTTTAATCTGGATTTTATTCTTCAGAGCGGCTTGGCAAAATGTGCCATCTATCAATATTTGAAAGGGTTCCCGTAAACCGAAGTTGTATTTAAAAAAACTTATGTGTTTCTTGGCGTGTTTCTGGCGCTTGATCTTCATCTTCTTGACAAAAGAAACCAGTTAACAGAAAGAAAAAAAATCAGCATTTATGTTTTGCTGGGCATCTCATAGAAATGCTCGTCTTTAATAAATATGATTTTAAATGCTATTTAAACAGTTTCACTAGTAAACGAATTACCAATTATTAAAAACTAATGTTTTCTCTACTTCTATCCAGCAAGGAAACGCATGGACTGCCCAAACACGTGCTTCCGCTGTGTTTTACCCACATTCTTCCCTCCAGAAACACAAACCTCTAGACGTGCACTGAAGGATTAAAATACATTTTCTCGTTAATTAAATGTTCTGGAGAAATGAGTATTAAAGAAGCCTGAAATGATAAATTAACATTAAATACCGAAATTATAAACGGATGCTGTTTTAAATTACAAAGTAAAGAAGACCTAAATATAATATTGCTCTGATTACAGTTATGACCTATCTAAAAAAAAATGTAAGTGAAAACTATAGCAACACATATGTGCCTTGTACAAGCTGCGATTCTACAGACTTTCAGACCTTCAAGTGAAATAGTACATGATCAACAGACTGACGCGCATGGCCCTGTTACAAAGACTGTTACACAAGGCTGTTGCTACTCGTTTCTGTCCGAGCATAATACAGCGTTACACCATTGCGTTATATCCGGCATCCGGTAGAGCGGAGTTCGGTTTCTTCCTTTCTGAAAGAGTAATCAGGCAACATGGCAGCACGCAAGGAGTCGGCCGCACCAGCAAGCACCGCTTCTGCTCCAGCAGTAGCTTCGACTACGGGCAACACGCTGGACTCTCCTGTTAAGATGATTCAAATTGAAGGGCTGGTAAGTCGCAGCGATCGGGGGAGCCGGGTGGTGTGAATCACACATCCAGCACAGGCAACTCTCTTGGCGCTAACACACATGGGCAGCACAGTATCACGTATAGTGCAGAGGGAAAGATGATGGTGTTGTTTTAAGCTCATTTGGTATGCTTTTTAATTCAATACCCGTCAGTCTGAAAATGTCTAGTAATCGAAAATCGGACAAACAATTTATGGACTATTACTAACTTTTTGAAGACTAGTTTTACAAAACAAAACAAAATCTCCTTATCATGGAGATTGTATGGACATAATAATATTGTTAGTAATAATCACACCAGTTGGGATTCAAAGCATTGCACTGCGCTGTATTTAATCCAGTTGTGGTTGGCGCGAACAAGTAATATTACTGTATTTGGAATATTTAAATATCTTCCACTTCAGCCATTCATTTGCAGAGATGCCATGTATAGATGCATGCAAGGGGTGATGGGAGTTCCGGGAAGAGGGGATTGCTTCCTGTACTTTTTAAAGCATCACTTGAAAATACAGAGCTCTTGAACTCATTTCAGAATGTTTCTACACTAGATATTACGTACGCATTAAGTAGTCTGTAAACTTTACCTGTCAGGCTTTCTTCTTGCTTCCTTTCTGTGATCGAACACTTTAAAGTTTGTCCAGAACGGTTCTTGATATACGTAGAAATAAGTCTTCGTTATCAACACCGTAACAAACCTAATAATAGAGCTTTAAATCTCCTTTAATGATACTTAGAAAACCATGCTGATGCCACGTGTTTTGGAAGTTTTTTTTTAGGAATTAATTCAATCTCCTCTGTAAAAGTTCTATATAAGCTCATATTGCAGATCTCTTGTGTTAAGAAATTACAACATTGTTGAATTAAGTCACCCGGCTTCTTTTCAGACACCCTTGGATCTACCAGAACTAAAAATGACAGGAGGCCATCTAGCCTGTTTAGTAGTTAATAGCTTATTGATATTAGGATCTCAAGAAGATCTTAGAAGCCAAGGTATGCGTTTCAGTATGACTGACTAGCTTGAGCCCACAGCCTTTAAAATAAAGATTTCAGTTTTTAATCCGCTTCCAAATAGTTTCCACGTATGTCCTCTGGTATGTGTTTCACCTTTCTTTCTGAAGAGGTCTGCTGGGTTGTTTTTGTCAATACCTGTAAGGACTTTGAATATTTATATCATATTTCCTTGTAATCTTCTCTGTTCAGGAACAAAAAGGCACAGCTTCTTCCACCTGTCTTGTGGGTGAAGAGACAGGACCTTTTCTTAAGCTTCAGAATGGTTTCAAAGCAACAGTATCTTTTCAATATGGTGACCAAAATTGTGTGCAATATTCTAAAATGAGTCATATCTTTTCATCCCTTTATAGGAATTCTGTGCTTTTAATTGTATATCCTAGCATTTTCTTTGCCATGTTGTACAGATGATATAAATGATGTCACTGTAAACATGGTAGTTTTTTTTTTACAAGTAGCCTCTTTTGTTTCATTGTTTCCCATTTGGAATTTATTTATTTTTATTACCTGAATGCAAAACTCTGCTCTCATTTACATTAAATGTCATCTACTAGGTTTTTGCTGAGTCTTGACTTTTGTCTAAATCTTTTCAATTTTAATTTGCTCCTTCTACAGTGTTTGCCAGTCCTCCTAATTTAGTATTGTATGCAAATGTGACTTGTTAATGAACTGTATCGGAATCTAGGTCATTGATATAAATTAGGAAAAGCACTGGTCCTAGTGCATTTTTGTGTAGCACTCCACTAATTACGTCATTCCAATTTGAGCATTCACCACTTAAAGCTTATTATCCCTTATTAGCTACTCACTGCCAAAAGTGCTGGAGGAGCTGAATGTGCTCCTCTCATTTGTAACCTTATGTTCTTACGATGCTGAGTGTCCACTTATCACGTTTAAAATAGGATTTTGCCTATTCCAGCTAAGAGGTGAAAAATAAATTGGAATCACTACTATCTGGGATGTCTGTGTGTGAATTAATGCAATACTTAATGTCACAGTTTGGGCTAGTGGTTTAACACATTCAATTTCATTTTTATGATGATTTTGAGTTTATAAATCTAGCCTGTTACAGAAAAATTGCACAATGGAGCAAAGACAATTGGTAGACATGCAAGTGACATCATGTCATGGACAGGGATAGTGGATACATAATATGTGGACCTTTGTGCATTTGAATACCATGTTCTTCCATGAATGCAAGCTTTTCTGGGCACAAATGATGGTTGCATAGTAGGCAGACTGGGCATTTATAGTGTTTTGTAGTTTGTACTGTAGCTTTGCATTGAAATGTAAAAGTACAAATTTGAGTTACCAGGTGGTGTGGTTTCCAAGATGTGGTTGTCTGAATCGCCAAAGAAGCCTTAGAAGCACTCTGTAAATGTCCCAGCAATGATGTAGAGGTGTATGAAAAGAGAATAGTAGGATTCTTTATCTGCATTTACAGTGTGACAGGATGGACTCCTGTCAATGTTTTGTAGTGTAGGTGCACACGTGCTTTGATTCTCTAGTCCTCTCAGAATTGAACAGACCACTGTTTGGATTCCAAAATATTTAAATATCCATTGTTACGTGGTAAAATTAGAAAATTGCAAGCAGTTTTGGAGGTGTTAAAGTAAGACCAATAATCATTAATTTAGCAAATTGAGTAAAATGACAGTAATCTAGCTGGAAACGAGAATCCACAAACTGGAGTTCATTGGTACTGATCTGTTCGTGTTTGTGGAAAATGCCACCACAACACATGAATTGCAAGTCTGAGTAGTAGTTTTTCCTACCAGAGAAGTGATATAATGATTGAGAACAAAGTGCTAGTTATGCAGCCATCTTGATTCAAACAGCAGTCCTACAAATTTCAAGTGGAGCATTTCACAAGATAACAGTGGTTTAAATTGTGCAAACAAAATGGCGGTCAGACAGCTATTATATTTTATGTAGGAAGCCTGTTTTACCATGTTATTTGCAGAGGTGGTTCATGACTTTTTTTTTAATCGTCTCAATCTCATTAAATACCTTTCTAAGCTAATGTACAGAGCCATTTGATCATCACATTAGGTGACTACTGATGCTGTATCTTGCATACATATATCCCTTCAATTTCTGTAGTTTTATAGGCAAGAGTAATCTAAAATTATTGTAAACTGACTTAGAAATTCTAAAGTTGCAAAGAAACTAGAATTTTGGACATTGTATCCACCCAAGAATTTGCTAAGCTTTATCCAATACAAGGTCACAGGGGTCTTGAGACACAAGGCAAGATACACCGTGGACAGGACGCCCGTCCATTGCAAGACGCACACAAATAGAAACATGGGCCAGTTATCCCAGAAGCCAGTTAACCTACTAGCATGTCTTTGGACTGTGAGAGGATATGGGAGCATCTGGAAGAAACCCACAAACACGAGGAGACCATACAGACTCTGTGCAGATATCACCACAGGAATCGAACCCAGGGCCCCAGCACTAGAGGCAAATTGAAACCATGTGGCTTTGCCGCTATCGATGCAGGCATGTTTCATTTTGCAGTGCTAACTACTGTGCTACCTACCAAGTACTAATATATTGGACCCATTTTCATACATCCTTTTGAAATTCTTCTGGAAGCAGATATTCCTTGTTAGTGAAGGTATGTTTTCTGTAGGAACCTACTATAAATCCGGGCATTAAAAGTTAACTGCTTTTTCAGAGGTGTGTTGAAAGCTGAGTGTCAAGTTCAAGACAAATTCAGTCGTAGACAGGCATATACCCAATTGCCATCATTGTATTTTGACTTTCTTGTGCAGAAAAGATCAGTTTTGATTCTGTGATGGATATCTTGTTCAGGATAACGTAGTGTAAAAAATGAGCATGGGTTATCCAAATGAAAGCAAAAAAAATGCTTGCTTGTAACACTTAGGTTATGAAATGGTGAAATTAAAATACATTGGAGTTTCAGTAAAAGAGATACATGGAAAGCATTGTATGTTTGGAATTTTACTGTGAGTAGCAGTAGGTGGAGCTCTTTACCTGCCTATTAAAATCTGACATTGCTTTGTATTCCTTTTGTGCTTCCAGTGCTTATTGTTTTTCACATACTAAGCAAGTTAATCGTGACAATACTTTTGGAGGTGAAATTCTTTAACGTCTTTATTGGTCAAAATCGATTGCTAGCCTCCTTAAGTAAAAGTAGTGTCTTAATCTAAGATCCAAATTAACCACCCCAAATTAATTTGCGTTCATTAAACATATTCATGTCTTCCTCCCAAATGCAAGGTCTGTGCTAAGATTTTTGATATTATATTGTTTTCTACTGAGACGATAGAGCCTATGAGTATTATTTAAATAACTCTTGTCAGAATTTGTAATGAATATTGTTTTAACTCTTGTTGCCTTGCTTTAAACAAATATATCCTAATGCAGTTTGGGACTGCGAGTAAGATGACTGAAAACATGTCTCTAGTGATGCATTTGTTTAGAATTGGGCTATTTGATCCCATTCACCTGTGAGTTTGTGTTTATGGAGGGAGATTTAATACTGAGGCGGATTCATTTTATTAGGAAATGAGTTCTGTTTTAGGCCTGTTAAGATTTTGTTGTATTTAGATTCTAAGGGAATCATTCTGGATTTTATATGTTTATGGAAAATAGAGCTCTGTATGTTCTCCCCATGTTCATGTGGGTTTTCTTCAGGTGCTCCAAAGCACCTTCCACAGTCCAAAGAGACACTGGTAGGAGAATTTGGCCCTGGTATGAGTGTGAGTGTTTGTATGTCTGTTTATGACCTGCGATGGACTGGTGTCCCATCCAGGGTGTATCCTACCTTGCGCCCACAGGTAGCTGGGACAGGTTCCATCTCAACCTGCTGGGACCAGTATCCCGCATCCCTAAATGGGATGATGCCAGATCCTGAAAATGGATGAGTGGATACAATTTATGAAATTCTAGTTTCTCTGCAGCTTTAGAAATAAAGTCAGCATACAGTTATTTTAGAGGGTTCTAGCTCATGTATATAAAGCTACAGAAATCCAAGGGACACGGATATATAGATTTTAGTGATGCTGCCCTTGGTTTCTTGAAGTGATGAATGTGATAAATCAATTGCAAAAATATAAAGAGTAAAATCCTGCATCCAAGAATCCTGTATCAGTCTCTTGATTGCCACATTGTTCACATAATGAAATACAACATCTTATTTTGAGGGTTTCCTTTTTAGTTCAGGTTACTGGAGTATTCAGCTGTTTCATGGGTTTATAGAGAACTGACTGAAATAACGGTTGTCAGTGGTATTTTTTTTTCTGCTCTGCAGACTTCCCTGTGCGAATCAAATCAAAGCAGGAGGATTAGATTGTAGCAGGAAAGGTTTTACACCGTTGTGTGCCCCCCCATGTGACTGAACATGAAATTGTGGTCTTGTATGTTTAAAAAGTTTGCCTGCATGATATCAGATTTCAATTCCAGCACAAGCTAGGAAATAAACCACATGGGGCCATTCCTATTGCCATATTGGCTTAGAAGTAACACTGTTTAGAGGGAGTACATATATTATTGTATGATGGGGTATACTGGTTATACCAGTGTGGATAATGACATTGAAAGTTTCTGTACCTTTCAGCCAGTGTTGGCCACTGACCAGGGTTAAAGACAGATGGCATGGACAGGCCCGATGCGTAGTGTCTCCAGTACTCCAGCAGATATGCAAGTTGTAGACCAGACGCAGGTCTGGGTGGGAGTTGTTTAGTGTTCTTCGATCACTACACTGATGTAAAACAACACGACAAGACCTCTTCTGATATAGGAAGACCCGCTTCCTAGAAGGAGTCCATAACTCTTGTTCTTATCCTCTGCTGCTGAAGAAATAATACATTGCAAATTAGTTCCTCCTTCATACAGACCAAAGCTCCACCAATGTGCGCATACTTTGTGACTGAAATTAAACAGGTATTATTGAGTACTGAACTGACAAGAAGTGAATTCAGGGGCAAAGGACTAAGCTTTAATATTTGATACTTCCTCCTAGCGTCTGTGAGGCTGAGCCTGTCTCTCTTGTGATGTTGGTGGAGAGAATCAGTTCTCATAATTTAGCCTGTTCGAAAGCAGACTGTCTCGTGGAGGGTCTTTTGTTCTATTGAAACCAGTTTCACCATCCTAAATGGCTTTGTCTTTATTTGAACTAAGTGTAGTCCTTTTTTGTGAAGCCCGGTGAGGGTGTTTGTACTTATAGAAGGCCTGGACTCAGGAATTATAAATGATAAATAAGTTCTAAATGGTAGTTTATGTTTAATTATGATTAGTAAGTAAATATTAGTTTGTCTTTAAGGTTTGACTTCTCATTATACCACTATCACACTGTATCAGTCAAGTGAAAAGGAGACCATATGAGATGATTAGCTTGACTAAAGGGATAGATTTAATCTGTTTTGCCTTGGAGGCATGATTTTTCTGTTTTCTATTTTCTATATGCTTTTTTAATTTGTAACAATTGAACTCTTAATTTCTAAAATATTGTGAACGAAAATTTCTCCTTAATGATAAATTACCTCGGAAGTGGAGTCTTCACACACAAGACTTTGGAGAAATAACTGCAGTTTTTCCCCTGCAGAGGAGGAAACTGTGAAAAGTGCACATTCTGGGATGAGAAGCACTTGGAATTGGTTTCTGACTTTTCCTGTCCTCAGCTTATTTACAGGCACTCTTGTGTGGAAGATGAGTGGAGATATTCCTGTGCAAAATATTGTGACATGTTGGCATTCAAGTAAAAGTTAAGAAATTGTCTGCACTTCTGTTGGAGGAAATTCAAAAACTTTCATCCTAGGCATCTTAAAGATTAAAGGTTTGCATGTTTGTCCTGTTCCAATTACTGGAATTCAAACAGACATTGAATGCATTGAGCTTGTAAGCAAACACACCACCCACCTATATTTTTCTAACTATCCCTCAAGTGACTTCTCGCTTGACAGTTTTTTTTTTCTTTGGTTAACAATCAGCAGGTTGAATTATGCACCTCTATTTCTGAACTTTTCTCATTTATTTTTTTCAATGAGGGGACCTCTTTTATGTCTTCCCTCTGGTACCAAAGGTTTAATTAAAAAAAACCCCATCAAAGGTTTATTATGCGTTTGCTTGTAAGTCAAGATAGCAAGGTACTTTGCACCTTACCTCATGACAAAGGGAACCTTTGATTTCTTATTTTGAGTATCTAGCCTGAATTGTCTAGTCAAGTGGAATATGGTCTAGTGTTATTGACATAAATATGTATCTAGGAAACAAGCAGCTCTTTGTCATTAGGCTTTGAAGTCTGAATGGATACTACTCAAGGGTCTTGATTGCTTGAGAACGGTTGCACAGTAATATATGTCTGTTAATCAGATCCAGTGGTCTTTCCAGTAGGTTCAGTGCAAAATGAAACCTGAAATTAATTCAGATCCTGGTAAAATCAACACTTCAGAGACAGAGTGGTCCTTATTTTCTTTCTGTGGCACAGGGATTTTCCTGATGTTCTTTTGTGTTACAGTTTGGGCAGATGTAATGGTTGTGAAAAGTATTTTAAGTCCGAATAGTACTGGATACACATTTGCTTGCATAATCAACCACGGTGTGAGTTTTACATCCAGAGTTCAAGCAATCCCTACAGGGATTTCTTCTTTTTTTTGCTTTTGGAATTTGGAATTGCCAGACGTTTGTCTTTCCATATTCTCCGATTCAGAAAACCTAGTGGGGTAGTCGCCACAGGTAGCTGATGTAACACCAGCATGAGAGAGTTGGGTCATCCACCTCTTTTTACCTTGTAAATCCATCGCATAAACAGCAGAGCTGAAGTGTCAGACAGGAATAACCCAATAAGTAAAACGGGATACTTTCAGCTTGTGGGTGCCTGACGGCTTATGGGGATAATTATTTGCAAGACAGTCCTGCTTGACTTCGCATTTACCCAGCAAACCCTGGCTGGGAGTTGTGCATTGTCCCATTGGGAAATCCCAAAGTCAGCTAATGACGGTACAAATTCACATCAACCATGCCTGGATTAAACGACCCAACATCCCCTCAGAGCAAGTTTAACTTTCAAATTATCTCTTGTAGTAGGTTGGTAGTTCAAAGGGAAGCCTTCAAGGTTTTGTTTCAAGTGTGTTTTTTTTTATATGCACTGTATTTCCTTATGTTTCCTTTTAAATTCCTGCTGCTTCAGGCCTGGAATTGATGGTAGTTTCTGCCTTTGCTACCATCGCCCCCCAGTTTGTGTGGAATCCCGACATGAAGATTCCACATTCTCTCCAAGCCTTTAATTAACCCACTGTGCCACTGTGCTGCTCACCATATTGAAGTAGTTTATAAAATAATGAATATTCGATTGAAATGTGAATCTTTGTGCTTCCTTTTAATAGCAAAACTAATTGTATGGCTTACAGCTTCAGATAAGTTCCAGTTGCATTAACTTTGGAAAACAATTCATCTTTGAATATAGCCACGGAGGTCATTGCTTTTAATAAGTCTCCAGGATATTTGCACATTGACTGCCTAAATAGTTTTCTCATTTGCATTTCATGGGCCATGTGCATGCCTAATCTGCACCTAATACATTTATTCAAGCACTACACACCTTGACAATATGACATATGGAATGCATATAGAATTGACGTGATGAGGCACTGTTGCATAACTCATCTGAGGGGGGCAAGCATTCTGTGTATGACTGTGACTGCAAATAGGAAGACTCAGAATATGCTTTGCACATTGCTGCACAATCCAGTGTCAGCACTTTGAACTATGAGGTTGTGATCACCAAGGTAAGGAGTGTGATATTTATTCCAGGGCTATCCATCTATCCATTTTCTGAAACTGCTTGATTTTTAGAGAGTTGTGGGGTGTTGGAACCTATCACAAGGTTGGGCCACATGTCCTGGATAGGATGCCAAACCATCCTGTGGGTGCCCACGTATTCATTTACACACCATGCATGGTTATAGAAAGCGCATTATTGTGCTGTGGGAGGATATCTACATAGCTGTGGGAAGAACATGCAGACCCCACACAGAGTGATACAAAACTAGTCCTGCTCTTGGTTTTGCCTTTCAGATATGCTTGACCTCTTTTGCAGTCTCCAAATACCACATTTGTTGACTAACCCTTTGCTTAGTGCACTTGCACTGGCAAATCTAAATGCTGCACAGATATGGAAGCTAAAATTCTTCACAAGTCTGTCTGGGTTTTTCACCTTTTACATGCAGCTATGGTTCTTCACCACCAGGAAACAATATAGATACCACATAGGTTGGCTTACCATTTTCTTTTTGCTTTTGGCCTACAGATCTTAAATCTGAACATTGTACAAACATGGAAGCTCTATTAACAGGTTTCAGTAACAAAAGTGTTAACATTCTGATTTCTGTTTTTCTTTTTTTCTTCCACTTTAGTTCTGGTATATTATTTTTGTTTTTCCAGTTTTGATTGGGACAAATTTGTTGTTTGAGCTATTAATTAATCTTGTATTTCTACTGCTTTCTTCAGTTATTATCTTGCCCTGTTTTGTGCTGTCGTTCCCAATACCTTTATCTCCAAATGCAAGGGACTAGATCATCGTCTAAGGCTGTAGACAAGCAAATCACTGTATTGCTGTCTTATTTAGTGTTTTACTAAATTGTATGCTATTTTTTCCTTTCCCTAAAAGTTATTTTGCTTTTTATAATAAGGCTACAGTGGCTGCATAATATCAGCAGCTGAGCAGAGTTTGAACAGACTGTAATGCAGAGGTGCACAGATTGCTTCAATATTATTTGTGCAATAATTATTCATTTTATTTATTAGGCAGCAAGAGAGTTTATTAAGTAAATGTAACGTGCGTAATGCTATTTGCTGTTTTACCTTTTTGTTGTTTGTCTGAGTCCGTATGTAAGATCTTTCCAAATTAGACACAGGAGTATTTTATGTTTTGTTCAGACTCTTTCTTGGATGCTGCATGGGTGGGTGTTCTGTTGTGGCTGGTTAGTTTTTAATATTGAGCAAATAACGGAGTGTTTGTGACTCAGAGTGGCTTATAAAATATTTAGTTCAGAACAGAGGCAGAAAATTGAACGCTGGTAAGAAGTAGTGGCTGATTAAAGAGAAGCCGTTGCAGCTAATGGGAAGGGCTGTTTTCTCCTCCGAGCACTGCTTCTCTTTTTTTCTTTTTTTATGGTTAATTTACCAAGATTGATCAGACGTAAGTGTTGCAAGGAAAATCTCACGAATACTGTTACACAGAAAGTTAATGAATTAATTAATTATACAAGGATTGTGGTCCCTTCCTTCCTTACAGCAATAATCTTTCAATTCTGCTTTCTTTTAAGTATATTAATCATCAAACACTTATCATGGCTCAGCAAAGTGTTGAGTGAAGGCCTATTATACAAAACTGTAAGAGAATGCAAAAAAGGCAGTGCAAGTCCAATACACCGTACGTAAGAGCTAGAGTGACTTATATTTGTCAATTTTGTAGAAAAAAAAGGAAACTGACCCACACAGAATTTCAGCTAAGCATTCTTCTGTGTGTTAGCTTGTGTAATTCATATTTTTTACATGACTGCCGCAGCACTGAGTCTAATATAGGGTTTTCAATGGAATAGATGGATGAGTAATTCCTGAAGTGATGCTGAGGTAGAATTCAAATTAAATTTACTGCAGAAAAAAATCCATGCTTTCAACGAAGGGCTGTGAAGTGACTGGCGGAGAGGCTAAGCAGATTCAGAAATGCAGCAAAAAAATATCACTTTCGATCCCCACAGCGACATTTGTCATTTCCAATTTGATCGTTGTCACTTTTTGATTGTGCTTTTATTCCTTGTCAAATAACAGAAGAGGACAAGAAAAAAAAATCTATGAGAAACTGTTTTAATAATTACGGAGTAAATTAATTGAATTTTACATGAATGAGAGTTGGAAGCCATTTACTATGTCGGGACTTGTCTGTGTATTCCAGGAACCAAGTTTGTCTTCCAGCTTTGGTTCCAATCTAAATAGTAAATTAAATATTTAACTTATTATTTTGTAAGATGTGTGTAGGGTCTTTATAGAGGTATTTTGCAACTCATTACATAAACATTCAGTTCAGTACCTGTTGAATTCCTTGAAGTCTGGTTCAGTGTATTACAGTCAATGAGTTATTTAATTATGAAAAACTATACAATTAAGTGCTTGGGTGGACCAACAAATGTATGATGCTAGGGTCCTCTGAGGAATTTGCAATCCAAGATTTGGATCAACAGCAGCTGTAAGTAGAACTGAAAACTGTTCTTTCCAGAATTAAATTAGAGAAAAATGATCTACATCCCATAGAAAAACAATTAATGGGAAGTGTTGGAAATGTCTTTCCTGTGTTGTAAGTTAAAGGAATTCAAGTTCAAGTTCATTGTCATTATACTCATATACAGGTACATGGTATAACGAAAAGCTATTTAGCTAGCTCTCAGTCATAAGTAGTACAAAGAAAAAAAACAACAACAATACAATTGTATAACAAAAGAAAGACAGAGACAACAGGCAATGTGCAAAACAACAAAAAGGTAACAGGTTATGTGCAAAAACATGCATCAACAGAATGAAATAAAGGGATAGAAATTATGGGGAGTGAGCTTTTGACGTGTATGGTAGAGGTAGATTTTCAATGTGTGTTTGGGTTTTTGGTAAGAAAGAAGGCACTGTGAGGTTCAGATCATAGGTGAGAGTGAGAGTGAGAGAGGCTGGGAGTCTTGGATTGGGAGAGGCTGGGATTTCAGTATGTCTTAGTACTTCCTTGTCTGTTTTGTGTTGTTTCTTATTTTCCACAAGTGGAATTAGAAATAGCATTTTTAATGTACAGCCTAAGAGTGACATTTTGAAAAATGCATTGAAGCTCTCCTGTTTGTATTGGAATGGTTAGTTTTTAAAGTGTTAAACTCACCTAGGGCAACTTTCATTTGGCTCTAGCTTCGATCATTGGTTTTGTTGAGTTAGGAGGGGAGAAAATTTGCCGGGTGTCAAGGTTTGAAGTCAGTGGCCCATCCATTAAGACAAACAGGTAATCGTTATCTAACTCTGATCACAAGGCTTACTGGTTTGTCTTCTGGGGCCTCTCATCCTTACAGCATGCCTTGCAACTGAGAGAGACTGATAGTGCTTCACAGATTGTCTTATAAAATCACTTTGATAAGATAAATGTCCCGTTAGAAGGGGTGGTGTGGTGCAGTGTGGGTCCTCTTGCCTTCCAATGGGATTTGCAGAGCTTAGCTGCATTAAATAATTATAGCAGTAGGATTGTTGTGAGGCAGAGGGAACTATTGCCCTCCAAAGATAAATTTGCAGCAGCCTGTACAGAGCATGACTTATAGCCACGACAGACTATACTACAGGCTTTGCAATGTAATAAACCTACTGTCGCATCGCATTCTGTATGTTAAGATTTTGCATTTTAAATGTTGTCCCTTTTTTTCTTATTTCTGTTTTGCCACGCTTTAATTTTAAGCTCAGCGTTAATGTTAAGGTTAATGCACGTATACGCCTGCGGATGCAAACAAATTCTGGGAGGACATCTTACGCTGGATGAGAACAACATGTTGTCAAGTTTTTCTTTGATTCATGCTTTGTCCACTTGTTTCCTGCCCCAAAGCTGATGAAATTTAAAGACTTCACTGGATTTGAAAAAATTCAGGAAGGCTTTATGAATAAGCAGGGTGAGAGCACTATGTTCTTGTGGAGAGTCTTGTATAGAGAGATCAAAAATATGCCACAGGAAAGGGAGTTTCAGGATGCCCAATGCTTCTGCAATGAAATTGATATGCACTGTATAAGTGCTGTTTCCTTATGTGTTTGAAGAAGTGGTAGACATAGTTCAAAAGTACTCAGTCATCTCTCTCTTGTTCTAAGAAAGAAAAAAAAGAGACTGGGACATCAAAGATGACTTAAGAAGGCACTCTGCCATATTTGGTTTTGAAAAGTGATACTTTGGTACATGAATAAAAAAAATCCCTTTGGCTTTTAGAACTGTCCTCTTTTTTTCCTGCAGTATTTTCTTTTGAAGGTGGGAGCTTTTCAAATTTAATTATTGTAGTTTGAAAATGGCAGCTGGTTCAAAACTGGAATTGATTCCTTCCTGATAGGTGTGGCTTAAAGAGCAGAGACTCTTGGACTCGGATGTTATGAGACAAGACTGTCCACTGCTAGTCAGTTGTCCATTGGTCAACTTTAACCTCCTAACTTTAGAGTGGGTTCTAGACTTAAACAATCCTCTGTGTAAAGAAGTATCTGCTGTTTTGTCTTAAATCGTCCTAAGCTATTTGAGCATTTCTGTCCTTGTGGTGCGGCTGTTTCTACTGCTACTGTTATTGTTTTCAGAAATCGTCTTTTGAGTTCAAAGTAACACTAAATGCAGCTTCCGTTAGAGCAATGGTGGATATTTCGTTGAGGTTGCTCCAAAATGTGGAAAAGAAGTTTGGAGAAGGTGTATGTACCGGTCTTACTGAGCCAGTTTTTTTCCCCTCCATTGTTTTTGTGCAAAGATGCTCCTGTCAAACTACATTGGTGACATCAAATGGGGACACTGTAATTGGATAAAGATCGAGAACCACATCTTGATCGTTGTGGATCGTTGTATATGCAAGACTGTTATGGTAATGCCACCAAAGGCACCTACTATGCAAGCTCAAGGTGTGAATTGAATCCCAGGTGATGCCACATGGGCTGAACAAAAGGGCTTAGCAGGCCGGTCCTAGTCCATGGGCTGTAAAATTGACACCCCTGGTCTCGATCGTTGATTATGAAGAGCAGCAGCCCTAAAAGTCATCTGTGCTACCCCACTAATGACTGCACTCCAATTTGTGATGACCTCCCTAGTAAAAACCCTTGTTTTTTGCTTTTTAATCCATTCTATGATGTGCATGCCTTGGATTCCTGCAGCTTAAAGTTAGAGGATTAGTCTTAAAGGTGTTTCTGCATTTTCTTATTGAAACTGGTCTGATATCAGTACAAATGCCATGTCATACATCTTGAAGTTATCTATTGTTCTAGTTACTCTGAGGAATCTGGCTCCTCTAAATCCATACTGGCTAGCTTCGAGCATGCAGTTTCCATTTAGAGGCTCTTTTAGTTTTGTTCTGAAAAAGTTCTTCCATAATTTTAAATTCAATGCTGATTACTGTATAAATCACTGGCTCCGTTTCCCCTCTTTTCATCAAGGACATTACATATAATTCCTTTACTTTGTCTCCCTTTCTTATGAATGGTTATTACACTTGTAAATTCCTTCTCAGTAGGCATGTCCCTTGTCCTAAGAGTGATTTAAAGTATTCCAGTGAGCTTTTTGTTTTCTTTATCTCTTTGAGCACATGTGTAAATACCATTAGACCAAGACGATTTTTGTTTGTCCTAGTCTTTCTCATTCTCGGATACACTGAAATAGTTTGGAACTGAGAGAAATTCTCTTTTACCTGCGGCGTATTAATTTCCTTTTTCATCAACAGCTGTATTAATATTGAAATCTCATGCCATCTTCTGCATGTCTTCTACAATAGATCCATTTGTATCCCTGAGACATTTTAATTCCTTTCTTCCTGATCCTTTGCTATTGGAATCTTGAAAAATGCACTTGGAATTAGTTTAGGCTCTCATAGTGATATTTCCTTCTCTCTATACTCTTCTGATATCTTGCTTGATTTGTGCTTGCAGCTCAGTATTCACTCCATGCTTTGCCCTATTCCCTTTTGTATCTTCTTCAAAGCATTTTCTTTCTTTCTCTGTTTGCCTTTAGTGATCTATGAGACCATTTAGGCCAGCATTTTCTTGACTATTTTTTATAACCTTCAGTATGAATTTCTTGTGCCTCTGAATGCCATGTTTTTGAAGAGAAACCAAGCATGTTGTACTGATTCTCAATCTATTTACCCCAGATTCACTTAAGCTCCATCTCATTCACTTAAAGTGTGATTGTGTAAAATCATAACCCATTTGTGTGTTCATGTATATTTTTTAAATGTACCTCAAAGGTGGCCATGTTATGATTCCAAGTCCCCTATGCCTTTTTACTTCAAGTCTGGGTCTGAAAAGATCAGATCAATGTGAGCACTGTTCCCCTTATTGGAGCTCTTGACAAGCTGGGTAAGGAATCAGTCATTTCACCAGTCAGCCATCTCAGTTTCACTGTTTGTGCTCCCACTTGGCCTTTCCTAGTCTGTGAGTAGAAATGAAATCCCCTGGTGATAATGATCTTTTCCCTGCTATTTGTAACTGGAAGGTCTTGTGTTCAAATCTCAGTGTAGCATTGCTTATCAAGGTACTTCTCTCATACTGCTTCAGTAAAATGTCCAGCTGTATGAATTGGTGCAAATACTTCACATATGCTAGAATCATGTGCCACATGATTAATACATTTTAGTTTTGCTTTAATAACATGCAAGTTTGCTTTAACCATATATATTGAATTGTCATTCTTACTATTTAAGAGGGGTGGTCTGTAAGGTCTGTAGAATACTCCTTAACCCCTTGGAAGTCGTTTTGTCATGTGTTTCAACTTTAAAGATTCAGAAGGTTTTGGATTTGTTTTTTTTAATTGTTCTGCTATACTCACTAATATTAAGTATTTACTGTATTAACATTATTACAGTATTAAAATGCCTGCTTGTTCTAAGACATCCAGTCTTTGCTGTCCTTTTCATTTTCTCCTTAGACCATTCCTGATACACCTGAGTTTCTTTTGATTGAGCTTCCTCAATTGGTTCCTAGTTTAGCTTTTGTTATGTGTGTCATGTTAATTATGCTGTTTTGGTAGGTGGATTGATTCCTCATCAATTACAACATTAGAACAAGAACACAATCTTTTTTTAATCCTCATACAATTATCTGTAACAAACATCGGCATTGAACGTGTAAAGCAGAATTAACTTTGGTGTCGCAGCACGACCTGGGACAGATCTGTGTACTTAGATTTCATGGGTTCTAATACACATCTTCTAATGTTGTACATTTGCGTTTCTACCACTTTTTGATAGTCCTTTTAAACCAGAGTAATTTTGTACCGTTATCCCTTCACTGAGCTGGTGGAAGGAGATGTCCCAGTATTTTCCCTTACACACAATTACACATCTTTCTAGACTAAGGAGCTGACAGTAAGGGAATTCTGAATTTTGTTGTCAGACTTGTTATGATGCCTGTATTTTGTGGATTTCCATGTAATAAAAATGGTTCTCCAGATGCTGGGCATCAGCAATCTATAGTGCCTACCCAGGCTATAGCCCAAATTTAAAATTAAAAACTGATTGTGTTCTAATTTTAAAGAAATTGCAGGACCATGCATAGTAGAAAGGACAGCAGTCATGGGAAAATCTTTCTTACAAGGAATCCTGTATTTTAGGTACAAGGCTGATACTAACCTGAGATTATAGTGTTATATTGTTTCCTATTGTCTGAAATCCATACATGTATGTTATATTTCTTTCAAGCTTATCGGTGCTTGATCCATTTTGGCAAAAAGTGGTTTTGTTGAGCCTGCAGGATAGACTTAACTATAGCTGCTCAGATTCTGAGATGGGTGACCAGTGGTGTTCAGTGAATGCAGAAATTCTTCAGTTTTTAAATTGGAGTTTGAAGAATATGCATGGAACACATTTATAAAAAACGCTTTTCCTTTCTTAGCTCACACGCATTCATTTTAGGACTGTAAATATTTTCAATATTTCTGAAGGTTTGTTGGCTGCTCATGTTGAAAGCTGTACATTTATTGATTGTTTAAAATTTGATTAAAAGAGCTGCTGTACTTATCCTTCCCAAAGTACATTAACTGTGTCAAGGAAGATCATTTTTAGTGTGTGTACACAAGAGTATTAAGGGAAAAGATATGTTTCTGAATGAGTGACAAAGGTGCAGCAAATAATTCTATTTGAGATTTCTTGAATACGGTAATTAGAAGAGGTCTATATTTTTGCTGGTCCTAGGGACCCTAATCCTTAGGTTTCTGTGGTTGTTTTTGGTACACGAGTAGTCTTTAATTGATGGAGTTGCTTCATTAGCTGAATTAAGGGGGAAATTTAGGTATGCCAGATTTTGCAAGCCTAGAGTGAAATTTAACCAGGACACCAGGGGTGACATGTGACGTGCCCTGGGATCTTTAATGACCAAAGATGGTTAGGATCTCAGTTGGACGTCTCATCTAAATGTTGACACTTCCTCTGACTGTCCAGCCAGATTTGATGAGATCACGCTAGAAGGTAGTAATATGTAATGAATCAAATGGACTGGGAGTCTGTCTGTAGAATATGAGTAATTGTGAGCATCCCATTAACCTGTTTGTGGGTCAAAGGAAGACAAACGGGGCCCTAACTATTCTCCAGAATAGTTACTGTCTTGGTTTGAGTTATCACAAGCTCTAGACCTAAAGACCCAAAGTCATTTGTGAAACATGCAGAAGAATGTCTGTGATTTATCTTCAGGGTATCTCGGAGGTAAATTGAATGTAAATTAAGTTCTAGAGCCTCCCTGCAATGCAACAAGGCTATCTGTAGGAGGAAAACTCCTCTATTAGACGAGGTGTAGTGCTTGTTTCTTCAATTTATAAATTATGTGACATTAGTGATTCCCATGGGCTTCCGACTTTCTTTGAAACAAGTGGCATCACTTCGGTGTGTTCAATCTTGTTTCGCTGGCGTGCCATCTTAAGTGTGCTTGGTAAAACCAATTGTAGTGAATTTAAATGAGATCAGGTGAGAAGATATAAACTCTGAGGCTCCACTTTGTGTATTCCAAATTCAGCCTGACCATAGAACAGCACGTTAAATCTAGTATGTAAGTATACAATAGTATATGTAACAAAAGCTGTGAGATTGTTTATTTTGCTTTTAATGTGCACAGCCATACACATTAAAACTTGGACGTATTGTCATCTACTATTATATTTTCAGTGGCATTAAGTGTTTCCTGCTGGCATGACATTTTTCATCCACAAACTAAAGGCACCTGAATTAAAAAAAAATCCCATTATAAACAGCTACTGTCCTTTTCAAAGTTGTTGACATATTTGATGATTCTTGTACAGGATAAATCTACTTCATGCTACTTGACTGGCCTTATACATTTAGTCACACTTTCAAATAAGAACATAAGAAAGCCCATCTTGCTCATTTGGTTGTTTAGTAGCTAAGTATAGTAAATTATAGCATTTTGTCTGGCTGTTCTAAGGAGCTAAGAGTCTGAGCCAAAACATCCCAGCTGGGAAGAACGTTTTGATTATAACTAAAGGAGTAGTTCTAATTATCCATCTTAAATGTGTTGTCTTCTAGTTTAGAACTTTGACCCCTCTGTCCGTAAGTCTCTAATAATACCCTGGGTTGATTGTCTATCCTTTTTTATACCTGGATCAAAATCTACTGTTTCTTTTGCTCCAGACTGCAGAGATGGACTCTTCTAACCTGTTTGTATATGACAGTCTCCTGAATTGTTTGTGCCTACTCTAAGGCTATAATATCCTTTTTGTGGTTTGATGACCAAAGCTAGACACTGTTCAAAATAGGGTCTTTCTAGTGCATAAGTTCCCCTGACTTGATGCTTTTTGTCATTATACCAAATACTGACCTATTTTTCAGTTTCTTAACCAGTTGTCAATACACATGCATACATGACCTTGGATATTTGTGTCTTTCAATGGAGCCAAATAGCCTAATCTTGTATAATATATTGACAAGTATTATTTTACTTGAATTTTCCAACAATCTTCCTTAGGGATAGCTGTCTAACATATTCTGGTCATATTTAAAACCTTACATCAGTAAGCCAACCATTACTGTCAGATGATTTTGGTATGTATTTTTCTTCTAGAAACACTAATTCATATGCATTTACGTCAAAACTACAAAAATACATGTGAACCATTTTGTGCATCAGTACAACTGTAATTGTAATTTGCGGATAAGTGACTAAAATTATCTTAGACTGTTAGTACCAGGGGTCTAATAAAGTATGCACTGAAATAATTTGCCTGAACAGCACTGTATTATAACCTCATTCAGGTAGCAAAATGATAGCTTTTTGAAATTGTACTTGGTTGTAGCAGGTAGTAATCATCTCTCATTAAATCAGGGACATAACTGAATAAGAAAATACTGCTATTTGACAAAACAAGCCTAGCATTTGTTACAAATGTTCAAATACCCCACACCAGCTACTGCTGAAATATCCTTTGGAAGTTCAGCATTTTCAGTAAAGTCTATGCAGTTAGTCACTTCTGATCTTAGTCTATGCAGAAGTCACTTCTGATCATTGAGAAATCTTATAACATCTTCTGGTTTTAGTTTCTCCAAGGTCTTTTAACTTTCAGTTGTTCACTTTTTGAGTCTGTATTACTGCTGTTTCCAGGTTTTGACTCATTGAGGCGTAGAGGCTACCATTAAACTTGATGGACAGTGGTCATCCAGGGCCAGGAGTGAATATCACAACTGTATAACATCCCTAACCTTCACAGAAGTCTTTCCTTCACATCCAACAAACTGCTTGGCAGTGTGAAAGTTATAGCACAGTCACAGGAAAAAAAAAAGAGTATAATAGTTCCACACCAGAGTGAGCGAGGAAAAAGACTTTTTCTAGCCTTGAATGCTATCTGTTTTGTTGCTTGGTGTCATGTTGGGTCATGTTCTTGCCTTTTATATGAAAGCGTGCGCAAATCCTACCTGACAGGGCTGAGGGTTGGTGAACATGCAGCCTTTCATTGAAGGCAGAGGAAGGGAAAATTTCATGTTATGTCTACAACAGTGAATGAGGTAAATGAAAGTAGTAATGTAATTCTTGATTTAACTTGCAGTTTAAAATGCTCTCTTGCAGCATGCAACCCAAAACATAGGTATTAATTGTAATAACCACCGGTTTTGTTGGAGTTAAGAAGCAGCGAGCACTGAGCAAGACAGGGACAGAGCAAAGTTCGAACCCTTGAAGATACTGTAGCAGAGCGCTGAGGGAATCCCAAAACAAGGTTCAGAAACAAGCCGAGTCCACAGCCAGGAGCGGAGCTCTAGGGGAATTCAAAGGCCAGGTCGAAACGAGCCAGGGTAAGGAGTCCGGAGAGAAACGCAGACAGGGAAATGAAGCTTAAGGGAAACCCAAAGGTGAGGTTGGAACCCAGCAGTGATGAAACTACAGACTCGGCAGTGGCTCAGAGCAAAATTCTGTAACGGAGCCCAGAGCACTGTCAGAGAAGACCTTAAGAAGTCTGTTCCTGACAAGGCAGATGTAGCAACAGCTGGAGCAGACTTCCTGTCGCATTATGTAACCATTGCAAATGACTGATGGGTGAGAAGGGGCGTGGTCAGTTGCCATGGTAACGCTACAGCTGGGGGGGGGGCATGGCACTAATTAATGTCCATATACTCTGAAATGCCTTTGAAATTCCAAACAGAGGCAGACCCAGACGTGGTATTAGTTTAGTTTCCCCCTGCTGCTTCTTGCCTCGACCACCTTTCAGCAGTCAATTTCCAATTAATTTGGCCGTTCTTGTGTTTTGACCATCATGTGTCACATTTCATTTTCTAGCTGGTTTATTAGTACTTTATTGTTCTTGCTGAATGATTCACATTTTAAGAAAAAAACGATGTCACAATTGTCTCAGTACTTGTTTTCATGAATGATATTTGTTACCCATACTTTTTTTTGTATACTAGGTTAAAGAAATAAAACCCCGAATAATAAGTCTTTGCCATCCATGGAACATTTAACTTCATTTAATATTATAATTTAATTGCCTCCCATCGAGTATCTCCTTTTGCAGTTTGCCAGATTGAATTTGTCCATGTTTTTGTAATCACCATGGCTATATGCTCAAAATTGACTACTTTTCCTTTTTTCTGAGGCATTAACAACATTGTTACAACAACAAAAGTGTGTTTTGACCCATTTTGTGTGTTATTTTATCCTTTTAACTGAGGTTTCGGTTTAGTTTTCTACAGCCTGTTGATGCCTGATGAAAAGGCTTTATAAGATCGTTACTTTTTTCTTGTCCAGTTGAGCACTTTGTTGTTTTCAGTGTAGGCCACTTACAGTAAAGTCAATATGGGTTTGAGGGAGACCTGGGTATTGTTCTGTAATTGTTTTATTCCTGTTAACATTGTTGAGAAAGTTAGGATAGGTGCTGTTTGCCATCTGTTGCAGGTGGCCTTGTGGACCTCATTACAGAATAAGTGAAACGAATTTTCATCTCCAGGGTAGAAGGCAGCAGCTTCCTCATTTAACATTTCCTTACAAAATGTCTTCGGATTCTTGCAAGTGCTTCATTATTGACTTAAGCAACATTTTGGGAGATTTTCCTAGAAGATGTGTATAGGACTAGAACAAGCCTTTTGCTCTGCTTAAATTGAAAAGGGAGTTTTCTTTTAATGAAGATAGGAAGCTATTTTTCCAATGACTGCACTTGCAGCTTCCTTTTTGCTTCGGATCTGCAGCTGCACTTCGTATGCAAAGGCGTATAGACTAAATGCCCGTATCCCCCTTTAGTCAAAAACCTATTTGAAATGGGAGAAGCTAATGCGTAAAACACTGTATCACTGGTAATGTCAGCCTGACTAAGAGGTTTGCATCACTGATGGAGAAGCCAGCAGAAACATGCACAGCAGGGTGGAAATTAAAATGTCTCCCCCCTCCCCCCCCCACCCCTAGGGGCATAAGAGTATTAAAAAGTCTGCATTTGGGGTTTGAAATAAAGCACATGAATTAAAATGCAGCGCGAAACTGTGTGCACAGCTGCAATCCTCAAGGGCCAGTGCATCTTCTGGGTTTCTTTTCACCTGAGCTCTTAATTATTTTCTTAATTGGACCAGTCTAATCCTTTCCCCAGATTCTGAGCTTTTGATCATTTGCAGAAGTCTTTAAATTGTACGTGCCGGTGTCCCTTGGAGGGCTGAAGTTGTACACCCCTCTCTCAGGAAAAACATGGCAGAGAGAAGGTATTAAGATTATGAGATAACTAGCACCAGGGGATTAACACCGCAGACCATGTATTTTATCTCAATGCGACTTACTGTTTTGAAGGTAGTCAGAGCATCACTTTATCAGTCAGGTATGCACTGCAGAATAATCCGAATTTAGTTTTTTGGAAGTGGGTCAAAAAAGGAAGAAGCAACTTCCACTGCTAGCATCATGTCTTTACATGAAGTTACATTTAAGTTCTGTTTTAGAAATATGATATGGCTTAGGTTCTGTTTAAAAATACTGCTTTTTAACTTAAAGGAATTAGGCATGTCTAAAACTAAATGTCACACTAATGTCCTACTTATGCGCATATCTTAAATTCTTTGTTCAACAATCTTAAGTGGTTGTTAATCATCTACCTTGTTTAGGCGTTCAGCATACTATGCGTTTAGCAAAGGGGATGGGTTAATATGTAGTTTGCTCATCCCTGGATTAACTTAATATCTTAAAATGAAAAAGAGATGTATGGATTTTCTTTAGTGTCATTTCAGGGAATTATTACAGTGCGGCTGTGATAAATGTTTTAGGTCTTTCATATCCCAAGAACTAATTCTTGATAATGCCCAGTGATTTATGTGAAACAGTTTTATATTTTCTACAGTTTTGTATATTCTCTTGTGTGGCGCTGTGAAGAATAGGACAAAACTAACCTATTGAGTCATAACCACTCTGTAACCATCAGTACTACAACACTGTAGTCTCCATACCATCTGTAGTGATTCACCTTAACTTTTCACAAGAATGGCTGCCTCAGTTTTTACAACATCACACATTTCAAACTGTGTTCATGAGCACTCATATGAGAGCAGATGTCGATTTTCTTTTGGTATTTTATTGCATTTTGCACTTGGATAATTAGTATTGTTAAAATTTAGTTTTCAGCTGTTGCAGTTTAAACTGTTGGGGAAACTGCATAACACTGGACATGCCTTCTGCTGCCAAGTGTAAGAGAAAGGGAAGAAATAAAGATGACAGACTGGGCAGTTTTCAGCAAAGGGACTCTAAACAGGATATTTTTAACAATAAAGCAAAGATCTGTAGAAACTTGCTTGTTGATAATGCCGGTTTAAAACGGTACTAGTGGGGTAGTTTTATATTTTTTTCACAGCTCTACACATTCTTTTACTCTTAAAATTCCTGACCACTATGTGAAAAATTAAAATTCAACCGATAAGTCGTCAATGTTTATTGGCCATATACAATTTCTTGTATTTGGAATTTGTCTTTTCACAAACCCCAGCTTGCTCTCCATGAGACACACAGACAGGGAGAGAAGTTTGGGGTCAGAGCGCAGGGTCAGCCATTTATACAGCGCCCTGGAACAGTTGGGGTTAAGGGCCTTGCTCAGGGGCCCGATGGAGTAGGATTTCTCCGACGGTCACGGGATACGAACCGGCAATCCCCCAGCCACAGGCTTAGATCCTTAGCCACAGAGCCACCGCACCGCCCATCTCCTTTGCTAAACGCAAAGTATGCTGAAAGCCTAAACGAGGTAGATAACAACCACTTAAGATTGTTTAACAAAATTTAAGATATGTGCATAAAGGACATTAGTGTGACACTTTTATTTAGTTTTAGACATACCTAATACGTTTAAGTTAAAAAGCAGTTTTTTTAAATAGAACCTAAGCCATATAATGTTTCTAAAACAGATCTTAAATGTAAATTCATGTAAAGACATGATGCTAGCAATGGAAGTAGCTTCTTTGTTTTTTGACAGACTTCCAAAAAACAAAATTTTTAGGGGCGGTGGGTTTAAATTTAAACTAAATGGGTTTATACATAAACTCATTGCCTCATACAAATATATTCTGTGGCTGCACTATCGTGAACCTTGTGTAGACTGCACTGTAATTTTTGTCCTTATTTCTTATGAAAGATGTCTACAGGGAATTCTCTTGCACAGAGGCTTATGAGAAGGTCATGTGCCAGGTATTAATGTTTAATATGAATATAATAATCTGCTTCAGTGCATTGATTGTTAGTAGAAAAAATGTGAAGGATTGTATTGATTTCTTTTGTCTAGTGTTTTTTTTTCTTGGAATAAATGCAACTTTCACAAGCATATACCCACATTCTCTGAAACTACCAGTAGGCTAAAACCCTCTAGGCTCAAGCCTCTGTACCACATATCAGGATAATAAAATCCTGTAGACGTGCTTCGCTGATATTCACTTATTCACATGCTGCTGGGTGCGTAGGGCGTTACAGTAGAGTTAGGAGGGAGAGGATGGAATGATGCATCTCTCACCGAGAGACAGGTTCCTTACAAGTGAAACGTGTTTCTCCCAAGAAGATTCTAGACAACTAATGCCCTGCTTGCCGAGGTAGAGCTCTTCCAAGTGTGCGTCACTGCTTGGATAATGTTTTTCTTCACGTTTTCAATTGTTGAATTCATTTGGCAACAAGTATTATTGTTCCATTTTTCCTTTGCTCTTCATCAGTGTCGCAAACCTGACATGACAGTGGCTTGCAGATTACAGTGAAGCCATGACAATGACCAACGCATTGTTGTGAGACTTGCTAATTTGGTATTATGATACAGTTGTCAGCACCAGGTTTTTTTTTTAACTTTAATGATGGGACTCTTGAGGGGTTTTAGCTACAGTTTTTGCCTTTATTCATTTTTCAGAGGTAGACTTGTTGGGGAAAAAGAGATCAGCTAGACTTTACCTCAGCAAGCTTTGTTGTGTGAGAGTGGCTCACGAGGTAATTTCGGATGACTTTAGAGTTAGTTTGTTGAGACTTTGGGAATCATAGATTTTTACCCTTCTTTTTGGATTCCAGTTCTCAGATTTATCAGAACCAACCAACATGTTTTACCTTACCTTCACTTATAAATGTTCCTTAAGATAATAACAGTATCATGTTTTAGGGGAAAGAAAATCTCCAGTTTTTTTTATAATTAAAGTAAATTTTGGAATGAAGGCCTGGTTTTCTTTTTATGAAAAAGAAATGATAGAAATATGACCTTAAAGTTTTTCTCTTCTGAATGTAGTTTTTTCAGATTGATTTAGTGATGTTTTGAATTAATCTCAGATCCATTATTGAAATCTATTCCAAATAAATGCTAGCATTTTAATGCAACAATTGGCACTATTTCCAAGCACTACGATAATAGAGTAAAAAAAAAATTCCCTAAAACCTATATAATGCTGAGATTCTGTTGACTAAGTACATTTAGAATTCTGTACACTTTGATGCAAGATGTCGAGTGAAATATGTTTTTTTTTAAATTTGAAGATCTTCATGTACTTGGGTAGTATGACTTTTATTTGCACACTTGACTCCCTCCATCTTTTTGAATTTGTGCAACAAAAGTAACAAGGCAAAGAGCCACCATAGCCAGTAAAAATATTTTAAGCTTGCCTTGCGTGGGGAAAATGGCTCTCTTTTGGTATAGTTCTTCACCTGCAATGCTGACTCAATTATTTTGTCGTCATCGCTGTTGAATTAGGTGTTTTTGTGCGTTGGTTTAGGTTTGTGTTGCTGCAGTCCCTTTTGGCTTCATCTGTCAGGAGTGTTCTTCCTTTCTTCTTTCAGGCTAGAGCGAACATTTAATGTCTTTGGGTTTGTGGAAGGCACTGTGACGGCAGTATGTCATATTCCTTACTCTTAGCAGCAGCTATTTCTAAAACAATGTGTTTGGCCTTAAGCCAGGATTTATACTTGTGAAAGGGCCTAAAACAAATATTCCTGAAAGCCCTTTTCATGTTGCACAAAACATAAATACCCTACAGTGTGCAGCTGTGCAGAACTTTGCATTTCTGTTTCAAATGCTGTGTACCCCAGATAGCTATGGCTCTTCCATATTCTGAAACAGGGATGACATGGGTTTGAAAGACACGTCCGCGGGTTGTGAAGATCACAGCAGTTTACCAGGATTGTGGAGGAAACCGAGAAGGCCTGTGAAACCTGACGTCAAGAACAGCTTCCAGGCTGTTCTCCAGGCGCTTCGTATTAATCTCTGAATGAGTGTTTACTACGTAGTGTCGTGCTGAGGTTTAGTCGCGTTTGAAGTGAACAGTGAATTTCTCAGAGGAACCTAGAAGGCCCTGAAGATTTTTTCAAACTTTCCCTCAGTAAAGCCCTGAGGCCTCCATGCCATGAGCTTCAACTATTAGCAGAAGTGCCCTCAGGAGATATGATTATTATTATTATTTAGGTGATTTAACTGTAGAAATGCTCATGTTTATAATTATTAACATATGATCTATAGGGGCTTTTGCATGAAAACAGTTCTGAACAGTCGTGGAAATGCAATACACATAATGGAAGTGAAATGAAAGAAAAAGGCAAAGTCAAGTGACAAATAATGTTTTAAATTGACAAATATGTTTTCCGCTAGAAGCTTTAATAAAGAAACCGTCTGCACTGAAGAGGCCAATAAGAAGCAGTCAACAGCGGTTGCACTGACAGCTATCTTACTGGGGCGATTGGCTCCGTCAGAGCCAGGATCAGGTAGCAGTGATCTTAACCAGCCTGGGGCCAATTCAAAGATGTAGCAATGCAAAAATGGCAGGTCAAATAGCCAGCCAATCTCGGCAGTACCAAGTTTGCATCCACTTTCTCATGTAGCCATGTTTTGTTTTGCCTTTCTTTACATCTGGTCTAACTCTGGCATGCAGGAATTGTTTATGACATTAGCTCTTGGAAGGCTGATATTAGGCCCAACTTGCCAAAAAACAACAGGTGGTGTTGTCTTCTCTGAGATTTAGATGAGTAGGGTGACCAGTAATTTTGTTTTTCATCTGAAATGCAGCAGGAAAGTGAGTCTTTGAGAAGCTATTAGACTCGATTTTCAGGTCTGTTCTCTGGAGCATATGATCTCTAGCCCCCCCGAAAGTGTATAACCCAGATTTCTGTAACTCTTTATGCCTTTATATGGAGGTATACACCCACGCATGTTTTAATTTGCAAGAGCTACTTTTAAGATAAAGTGCCACAGGTCTAACTGTAACAAACTGCACATTAAAAAAATAATGTTCCAGTGTTCAGATAAATTCAGTATAATGTATATTATAGTGTAATGCTTCATGATATGTCCAGTATGTCTTTGGACTGTGGAAGGAAACTGTCATAAAGATGGTTAGAAAATACAAACTCTACACAAAAAGCATCCCCGGAACTGAACCCAGTGCTATGAGGCTGCAGCCACTGTGCTGCCCTAGACTATGTACATGAATATATGTTTATAGATGGATTGTATAACACATAATGTGTCAACTCATTTAATACAATATCTCTTTTTTTTAAATACTACTGTGGTGTAAAAATGGTAGATTCTTTCTTATTCTGGGCATTCACAATTAAAAAAAAAACCCTAACCTCGATTAGGCCTGAAAGCATAGTACATCCTTGCAAAAAGCCACAGATTTATCATACCCTAATTTAAAACAGGAAAACACTGACATTCTGCCTTTACAGCCTGCGTGCATCTAAAAAATGTTGGTATCAGTATGCAGAATCACGCACAATTTCTTTGGATACCCTGGTCTTGCATTATTCATTACAGCACCATGCTATATTTATTTTGTGACAGGTTCCATCAGCTTATATGCACCACTATCAGCGTTTCTCAGAGGGGGGTGCTATCATTAACCTGCTTTGGTGTTCATTCACAGTGACACCGTTTCTCAACATTAACTACATGTGGCACTCCAACACCATCCTCGACCACGTGGTGTGTGGTGGTGCCAAGTCAGGTTTCATTGACATAAACTTTATTTTTTGCACTTTTTTTTTCTCCTGTTGCACTGCTAATCCGGCTGGGAGGATGAAATGCCTTGAAGATAATGCATAATAATAATTAGTTCTCGGTAGTATTAAATACATTTTCAATACTAGAGCAAGTCTAGCCTCTGTTTACTGATCATCGGAGGTACTTAATATGGTGGCACAGAGTCGTGGGTTGGGCTTAAGACATTCACGTCGATGGATCACATGGTACCAGTATTTTTAGTACTCTTTGTGTTGAGCATTTGCTGCGTGACTGAAGTTAAAACCGCCACGGTCATTTCCATTTTATTTCTGTGATATAATGAACTACCCCAGCATGAATTCTGTAAATTGCCGTTTATTCAGGAATGTTCTAGTTCCATTACCTTTTGGAGTTTTTAACAGAAATGATTTTCTTTACAACAGAAATTCTGTCCTTAAGCTAATGTATAACAATGCATGCACATGCATACCTGTTTAAAGGAGATTGCAGTGCAAAAATATCCATAGTAGTGCTTTCTTTTTTTTCTATATGGTTCGTATAAATGGGTTGCTTGAGAATATTCCTAAAACCCTGCGTTTGGTCATTTCTGACGTTTCAGTGCCAGGGTACAGATTTAAGGGCTTTTAAGCTCACATCCACTTTAATCTTCAAGCTGTCCAGTTTGTCCCTTCTTACAGGTTGTTTTTTTTGCCTGTAGCTTACTAGGTGCATTGCTTTTGCCATGTTGCGTTTTGTTTTATAGATAGGGCCTGCAGTACTGCCCTGATGCTGTGTGAGAATAAAGCCAGGCAACAGTTTAAATTAGCTCCACTACAAGTGGCTTGGGCACCTTTCAGTGCTGCAGGTGCTCAGTGCTGCAGGTGCTTAATAAGTGCATTGTACATTATGCCTTCGACAGACAAGGCAAGGGAAGAAAGGTACTTTCTGCAGCTGTGGACAGCACTTACCGCAAGGCTTGGAGAACTGACAAACGGGTGTATCAGGTTTTGCTATGTTGGTCCACAGAGGCTCCAATAAAGGTTTTGACACACTAGGCATCTCATTTTAGATGAGAATTATCGGTGACATTCAAAGACAGGCCGGAAAAGAAGCAAAACAATAAGGAATGATCACTGTTTAATTTGGTTTGTGTGACGTTTTTCAAATTGCATGTGTATTTGTATTACATGTCTGCTTTTCCCATGAACTAGTCCAAGGATCTTTATAACAAAGAGTTTGGTCATTCACGTGTGGTCTTAGGTCTGTTTCTGAACTAGCAGTATGTAATGTGCTGGGTTTTCCTTTCATTTTTCTTCTTGTTACATGTATCAATATTGATAAAGACAAGAGGCACTCATTTAATATATGTCAAAGGTTAATTTATTCTCAACATATCTCTTAAGAGTCCAGTAGTACGCCTTCCACTGCATCGACAGCCAAGTGAGAAACCTGACATGTTAGTACACAAAGGCTTTGTCAAGTGGAAAGAAGCAGCATCGTCTGAACACTTCATCAGAGTGTAATGGCAGTATTCTGCCACGAAGTCAGTTTTTTAATTCTGTCACAGAAAAATCCAGCTAAGGGGCATTGTTTTTCTCATCTTGGTTGGGTTCCCATCTCAAGTTGGCATCCATTGGTTGTTTTAATTAGTTTTTCTAATTACGTTCAAGATCAGTACACAGATGAAGCTACACTTTTTTTTAAATACAGGATCGACGTGAAAATGTGCGTCTTAATCAAATCCTTTCCAGGAGTGTTCTGCCACTAACAGACTGCTGTGCCCCAGTTTTGTGTTTACCTAGAAATCAATCAGTGCCTGTGAAAGCTATGCAGTTGTAAAGCCAGTCTGCATCTCTGAATTATAAAAAAACAAGCCTTCACAGTTCATACCACAGACATGGCTCATTTTCTGCTCTGGTTGAGCCTAATCCATGTAAAAACACAAGCAGAGATGATGGCTTTTCCCCCCTCATATCTACTACAACAGGAATAATCAAAGAGGTGACCGGTAATAAGCGGACTGATATTCTAAGCATGAGTTGCTTCAGCATATGCCAATATTTTCAACCTCTTCATCAACAATCTGTGCTGGAACTGCCATTCTGTCAGTTGTATTGACCCTGAACATTGGGGATGTTCTGAATTTCGAATCTTTGTTTTGCATCGGATGTTAGGCCTGCTGTCTGTACAGAACAGATGGCTGGACTTCACTGATTGACAGCTTTATTTGACAAGGTTGAGCAGATTGGGTGCCGTTTTTGCTGTGGAACATTCAAAAGAAAGTACGTGTACTTTTGAAATTTTCTTAAACCATAAGAAAAACTGGATCAAAATGACCTGCTCTCCCCCCTTTTGGCTTGTTAGCAAGCATAATGTTTAAATGTGAGAACTGTGATGGAGACGAACTTTTCCAGTATTTAACTGAAGCATGTTTCTTATGTTCTTTGCACTTAATCAGAATTCTCTGTGAGTGTTCAATAATTTTGGCAAGTATTTTTCAGAATACCTGTGATTAATGTTTTAAATGCGTGCTATGCTTACATTTATGCAGACGTCGAAGTAAAAGGATGTCTGAGAAAAGGATAGTTGTTGTCTCATTAGGTTTGAAAACATTTCTTTATAGACCAGGAGTTATTCTGTTCTGGATGGTCTAGTTCTTTTCAGGTCTCCCCACTATGAAAACTGGGAAAAGCACACTGAAATGTGCTCATTGCAAAACTGCAAGCAGTACTGCATGGTAAGAAATTTGCAGTAAACAGCCCAAAAATTGGCTATAATGCCAGCACAACGAATTATTGAGTGAGAATGTTAGTTAGATTTGCTTTTCTTGAGTTAATGGTGTTCCCAGGCCTTTCTGGGGCACCTCAGAGGACTCAGTGCTGGAACTGCTTATGGCAAGTTAGACTGCTAAGCCCTTCTTCTAATATACCCTGCCCTCCAGCATGAATAAAATACACGTTGGCAGACCATGGAGCTTTATTTGAAGAAATCTGGAAGAAAATGTGCAGTAGGAAACCCAAGTAATGAAGCACAAATCAATCTGCAATCTGTAATTCCAGGACGAACGTTTGGCGGGTTTATGATTGAAAGTCTTGACAAAAGCAAATTTTAATTAAGCTGCTTTTATATGTTGAAGTTTTTGTTCCTTTATTGTGGAAAATCACACACACATTTTTCTCTGAGCATGATGTGTAGTAACATTTGTGTTCTGTGAACAGTGTTAGTGAAGTTTTCAGATTACAGCTGAGGTCATTACTGCTTATTCACAGGGGCTCCATAGCTGAGTAATGATGATGCGATACTGTATACACGATGGACTTCCACACTTTTTCATATTTAATATGGGCTGGGATGTAAAGTGTTTTCAGAAGCAGGTTACATTATTTAAGGAGCATGCACTGTTTAGAAAACTGTTTAGTTTACCTTCTACACAAAAATAAAATAAGCAAAATGCAGATTTCCCATCTGGAGAAAAGTTTTGATTTCAGACTGTTTAGAAAGTTCTGGTTTTGTTCTCGTGCGAAGCAGTCATTTCTCATTGGCCGACTCAGACCATGTACGTTTTTTGGTGTTCGAATCCAGCGGAAAGTTCTTCGCTTGTTTCTCTTCGCAGTGCTGTTTTTCTTTCTCCTTCACTTGCTCCTGACACCAATGTGTAAAAGCGCAGTTTGGGAGAAGCTGCACAGCAGACAGAAGTACTGAAGAGGCAGATAATTCCCAGGAGCTAGGACAGAGAAGAAATCCATAATGTAGAGTGCTTATTGAAGTCGGCATATTAATCTCCTGTCCCTCCGTCCTATCGAAGTATTTCCAATTTAAAGCAGGCTCTACGAAGGCGAGCCTGGCTTCACTGTGCAATTGGGTTGGTGTGTATGAGAGGGAGGTTCAAGGTTCAAGGCAAGAAGCAAAAATCCCCTGAACAGTTTAGCCTCAACTGTAACCACTAGCTGTACCGGTTACCCTCCGCCTATAGAGAATGAGGCTGGCAAAAAACGTATTTTAATTATTATCATTATTCCTTACACTTGGATATGAGCCTTTTCTGGACACTCCACTCAAAGCACTTTATGGGTAATGGGGACTCCCCTCCACCACCACCACCAATGTGTTGCCCCCACTTGGATGATACTACAGCACCCAGAGTGCACCAGTACGTTCCCCCTCACACCAGCTGTGAGTAGGGAGGAGAACAGAGTAATGATGCCAGTTCATGAATTAGGAGGCCATGACTCGTAAAGGCCAGGGGTACTTTTTTTAAAATGGAGTACGGTCAGGGTTAGATGAGTTTCCAAAGCCTAATCTGTGATTCAGGACACAGAACACTATACAGTTCAACAGAAAGTTGTTCTGTAGTCTCTGTCTACTGTTTAAATCTACGTAAACAAAACGTAACTGTTAAGATGTGGTCCAGCTTTGAGGAACAGCTCACAGAACTCACTGCTCTTTGTCTTTTGTTAAAAAAAAACAAGGGGGATTTTGCTACTAAGCACAAAAGTTGAAAATGAAAAAATAAGCCTGTGAAGCTCAAAAA
Organism: Atractosteus spatula; assembly: GCF_055471065.1. Taxonomy (NCBI): domain Eukaryota; kingdom Metazoa; phylum Chordata; class Actinopteri; order Semionotiformes; family Lepisosteidae; genus Atractosteus; species Atractosteus spatula. Next base: position 5,838,629 of record NC_142717.1, read on the forward strand.
CTCTCTCCTTTGCAGTAATATAGGAGCTGGCATCACACTGTACTCCTTGATGTTCACCAGTATTGGCACTAGGGGGCAGAAGTAACTCACTAGTGACTAGAGAAACCTTTGGTGGTGTTATTGCTGTGTAATACAGACAGAAAGATAAATTGATTCTGACTTTGCTTTAAGTACACCAGCCCTGTTGTAGCGGTTATTTTTGGACATTGCAAAACAACAGATTTTCTCCCCCTCCTGTGTCAGTACAGCATTTAGGAGATGAATTTAGCTCAGATGATGCGTGTTTCTATTTTACACTGTCCTTCCTCCTACAGTCTAGGCTTCTATCCAGGACTGTTGCTTTATACATATCCAGGATGCTTGTGTCATCTCCAATAGGAAGGGAGCACCCAAAAGGTGGGCAGCGAGGGTTGGTGCATTAATTAAAAAGCGCTTTTGCCCTTAGGAGTGATTCAGCATATGTGCTTAGTAATCTTAAAGAGTACAAAAGCATAAAATTGTAGCTGACAACATTAACATTAACTAGTTATTCAAAGTTACTGCTCAGACACACCCAGTACCTTTGATTGATAAAAGTACCTTGTGCTGCACATCTCCATTTTGAAATAAAAAAAAACTTTGTGTGGTAACTTGTGCATTGAATTTGTTTGTGGTTGTTTAGCTCAGAATTTTAAATGTGGCTTCTATGGCTTTTTTCCTTCTGCACCTCAGAGAAAAGCAATACTGTGCAGTTTCTTGTGTCTCTCCTTCTAAGCTTTGAAATAATTCATACAATTGATACAGATTTTTTTGGATAAGAACATGCGTAGGGAAGCATAAAATCTCATTTTTTTTAGGAGCATGGTATATTCTTATTCGTAATGTCAATTCATGGTAAATATTCCACTGTGTCATATGTCACTATTTTCCCTTTTCTGGGCCATGAGAAAACTTGCAAGAAAAGGATGTTTACTGTACTGTATGACAACCCCAGAGCAATGGATGATGACTTCTTTAGAACAAAAGATGATGACTTCTTTAGAACAAAAGATGATGACTTCTTTTTTTTCACAAATCCAAACTATTGCTAGATGATGACAACAACAACAACAAAAAACAGTGGTAGATTTCCTTTCGTGTGTGGTTGTAAGTTTTTTTTTATAATAATGCAGCTATATTATATTTTTTATAATATAGCTGCATTTGTAGTTAGATACTTGGTCCCCGTGTTTTTTTGCAGGACAGTATGACTACCCATACTACCCATACTACCCAGCTCGGGGCTCTGATAAAATGAGCAAATAGGAGAAGCCTGGGAATGAATTCGGCTAAGATTGTTGAAAAAGACACTATGGTTAATTGTGTAGCAGAAATGATAACATCATAAAAAGAAAACTGCTTCTGACTAGTTATGTCGAAACTATTTCCTGAAACCTCCTGGCAGGGATTCGTTTTAATCAGGCTGTATCCTATGTCGTGGGCAGATTTGAAATTCTTATTTGGCAAAAGTTTGTTTTTGGCTAAAAAGCTAGTGTGCGATACATGATAGAAATGGAGTGCAGTGACCCATTTGGTCTAAGTGGTCCGTATTTTTTAACATTTTTTGCCCATTAAACAGAGAGACTCTTCCTCCAAGAGTATGATTGATTTAAGATTAGTGGCCACTTATTAAATGCCTAGTGTCAGGACCTAAAACTTAACTCTAGGTGGACATAGTAAAAAAAATAATAAGAGTCACAGTTCACACTTCGAACTTTATCTCTTTGATTGCGGTTACTTTTTCCTTTCTATCACCCTGTGAATTACATACTCACAGTCTGTCGTTTTTGCTTTCAGCTCTTGGGAGTATTCCAGCTTTAAACACAACTTCTGGTTGATGCCATTAACAAAGTATGCACGAGACTTCATTGGTGTGGTTCTTTCATAAACCCAAAGCACATTGGTTTCGATTTCTCCCCTGCTGTCATCTGCCGAGAATGTTACCCGAATGGACCTTGATGTTAGGAGGGTACGTAGGCCTAGATCTGGGGCTACAATCCTCAGCCCTTCAGGACAACATTCTGTCTTCCAGACAGACTTTCAGCGGGTTAGCTTATATTATTTTATTTTTTTTGTACTCGTCGAGTCCTTCTCCAGACGTAACAGTTATGTGGCATAGTGAGAGACTGGAAATCCACAGGGTGTCTACACATTGCTTTGATTCCTAATGTTTTATTTGTGAACAAGCTGCAAAACAGCGTCAGGTTAGGGTGAAATTTCAGTCCTTTCATGTTGCTAAACACACAAGGCTGAAACTGGCAGCGCAGAGTTCCCTCTCCGATTGATCCCCTGGACACCTCGGTGAAGTGTTTGTTGTGTGAAATAAGATGCAAGGGCTGAATTAATTCCATAGCTGTGCCTGTTTCAGTCATTGGTTGCTGCAAAATAAAAACAAACATGGGGGTAATTGGAGCATTGCGACTTCCTTTCTGATGGTGTTTCTTGGTTTTACACTTTTGCTGTGAGCGTTTTTGACAGAGATGATTTACTTAAAGGACAGACTAAAGTCTACTATTTATAGTAGGGCGTTTCATTTTTTTCGCATCACCTTAAACATCCCACTTTGTTGTTAGGCTGGAAACAGTGGGTGGAAAGATGAAATGGCAGATTTAATCACTGTACGGTCTTCATTGTGAAGGCGTGAGTTTTCTTTTTGTTAGGTGATTACCAATGGCTGTTTATCATTCATGGTGAGTATTCAATAAGTAGAGGATTACACAGATAATGTCGAGAGTTGTGTGGGATGATACACAAGCAAAACTGTAGGGATCCTGGGGAAACTCTTCTCTTGGCAGTAGCCTTTTCCCTCGTAGCTGTATGTAATCTTCTTCTACATGCTTCGTCATCTGATGCGATGTGGTTTCTGTTCAATGAAAAGCCTGTGAGAAGCTTATCAAGCTCTTACCCTGGCATTCAGAATGTCACGTTTTGTCCTCACCTTTTAAAGAAACTCCGATTTAGATCAAGAATTGTTTTCTAAATTAATTTCAAGCCCCTTTGGAGCAGCTGGAAAAGAATAATGTCTGTAAAAAGCTCTATAGATCAGTCGGTTTATAGTCAAGATTTATAAGTTACCACACATCCATGTGTTACCCTCACTGACTCAGACACTGTTTAGTCTTTTATATAACGTTTTATTAAAAAGGCACCTGGCGAGTACAGGAACAGATTGCTGTATGAAAGTCTGCAATGAGATTAGAAAAACCCCCAGGCTTGGCTCAAACCCAAAGCAGTGCTCTTCTTGCTCTCCTCTGTGAGGCGACAGAGACCACGTTACGTTTCTAGCCTGTAATCTACCATACGTTGGTCTAGAATCTATATATTTTGTGTTTCTATTTAGATTTAAATCGTTTGCAAACATCTACTAACACACCCACACATCCATGGCATGCACTTAATATAGAAGGTAAGAATATGTGTTTCTCCGTTTTTAGACCAGTAGGCTTGTTTCTTTTAGCACCGTCTTCAAGCTCCTGGTTTACAAATTAGTGTAGGAGCCATTCCTTGTGTAATGACTCTTAATAATGTTTTTCCATTCCCCCTGGAGCAATGTCTCTGCTTCTGTTATGGCTTTCCCCCCCCTCTCTTTCTGCCTAACCAAGGCTGCCGTGGAATTGCCCAGATTACAAAGCTCCTGCAAATGTGCTCACTTTCTGTGTTGTAAAAAGGCAAGACAATGTGTAATAGCAGTACTCATCCATCAGATTTATTGCACTCCCTCTAATGCGATTAGAAAAGTGCCACTGAAGCTCTATTAAAAGGCAGAGAATTAAGTGAAAGAGACAAAATGGTTTGCGTCCATTTTCCAGGGTGCTTTTGCAAGAGTGCATCTTCAGTGTTGTGTAAAAAAAACTGATTCTGCTGTGAACTATGAACTGTTGAAGGGAAAATAAAGCTCTTTTTTCTGTGGCTGTTGTGCGTCCTACACATCATTAGTAATTCAATTGGTGACCTTTGCTCAGTTACAGATGTACACTTGACTCTCTAACTAGTTGCATAATTTCATAAATAGTTGAAGTAGGTAGCTGTGTCAGCATGCGTAGCTGCAAAGGAACATGTAAAGGTTTATTCCAGGCTGAACAGAGAAGAATGGAAATAAAACATTTCAGCTGTGGAGCCTTCTTCGGGTGCGACCCACCCACCGAAGAAGGCTCCACAGCCGAAAACTCGTTTCCTTTCTGCTCTTTTCAGCAGGGAATAAACCTTAGGTAACTTTAGAAATGTTACATGTGATCTGTAAAGTGTTACTTGAATAAATCTTGATTTTACTATTATCAACACTAACAAGTGATGGTAAAATCAGGATTTATTCAAGAAACATTTTAGCAATATTAGTTAGAACAGCTTTACCCCACGCTGCGTATCACGCAAAATATCATTTTAGATTTCTTAGAACCAGTGTTTTCGTGTTTAGTAGTCTTTCATCAGAGAAGTTTTATAGTGAAAATGAAATACATTGCCTGACTCCAGCAAGCTTTGGATAAGATTGTTCAGGTGCGTGGATGAATTATTTTTAAAGATAGATAGTTTTAACAGAACTTGTCTCACAAGCAGTTTTGGAACATTACTTTTTATGTCGTACTGTGTTTTTTTTTTCAGGAAAAATGGGATTGCCTCTGAATGGTTTTGCTTTCATTTCCTCTGAAATACAATAATTAAATTTACTGCCGTGTCTTTTTCATAAAACATGATTGAAGTCGCATTTCTTTTAATTAAACTTGAAGTTGGTCCATTTTGATCATTTAACTTGGTTCGCAAGGATAACTAATTTTACACTGAAAGTTCCCATTATACCTCTTAAATGATGATGACTTGATTAGTGATAAAACTGGGTTAATTTTTAAATGTACATTTTTAATGCAGCTTTTTTTGTGCACAATCCAAAGTGTGATCTACGTATCCAAAAAATGATTTTATCATTTCCTAATAAGGTCTGAAGTTATATGTGGTAACTACTGTATACTCAGCTTAAAGATGTTTCTTTTAAAAAGTAATAAACTCTGTCTTAGGTAAAAAAGGATCATGAAAAACAAAAGTTGGAGTGTGAGAGTGAACACAATGATTTAGTAGGGAAATTTCTAGGACGTACTAAAGCTGAAGTTAGAAACAAAACAGCCTTTTTTATCTTGGTCTCTAAGGATATTGTACTGGTTGTTTTGCCACAGCTGAGGATGATTACTTATTAAGTAGGTTGTGAACAAAACCTTATATGAGGCATCTCCAGTCCTGCTTCTGCAGAGCTCCCCTCCATCACGTTTTATGGGTTACCATTAAATCATCGTTCTCCAAAGACTTGGGAAAATGTACTTGTGATCAGTTGCAGGTGATTTTTTTAAATGAAATGTATAAATCATTAGGAACAAAATAAACTTCAGCCCCTGGGGAGAAGAATTCCAGCAGTTTAACAAATTACTTGCTTAATTGATCAATAACTTGCATTTCACATCTTGGGGAAAAAATGAGTGATTCAGCATTACCAATAAAATTTACTGGCTTGGGGATTTTTAGGAACATGTTAGTCGACCCCTACTTTATATGTTGGTTGTTTAGCAGCAGGTGCAAATATGTTGAAAATGCACAGTAATCTGAGGAAATTGACTGATATCTGATGAGAAATGTCATGAGTCTCCACAAATCCTGCAAGAACTGTTACGTTTTGAGAAAGCACAGAAAATGTTTTGTGTTTTTGAGGAATACAACACACATTGTTCAGAAATGTGATACACCCATCATTTTAAAATGTTACTGGTTTTAACAAAACATGGTATGCCCCCTACATACATCTAAACTTTAAGAAGCAAAGTTAAAATCAGAACAATTCTCATATTTTGCAATGTGCTCATCAACCATATTTTTCTAACTGAAAGGAAAATCCAAGTTAGAGTAATACAGCTGAGTAAATTCAATAAACGTGCAAAATATATTTTTCAACAATATTGCAGCCTGCTTTTCTACAAAATGACAGAAAACTCCCTCATAAAAATCACATAACAGTACCCTTTTGTGTTTGTACAGTAAAAGAATTCAACACTACAGATCTGGTAAAGAATACCCATTAATTGAATCTATGTAACTGTGTTAGAATAAAACCTAACTGGTTTTATTCTTTGCTTTACTGGCATATGTTATTTGCGAATATTACATGTTAACTGAAAATGTCACCATTGTGTGCTTATGCACATACACAAGACACTGAATTCTACAGCCCTGCAAATTCCTATCACAGATTTTGACTGCCTCTAGTCATGGGGTAGGAATGTACAATGAATAAACACAAAACTCAAGGGGTTTAACAGAGTCCAAGATACATATATGAAAAACTCATTAAGAGGGATAAAAAGCAACATTGGCATTTTATACATTTTTATTTTACAAGTCGGTATTAATATGATTTTAATGAAATGGAATGGCTACACCATTAGCCCTGGCGAATTGAGGCTTTAAGGTTGTAGGGCTTATATCCTTACGGCCTTTCAACAAGTTATTTTTTCAGGATGAAAAAAAATAAATATGAAAACACGCAAAATGAAAGGGGCCACAAATAAGGAATGTGAGCTCACATTTAGGGGTGACAAAAGGAAGAGGGGGCTACGTTGAACAGGTTTTGAAGACCAGAAAAGGCGCTGTTAATGTTTTCACCAATCAAATGAAACGTAGATGTACCTTTCTGAAGTTTCTATAGGTGCAGTTTCTACAAGCGAATACAACCGAGTATGATTTAAGGTTATCTCAGCCTCCTCTCACTTGGTGATAAACTTTTTCTAGCTGTATTTAGATCCACCCGCAAAAGATGTGCCTGAAGTGTAACATCAAGTTGAGAATCATCTTTGAGAAGAAGTAGGGGGTTCAGCAGCAGTCACACTGTCACATTCGCCAAAGCATTAGTCATAAACTCAGAAGCACTCTGTTGCAGAACAGTCCCAAAATGTGTAAGTAGATACAATATTCACCCTCGGTGCATCTCTGACAGAGGGTCAGAGAGCAGTCATCATCTGGAATGGCCTGTGTAATGTTACATATCGATATTTATAGGCTACCTGATTGCAGGCACAAATGACCTGTTGTGCTTTTTTTTTAAAAGAAGGGGAGAGTATTACCAGAGGCTGCACTGTCAATCAAGAGCTCTGTACTCCATATAAAAGTGATTGGAAGGGGCCTGATTGAAGGCAAGAGAATAAAGACCTGTAGAAATTCTATACTACTTTTTTGTGTCTGAAATTTAGTACATGACTTTTTTTTCCGTCCATCTTTCTAACTGCTTTATCCAGGACAGGGTTGCAGGGGAGCCGGAGCCTATCCTGACAAGCAAGGTGTTCAAGGTGGGATACACTCTGCGTCTGTGTGGTGCCAGTTGATTACAGGTCACACACAGCCGCACATACCAGAGCCAGCTTTCCCAGAAGCCAATTGGCCAGTATGTCTTTGGACTCTGAGAGGAAACCAGAGCACCTGAAGGAAAACCAACTGGTGAAAATACTCCCCACAGATAGCAGGAATTGAACCCAGGGCCCCAGCTCTGCGAGGCAGCAAAGCTAACTACTGGTGCCACCTTGCTTCTCTACTGGCTTTTAATTTTTTCTTTAAAAAAAAAGTTTCGGGGGTGTGAGGGACAAATTGTAGAAATAAATGTAAAACTGGCCTTAATTATGTATGATTTTTCTCAGTCTTCATGACTTTTTGTATACTGGTTAATGTTTATAACACAGGGCGATTATGGTCTGCTTTTTACTTTGACTCAAAGAAGTAAATTTTCTCCTCAGAGAAATTGGCAGTCATTAGGTGGCGGTGATGCAAAACAATAAATGCATTGCAACTGCTACTTAAAGCATACAGCTCCCTAGCAGGTTTTGTTCATGTGCATCAGGAAGGTGTACCCAGTGTTTTTAATTTTCGGATTTGTTGTCTTCTCTTTGAACAGGCTTGTTTACACTAGTTGAAACAGAGCCTGAGTGGGGAGTGAATAACTCATTTGCACAAACTAATTTCTTCAATTGCCAGCTCTATTTTGATAGTGGCGAAATGATGTGATTTTTTTTTTTCCTGTGAGCTGAAGGGAAAAAACTGCCTCGAGGGGAGTGAAATTTACATCAGTGGTGGGGCCGGGACGGATCTTCCTGCACACAGATCCATGTTTTTCTTTGGTTTGTTAGTGTTAATCAAATGCAAAATAATGCAGATTTTTTTTTTCTCTTGATCAAATAATTGGAGTAACCTTTTGCAATGATGTTTAATTAAAATTTCTCACCTTTCATTTTCATTAAATATTTGGAGATGGCATATTGAGAGGCAATCAAACTTCTTCTGCAGTTATTCTGCAGTTATTCTGCAAATTGCATTAGTTTCATCAGAGCTCGGTTCAGCAGGACAAATCCCCACTTTCAGACCCTGACTTGTGACTCTGAGGTCTAAAAATGAGACCCACACTTCGCCAGACTTGGGGAAAGCAAGTGACTCCCAATACCCAAGTAGTGCTAATGTTACTCCTACCAGCATACAGTACACATCTTATTCTAAGTGTATCTTCACCACATAATATCCTACAGTTTTGGATTGTCTGTGTGGAGTTTGTATGTTCTCCCCATGTTCCTGCGGGTTTTGTCCGGGCGCTTCGGTTTCCTCCCACAGTCCACAGACCTACTGGTAGGTTAATAAGGTTCTGGGAAAATCGGTCCTGGTGTCTGTGTGTCTGTGTGTCTGTGTGTCTGTGTGTCTGTGTGTCTGTGTGTCTGTGTGTCTGTGTGTCTGTGTGTCTGTGTGTCTGTGTGTCTGTGTGTCTGTGTGTCTGTGTGTCTGACCTACCAGGCTGTATCCTTGCTTGCTGGAATAATCTCCAGCTCCTCTGTGACCCTGTATTGGATTAAATGGGTACAAAATGGATGGATGGATTACTTGTAGTTAATGATAGAATGCAGGTGTTTAGCCTGATTGCCCTCATTCTCTTTTTTTTTGACTAATAAAGATGGAAAGGCAATGCTTTCCTCATCGCTTTATTCAGACTGAACTTTCCCATGGAGAACAAGACAGCAAGGGTTCCCAGTCAAGACCACTGATAAAATAAGACAGGAGATTAAAATAAATCTACCCAAAGACAGTAGTGACACATCACATGATTATACCATTCAAACAAAGGAAGAGGGCGTTCGTGTAATTGATGAACCAATTTAATCAACACATTCACAACCCAGTCAGGCCCCTTTATAAGGACACAAGTTTCAAATAAGAAGAGGGCTTTCGGTCTATTTTGCTAGCTTGGTTGCTAGAAGTTTGATTCTGACAGTCTCATCCAGATGTTTTGTAAAGGATTCCAGGGAATCGGATTCAACAACATGTTTTCTACGGACACACAGAACCTTTTGTTTTAACGCTTGCCTCTCGTTTCCTGTGTGTTCTCCGAGTCCCATAAATTTACACCGTGAATCGCCAGCAGATCAAACTCATCACCGCAACCGATAAAGCAGCAGTGTCATCTTCCCTGCCTCACGGTGGTGATGACAAATTAAGGAACAGTCGTATTATAAGATTTACAGTGCTCTGCACAGTTCTTAGACATTTTGCATTGTCCTATTCTTTGTTCTCACTTAGCAACTCCTTCACTTTGCATATTTGTGGCTCACCACTGAACTTTTAGCCATTTTGTTTGAAGCCAACATTTAATCTTTATATATCCGTTTCTTAAAATATAGATATTTTAGTAGTAAAAGCAGCCTTTTGGCTTTATTGATGCGTAGAGGAGAACAAATGATGTGAATGACTAGGAATACCCGTCGGTGAGACAGGCATTCCTCAGATTTGATTAGTAAAAGTGATGGGTTAGTTACTGCACCACTTCAGACTGACTTGTCATGTGTAGTTTGCCTGAAGTTACTTTCAAGACTGGTCAGTATTCAAGATTGCTAAATGACAAACCTGTTGTGTTCACACTCAAAATAAACTGCATTAGTTGCATTATCATCACAGTTGAAAATGGCTTTGAGCATATTATGGATGATTATAATATCCATATGTTGTAACTCTGGATTATATTCTCATTATATTCTTATCTGTGTCACTGGATAACCCGAGGTGCCGATAAGGATTGCTTTTCTAGTTTTACTGTGGTATCATGTCTGTTTAGAAATGCAAGTTATAGCCTGTCACTAGTAAGAAAAAGAGTTTCACATTTGCATAATGCTCTAATCTATTTCCAGATGGATGTATGATTTGCAGGTCAGTACAAGTTCTACTGACAGAGTGGGGAAAAGCCAAAAGTAATTCTGTAGTGCTTTCACAGGTCCATGTGAAAATATAACGGGCAGCAGCTGGGATTTGCCTACAAACAGTATCCTGAACTTTCTCATATTTAAAATGCAGGCAGCTGCTGTGCACTGGGTGTTATTATCTCCCCTTTCTCTTAGATCTCCATTAGTAAAGAATAATCACTGCGAGGATTTCAACTGAATATACATAAAGCTGGACTAGATGCACAATACATTCAAGAGAGCAGTATAAGACCACCCACAAATGGATTTTATAAAGTGGAGGTTATGACTAGATGAGATAAGATCACTTTATTTGGCCATATACAATTTTCGCATACCACAGCTTGCTCTCCATGAGACACAGACGGGGAGAGAAGCTTGGGGTCAGAGTGCAGGGTCAGTCATTTATACGGCACCCCTGGAGCAGCTGGGGTTAAGGGCCTTGCTCAGGGGCCCAACGGAGTAGGATTCCTCTGCCAGCTGCAGGATATGAACCGGCAACCTTCCAGCCACAGGCGCAGATCCTTAGCCACAACGAGCCACTGCATCGCCCAGTATTGTGGAATAAAGTACCATAAGGCTATGAGTTCAGATTCATAGCACAGACACTTCTGTTGCTAGGTGCTTTACTCTTAATGTATGCACCGCAGCCAAGGTATGTAGATGAAGTTTTATGCTGGTATAGAATTGTCGCATTCTTCTGATCTGTTTTTATTCGAACATCAAAACCCAAGGTAACCTCAGGCTCTGTGAGCCATCTGGGGTCTTGGATGAATTTAACCTTTATGTGAAGAACATTAATGCTACGCCTTTGTTCCTTCTCGCAGGAAAGTCGAGGAAAGGTTGCCAGAAGTTGCCATTGTTGGCTGAAAACTGAAAGGCACATCTGCATTCCCTTTTATGAAAAGCCATTCAGATATGACTTTCCTGGCTGTTGCTGTCACCCCCTGATTGCATGGGTTGACTTTAGTGAATCCCAAGAATAACCATTTATTTTTTTTCTTGACTGAATAACGGTGCAAACCACTTATTTTACATGGTTTCCATTCCGGCCATGTAATTTGGGGTTCTGTGCACCTTTTTTTAAAAATCTATTTATTTATTATTTTCTGTATTGTTGCTTCTACACTGTTAGAGCTTTCACCGGTTGGCAGGAAGATCCTGACCTGTAGGTCTTTTTAAAAAGATGAACAAGCAGAATGCACTGCTCCCCACAGTAGATTAATAGCTCGGGTTGTAAAGGCACAAGCCTCTGAAAGACTTTATTCCCTGTAAACTCAGACAGTTCTAAAGGAAGTGTGAAAATGATTGATGGCTGCGTTGCTTTGAGAATGCTTAAAAAATAGAAGAAAGAAAGAGCCAGTGTCCTTGAGTGTTTTCTGAGGGCTTCTGCTGCAGCCCGTCTTGGGGATTTCAGCTGATGTGCTGTGCCAGCCTCCTACAGTGACAGGCTTAACGGAAGATGTAGGTGGTACTGACCCGAAGCATTCTGTTCTCCAGAGAGTATGACATGCTACTTGATATATAGGCTGGTGCATCTTTCTCTGCCAATATTCATTGGGTGGGATTTCCCTTCCTTTTCACTTGCAATCTGACATATCTTCTGGCTGTGCTGTGTGTTTTCCAATGTGTTCCTTGATTCATTTATCAGGGCTGCTCAAATTGTGAACTCCTGAATGCATTTTGTTTTTCGAAATTGATGTTGAAGCAAAGCACATCAGCCCTACATGAGGCATACTCCATGTTTAACACTTGCCATAAACATTTTCACACTTTCTCCAATATGCTGTTTCTCTTATAGTGTTATTGTATCAAATGCACAGTACAAAGTGCTAAGGACTCTGGTCAGATGTACTGGACACATGCTGCTTGTTGTGTTCCGGCATGACTTTTTTTTCTAATCTTAGTTCTGTCTTCCCGAGAAGATATTGACATTGGATTGCTTTTCACACAAGCAAGTGTGCCATGCCTCCAAATCCCCAGTTTTTCTCTTGTGTTTGCTGACTACTGTAGAACTGTTGCTGAATTCAGGAACATGGCTTAAACAGGTTACATAGAGCAAATCTTGGTAGCCTCTACAAAACAGGCAGAGCACAGGAACAGTAGAATACGTTGAGAGAATATAGGGCAAACTTAAAGAGGGCGATTTTTGTGGGCCAAGGACACTGCATAGTCCTTACCTGTGATGAAGGCAGTGCTGGCCTTGGTCCCATGACCTCTGTTGAGGTTGTCATTTGTTGTTCAGTGGTTCCTGTTTTGTCTTACCTATGTGGATCCACAGTCTACCCTTGTTTGTTGTGCCTCCACTGTGTGCCAGGTTACAGAGCTGGGCCCTCCATTGGCTTGAATGGAGGTTGCTTGCCAAGCAACGGGAGCAGGGGGTGAAGCCTAGGGTATTTAAACTGGCACTGATGGTGGGGAGGAGAGTCTCGTCTGAGTGGGGTTTGTTTTGTTTTCCAGACACTTTTTCTTTTGTTAAATATTTTCCCCTGCCAGTACTGGCTATTTTATTTCTATGAGGATGTAGCCATCCCTGACTTACTTGCAAGCCGCTCTGTGTCACATTATCTCTTGTATCTTTCCTCATTTTGCTAGTGGTGTCTGTGGAGCCCATCAGGAGGTGCTAGAACTAAATTTCCCAATTGGTCACATGCTAATTAAGGCCAATTGCAGGATTCACTGATATACTTGAGCACTGGTGGTATTGATGAAGACCTATGGGCAGTGTATATAAGGGTGTAGCAAACCAGATGGGTTTTGTCTTTATAATGAGACCAAATGGATATAAAACTGAGTTTGGGGTACTGCTTAAAGAGCCAAAGGAGATGGGTTAGATAAAGGTTTGTTAAATAGTTAGTGACAGTGCTCATGAAAACGGGGTCTAACCAATACAGAACAAACCATGTGCTTTTGTTAAACTGTGGTAAATCCTTTGCAGGAATAACGACAATTGGATCTCATTTTAAATAACAGTAACTTCTCTTCTGGTAGAGGACAGGCCAGACAGAGGCCTGCTACAGTGATCTAAGCCCCAGGGTGTCATAAGAGACAGATGTAGTAGCTTGGAATTGGTATAAGACTGAATATTATGCAATTTTGGAATACATTCTGGGATTTCACTCCAGCATTGGAGCCTGCCCTCACAATAATGGGATATAATCTTCATATTTGTTTTACTCAAAATTGTCTTCAAAGAATCCAATTGAATCTTTTTATCTGAATCGGGTTGTTTACTTGTCAAAACGTTTTCTGGAAGACTCCAAAGAGAAACAGCTATGTCCCATTTGCATGTTATTTTTCATAATTGAAAATGTGTGCAGTCAGTTTAGGGCAAAATTTACAGTTAAATTAACTTCTGGAAAAGACTGCATCCTGCAATGGCTGCGATTTAAATCACACCTACAACTCTGCCAAGCGACCTGAATCGTCCTCTTTTGAGTGAGCTACTGTAATATGTAAGCCAAGTGCTCAGCATAATGTGTTCTTGCTAACCCAGGATAAAAGGGAAGTCAGGCAAGGTCAGTTGCACAGATCAGGAATGAGCTCTTTCTGACCGAGCAGAGAATGTAATGATTTTGGCTCGAAGCTCTTACTGAACCTTGCCAAAGTGAATTTTTTTTGTATGTAAAAGCAGTATGTATGGGCTGAACTTTATACTGAAGACCCTCCAAAAAACCAAAGGGTGATAATTTGAATTTGAATTCCTGGGACCATAAAAAATTTAAGATGTGCTTTGTACCTTTGAAAGCTCCTGTAGATGTTACTGTTAAGGTGTTGCATTGGGAATCGTAATGGTTTGTTGTTACACAACTGTCCTTGGCTGTATGGTGATTTTGGGATATGCAAATTACTTTGTGCAGAGTCTTTGGTAAAATGAGGCAGGGAGACATAAAATGTTCATTTAGTATCCACAGGGCATATATTTTAGAGTGAGAGTACCTGCATGAATTATTTGTATGAAAAATGAATTGTATTCCTTGGTAGTGTAGTGTTTCAGTGGACTAGAGTCCCGGAATTGCTTTTATTCCATTTAATCTGGCTCTAAATATATACCTGAAAGGTGTTCCTCGGGGAACATGATTTGAAAAGTAAAAAAAATGGTATCTAGAAGCATTTTTCTGCTGTTTTTGAAGTTAGCTCGAGTAACCTCAATAAAGCTAATTATGCATGTAAACAGAACTGTCTGGGGAGCCTAATCTCTAGTCTTAGAAGTCAAATGTGTGACTTTGGGAAGTTAGCCTTTTTGTGCTTACATGATCGTTTTCCAGAAAGCTGCTGTATGAAAAATGTATACACCGGCATTTTATACAAAACATTTATGCAGAAGTAAGTCGTGACAAATGCGTTCAGACAGCTTAAATGCCGAGTTTATAAAAGATGGATGTTGAGCAACACGTTTATCACAGGACTGAATTATATTAAAAGCAGTAGCCCAATTATTAATGATTTTGATTTTTGCAGAAGGAAAATACAGGAGTGTTTTTGCTGATGCAAAAAAAAGCCTTGGTTCACCGATTCTTATAGAACAAAATCTAATATATTGTATTTTTCATCTGTTAGGGATGATTATGAAATACAGGTGTTCAGTCATAATCCCACAGAAGTAGAAGTTGGAATATACCACAGAAGGTATCTTTGCATTTTAGGGTCCTTGGCAAACCACATATGCAAATATATGAACCTGTTGTTTCTGTCTTATTGACCACAGTTACTATTGCAATAGCACATCATCAGCGGGGTAAAACTAAACTGTGTCAGGCTAGTCTAAACTCAACTCATGCTCCCTATTAGTGGATGAACAATCTTGAATTGTTCTTGAATTCTGCTTCGCAATGATGGGAAGAGCCAACATCGAAGGAACAAAAGGCGATTCTTGCAGTGAGCACCTTTCTGCCAAAAGCTTTTTGTGTGTGGTGTCATTTTTCTGAAACCTCCTGCCTAAAATTCCTGAACCCAGAAGGGTCTTTGCTTGTTCAGTATGTCATTGCAGGGTGATAGATTGCGTTTGCAAACACTTGTGGTAGAAAAACAGAAAATCCATCTCAGAACTGCTATATACGTTTCTTGAGAAACAAATCACATTTTCATTTTTGGTACGTGAAAATGAGGTAAAGTAGGAAAATAAAATCCTTTAGGGGAGACCTCGTATTTAATTTCTAATTTGTTTTATAGAATGAAATAATAAAAGAAACCGCTTCTGTCCAAGGGCAGTCTTCCTGGAAATGATTACTTAGTGCTAAACGAAGTGCGATATCCTGTAGCAGGGAAAGACTGCACTCTTTTGTGATGGAGCTCCTGAATAATTGATACCTGTGCTGTAATGCTTACGTGATGCACTCAATCATAATGCTTTTGCAGCATGTACACTCTGAGCAGTATGTACTTTATATTCAGTGTGCAGGGGACAACAGCACATCGCTTCCTGTGTACCAACACGTACAGCTCATAGACAGCAGTATACAGGGTGCCAGGGTGTAAACAACTCGGCTAGGCCATGTTTTTCTATAACTGCATTACTCAAATTCGAATATGCATTTGACATCAAATACTGAGATACTAGTATCTTGTTAGTCTTGTTTGCCTATTGTACATTTTTTAAAACTTTTGTACAGTAGTTATTTGATTTTTTTTTTTAGCATTTCTTAATATATTTCTTGTATTTTTTGGTCCTGTTCGTTATTTCAAATAGTCCAATGTTCATGGAACTAATAAAATTCACTATTTGCAACCAGTAAAAAACACACATCACTGAGAAACATTTGGTATCCATGGATCTGTTTTGTGAAACAAGCTTTGCTTAGGGTTGTTTTTTTTTAAAGATGTAACTGTCAGAGTGGTTTCACTACCTGGAATTTAACTTTGTCTAAACGGAGTGTAGTAAACAGATTTTTTTTTTAGTCCTCAAGATTTGGATGCAACTTTTCTCAGTATAAGAAAAAATGTTTCTTGCTTACAAATGAAAATCAACAGTGCTCATAACCTAAACATACTGTAGTTTACTGACGAGATGTTCTGACAGGGTTCTAATAAAGCAATTTATGGATTTCTGTTTTGTCGGTGCTATAACTGAATATAGTTCTTTACATTATGCTGTTTATTGTGGCTTATAGTTCTGAAGCAGGAAGCTTTGCTTAGTTTCCAAAAACATGGAAATTTGTATTTTAACCACAATGCTATATGTCGGAGAAAATAAAAATGTATAGGAAAATCTTTGCACGTCGCATTATTAATACTGTATTATCCAGTTAACGTGTTGTATTGAAGGCCTTTCTGCTCAAACAGGTGGGCGGATGGTTTTGTCTTTCTCTCTTCTGGCCTTGATGCATCCTTTTCTATTCTTTCTGCTTGTTTTGTCTGCGGTCTTCTTTTTCATGAAATTGTCATCTGTCACCGAGTGGGTGCTGTGTGGGAAGAGATGAGTGAATTTAGATGGATTGCATGTTTTGTGAAGACATTTGTCTTTTTCTCACTTTATTTTTGGTTACTAGGGTTTTTCTCTTTTGCTTATGGGAAGAGGATGGGGACCTTGTGAGTTTCACAGTATTAAGGTCTCGTGGCTCTATGGTCTAATACCTGACTAAATCAATTTTTTCTCCGAGTCAGATTTTACAGCCTGTAGGCTGTTCTTAGATTAGGATAAAGTTTTCCATGAAATGAGTCCACTTCGCTGTTAATGAAAATTCAACTCTGTACCTCAGGAGGGTGCGAGTTCTGTTTTCCAGTAAGCTCAAGGTTTAGTGTTGATCGAGATCTCATGGTAACTGCAGATTGTTGGGTATGTACATTCATTTAAATAAATGAAGGCAAGTTGTTAAATAAACTATGGGCATTGCCTGTTTATTGTGCTCACGCCAGTGGTTGGAGAGTCGGGTAGCTGCTATTTGTTCACAATTTAGCAGGTAGTGTTTGAGCATTAAGTATGTGCTATGTCTCTAGTTTACCTTAAAATATTTTTATTCATTTCCATTATTCCACATACATTGACTCCAGGAATGATTTGAACACCAGCTATGTTGGCACTCATTGGAGCCAGAAGAGCAGAATATCTTAATGCAGGGCCTTGCAATGTCAAAACAATCTAAACATACAAGCATGCAGTACCATACCTGTATGGCACAATTTTTGCAAGGTCAGGCAACAACACTTATGAGTCTTGAGGTGTATTGGGAAACTAGGCAGTTCCACTGTATTTGTGATTAATTGTTTTAATATGGTAATGCCCTCTGTAATATGAAACAAGTACTGTGTGTAGTGATTACAGTTGTACGTGCTAACCACTGAAACAAGTGTATACATGTAATATAATGTACACTGACCTGTTAGTGCTTTTGTACAAAGCTCATATACAGTATATGTACAATCTATATACATAGTCAATGCATTTAGGACTACTGTGTAAGGGGATGGTTTCTCTAAAAACACAAACATTTGCTATGTGGCATGCTGGTTGACCTAAAACCTTCTAAGAAATTTTCAGAACTGTGATATTGTGCTGTTGCTTACAAATTAGTTTGTAATTTATCTGAGGTTATAGTGCAGGGTTCTCCTTAGAAATACCTAATCGCGTTTGAATGAAGCCTTGTGGGGAGTCATTTTGATCGATAGTTTATCAAGTGGGTGGGCGTGTTCATCCTCCACATGACACATGTTCAATTCTGCACCTTTTTGATATCTTGCAGTGAGGTTGAATGGACTCTGAAGTCCATTTTTTTAACTTTTGGAAAAAATAACAGGACCATGTTAGACCATGGCTCTTCTGTTTTAAGGGAATCTCATACGCGTGTCAAAACATAGGTACGGTACTGTTTTCGGCATTAATTACTTAGACAAGTAATTAGTGCAAGTCCTAATACAGGGTAAAGGTTGGCTCTTTCACAGCTATTGACTGTAGGACAGGGTAACAACTGGGGTAAGAACTTCAAGGTAGTGATATCATGCATGAACATAACACTTTACAGTAGGGTCGACTAACAGACTGGTAACACAGTAAATTTCACTCTGGAAGATTGTAATTATTCTGTCTTTATACAATGTTCCCTCCTTAAGGGGGGGAAAACATTTTTAAGAAAATATATTTGGTTGGGAATCTAATTGTAATGAAATAGGGAGCTTAAGGTCAACTACTTGGAAGAAAGAAAACCTGGTTGATTTAAGAAAATTGTCTATTGACTATTTGGCCACAGGCTCAGCATTTGTAGTTCAATTTCTAATGCTCCCATTGCATTTATTTTGCACATTATGTGAAGTCATGGTGTTATAATACTCCAGCCCACTGAGAATCTGAAGTGTAATCAATCTCTTAATTATTTACAGTAGCCATGTTAAAACAAGACATTAGAGGGATATCAATTTGAAAAAATGCATGAAGGGATTTGAGAACCTTCTCAAAAACAATTTCTAATGCCTTGCAGAGGACAGAGAAACCTTTGATGATGTAGTGTTCTTTTCTTCCATATTATTCAGCATGCACTATTAATTTTGTTCATAGAGAGCAATGTAGATTAATTACTGAATGTGACCGGAGATGTAAATACTTGTTAGCTACAGAACAACACATTAAAACTCAGCTTAAGAGGCATTAGCCTTGCTGTAATTGCAAATGACTTTAATTATTTGTGTGTATCGCATAGAGAGCTGTCAGATAAGAAAGTTTTAAGCTTTTTATAGATTGTAAAATGTTTTCTGCCAAAGTAGTGTGGCACTATTAAAATTTCACACAGTAGATAGTCTTAACGATACGTGATAAATGCATCCTTGAAAGAAAGCCATTAAAACCTTTCCAAAAGTGGATCAAGAAAATTTTGAATTGAAATGAAATCTGTTTAGAATTTGTGGTTGCTTTCATGTAACTGTACCCCAGTACTTTCAGCTCAGTACTGAAGACGGCGAGTGTGAACTGAATCACCTGGTCCAAAGGTGGGAATTAATCAGTGAGCAGCAACTTAAACTAAAAACCCTATAAACACAAGTGCAACTATTGTTCACAGTTAGTGAGTTAAATCTTTACCTTGTTTGAATGACTTTGTCAGATGAACTTTCAGTTAGCAAATATGCTACATATGCATATCCAAAATTAATTCGTTTAATGTAAAAAAAAAATCAAGCCCCGCATTTCATATAAAATAAAGTTTCAGTCAATTTAACACATACTCCTTTTATTTTACTACATTTCTGCTTTGACAGAAAGTGACTTGCATTAGTATGAGATTAATTAACAGGTGTTTTACCGTAACTATTTGGGTGAAGACCTCACGTAACTTCATAGTACCTTTTCTATTTGAAAGACAAAGCAAAATACGTAATTTGGAGAGTTTGTGTCTTGTTAAGCACTTATGGTGAACGGTCATCATAGCAGTAGATCATAAATTGAATTGAGTAACTTGGTACTTATGGCGTGCAGCGTGGAGGAGTTGTACTGCTTTGTTCTTAGATGCTCAGGAGCAATGTCTTTGCCTAGTTCTGCCTGTGGCACAGCAGCAATGTTGGCATTAAAATTACATTTACAATGGTATGCATCTGCTTCCTAAGCATCATTGGATGTGAGTCATCTGGATGGAAATCGGCTTGTCAAAGTGTGACCTGGGATGGTCTTGGTCTTTTAGTTCCGTGTGTTTAGCCCTGGACATTGAGAGAGCCCTATACTGTGGTTGATAAAAAATCAGTGAAAATGCCCCCGTGGGGTCTTCTCTTCAAAACAGTGCCGCCCTCCGTTGACATGGGAAGGTTTAATGTTTGAGAATGGTGAGGTGTTATCTGTTTTACATTGAGATCAGGTATCCTACCTAGGGAAAGTGGAGCACAAGAAAAGCTCTGAGCTGGAACCAAGGCTTCAGGGGGACTTTTGCATTCATAACTTCTGAGGGAACTTATGCTCTCCCACCAGTTAAAAGGATATTTGCTGCTGTGCCTGCTGAGTATAAAGAGAATTGTGATAGAAATTTCTCATTCCATAAAGAGATGAGAAAGGCTGTTATTGCTGTTCAATTTTTACTGTTAAATTTTAATTATTTTTTTTTTATTTGGAATAGCAGAATGCTGTATGAAATGCTAAAGCCTTACTAAGTACAAGCGATGCATGTGCATATATGGTACGGTGCGTAAGTTTCTGTGTTGGTCACTGTTTTTGTGTTTTTGGGTTCTAGGTTTTTAAAAGATACTTTTTTGTTTTTCTGAAGAATTGAAAGTCCACACCACATTTATGGAATCATTTGTTGAAAAATGCTTGTTAGTGCCAGGTTTGGGTTAGAACAAAGAAATATTGGCATCATTTTCAAAGCTATGAATTATATGGGGATGTGTTGGAGTTTTTCTTGACCATGTGACTTCTGGGGCTCCTAACCTGTAGTTCAAACTTTATCCTCTAGACATCCCTGTTAACACACTAATTTTAGCAATCATTAGGTTATCACCATAGGAACTAACTTAGTTTCTAATTGTATGTGTTTGTTTAGGTGAATTTAGGTGAATCAATACATTTAGAAAAGCTTAAATATTTTAAAAAATGGATGATTAATACATCAAAAACGTTGCACTGTCTCAGTGAAATAATAGTTTGGCACATTTAGTTTTTTTTACAAGGATATTCAAGTACTGGCGATCTTGTAATTATTCTAACAGATACAGGTTATCCACACTGTGACAGCAACGGAGCATATTGGATTTTTTAAATTCCAGTATTTAAAGTGGCTTTTAAGAACATGACTGGATTTGTAATGCCAGTTACACGATCAAGGCATACAATGACCTTTTTTGAGGCGTATTGCTAAATTCAGTGCACTTAACAGGTAATGCGCACAAAGTAACCTTTGAGAGTCATATACTGTATATGGGCAAATAATTTCTCAAAAGACAAAGACAAACTTTTCGCAACAGTGAAGAAAGTTTTTAAGCCATGCCTGACCATAAAAATGCCTTTTAAATAACAGCTGAGAGATGCATTTGAGCAGAGAGCCTGCACTCTCCCCACAAAGCTGCCTCTTGAGCATGTATAATAAAATTAGGCACTTGGTATTGCTCTGCAGTATACCTTTCCAAAAACATTAGCTTTCACCATCCATTTCAGCCTCTCATGACAAATGTAAATCTGAAGTGGACAATACAAACACTATGCAAAAGAAAACAACAGCAGTTGGATGAATTTTGGAATAAAGCTAAATATTTTACACCTTAACACGAAAGGCATCACAGCATCCATGGGAATGATCAGTCCTATGTTTCTTTGTCAGGGCTGGATTTCACACAGCTGCGTCAATCCAGGAAATGACGGATGGGTAAACCAAGTGGTAAAGATTACATTTGACTGCAAAATGTAACACGCTGGCCTCTTTCCCTGAACTGCAGGAGACATTTACGTGCTACTTGTTAACTGCCTTTGCTTGTGTTTTCACTTGTGTGGCCACACCAGTTTAATGGGTATTGCACTCATTTTCTGATTTCAGGTTATTCCTACCTCTTCGTACAAAACGTTTATGTCTGCATTACATACATCTTGCTGATGATCATTTTAATTCATTGCCGCGCTGTTGTTGGTGCAGTTAAATAAAACAGACACATAATAAAGTGCCAACTGCCATATACATTGCTGGTAATTTACATGCATATGTATGTAAATTGTAGTAATCTGAATGACTAATTGAGATGGTTATTTTACCACAGTTGGTAAACTGTGTAAAAATTGGCAAATAGGACGTATTGACCTCTTGATGGTGAAGGACAGACATGCAGATGAGAAAATTAGTCAAGAAAAACTTAAGGCCCGAGCTGTAGCTTTGTTTTTAGCATTCCATTTAGGTGCTTTCACGGTTTTTACCTTAATTGAAAAAATAGCGATTCAGTGATTAATTGTGACATGCAATCTAATGGGCTCTCATTGAAAGAGTCTGTGTCTTAGCTTTGCCTGAAAAGACAATTAACTTAACCTCAAGATTTGTAATCCATTTGAATATTGTAGGTGAGATTAAAACCTTCCTTTTAAGTCCTGAATAGTTTTGTTGATGTGAAACGATTAATGCTTTATTAGCCGGTATGTACTAGATATCTACATTTCATTCTTTCCTTTATCTGATTTGCCACAGCCTCCCAGAGATTGAATTTTACTTGTTTTATAAAGGTATTAGATAATATAATATAGATAGAGTATCTAGTATCAAAGTATTAATCAATATCCTGTAAGGATATATTATAATTAAATACGATATAGGATATCCAATAATTAAAGTTATTCTTTATCCATTATTATGTATATGTGGCAGAACTAATCTATGAATATGGTTTCCTGTATGCCCAATCCTACGCTTGGATTTCTAAAAATCTGAGGATGTGGACTACGATAAACCTCAAGAGCAGAAACAGTACAAGTTCTCACCCCCCCCTTGTTAGTAGGCAGATCAGAGAGGTCATAAGAATCTCTCACTAAGGGTGGTTGCAAAAGAGTGAAGGCCATGTGGCCCATCTAGTCTGTTTGGTAGTTAGGAATGGCTTATCGATCCAGGGATTTTATTCAACCTTTTTTCTGAAGGAAGACAGGGTATCGTCTTCAGCCATATAGTTGGGTGGGTTGTTCCATATTCCCCACAGCCCTGTGGGTAAACACGTATTAAATGCACTTCCACATAGTTACCACCTATGTTCTCTAAGTCATGCTTCACTGTTCATTCTCAAGGGTTCACTGCTTTGACTTTGTCAGTGCCTTTTAGGGTTTTGAATACTTTTCTCAGGTCTTTTTGTAGTCTATTGAAGACTAAAGAGGTTTTGTTCTTTCGAGATATTCCTTTAAGTCCCAGAATGTGTATAGTTACTCGTCTCTGGACAGATACTGCTGCTCTTAAATCTTTTATATGTTGTGACCAGAAATATATATGATATTAATGCTAATGCATAAGATAACTTTCACATATCATCCCTTGATTTAAATTCTACATTTTGGTACTGTATACCCAAAGATTTTTTTATTTCATTCCAGCACTGTCTGCACATAAACACTATGTCAACCTAAGCACCTATTCTTTTTCTTCATTAGCCTCTTCTAGCTCAGTGTTTCCCATTTAGTATCTACGGTATATAAGGTCATTACCATCGATGTGAGTATCATGTTGAAATTTATCCTGAAAGATCACTTTCCTGACAGGGAGAAGACAGTAGAAGATGGTGTATGTTCCTGCTGAGGTGGGATGAGAGATATGGTCAGAATATATTAAAATTGTTGCCTTTTCGGCTAAAAAAAATCAAAACAGTGATTCACCCTTTTCAATAGCAGACAATAACAATCACATCACATTAAAAACTCAATATGCAAATACAGAGTAATTACCTTCCTCTTGCTTTATGCATCAACTTGGCTAAGGTCAATTTTCTGCTTCAGTAGCTACTGAGTTAATGTTGTTTCTTTGGCAACTACACTTTTTTATGCTATTTCTCAACAACGGGAGGTAATTGTTTGGAAGTGTAATTTTAATATAGCTTTGTGACCTAAGCCTGTGAAGTATGTTTTTACAAAGTGAACTTCATTCAGGGCCAAATTTGAATCTGCAGATACCTGTAACTCACACGGTTTGGGCATAGGTGCTAAACTGCTTTACACCTATGGCATCTGTTTTTACTGAGGTCATTAGAGGGGGGCATTTATCCTAAAACAGGGGTATAATGTAGTCTTTAGCAAATGTGCTTTTTTTCAAATCTCCAAATGTGAACACTTTATGGACTTTGGTCAAGATAGAATATTTTTAATCCAGACTTTTTGAAAGGGAGTGCAGGGCACAGTCGCTTAAAATGCTTGTGCGAGCTCATGCAGTGTTTCAGAGTTTGCGGAGTGCAGTGCTTTACAGCATTGACCTTCGGTGCTCTAGTGATCCAACGAGGAGTCACTGCTGGGAAGTTGTCGCAGTGACGAGAATGCAGATCTGGGTTGCAGTGGCCTGGAGCTCACTTACCTGAGTCATTTGGAGAAAACCTGTCTTCATTGAGGAAGGCAGCCGGGCTAACTGTGCTATTCTGTTTGGGATTCACATAGGGAAGAGGTATATGTGAAGACACAACATATTTTCTTTGACTTTTGTTTGAAAGCTTCGCTGAGGTAGCTAGGTGATAAATACCTGAATGTGCTGCCTGTCCTGAACAAAGTGTGTCCTGTCATCTCATTCAAACCCCATTATTTGTAGATAATGAAGAATAAGTGGACTTGTAAAAAAATGTGTAGGTTTTTAGTGCTGTTCAAAGCTAAGAGCCTTTTCTTATTGTTGGACAAAAAGTGCTGGAAACACTTATAGGTTTCTAAGGGAAACATTTAGGATAATTACTAAAAAACTGAAATTGAGTAACTTCTTAGTTTATTAGTTTTGACAGCCTTAAATGCTTAATTCCCCTTTTGAAATAAGGCTTCTTTTAAACTAATTCATGGTAAAGTTTTAAATTTGTATTTTTTTAGTCCGGCAGTAAGTCCAACTCATGATTTAAATAAGGAGCTTTCTATCGGTCTGGGCGAGTATTGTGTCCTTGTCCTACAATGGGTGCATTCCGGATCTTTCTCTTTTTGTCCATTGAAACAAGTCGTTCTTGGCACTTTTTGGACATTTAGCAATATGTATTGAATGTAACCTATCTTATGTATATAAGAGATGTATAAAATATGTATCTCATATAAATATATATATTGCACCGCTCTCTCATTAGAAATGTAATATTGTTTAACAGTGAGATAATTAAACCTCACAATCTTTCTTATATTATTTTAAGTAGCTGTAACTTTCACCTCCCCCAAGATCTCCTCCAAGTAACTCTATAAAGGCAGCAACCCTCACCTTGGCTGCTGCTATTCTTGGCTGTGAAAAGCTGAGTTAGCCCTTTTCCATTATAGCACTGGTCCTGTGGTCCTTTTGAGCATGACCACAAATACAGTGCCCTCCAAAGGTATTTGGACAGCAAACTAGCAAAACTAGAACTGTAACTTTTGCCTTTTTGCTAAGCGATTTGTACATGTCATCCTGAGATCCATACGGATGATTAGTACAGTACGTTTTATTTTGTGTACATTTGATCATATTCAGAACAAAAGCATGCTATGTGTTCAACTTGGTGATTTCAAATCCCAAAATACAATGCACTTAAATCCAAAAATATATTGCACTTCACATTTATATCAGCATTATGCTAGTTCAGAATTCATTCTGTTGGTGCTGTCATTGGTTACAGCATCAATATTCAATAAGAACATTAATAATCAATCAACATCATTAAACGTAAGTGAGCCAGTTCCAGCGACACCATTTGGAATAAAATGTTCTGGACCGCTGAAACCGAGAAAAACCTTAAACCAAGAAAAGTTAGTAGGCGTGTGGAGAAAGATAGGAACTACAGATGCTCCAAAGAACACCACCTCATCCAAGAAGAATGATATGCATGGTTTGGAATTGGCTCATTGGTCTTTATTGATGATGTGTTAAATGGTGGCAGCAGAATGAGTCCAGAAGTTTACAGAAAAATGATCCACTTACATTGAAGAACATGCTTCCGTAGTTATTGGGTTGTGCTTCACCATACAGAACGGTGATGACGCAAAACTTCAGTTTTGATGGCAAAAAGCGGAAAAGGTCATCTCCAGGTTTAGATCCAATTGAGAATGGTTTTTACATACTGAAGAAAAAAATAGGAACGCCCCAAGAATGAGTAAGAACTCAATATGGATGCAGGAAAGACTGGATTACACAAAGAGTGTGGTGAGCTATTTGAGGTACAGGCTTTGTGCAGTTATTTCTTTAAAATAGCACAAAGATAAACAATTAAAAACAGATAAAAAGCACAAAGTCAACAGTTTAAACTATGCTGTCCCAATTCTTTTGAAGATCATTGTACATTTACCATTGTATTTGCGTAAGGATAGGCGCATAGTTTGGAGAGGTTAGATTAAGAGGAGTACCTCTTCAGCTTTCAAGCTGGGACACCTGAAAGTGAATTGCCTGAAGAAGTTTCAACAGCCATACTGTATGTTGCCTTTTTTTACTTTTCACTTAATTTTTAACCTTTACTTGTTCCTCCTGAGCAAGTGGTTTCTGTATTTCCATTTTCATCTCAATGTTAGTGATTTGGACGGTACATTGTGATGAAGCGCATAGATGCATTTTTTTCTTTTGCACAGTTTTGTGTTTCCTATTACATCTCTTAATTTCTCCCGAAACTCAAAAAATGTTATGAAGTCTGTAAAATAGAGAAGGTTTGGAAACTCTGCTTAAGAGGTTAAGAAGAGGTCAGGCTCGCATGTCTGGTGGTTAGAGATGCAATGGTCCAAGATAACTCTTCAGGTGTCTAGAATGGTCTTACTCAGCAATTTGTCCCAGACACCCGAATCCCAGTGTGCAGAGAAGTGCTTCTTGTTTTAAAACCTGAGCATAGATGCACTTCATTTTTGTTTTGAGTCAGAAGAAAACATTTGGGTTAATTTTGGTAATCTTTTGAGAACTTCAGAACACCCATTCTTAGATGTCTTTAAAATTTTCTTTTGTGCTAAAAAAACACTTTCATCATTTTTGAAAAGGTCACACAGATCATGCTAGTTAGAATTTCAAGGATTCTTTACCATGCTCTTGTATCTTTTTTTTTATAATGTCGGTAGTCTGAATTTAAGACAAAACAGGGACATTCATTTTGAGAGGTGTGTTAAATTGCCATAGCATGGAGTAACTTTAAATGAAATACTGCAGTGTTTTTGTGAAATAAAGTGGATGTGTTTTAATGCATTGCGAAGTATGTGTGCCTCACTAAAACTTAGTAAGCGCCGCAGACCACAGCCAACAGGAGAACCAAGATTAATAATATTCAGAGCTGTGTGATGTAATGACTCACTCGGATTTGAGCTTAGCAAGTTTTGGATATCGATCTCTTGCCCTCCCTACCCTCCCTGCTTTTTTGGGACAGAATGAACATAGTAGCTGGATATGTTCCAGGTTTTTCAAGCAGTGGGGTGCTCTACAGAGGCAAAATCAGGTGACTGTATGTTAAATGCTTGTTGCCTTATTGTGTGTAGGTGTTTGTAGATGGTACATTTAATAATATTACATATGTAATAATGTAATGACGTTTTATGTGTTGTGTTCATTTTTAACGTAACTGGCTCAATTTCCACAAATGTTTGCTGCTTGTTAAGTTTGTGTCTGTCAGGCAACGGGGGGAATGATTTCTTCCTGCGTGTGCTCTTTCTGTAGCCAGCAAGCATCTTGATTTTGTAATATTTTTTTCCCCCCTTTTTCCAAAGCTAGCAATCACAATTATGCATTCCCTCCAGCAGAGCATTGATTGTTCCTCTGCCACTCAGATGTTGCATCACTGGTGTTGCAGAGCTTTCTGTCAGCGGAGTTGCTATCTAGGGCTGTGCCTTCCATTAGGATTCCTCTCACTGTTGCTAATCTCTCCTAACTCTGCTACAAAGCCCTGCCTGATGATTGAAGGAGTTTTGTGTTTTAGCTCGGCTGCAATGCACTCAGGCTGAATGGCAGCACAGATCTTTGCCCCAGTTTGTCTTTTTGTTCTTGGTGCAAATCTGTCAGCCTCCCCCTCCCCTCTCAACCCCCCCCCAAAGCTTCTCCTACGACAGAAGAAAATAACACGGCCTCCAGTTATTGATGCCTGCATTTTGTGACTACTGTGGAAAAAATGTTTCTGCCTCGCAGTCAAATATTGCTCAGAACAGGGGAACCCAAATTCTTCTTAATAGGGCACCTTATTTCAAACTTTTTTCTCTGAAAGGCAGACTTTCCCTAATGTAAAGTAGTCTGGTGACCAAATGAAATATTAGAACTTTTAGCACTCTTAATAAAAATATAAATTAACTGATGGAAAGTGATTTTCCGATCATAGGTCATTTGGATGAAGGCACTAGCTGAAGTGTGTTTTTAAAACAATATTTTTTTTTCTTCTGTTAACCAGCTCTTCAGTGTTGCTGAGCTCACCGTTGTAAATTGTATGATGTTAGGCTTTTGTGTTAAGGAATCTTTCTGAAGACCCCACTGGAGCAGCCATTGTATAGAAGATAACTACATGGAGTTAAATTCTAGTATTGGAGGAACACAAAGGGCTTGCTCTTTACTCTGTCCAGACTTACTTTTGTCTGTGATTGGCATGATTGATTAGGACTTTGTTTCTTGGGCTTATTTTTGTAAGGCCTACCTTGGATGGGAAACAGCCTGTCTTTATGCTGATGTGTAATCCTGCTGAGAGAGGAACTAACAGCAGCTCTCTAATTGCTGTCTGAACTGAGTCGGGGCGAGACAGCCTAGCAGTGTGGGCTGAACTGCACCTGAACTGCGACCTTTCTCAATATGATCTTCATCACAATTTCCATACACAGCAAGAACAAGCTGCGATGCGCTGTAGCTCCAGATGTCAGCTAAGGATTCAAATAGAATCTTTAATTACCTGAATTGATTACAGGCTGCCTGCTTGGAGCAGCAAATGTGTGTTGTGATTGCGTGCCGCCTTCTAGGGGAAATTGACCTCTGAGGTGTTTCAAGATTTAAAAAAAAAATATATGGACAGTTTTAAGGAGGAACGTGCTTCCTCATTTTCACGATGTACGGATACCGTCAGTGACAGGGTGTGTAGAAACTTTGAATGCTGCTTTTGGAGCAAAGGCAAACGAGCTAAACTTTCTTCCCATTAAAAAAATGAATTTTCCACCATTTATGCACCATTTCTCACCACATCCCCTTTAAACTTTCAGCGCCGATCCGATAAGGTAGATTAGCCAATATAAATATTTCTGCTGCCGAGCATTTCCTTATTGTCCCTCATTTAGACCTGGGGCAGAGGTTTCTGTCATGGATGGTTTGGCCTTTTTATATTGTAAAGCCCTCCGCTGACCAGCCTCCATTTACCCTGCAGAACAGCTGTGAGCACTGAGGTAAGCTTCTAATTTGATGTGTGCTGCGATTTTTATTACCACCTTATAAAAGCAGACTTCAGTTTCATTAGATTCAGAAAGCTTTGCTGGATCCTTAGCTGCAGTATTTATGCAAAATCCGTTTTCACACTGTGGTCGTGCTGAAATCCATTACAGTAGTAGGACTGCCTCCAGACACGAAAATCAATAGTGCTTTGTTAGCAACAAGGCCATCAAGTGCTTTCTGCCTTGGTTTGCTGGGATGGATTAGACCTCTGTGAAATAAGGTCCACTTGTTGTGCTTGACTTAGCACGATCCTTATCGCCTTGACGCGATCGTGTCTTTGCCTACGGCCATTATTTCCTGACTAATGCGTCATTCCTCATTGCTTTAGCGGTGCTCAGTGTCTTGTTTAAGTGTAATTAACCGACAATTGTGGATTGAATAAGGCTGGAATTTGGGTCTCTAAGGCAGTTCGGAATCAATGCTGCATAAGCTGTTTGAAATGGCTGAAAGTTTTCATAGTGTCCACCTGCGCTTCTGTGCACTGAGCCAGCACTCCTCGGTTAGATTTTAAAAACACCAATTTTACTGTGGTGGTGACCACTGACAATTTTAAGATGAGGGGTGGAATTTACCTGTCACACCGTCGAATGTAGTTTCTACATGGATAGGTAGCTGTTTATTAATTATCCTTGAAGCACTCATAAGTTGTTTAAGAAGTCGTGTCGAACAGTAAGAGCCACTCAGTTCTGGAGTTCAGAGAAAAAAGTTTTTTTACGTCCGAGACCCACGTGAGCAAAGGGACGCCTGTATTAATCCCAGCCCTTACACTGTTTTTTTGGTTGGCTGTTGTAGGTGGTGCTGAAGATCATCAAGCACTACCAAGAGGAAGGACAAGGCAGTGAGGTGGTCCAAGGCGTCCTGCTGGGATTGGTCGTCGAAGACCGCCTGGAAATCACCAACTGCTTCCCTTTTCCGCAGCACACCGAGGACGATGCCGACTTTGACGAAGGTATTACCAGTGTCGGAGTTGTTTAAGAGAGAGAAAATACTTTTGAGGGCCTGCTCGTACATCCTGAGTCAAGTTTCTTGCGTGTCTGCAGAAACGCCTCAGTTATAAGGCCTTTTGTTATGATTGAACTACTGTTGATGTACACATCTTAATCACAACCTTCTGGAAGGTTTCAGACTCCTCCTCATTTGAAGAGTAACCGATTTTATTAATTGGTATTTTCAAAGTCTGGTCCATCAGAACTCCCATTCTTAGTACACACACTGAAGAGGTTGAATTGCCCCTTTTCACTTTTAACTTCTTAAGAAGGGAGGGGAACTAACTGAGTACTGCAGCTGTTAGGCTGTACTAGGCTCTAGTCTGCTCTAGGTTCTTGAAGACGTACTGTTTATAATGAATGTCTCATGTCTCCCTTCTGCCTTTCCTCATTTAAGGACTACAGAACCCATAAAAGAGGAGAGTGCATTTGATGTGGGTTTAAGTCAATGGGATTTACCTGGAGTTCATCTATGGAAAACTGCAATCTAGATTATTTGCAAAAGTACAGATTATGATTAACTTTAGTTTCTTGTGGGGAAAAAAATACATGCCGAGTTGCTTTCGATTATCGGAAGAGCAGAATTAAAATAGAATCTGTATGTGTATCCAAAAGCAAGACGCGTGACAGCAAGGAATTATATGAAGCCTGCTGTCTGTACCCAGTCAACCTCATCCCCTTCAAATGCAGTGGTATTCGTCAGTCACAGATTTGAGTGTTGCATTGGGCACTTCACTATTAAACCGATGCAAAAGTGGTGTTTGGAAAGGATTGCTAGTATATTTGTTTGTTTTTCCAAGCACCACTGCAATCCTTATGGACGTGCACCTAAACTGCTCTCTCAGTCTCTCTAAAGACTCCCGTCAAGGCTGTGTCAAGCAAGCTGGGGAATCAATCTTGTGACCTTAGAATTGAACGTGTCTGTGCTTAACCAACCGACTGGCATGTGCTGTTACTCGAAAGTGTAGTAACAATTGGTGCTTATTTATAAACAGGTGCACAGGGGTTGTTTTACGCTCTCCTTAACAACAAAGTTACAGTTATGCAATAGGGTCAACAGTCAGAAGCCCTAAATAATGCATCTTTTGATTTAAAAAGGTATTTAAAATCAAAAAGAGCCACAAACCAATTCTGGAGCAACAAGCTATTCTTTTTGGATATCAGTGTCATCTATGATATTCAAGTAAGTGTTTCACTTGGAATGCATTTCCTAAATTAACTTCATGTACCGTGTCGTTCTCTAAAAAGTGTTGTTCACGCTTCAGAGCACTTGGAGGTGGTCAGATTTAACTGAGTGCGCAAGAGTTAATTGTTCTCATTATTGTAGACTTGCATAAAGGTGCCCGGGATTTACCTTAGGTTGCTAATTATATGCAACAAATTGAAAAAAGCTATTTACCATAACAAAAAAACATAGGGATCAATTAGCGCAAATCAAACATACGGGAGTATGCTGGCTCTGTAATCCTTTTGGATGTATAGTTCTCCCTCATTACTGCACACTTTCTGGGAGCTGTGCGTATTTTGGAGTATAATGAGGTGCGTGTGTGCGCACTTCAAAAATGACTTTTAATAAGATTTTTTTTTATTGCCAGTGCCAAAGACAGTTCAATGATTTATCTGAAATAGTATAATTGCGGTGTGAAATATGGTGCCTTAGTTTTTACAGCTCCTCCAAATGTGTTTTATCTGAAGTATCTAGGTTAAATTCGACTACAGCTAATTTGCAGAAAGCGTAGCATTTGATCAGATCATTGATGTTTTCTTTTTGTCTAAACCCAGGACCACAGCATCTTCAGTACTTCAGGTCTTTACCATGCCAGATTTCCTGCCTACTAGTAAAACCAAGAAAGTCACAGAGCTGTTAAGATGGAGTTTACTCTGAGGGGAAAAATATTAACTAGTAGTTGGCCACAGTTTTCCTTCTCCTATTCCTTACTGCTAGAGATTGATTCTGATCGAGTCCTGCAATATTAAACTGTGAACTGAATGCTTTCCCCTATACAAATATAAAGGCAAAAACAATGTAAACAGCTCTTTGACATTTCAGGTACATTCTAAAGCAGAATGGAGCAGAACCTATGGTTGTTGTCTTGGCTAAAGCTGTAGAGGAAATATGTTAGTGTTTGACCTTGAGCACACTGGCATGAACTGTGGGTCCCCCAGGGTTCAGGAAAGCTAAATCTTTAAATTCAACACAGTACTGGCTGTTTGAGCGAGAAGGATATGGTCTCATGTTTTTTAATTAAGACAGAAATATACTGTGTTAAAAATAGTGAACACATGAATCGCAATTCTTGTCGTTCTTTGTTCCTTGTTCCTTGTGAAATTGTCCTCCAGCAGTTTTGGTCAGTGTTATTCTGTGTTTAGACATTTAGCAAGTCAGACAAGTCAAAACTACATGGAAAATATCCTGCGCTAGGTGTGCCGCATTTATTTAAGCAATTGGGCATTTGCCGAGCTTTGTAGTGATGACTAGAAATGTAGTAAGCTAATCTGTGAATTAAAAAAAAAACAGAAGCAATTCTTCAAGCCACAAAGCTTTTTTCACAATATGTTTGCTAAATACTTCACCTCCTGCACATCACTGACTCTGTCAGAGGTAGTTAAATTTGATATAGCTCACACTGCACCACCATAAACTACGAAAGACTTTGGTGTCAGTGCCTAGAACATCATTAATTTGCTCAAACTTTTTTCTATCAAACCTACAAGGCTGGTTTCCCATTCACACTTTATTGATCACAATGGTGAGGTTTTTGTGGTGTCAAAGGTTGCTGGTATCAAGGCTGACTAATGTTTTTTCATCTGACAAGCGCTTGCTAACTAGAGATTGAGAGCATTTCACAACTGGAAATTGCATTGCCAAGCCAGACAAACAGACCTTTTTCTTTGGATCTTTTCAGGATGCATTTTGTTCCCTTCATATGAGTGTCCTTGCACAACAAGACAGTGTACTCAGGGATGATACAAGAGAATAATTCACAAGTTGGAAGTGGGCTTCGCACAATAAGCCAGTGCTAAACGGATTCATCAAGCCTGTCTTAAGGCTCTTAAGGACAGTTACAGGCTTGAGTAAGCACTAAATTACCTCCTTAGTGAGAGTTATTGGGCACAGGTGATTTTACCTATTGAATGTCAAGCTTCGTGA
This sequence comes from Atractosteus spatula, assembly GCF_055471065.1. Taxonomy (NCBI): domain Eukaryota; kingdom Metazoa; phylum Chordata; class Actinopteri; order Semionotiformes; family Lepisosteidae; genus Atractosteus; species Atractosteus spatula. The sequence continues at coordinate 5,871,954 of NC_142717.1, forward strand.
AAGTCAAGAAAGAACATGGAAAGGAACCCATTTATCAGGTGTACAGCGTTTTTGTACCATCTGTACATTGACGGCTCAACTAAGTCAGCAGTGTCATTTGCTATGTGGCTCACAATGAGCAGTTTGTAACCTGGTAGGATGTTATAGCCATCCATTGCCGTTGTCAGTGGATAGGCCATAGTCTGGTAGACTGCCAATAGCCACCAAGATTGATGGCATCATGTTCAAGCCTTTGTGGTAATTTGTTTTTGCTTCCATTTCCACTGCATTAGAAACACTGGGTCTCAACCATCTGCCTATCAGTGGCTCATTTGCAAGGCAGTGGTTCAGTAGTTCTCATGTGCAAACCAGAAGTCCATACAGGGGCCCGGTGTTCTTTGACACCACTGAATGAAGAAGTGTGGATGTTGCCTCCGGTGGGCTCACCAGCAAGAGAGTCAAGTCGCCTTTGCGAATGAATCAAGTCCTTGTGTCGGCCACGCTGACTGGATGTCAGCAAGTGTGGTAGAAACAGGCAGTACGAAACACTAAATGTTTATGTACAGTAGACGAGTTGAATGGGAGGTGCTAGTTTGATGATTTGGACAGGAGTTTCTAGTCAGCATAGAACTCAATTTAGATTAATTGATGACAACCAGCCTGCACGGTGCTTCATTAATCAAGTGTTGATACCTCTCTTGCTGCCTTTTCTGCAACTTTATTCTTATGTCACAGGAAATTGATGCACTGGGAGCAGTCTTGTGCTATTCCTACAACAACAGCTTTCTTGAACATGAGATGTGTGGATGTCCTACTGACCAGAGCCAAACTGAATATTTCTGGGGTGAGCTGGGATGAGCTGGAAAGGCCTGTGGCTTTTCTAGGGTTCAAGGACAGTGAACAGAAACACCTTTTCTAATAGCCTGCAGCTGCTATGACCATGCCTGACCGGCACAGGAGGCTGGTGTAAGATCTTCGTGTGAAGGATTTTCCTGTGTCAAGGGACAAGCTGTACAGACACCTGTTACTGTCACGAAAAAAATCTGAGGCTGAATAAGCATACTGTTGTCTCGCAAGTATGGCAGTCTGTAGGACAGATCAAAAGATTAACTCCAAATGTATTGATCCTGGAATACCAGCCATTTAGGACACTTAGAGGAGATGTTTTTAAAAGTATAAAAGGTGCTTGTGAAGAATGGTAAGCAGGGAGGGCGCTGTGCGCCTGATCTCCAGAAAGGCCTCTTAGTTATATTATAAACACCTTTTCAAATCTTCACTGAACTGCACTGTGACTCCTTGCATGTCCATACTGAAGTCTTGTACTGTGACTTGTGCCATTAATGCGTCCATCTCCGGCACGTTTCGAGACAAATGCTTTTCTTCTGCTTGCTCTTGTTTTCCTCACGTTGTCTGCCTTGACTTCTGGATGCCCTTCTTCTTTTGTCCGTGGCAGAGATTCATTTTTTCTCCCCCCCTAGAGCTATTACCTGTTTCTGCTTGTTTTGTGGATGCAAACATGTAAAAGAGTGCATTGTGGAAGAAGTCATGAACAAAGCCCGGTAATGTATTCCTGTCCCTACTTTACATTAAAGATCTGAGTTACTGCTTTCCTTGTTTTATGTATTAGGAATGATAGCTTCTAATACCAAGAAGGAAGGTAAGGGGAATTGTCATGTCCTAAAAAAGAGTAATAGGTCAAAATGCATAAAATATTCATTCTGTTGTGAGTTGTCTGTGTTTTCTTGTCAAATGCAGCAAGCACCAAACAACTTCAGTTGCTGTGAGCCACTATGTGATCGATAAAAGGCTTGTTCCAGTGGAAGAACATCAATTCAAGCCAAGCAGGATTCTTTATGGCTAACCAGTTTATTAAACTAGCTTGCCTGGAGACAGGGGCATGTTTTTTAAACTGCAGAGTAAATGGAATTAGTAATTATTAGTTAGGTTATCACCACGTCTTTTATATATATTTTATGTACTTTTTTTGTGGAGGGGTGATGAGAAAGAAGTAAATATAACATCTTTTCGTATGGTTACGTATATTTCTCTTTAGTGTGGGTCTGGATGGCTGTGTGCAGAGGGGTTCAGCAAGTTCGTAGCAAGTATTTTCGTTGTTTACTTTTAGAAGTTTCAGAGTACAAAAATTCCTCAAATCTCACCATATCAACAGTGGAACACAGAACCTTTGCCTTTAGAATGGATCTTTCTGTGCAGTTTGCCCCCTTTTCTCCCCCGGTGTCTTTCTCATTGTTAAAAAGTCTCCCGGGAAAAGTGCAGATCATTCTGGCCTTGTGATGAATTGAGTTTCCAGTATTGTAATTTTTTCTCCCTCTTCATTCTATCCCTGTCAAAGAGCAGACGGTTCTTGTAAATTGAAAACTGTAAGCGACTTCTGCTGGCTATCATGAGATGACCTGCCTCCAAGCCATAGGATCTGAACCACTGTGTGCATCCCTAATGATTTTTATCTGCTCTATTCTTCTCCCTTCGTCCGTCTGCATGCATGAGATCTCTACTGGATGTGGGTATACTAACAACATGTGGATATAACAGGATTAATGCATGTCTCCAGTTCTGTGGCCATATTAAGATTGATATAATGTAATGAAAGCGGTCTTTGCAGTATAATATGTGCAGCACCTGCAATCTCTGAATGGAAAGGGTTATAACTAAAAGGCTTATCTGCATTTTATTTCAATAACACAAAATAGCAAAATAACTTGGTTATCCAGAAAGGAAAGTGGGCTTATCAGTCACCGATATTTATGCATTCCCCCATGTGGAATATCTACATATTTTTCATTTAGAATTTGTCCACACAGCAGGTAGTTATGTTTTATGAACTCCAATTATTACCATCTGAAATTAACTTACTGGTCCCTCTTGAACAGATGAAATACAAATCTTACGATTAAAAAGCAATTGTCTTAAAAAGAATCTGTCTGAGAATTAACAGCAACATTGCTATGTCCAGGGTCACCATCATTTAAGTGGTTTGGAATATAGCTACAATATGTCGTACTAGTTAAGGTTAAGTGGAGGGTTGCAGGTTCAAATCCAGGTAAGGACACAGCTGTTGTTGCCACATTACTTGGATTGTTTCGTGAAGCGCCCAGATGTGTGAAGCCTTCCAACTACACTTCTCTTTATAAAAAAAAATGTTAGCAAAATTAATCAATATTAATATTATAGGTTGTACTTGTTTTTCCATAAGGTTTGGTAATTACATATTCCCTCTTGCTGTTTTTAAATCAATATTAGAATGTAGATCAAAACCATCAAAGGGTTAATGGTAATTCTGAGATGTAAAGTTGCACTGAGGGGGAATAACCTATTTGAATTGGAACACATTTTTGCAGCATTTGGATTTATTTCTACCTGTGACGTCTATGTGAATAATAGTCACCTTAAGATGAGAACAACCGGAAAGAGCTGTTGTATTGGTAGAGAAGTGAGCAGATTTGTGTTGCCTGTAATGTTATTTATTACTTGCCTGTGTGTTCTGTGAGATTCTCCAATGCTGTTTATACTTAAATTATCGTTTGATGGGCAAACCAGTTTCTCTGATAATAAGAGCCCTTGAAAAGACCTCTGATTGCTTGTGGTTATTTTTTTTAAATAATACAGAAGCTGAAGCAACTCTGCTTTTTTCTTCAAATTTATGTCTTTACCTCACAGTTAAATTAACAGCATGCAACCAAATGAAAGGGTAGCCCCACTTAGAGTAACCCGAGCCCGGTCCTTCCCCATAAGTTCTACACTTTATTCCTTCCTTCCTGAATATCACATACTGTTTTTTATGGAAAAAGCAGGCAATATCAAAAGCACAGGGAAAGAATCAAAATATGAAAGCTATAAATATTCCCTCATTACACCTTAAAATATCCCAGAAGTTACCTTCTTCTGTTACCTTTCCACTGCTTTTGAATATTCTGCGTGTTTTCGATCCATCATTTCTCCCTGTTTTCTCATCAGATAAAAGCTCTGGGTGTTTCACGCCAATTACTTATAAAACCTATAGGCCAGGAAGAGCTGGTGACTTAATGGAACCAAAATATTAAGATAAGGATTGAACTATAGTTCAGTTTTGCAGCTCAATTTAATCCCCGCCATACATAATGAACAGCTGTCCAAGACCTGAATGCTTCACTCATACCTTGTGTGGCCAGAATACAGCACAGTTAGCCACCTTGCTAAGAAAAGAATCTAAAGAGTTTTTTTTTTAACAAAACGCACATGCTGGATTTCTAAATGTGGCATTGTTGTTATCTTTCAGTGGAAATGCTCAGTAAGCAGTTCTTTTTTTGCTCCATCTCCGTTTGTGAAGTCACTTTAATGAAATATGAAAATTGTCTCTGGCAGCCATTGCCTGGTGGCTAAAGAAGATGTAGCCTTCACAAATTACTGTGGTCAGGACATGGGTGGCATACCTGCAATTTGTAAAATCTGAAAAGGGGAAACAGGTTCAGCAGTCGTGTTTTATAGTTATTATACTTTTTATATTTTAGATGTGTTTTTTACATTTCATTATTTTTGCTCTCTCAGTTATGGTATTCTGTCAGTTCTGTTTCATGTGCTTTGAGAAATGCAGGATATGCAACATGTCAGACATCCACATTTTGTGCAGCGTATAGCGCTGCCTTTTCCTTGAGAGACTGGGGAAAAATATTAAATCATGTTTTGCGCAGTTGCTCAGTAGACGAAAGGCTTGCTAAGATTCAGGTTTTTGTCAGAATATACCTACCAGCCACAAAATGAAGGCTCAGGTGTGCACATCACCTTATGAAAATATACACAGAATTTTCCTTTAGTTTAATTCTGCTTTTAACTGTGAAAGATAATTCTTATGTATGTGTCGGATGTTGCAAGCCAAGTCTTTTATTTTAAAGTCACAATAATGTAAATTGATTTTTTTTTTATTTTTATGGTTGGTTTATTTGTGCTCTTTGCTGGCTCGCAAAACCTTGAAAGCTTTGAGAACATCCACTCGTATCTCTTGTTGTATTCTTTTTATTAATATGGCTGGTAAAGAATAGCTGTACATCATCATCAAATTCATCAAAAGGCGTTTCTAATTCTCATTCTCAGTTTCATCAGTCCGTAGCTATAAACCACAAAGACTTCTCACAATCTTCATTGGAACCCACAGTCAAAGGAAAGTTCCTGTATAAATACTTCTTGATTGCCCTAATTGATGTAATTGAACATAATTCCTTTCGGACAATTAAGTCATGTCAGTAATTGAATGTACCATCAATAGGTAAAAAGTCCATTACATACTGGCAATAATTAAGACTGCTTGACAACAAGGTATGTGCAATGTGTTTTTCTACCAATATGATTTTTTTTTCCAATTTAGATCTGCATCACACCATTACTAGAGTAGTCAAGATGCACATTCTCAACTTTTTTTGTGTGCGAAATACAGTACAAAGCAATGACGAAGGAAACCTTTTAAATGAAAAAGAAAAAATAAAGCCATTGTTGAACACTGTAATGAAACCATGTAATATCTGGAGTTTGCTGAAGTACGATGAGAAGAATGCAGTTCCTTAGTTTTATTATTTATTTTCTGGTAATTTTTTTTGTTTTTTCTTGCATCCCTTGGATATTTGTTTTTTTGCAACAAATTTATTTGGTTTCAGAGAAACAAATAGCCCCAGGATGCAGAGATACAGGGTGATGTAAATAGTGTAATGTGAGCATTATTAGGTTGTCTGTATGACCTTCATTCAATTAAAATAATTACTGCTTGACAAAGACAGCTTTATATTCAGTGAGCTTTTCTACACTTCTTCTCTTTAGCTGTCGTCATTTCTTTGACAATTTGTGCTGCACATGCTTTAATCTTGCCTATTACTTTTCCACTGCTGACAAATAACCCCTCAACACCCAGCGCTGAATAATGGTTCATATTAAATACTGAGCAGTGCAATAATTGGGAGTCATTTGATTTTGAAGACCATTATTTGCATCTGCAGGAAGTTTGCCCATTTGAAATGCTTTGGGGTGTATTCCTTGTGACATGCATGAATGGCAAAATATCCAGCTGCTCACGCATGGGGAGGCATTCTGTGGTCATTGTTTGCATCTTTAAGTTTTTCTGATCCATCCAGAGTTGCGCTGGAATTTGAGAAATTACAGATGACAAGAATGCAGCCAAAGGGAACTTTATTATGTAGATATGCTTCAGCAAAGGCTGGGGGGGACTTCAAGCATGCTGAAGGAATGCCGCAGTGCCTGTACGGTGGCTGGGTTTTCTTTTCAGGAGAAAGCAGTGGAATTGTGGTAGACAGTTGTTACCTTGCACATGTTTCTACTGCTTTAATCGTACAGGCTATAATTGCTTTTAAGTGACAAGCTTTTCTTCTGTAGGTAATTGATTATAGAGAAGAGAATCTGCATGGTTTTGGACAGATATCAGCTTGCTTAGAATGGGCTAAATAAGACTTTTCCTTTTGCTCACCTGTTCACTATTAGCCACAGTGATTTTTTTTTTTAATCCAGTTCACTGGTTTTTCTTTAAAGTTTAAACACACACATGCAGTTTTTAAGAAGTCTCTGTATTGAGGGACTAACCCACTGGAGATGTAGTCTTACGTGTCTTGAGGAATGCAAGAGAAGGATTTAACAGACATATCAAGTGAAGCATTAATGTAAGAAAAAAGAAATGGATTAGGTATTATCCTAATCCTTCAGTGAAGCACTTTTGAGCCTTGGGATCTCAGAAGTGAAGGGATGAATCCATGTTTCATCTCCAATAGACAACCACAAAACGATGTATCCCCCAGGTTTACTGAAAGGCTGTTTTAAATAAGCCTGTCCTTTCACTTAACCCTTCAAAAGAATATGCAGAAACATTAGCATTTAAAAGGCCCACGCTAATCCCAAAAAATCACTAATCCAGTTTTTTTGTAATAATTGAACTGTTGATTTGTCTGTGCTTTAAAATACTTTATTCATGATCTGGAAAAGGTATTTTAACACTTTGGTGTGCTTTCATTGTTTCAGTTAAGGTACAACTGCTTTCGTGGAATGGTATGTCTTAGTTCACCCTTCCATCTGATAGCATTCCAGAAGACTTCATCATGAACTTTAAACAAACATGGAAAGAAAAGGCGAAAGTGTCACAAGATTTATTTTTCTTTAGAGATACTGAACCTACAGACATTATTTCCTTTTTGCAAATAAATCACAAGTAGAAAACATGTATACACTAAGGCAAAAACTCTTCAGCAATAATCCTTTCTTAAACAGCTAACCTGCTTTTATAGTCAGTATTTACATGCGCGTCTCCACCTGGAAATTACAACTACACATGTAATTACCAAGAAAACTTGGTAAAATATGAGTCCATTCCAATCCGGTCAGTCAGTAAACAACACCCATTTTCACACATGTAAAAGGCCACATTTACTTACAGGGATTCCCCTCTTAATTAGTCCAGCAATTACTGCTGATTAAGTACAGTGGATTCCAGTCCATTGGGATTGCAGTTACCATCATCCTGACTAGCTAGCCATCAGCAAAACTAATGGAACCTCCCACAATCTTTTAATGCCCTACAGTAAACATCTAATGATGTTACAAATTTATTCAAGTAGTTTCAAATAAACAGCTGTTTTCAAACAGCCATAGCCTCCTTTAACATCCCTTGCTGACAGAAGGGGAATTACTCTTTAAGCCTTTTAATAATAATAATACAGGCAATGTGGACTTCCCGCCACCACCGGTGTGCAGCCCAACATGGATGATGCGACGGCAGCCAGAGTGCACCAGTACTCTCAACACACATCAGCTCTCAGTGGGTAGGAAAACAGAGCGATAATGCCAGCTCATAGATGGGGATTATTAGGAGCCATATTTTACTATGTATGTGATACAGAAAGTGATTTGGCAGGCATATCTATTGTGGGATCACCCTCATCACATGTAATTGAAGTGCCTGGAATATTTATTGTTTTTCAGAACACTGGATTTGACATTTTGTAGAGCTTTATAGACACATTTTTCATAAATGTGCTTATAACACAGCAGACATTTTACAGACGAAGAAAAGTAAAGTATTTGAAGTAGATTAAAGAGTTTGCATGTCTGTTGAGAATTTCAATGGCATCGTTTGTAGATAGTTTACAGTATATAAACTTTGCATTAATCATAACTTTTGAAGAGAATATGTTATGATTGATGCCTTGTGTTTATCGCTAACAAAGAGATGCATTTTTGGATTTGTACTCTTTCGGGCAGGGCTATGGTAACTTAGCCTGAAAACACAATGTTTGAGAAAACAAATCCGTACTCCTGTGTGTGATACCAGCATTTGATTTTTAAAACTTTGTTGGGCCTTTCTCAGTTGTTACCGTGATTTCAGGAGAAGGTCAATCCTGTGGTTTAAACTGCTTTAGATACACTCTCGAGAAATACCTCATTTCATTGTATCTCATCCCTATCCCATTTCATTGTTTTTTTTTAGGCACTTAAAGTTTTTTTTCACATCTTAATGACTCTTAAATGTTTGAAATGGAAATCGGAAACTCAGATATGATAAGAATGTTAAAATAGCTCTAGTAGTGTGGAGACTCAGAGTATATTTTTATTTTATGAAATTGCATAGAGTGAGAGAGTCCAGGTTTCTGGAAGTTTAAACAAGGCTTCTGTCTGGGGTGACTTAAACACACAGTATTGCTTTGAACAGATGAGAAGGACTTGCATGACGGTCTCTGTCTGCTCCCGCACGCCACTTTTGTCTACTGCAAGGTCAAAGAGAAATTCCTCAACAAATACAGAACATGCGGAGGGACAAGACAGTCATTTGGACTGTGGGTGACAGTAAGGCTGGAAATAGTGAAGAAATAAACACAGCTGCAGGAAGCAGTTATTCTGAATGGGAGGCTAAAATGAATGATAAAGTGATAATGAAACCACTTAATATTGAAGAGCCTGTGTAATAATTTATATTGATTAGGTGACAATCTGTTGTAAGAAATGAAGTAAACATTCACCTAACAGTGGAGGAAAGGCATTCTTGATATTACTGCATTTTTAGGCTTTCATTATTGGTCCTTATTGTTATTTAAAGTATTGTTTCACTTCATTGCATAATTGAAATAATCTGACAGGTAAGCTGTAGAAAACCTATTCCACAGGAGATTTCATTTCAGGTTTTCCAAATTGCAGGTTCAGATACCGATTGTACTGAATGCAATCGAAAATCAAAGCATAAACTCCCCTACATTAATTTTGAACCCCCCTCCTTTTCCCTTGTAAATGAATGAATAAACATTGCTGACTACAGCTCTTACAGTAAATAAAATTTACATTTAAAAAAAATGACTGAGAACGTCTACATGACCTTAGAATTACATTGCATAATTGAGACTAATGGTAAAGTGTGTTGAAAAGAAAGTGTTTGCATGTGGGGAGACATAGTTTAGTATATTAGGTTCTTGGGGGCTTTTTGTTAATCAGAATCGTGATTAGGATTCAGGTTTAATGCTCACAGAAAAATAACATTTTTAACACCGGGCTCTGAAAATGCCGAGCTGAAGATGGCGCTAAAGATAACAACTTGAACATGTACTTATTCTGTGCATGTCTGTGCTTTTGTAACTCCTCATTTTCTATGCATGCACAGTTAACATCTTTGTTGACAATTCTAAAATGAATCCCCATTTGTACAAGCCTTTCATCACATTTTAATTATGCTGGCAGACACTGGTGGCAGAATGCGTGTATGACATATTGAATTTATGTGCTGTATTTTTATGATGGTGCCTTGTTTCTTCTTTTTTGCTAGCCTTGACAAAGTTACTGTTCATCGTGTAATATGTACAGTTGCTTCTGGTAACGGTTTTCAGCTTGATCTTTATTTTATCCAGCACTGTATTGTGAACACAAGCAACACAAAACAAATATTCACAGCAGTGGTTAATGTTAAAAAAGGAAGGCCTAATAAGAGAAAGATTTGGAGACAGACCTAAAGAAATGAAAGAAAATGTAACTGTCCTTTAGTCTTTGCTGTTACCTTAACAGCCATGGGGGAATTTTACTCGCATGAATTAGTTGGCTCACAGGAAATTTAAATGATATTCCTTTTAACCATTGCATTAATAAGGCTATTCAACAAGTATTTTATTGGGGAATTGACCTCTTATGTTACCCTGAAGTGTAGAAGGCACATCTATTGATACATTAGGTCTTTGTTTCAACCATTTGAAACAAAATAGTCCTGAATGTAATCAAATTGCCTTTTTTACCTGGTGCATCTTACAATTGTTCAGTCCATCGTTTAGTTTTCATGCACAAAGGCAGAATCTGTATCTAAAAATTCATCCTGTTTAAATGTTGCATTTTTTGAGTCTAACAATGACCAAGTGAAAGGCACTGAACCTGCTGGCTCTCATTCACTGTTAAAATGATGTGCCATTTTCAATTCTATCCAGTCTTTGACAAAATGCAGAGAGTGGTAATGGCAATAATCCCAAAATGCTTCAGCCTATTAAATTAAAAATAACTTAATAATGTACTTTAGGCAGTGGGTTTGATTTGAAAAAGGTGTAAAAAAAATCAGTATCCACTAAAAAGCATTATTCAAATTATTTTTGTGGTGCTGCATTACACTTTCCGTAGCCTACCAGCAATGTGTTTGCAATCAGACACTGTAAGCCCCATATCTTAATGGTGGACACCTGTTAGATGACAGACTCGCACGACATGTATCACAAAGGATTGCCTTTTCTCTGCAATAAAATTCAGATGAGGCAGGTTTCAGCTTAAGTGCGCTCTCTGGATTCAGTATGGTAGTCCAGAAAGATACCCTTGTGATATTCCTTGCCCTGCCTTAGTCCTTTAGTTAAACAATAACTTGGATCTCGGCCTCTTGTTGTTCCAGAAACAGATTTGGCTGGCTGGCCATGTTGCAGCTAGGAAAATGTTAATGCTGCACTGGGAGCCCTTCCTTGGCATCGCTGGATCTGGTCTTATCTTGATATCATTTCTGTGAAGCTTTGCTGGGGGGGTTGTGTGGGTGGGAGGCCTGGGCCTGAAGTGTTGCAGCTTAGGCAGTCAGATCCTTATTGCACAGTGGCTCTTTTGCAGCTGTTCAATTCTTGCCTAGGTGTCCTCTGGGTAGATACTTGGAGAGGGTATTCATTAGCACAGTAAAGCAGTGTTAGACGGTTTTTCTGAAGTAAACTAGTAAAATCTGGTTCACAGAAAGAAAGCAGCTATTGGGTTTGGGCCTGCATTTAGGAGTCAGGGCTGCGATAAGGGGTATTGCTACAAAGAGACTTGAGGGTTAAAATTCGCTTCATATTTCTATGCTGTCCTCTCACCTGAAGAAGACACCATAGCTGAAACGTGTTTTTTTCCCCTCCTTTTTCTTCCTACATTGCAGCATGGAGTTAACCTCTCCTTTTCCAAGGGCAGCTCCTCATGTTTATCAGACAATGATATTCAGATGGTCTAGAATCGTTCCACACAAAAATAAAATTTAAAGTTAGCCTTTTGTGACTTTAATGTTAGCTTTATATATATTTCCAGAAATACAAATAAAATGAAAAAAAAACGTTGCTAACTGGTTTTGCCATTACAAATTTCAAGTTCTTATGCCATATATTACCTACTCTCCTTACTGTGAAGTATTTCTCTTATATTGCTGTATGAGAAGAAAAGCAGTGACTTGTATAAATTGCTGTATGTAATGATAATCAATGAAATGGCAAACCTGTGTTGCTTTGCATTTATCAGCTTGTATGAAACATAATTTGTCTTAAGATGGAGGAGTTGTTCATCACTGAAAGCAATTGAGTGGCTGGATTTTTCTTAGAAAGGTTCAGACACCTTAATGGTCCAGAATATTAAATTGAATGATAGGAAACATAGTTTTTCAAATAGCACTGGGGGGGCATCAGTCTCAGGTTGACCTGGATCAAAATATTCGCAAACTTCTTACCACTTTAAACATTCCTCAGTGAATTCATTTTCTTTTCTCCAAATTACAATTTTCACAGGTATTTTAGTTTTAGGTCAAATGTTTGGGAACATTTTGATGCTTTTCATAAATGGTGCATTTACATGCCATTCAAGCCAGATCCACTAACGGATAACCGACCAAATTAAGAGATTTGTTTGTAATCGAGAATTTTTAGGTCCTTGGTCCCCTTATCTTTGACACATGGAGCTGCACTTCAGTAGTGCACTCTCATCCCCAATCCCTGAAAAAGACTGAACCAACTTTTCTACCTTTACAACACCGAGATTATTCCTTTTGTAGAGGAACCCATGACTAAATATTCTAAAAATCAGCATGGTTCCTGATTATACTCCCTTTGTGTCCTCTGATACAATAAAATGAAGACCATTACTGGTTTAAAGAATAGTTTGGGTTAATGCATGTTACATAACCCCATGTCCCATGATTCGAGCTAAAACTGATTATCTTCACATGCTTAAAAATGAGCTACCTTCTGCACACTGCTATCAGTCTGCATACAAGTGAACTCAGCCAGAGGTGAAAGCAAGTTTTGTGTCATTTTGTTATAAAAAAATTTTTGCCTGCTTAATGCTGACCACCGTGGTACCTTTTTGCCTGCAAGGGGTTGTTCACGTTATCTGCAGCTGCTTTAACTTCTGTCGTCTTTTGTTATCCTGCTATGGAAGTGCTTAGTTATTCCCTGTTGTTGCTCCTGTTCTTATGAGTTGCTGTGCTAGCAGAACTGTCTGAGCAAACCTCCACCATTGTGACTCAAAGATATGTGCAGGTCACTGCCATTTTATCTTGGGAGAGCAGTGGCAAAGAGAATACTCTTCTGAATCCCCGCAAATCTAAATTAGGTTAAAAAAAAACATTTGCAAAAAAAAAGAAATGTTTTAATGAGAAAATGAAAAGGATTTACCGAGCGTTACATTTTTTGAGACATATGTAGAATGACTGGAACACTAAAGAAATACTCTTAAACTCTTCTTATGCACAGCAACATTTAAGTGCTTTTAAACCATGTGAGATCAGCAGAGTGCATATCTCTAAAGAGACACCATTTGGCCTCAGCAGATTTCATGTTTGTAAGTAAACGCCTCATCTTATTTTAATTTGATGAAATTAGAACGCTTTAACAATTTATTTTGTTTTTATGGTGTGCACATTTAGTGCAGTGGTTACAAAACAATGCATCTGAAAGGAAGAGGAAGGAGGGAATTCTAAAACCTTAACAGATTTTAAAATTCATGATTGCAAAATAAACACTTGAATGCACGATGTAAATCAGTGCTGCTGAATATAGCTTGAAGGTTGGAATACATGTAATTGTGAAGGAGACATTAGAAATAGCTTTTTCTCCTAAGAGGAAAAATACATCAATTAATTTCTGTTTTAGATCTAATCAGAATTGTCCTTCTACAGTCCTAAAGATTAAAAAAAAAGTAAAATGGCAATGATGTCCTTGCTGGAAGTTGTTTCTAGCAAATTGCTTTTCCCCTATCAGTCTTTGTAAAAGTATTTACAAAGCTTCAGTTGGTGCTTTGACTTTTAAAGAATCCATTTTTAATGTCTCAAGTTACTTTGTTCATTAAGGGATTTAATTGCAAATAATTTATTGGCTTGATAAGTATGCGTGGTACAGGAATTAAACTACTGCAATATGCAAAAATAATAAGCAGGGTGTCCAAGCTTAGTCTGTTTCTGAATCTCTTGCTTACTTTAAAAATTTAAAAAACTAAATTAGGGCCGTTATTTTAATTTTAGGTAGATGGATAATAAGGTAATGTAATTTACAGTGAACATTCAGCTGCCCTAGACCAGAAAAGAGGTCTGAAACCCGTCCAATTACACATATTCAGTAATTGGCTGGATGAAGATAGTAAGATTAGCACAACAAGAACAACCATTACACATGTTGATCTGTAATTGACAATGAGGAGAGCCTTTAATTTATTTTCATAGATTTTTCTTTCTTGTGAGAAAAGTCCCAATTGTATAGAGAGTGTTTTTCGGGGTATGGTATGTTGTCGTGAGCTGACAAACAGAGCAGTTGTTGGTCTGTTGAGTGTGTAATTATACATTGTACTATAGTCTGTTTCCTTGATATGGTATCCCCAAGCCATCCTACATACATGTCCAGTACTTGATGATTTAAATGCTCATTTGTACTGTATTCCTCGGTATTATGTTTGTCTAGGAGAAAATAAAACAGGACATGCTCAACAGGCAGTCTTGAGGAATAGAAAGAAGACTGAAGGGGCTGAATTATGAAAAGGGCTCAAAACAGTAGTGACTTAATGAAAAATGCTGGAAAGGTGCTGCTTAAATTGTTCAGGAACATTTGACAATTTCTCAAGAGGTAGAGAGAGCAACATCATAGCTGAACCAAATATGGTAGAAGATTTATACGGTTATCAAATAGTGTCTCTTCCGACATTGTAACACTTCAAGAAACCACCCAGCTACGATGGGGTCTCACTTGGTACACTGCAGAACTCTTCTCATCCAGTATCTTATGTGTTTGTAAGTTTTATGAATAAAGGCCTAAATATATGCAGTACTGCTTGAGATCTGGTCCTTCATTTTAATGGGTACTATGCATTAAGATGTATCCCTCGAGTCAGCTGGCACGGTATACAATTAATTTGAGAACTATGCCTTGGAGTGATTGTTATTGTCACAGCGAATCTAAATTATACACATAAGCTTCCGTTGGGCATGCTAAACGTTGCTCTAAGTTAACACTATTCTCATCATAAGTGTCAAGAATACTCATTTAAGATCTTGATTATGCATGACCTTGTATATTTTAAGGGGGGGAGGGGGGGGAACAAATGCTTTCTGACCTGGTTGTTTTGGCTTTTTTCACATGGCAGAATTTCTGTCAGGCTCCACAATTCCCACCACTGTTGTAAGTGCTAGAGGCACTCTTGAAGTAACTCTTTTCCAGCAGGTGTGACGGCAGTGTTAAAGACATTTCTTAAGCGGCTTCAGTGTCTGCCCTACTTTCTTGCCTTCACAGTACACCCCTCTTCTTCTGGAAGTAAAGAAAATAACAGGATGCTTAGACTGCTTTTTGGGGATTTGGGTCTTTACTTTCCTTAAACATGTCTTTTGCAGCTATCCAACATGTGAGCTGATGTAAGTCAATTTTACAAAACCCACAGAAAATTAAGTATTTTAAGGCAGAATTTTGAATCTCATGTATATTTTTATTTCAAGTTTTGAAACATGTTTAAATTTGGGCTCATAATTACTATCCTTAACCAACTGAACCAAGGTGGGCTGTGCTTTCAGACACTCCAGCCCCATTATTTGGTGCATTATTTGAAAGAGGTTTGTCTCCATACCTCGTTCACTTGAGCATTTTAGACAGTAACGGTGTTTGGGGTTTTTATGTATCCTAGAGCATATTTTTAGACAGCTTTTAATAAGTGAACATTAATACGCCTGTTGTAAAATTGTTATATATTGCATCAGTCTTTAATTGTAGTTTAATTGCTGCAGTGATCCTATTAATTCCATTTACCAATGACAACCCTTAAATATTAAAGGACCGACATTGAAAATGCACCATTTAGACCTAAAACTTACATTTAACAGTTAAATGTCTCTTGGGACAACAGAGAGGGTGGGGTGTTGAATCTGTATTTTTCTTGTCTCTGAGGAAACCTGACACATTTCTTAAACCTCAGCTGGGATCCATTAAAAATACAGCCGTCAGCTACAGATGAGCTTTCGAAGATGACATGCTAGGAAAAATGAATTGGCTGTGCAAATGTGGCAGGGAGCTAAGGAGCAGTGATTTTCCTTCTTTATTTTGACTGTAAGATCATTGCTGTTTAAAGGAGTGAGAGAATATTATTCTATCCTCATGTATTGCATACATTGTGAGCCAGCATGCATTGCAGAAAGTATGGGAGTGGGCGGTTAATTCATTGGCCCAAGTTAATGGACAAATGGTTACCCAATGGAAAAACATGAAATCACTATTTCCACATCAGATTGCATGTGCAGTTTTATTTTCACATTTTAGAAAATATTTGACTCTAAGATGTTGTTTAGAAGAATGTATGAATGTCTGAATATGCCTGTCTCAGGAACGCGGGTCTTGTGCGTCACCGCTGAGAAACATGAGGGGAATTTACAGCAGCCCTTTCCCTATGTCGCCACTTCTGATGCAGTGCAAACCAGAGCAGTACAGAACAGCGGAGAAGAATTCCCTCACTAGAAGGTTATAGGTTCGGTTACCCCTGGCAGACCATAATGTTTTACCCTTGAACAAAAGGCTTCACTTGATATTAGCCATAAGGGTGAGGGAAAATGGTGATGAGAAAGACCATGAAGAGCTTGTCATGGCAGATGTAAGCTTAGGCTGCATCTTACTGAAAAGCCTAAAAACGGTAGACTATAACCAATTATTTCTTGAAATTGGATCGCTTAATGGAGAAGGAGTATCAAGGTTAGGAGAACCATTCAAGCTGCCATGGATCCCCACGGGGAAGTTAATAAAGAGCATCAGAAGAGAGCAGAATCACCCCATTGATCATGAAAGCTGCAGTTTTCCAACCAGTCCGCAGTGCTTCTTCCAGCGTTGGTAACCCTGATGACTCCTACCCAGGGCTGTCAAAACGGTAGCCTTCTGTTCCTCCATCATTGTTGTTGTCTTTCATAATCAGCGCTAATGTTACTTGACAAGGTTTTGTGTTTGCTGTGGTTTCCAGGGTGTGTATCATTGAAAATATTTGTAACACCTGTTACATTCTTTTCCACATACACAAAACAAATATTAACAATTTCCTACTGTATAACCCCACATCCACCATGCACCACTGTAGCACAAAACATAAAGGACTTTTGCCCTCTGTTCCTTTTAATGTTCTGGTGTAATCTGTACGAAGCTAATTTTAAAAATGCTAGGAACATGAGTGTTTATTATATTTTTGAGCTGCAAAATTATCTTCAAAAGAATTCATATTCAGAACGTCTTCCACAAAGGCAGTGAATTACTCCATATTTTTCATTTTCACAGCTTACTTGATTAATTGCCCTTGCTGACTCTGAAACCAGAAGCCTTTTATTTATTAATTTGTTTTTTAATAGGTTCTAGTGTTGGGTGGCGCAAGCATTGCTGGTGAGGGAAATGTTCTTGACCACATAGCTTATTTTACAGATTCACATAAATATGCTGCAGATTTTTCTATAGTAAATCTAGAATTTATACTTCCCTCCAGTGCATTTTAGACGGGATGAAAATTAATAAACACTTCAGCTCTACTATATTGCCACATTTTTGTTAAATTAATACTTTGTTATAGAAAACCCATTGTCTTCAACAGGTTTTATTTTCTGGCAATTTGGAAAGACTAGATTAAATTAGGATAAACTAGGGTGAAAATAGATTAATACTGCAATAATAAATACGTATGTATCTTCTGTCTTGATACAACTTCAGGCTGTGACAAACCAGACTGGCCCAGCAGACTAGCAGATCTATTCTTGCTAGTAGCTTTTCTCAGTCATAAAGACCTTTTGAACAAACTCTCACTGTAAGTTGTATCAAGTACAAATGGTAAAGGAAATCCTCAATATTTTTCACATAGAATGTATATCAGAAAAAAACATTTTAATCCTTTCTCCTTTACAGGAATCCTTTATTGTTCCTTTATCAGAAAAAAAAAAGGTTAAGCTGGGTAGCAGGCTTAGAGCCCCATTTTGATCTGTTGGCTCAAAACTCTGGATTTAAGACGCAGGATTTTACAATTAAGGTTTAACAAGTC
Organism: Atractosteus spatula; assembly: GCF_055471065.1. NCBI lineage: Eukaryota > Metazoa > Chordata > Actinopteri > Semionotiformes > Lepisosteidae > Atractosteus > Atractosteus spatula. Next base: position 5,889,690 of record NC_142717.1, read on the forward strand.
TGTTTCCCCAGCAGGTTGTCATGCTATGTGAGGAGGAGGCTGTGTTTTTCAAATGGCTCCAGCAGAGTTTACCCTGGCAGCTGTTCCCTAAATGAATGTCAGGACAGGTTCATTCCCCAACTACTCCTGTGATAAATATGTGGAATTTGGACACTAAACCAGAAAAAAAAAGTCTCGTGGGCCTTATACACCTGCAGTTCCAGTGTTCTGTATTCGACAAACATGCAGTTTTTATGCCAGGAGAACATCTACTATAAGAGTGTTTTGCAGTTTATTTAGATAAAACACTAATTTAATAATTTAATAGAATATTGAAAATAAGCACGCATACTATGGCGTTGGTTTCTTTCCATCTGTATGAAATTATTCATGAGAAAATGATTGAGCTTGAAAATGCTGTTGACCACCAGAGTTTTTACAGTTTTCAAAAATTCCGAATTTGTTGGGTTGCTCCAAGAACAGATACTCCCCATAAGGAGCTAAAAACATATTACAAGTAGAGTTCCTTCACACACACACATGTTTTTACCAGCAAACTGAGTTTTTCTTTCCCTCTGCTTGATAAATGAAAGTCCAGTGCAGTGCCTGGAAACTCATACTAATTTGTAAACATCATGTGTAGGGACATTTCACAGTGGCAAGAATGATTACTGCTCGGGGACAACATCTGGTTTTTTACTGCATTACCACTTTTTCCTTGCTCCTTAATGAATGGGTTAAAACAAAGAAAGCGTCTGATGACCTGTAAAGTGGGTCACTGGTTGTCTTTAAGACAACCAGAGGTTTACATCGCTAAATAAGGATGAGTGCAGTTCCAGACTCGCACAAAACATCACCATGCATTTCATGTCCCATTCCGGTGGGAGATGGACGTACGAGCTGAGATCTTAAAGGTTTTTTTTTCCTGTTCTCAAGCACAAAATGGCACAGGCCAGTGATGATAACGCGGGGAGAGATCAGGATTAGTGTAACGATTTTCTACTCAAAAGACAGGGCGCTGCTAATCAGTTTGAAGTGAGCACTGAATTCATTTGCATTATAGAGTTTGCATAAATACAACTTGGCTAATCAATTCCTGAGCCCTAATTCACTGTGGAACGTTTGCCGCACCAGAGCGAGGCTGTGTGGGGAAATTGCTGCCTCTTGTTCCGATAGGAGGTTCCCGAGCAAAGCATGGATGCATGTGTTGGGGCACAGGGCACTGCTTCACTGCAGAAATGCATATAAAAGAGCACCAAACATCACCAGCCTAAACGCTAATGTTTGAAGCAATTTGCCACCCAGCTAAGAGTAACTCTGCAAAGGTTTCATATGAGCAGGTTTTTTAATGCCAGAGCAGCAGCAGAGATGCCAGGCGCGGTTTCTGAATTTGCTGCACTGTAGGACTGCCTCAAGCATGACGCACTTTAAAGGTTACCTTACTTGTTTCCCTACACCTCTGCTGCTCCACACAAGGTGCTTGTTAAAAGAGTGGATTATTGATAAATGTATTTTTCTTAGCTCTGTGACTTCTCGCGCAGCTAAATGCTAATTATGTGGCAATGATGCAGTATTTACAGAATCTCAAAAGGGACAATTTAATTGAGATGTCTGTGAAAACAGCAGGGCTGCAGCTTTATTTCTGTAGTGTTTGTTTTAAGCTTCTACTGCAACCCTCCCCAGATGCCTGCTTCCTACATCCGACACATCTCTGTTACCATCGAAGACTGCAGTCTTATTTCAAGGGTTGATAGCTGTTATTTTCTCATCTTTCTCTTTTTTTTATTGACCTTGATGCTTTTTCTGCTGCCTCTTATTCTCTTGGCTTGTTTTGACTTGCTTTGCCAATTTTAGGTTCTTGAGTGTACAGAAGAAAATAATGCTTTAGTGGATGAGCTTTGAAAACTACCTGTTTCTCCTATAGGGTGGCTCATATTTTACATTACCCCCAGCTGGGAAAAGTGTAATTCGTCTGTCTTGCACTTCCACTTAAAGAGAGTGCAGCGTGGTTTAAAGAGACACAGCATGCGCTTGACAGCAAAAGGACTACCCAACAGAGCAAGCCTGGGTGAAAGAAGGGTCAGAAGGGCTTGTTAATGTTGGAGATTGGGCGAAATAAAGTAATCTTGGGGCTATGTTCTGTCTTTTTCGTGAATGTTTCATTGTGGCAGCTAAAAAAAATTAAGTCTTTTACATGTGTATGACTCTCTTGCCTAATAGTTTCCTTCTGAGAAAGAAAAGCTCCCATTGCACATTTGACCACAGATACAGATCACCTGGGCCCCATTCTCCAGTGGTAACAGGTTGAAGAGAGAGCTACTGACGTGCCTGTCGTTGTTTGAGCCACCGGCTCCGGCCTCGTAGCAGACGGGAGACTGTTAATGTAAGAGTAGTGAGTTTACAGGTTGAGATCATTCCATCAACCAAAGGTCATTCCTTCTGAGGTTGTCAGGGAGGGCAGTCAGTCCCTTGGGCACTAAGCACAACTGCAATACCATCCATAACTATGAAAAAAGGTTTAAAGAGCACCTCAGGTAACCTTAGGTTATTCGGGTTATTGATAAATGTCTATCAATTTATTTTGCGGCAAATAATTTTGCCCTTTACGCTTGTTTTGCAGCAAAGCGTGACAAGTTCATGTTGTTCAGTGGGCACCAAGTGCGACATGACCAATTTAGTACTGAGAAATGCTGGTGCTGAGATTTAGACCCTTTTGAAGCACATATGTTTAATCTCAGAATTTTAACAGGTGCCTCAGCATATTTTTAAGCCACCACTAGAAAATTGGTCCTATTGTTTTGTTACTTTTCTGTTATCTTGCTTTATTGTCACTGGTAATGATTACCCTAACCGCTTCAATGAGCAATCTCAAGATTTAATCTTATTACCTTGCATATTATTCTTGTATTTAGAGGAAATAATGCATCTTTCAACTTGAAAGATATTTCATTATGCACACCGTTTGGGTCCCCTGGTTTCACAAAATTACATGAAAATGGCAGCAAACGTTTACTTTGTTGTGTTTATCTGGTGAATCTACAGGCGTACATCCATATTTTAACCGATTTATCCGATGCAAGGTCATGAGAAAGCCAGAGTCTCTTAACGCCCAGGCAACAGGCACAAGGCAAGATACACTCTGGGTGGGACAGCAGTCCATCGCAAGGCATACAGATACAAACATGCACACAATCATACCAGGGCCGCTCGTCCCAGAAGGCCATTAACCTACTAGTATGTCTCTGGACTGCGGGAGGGAACAGGAGGAGAGCATACAGACTCCAAGTAAATGGCACCCAAGGAATTGAACCCAGGGCCCCAGCAGTCTGAGGCAGCAATGTAAAAACTGCGACACCACCATGTTACCCCCTGGTTTCTTACTCCTGCATTCAAAGAAACTCAATAAATGCCCCTGATTGTTGTGTTTTAAGAATAGTTTATAACAGAGATGCGTATGGCACTTTCAAAACTGTTAGAGGGTCATAGTCATGAACAAAATTGGTCCTCTTATCGTGACTGAATTGTGTAAAATAATCTCCGGGGATATGGATATACAATTACACAAACATGACAGACGAAAATATGATTTTTTTCTAACTGGAAACATATCTTACTGTGATTGGCATTGTTCTTGAACACCCTTGATTATAGTGTTTCAATTTTTCAAGCTTTGGGTGGAGTTCTGTTGTTTTTATCATTTGTCCAGACAAATATTTACCACTTCAGTCGGGTGTTTCAAAGAATTTGGGGCTTCTACGTCTATAGGAAAAAAAAACTAGACATTGTTTAGCACTGGGACTTTTTGTGGAGGTTTAATACCTGCAGGTTTCTTCTAACTTCAAAAAAGCATTGTTACAGTGCTGGAAGGCATGGTTTGGCCTGTATTCACCTGTGCACACATCGCTTAGCTGTTGTACTGCAGAAAGACAACCCTCAGAGGGGAGGCCTGCTGCAGGTTTTTCACTGGGAGTTTCACGCTCTGCTGCTGAATGGCTGCTCCCACAAGGTGATTTTTTTTAATGAACACATTCCCCTTTCTCATTCCAGCGGTGTTGACAATTTTTTTTACTGTAGGGCCCTCCTGATGAACCCTCCCGACTGGTTCATCTAAATTCAGTTTGAAGTGCTCTGTAATTCATGAGAGGAGGATTGGGGCTTTGCCTTTTCCACTCGCGTACCAAGTGCAGAGCATGGATTTTGAGAAGCTGCCTTAGGGTCCCAGCACCTTGTGTGAATATGTGCTTCATACCAGTGTCCCTCCAAAGTCCCCCTGTACTTTGTTAAAGTTGGATGGCTCAGAAAACCATTTTAAGTGAACTTTAATTTATAAATACGTATCAACCGGGCTGCTTATAGAATTGTGGTGCCAAGTCCTTGTACGCCTTTCATTTACTTCCAAGAAATCAGTTTCAGGTTTACTAAGCAAGTGCATTTACTATAAATGCTGTAATAGATTTCCTAGCAAAAGAATAACAGCGTGTTACTTTTATGTGAACTGCTGTAATATATGTGTAAAGATGAAAGGATTATTTGCTACAGGGGCTCATAGGGTGGTTTAGTGGTCCAGTGGTACAATAATCAGCGCAGAAACCCTTAACCCCAGTCCTGCTGTATAACATTTGCTGTAGATTCACCTATTTGGGTCAATGTATCTTACTTTGACATGTGCATTGATGCAGGAGTTACTGGCTCAATAAGGATTGAGTTTTAAGTCCTGCTCACAACTTTGTGGAATGACACCTCTGGGAATATGACATGAATTGAATCACAGCAGTGTGCCAGTTAAATTACATTGCACAGTGAGCTGCAAGTGTCATCAGTGCTAAGCTGAAGTGCAGCCTGCATGGTCAGTTAGTTGTCTTTTCGTTAGCAAGGGCACCGGAGTCTTGGGAAGCTTGCTGCCCTTGAAGTAACCCATTGTGGTCAGCAGATGGCACTGCTGTGTTGTGAAGGGAGCAGTCTGCAACATGGGTGAGGAGACAGAAGGGTGCAGGGCTGGTTGTTGATAAACACAAATAATCAGGCATAATTTCAGTATTTTAGTTACCTGCTGTCTGAAATGTATAATTTTGATCCACTTTTTTTATCTGAGAGGGAAAAAAACAACATAGAAATTAAACTCTTGATTAATAGTTGTGGAATAATTTAAATTGACCTTTTTATTTAATGTGTCTTGCAAGGTAGTGAAGAAGGGCAGGGTAAATGTGTTATGTAACCCAGGGAGACAAAAGCTAGGTTTTGAAAACTGCCGTTAAGAGTGAAAATACTGAAAACACACTGAGAAATCTGCAAATGCAGTGTAGTTTAGGAATGCATCCCTTTCGATGTGAAATGTGATGCTGAAACTATGAGGCTACATGAGATGGTAGGACTCGTATTTTTGTCTGTTCTCTAACTATATGTTAAGGGTTTGCTCTGACAAGCAATTAACCTCCCCCCCACCCCCATCTCCCGAGGGCAAGCTGAAGCAGGCTAACCTTTTTCCAATTGATTAGTTTAATTCGATCGATTGGAGGGATGCTGGTCTCCTTATGAGTTTCCTCTCGGGTCATTTCAAAATTGAGTGTGCGATATTGTCCTCTGTGCAGGAAACCAAAGAGGCATTTGTTTTGGACACTCTGCTGAGACAATACAGCAGGATCCAAGCTCAGACACAAGCATTTGTGTAGCTTGTAGACATTCTTCACACCCTAAGGAGGCTCCACAGGCGAAACGTTGATTCGTTTCTTCTCTTTTCAGCATGGAATAAACCTTTAACTTGTCCCTTTGCAGCCTACGCATGCTGACGCAGCTGCCTACTTGACACTCTTCTATGGAATCCCAGAATCGTTAGGATGGTCCTTTTCACCGTCGTCGGACTTTCATAACCCTGCTGAAGAAACACCCTCCAACTACCCTTCCAGATATCTTTCCTTGGCTCTTCCCCACCTTTGGCACCAGCCATTTTCTTAATTTCATCTTTGTTTCTTGAGTCTTCATCGTTGGTGGTGGTCTCTGGGGGTTCAGTGCAGAGGAGTGATGGTTTAACATCGACTCATTCTAGCTGCCTGGCCACCCCTGCCCCATTTTCACTCTTCCGGTATTGTCACAAACAATTGTTTGCTCTCTAACGCACATTGTCTCGTCTTACAATTTTGAGAAGTTGTGATGCAGTGTGAGAGAGTCGCACTCCTTAGAAAGATGAGTGTTTTGCTGTTCTGGTAAGCTGTGATTTAAGAATGGATCCTATTAAGGGTGAGTGTATTGTTTAGCTACAATGCCTACCATTCCAACCTTGGGACATTAGCCAAAACCTGGGTTTCAGCCTTCTGATTGAAATTAATCTTGGCTTTTTCATGCAAGATGAAACAGAATCCGTCTCTGTAAAAGATACTTTTGAGACTTTTTTTTAATTTCCATTTTCCATTGAAACACAAATTCCATAAAAAACCTAAAAGACTAATGGAAAAGGCTTCATGGAACTTAGCCAAGACAGAGTTTTAGGGAGAAATCAGCGACATGAATGTCTGAGCAGCAGCTTTCTCAATATGTAATTTGCAATTCTAATACAGTCATATTTCCTTACTGGAATGAATGCCAGCTACCTTTTCTGGAATTGCATTTATTTTTAATATTTTTTTTAGTCATCCAATGGCTATAGTCTGGTTTGTGTTTTATATCTCTCCCAGTTCTTGCTGTACCACCAGTCCCTCAGATGATCTTAATTCTTATGTGCAGCTGATCATGTCTGGATCATACACAGTGCCTTCACACATTTAATACTGTGGTTGGTCTTGTGATTTTGGATGCTACTACCTTGTTCATTCAGGTCATTCTCCTGCCAGTGTAATCTCCAAAGTGAATTTCCTCATATCTTACACCAAGCTGTGGGCTTTTTGTGGTGTAATTGTACTGTAACAAGATAATCTGTTTGCCTTTTATGCAAAGTTCATACACCATTCCTCCTACTTTATTGTTGAGTGTTGCGATTTGTTGCAGACAACACATCTGCCCTGTTGAAATGAACAGCGATGCCAGGTTTATAGTACCAGGAAAGTTGTGCTTTTTTTTGTCAGGCTGTAAGTTTCAGCAAGTAAAAAAAAATTAAGGAGATCTTTAGTTGTAAAGCAAGTATAACAAAGTGTTAAAGAAAAATCAGTTCAAAATACAGGCCTGTAGCTGAAGGCGTCATCAGTGAATATTTATTTTGTAGAATATTCTTTAATGTTTGGATTTGAATTACATTTCTTTTATCTTTTTGGGTTAAAGAAATTGACATCTCACAAACCCAAAGATGTCTGAGATGTTTTGATGCCATCAACAGTTTTGTGAAGGTTTTCACTGGGTGTAGAAATCTTAATGTTGCCAAAAAAGAGATTCAGATGCCTTCTTGATTTCTTAAATGCATATTCTGAAAGATTTCTGGTCCCATCCAACTTCAGAGAAGGATAAGAATAAAAGAGAAGTTTAAGAAAAAAAATGTCTGGACTTCTCTTGCAAGCCCACATCCCTGCATCATTTTCATTACTATTTCTAGTCAGTTTCAGAAGTCAGAGAAGTCTATTGAGCAAAAGCTCATGTTTCTGAAGAGAAGTTTAAATATTAATCGATGTAGAAAGTATTAATTAATAATGCTTCAGGGTCATTGAAATTATGCAAGTACTTCAGGTTATAGATTCCAGCTATAATTTTCAAATGATTTGAATTTATGACCACTTAAAAGTTAATGCACATCTATATTTTCCCATTTCTTTGCTTTCTAAATATGCTTCCAATTATTACGCTTTGCTATGTGCTATGGTCACTCTCACTGTTCAGTCCATTGTGCTTGATGAATAAGGTGTTAAGGACAATTTTGAGTTAAATTGTGTCTGAACTGGTGTAATTTAGATCATTTAATAATTTTGTTCAGTTTAGTACACAAGTATTTAACTGTGTATGCCCTTAGATAAAATGTTAAGTAATTGATGCATTTCCTTTTTCTTGGAAAATTAAATAATGGGTTTTTTTTAATTTTAGGAATTCCTGTTCTCGCGCGTGTTTGTAAGGGTCAATGAGTAGAATTACTGAAAAATCTTTTTTTTCCCCCCACCAAAGTTACAAATGTAACAGCTATTTATTTTATTTTTGTGGAATACAGTTTTGTGCTACTGGTAAACCACATTAAAATTAATTGAAAAATACAAAAATAATTTGCTTCATCTTTCTGGCTTTTCATGAGCATGGCTTATGCTTGCATCGTTCCATTAACGGCGACTGATAGCATTGATATTAAACTTTCCAACACAGTCTCATTTACAGTGTTCTAACAGTAATTCAGTAAAGGGTTAATTTCAAACAAAAAAGGATCTTTTGGAAAAAATAAGTACTTTGACATTGTGAACCGCAAGATAAGAGCTTCCTGATGAGGTGACACATGGTCAGATGGGACCTTGTCAATGAAGGGAACAGTATGACCAAGGTTTCACTGCTTAGTCATGGTATGTCAGGCAAGGGAATGGTTTTCTGCAGGAAGTTTGAATACTTCTGGGATTACCTCTGCCACATTCAGATACTTCCTGGCGAAGCACAGTTTTCCTTTTTAGCTGTAACTGATCGCACATTATCTCTCTGCTGCCAGGTAGAGCTTACTTCAACATTTCTTACTGCTTTCTTAAAAAGCATTATGCGGTGTCAGTCAGCAGATTAGTGTGCCACCTTCACTGTTTTTTATGCTGCAACCACCTTTTTTGCTTTCAAAAAGTCATAAAACATGCTTTTTAACAATCAAATAATGGCTACAGCCTAGTATCGAAACCAGAATTCTGTTATCAGTCCAAATGACTTCATACTCCAGGGCTTTCCTCATGTGAGAGTTGATGTAAAAAATCATGGGGAAGCTATTTGATACATGAAGATGTTTTTATTCCCTCCTTTCATTGCAAAGGGACATCACGACCTGAGTCAAATTCTCTAGCTGTGGCCTTGAATCAAATTCAGAACGATACAGGTGGGTTTTCTAATTTGAGATGAAGAGCAAATGCCATAAGATCGTTTGTGCTGCCACTAGGCATTATAGGCCGGATTGTGATAGGAGATTTACTTTTCCAAAATAAGTCCAAATGTTTCTGGATTTCCTTTGAGATTTCACAGAAAGGTGAGACTTAGGATGATCTCTAAGTAAATCTCGACAGTGTCAAAAAATTTTAAGAACCCTACATGCAGGTCACTAGATAGTGCTAGTCAGGCTTAGCATGGCATGAGAGCAGGTCACACCATGAGAAAGAACTTGTTATGGTGGGTGCTTTCATATATTAACACAGGATGATGGTGTGTCTCTTGAATTTAAGTTTGTTTTTGCTTGAACAAGGATCATTCAGGGGAAGTAACCAATCAGATTAATTTGGACCCTGAAGACTCTTGCTGAAGCAAGTTCTATTATACATTCCAGTTACTTAGAACAAAGACAGTTTTTCAATAAACTTCACCATCTACCAGGATTGCATTTAAATATTTGGTGTGCTGCCAGCATTGGAGAGTCGATACATTACAATACATTGAGCTTAGTGTCTGAGAATAATCTAAATATTTATATAATATGTGTTTAGAGAAATTTAAGCCTTCTGTTTAATATTCATCTGGAAACTCGGGTATCTAAATATATTAATGAAGTGACAAAATTTAAACTCTTCCAAGTAACGTCTTAAATATGGTTAGACTACAGCCTAAATTATGGCTTCAATTACAGTACTTCAGAAAAAGAAAAAAAAATGTTCTTTACTCATTTCAAAGCTATGCTGGATCGATGGGTCTTAAATTTTTTAAGAAGCAAATTACGAAAGCAGGAAAGGTTACAAATAGTAGTTAATTGATCCAATGATCTCAACCAGCTTGAAGGGTTTTGGCATCAACCATATGTCTGGGTAGCTTATATATGTTCCAGATTCCCACAACCCTTTAAGATAAGATCATTTTGTTGGCCATATACAATTTCTTGCATTAGGAATTTCTTTTCACATACCCCAGCTTGCTCTCCATGAGACACAAAGGCACACAAACAGGGATAGAGAAGCTTGGGGTCAGAGCCCAGGGTCATCTATTTATACGGCGGTTAAGGACCTTGCTCAGGGGCCCAACGGAGCAGGATTCCTCTGCCGGCCGCGGGATTTGAACCGGCAACCTTCCAGCCACAGGCGCAGATCCTTAGCCACAGTGCCACCGCTCCGCCTGTACTCTGGGTACAAAAGTATGCCTGTTATCAGTTTTAATTGTTCCAGATTCCCCATTGGTCCATTTGTTCTTTTCTCACTGTGTTTCTGAGAAGTATATTGAGTTAACTTTGACTTTGAGGACTTTGGTCAATCTCTTTCAGGACTTTGAGTATTTGTATCAACTGTCCCTGTAGTCTTTATATCGCTGTGCATACCACTGTGGGCCATTCCCTTAAGCCCAAATGTATCTGGTAGATACGATATCTTTTCTATAACGTGTTGACAAATTGTACACATTACCCTGAATAAGGCCTTACTAGTGCCTCGTGCAATTTTAACATAACTTCCATTGGTTTAAATTGTGCTTTTAGCTGTATATTCTAGCATTTTGTTTCCCTTTTTAATCACTCCCTCGCATTACTTACACAGTCGAGACCATGTTTTAGCATCCACACCCAAGTCATTTTCATTCGTAGCTTCTTCCAGTTCAGTGATTCCCATTTTGTATTTAATAGTTTGTTTTTGCTACCTGTATTCAGTGGTCTACATGAAGCAAGGGCCCTGGACTGTCTACATTAATCACCAGCAACCGTTTGCCTAGATCAGTTACATCAGTATAATCTAGAGCAGGGGTGGGGAACGTCCGGCCTGCGGGCCGTATAAGGCCCGCGAAATCATTTGGTCTGGCCCTGCCAAGGCAACTGGAGGTGTAGAGATGGGCGATAATTCGATAACGATAATTATCGCGATATAATTTTCCTCAATATAATTTTAACAAAAGTTCGATATATATGTTTCTGTTTGCATGTTTGCGCATGCGCACTAAATACTGCGCGAGTGCGCGTGTGTGTTGCAGACTGGGCAGCTAACGGATTTGTTTAATGTTTCTGCTGTTTGGCAAGTGTTGTGTTCTTAAAATAAAGAGTTGTTTAATTTACCAATTAACTGTCTGGTTTCTTCAACTTTCACTCAGGAGAAAAAATCTGCCTTTAAACTTGAAAGAAATAATGATTTGACATTAATCGTGATAATTTTCGATATCGACTAATATGAAAATTTTTATCGTGATAACATGACAGAACAGACACGCATGCTTCTTGTCGGCTGCCCGCGGCCGGTCTGCCTGTATTGTGGTGACTCAGAGGACAGGCAGGCTGGGAGTGTACACGTTGCGAAAGTGTTAACACACTGTGTTTTACGAACTGCGGGATGAAGTCAAGCAGTTCATGGAGATGAAGGGAAAACCTGTCAGGGAACTCAATGATAGCAAGTGGCTGATTGATTGACTGCGCTCCAGACTGACCGATGCAAACCTGGAAAAGCAGTTGCGAGTAACAACATTATCAATACCAGCTAACGTCACACGCCTCACCAAAGAGAAGCAGTTCCAGCCATCACATTAGGGGTGAGTTAATTAAATGTTTGACCAAATATAGCAGGCTAATTTTTAAATTGATAATTTTGTATGGCCTGCGAATTATGTTATAAATATCCAAATGGCCCTTGGCAGAAAAAAGGTTCCCCACCCCTGATCTAGAGGCAGCAACTATTGCACTGAGTTAATTTGAACTGAGAATGGTTTTGGTTCAAAGCTTAGGACTAATTCCTAATCCTAAGATTTAAATCAACTAGTATTTACCTAACATACTAGTTTAGTGTGGAGCAGTATACAGACCGTGTAATCTTCCCCAGTTATACACTGCTTTCAGCTCATTGCACTTGACCAGTTGAGACCACTTGTTAGGAATATTCTAACAGCAGTGACCAACATTTCCATGTATCTGTTGGTAAAATTAATTTAGTAGTGAGGCTGCCAACCCCTAGAAAAGGTAGGGTTAACTTAACTAGCTTGTTAGTTAATTGAACAAACAGCAGCAGTAAGGGATACACACAAGGAGTACGATGCATTCCATTGTGATTTTTATAGTGTTTTGGATGAAGTTCCACATAGAGGATTAGTTCTCAAATCTCAGGTGGTAGTCATTTAGGAAACTACAAGTACTCTAATAGGGGTTATATACTGTAATTAGTGGAGTACCACAATGATCTGTCCTAGGACCACTATAGTCTTAATTTGTATCCAATCTTCTAAATTTCAGAATAGCAAACTTGTCACATGTACAGATGATGTTAAATTAGGAGGATTAGTAATGCTGTAGAAGCAGCAAATTCAGAAAGATATAGATAAATCAAAAATTGGACAAAGACACAGATGATGTTTAAGTACTGCACTACTGTACTAAAAGGAAAAACAGACGGCAAGTGAATGTTCAAAAGTGAACTGGCAGCATAGTACTGAAATAATATTATTACTAGATAATAACCCTTAGCGTCCTTTGCCAGGACACGCACAGTAATCTTCAACTAAAAAATACATTCCAAATACAGCAGGCCCATGTCTCATATACTAAAAATGAAGGAGGGTGTAATCAGTCTTACAGCTACACCCCTTCCTCCTCATCTGCAATTTCTCTATCTGCGGTTTTGCATACTCGTGATGTCAGGCCAAGCCTGGCCTGAGAGGCATTCTTGAAGCTTCTAGAACATTCTCAGATGCTCGAAGCTCAATTGAAAGTGGTGCAAAACTGTATATATTTTCTGTCATGTTATTTTATTTGGCATGTTTATGTAGATTTACATGGTGTATTGGGTATACCCGTGATGAGTATATATACAGCATAGGAGGGTTTTTCCCCAGAGTATGGGTTTCATTATCCAAAGTTAGTTCAGAACCTATGAATAAGGAGGATGCAATAGTGCGTTTTTAGATGTTGATATTCAGTTTTTGAAAGAGGCAGACAAACTGCAATTAGGATAAAAATTCCATGCAAGTCAACCGGTGCCAGCTAAGTTCTGACTGGAAGCGTGTAAGCTTATCATAAACCTTTTGGTACTATTTCTATTTAAGCATACAACGTTTGCTTTAGTATTATCACTAACAAAGATCATACACTTTTTTCAGAGACATTTATCTACAATACACCATTCATGTAGTTTCTTACAGTATCAGACATTTCACTTTCTAAAGCACTTTGATCCAGTAACGTCTTTTATAAACCTTCTTTAACAGCAAAATACAGGACTGCAGCTGGAAAAAAAAAGTTTTACGCAGCTGTGATTGCATGCATCTGTGGACATGCTCATATAATTAACAGCTCCTAATGACTAACGCTTAATGACTAAGCTTTTGATAGCATGTTACTAAAAGATTACATACAACTGCTGGAGTTTTGGTACAGGATGAAGACATTGTTTAAGCACGTGGATTCCCTGAGCTGTTTCCTAGGCTGAAACCGGAAAGTCTATTGAATTAAAGCTGGTGTGATACTTGTAAAAGCAGAATAGCATGGTTTCCTCTGCAGCTGCTACCTTGGTTTCTTGTGTTAGCCTTTCAACAAGAAAATGTGAGATGGTTGGATGGTGTGGCGGTCGTCTTTCTCTAGTCTGTGAGCGTTTACCATGCTGGATGGATTTGTGTCCACCATGACTGTCAGAGAGGAAGCAAATGAAAAATAAAAATGGAGACAAAAGGAAAATATGTCATTATAGTTAAATGGTAGTTAGAACTATTTTACTTTTTAAGTTTGCTTATCATTTTTATTTAATTTACATGTTATGTTGTGGGGCTTTAGTTGTGAAAAGTATGGAGGGAGTATCACATCCAGCGAGCTTTATTTCTGTGAGTTCTACCCTGTAAAGCAATACAGTGCATTTCAATGCTTAGCTTTTGTGAAATAATTTACTTGTTTTATGTTTCCCAGTTCTTTAAGTCTGCTGTTTTATTACAGCGCTGATTTATGTTGTGCAAGGGACAGTTATGCCATTCTTTATCTCTTAGTCTTTTTCTGATCCCATTTCCCTGTAAGATTGAGGATCTCATTATATAGTGGATTTATACTGGATCCTGATGCCTGTGATATAGCAAGGGGGTTCTGCATTTTGTCTTGTGTGTGTAAGGATGTGTGGAGTTATTAAAAGTATTGGAGCAATTCACATTCAGTAGTATTGTTTTCCTCATCCTGGTTTTAACTGAAAATTAGCCTTTTTGCACAAACAAAGCTGCAGTTGTGTGGAATAGCTTTCTGTGTATTTTAATTGTGGTTCTTTAGTGATGAACTCCATTGTGATAAGCATAACCCAGCTTGTGAAAAGCTGCAGTCTGTATTTGTATCATTCGATGGTCATTAACTTTCAACCTTTACTGAAAATATACAGATTTAGCCATTTAGAGAGAGTTGAATTGATGACTGAATAAGGATGCCGTTTTCCCATTTTAAGATGCAAATAAGGTGCTGTAAGCTCCTCACTTACGTGTTCCCTCAGATGGTAAAGAAATTTTTCATTTCACTGTAGTAAAATATGAGATTATATATCCAGAGTGGAGCCCTCAGCTTTGACTGCCTGCTCATTTGACCGGCTGCACCTTATTGCTCATGTTTCCCATTAAAGTATGAAACTGGTCCACACTGTTCTTGGTTCATGCCTTTGCCTATTACTTGTTCAGACTTTGCTGTTCACTGAGCCCAACCTCTGTACGGATTCAGCTCGTCCTCACAAGTCAGTGTTTGAACCACGTGAGACAAACCGGATGAAAAGGAATACTTGAATAGACTTAATTTAGCAGGGGACCACACTATGGCGGCATCAGCATGTCAACATTCATTCCACTCTATCACTGAGCTCTAGCAGTGGTAATCTAGACAAAACGGTCTCCAGTCAGGGGGATAGCTACAGCCGAAGTGGCCTGGTGAACAGAATATTATTTATATCCAGTATTCCTTCTTTAATTGTCATTCATTGGAGTGCTCATAATCGCTGACAAAGGCATCTTGGCCTTTTCTAATCATGTCTTACCAGGGTAAGCTGTAATTTGCTACTTATAAAAACGTTCACGTACGTTTCAAAGAGTTAAATTATGGCCCTTTGACTCCATCTCCACCTCTTCCATCATCGGCCTAAATGTTTTCCTAGCCTGTTTGTAGTGTCCTTAAGTTACATTCATTTTCACTTCGATATCTCCTACCAAAATGGAATCTGAAGCTGTCACAAATGTGCTTTTGATAAGGCTGTGCCATTTATTCAGTTCAGAAATAACACTGCTCCAGGTTCTATTAAAAGAAAAGTGGAAACCTAGTTCCTCTTCTATAAATTACTCTGCTTTCAATCTTAAGACCGTCACGTAAAATACTTAAGCTGTCATTCCGACACAAATGTTGCACAGAGCCTCCTTTTGGCCTCATTATGTTGTGTGATGAAACGGTTCCTTTGTAGCCCTGTACTTCAGCAGTGCTGATTAGTTAATGCATTAAGCACAGATGTGGCAGCCCAGAGCTCGGCCATCGGGGATGCCGTAATGATCCCGCCATCTCACTGCGGATATTTCCACAGCAATGAAAATGGAACAGGCAGTAGCTTCCGAGCCTGTCCCAGCAAAATTGAATTTCCAGCTCAGGGTATTATGCAATGTCTCTTTGCTTCAGAATGCATAAGCCGGCAATTATTGCATTGGATTTGGAAGTAAAACCAGACCTAAATCCTCTAGTGGTGTGTGCTGTGAAAAAGTGCCATCAGTTCTGTGGTATATTCATTCATTTTAGAAAATCGGGGATCTGCCATTCTTGAGCTGGTGTCGGGGGTCATTAAGGTGCGATTGTTAGCTACTGTGTGATTTAACTGTTGTGGTTTGTAAGCGTTGAACTTTACATAAGACATTTTGTTCTTCCTTTGTTAAATGTTTTTGCTCGTTTCTTCTAAATCAAACCTTGCATTGTGTTTGATTTGACTTCTCATTAGTTTTGTAGTTTCCGCTGGGACACCCCCTATCCACACAAACTCAATAACTACTTTGCTAATGGGGAACATGTTTTTTTGCCTTCAATGCTTAAAATTGAGTCAAAACATACTATGTCAATGGTTGTTGTTAGTGTGATTTCTGGTATGTTCACACTGAACCTAAACTCTAATCTTACCTGTGACTGCCACCCTTAAATTCACCATCGGTCCTCATAGTCCTTAACTACAGTACCATAAAAACTCACAGATATTACTGCTTAAAAATACAATATGTATTGTATATCCATATATCTTAAAGTCTTAACTGCTCCATTTTCTTGTTCTTCCCAAACTATGAATCCTGTCTTATACACAGAAAGGAAAAGGAATAAAATGCTGATTACTGTAGCTTAGGGGATAAAATACCCATTGACATTTGAATCAGGATCCTGATTATGAACAATTTAAAAAAATAACTAATTGGTCTTCAGGTACTGCAATTTTCTTTATATTTCATATAATTTCCTTAAATAAAAGTGAGGAAGGATGTCATTTTATTTTTTCTAGAACTTACATATTACTAAATAGACGTGGTTTGATTCTTACAGAATGCTATTGTCACAGTATTCATTATATGACTATAGTCACATAATGTGCAGCATATATGCTATATATAGCTGGAATTAATATATCTATTCTCTTACTTTTTTTTTGTCAATTATGAAAAACTTAGCATGTTAATGCTAAAAGAAATTGCTTTAAAAGAAATCATTGTCTGA
Source organism: Atractosteus spatula (assembly GCF_055471065.1). Classification (NCBI taxonomy): domain Eukaryota; kingdom Metazoa; phylum Chordata; class Actinopteri; order Semionotiformes; family Lepisosteidae; genus Atractosteus; species Atractosteus spatula. Next base: position 5,906,389 of record NC_142717.1, read on the forward strand.
CGTTTGTGCTTGGTTTGGCTGTCCCTACCGTTTTTTCTCCAGCAAAATGTCTAAAACTAGTTGCCTTTACAAAGGAAGGCAAAGGGAGAAAAGGAATTGAGTTAGGATTAATGTACAGCCTTCTCCAGCTTTTCTTCATCAGTCTATTTGTTGGCTACAGGATCATACAGAACTGAATTTGCCTCATTACTGCATTTTGAAAATGTTTTATTGATGGGTTGTTTTTCCTTTTATCTCTCTCTCTCTCAAAAGTTGATTGCCGATGACTGACCGAGGCCTTATTGTTTTGCCCCTGATGGCCATGTCAGCCATGTTAAAGCGTCTTGTTTTACTTGTCTTCAATTTCACATCCTGTTAGGTTTGACAGAAGCTTGTATACAGAAGAGCAAGTATGTAAAACTAAGTGCAGGAAGCCCCACAGTATGTAGTGGCTTGGACATTGTGCATTGTACTGTCCCTGTTGCAAAAGGCATAGTATCAGTACCTCAACATTAAAAGGATGTAATGTGGTAGTGCTCTGTTTATACATTTTTGGCATTTACACGTTCTTTTAATTCCATATTTTTCTAAATCATAAAAAATAATATTAATAATATAAAAATAATATTTTTACATTAAAGTCTAATACAAAAGGAAAGGTTAACCCTGAGGTAATCTGTGTCTCAGAGTTCATCTCATTTGCCTTGTATGGTAACTTCACATAAAAGTAAATAATGAAAGCAGGCAGAAAAACTGAAGAAAAGCAATTATATGAAGGTCTTAAGACTAGAATGAAGAAGGCCCAAGGGACTCATACATGGGATTTTCCAGGTCATGACCAATGGGTTGTGCTTCACACTGAATGGCATAATGGCTTTACGAGATTAACCTCTTGTATTCATTGGGGGCTTTCTGTTAACATGAACGACTTTTTAAAAAGAGAATGTGAAGTTTGTTCGTATCTGTGTAAAGAGCAGTGCATCAGTCTTTTGTCATGAGGAGATTTTGTTTTTAAAGATTGTGTTGTTCGCTTACCACAGGTGCACCAGAGTACTCTGCTTACAGCCCCTGTGTTATCAGACATACACTTCTAGTTGGATTTTGTCACATCCCCTAGAAAAAATAATGTGCATCATTTAGTAGTTAAGATGATATGAAATGTTGCAAATGAGAGGAGGCCATTTGACTTATCTAGCCTGTCTGGTTGTTAGTATCTTATTGATTGAGGATCTCATATAGGGTGTTTTTTTTTTAAGAAGGTTTTGACTGCATACCTGTCTAGTTTGTATTTTGTAGCTGTGGAAAACAGAGCTTTGGTGTGATCACTGTTTTAAATGTTTATCTTCCGTGCATCTTAAGTCCATCCTGATCTTTTACAGAGCTGAAATTAAGAAGAGTATTTAACATTGCAAGTTTGCCAATACACTGGGCTGAATAACAGTTGTTTCTGCCATTTCAATTTCACTTTTGTCATGATTTCCCAATATATGTGAGGAAAATTGAAACCCCCCATGAGAACATCATCCTCCTTTGCTATATACATTCTCTAATGAAGCATTTATATAAGCGTTCTGTCCAGTGTTTTATAATTGTTGTGTGAAGTGCCTGGAGATTTTCTTTACTACTTTGACCCACATAGATTTTTGAATGTTGTCGATTAAGACATTTGATTATTTGTTTTTTTTTAACATAGTGCTACATATACCACCTCTCTCCTGTCTCACCTGTCTTTACAAAGAATACTGTGCCCACTAATATATTTGTTTCTTTCTACACTTCCAAGGTCTCTGAAACTGTACTGAAAGGACCATAATCTTCCATTTGCTTTGTCAGTTGTGCCCACATGAACTATCTGTACTAAGGCCCTGCTCTGATGAGGGCTTTGTCAGTTCTCACTGGAAATTAAGTTCACGACTTGGGCTCTTGGAAGGTAGCTCACATTTGAAGATCTGGGAGCTCGTCTGTTTTTGCTGTATTTCTCAGGACACAGTCTTGAAGGCAAAGGACAAAACTGGCATTGCATTAAGTGGAATTTCATTTACCATTTTGCCCTTGGGGAGAGTGAGGTGGAAGGGTAGGATACCGTTCCTTGCATTGTCAGATGCTGGCTTTCAAATATGTCCTGTTTGAGGTTGAGGTAAACAGTGACAGGACAGATGTGACTTTTCTTTGTGCTTTTCATTTGTGTGCAGCCTTATTTGCTCTTTCTTGTCTTGCTTGTTGACATTTAGTTGATTTGTTGTTTACAGCTCCATCTTTGGTTACTTGCTGAGGTTTTCCAGCTTCTTCTCCACTTTTCTTGGAATTATGTCGGTCGGGATGAATCTCACCTGCAAGGGATGCACCTCAATATTGTCTACAATACTGACTTTAACACAGTTATCAAAGTGGTTTGATAATTTGTTGTTGGTTGCTGTGTGCTACAGCTACCTTAAAGTTTGATGTGGGGGCACTGAGTGGAGTGTCTCTATACATGTGGCATTGTATGGATTTACTTTGCATTTACTGCAAAATTGGGAATATGCCCCTAAGCAGTTAGCAGGTATGCACTCTGGTTCATATTGTAACTTCTTTACAACTGTTTATACTTCTAAAATTCAATTAAAAACAACTTGATGCATCTAGTGAAGCAGTGTAATTTGAGCAAAATAATAACGGCATTGTAAACATTGTAAGCAATGATTACAAATTTACAATGCTGGAATATCCAAAACAACAGCCACTTGAGCATCTACACTCAAGAGGTACAAAATGCAAATGACCTGTTTATAGTGTTTTGTCTTCTCAATTTTAAGACTAGAAAAGGATTTTTGCTGCACCCCAAAGCTTCGCTGTCATTCCTTTCCTATTACAAAATAAGAAAAATACATTACTTCCCCCCAAACTGCTATTTTTCTGTTTTCTTTTTTTGCTATTTATTTGCTCAAAAACTCACATCAGTGTGAAAGCTGAATAAAAGATTGTGACAGATAGGTGAAAATGTGTTGAAGAGAGATTTTCTGCTTAATAAATATTTACAATCCTGGATTTACCCATTGGATGGATTCATTTTGTAAAATACTTAGGTTATTAATAGATCTTTTTACATTGCGCAATCAAATGTTGAAGAATACAAGTTTCCCAGTTTTTATTTATTCATATATTCATTGTGCTTTTGTATTTAGAGTGTACCGTTAATACAAATAAAATGCAACACAGAGCATTCTGTGGACATTTTCAGTCAAACACCTTTTTTACCTCAACATGCTACTGATTACTTACTGGTGAGTACAACAAAGAAGTGCTTTTTAACAGTTTAAAGGGAAGTAGGGCACTGTTGTTTACTACTCAAAGTAATAACCCCTTTTGTGTAACACTGAAACTTTGGCAGGGAAGAAACAAGCAATCTGGATTAGGTCAGCATGAGCATACTTGTAAATACCAATGTACATGTATTTGCTTGATTGACCAGCCCCTAATTAGAAAATAGAAATGTTGCTGATGTTTTTGGATTGAAATGAACATAAATGGAATTCATTTCCATGTGCAGGAATGGTCCTCCATTCTTGTGCTACAGCTGTTATGTTGCATGTTCTTTTCAAGACCTTTCAAATATGCCGTATGTCATAATTCTAAATATCTTTAGGATTTTTCATGAAGGAAGCTACAGTACTTAGTTTCTTATCTGGCAAAACTTATTCCTTCATTCCAGCAGTCAGTGGTGATATTTTCTCTTGTGCTAGTAGATGCAACTTTCAGTCAGTGACCATAAAAAAAAATGCTGTAGTTTGTTTCCTAAACCTTTCATGTCAAAGGTGGAGCTGAGGATATAGAGGTTGCCTAAAGTCCATTAATTCACTTGATACATTTACTGCTGCATCCTAGGATGTGTCTGTTTAGTGTTTGTGGTGCATAAAAATAATGTAATTGTATATTTAAACAATGTTTCAACAATTCATTATTAAATTATTGAATAATGTAGTTTTACATTGTTTGCAATGGCATGAATTTCGTATGCTTTTTATTCAGTGAAGTTATTTTAATTAATATGGTACAGTTGATAATGGTACTTTTAGGCAGTAATGTGAAGCACTCTTTTCTATGTAACAGCTTGTGTGACATCTTGGTTTTGGCCTGCTGTTGGACATAACAAGAGAACATAACTAGTTTTCATGTGCACTTGGAAAAGGAATGATTCAGGCGCACTGAGCTGTGAAGTTAATATCGGGAATCCCACCTGTTGAAGCTGCACCAACCATCTTTACACACAGAATTATGTTAATACAACCCTGATTGCACATTGGTTGTATGCCAGTAACGTGCAGTTTGCCAGATGCTAAAGTCATTTTCTGTCAATCAGTTCTTGGAAACGATAATTGTAATCTCAGGTAATAAATGTATTGAAAGGGTGAGTGTATGACCGATATCAAAGCCAAAACCTAAATTGCAAAGTAAAAACGTGCATTATCAAATGGCTTTTTATATGACATAGAACATTGCTATCACATGATTAAATAAACAATCTTAAAAAAAAATCACTTATGGATAAACCTGTTTTATTTTGAATTGATAGCGTGCTCAGGAATAGCATTTTGTAAATATTACTGTAATACAAAATGACCTGTTTTTACCATTTTCTGAGAAACAGTTTTTATGCGGTTAAAGGTGTAATATTTTATTAATGTGATACGTGGTTTCAGCCTTGAAGGAAACAAGGCACTTTTCGAACAAATCACATATGGAATTTATTTGTTTGGTGTGACATTTTAAAGCAGCAGTCTATTTGCCCATCAGATGATAGAACATAGCTTCTTTTAAGCAGTCCATCTTTTGCCCTACAACATGGATTAGATTTTCAATTAATCTTAGTTACCGAGCGCTTTTGCGTCTTCTGCCTGCGGCTTGGTTGAAGTTACAGTTGGCTTTTTCTGCTCGCTGCTCAAATGATGTGAAGGATATTAAGTTTGAATGGCTTACTTTGCAGCCTAGTTTTGACATCAGAAACTCCCTTTTCCCCTCCAGGCTGTTTTCCTTGTGCCTAAGGATTCTGTTATCTGCATAGTTAGATCCCCGAAGGGCAATATTTCTATATCAAATTCTATTTCACAGTTTCTGACCCCTGCAAAGGCCACAGACCGTGATTGTGATTCCCTTTAGGTTAATGGTATAAATTAGAAGTGAGAAGGTGTTTATAACGCTCCTTTTCTTGATGTTTTTTTTTGCTGTGATTGATTGCCAGATTGACCTTCGCCCAGTTTAACCATAACCATTGCAGTTCCTGACATTAAGACTTGTAAAATGCAGCTGCAGTTCCAAATTCGCCCATACTGATCCTGTGGTGACTGTCATTCTTTTGTTAACTTGGCAAACACTACCTGGTTCTTTGGGGTCTACGTTAATAATCCCTCTTGCATCTGTTTGGTAATGATCTATTGTTTGCAAAGGACCAAAAAACGTGTGCTGTCTGGTGAATTCTCTTTCTTGTTCTCAGGTTTCTGCTACACCTACTTTTTGAATTTTTTATTTCCCTTTGGAGAACCTCATGAAAGTTTCAACTTTTTTCAAAGGCTTAAACTTTAACAGTGTCAGAAAGGTTGGATGGATTGTGGGGTCCCAGAGTTTAATGTTGTGAATTTGACACTGGGGCATTTTCAGTTCTATGTTCAATATATTCAGCGTATATAAGTGGTCTATGTACATCTTGCAAGGGTATGTAAATTCTCCTTCTCAGAATTACTGAACTTACATTTTAGGTAACGTAGTTTATATAAGAACAGATCAGAAAACTGTTTTCTTTCCCTTTTCACATTTGTCACATTATTCAACCTTTTCATGTTCGTAGTAGCTGAATATTTACATATGGTTGGATTATTACCCTTTAGGATTATAGTTTTGCACTGCTGGCTTAGAACTTAATGAAAGTCTAGTGCTAATACCCCTGGTGGGCTTATACTGATCTACCTGCTGTTTTTTTACTCCTTGCTTGGTATTGCATTACAAAATGAAATCCAAAGTTTAATGTAGCCAGGGCACCAGGGATGAGAGGCTTTATAGTATCTTACTGAATTTAGGTTTTTGTTTCCTACATCTTCATAACAATCCATCACACTTAATTGTCATTCACACTTGACTTGATAAGGAATTAGTAAAGTACTTCTCCTGATTGGGAAAATTAGCAAATTGCAAATGAATATTTTTAATGTACCCTGCAATTGCGCCAAGCCATAAATTCTTTTGCCTGCAGCGCACATCTGCCTCGTGTTTTGTGGGACTGTTTTCTTGTGACAGATTGAAGAATAGAATTAATCAAAGGATCAGTAAAAAGGTTTTTTTTTTTTTAGAATTTCTGTGGTCCAGCTTTTAAGGTACGACGAAGGTCTCTTGGTACCAAGTTGTTAGCCTGGGAAGGTTACTATATCTACCCTGTTTAATGAGACTGGTCTGTTGTAAGTGACCATCGTAAATGTTTATACAAACTACACTACTTAGTCATGGCAAGTCATTGAATAAAATTATCACCTAAAATCTCTTATTAGAACTAGTGTTTTGTTTCGTTTCTCCAAATATTTACAAAACAGTTTGTACTGTATGTTAAATCATTAAAAACTCCCCATGCAACTTCAAATCTCATTCCTTTCAGTCCAAGCATGATATTACAGAAGGCAGATCCTATGTTGAATAATGAATTCCTGAGTTATGCAAGACTGAGGGTGCTCTGTCATGATGATTAACTAGTGAGTATGCAGAAACTTTGCCTTTTTTATGTCAGACGAAAAGAGTATCAAGAAAGCACAACAGTATCCTGAACTGTAGGAAACCAGCACTTCTTTAATTTGATTCTTTTCCAGCATTCCCTCTCTATATTATATTCATTTAATGTAGCAGAGTAAAATACTGTTTGCTGTCAATATCCATTAGTATTTTCTGTTATTTAAAGACTTCTTCTGCTGTGCTGTTACAGAAAAGTGTTGCTAATATGCTTGGCTCCACTCCTGGGTGTTTACTCTCTCTTGAGACGTAGGTGAAAGCACGATGATGCATCTCATCACTGTCTCAGTGAGTGAAATTTTAAACCCAACTGCCATCACTGAAAAACATTGTAATACTGTGGGATGACGCTGTTCTTTTCAAAGAACATCCAGCTCTACTGGGCCACATGTCAGCTGTCTTGATCAAGTGCCATTTTGGATGTAAAGAAGGCACTATCTCACATCATTTACCTGCCTTAAAGTTTTCTGTTTGATGAACAGTGTTAAAGTTAATAAACAAGCTGTGTGGTCTTCATTTTAATTGGCTTGCTGGCATTTATTTAAACGTTTAACAAGGAGTGATAGAATAAACTGCTCTCCTACTGGTTGTATGAATTCCCGAGCATCAGTTTAGCAGTATCGCACACTGATCCCTGTAGGATCAACTGCAGAGATCTAGCAGTATCCGGTATGGTTCTAATACCAAGGTAACAGGGAAAAAGCAATCCAATTAAAATTATTTTTGATTATTAATAAAGGGGAATTTAGTTCTGAAACTGCTTTATATCAGCCAGCTGAAAACATCAACTGATCTGTGATATTCAGTGAGAGCAGAATGTAGTCTCAGTAATATAAAGCTTCTTATTTCCTTTCAATCTAAATTATTGCAATTTAGAAAAAAACTTTTTTTTTCTCTAAAATGTTAACAGAGTAAAGATTTTAAGGAAATACAACAGTTACTAGAAAAATATTTATGTATAAATTAAAAATGTATTGAATAGATGTCTTTACAGTTCTAATTTGTGATCAATTCTTTGCCTTTTCGGTCTGGTGTCTTTTGCGAGTGAAAGAAGCTCTGGTTTGTCAAATTAACTTTTTTTCAGGCAAATCACATAGGGAAGACGGAGTATATGTTCTTATTTGTCTCTTGAGACTTTTTTACATTTCCATTCAGTGAGGGGTGAAGGGGGATTAGCTACTTGAACAAAATAGGTGAATTAATGGACAAACTTTGGCTACATCCTCTGTGCAAATGGAATTTATCTGCTCTGTTCAATGAAGCGCTTCTCACTGAAACATTTGAAGAGAATTAGTATTTTATATGGTAGATTTATTTAGTATCCAATGCACCATACCTGAGTGGTCCTGCCATGAAAACTAAGCTTTTATAAAGAGTTATGAGCCGATCAATATACCTCTGCATGGTTGTGCACTATTGCTAAAGATGTAAGGCTGAATATGTACAATGACTAAATTGCATGCTTTATTTCTAAAATATATTTTATTTTGCTATAAAATAAATTCAAGATGTAAGTAGTGAAGAAGTAAAACAGACATGAGTCCAACAAAACACCAGGGATTTTTTTTTTTGCACAGGCAAGAAAGGGTAGCTAATTTATCAGGAATGACAAACCCTCTCTGCTTTTTGTAGAAATAGGGAGCCATGTCAGGTCACATTATGGTGTATCTAAAGGCTGCTTTATTGTGGCTCTACTGTATTTTTTTATCTCCAAAATTGACTTTCCTTGCACATATGGAAAAAAATATTTAGGAAATGTTTATTATTGCATCCATCCATTTTTCTGACTGCTTTATTCAAACAGGGTTGCTGGGAGCCAGAGCCTGCCCCAACAAGGATACGCCCCAGATAGCGTGCCAGTCCATTGCGGGGCGCACACAGACATGATCACGCAAATAACTCACACCAGGGCCAATTTTCCCAGAAGCCAGTTAACCTAGCAGTACGCTTTTGGATTGTGGGAGGAAACCGGAGCACCTGGAAAAAACCCTCACAAACATGGGAAGAACATACAAACTCCACACAGATAGCACCCCAAAAATTGAACTTGGGGGGCCCCACCACTGCGAGTCAGTGATGCTAAGCACCGCTCCACCATGCTGCCCATATTCACATTAACATATAATTTATATTGTGTCGAAGAAAATAATTCAGTCATATTCAAATATTTACACTTTTGAGTAATTAGAAACCACTGTTTTTTTGCTGTTTCACCCAATAGGTTGTTGCATAGGTTGGTCTTTATACAGAAAACGGACTGGTTTCAGTGTTTTTTGAGTACTTATGTACATATGCCAACATGTATACGGAGAAGAAAGCAACTTGAGTTATTTTTTGTAACAACTTCACAAAGTTAAGAAAGTGGCAGTCTTCTCATTTAAAATTTATCAACAGGGTTAATTAAGAGGATTTACGGTGAAAGTCACAGGTAAGCAGTGTGCAGCAGATCTGTGGTGCATGCTTTGCAGCAGTTTTCAGATGCGGCCTTGTGGGATTGTATCGCACTCCTCTCCTAGAGTCTTCTCAAGCATGTCGGTGTTCACTGGTCTCGGAGACCTGATGTCATATTGTCCCGGCTCATCCTGAATAAGCTTGGCAAATAGGGAATCCTCAGCATAACTTTCACTGTTTGCCTCGCAAGAATGTTGTTGTTACACAAGCAGCATGTGACATGCATTGTCCTGCTGGATTATTGTCACATCAGGCTGAGCCCAAGCAAGTGAGATCCCGGAATTTGATCAATAGTAATACTGTTTAGTCAGGTCATCATTCATTAAAATAAGTGGTGCTCTGTAGCGACTAGACACTCTTAGCCAGACGATCACGCTTGGATGTCCCATTTCATCTCAGTGAAGTGTCGAGACCCGTGGACTGTCAGATGGGGTCTTAACATTGATGCGTCTTGTCTGGCTTTAATGTCCTGAGCATTTGCTGGCTGCCGATACCACAGATGGTGAGCAACATCACTAACTTAGTCCACCCTCTAATGATTGGCATGAAGGCATTGTTCTCTTGATACATGTTGTTCCTTTCTATGCCTTCTTTCTTAATTTTGTCCAGGCATGAGGTGATACCATACATTACGTCACCACACTACAAATGCCCAGTTAGCTCTCCATATCCTTTTTCTGAAAATATACACACATGAATCAAGCGATAGGTTATTTTAAAACTCAGTAATTACGCATATAGTTCTGTACCATGTCCACTGTGTGATTAGTTTTGCGGAAGGGATAAAAACTACAGTGTGGTAGTAACCTTTGACACTACCTCAGGCTCTGCTGAATGGCCTGAGGCACCATTACCAAGGCCCGACTTTCACAGCTCGTATGAATAACAATGAATCTTGGAAAACGAATATGAAATAAAAAATGATTGGGATGGGAATATTAAGGCTGAAAGTTGCTTGAAATGTCCACCTCTAACAGTTGCTCCAACTCTGCCAGTGTGAGCCAACATCCTGTGGTCTCCTGAGTGCCCCAGACTGTTGTCAGTGTTTTTACAAGGTTATGCCTGTATTATATCATTCATTATGACAATATTCCATTTATGAACCATTTCCCCTCCACTACCCACTATATTATTTTTGGTTCTGTGCTTATTGTGTGGATTACATTACACACCAATTTAAAACCATTTCAACTTATTATTCATTCACTTCTGAGCCAGTACTGAGATTGAGGTCACTGTTGCCATATCAGGTTTCAGATGAGTTTGCTGTGTTAAAAATACACAAAATAACTGTATGCACACATTCAGTAGTATTTGATATAATTATTATGTCTAAGATGTGCCTAACTAAAAACTTACAGGAAATGGACATAGAAGTACTGGTGTAACTTGTTTGAACTGCTGTGTGATCCTCATTAGGATAAGCAGGCTAAAAAGGGATGGATGTCGTTTTAGGTTCTGTTAACACATCTCAATGAACTGCAAGGAAATGTCTGAACGTGGAAAAAAAAAGGCTGTAACTTCTGTTCATATTTTATTTAACACTGCTCAGGTAGTGCAAGATTTATTTATTGTGTGTTTGCAAAAGTACATCAGAAAGTCATTGTGTTAAGAAGTTTGCAAGGCATAAATGTGATGAAGGTGGGTGCTTTTGAATTAACATCTTACGTCTGGGAGAATTCTTTTGCAAAAGAATTTAACAAGATCATATGGGAATTCTGGTTTGTTAATTCTATGATTCAGTGTTTGAATGTACCAAGGCCATGATATACTCTGTCCCTCGAGTAGATACTGAATTGAAATAGCTTCTGTCTGACATCATATTGACTGGCTTCAACACACAGCCTTCTGCTTAAATCTTTGTTTTTGAAACTTGTTTCCTACGCAGTAATAGCATAGCTCATCAGCTTTACATTGGGGCCTTTTCTCTTGTCATTTAAAAATATACCTGCGTTCTCCCTTTTGTTTGCGCCATACGGTATCAGTTTAAAAAATCAGATCCTTTCACTGTATAGGATCTTCTTTATTGGTTTGCCACAAGAAAAGTTTAGCCTGTACTGTCATCATGGTTTTCTATTTCTTAAATATATCATTTGGGAAGTACATCCAAGTCGAAGACTTGATCAATATGGAGTTCCCAGAAATGCTTTATGCGAAACCGCATTATACTCCTTAGATCTATGTTCCTCAAATCCTTATGAAGTACTGAAGTTTTATTTTATTTTAGGAGCCCATCTATCATAAAAAGGGCGTTGCCTATATAGGCTGACAAAAAGCAGTCCGCAAGAAGGATAATATGCATGTTTTTCAGAAAGGAAGGGTTATATTTGGCTATAAAGCATAGATAGAAGTGAACTCTGTAACCTCAGACCTCTTGAGTTTGTCTTTTGAACTTGCCAGCTTTTTTTTTGCTTTTGCTCTTTCTCATCCACACTCCTCAGCACTCAGCTGTTTCCATTTTGGGCTCAGAAAGAAAAAAGGAAGAAGAGAAAGAAGTGGGTGGTGGGGTGGGGGTGTGCTGTCAGCCTCACAAATAATACATAAAATCTTGTTACAAGTTCGTGCTGTGCTAAGCATGAGGAGAAACATAAACAGGAGTTTTCCCTCTAGAACCATGAGACTTGACATGGCTGGTAATTGGTTTTAATCTGTCTCATTTCAGTTGTTGCCTCACAGGAGCACATAGCTCCTCTGTGTGCTTACCTGGCACTGATGCAGATTTTTTTGCTGCCTTTTTTTGGCCTTAAGGTGAGGCTTCAGAATGCTGTTCATTTTTTTCCACTGGAGGTTTTAGTGATATTTATGCGTGTTACCGGTCTTGGACTTAATGTAATTTCATTTTATCAAGCTAAGAACACCATTCACCCTTTGAAGTGATCAGTTATACAGACATCTTTGCTTCTCATCTCTTAAAAAAAAAAGTTTGATGATCGAGCCTGACATGGGTTTTTTTTAGTAAAAGTTATGTTTCAATTGAAGGTAGCCAAAAACGAAATTTTTTTAGTAGCAGATGCCCGCTGTGCCTATTCAAATGTTTCTTCTTTTGTTCTCCTTACCAACCTTTTCACTTCATATTCCTGCTCCTCCTTTTTCACACTCAAACCTGAAGAAGGATCAAAAGCTGATTTTTTTTTCTCTTTCTGCTTTTCAAAGTGGAATTCTTCCGCTGCTTGTTTAGCAGTATTGGTACAAAGTTGAGGGCCGTCATCGTAATCGTTTCCTGGGCTCAAGAACGTACTCGTTTTTCTAAATGTAAAGCAAAGATATACAAGTTCTGCCGTGTTCCCAAGTTAGTTTTAAATGACTAGTTTCAGAGTAGAAATCAGTGTTAACAGACAAGGGAAATATTATGACCTTAATAAACGGAGCTCAGAGATAGGAAAGAGCCAGCACACTTTCACAAGCCAACATATGACCATAAAAAATCACTAAGTGAGCTTGCTTGCAGAGCGTTTAGGCTTTTAGACATGAAAAAGTAGAAGTAAAGTAAGGGTAGTGCCTGAGATGATTCCTAGTTTACTCCCTAGGTTTTGCATTATATCATTCAAAGTCCTCCAGCTTATTAAATCTATAGCATTTGCTAGAGGTTTTGAAGACCATTTTAGCCAGCAGATCTGCAGGTGAATGTTCCTGCTGGAAAGAGGCTTACCTAGCCGAACAAACCAGGTGCTGTAGGGCTGGCAGAGAGCTTTCTCTACGTGAGAGGTAGAAACCCCCCCCCAACATTTTTATCTCCTGTGATGGGGGGACAGAGAAAGAAATGAATTGTGTTGCTTTAACAGTCTGTTTTGTGGATGTTCTTTGATTCACAGGTTGCAAAACTATTCGAATTAAGATTAAAATGAAAGCGAGGAAGTGTGCAGTGAGGGGATGACAGGGCTCTGGTGCCTGTTGCATCTGACAGCCGTCTGGTCAATAGATGGCGCCATTGACCTTTATTTTCAGGCATTTGTTGGAGACCATGGTGTCTCTGACAAAGGTATCAGAGCTGAGCTTGCTGTAACAGGACTGAAATAATAAATAGCTCTGAAATGTGCCAAGAATTTTCACCCCTTCCTTACCAAGATTCTTATTTTTTCTTCCAGTGGATGTATGCCCAGGGTTTTGGTCTGTATATTCAAGGATGGGCAAGAATAAACGAGACTACAGTCAATTCATAGTTAAGCAACAAGTAAATGAATTAATTTAGAAGAACATCCTGTGAAATAGTTTAACTTGAGTGAACGCTTTAAAAAAGATCTTTCAAGAATGCCTTCTGTTAAAAAAAAATTGTCACAGGAATTTGATCAAAATAATTATTCAATGAGAAATTAATAACATTTTGTGTTATAAACACTTTTCGAACTCCTCAAGAACATGTTTGCTGTCCTAAGAAAGAAAAGGTTTAAAATGCAGCATTTCATATCTTCTTTATTCTGTATCTGGCATGTGCAAGTAAATAGAATTTGCCCCCACTTTTGAAAGAATATACGCCTGTGACTTAACTTTTGTGTGCTGCTCTGGCTTCAAGCCAGGTTTTCTTAAGCTAGGACCACAGGGACCCCAATACACGTTTTAACCAGGTATTGTCTTCCAATCACAGGGCAGCGCAGAGCCTGTATAGCAGCAGTCTAGGTGGTCTAAATTGTTGTTTTTACCTCTCATTGCTTGTAACTTCCAAGTGTCTGCTACTAATTGGTGCCTGAGCAAAGGTTGCATTGCCTGTGTGGGGACAAGAACTGTGTGGTTGTCTACTGTCAACTCTGTACATTCTGCACAGCCTTCTGCCTTTTTTTTCAGCACCATATGTTTCTTGATAAGTTGAGTTGCCTAGTAATTACCTAAAACACACAGAGCTCCAGGCGGCTGTTTCCCAGTTTTTTTTTTAAGTCCATTAAAAAATATTTGCGAGTCCAAGTTTCTAAAAAAAAAAAATCACTTTCAAGATGCAGTGCTAATCTTTTATCCTGCTTTGAGCACAGGACGCGTCATATTTTCTGACACTAAGGGCGTTTCTTTTTGAAATCTTAAGTTAATTGCTGTCTAATAGTTTGGGGGATGTGTGGTATCAGGCTGCTTGTGCCATGACAGCCTTAGCAGAGGAGTAGATAACAATCTCCCTGTGGCCACAGCAAGCGCCCTAATGAGACTGCTTAGGCTGTGATTAGAGTATTAATAAGGTATGGAGCAGACCACCTTCCATGTTGTGACTTTATATCAAGGTTTGGAAGGCAGGTGGGGGGTTGGTGGAGAAATACGACAGCAGAATGCTCATAGTGATTTAACAGCAGAGACTATACAGTGAGAGCTTTCAGTAGTCATGGAATGGGATTTTCTCCCTTTTCTTAGTGAAAACACATTTAATTAGTGTGGGCTAGCTGTGCTGTTGAAAGTCTACAGATAAAATGGGATTACTGTACGTCGTCTTTGTCATCTTTGGTCACATGCTGATTTGTTTCAAAGTTGAACTTAACTTAAGGAAGGTTACAGTTACTGAACTGTCAACAGCCACACTTCGCACTTCTGAGCTTGTGCTGAGGTGATGTTTAAACGACTGTCCATGCAACTGGTGTCCACCCCACAGCTGTATGTATGAATACAGTTGTAGAAATGTGTCCAAGCTGTATGCATTACTCTACATGGAACCCACCTCCTCCCCCACAGCCCCACATACTGCTAATCTGTCCCAATCCCATTTGCCAATCTGAGGTCATGATAATTCAGAAATTTTCTGTTAAAAAAAAAGTCTTTATCACTCCCCCGCTACAGATTTTCCAAAGAAAATACTGTGCATAGTCTTTGGGAACAATGAGCAAAACATCTCAAGAAAGCAACCTGTCAGATTTGAATCTCTCGGAGAAAGAAGGTATGGATTTTTTGTTTCTGCAGCACTAAGGTTTCCATTACATATACACTGCGAAGCTCCTCTCATAAAGAAGCACCTTGTTATAATGTCAAAAATTGTAGCAGTGCTCTGAGTTGTCAGCATCTGTTCCATTCCAGTGCTGTCGAAAGGTGCATAGCAGGGCGCAGGCTGGAAAGTTGCTATGGTATTGGAGCTCTCTGTTGTGCTAAATATGAAAAATGTGCTACTGTAAATGAGCTGTATATCCCTGAATGTAAATGCATATTAATGGGGCATCAAATACATCAGAGGAGATTAAAATACCTCTTTCTGTTTTCACTTGTAATATGTTTCAGATGCCATTACGCATGGAACTAGGAGGAGGGGGAGAACATTTAAAAAAAATAGAATTATTGTAAAATAACGATGAAATACTCTGTGATTTATTTTCGGTTTTTGCTTCTTTGTTTTTTCGGTAATGTCTTCTCTTGTTATCTCCGAAAGATAAAAAGCTTTATATTTTCCTGCTTTTGGTCTTCCTTTCTTCTGTGTCTTCCTTGAAAGTAGAATTACCTAGTGATAAGGTTGTAGTTTGGCTGTCATTGAACCTTGGCGCATATAGTCCCGCAGTGACAAAATCCAGTGCCTTTTTCATCAGCATTAATGAAGTGGCTGATAGTGTGAGAAAATGGAAACATTTTATTTCCTAAACACTTTTTAGTTTACCATTGATTTCCATTACATCTCAAAAGTCATCCTTCACGGCTGTGTCTGAATTTCTACGGTTTCTTTCCCTGTTCAGCACTGCGTGTGTGGCTTAGTGCTTGTTTCTGAAAGTACATTTGTCAAGAAATAATGATAAAAAAGAGATGTTGCTTCATAGAAGGTACAAGCAAAGGTGGTGGTGTTATTGTGGAGGGGGGGTGGGGGGGGTGTTGTTTGCCGAGATACTTAGTGAAGTCAGAATATTTCTATAGTGTCATGATCCGCACTAACTTTTTAATGAAGTGTTAAAGTCACTATTCAAGTGAAATCTCTTAGAAACAAAAGCAAGGGATTCATGCAGTTCTTTCATTTGTCCACAAATAAGCTGTCATTTTTTACCTCTTAAAGAAAATTAGATTCCATCATTTTAATCATAAATGAAAATATGTGGGGATTCCAAGTTTAAAGTCCTATAAATAGATTGTATTCGTATTAATTAAATACTGTAGTTTAATTCCACTAATTTAGGGACTGATCCCTGGTCACAAAAAATAGTGTATTTTGGTTTTCCTTGGAGCTAAGCTCTGAAGCACTTAATTGGATTAAACAGTTGCTTAATTAGGATGAGTTAGTGCACATTCCAGATATCTGCTTATTGACCATTGAAGATTATCTTCAAGACTATTGCTTTCCAGGGTCTGGTTTGAACTATAACCTAAGAGTAATAGAACATTTGTTTTATTACGTGCTGAAATGTTTGAAACCTATCTGCTTTAGATTTTGTTTTTCTGTAATTCAAAACAGGAAATGGTTTTTACATCATTTCAGGAAAAGATGCATCATTCCCTGTTACAGTACTGTGGTAACAGTAAACTGATTTGCTTCTTTGTGACCGTAGTTGGTTAAATGTCTACTAGTATTGTGTTCCTTATGAGTTGCTTAATTTGGATCGTCCTCACTACTTTTTCCTTTTCTGCAGCACCTTGGAAAGCTTGCAGTTCAAGAATTTACAAACCTTCAGTAGCATATGTTAAGCCTACAGAGCATTCATTTAATTGTTCAATGAACATTTGTCCCTGATTCCACTCTTTGTTGTTGCTTTCTAGCTCAAAATGTCAGAGAATTATAGTGCGCAGTTACAAGATGTTTATTGTCTTGATCTTTTTGTTTTTCCAGTGTCTGAAAGACTTGTTTTTTTTCTTGCCTTTTATGCATATAATCTGTGGTCAAGATAATTTGTGTTTGAGATTTGCCACTCTTTTAGGAAGGTTTTACTCTTTTTACTTTTGAATTTCTTTTTGCAGCCTTTGATAGGGAGTTATTGTTTGTCTGAAATCTGATATATAATAAAAAAAATCATAAAACCAAAGTGTTCTCAGTTTATTTGTTTCTGTAACTATTGTAAAAAAAAATAACTGGGTTCTTAAAAACATGTCCTTGTATATGAACCCAACAGTGCTCTAACAAATCTGGTTGTGTTTTGGTACCCAAAAGCCTTGTTTCAGGTTTCTGTCTATAAATTAAATCAGATAAAGGATCGTGGGCTAACATAGTGAACATGATTTGGTCTCAGTGTCTGGGGACAGCTTTGATCTTTATTTTTCACATCATAAAACAGTACAATTGCTTTTTAAGCTCTATTTACCAGTAGGCACAGACAAATAACACTGATGCCTGTATATGAAATTCACTTTAAGGAATAAGGTGAGTTCTTAAAATATCTGTCTCTGGAGAAGTTGAGGTTGTTTTGGCATTTTTTATGGTAGACACAATATAATGTTCAGAAAAATATGAAAGTTGGCTTGAGGAGGCTTTTATTTGTGTTTTTCTCTCCATTTGTTCAGTGTGCATATACACTAAACTTCTTCTTGTTACAATATGTAATTTATCTGTAAGTGTGCACATTTGTCTAAAAAGAATTTGTTCTTGAAGCTTTTTTTCACTTTATAAAATCAATTAGAACAGTGATTAGATCTCATTCGGGTGGAATATTTTACTTCAGCCTTATTTTATTATCAAGGATACAGTAGGATCTTTCAAACTTCAACATGGGGAAGTTCTTGAACTTATGAGACACAGGGCTTATCTCCGTCTGACTACAGATATTATTTTTTTTCAGCACATGCCTACCCAGTGACATTATTCTGAGTGTGCTTATTAGATATAGCATCCTCACTTTCACTGAGTAACTTGAACCGTAGTCTGAATCATAACCTTTCCTGCCTTCTGCTGGTTTGTGAAACTTGTATGCTTTTGGACCAGGAAAGGAATGTAAAAAACAGCCTTTTCAGCTATGCCATTTCTTCTTTATTTTCAGTGGAATGTGATTTGCATGTATTGGAAAATAATAGACGACAAGATGGGTTTGGTCTGTTCTGGCTTTCTAGCAACTGTCAACTTTTTGTCTGAATTGTAAGTTTAAATTCACTCAGGGTATACAAAATAACTTCTTTTTATGTAATATGTGTAATTTGTTTTTTACCTGGAATAGTTTCTAGATGTCCTGCAAAGCTCATGTGCCAACATAAGGCTTTTCTCCTTCCTACTGTAATGTGAAAATCAGTATTAATTTTTCTGTCTGAAACAATGTTTTTTTTTTCTATACCGAGTGTAAACAAGGCAAAAATTTCAGTCTGGAGTAACTACATTTTAAATTCCTTCTGGCCTTAAACACAACCTGTGTACGATCATTAGAGCTCGTCTCTTGACGGTGTCAAGCCACTTGAAATATAGTGCTGTTGATCCTTTAATTTTGCCCATTGTACTTGACAGAGTTAAGCTGTAGTCTAACTGAGTTCTATGGAGCATGGAAACTTTGACACACAGACTGTGGAAAGTCTCTAGTCTGTCATTATTCAGCTTTTCTCTCCCTCATGGTAATCTTTTTTGAATGGGAATTCCTGAAGCAAAAATTAAACTACCTCTTGACTTTCTCAGTGTTTTGTATTTGTGAATTTTTCACATTACAGTTCAGGTAATTATTTTGTCATTTTAGTGCTGCTGATTTTCTTGCATTTTGACTACAGACAGAAAGATTGGGCCTGTGCTTATTATGCTAAAAGTTAAATTATGGAATTATTTTTGTCTTCACCAAAAACTATTCCTGTATTTCTTTCAGGTGATATGCGTTTTTACAAAATGTTGCTTTAAATGGTTTGAAGGAATATTTCAAATAGTCCACTGACAAACCTTATTATTCAAAGGTTTTGATTCATCACATATACTGTAATACAGCATTGCTTTGTTTATTTTTGTGCTTCAGTTGAGCTATTAAACCTTACAACATGTTTTTCCACAGTTTGCCTTTATTGAAAGTTGTTTATCTGAACTGAAGGCTACTATATATTTATGAATTGTGAGCAACAAGTTTTTTTAGTACAAGTACATACCCTACAGATAGGGTTAACCCAGGGGACTATTTTAAATTCATTTAGGATGGAGAACAGAAAACATTTCTTTAAACAAAGAGTTTTGAGTATCTGGAACAGGCTTTCCATACAGGCGTTTAAGGCCCAGACTCTGGGCAGCTTTAATAAGAGTCTAGACACAATTTAAGTTTACCTTAGCTGCTAAACTACTAGACGAGCAAGGTGAGATGAATGACCCCATATTGTTAGCATCTTTTCTTGTGTTTTATATACAAGGCAAAGTGTGTCATTCTTATTGATATACTTCAAAATGAATGAAAGCCATATTGCAGTGAGTGCTACTGCATCATTACATTATGCCTTAAGCATTATTTTGAATTAAGCATTTAGTTTTGCATTTAAGCATTTTTGCATCTTATTTTCCTCATCAAACAGACATGGAAATAAATACAAGCATAAATATCTGCAAGACAGCAAGGTTCCAAATTGCAGACGAAAATCACCATACATTGTAACAGTCTTTTGACAGATGAACTCTCACTCATAGTCTCTCTCCTGATTGGAGAGACGGGAGAGTTGAGTGTAAGAGTAAACTGTGAGAGTGAGTACCACCCAGATCTGCTCCAGGAAATTTCTGACAATACAGGGTACAAGGCAAGTGTTTGGTCTTTGTAATATTTTTGTGCCTTAAGACTTTTTAGTGGCATTTTGGTGGTTATTATACTATAGACCTCTTTGAAATGAAAATACCAATAATAGCATGCTTAGAAAAATATAAACAATATTTGTTTCTCACTTGCTGCTTGATTCTCTGAGGTTATTTTGGCAAAACTAGAAAATTCTCCTGGAAGATTTTGAAGAAGTGTGATGGAGAAATTAGACACAGAGGTCTAAATCCCTGCATAAAAAGAAACTGAAGTGAGTCCTCTGCAGCCAGATTCATTTTCTCAAGTGTTTTGAGCATCGGAAAACAACTGTCTTAGCTGAAATGGGAACAGAGAATACCTGAGACCACACACATTTGGTAGCGAGTCAAGGGATGAAATAAAGGATCAAAGCAGATCACATAAGCTAACTTCTTAAGTTATTCAGTACAGTATTCTGCAGTATAGTATAAAAATGTTTTCTTGACTGTAATTCAATATTTTTAAATGTTTTTTTTGGTGGCATTCAGAACTGTATAACGCACCCCAAAAGAGTTGAGCCATAAGTATAATATTCTGTATTGATGTATTTTCACTTTCAAGTTGTTGTAACACTAAAAGAATCTCGTGACAAGACCTTAACTGAGTTTAGATGTAGGTGACTATTGTCAGATGTGTGGCCTCAAGCTTTATTTCCAGTGGGCAGCAGAAGGTTCTGATTTACAGCTGTCAGAGTACAACAAATAAATTTGTCAAATCTTTTTAGGTTGCTTGAAGGCTTTTTCGGGCATCTTTTTTTTTAAGCCAGAAAAAAAACTCAGAAAAATTGCTAGAGACCCATTTTATTTTTGAAATTATATTGTGAAGTCAATGTGTCCCCCGTCCCCACAAATCACTTATAATTTTGGGGATGCCCGACAGGTTTAAACGTTAAATATTACTTTTAAATATTGCTTTTTATTTCCTTCCAGTTACTAAAAGGGCGTGTTTGTTTCCGAATGGACTAGTAACTGAAGCGAAACTCTTCCTTTTCTTGGTTTCCTGCAGTTCAGTACCAGATGGAGATGATGCGAAGCCTGCGGCACGTCAACATCGACCATCTCCACGTCGGCTGGTACCAGTCCACCTATTACGGCTCTTTTGTAAGCCGTGCCCTTTTGGATTCCCAGTTCAGCTACCAGCATGCCATCGAGGAGTCTGTGGTCCTCATTTACGGTAACTCTGCCCGCCAATTTCTTTTTCATTAATATGCCCTCCCCCCCCTCCCGCGGTCTCCCCCTCCTTCTTTTACACTGACTTCGACAGGCCTACCTCTAAGAGTAGCTTTGGCAAGCCCCACCAAATAAATACCAGCCCAGTGTCTGCAGCAGCCCCAACAGCGGCTCAGTCTAGACAGGGTTTCCTTCTTTCTGTTTATTTTTCTTGCTATCAGAGCCCTGATGTGTACATTTTGGAATGCCTGAGTAGCTGCTTCATTTTTATTCCTCCTTCCAACCAGTCACCCCACCCCTCCACCCCCCCCACCCTCCTTTCCTCTCCCCTCTCTCCTTTCACTGATGGCTTATGGCCCCAGACCAGATGTCTCACAAAAACCGATTGCTGGAGTCTGGCTCAGTACGTGACCAAGCAGTTCTGACACGTTCTGCCTTTTTTTTCAGCCCTCCCCCCTCTCCTCCCCTTTACCGCCACTACCTCCATTTATAAACTGTCTGTGATTAGAGGAAAGAAGGGGGGGTGCTAGGGGCTAACAAAACCTTGACTGTTTTTAGCAGCCTCCCCCCACCTTTCCCCCTTTCAAACTGCATCTTTAAGTAAGTTTCCTGTGCGTTTCCCAGCCCAGATGTTCTGCGCTACATCAGAGCTGTAGGTAATTTAGCGGTTTTATTGCACAGACCTCTCTCTCTTTTTTTTTTTGTACAAAAAGAAAAATAATAATAAAACTGGTCCTCAGCTTGTCGTATCTGGCAGGATCTTCCAGGGCTCCCAGCTGCGAAGTGAATGTAACATCCCCGGGTATCTGTCAAGAAAGATCTTAATGAATATGATCAATCTCAAAGAACTGCCCCCTGAAATTGTTTCAGCATGTTAACAATTGGGTTCCTCTCCAGAATGACTTGTTAAAGCCCACTTCACAATGACTGGAAAACTTTGCATCACTAAAGCCAAATGAATTTGCTTTGTCCCAGGGTTTAATGTTGTTTTCTAATCCTTTTGTTTCCTTCTTTTTTTTTTTCCCTCGCCTACCGAGTGTTCGTAAATGCAAACATTGGAATACGTTTTGTTGGCAAGTACTCAGAGGCCCCCTGTCTTCCGTGTTGCACGACGTTCACTGATGGGAAAAATTGTGTAAAACCTAAAGCGAGTAGCTGCAAGCCGGTAGACATGCCAGTTACCCATCCTATGTATGTGAGGAGTCCTAATGCCATTCCCTTGCAGAAAATGCCAATTAAATCGTTTGTCATTTCTGAGATGATGAAAATAGAATGTTCCATTCTATTATTTGGAGGGCAGGCACAACCTGCCACACACAATCACACCCAGCCATCGCACAAGGGAACACCTGCCTGTTTTGATTTGATAATGAGCCCAAATGGATGTCAAAACTTTTTGTCACAGTTCTGAATTACTAGTAACTCCCTTGGAGCATATATGAACAAAAGTTATTCACAGTCTAAAAAGCAGAAGGTATGTTTCAATGCGTGTGGAAGTACTACTGTGTGATAGTGACCTCCTCTTCAGCTCTGTTTTGAATAGAAGTGTGTATATATAGGATAGTTTTCTTTATCTGTTGAAATATGCTGCTTAAACATTAAACCCTCAATGCATAAGTTGAGATTTCTAGTATATTAATTTAAAATTGCAAGATCACATTTTAAAACCAATATGTTTTAGGAATATGTTCTGGTAGCACACTTAAACAGGAAAATTGATAAAGCCTTATAGCTAGAAAATGCATGGTTACTGACAACTGAATGAATGCGTACAGGTCTTTTCAGAAAACAGCTACTTAAAAAAACCTTCATTTGTGAAAGCTCCCAGATGCATTTTTCAACAACCTTGATACTTCTCTCTGCATTTTCTATAAGACTTTGGTTAACAGGAGCTGCATTAGCATTTATATCATGTCTAACACAAACAAGCCATAAACAAGGATGTGATTTAAAAGTTTTATAAGACAAATTGTAAGTTCAAGGTATCGACCAAAAGGCCTGGAATGAGAAATTATTTGATTAGGTTAAACAGCATGTTGGCTCTTGCGTACTTGTGTTTATATATCTGCAGTTCATGTTGGCTGCAATATTTCCCCTTGAGTTACATTCTGTAGTCTTGCTACACTGCTGTCATAAGAAGTTGCCTGGACTTTTATGGTCAGCGAGATAAGCTCTGAAAGTAATTGACTTAATATTTCTGCCTGTGTTAAGGAATGAAATAGTTGGTTCTTTTGCCAGACAAATATGGATTAAAATGTTGAATCTTGAACAACTTTACAGTCTTTAAGAATGGGGTGGAGAAAAAGTCATTGGATCTAATCTTACTTTGGTGACACCTATGTTCTCTAACAAGAAAACCCTTGTAGGAAATAATTCTGTATTGTATACAGCCACAGTAATAGACAAAGCACCTGTGATTTGCAGTGCTAGTAGTCATGGCAGTTAAGGAAAGACTGTTTAAACTGGCAGAAACTGCACCGGATATTAAAGAGGGAAATGTTTTAGAAGTTCCACATAATTTCTCCAAAAAGAAAATGTTCTGTGGTAGGTTGTTATATTGTGTAGGTTGTTATGAGAGGTGGCTGTGTATTTCCCCCTTAAAACGATCTTTTGCTGTATACATCATGGGGAAGTTACTTTTTACAGCACTGTTAGCCTTACTGAAGGACCATAAATACCAGCATTATGGCAGAGTTTAGTTGAGATAGAGGACCTTCACAATCTGTCTGAGGTCAAATGGTGCTTTTTCTTCACAAGACACCCTTGGTAAAGGAATGCCAGCATTTTCTGTATCTGCCAAAGAGGACTTTCAGCTTTAAGACTGTGAAGCTTGAAACACAGGGGGTCATTTCAGAAAATTTGAATTTTGGAGTATGAGTCACTTGTGTGGGCTATTTGTTTTCTGTTTAGTTTTGCTGTTGTGCTGCATATGAGATAAGTTAATCTTGTTCTTTAAAAGCACTGTGTCACACAGTATTACTCAGAAATAACTTTGGAGAAGAAAGGTCTACAATTTTTAGTGAAAAGCGGCTTCAGTTGTGGTTTTGATGCTGTGTGTCAAGGAGCTTTGTGTATTCCTTAACCTTTAATCTGCCAATCCCTTTCCCCATTTACACTTCAATTTAAAAAGTACAGTTATTCAACCAATGTCCCTGCTGCTCCGTGTGCCAACATAAAGAAACTGAAGGAACATCGTTTCCCCAAGACTGAATAATATCATGCCAGCCATTTCTTTTTATTCTAAGAAGAGTTGAGCTCCATCAGCCTTTTCAGATGCTGCTCATGCCTGTAGGCCCTTTGATGACCACAGGTGGCACCATTTGACCAAACAAACAGCGCTCACACTGATCACCTCATAGTTTTTGTGGATCTCGGTTGGTTGGTCAGTTCGTCACTGCCTCTGAGAATCCTTCACTCTGGCACCACATATACCATGTTTTTAAGTCCCACCCTGACCTTTTCCTTTGTTTGCTTTGTGATACATTCAGAAGGATTGGAGTTAATACATTTTTTTCATTATGCAGCCGTCGTTTTAAAACTCTTTCCTTTAATTTTATGTGGGCCGTGTCACTTTTTGACTTCCGTCTGCCTTCCATGTTTCCTTCCATTCTCTTTGTTCATTCATGGCAAACATTTAGAACTGGGGTTCCTGACTCAAAAACTTCAGGGAGTTCTATATTTTGATCTGTTCGTGTGTTTTCATCCCTCATTTAAAAAAAAATAACTGCGCTCTGCCAGAATGGAGGCTCACCAGCGTTCTTGGCTATCCTTGTGTTAGGACCACCACATTTCTGCCAGCATGCTGTTCATATGACTGTAAAGTCTAATTTTGGCCTCCCCAGACTGACACTGCTTTGCCAGCAAGACATTCACTCTCCAGCCTGAGTTAAAGTAAAATTAAAACCTTGAATCAAAAGTAATGAAAATCCTATCGTTTACCTGACTTTTATAATGCATTACAAGTCTTATTTATTTTATGTATTAAACAAGAGCTGTCTCTTTTAGACTCCTGGTAAGGTTCTGAGATACATTTATTTTTATCACAGAGTTGCGCTAATAAGCTTTTTTTCCCCACTGCTAAGCATTGATTGCAGATTACTTTTCCATAGGCTGGTACCATGTGTGCTAACAGGCTGTGCAATTCAACTAAGGCAGTGGGTCTCCTGCCAGATTTACCTCCCAATAGAGAAAATGTTCCACTCTGTTAAATGGCCCTATCCAAGAAGATAATGGCACGACAGTGTGACACTTAGCGATGATCAACAAGGGACCCATACCATGCGAGGTGATGGCTTTATCACCACTGAGATGACGCTTTCTCCCTTAGAATCGTTATTGCCAGAACTATCTCACATCTTCCATCTTTGTCAACACACAGATCCCATCAAGACGGCCCAGGGCTCCCTGTCTCTGAAGGCGTACAGACTCACTCCCAAATTAATGGAAATTTGCAAGGAGAAGGACTTCTCTCCTGAAGGGTATGTATGTCCCTGGGAATTAATTTGATCAGTTATTGATAAAATCAATGTATGTGGTGGAGACAGGCCTCAGAGAAAAAGACATGATTAGTTTATATTATAGCATAATTATAATGGTAAAAGAACAGAGGACTACAACCTTTCAATATGTGTTTTGGTGTTTTTCTAAATTGTTCCAAAAATGTTTTTGACAGCAATGCTGAAAGACCACTTTTCTAAACATGACCTCCTGTTAGATAATTATCCATTTTAGATCATGATATAATAGATAATTAATATGACGATGCTTGAAAATCAACTATGATTGACCTCACTGTAATGCATAAAATGATGTGTCACCAAACGTGTTTGCATATGAGTAATAACTTTGTGTCTAAATCTGTCTAAATAATATAGGTGATGATACCCATTCTGCTGACTTTCAGAAACACTCAGTACATTTCACTTTTACCTGGCAAGCCAGCAGCATTGAGCAGTGTTAATGGGAGTAGTTTTTAAGCTTCAGTCCTGGGGCCAGTTATTGTGCTTTGCTAAAATAGGTATACTGGTGTTTATTTTTCAAGTTATTAAAAGTGAAAAAAATAGAATAGAGCTACAATTGTATACATAATCAATTAAGCTTATCTCTAATTACTCAGGGATTTCAATTTATGACATTGCTGCCAAGGTAAACCTCATGCTGCAGTTACCCGATGTCTACCTCAGACAAATTGTAGAACTTGTGTCTCTTTCTGCCTTCGAGAGACAACCTTGTTGTACTGGCATACTGCTTGTACGTAACCAGGCAAAGTACACAGTCTAAAAATTAAATACGTAGACAGTTATTAAACTACTCTGTTTTAATATTTCATACTAATTTTTAGTGCTAAGAAACACTATTATTTGTACCACAGAGGTTAGTATAGTGGTCAAATTATGCCCTGTGTTTCTAGAATCAGGGTTCTGCAGTTCTGCTTCTGAGTATTATCAGGCCCTCCTGGTTTTCATTCCAGGCCAGCTGTGTATGATTTAATTGGATCAATCAGTTGCCTAACTTGGAGCAGTTAACATGGTTTCCAGATCTCTGCTCATTAACTATGTAAAGGGACCTATAAAACAAGCAGGACTTGGGTTGCAGACACCTGGTCTAGCGCACGATCCGTTTTCAGAAAGGATCAGTATAGGTGGAGGGATTCTGTCATTTAACCTCTGTGCACACAGTCAAATGTTTTGTATATATGTGCACACGTACGTCTAGAGGAAAGAGTATTATGTGAACATTCAGTTCAGGAACAGTCATGCCAGCTATGGAGAAAGCATGCAAAGACATCTCCAATATGAGATTATTGCAAAAAAAAAAATAGTTGCACAAAATATACTCCCAGTTTGACAACGCCACATAACCCTCCTTAAGGATTTTCTTTTCTTTCTTTTCTTTCCAATTAATTTCTAAAACCTTTGTAGTTTCGATGCTGTGCTCTATGCGATGGCGTTATCTCAAGTGTGCTATGAGTATGACACAGATATGCTTAGTTTAAAAGACTGTATAAAACCTACGTAATTACTTGCTAATTACTATAATCAGCCAATTAAAGGCTCTAAAGCCAAGTATGAAAATGAGCTGTTGTGAAATTGATTAAAACACAGATGGCTTGGCCTCTGAAAAGGTAATACTTGCTCCAGCAGTCCTTTTTTGAAGTGGTGACAGACATTTGCCCTGCAGTTGGCTTTTGATCTCATTGATATGCTGCTACCTCTTATGTGTATAAGGGAACACAGATTATTGGCTCAACCTTGTAGATGACAAAACACAATAAGCCAGAGAAACAACACTCTTATAACCCTACCATGAAAGTGTGATATAAAAATTAACAACATATTTGACACCCCTAAAATACACCACCAGTATTTAGTTAGAACTGTGGATGCTGGATGCTGTCATTTGCCTGCATTTGATTAATCATCCATGTGCACCAGTATTTCTTTAGTCATTTTTTTCAAGTGTTAAACTGAGCCACAGAAAAAGGTTCTGTAATTCTGAAATATTAAAAGCTGGTGTATTTAATCAAAGAAAGATGAGAAGTGGAGCCTTCACACTTAAATCCCTTTTATTGCTGATTGAACCTTACATCAAGGGCAGAGACAATCTTTTATACTATAGTACTTTTCTTTGGAAATTTAATATAGATTATAAGAGTTTTTTGTGTTCTTAAAGCCCCCCTTTTCTGACATGCTGAATACTTTAATATATTGTATATATTTACTGTATTATTACAAGGGAATCTGGCATCAGCACTTATTGTGTTCAGATGGCACAGTTAAATACACACTCCACAGGTGTGGTTCTTCTGCACAGCTCATTTGGGAATCGTTTTGCTGTCTGTAGCACAGGCCGATCCAAAAAACACGGTGCATCTGCATGCCGTTCCTGTGGAAACAGTAGGAGCCAGTTTAGTTCACACAGTGGCACATTTATTGAAACCACAAAGCTGGCTATAAGAGCAAGTATTACCGTAAATGTCTTATTAACTTCACATAGTTCATGGCCATTTAGAACCAATTCCTGACCTAGCAATTGGCAGTGGTACATGTTCCCAACAAAATAGTTTTACTTGCATGCTGATTTTGCAAGGTGTTACAGATTTCCAACTTTTTTTTTTACTGTTAGTTCTCACACCCCTTTCCAATGCAGTTACAGTGCTTATATCTGTCTTACTGTTATCTGTATACTATCTGTAGCAGAGAAACACAACATTGCTCTATTTCTGAGACACAATTAAAAATCACCCACTGGGTTGTTTTCTAAAGCCCTTAGTTATATTATTTGCGTGTTTGGCAAACTTGATTGCCTGCCATTTTTGCTAGTCTTCCATCCAGCACCAGCCAATATGTGAGAAAACGGTGTGTTTGAGAAGGAAACACCCTGCCAACTAAGCCATCTACCTATGATAGAAACAATGTTTAGACACTAAAGGCACAATCTTTGCAACATTTCACATTGCGGTTGTTTGACTTTGATTGTCATCTACAAATCTACAATTTACTCTAGAGGTAAACTGACTATCACGCCTCACAATTCCGACATTTATAGAACCCATTTATGCTGTTACATCGGCTCTGCACAAGGCAGGTTCATGCCTTGACAGGTGTACTTTTACAGACTAGCCGTGACCCTCACAGAAAACTCAGTGATCACATAGAGCTGTGAAGTAATGCATTTGAACCCACCTGCACATTTACACAGGCAACCCATAGACAGATGCCAGTAGTTGAAGAATAGTTCGTTTGGGAAAGCCTTCAGGTTATCCTGAGTTATTATAGGAGAGCAGCAATAACCTTGTGAGATACAGTCCAATGAAATTTAGCACTGAAGATGATCATTCCACCAATCACCTTTCCATGCGTTCCAGTATAAATCTCTGGGCCCCAGCAGGCTTTTTTTCTGACTGATACATGACAAGAAGTTACATCAGGGACACTGCAGCAGTAACTTACTGCTTTAATAAGATCAGCTCTAATAAGCTCTGCTTTACCACTCAAACACAAGGGGACATGTCCCAAAAAACTAATAAAAATGAATTCATTGAAAAGTTATTTTTTTCTTTTTCATTGTGTTTTCATCCTTTGTTCTTTTGTTTGTGGCAAAAGGTCATTGTAGCCTACAGGTAAGATTTGTGTTCTTTTTTTGTTGGGTTTTTTTTAAGGTTAAGGTTGCATTGCTGTGGCGTTTAGATGTTTAATAATGGAACGGTTTAAGAAATGCATAGTTCCCCCCCCCCGGACAGCGGTTTTTAACTAGAGTTGGGAATTAAACGAGCACAGATGGGCCGATGTTTCACAATGTATTCTACTTACTGCTCACCAGCCTGAAGTTAAACATTTTTTTTTACAAAACATGGCATCTGTCCCTATTCTTAAACTCCCTCACACAATAAATGTAAAGGACAGTGCAAAAAATATAACCCAACAGCTGCATTCAGCATTATATTTTTACCCAGTTATGAGGAGGAAATGTTTTTTTTGGAAGTCCTAAAACCTCAACAGTGTTGAAATATTTTCATTTACTTGACTTCTTGTGGTCAAATCCATAAAAATAAAGGCCTAAACATTAGTCAGAGTCAAATCATAGGTAGGGGCTTTGTCTTACCTTGATAGAGACATAATATCAAATCTTTCAGTTAGAAAATTCCATCCTGCTTTTCTTTATGGTCAAGGATTAAGCAAAGTTACTTGCTAGGAATGTGAATCGAGTCCACTGCTTTTTCTTTCCTTCCCCCTCACAGGCTAAAGAAAGCTAATGTTGGATTTGAGTGTATGTTTGAAGAAGTGCCGATTGTCATCAAGAATTCTCATCTCATCAATGTCCTCATGTGGGAGCTGGAAGAAAAGTCAACTCTGTCTGACAAGCACGAACTTCTCAACTTGTCGAGCAGGTAAGTTCTGACAGGAGCATTTCACTGGCTTTCTTCCTCACTGTACGCTGTCTGATACTCTTTAATTTATCCAGTTTCATTCTTAATGGATAGAAATGGTCTTTGATTAACTGTGGAGTAACAAATAAAGCAAGGGCATTATTGCATACATTTATTTGAGATAAGACATTTCTCCAAGTGAGCAGAGTTTCTTCCTTTCTGCTCCAGTGAAAAACTGTTGCAAAAAGAGAAGGTTTGTGTAGAATGGGTCTTCTAAACTTCACCCAAAAAACTGACACCTTGTGTCACCAATATACTCTCACCAAAACATTTGGAACTTTCACCAAATTACAGACTAGCCCCTGTGTGAGCACCAAGAACAGCTTAGGCTTTTGGTAAGTAAGATGAAAGTAGATTAGCATGAAGGTAGTGGTGTCTTCCCTATTATTTCCAATGGCTGGGATTGGCAATTAACAATATATACATAAGATCCACGTGATTACTTGAAAAAATAAAAGCAAACGTGCCATGTGTCCTCTAGTTTAAGAAAAATATTTGGCAATGGGGGGCTGTTTCAATTTTCCAAATGGAAGGCCTGTATTTATACAGTACATACTTCAGAACATTAACATTAAAGGTGGATTCAAGGTATCTCACCTTCTGAAGGATCTTTTTGGGATTTAACAACGAGCCCCCTGACCAGACATTGCCGGTTGGGATTCTTGACAAGCCACTGCTGTTGCGCTACAGTAGACTTGAGTCGAGCATGGTGTTCTCTGGCTTGCAGAGCGCCTGTGAATTTGAATTGCGGTTGGAAGAGTGGTACAGCTCTCACACGTTGATGCTGGCTGTGCTATAGGCATCTGTGGGAAACCGTAAAAGGGAGGAAAGAAAAGGCACACGGGTTGGCAGTCCGTGTTTTGGAGCCAAGTGTGCATGGTCCATCTCCCTTCCATGTGGGGCGAGGGTCATAGTGGCAAATGTGAGCTGAATAGCAACTACCGCTTGAAACCAGGAAGAGAGATGTGCATGAAAAAAATATTTGGAGGTTATAAAATGGAGAAGAAAAGAAAAGGCACTAAAAAACAAAGGAAAGGGGGGGAAAAAAGCAAGTTATTAATGAATTCCCTGCTGATGAAGTACACAGACAAATGTAGATTAGTGTATGTTTTCATGGCTGCTGTTTAATCTTTAGTGCCCCTCCACCCCATTCATAGCCTAGTCTTGGCAGACTGGGAAACTGCTCTCTTTCAAACTGTCTAAAGTTAACTCCAAGTCATCTCTTCGGTTTTGAGCCCAGGACTGGAAGACATTAGAGGAAATTAATAGGACTGTTTCAGAACAGACTGAGTGGGTGCAGTTTTTACACAAAAGGCAGCAGGAGTCCAGAAAAGACTTGCAAAGCTGTTATGCTTCTGTTAATTTACAAGGAGCTTCAAGAATAGCTGCAGTGACGTTTCGGAAACACTTGGTAAAAGTATCAGTGTGCTACGCTCAGCCTCATTTGAACTTCTGTTTTTTTTTTTGTAAGAAAAGCATTCCTTCTCTCACATCTCCACAACACTTTTCATCAGCTAAAAGACTTTGTAGTTATTTAGAGCTCTGCAGTTTTAAGAATGATCACCCTAAACAGTGGAGTTGTCCCATCTTCCCACAGATGCAGATGCGTACGAGAGTGCTCAGTTTTGTTCTTGGTGTTCCATCACAGCTGTTTCATCTCTGTATGCCAAATATCATTATTTACTATACAAGAGCTCTTTATATTACAGCTGTTGGAAGTGTTTTTGCTGGTTTTGACTGTGATCTAGACGAAGACAGACCTGGTGTTTGAAATCATACTATATAAGGAAGGAATGGTAATAATGTTGGAATGCATCCAATTTGATTACTGAATCACCACAGCTTAAGAAGCAATTTTGTACAATTCCAAAAATATAGGTATTGATGACATGGTAACAACTGCAGTCGATTCTCCAGTGTAATTAATTACCATCTCTTTAATTCTAATTAAATAAATTGTCTCAGATGTTTCTTATTTTATTTTTTTTCCGTTTGGAGCCAATGTTTTTTCTACCCACGCAATTTGGAATTGCAGTTGGTTATCGCCCCTGAGACTGAGAATGAGGGTCTCTGAATGCAGTCCTCTGACATGCATGCCTGCAGGAGCCATTCATCATTTGACACACAGTGACATCCACAGTGCCCCACACTGTGCACTGATTGTGTAGTAAATCTGGGAAGCGCAGGCCAACTAATGCCCATCCACTGGCAGCACTTGTCTAGTTGTGCATCAGCTCTTGTATAATCCCAGCCACAGACAGCTAATGACATAAGTAGGCCTTGAACCAGTGGTATCTAGGGCTCACCCTGAGCTCAGAGTCTTCACAGTCATGACTACCAAGCTCTCAAATGAATAAAGTAAAAACGTGATGTCCCAGTGAAAAATGGTGAAGTTTAATTTGTGGAAAGCACTGTGTGACTTTCACAAAAAATGCCATTTTTATTATAATTTTAACTTAAACTGAAACACTGTGAGTAAATACTGTAGATTAAGAAACTGTTCAACCGCAATGAAATCCAAGAAAAAAAAGAAAATATGCTGCTGAGCTTTGACTATGGGAGCCTGTGGGGTGTAAGACTCCCTCCTGTTCTGCCCACAGAGCACCCTCCTCACCTGTTTTGGCCACTCACCAGATTCCATTATAAATTTATGTATCCAGGTACTACTATAACAATTTCAATAGGCTTTGTTTGTAATGGGTTCACATGCAATCTAAAACACAGAGGATTTTGTTAAAATTAGTTTAAACAATGATATTTGTCACACTGCCTGGTAACAATCAGTTAATAAGCAAGGTCCAATCTAAGCTCGTGTCAGTTTGGAAACAACATGAACTCTAAAAGGAGCTGAATAACAACAAAGCATGATTTTCTGTTTTTCATAATCCCATTAAAAGCTTGTTTTTTTTTCCAATGCCCAGTCATAGTCAGAGGTTGTTATATTTAGGTACAAATCACACCAGATTATAGAAATTCGGTTACTATGTAGGAATTTCTTCTTAGTTTGTTCAAAATGTGCCCAAACCCATGCCCAAATACTACAACGCCTTTGTTTTCCTGTAAGATGGAGATACAAATCCGCAATGATTGTAAACATTAAAAAGTGTAAACCTCATGTCATGTCCCATGAATCACAGGGGAGTAAGCAGCAGTTTCTTTTCATAAGGTGAACCCACACTTTGAGGCAAGACGGCTCAAAGAACCAGGAATACAGGGCGCGCACAGGGAGCGTGGTGCTGTTGCAGGCCAGGGGAATGGAGCGAGTGTTTAACAGGCAAAACACAGTCCAGGGGCATGGGCCGGGAATGGGAAAGCTGAGCCAAACAATATAGAGCACCAAGGGCGCTCCAAAGGAAGTCGAGACAAAGTTGGGTCAAGGGTCCAAAACAGGAGCTTAGCAGGGAACTAGGGATCTTGGGAATGAAAGAACTTGAGACTAGTAGTCAGCAGCCATATCACCCTGCAACTCACAACTGGCAGCCCCACTGAAGCTCAGCTGGTGTGAGTCTGGTCAGTACCTGGATGGGAGACCTCCTGGGAAAAAGTAAGGTTGCTGGTAGCAGTGGTGTTAGTGGGTCCAGTAGGGGGCGCTCACCCTGTGGTCTGTTTCCCCATCTCCTGTAAAGCACTTTGAGTGGAGCATCCAGAAAAGCACTATATGAGTGTAAGGTACCACACAGGGCAAGATGGGAACTAGGTGACGAGACCCTGACTCTATATGAGAGTTCTGAGCAAACTCAGAGCATTCCTTAAATATTTTGCACCTCCTGTAACAGGTGTTGAATGATATGACTCACAGGTGATGCAGATATCATATTGGAACATGTTTCCGTGGTAATTGACACAGAAAGAAAGGTGACAGGCTGGCTGCCATGTCAAATGCTAGCTCTCTCTGCAGCCTAGCTGCAGGAGCAAGCCTAACACCTTGAACCTGAGAGTGTATCACTTGTGATAACACTCAGTAAATTCAAGTAATAGTGGTATGTGTGTTTTTGGGGGGGGGGGGGGGATGTGTAGTTTACTCTATTAATGTTTTTTTGATTGCCCATGATCCAGTGAGATTAGGAACTGTGAGGTTCATTTAATTTTCTAAATACTTTCTGTATCATTTGACTATAAAGGGAATATTATCTTTTTAATTTGTCTCTCTTAATTCAGGCCTGTCAAATAGTTTGCTGGATCAAAGTGTAACCAACCTCCCCCCCTTTCCACTGTTCAAAACTTAAAAGAATATAATTTCTGTCACTTTGTTCTGTTGACTCTGCTGCATCTCAAGGTTTTAGTGGTCAGTTTAAAATTCAGATGAATTCCCTCTAATGTCCGTCAAAGGAAAACAAATAGCTTTTGAACATGAGAATAAGGCAGGTATAAGGTGTAAGTGTCTTTTTGCCTGTCAATTTATTTTCTGTTTTTGTGTTAGTTGCCAAAACAAAAACCGTTGCATTGAAAAATGACGTTAGTTCGGTTTTAATGACGTTAAAAAATAATTTTCCTTCTTTTTCATTGAATCTTTAAGATGTAAAACGTGTTCTTTTTATCAAATTTTTTACATGGCCATAATTACTGTCAAAAACCAGGACAGATTAAAGTTTCATTACTTATTAGCGCAGACATTGCGGCTTTTGCAGGGGTAAGATACCAAAACATTCAGGGAAAGTAGATTTATCAGTGGCTTTTTCCTCAGTCCACATCTGTTTAAGTTATCTCTTTGCAGTTCGTTGTTACCCTAGAAACCAAAGCAAACACGACATTACTGCAGCGTTTTAACAATAACTCCCTGTTTCGCTGCTCCCCCATATTGAACTGGGCCCCTGAAGGGTTCATTTGAAATCAGCTGTCCTGATCTTTGGGCAAAATTGAATTCCTTTTTGAAACGTTTTTTTTATGAACATTCAATATGCATGGGGTCTGAGAGCCCTATAGTCTGGTTAAAAATGTTTTGTTAGATTTGAAAACAGAGCTTATAACTATATGAAGTAAGTCTCTTGAGTATTTTTTTTTTCTTTCAGTTCTGTTTCTGGCATTTTCTTTTTTTTTTCCCCCACTGTCTGACAAGTAACTGCTTACAGCAGTTCCACAGCTTCAGTCCTCAAAAGAGAGATGGGCCCATTGTCCATTCTGTCCTATCAATCTTGTGGTTTAATCATGATTCAGTTTATGCTGCCGGTGACAGGAAAAGAGGTTGGACTTAATCTAAAAGTTAAATCAGGTTCACGTATTGGCAACAATCCTTTTCTAATAGAAGTCATAGGGGGAAACCATTCAGTTTAAGTTATTTTTTTGTCTAAAAGCATCAGATTATTTATGTTTATGAGTCTGGCTGTGTTTTATGAGCTAGAAACGTTTGAGAAAGGTGTTAGCACTGTAAGTTACTATGATATGAAGCTGAATAAAAGAAATACACACATGGAAATTTTCTGAATTGTTTATGAGTAAATATTGTTTGGTGTTATTTTATGTTTGGGTTTTAAGCTGCAGGTGAATTTCTGGTTAAAAGGCTGAAAGAAACACTTGGGGTAAATTTCCATGGAAACTGGCACGGGGGATGAGTAGTATGCTTTCAATCTGAGCGATGACACAAACACATCAGTGCTTATGAACTTACTTGAACAAGCTGTCATCATTTGTGTGTGAAAAAACATGACAGAATTTTGAAATACCAGTTCACAAATTATTTTGTACATTATGTGGAAGATTCTCAAGGAAATATAAGAAAAATAACTGAAACTAGACTTAATCTCTTGGAACGGTGTTACAAAAGGGTATAAAGAATTAGAAAAATTAAAAATAAAAGGATTGCGTGCTTGGATCTGATAACAGTTTATCATTGTTTTGCTTTATAAGTATTGTTTTATCTGAATCATAAAAGTTGATACATTTTTTAAAAAGCAAATTATTTCCTTATTACTTATTGGCAGACTATTTTTAATACAGCTTTAGTAATGCATTAGTATCATGGGGTTATTACAGTACTTAAAGTCTTCCAGGCCCTTTGAAATTTGGGCTTGAATTGGAAAACACTGAAAAGTGCTTAGAAAATAATTTGTAATGATAGTTAACTAGTTAAGCAGTATTTATATATAGAACTGTTACATGAAAAGCCTTTTAAGCAAAAAAAGTTTAATTGCTTCTTTAATGTATAAAGTTCTTCAGTGTTTTAAAGTCGCTCAATGTTTTTTCAAATTTCCAAATAATGCCCGAATCAGTTTCTTCTTGTCCCTCTGTAGAACAGGTGAGCTTTGAACGCTTTTGAAAATGATTATCAGACAAGACGTGCACAAATAATATTTTTTACTTAAAAAGAACTATCTCAAGTTTGTGTCAGGAACTCCACAGTCTAGACATCCATTGTTGTATCTTTGGGTTGGAATTGGGTTTCTGGGAGCCAGGTGGCAGTCCAATATGTGGGATAGATCCAGCTTTCCAGTGTTCTCCTGTGTCTTCATATAATGAGGTAATAATTTATTTAGAATACAGTCTCCTGTCTCCTGCCTGTGGTGGTGTCTAAGGCTGTGACTTTTGCTTCTTTGCTAGATTCTTTGGCTCACAACAAGTTTCCAGCTGCTGTTGTTATTTATTTCTTGTAAGCAGCTTTGAAACCTTATACTGTTTTTTTTCTGTGTGTATGAGATCAGTATTTTTTCTTTCTGTTGTTTACGAAAGCTTTTGAAATGCATGTTGAGTTTGTGGCCATTGAAGTATTGTCTTTTGAACGATGGTATTCTTTTATCATCTTTTGTTTTACTGTTTGTTTGAATCAGATGTTTTTGCTTAAATTTCTTTTAATCTTCTTTGATGTAGTCAGTATTTCTGTCTTAAATGATGCCTAGAGTCATTTAGCAGAGCGGGGCTTTTTTGTTGTTCTCATTTTTAAACCAATAGGAAACCAAGTTATGAGGAATTTCAGATGTAGAGCGCTAATTAAATGTGCCACAGGATTCATGCATGCATTTATTCCTTGGTGGTATTTGGAGCATCCTCTGTTCACCAGACAGTTGTTGATGAGGACTCTTCATCTTATTCCTAGTTTCAGACAATGTTTACTCCTCTGTAGCACTCTCCTGCCTTTAATTCCATGAACTGAGATTTAAAAGCCTTTCAGTTGTACAGTTTTAAGGAAACCTTAGCTCTTCTAATGGCTGCAATAAATATGTCCTTCAAACATTTTCGACAACTTGTTGAGGAGTCCGCTGCGATGGTACAGCTGTAGCATCAAATTACACAGTGATGGGATAATGTGAAAGTAACATCAACTTTATATCAGTAGTGCTCTTATAAAATTTAGACCCATTTGCTTTTAGACACATTTGCTGTTGAGTGCTTGCACACAATAAGGTCGAAGCTAAAAGAGCAGTCTTTATTCTCCAACTGAGAAATGTTGACTTTTTTGTTGCATATGTACGCTCGTATAGATGAACGATTATATTTGTGCCAAACCATGTGAATAGGCTGTTTACCTTTGATTTGTAAAATACGTAAGAATGATATTTCACATCTAAATTAACATTTCATGCCTATTTGCTTATATGCACCACCTGCTGTTCTGCAAACATTATGGTATGCATAGCTGTACTGAACAGTGATTTGTATTAAAGTGAAGGTAATAGGAGTTTTACTTCTTTTGTGTTGATGTTTTACCATCACTACTATATATAATTAAAGTATCCCTGCTATTTCAGGTGATGTGTTTTGTACAGTACTTTCTGTAGTATCTGTGCTGAAAATACAGTATATATAATAGCATATGTTCAGGAGAACTGAACATATGCATTCTGTGGTGCTATTTTTTTTTATCAATGTTTTTATTGAGATTGGTTCCTGCTGGACTGAACTATTCACATGTCTAGACTTCTATGAGGTATGTGCAAGTCAGAAAGACAAGCCAAAGCAGAGCTGTTTCTTTTTTCGTTCATCTGCCATTAGCCTTTTATGTATTTTTTTTGCAAAATAGTTGATTACTTTGCAGTCCCAGAGTCCACAGACAATCCTGCCTATCCCCACTGTACATATAGAGCCTTATAGAACATCCCCTGACAGAGGTGTAGTAATACATAGTTCATCAACTACTTCACACAGCACAAACCTCCTTGGCTATTGTTACGTTTAATGCAGTGCTACCTGCAGACTGCAGTTCCGGTGATATTGAAGTTTACTGTTGTAGTCTGGTAGCACTGTCATAGGACTGTGGGCTGCTGTACAATTTAGTATAATATTACAAAGTTTGCTTATTTCTCTTTTTAAGATGTATAGCCTGGCAAAGGTGAATTTGGGAGTATCTGAAAGTTTTTACAGTGTGGGTTTAACAAATATTGGTAGACCCAACTACTTTCATATAAGGGTGAAATACATTATAGTCTGTATTTCTTTTTTGCAGTTTTCTATTTTGGCCTATCTGCTTTATCCAAGGTTATTGTTTTATTTTTAAGTTATTACTATTTCTTATCCCTGTGCAAAGCAGATTAGCTTGAATGCATTTTTGCATCAACAGAACAGGAAATTAGACTGATTGATTCTCTTGGTGGTTCTTAAGCTTTGTTTCATGTGCAGCCTAGAATCCAGTTTTCCATTCTGTGACAATGGTTAAACTAAGGCTTATGTCTCTCTGGGCTCATTCATTGCTTTTTATACATACTTTTAGTAGGGGCAGGGGTCCGATGCTAAGGGTTGTTTTAATTTTGTTTTTTGTGCGTGTATGGAAAGACTTACAGGAAGTGTGGGATGGGAGAAAATGCATCTGAACTGATACAGACTGGCCTAGAATATGCGGCTCTTCGAGAAATTAATATGTTCTTCCCACCAGGCCATTCAGGCATTATTCATTTTCTTGTTCCATCAGCGAATTTGCTACATCTGCAAAACACATTATTTGTTCCTTGATGGTGCTGTTTAAACCACCAGCTTTTATATATTTTAATCTTTTTTTTTTCATTGGAAGCCATTGGCAAGCAGATGCACATCAGATTGCATAAGACTTGAGGTGACAAGTACCCCATTGCAATAGGGAATGTTCAGTGGCATCTGAGAGATGAACACACTCCAGACTCGTTTCCTTAAAATTGCAGTAATTTGTATTTAGTTTTACATCTCCAAGAACCATCTTCTAAGACCCTTATGCAATGAATATAAAGTACTTGTAAATCATTAGATGGGAAATTTTAAATGAGTACTTTAAGTCTTCATTTTGCATTCTCCTATTGTACATCCTAGCATGTGTTCAGGCTGCCATTTGTAAGGATAACTATCAGTTTCAACAGAAGTGCCTTCTAGAAAAGGCTTTGGAAAGTTTACTATAAATCTTGAATGAGAATTTCTTAGAAGCTGTTTTTGCTACTATACTTCTTGTACTTGAAACGGCAAAAGACAATGAAGTTAAAATGATAAAAACATCCAAAGAATAGCAGCATGCTGTTCACCTCTGATATACTAGAAAGTTCTGTGGATACTAATAAAGATTTTTGTGGAAATGTTCGTTAGATTCAGAATGCTACATATGGACTAAAGTACAGTAGATGAAAAGAACAGGATTTTTTAAATAATTAAAATAAATTACATGTAATTTGTTTTGATTTTCTTAATTGTGATCAGAAGCATGGTATTTGTGTGTCCTTTTAAGGAGTCAGAACTCCCCATCAGTCTTAGACGGAATTTACGCAGAAGATTAATAGCACATATTGTTACACCAGTTTGTACTTAATACAGATTAACGCTGTCTTCAAATGTGGTTCCAACAGGATTAAGTGAGGTGAGGGGAATCGAAGGGAAAAGACTTGAAAGACTAACAGGTTTGAAGTTGCAAATGGCCCCACTGGTAATTTGTCATGGGACACGCCATCTATTCCTGTGGTTCGGTAAATGGGAGTAAGATTTGAGAATGCTGCTAGGAAGTTGTAGATAGTCAGAGATATGTTTGAAATGCTAACAGGTAAATAATGAGTGGAAAAAAAGACTTATAAAAATCTCTGAAACGAAAAAGAAGCTGCACATAAAAGTAACAAAACAGGGTCGTTCAGAGATTGCAAATGCTTTCTGAAAAGCTTGTTGCTAATCAGGGGCACTTTTAAATCATTTAAAAGCACAGGTTTGCAGTGAAGGCTTTGTGAAGAAGGATTTTAGAAAATGTCTATTGTTTTCTTTATTCCATACTGGAAGTGAGTATAGAATTCCCTAAAACTGTAATATCAGGGGACATTGCAGAGCAAGAAAGTAACATTTTTGCCTGGTGCTTTGGTGAATGCATTGAAATTTCAAAGCTCTACAAGCAGAGGATCTCTAAACCGTGTTTACAAAAATGTTTGTGGCCTGTTTCATACCATCCCGCTGGCAATGAAGAAAATGTGCTGTATGAGGCTGTAGTAATGGCGAAACAAAGCTTGCAAAGTTGTCTTAAATTTAGAGCATGAGAAGAAATACTCACAACAACATGTGATTGTGATGAAATAGTATATTTAAGGACAGTTTGATTTAAATTCTAAATTCATGGTGCACGATTTTTCTTTTATTTTGTCAGCGATTTGGATATCAATGTTTTGATCTTGCAAAGATGTGAAAAATGCCTCAGCCTCTTGTAAAGATGGTGTTTGCTGTAGTTGATGAAAGTCTTTTTTTTTCATTTTATAAGCAATTATTTTCCAAGAATCAATGTTAAAAAAACACAGAATTTTCTGAAAATTTATCTGGCTAACCATTTGTTGATGACTTGTGTGGAAGCATGCCACATGTAACAAGGAAAAATGAAGATCTGATTTCATTCTCGCTAGGGCTTGGAAAAGCGAGGGAGGAAAGGGGGGATTTTATTAAACATAATTTCTTTAATGTTGGAGTTCACCCTCCCAAGCAAAATTCTGTATTAATGCCGCAATGTAATACAGCCCACTGAAATAATGTGGTATCAGGGAATTCTATATGCATTTTCAATATAATGGGAAATAATGGCTTCCTTCTAGAAATTGTACTCAGTTGTGCCTCGGCCTTGAGCCTTGCAACGCATTGAGAAAGACTGCTGTGTATGTGAGTCAGTTGTACTTTTTGTTATATATTGTCCTCTACACTCAATTTGTGCTTTAAATTTGATTTTTTTTTCCCCTCCCCACAGCAATCATCTTGAAAAGAGCCTCCAGCTGCTTATGGACAGAGTGGACGACATGAGCCAGGATATAGTTAAATACAACACGTACAGCAGGAATCTCAGCAAGCAGCAGCAGCAGAAACACCAGGTACTTGAAAGCAGTCCAAGAGCTTCCCTCAGAAACCTCCTCACCGCCACATTTCCATCACAAGACATTTTGATATGATTTGCAAGTGCAGAGCTGGGAATTAACATCCTTATAAAAACTCTGTTGGCAGCCCTTGAGGGCAGCAGCTTTCATCCGCAGCAAAACTCTCATGGAAGAGTTTTGTAGCACATGCAAGATAGGCGATTACATGAGCAAAGATTCAGCAGTTATTTCTGCGTCTTAATATTAATCTGAGAGGTACAAGTTGTCATTCCTGAGCATTTTATTAATATACATGCATCTAAAGAGAATGTAGTGCTGCACTAATGGGTAAATGAACAGAACGTAATACTTGTCAATACTTATTATTGTAAAAGACAGCTGCATTTAAGTCCAACTTTGATACCATAACAGTAATGTGTATTATGAACATAGCATATCTTTTTTTTAAACATAGGCTACGTGGGACTGAATGTTAATTCTGTCAGACATTCATCTTCCATGGCTTAAAAAAGAGGAGATTACATGTGAAATGTTTATTTAAGTACTGTAGCAGTTAAGCTAGCTGCAGCTCTGACTTCACAACTCCTTCATATAATTTCACACAGCTGGGCAACTTTCATTATGCTGCTTTTAAATATAAAATATACACAAAAAATGAGTACAGTACTCCATGAAATTTGGAACCCACATTTTATAGGTCCTTTTAATTCATAGAGGTTAATTTTCGCCTTCAGTCATTTGTTATTCTTTTCCCAGACCTTCAGTGTAGTGTTATGATACGGTTAACCAAATGTAATGCCAAGAAAACACGACGTAAAAGTCTTTGACATTTCATACTGCACTCTGTTCATCAAATACCACATTAAAACCTAAAACATAAAATATACAAATCTCATAATACTTAAGAAGGAGGATTGTATTTAATTTGGCTTTTATAAATTCATGTTTTTAATTATAATGTGAATGTAAATGTAAAAATGTAGCTTTAAGTACAGTGGAAGAGAAGTACAGTGAAACTGTGTTAAGATTACATTTGTAAAATACTGCACATTGGTATATGTTTCAGATTGTACTTGCTCTTTCATAATTCAAATATGAGTGCAGCAAGTCGCTTTTTCTGGGCTCACAGGGATCCAGTCCTCCTTAGATGTTTATCTGAAGAAAGACATGGACTGTGAGAAACAAAAAAAAAACACTTCTTCCTTACTTTTCCCCTAATATTCTGCAATACATCATTCGGTGTTATTTGGTTAAAAAGTATCTTTAAGATTTATCCTTTA
The DNA here is from genome assembly GCF_055471065.1 of Atractosteus spatula. Lineage (NCBI taxonomy): Eukaryota > Metazoa > Chordata > Actinopteri > Semionotiformes > Lepisosteidae > Atractosteus > Atractosteus spatula. The sequence continues at coordinate 5,948,743 of NC_142717.1, forward strand.
GCTTTCATTAGTATGGCTAAATGAGAAGAGTGAATGCTTTATAACCTCTACCTAACAATGCATTCACTGACTGTATTGCCCTAATCATGACTGCTCTTTGATTTCACTTCTATGTTATTGTTTTTCTTTTGTGTGGTAGAGAAAATAAAATCAGAATGGCATGCTGGTATTTCTAATTCCTTCATGCAGTGCCCTTGGATTCCATAGAGGACAAGACAGCTAGGCCTATATCATTAAAAACGCCCCCTGAAGCTACTTTTGAATTGACTAGAATATTCTTCCAAAGTCAAAAACTTTTTAAAAAGCCAAGATATCCTGCACTGTTGTGCAGCTTCTTTCACTGAATGGATGTACCAAATAAGAATCTGAAAGTGTTTTCAGATTTGATACTACATTTACACTTGGAATTAAAGATAAATACATCCTGTAATAAATGTTTATAATGTGTTCTTGTTTACCGGATTCTGTCAAAAATAATAATAATTAGTACTACCTTTTGAATAATTTATTTAATATTCTATTTTTCTTTTAGGCATTTACATTATCCATTTGTCAGAAAAACTCACGACAGTGCACTGTAATGCAAGCATAGGAATTGCTGAGTCACATGATAGATGCATTTTACTGTAAAAATACGTTAACGTTTTACTCTGCGTGGGAGGGGTACATTAAAATACTGTTGTCCTCGCAAGAACATCACTTTATGGACCAAACCAATGTAATTAGGGGGTCTGTGTTTCTGAAATACTGTTGACTTATAGCTACAGGTACTTGTTAAAACACATTGGCTGACATGCTTAGCGATTCATTTCAGTAATTAGAATGCACAATTCTTTTAGTAGGGCTTTTGGACACTTCCTCTCAGGAAAGGTATAATGAAATTCATTGTCAGCATATACAGATTCAGTTGTAAAATACACGACATGAATGCAGTATGGAATGAAACAGCTTTGACGTGGAGATAAGGAAAGTGAAATAAGCATACAATGGAAAAAAGGCAAAAACATACATCAAGCAGCTTTAACTGTAACCATGCATAGAAACAAAATCATATTCATTGCTCAAACACAACAATTATGTAGACAGCTTGCAGTGTATTTGAGTCATTTTAATATTTAATATTTTAACATTCCTCTATATATTCACATATACATACATTCATTAAGACTATACTGTTATGAAAGCAGGTCCATTGAAAAGTATGCCATTTTATGGCTGAGGAATTCTTTGCTACAAAAGAGAGCACAGCCTTCTGTTACGAGAGAATATGATGCTCTGTATCTGCTGCAATTTGTATCTGCTGTAATGCCAGTCTTTTCTCTTCTGCAACCCTCCCAGAAAACTCTTTGCACTGACAGCACATAACCTTGAATTTGTGACTCTCCAATGCAAAGCTCAATCTCATTAAAGCTGAGAAAGAAACGTGTCCATTTCTGACAGTGTGATCTTATCAAAGTTTGACTGTAATTTAACAGGGGGGGAAAATAAAAGCACATCGAGATGATTCAGAAAGGCATCCAAGGGGACGCCACTGAAAGCAGCAGCTCTGGCAGAATACATAAAGTTTCATTATTGTACTATACAATTAAAATGAGGGAGCATATCTCCTTCCACAGCACTTTGCCTCATACAAAATGAATATTGCAACCTGGATTTTTAAGGGAGACTGGTGAAATACCATCATCTCTCCCTTTAGTGTAATATTTCATTGGGTTTTGTTTTTCCTCAGGTCAAATATGTTAACTGTTGGATATGGCACATGTCATATTAATTTTCACTTCACGTGAACAGTGCAATCCAGCACAAAAGAATCAATTTTTAATTCTGCTCCCAAATGTACAAATGACATCAGGTAGTCTGCCCATTCTGATAAGGTGGTTAGATAGAATTGGAAAAACCCTCCCTTCTCCTGTTATGACACCTGTTAATTAATATTTTACGACACTGTTGATTTTGCATGTGGGTTTAACATCAGAAGACGAGTGCTGTCTTTTTTTTTACCTTGTTCTTATTCATGGGGATGACGGTTGTTAGTGTGTTTGTGATGGTCTTTTATGAAAATGTAGCCTAGTAACCATGTGCGGTTCTGGAAAAAGAAATATTACACATCCTCTGCAAATAACTGGAAGCAAAGCATTCCCCCCCCCCCCCCCCATTTCAAAAAGGAGCAGAAACAGTTGTTACTTTCCATGTGCATGGACAATTTAATTGAAGCAGAAAGCTTGTTTTTGCGGTGTCTGGTAGAGATACATTATGGCTAATGCATCCTTTGGTTCAAGGAGTGAAATGAAGGAGGCCATAGGGAATACTGGTAAGTCATTACGTTCTGTGCTAGTGCTCTCTATAGACACATTTGCAGGACTTGTGGCTTAAGTTGCTTTCACGCAATTGGCAGTCACTCTCTGTACCCACTGTGTGAAAGCTGCATTTGCAGGGCCACCCAAGTGCATCCGTCAGTGACCGCGATTATAATATCTCCACCAGTTTCAGATGGATTGACTCGTAGGTAATTCCCCCCACACGCACACAGGATAATTAGATTAGCTCGGGGCATGGCAGAGGTTAATGAAACAAGGAATAACTATCAGATTAGTACTGACTCCTTTTCAAATGTCTTTCTCTCTCCCTCTCATTCTTCCCACAGTATCTCCAAAGACGGCAGCAGGAGAATGCACAGAGGCAAAGCCGTGGAGAGCCGCTGTTGCCCGAGGAGGACATCAGCAAGATGTTCAAGCCACCCCAGCCCCCTCCTAGAATGGACACCCTGCTTATCGCAGGTTAGTGCCCTTCCGCTCTCCTCCTGTGCTGTTTAGGTAGTATGGCTACACGGATTCCTCTACCAAGGGAAAGAAAAATCCCGTTGTGATTGGCCAAGGGCCTTTGAGCTTTCTAATGGTAACCACTAAACCTTGAGCACACATTCTCTTTATGTTGAGGAGCTTAGTTTCAAGAGATTGAGCATGAAGACACAGCACAGGGTCATTGGAGCAGGCTATAGCTGCAGTGAGATAACGAGAGAGAAGTGCGGTAACTAAGATGGCACTATTTCTTGTTTTGCTGGCTATGTGTGCTTTAAATCGAGCAGCAGAAGCTTCTCGTGGCCGGTCTGTCACACAGAAGCTAAATGTATAGAATTATCTGGGAGTAAATCCACCTGACATTAAGAGACAACAGCACTACAAGATTACAAGGCCAAAAATAAGAAAAGACCTTGACAATGTGCATCATAAATCATTGCAAAGAAGTGAGAGAAGACTAATAATGAAAATAGTTTGCAGCCGATGGGCTACCATTTAAATACAGCCTTTCCTTTTAGTTTTCTTTGAATAGATTTTTGTGTTATTAAAGACTGATTAAATGCCACCACATTATGTGCATTAGAATTCTACCTTACCATCATTAATGTTAGTAGCTGCTAGCAAGAATTAAAAGGTAACCTTGACTAAAGTGATTCTTATCAAATACATGTTAAAATATATACAAACCGAAACTTTAGTTGATTTTTTTTCTTTACGTTATAGGATGGCCTAATCGGTTTTCTTGTAATGTCTCACAAAAAAAAGTAATGCATGTTTTGTGTTGGAGAAAGGACAGAAACGCTTAAATTTCACAGCTAGATTAGCTTTTCAGTATTTCCAATTTGAAGGTGAAGTCAAAAGGAAGATATTACCTCGTAAATAACATTTTATTGTTACATGTGTGTTTTCAATTTGCTACTTTTATTTAAATTGTAAAACTAAAATCAAATGTTTTTGTGGGAACTGTTCATCATTTGCTGGTTTAATCAAAATATAGAAATTCCAGGAGTCTGGATGAAGAAAAAAAATCTCATCACTGATGTCCTATTTTATATCTGGTTAAACCAGCTCATTTAATTTAAACCAATGTTATCATTTTGATAGTTTGTCAATTCTGAATATGTCAAACAAAACACAGTAAATAGATTGTAGTATAATTGATTAATTATCTATTGTGTTAGATGGAAAATTGCTAAAGGGATTTTAGTTATTTTTAAATAGTCAAAGCAATATGTTAGCTGCACAGCTTTGTTCATATGATGTGCTAGAAATTTCATACAGTGCTAATTTACAATGCACTTCTATCAAACCTAATGTTTTTTTTTTGGTTTTCATTTTCATGATTCGGAAATATGACTGTGGAGTTGCAGCCTGTTAATTTGATGGCATGCCCCCTTACAGATTTTTCTGGCTGAACTGTGACAAATCTTACCTCTTCAGTTGTTAAAGATCTGACTCATGCATTGGAAAACTTTGTTTCCCACCCTCTTTGAAACCTGTCAGTTTGCCAGTTAAATGCAATTCATTTATTTAATTTAAACATTATTGCTTTGGTTGTATTTTGAACACATTGATTTCTCTGTTAAATTTAATAGAGCATTGCACCAGGAGAGAGTGAAATTGAGATTGTACTCTCTCTATAATGACTTCAGCCCACGGTCTGTTTGTCCTCACCCCTCTCTTATTTTAATGAGCCAAGTAAAACCTTAGAAATGCATTCAAGAGGGTAACAGTGCTTTGCTCAACTTTCCATTCCATTCTCCTCAAAAGCTTTGAGTGGTTTGTGTTTCTTGAGCTCAGCTCCCATGCCACAGAGAGTACTATAAGGGCTTGGCATTGCTATCTTCTAAATCTCACAGAAATCTTGCTGCTCTTTGCCCTGTCTTCTGAACAGTAATCAAAATAATTTGATTCTTTGGAATTGGGATGGTGTTTTCTGGGAGCTGGTGAGAGAAACAGCTGTCTAAGGTGATTACCCCCTTAAACCTGTACAGCTGCAAGGTTGTTTTTTTTTTTACTTTGATTAATCAGTAGTTTGTGGGCAGAATTGGAGATGCTGATCCTCCTGGCAAGAGAGTAGAGGACTTGTTCAAACATAACCTGATGTTCAGGTTTTCCTTGTTGGTCCTAATCAAATAAAGCTGTTTTTCACTTGATTGTGTAATTGGAATATCCTGACGGTTCATTCACATGGAAATGTCATGCGTAAATCCACCCAAGTCAGTCATTTTATCAGTCAAATCCAGACAATCAAATGAACGTTTTTATGTAGCTTTTGCACGGCTTACTGCATTATAATGTGCTCCCTTGTGTCTGAATGCTTTTTTTACAGGAGAGTTTCTGAATCTCTTAGACAAACTGAATATGTAAAGTAAAAATTGAAATTAGTTTTTCTTTTTGAAAACCAGTCTAGATACTTGCCTTCTTTGAGCCATTGTATCAGATAAATACAGTATCTAAATTATGTATTAATCTAACATGCATCTGTTAACTGTTCATCTAAAGTTTGCTAATCAGATTGGATTAGGAAGAAGTATATGTACTATTCTTTTCTTACGGAGCCATCATGATGGCTGCCACTTTCTAGTTCTATTCCAAGTAATAACTTCCGTAATTCCGTAATTATTGACACATTGAAGAAATCTTTCATTACTTCCTTTGAATTTCCTCAGCTTACATGAACCCTTCTTAAGTTTATTTTTGAAACTCCAATTAATGAACTGTGTCAGTCCAATTTTTTAAACGTTTTGCTGATTTTTACTATTTGCGGGAAATGCGCTGCAATTTCTAATAATACAAACGGTGCACCGCTCAGACGGAGCACAAACAGTTGCGGTGTGAAGTTTGCAGTTTTGCCAGAGTGCGTCAATAGTGTCCTGCAGGGACCACCAACTTAGGCACAGTGTGGTTTGCTCACTGTTGCACTCGGTCTTGGGACTCTCAAAAAGCATTTTGTTTTGATAAATGAAGGAGAAAGCAGAAATCGCAAGCAGAATATAATTAAGAAACAAAGGGGAAGCATAATGGGAATAAATAGGTACATCACAGTAGCCTGCAGATTCCTAAAAGCCACACATTGACTTTGGATGTTGATGCATTATTTTCCATGGTGACATGGTTTTCAAAAGCTTATAATTACTCCGTGTGATGGACAATTCCCATTTCCTCTTATTGATGTACACTACTGACCTCAGAGTGGTTTCCATATACTGTTGTTAAGAATTCTAAACCCTCCCTAATAGCCTAGAGTTCAGAAAGGCCGTGGAGTACAGATAAGTAAGAAACTCCTTAAATACAGCATATAGCTTTAAAAGTAAGTTGTTTGCTTGGCAGTGTAGAGTCAGCTAGCAAAACCTCTGTTCACTGCACAAGGGTGACCCTTTTTTGACTTACCAGGTGCCTACAGGGCTTGTCAGAAAATGAGAAACTGCTGTCTGTTCTCAAATTGACATGTAAGCTCTTCCTTTCTGAGTGCAAGCACAAATGAGGGGCTAGACTGCTCACACAGTCCATTGCATGCCTTCCTTTGACTGTCTGAGGTTATGCCAGGAACACAGCAGGTTGCCTAATATTAAGCCATTTGAAATGGAGTTGTGAAAGGAAGAGATCAGTACAATTCAGAAATACTCCATATTGTAACAGACATCAGTAGACTGTGTTAATTAAAGGCAAAACATTTATTGTTTCTGTTCTAAAATTGTGAACCAAGAAAAAGAAGAACATTGTGGTAGATTACTGGGATATTATAACAGATCCTTTCTCATAGGGATTCAAGACAGGGCTTAATTAGCCATTGACCTAAAAAAAGAGACAAACCTAAACCAGTTATAGGCTTTTAAGTCTTATGTCTATAATGTCTGAGGTTATACTGTAAAAATGTTTAATATTATTATCATTCGCTAATGATACTTGATTAAACTAAGGGATATTGTATATGAAAATAGGATCCAAGAGGACAGTCAGCATAGATTTACAAAAAGTAGCTTGTTCTTTCAAGAAGAAATGGTAATAGACACACACAGCACGTAGTGGCAGCTTTAGTTTTTCCAGACGTTTAATAAAGTTCCTCACAAAAGATTACTTCTTGAATTGCAAGCAGCAGTATTCAAGTTGTTGCATGTGATTGGATTGAGAACAGGTTAATAGATCGAAAACAGAATGGATAATGGGTAAGTGATCCCCTTGCAGGTGTTTATTAGTAGAGTAACACTGGCAACTGTATTAGGACCACTGGTCTTCCTAATTTATATTCATAATCAAGATTTGCTAATGATACACAATAGCATGATTGGCAAACCCTGTGGCAGCTCCAAAGTACATTACTAAATATTTAGATTTCAAGACTGGACAAACACCTGGCAGGTGAATATTAATGCAGACAAGTGAAGACAGAGTATCACAAGACAACAAGATAAAAAAAAATGGAGCTTGAAGAAGCTACTCACGAGAAAGGTGTCTGTTACATGATATTCATTTTCTAGACACTATAGGGAAGGAATAAAAGATATACAGTAAAAAAGAGCGCAATTCAAATCAATTGTTAAAATTGTACAATTCAATAGCGAGACCTAATTTTTAAAATACTGTGGTGACTAAATTGTGCACATTACAAAAAATATTGCTGCTCTGGAATTAGTCCCAGAGAAGAGCAACCAACTACATTCCCAGACTTAAAAGAATGTTCTCCACTGACACGCTTAAAGAGCTGAACTATTTTAGTGGGTCGAAATGGTCTTCTCTTTTGTTACCTTTTACCTATACTTACAATGTACGATTGATGAGCAATGCCATTGCAAAGATTTGTACTTGAAACCTTGTCAGCTTCACTTTCCATTTTAAATAGTCCTTTTTACATAGTTATAGTGTCACAGCTGATATCATGTACTGCTTTTTCTAGTATTTTGGACTACTGCTTTTATTGTAGTTTAGTGCTTTTTCTTTTACATGTGTAGAAAAAAGTATTCAAAGGCAAACTACTAGTTTCACTGTAAGGCATAGTAAAAATAGACCAGTTATTAAGTAAATAACAGAAATTCATTTTGATCAACGACGCCTGAATTATAAGGTATACAGCTCTACTTTGGTTAAAATTGTATACTGCATAACTTTCTCTCCTGTTACATTGTTCTGTATAAAGCAAACCAAATGGGGAAAAAAATAAAACAGCTGGTGTCATTTTCTGAATGCATGGAGTGTAAATTTGTCTCTTGCTAATGAATCCTTTGCTCTTTAGGGCCCAAGTGAAATGGGGGTAATTAGATATGCAAAGGCCATCAAAGTCTCCTCACAAGTTTTGTAAAATGCTGTAAAAGTGACAAAAAAGTAGACCTACTTCCAGCACATAACTGCTCTTTGATTTTAACAAGTACATTATTATGATTATTAGTAACAGTAAAATATTATTCAATAAAAGCAGTGTGTAGTTCAGATTGTGACCTTTTTTTGTTTGTAATGAAGAGCTAAAGTCAGCACTTAGTAAACCCAAGTCCATGATAAATTAACTTATAAATATTGCCTTTACTGAACAAATTCTGTTTCAGTAAAGTTTTTTAAAATAATTTGAAATTTGTATTAATTCCACATATTTCCTAGGAATGTGTGTTTTCTGAGCACTTAGTTGTAGGGCACTGTACGTGTTCATTAACTAGCCTCTTGGAAGTGTTGCTTTTGTTCTTAGATGTGTCATTTACACTGTGTATTGAGAGGCTCTTCTTCACAAGATCAGAGATGAGTAGGGAGCATTTGTTTAATACCATTTTTATTGTTGATACATGCTGCACATGTTGAATTTCAGACCTACAGTATGAAGTATGGAAGCTGTATTTCAGATCTGCCAGAAGCAAATCAGGCAAAATGTGGTCAAAGCATTACAATGTGGATAGAAGCCATTGTTACATGTATGTTCTGTCACTATATATTAAACTACCTTTGTCATTTTTAAATTAATTTACTAACACCTTATTAAGTGTAAGTCCAGTAAGTCCCTTACTAGGTAGATAATATTATTAGGCAAACAAACTTGCACATTCTTTTAAAGTATTTATTTTAGTGGGGATACGAGAGCCCAATTCAAACCAAGCAACAGCAGCCGTTGACATTTTGAATCTCCTGAAGGTTTATTAGTTGTACTGCCAATATTAGGTGACTATGATGGCTTAGTCACATAGTCTACCTTGACAACTGGAGTCCATGCCACTGCAAGTCTTTCCCTCAGTTAATCTTTAATTATTCTAGATATCTGCAGCACCTGGGTTAATTAGGCAATTAAGGGTAAATTCAGTACGTAAGCTATTGCAAGGTTCAAAATCCTGCCATGGCATCGAATCCATATGTCATGGTTGACTACTTCTGGTTATTATTGTGATTAAATATTCCATTGCAATTAGATTTGCTGTTTTTAATCTAATTTAGTGATCTGTTAATTGGGATAGGGTCAATAGGGTGTTCATTTTAAATGGTTGTTGACATAAAATCAAATTTATTTTAGCTAGAGATTTAGTCTTATGGAATATCCAAATTACTGTGTGAAATGTCATAAAATAGGTTTAAGTGATTTCTCTTGGATTGGTGTTCAAACCTGGTAACTGTAGACCTTAGAGTTGTTGATCATCTTGTCATTCATGCTAAGGTTTTTATTTTCTTCACCAAGATTTCATCTTGTACAATTTAAACTCAGGTATGCTTTAATTCCTCAACTAAAATAAAGATCTAGTAAACGGAAAAAGCAATATCCCCGATGCTTCACAAGCGGCAGACCTAAAGGACAAAAGAATAAAGTTTTGACTGCTGTCTTTGACCTTTTTCAGCTGAGACCAAAAAACAAATGCTTTTATATTATCTTGGATTGACTACTATAATACTGTCCCTTTTGTAAAACTTTTTAAAATGAAAAATATATACTCCTTTCTCAGTAAAATATTTTTATAACTCCTAATTGCAGATCTTTAGGCCCTGACTGAATCTTTTCATGGATTTTCTATATGTTACCAAATTGACTTTATTAATTGTGTGATCTCTGAGCTAGTTTAGAAGAGTTTCTAAATTCATTCTGAAACTCTGTTTGGGATGCATTACTGTTGCCTGTTCCCTAGGTAAATAGGAAGTATGTTATTCAAGGTTGGACCTTTTACTGCTAAAATAAAAGAACTATTTTTTTCTTTTTTAATGAAAAATCCAAATTGAAAGTACATTTAAAATAAAGAACAAATAATGGATATGAAGAACTATAAAATATGACTGAATAGTAATAAAAACATATCTCATAAAAATAAGCAATGTTATGTTCCATCAGTTTGTTTTGTCCAAGTAATCTCCTAATGTATTAATGATTTTGATTTAATCTTAACCTTATTTTTTCTGTACAACATCGTACTGATGTTGTCGTTAAATACAATTATGCTCGTATGTGAAACTGCCTTCATATTCTCTTGACTAAAAATGCTATAGAAATATAAATTATCCTGCATGTTTAAATAATGCTCTTCCTCTAGACGTTATCATTTAAGGGTTGGTGTAGATGTTTGTGGAGAATTCTAGCCATTATACCACCGACTGGAAACAGTATAATTTAATTAACCCATTTTGTTGTGCTGGTGCTATACACATATTTGCATGTACTGTTATAGCAATACAACCTACAGCCATGGAAGATAAAAATAAGGGGTAGATCAACTTTTATTCCATTGCCTGAAAAATATAACACATAGAAAAAACAACATATGCAGCTACTGGTTTTTTTAACTTTGTATACAGAGTTTTGTTTAAATTGAGTTTTTTTCCATGCATTTTTTAATTCTACACGTGGATTTAATTAATGCACCCAAGTATCTTTTCAGTGTCTCGCTAAGTATATAATTAAAGCTGACAGAAGATGCTTTGCTACTAGCCTTTGTGTAGGCAGCACGAAGCCGCTTTAGTGCAAATATCTGCCCCTGCAGTTCTGTGGGAACAGAGAACAGTGAATGAAGGAGAGGTTATTTCACCTGCATGTGTCTCAAGTTTGACTCCACAATGGATAATCTGCTTTCCAACCAGGCTTGTAAAAGTTTGCTCCTTTACATAGTTTAAGCGATAATTTCCCAATGCTGTAATTAACAAAATAAGATAGTTAGCCAAATAAGTGCAAAATGCATTATCTATTCCGCGAAATGTAATTACCGAACATATTGAACATCACATTAGTTTTATACCCCAGTGTCATCATTATTGGCCATTCTTTATTTTTTTAATTTTACACATTTTTTTTAATTAAATAGAAGAAAGCTGAGCAACTGCATCCTGAGGGCAGGTAAGACCGAAGCAAAGTTAACCTCTTCCACTACTTCCACAAGTTAACATCTTGCACAGTCTTGGGAAGTATAGACAGTACAGGCCTGATTAGGGCTTGAAGTGAAGGTAACCCCTTGGTCATCAAGTCTGGACCATCAGATTTTTTTAGGTCTTACTCAGTACACACAGTAGAAAGAAGTATCCAAAACAAAACAAAAAACAACAGCAAACACATTCTATTTTCGTTCCTACAAGTCAATCATTCATATGTAGGATGCTGACATTTTTTTTCCAGGGCTTATCCAGTATGTCTAGCAAATCTGAGACTAATAGAACAATAACAAAGAATTTTGCATGTTTTATAAAGCCATTAGGCTGCCGTGGTTTTCTTAGCCTTCCAAAATAAAATACAAAATTAGTGAAAAATGTAAGAAGAAAAAGAAGGGAAGGGATCAAAGAAGAGATTATGATGATGATGATGATTATTATTATTATTTAGTCTTTTAAGTGGAAAAATCAGATGCAATTTTACAATGATTTTTCTGTTTCTAGTGTTTTATTGCTCAGTGTGTAGTTTTGGTTCCTGACTGTTAATTGGAACCTATGTTGAACACTTACAGTACAAAGGGCAGTTTCTTCATTTCCAGCAAAAATGTCCAATGTGGGAAGATAAATACAAAGAGGGAGCTTTCTTGTGCAGTGTTTTTGCTTTTATTCCTCATATTGTGAAATGTCTTATTTCTTTACAGTAATGAGTATTTTTTACATGTTCACATGAATCCAAAGTTACAGACTTAACCCTTACAGACTTGGAACTGTTTCCATGCAAGTTCTTTATTCCTGTAATTTCCTTTTGAATTCTGAAGCATGGTTTTTCATTCTTGACATATTGCAAAAAAAGGAGCTTTTGCGGGGTATCAGAAATATGACTTTTGTCAGCCTGCAGGCAGCTATTATACTACATTTTATGAAAGTACATTAGACACATGAGGTGATAAATCATCCCATCAGTGCAAAGTGACTTCCCATTTCTTTACTGCATAATGTTTTATAGGTATCTGCAGTTGAAGGCACAAGGATGCCAAAGGGTTGTGTGAACCTCATTTGGCCTCATCCCAGAGTAATTCTCTTTTGCATTCCTGAAGTTGAGATTTTTAACCCTTTTTACAGCAGCACGAAATTGAAGACTGTAATTTCAATTAGAGGTGAAATCATTTGCTACAAATCATTAATGGAGTTCTGTTTTATGAAGAATGCCTCTTATTCTGCAGAGGCAAAAGGCCTTGTCTCCTGAAGAACATTTTCACTGTGCAGTGCTAGAAATTTGACAATCAAGGCTCCGAGCTGGGATTTTTAACTAGCTTCAATTTAGATATACTCACAACATGCTTGTCACCTGAGGAGCTTTGTGATTTTGAGTTAATTGAGACATTTTTTTTATTTTATTGTTCTTTTTTAAGCACTTAGCACTGGTGATAGATACACATCACCATAGACCTCTTATCACTGTACTGTATGTCTGAAAAGTTGAGAATCCGGATTTAAGGCCTTTTGTAGTCTTAGATCTTGTTGCTTTCAAGAAAGCTTGTTCACGGTATTCCTAAATGTTCTTGCCTTATCTGTAGGCTGCACCAAACAATTCCTTACAATAGTCGAGGACAAGGTGTTTAGATGATGTATAGAGCTTGCCAGCAGCTCTAAAAATGAGGTTAATGTCAGACCATATAAACTACATTTTTTTAAAATTCTACTAGCATCCCATAGCCTAAGAGCAGAGTCGAATTTTCTTTTTATCACAAGAATTTTGTGATCAAATGAGCATGCAGGATCATTTATAGTAAAATAATCTGGGATGGTTTAACAGAAAAGGCACTGGAGTGTATGTTTTCTTTAAATTATAAAACTGTGATCTCATTGTCTGTAAATAGGTCTGTTTTCTATCATGGTAGCCTTCAGGATTTAATACGGAAAGGTTTTGTAAGTCATAAAGATTAAATTTGGCCCTTAATAACACTTCAAAATATAAATTTTCAAAGAATACTTAAATGTCAGTATAGTATGTGTATAGAAATATAAAGATCAAGTCATAGTAGTTTGAGATATGCACAAAAGGTACATGAATTATTAGTGACTTCTTATTTTCAATAGAAGTTAGAGTAACCAACTGAACATTCAACATTCAGGGTTGGTAAGTATTTGGAACAAACACAAATCCACAAAAGGTTAGCTATGGGATATCAGAATCATAAGGGCTTTGGTAAGCCAAGTCATGACAATGAAGTATCTTCTTGCTCTCCCGTTTAAGATCTTTTCTGTAGGCCTTTGGTACAAATGAGTATTGCCCACTGCCTTGCCAAGCAAAATGTATGGGATATGATAGGTTTACTTGTTCTGGGTAATGGCAGTGTTATTTTTCTTATATGGAATGGACATGGTTTGACACCCTCCCGACTTCTCCCCCCCGTGTTTTTTATTGAACAGGTCAGATCAACACTTACTGCCAGAACATCAAGGAGTTCACCTCCCAGAACCTGGGTAAGCTCTTCATGGCAGAAGCTCTCCAAGATAACAGCAGTTAAAGTGCAGTGAGAGCGCGCTCTGGGCAAGTGAGACGTGAACAGGCGACAAGAAGAGAAAGCAATGGCATTGTGACAAGATTCTTATGTGAAACTGAAAATGAAAGTGCTTACATGCATTCATCTGTTTGTAATTGGATATGAATAAACGTCATTTTCACCAGTCAATCAGTTGGTATATTATTTAAATTGGCTTGGGTATGCTTCTTTTTTTAAACAAAGCTTTTATCAGCTTTATAAATCACTTGAAGAATAATCGGGCAGCAGGATTCAAGATGTAGAACTGATTGTTTTAATCCATTATTACACTGCAGTTTTTTTAAGGGTAGGGCCTTTCCAGTCTGTTTCAATGCATACAAAATGTTGGAAATGGCAGTAATTGTAAGTGCAAAACATATTTCAAAAGGAACAGACTGTGGCGACCAGAAAATCTTCAAAATCTAACTGGGTTCCAGTGAATGACTTTTATCCCTTTTGTATCTAACAGTGCATTAAGATTGTGAATTGCTCCCCTATGCACCATTAGCAGATAAAAGCTTAAGTGTAAAATCTTAAATTCACACAAACATGCATAATAAACTCCACACTTGACTAAATGGCTTTCAACCATGTCTACAATTTCCATATTGCAGCAAAATGACACTTGTTAAATTTTCCGCGTTAACTGATGTTTTCCAAGTCTTTTGTTCCTTTTTATTTTAACTGCAATGCAGGAATTTTCTGAAAATCCATAAGGGATTAGTTTGATAGAACTCTAGAGGAAAATGCAGAATTTTCTTTCAATGATACATAGAGACCATAATAATATTTTTCTTCCATCTGAATTGGGCAAAAAATGAGGCTTATGAATGGTACTTACTGTCAAGATCACACATTTCAATTCCAGCCCCATTCCATCTCCTTTTAGAATGCAGTTCTTTCTGAACGCGCCTCGTTTTGATCAATTCCTATATCTTTCATGACATGATTTGTGTGAAACCCTTAAACAACGTGGCTACAAGACATGCAACTACAAATTGTGCAGTGAAAGACGTTCTGTGGTAATCTGTCATCATTTATGCTATTAAGTAACTGAAAAACTTCTTTGAAGGTATAACCACATACTTCATAAATGATACCAGTTCTGCATGGTACCTCCAAAACACAATGATGTACACTGTGCAGCCAAATGACTTGTCCCACAGGAGTGTTTCAGTAGTGGAAATGGCCCAGTTAGTCAAAAACGTTATGATTCCTGAGGACCATATCGTCATTTTAGCAGTGTTCTATAATAATGCCAATTCAGACAGCCTCAAGGTTGTATAATTTCACCTCTCCCTAGGTCTCATACAGAGTTGTGTCAACAGCTGCCAGCTGAGTGGTCCCATGTCTCCAAAAAGATCTCTGAACATCTGTGGAAATGGTCCCCATTGTCACTTCTGTTCAATGTCAAATGGTGGTTATTACACTGGATATTCTTTATTAAACATGTTTTTGCTGGAAGGTGACATGTCTTTTTAAGAGTTTTCTTCACAATGCTGACAGTTTGTCAAAATAGGTTAGATATTTTTAAATTGTCGACTTTCAAATGACATGCATATAATTAATATAAAATAATAAGAAACCAACCACTGACACATACACATACAGTAATTATCTTCCAAGCATGGAATAAATAATTGCTTGGCATAAGTACTAGTGTGTTGTAGTCCGACATGCTCATACTATGTGTCGGGGATTAAACCCGTTTTAAAAAAACATCATATTCTAAACGTCAGACACCTCTTCAAGAACTTGAAGATACTCTGTAAATTATTTGCACGTAAGTTTTATGACGTTTTGTTTCTAAATTTGTACAAGACTAAAGAAACAGAGGTAACCAATTCTAATTGTGGATAATCAAAATCCAACCTTTAATTTATAGATTTCTTGACACTTAGATCACATTCTAACAACTTGGTTAAAATGGTTCGGTTAAGCGAGGAATATACGACTATTGTCTCTGAGTGTCAGAGATGTTGATATTTGCATTTAAAATGATCCATAAACTACTTAGAATATTGCCGAGTGACTGAGGCTGGTGGAAATTGTTGTTGGTACAGCTTTGCTACAGACATATAACTGTGACTATAACATACAGAATATAAATACGGGACCTGAATACACAATATACAAAAAAAAAAACACTCAATACATGCCGGGGTAATGCCCTGCAATATAAACATAGACGAATCAGTGCAATTTAAATGTGATACAGGTGATAAAGCACAATACTAATTTTTGATGGTTGGGCCACATTACTTGAGGTTAAAATAAACTTAACAGCAGTCAGGAAGAAGCTGTTTTTAGTTGAATAAAACATACTTTAGTGTCAAAACTGAATTGTCGTCTGTAAACTGATGTGTTATTGGCAATTCATAAGACCTGCTGGATCAATGAACAAGGTTAGCTACCTCTGAAAAAATATTTTGGGTATAAGTGAACTTTAATGATGATCTAATTTCTGTGGTTATGTATGTTCATACCGTACATAGTGGGCATGATCGTTAAAATTTTCAAACCACACTCCATACAATATGTCCATTCAAGTCATCCTACGAAGTGTTACAATTTTTTAAATGTCAGATGCGATTCACTGACTATTCACACATCTGTTTCGACAGGGTATAACAGGGAAACTAATTTAATCCCTGCCTGCACCACATGTTTTTGAATTATAAGAAATGTCCTTCAATATGGAATTGTACAGCTTTCTTTTCCACCTACAGTATTTTTAAAATGATGTGCCCTGAAGCCTTTTTCTTCATTAGTTGTTTTTTTCTTAATCTGCCACGAGTTCCACTAAACAAAACCTCATATACCATGAAACACTTCCTAATTTAGCATGAAGTGTGGTTTTATATATCAGATTCTCAGAATGTACTTTGAAATATTCCTATTCTGAGTGTTTGCCCAATATTGAATGCAGTAAAGTGTTTCTGATTCAATAAGTTCTTACACATTTTCTCATTTTTATTAAAAGTTATTTGTTTTTAAAAATGTCATGGAAAATGTTGCCACCAATAATGGTGTGTTGCTTAGCACTATATCCCCAAAGTCTGTGACTGTTTTTTACCTTAACCATTAGCAGTTAATTGCTGTAATCATTTTCACTCTCATCAATTATAACAAATAGGATTTATACAATAAAGCAGAAATTATAAGCTCTTTTTTAAAAGAAAATCATTGTTATATACGTGAAATACTTATAACTTTGTGGTTTGGCCTTTATAGGATAGCTGGTATGACATGCTAGCATCATTTTGTTAAACATCAAAAACACTTAAATTAAACAAGGAGCAGGGCCATTTGTTGTCCAAGTTAGAACTATAAACAAAACTTCAAAGCGGACTGGAATAACTTCCCACTAGATTAAACTCTTCTTTACTAAGGTATGTGCTTCTGTGCATTCAGAAACAACCAGTAGGTCACTAATCCAGTTACACATAGTTTTCATATGTCATTCACAACCATAACCGTGACACAGTTAAGGAACTTCAGGAAGAAAATTGTGCAACTCAGCATGAAATATTGAGAAATAACACTGAGCCTCTTTAAACAGGGGCACCTTTTATTTCAGTTTTTTTCCCCCGTTTATAACACTGCTAATTATTCTGGCAAATAATATTTTCATAAACAATCAATATAGTAGATTACCGAATTGCTAGTAAGCACAGCTAGTGTGCTGTTGGTGTTTCTCATTTTATATTAAATATTTAAGATCCCATGCCTGTTTTCTAATTGTATTTCCTAAAATAAATATCAAAAATGGTGTTTACAGGCTCCTTTCTTACTGTGCTGCCTGATGAAAGCCTCAGTGCACAGTGAAAGATTTGGCCTGCTTTCATGAGATCACACGTTCAGAATTAACTTCACAAGGGACCTCCCCTGGAGCCCCCTTTAATATGACTAAATAAGCTCCAGAATGCAATTCATTTTTTAAAACAAATGGTACGGAAATATTTACTGTATACTTCTCACACTTAAGAGGTTTGTTCTTATTCCAGCCAATTCTATGTGATAAAAGAGGGATGAAACCAAATGTGTACAGTTGGCTAAATGGCTTCCTTTCATTTGCAACCTTATGCTTTAAAAGGTTGTGCCTTCTACTTGTGACCATTTTTGGTCTGCGTTGCATTTCCTCCAGAAAGAGGAAAGTCCAGTCCAGAAAGACCGAGAACAGTAATCACTGTCAAAAGTGTTTTCACCAAGTTCTGAACTTGGAGACTGAATCAATTAAATCAATTTCATGGTCACTGTCTATTAACGGAGGACAAACACACAAGCAAAACATTCAGTATCACATCATCATTATGGGAAAATAAGAGGTTTGTGTAGAGATCTAGGGTAAAACATTATCGACTTCAACAACTAATATATCCTAGTTTCAACAGTGGTGTCCAAGATATGAATTTGTCAAATAGCAGCTACTTGACTCCCAAGTCAAAAGGGACCAAATGATGTGAATTGGGATGCGACAGTTTCTGGGAGGTCTCACTAGTGACATGGCTAGCACAGAAAGGTGAAGCTCATGTTGAAAAATAAATGTATTTGTTTCTGAGAAGTAGGGAGAGGTGGGGATGTTTTGCATCCTGTGCTCATGGTTTACTTAATAGTAATGAGGGATGGATTCCAAAGAATTTCAGGCTGTTTTATCCTAAATGTGATCTTGGTAGAGGATTCATTGAGTAATTTCCGTATACAAAAACCTTTAACAGACTATTAAATTTGGTATGTGCTATGCACAGTACTGTATGTTCAAATACATTTTCCTTTGATAATATTGAATCAGAGAAAAATTAAAATCGGATGCTGTGGTCATGTGGTTTAAATGCAAGTTTCTTACCATAACAATTTTGATGGGTGAGACATGTAATGAACTAAAGTAACATCATTTATGATAACAGCAAGAACAATGATTGCTTCTCACTGTTTTAATAGTAAATTAAGTGTATTTCACTTTGCAATTTAAATAGTAGTGGAGCTTTGAGTTCAACAGATGCGCAGAGCACTTTTGTTTTCCATAAGTCCATAAAAAAATTCTCTCGCACTGATTTTACATACCACCATTGTTCTGAATCGGGTCTGTAAAACTACATCTTCAGCACCTGTCATTCTTCTCCAGGACAGCAAATAGGAGATACCAGGAATACTGGTTGGCGGCGTGGAATGAAGAGAAAATAAAAAAATCCCAATAGAAAATGTATTGTGATTTGTGTGTAGGTGCAAGAAACCCGGTGAGAATTACTTTTATGACACACATTGCAAAGCCTCAGTAGTACTTTCATTTACTGTACTGTGACCTCCATGTGATCCATGTGTGTTTTTATTTTTTCTCAATGGATTTATTACTCAAAACACCAAAACTTAACCTCAATGATATATTATAAATCCATTCCATTTCAGTCACTGACAAAATGTTTCTGCTGCTTCCTTGCTTTTATTAATGGTTTTAGTCTTATAATTTAGGAAGTAGTGGGTATGTGTAAGGACAAGAAAGTTAGTTTCAAAGTCACCCACACATGTTCAGGCTGTGCTCCACCAATGAGGTGGTGTTCTTTAGAGCACCTGCAGTTCCTGTGCTTCTCCACAGTTTAACCTTCCCATCACTTTGGTAAAGCTAGTTTCATCTTTCCATACAATTTCGTCTACTGCCTTATCCTTGTGCTTCCATACAAAGCCAGAAGGATGATGGGTGTAATTTCAAGCCCTGGGCAGTCATATTCATCTCTGGAACTGGCTTACAGACCTATGGATAGTGTAACCAATGATGGCAACTGCAGGATTCATTCTGAAGTTTCTAGCTTCTATTTGTAAAAAAATGGTTCAACAAATTGATTACAAAAAATATAAGGGAAAATAAATCTCTTTAAGACAATAATAAAAAAACGGGCTGCAAACACAGCTAAAAATGTTAGAATGGTCAAAAGGGAAATTGAAAGAAATATGTAGGCTTATAGAAGAAAATAAGAATTTCTTTCAATACTACAACAGCAAAAGAAACATCAAGGATGATGTAGAATATTTGTGACACAATAATGGGAAACCTTTCAGAAATAGCTGATGCACTGTACAAAATGTGTATTTTACTCCAGTTCATTCAGTGAGAAGACAATATGCCTTAGGTAGTGGAAGAACACATTTCTATATTAAATAAAATAAGTTTAGAAGAGGCAAATGTACTAAGTTCCCAGGGAAGCACTTCATTCTTTTCAGAAGTTTCATTTAATTTCTACATTGATGAAGTTAATTTATAACAGGACTAGAAGGAAGCAGAGCACAAATAATAAGCAAGAAACAAGACTCGCATTTGATTAACAATTCAGTTTAAGGCTACTTTACCGATTTACTACTTGAACAATTCAGTTTAAGGCTACAGTTTAGGGCCTGGTGGTTATTATAGTTATGATGTTATTTAGAAGAAGTGTGACTGGAGAATTGCTAATGTGGTTCACATTCATGAGGAGGAAGAAAAAAACTGAACCGAGCTGAGCAAGTGACCACAGGAATCTATACTCTTAGGGAACACATTACAATACACTGTATTTAGATTTTCAGAAGGCTTTTGATAAAGTTCCTCATAAAACATTAGATTTGAATGGCATTCAGGGAAAAGCAAGTGTTTTGAACTAAGATTAGGTTAGTAAATGGAAAACAGGGGGGTACAGATAAGGGCTGAATACTCTTATTGGGGTGATATAATTATTAGGTACCACAGAGACCTGTACTAGAACTACTGCTGTTCTTAACTAATAACAATGAACTACATTATATTTAGAAGGCTAATTCAATTTACAGACAATAATTAAGTAGGACTGGCAAACACTGTAGATGCAGTAAATGAAATAAAAAGTAACTATAACTGAGATAAAGCTAAATCTCTAAGTTGACAACTTGTTTACATCTTGTACAACGTGGGGAAACAATTACAAAAGCCAACTAAACGTTAGGTTATACATTTAAAGGCATATAATCCTTATCATGTTATGATAAATTACAGAACATACTAGTAAGGCCTGATTAAGAATATTGTGTACTGTTTTAGTTACTACATTATAGAAAGGATATTGTTGCTATTTGTAGTCCTGAATAGAGAAAAATGCAAGAAGATCTGATACAAGTACTCAAAATCTTTAAAGGCACTGACAAAGTCAAATCATAGAGGATTTCTTCAGAGTGAACAGTGGAGCATGAGCCAGAGGACAAAGTAAACACTACATGGAAGTATTTTAAAAGCCCAAAAGATTTCAAACCTATGAGACACAAAACCAAGGGGTATGGGAGTATAAATTGGGCATCCTGGATCATTTACTGTAGCTACTACTGTTTACTGTATAGAACCGAAGAACGTTGGTATCTAGTTCTTATGTTCATACTTATTGGATGGCACTAAACTCTGACTCTCACCCTCTGAAATTTACTTCAGCTGAATGTGTCCCAATACATTTGAAAACACTGGGTAGCACACAAAGTATTATTCAGTTCTAATATGATACAAGGTAAGCATGAAATTACCCAAAAATAAAATACAGATTTTATAATTGGCTTCATTTTTATTAAAAATAATAAATAATATAGTGTCAAATACAAATTGCTTGACTTGAATGCAAAAATAAGCGTTTTACCTTTGTTGTGTTCATATTTTTGGAGGGTATTGAATCTCTGTGTCAACAATATTTAATTTGCAATCTAATAATTTGTTTTAGTTCAGCTTTAATAATACTTGTTATTATTGCAACCAGATTTAATATATTTTTGACAACTTTTCTAAATGTAGGGATTTTCTGTTGCATAAATGCTTGTTAACAGCACACAAATAAGACTCTTGGGTCATCAGTTTTTCTTTGCATAACCTGACTAACCCATATCTGCTATAGTTTGTTTAGCAAACCTTTGCTTTTATGAGTCCTTACCTGCTTATGACCTTTGTGTAGTCATGCACTTAAATTCACTAGGTCCCAATAGTGTGACAAGACACAGGCAGACATTAAAGACAGATTTACTAAGAAAACCATCTGATGTTGTTTCCTAAAGGAAATGTTGTGTGTTACCAACATTTGTCATTTGGACAGGCTAAACACATAAGATTTGAAACCCTTGAAAGTTTTCAAACATTGGTTCAGGTCCTCCAAACTTTCTATGTAATAGAGACCAAGTTTTAGTTAGAACTAATCCATTTGGAGGGAGGCTGCATTATCTACATTAGCTAAAGCTGATGAGGCTGATAAGGAATCAAACTGTTTACTTCATTACAGATTTCCCTTGGTATCACAGTTATTTCTTTCCTTGTATTTGTTGCGGTTAGTTGAGCTTTTTTTCCCAAAATAGTTTTCTTTGTAACATTCTGAAAGGCTTTAGTTTTGTTTCTTTCTGCAGCTGAGCAATCAGTGGTTTCTTAGTCTACTGCACTTTCCTTGCAGGTGCAAATTAGACAATAAAAGAAGGTTTATCTGTAAATGGTTACTAAGGCTGAAATCACTGAACTTGTTAAAAGTGTATTACATTGCTCTCTAGGTTGGGTTGCACATTGCTCCAGAGATAAGAAGGACGACTATTATGTTTCTGTGCTAAAAACAATTGTTCTGTATTTCAATTGTCCTGTACAACGTATCTTCCTATAAGCTTTTTGATAAATTCTTTAGTAATTTAGTGAAGGTACGTTTTCATCCGCGTTTATTATATTCATTTATATTTACCAAAATATTGAGGATAATGTTTGTAGCCCAACCACTGCACTTCAGGAACTGTGTTACAAGATCTGTTGCATGAATCAGTGCTCTTTGGGAGATGAGATATTATTTTCATTGAATAACAGAGGGTATGGGAGAGTTAGAGAAAAAACGCAATACAATAAGTAAATAACATCATAATTTCACTAGGTCCACTGAGAAGGGATTACAGAGTTGAAATGAATATATAACACCACTTCATCCTGTTCTGCTGACAAAACGTACAGTAAACAAATGTGCATATACATTGTGTTTCTATATATTTTTTTACATTCAGAGGTTTGGAGATTTCACACACTGTCAGGCTTAGGGTATTTAACACATCAGCTGCAGCAGGGGTGTCATTCTAAGCTCCTGAAGAGCAGTAGCTGTTCTGGATTTTTGTTCCCACTTAAGATCTCAATTAAGTTAATTGATTCAATAATTGGAACAGTTGGATATGGTTAACATTTATTCCAAGGTCTTTCACAGCTGATGATTTGAGCACATTAGTTCCTGAATGTGACATTGTGGCAGGACCATCAGCTGCACTGCCTTTAATTAGTTAATTGGTCTGCTGTCTCCCTGGGCCTGTTTGAGTGACAGGCATGAGAACGTGGTGAAATGTCCCTTCCTCAGAGCTCAGGCAATTAGTCAATCAGCCACCCTGGGCAGACACCAACTATATAAACCTTAGGTTAGTTCACTGCCGGGAGCTTTACTCACTGTATTAGCACGCTACTGATGTTCTTAAGAAGCCTGGTGACTAAGAATCACTTTTCTGTGTTGATGCTGGTAGATAGAGTTTTTATTTCAAATTATCTTCATCCAACTTTCCTTTATTTTTATGTTTCAACTGTATTTTTCTTAAAGGTAAGCCCCTGGTACTTTCATGATAACAGCCTCCTATCCCTCTGAGATGTATATGTGCACACACATATGCAAACACACACTGCCTTTTTCACCTACTGTAAATGTTTTATTACATTATGGATCCATGGCACTGAGTGTTCAGATTATATAGGAGTTTATCAGACTAATTAGCAAACTGCTAGGATGATACTTTCTTCAGATTTACTTCCCTTTCAGGCTAATACTTCCAATTGTGATACACTTCAGAGTTGAGAGTCAACTGATCTGCAACTGTGTATTTTTTTTTTTAATATGAGTGAAGAATTGTACTGTACCAACTATTACTGAATACAGCGACCACAACATGTCAGTTAAACAATACGTGTTGTGCCAATCAATTCATTTTGGTTGTGCTAATAATCCCTGAAATTAATTGAAGCAAGACGTGCAAAACATTAACTACATTCCCAATAATCATCTTGGTAAATGACATAAAATCCTAAGGATGTGGCATGTGCAAACATGATGACAAAACACGCAAAAGATTGTGGTTTAATCAGCTAGAAAAGAAACCATGTCTGTCGGCCAAGCTCAGAACTACACCATAGAAAAAAAAACTATTTTTTATCAGATGTCTAGAAAATCACAGAAAACCAGTGGAAAGTAGTAGACAAAATATCACTGCCACGTTATGGTGTTCAGAAGCTTGTGCAGAAATTGAAACAGTTTAACACTGCATTTTCTGAAAGGTCACCTGGAACAGCCACAAACTTGAAAGACTTGTGGAAAAGGCATTGACTGGATAGCGGAAATGCTATCCTTAAACGCAAAAATCAAATCAGCAAAGCCATCTATAAGCCCTGGCCATAGATCCTGATTAAATCTATTGTACCTAACTTATTATCTCCTTTTGAAGAAGTTATCGATAGGGACACTACTACTGAAGTGGATTTTCAACCTGTTTTACTTGATACTTTTAAAACTATCCCATGTAATGCATTTTATACAGATACAGTACATACAGACATTTAACAAAATATACCCATGTCTGTAAAAGCTGATACAGGTAACAAGAGGAAGGCTAGGAGTACAGAGGAAACAACTTTTCAGAATCATAGTGCTAAAGTGCAACTAACAAAACAAGGTCAGAAGTGACATACAGTCATGAATTTAGTATTAAAAAAACACGTTGAAGAATATTAGAATTATCTTTTTTAAAATTAAGTAAAATCCACAAATTAACACATCTTAAAAAGGTTGGATAATTTTAACAATTGCCATTTAATTTCTTTTGTATGGCAGCAGAAATGGTATTTTTCTTTATTTCAGGCACTTCAGAAACCTAGCTGACGCAAAAATGATGCAAACTCTGAGGGGAGATTTTTTATTAGGTAATTAACACATGGTCATTAAAATTATTCACTTTAGTAAATCATTTTAAGGACCTTGAGGTCATTATTAAATGTGTTTTTCAGATTATATTTTATGCAATGCCATTAAAATTTAGACCCTCTAAGAGATGTTGTAATATTCTCAATTAGATGTATTTTGCTCAGAGCCTCAATAGTTTAATAATGTGGTATTTGTGCTAATAATCGCTTTAGTAAGTATGATAATTTCATGACCAGAGTTTCCTTAATTAAACAAATGACGTGATGACACGCAGATGAGTGATTCTAGGGTTACCAACACTGGGGATCTCCGGGGAAGGTACTTGAGACCCTTGCTCTAGGAAGTGCAGTATGTAGCCTGGATTTCAATTATTGATGTAGGTGTAACTACTTTGTTAATTGCAAAAGTGCTTTTTTCTATTTATACTTCATGTGGGTTTATACATGAGTTCATGTGTTGTGTTAAAAGGGTATAGTCATTTTAACATAAACTGTTTGTTTGCCCTACCTTTAGGATAATATTAGCTTCTGATATGATGGAGAACTACAGTAGATCTATTACTATTTTTATTATTATTATATATTATTATTTTTAGAATAATCTTGGCTTCTGATATTGAGAGCTGGTGGAAGGTGTGATCCATTTTTAGGATAATCTTGGCTCCTAATAAAATGATATCTTAAAACTAGGATCACACCTTCCTCCAGATGTCAGTGACAATGTAATTTATTTTTAAAACCTGACCATTGATTTAATTATTTCAGTTTTTCAAACTTCCCTTGGAACTAGTTTCCCAGATTTTTCCATTCGCTCGAACACACTTTTTCACCTGTGATGCCAACTCTTATATAGTCTTTCTTATGTCCTTTGCTTCATATCCCAGCACTCCTTCTCTCTCTCATAAGTGAAGAAGGACTTTCCAAACTTTGTGGTTTATTCTTTCTTTCTACTTTTCAGCAAGGAATTAACCTCTACTTGTTCCTGCTGAAGTAGAATATTCCTGTTTACTGAATAATGACTTAAAATATAGTGATATTTACATATCAGTCTTGTAATTTTACATTACAGAGTTAAAGATCTAAACACAACTCTTCTACTTCACAGAATGCATCAGTAAAAATTGCAGGCATTGATACATTACTTTTTACTGGGAAAAGAGCCCGTATCAGTCTTGGAAACACTAATCTTCATCACCAAAGTCCAAACTTTTCAGACGTCTGCATTTTAAATGGAGTGAGGAGTAAAAAAAAACTACACACCATTCATTATAACTCCTTATAACCACCATAAACCATTTTCCTTCAGTGATGTGGGTTTGTGCATCAGTTATTTTTACGTAATTTAAATCATACATATTATTACATAGTAGAGTTTGTTCATCTTTCTAATATTTTTCCCAGGCTGGTGAATTTTCCTTTTGAATTTGAATACACAGTGTTCTACAAATATTGGTACAGAACAGAAATATGATATGCGAAGCCTACTATTCATGTTTATCACATGGAACACTTAACCACTTTTCCACACATCATTTTCTCTTCACAGTTAAGGTTCCAAGCTATAAAAAATAAAAACTGTACTTACCAATCAGCACTGTGTTATCCTAAAAGCAATGACAGAAGAAGGAACGTATTAAATCAATGTGATTTTAGTTTTCTCTTAAATCTGTCTGCAACATTTACATCTTCAATAGCAAAAAAAGGCTATTTTCGGGTAAGCCTGAGATTAATTTGGAAGATTACTTTAATTTCGCTTATCATCCTACAAATGGTAAATTTTGTTTTCATATTTGTGCCTTGTGACCTGTTTTTTGTGTGTGTTAACTCACCTTTGTGTTTATGTTGTAACCCCTGTGAACTGTGAATCTTAGTGGCCTTGTCAGGTATGTTTTATTTTTTTAGTCATATTAGGCTGAATGTCGAAATAAAGCTAGTGGGTTTGGATACTGTGTTCTTCCAGTCTTTAACACCACATTTTCTCACCCAGAACCTGGTACATCGAGAATCCCCAGACGTACTGAGTACATGGACATACTCTGCAGTGGAGAACAATGGTGTCTGTTAGCACTCCGAGAGCATTTAATACAAATCTCAAATTTATTTTGCTGGCGGGTGATGTGAAACACTGGAAAAACTGTGATTTATCTCGTCCATGACAGAGAAACCTGCTTTTCATTTGCCTATAACCAAGGAAACAATTAGGTCAATCAAATAACTTATTATATGTTTCCATGATGGTGCAATAATCTCTTGTAGTCTTAATGCTCAATCTGCCAGATCGTACATGCTATAGTTACAGTACTTCACATTAAACATTTTGAATTATATTTTCAAATAGTGGCATAGTCAAAGGATCTAGCTGTGATAAAGAACAGTCCCACTGCTTGTAAGCTAGATTACAGAGCAATAAGCCCTGGCACTGACATGATTAATTTAGTAACATTACTGTGACTTGCATTTATTGAAATACTTTCCTGATTGACATCAAAGCTTTGGAGATTGTTTTGAATAATCAGCTCATTTTTTTCTGTCCATCAGAGTTTAATAGTTCAAAACCTTGTACTGGCTGACATTCATTGAGTCCCTAATTTTCCTTGATTCCAAATGTATAAAGCAATGTTTTCAACAGAAATCTATTCTATGCATCACAATCATAACAGTTATGGTTATCACATAACCAGAACATATAAAACTTTTTCAATTTGTGATAAAAGCATAACAGACCCTTTCTCTTTTGAAATGAAATACACAGCAAGTCCTGCAGTACTGCAATAGCAATCAAAATGTTTCTGGGGTAAATTCCTCCATCCACATGCAGGTACAAACACTTGTCAGAAAGACAATCAGGATGATCTGGATGAAACTATACTGTCCCTCTTTAATGAAACACATAGTTAGTCATGCATGAAAGGCATGTCACTTTGATTTATTTCCCCCCAAGGCAATGGGTTTGGATTATAATAATGCGAGGAACGACCTAACTATGCCTGTAACTGGAGCTATGCCAAACCTTAACTCTGGGTTAAGCAGGCCATGTTGCTGACACTGCCACCTCTGCTGGTGAAGAAGTCAGTATTAGATAATAAGTATACATACATATATATAATATGTATATATACACATCAATATACAGTATATATATATATTTTGCTGTTTTTCAGTTTAAGGCAGCATCATATGTCGATACTACTGTGACAAAAGTGATTCTGACAGTGGCGTGGGAGTTATATTACCACTGTGCAGATGGTATAATGGCCAGTTTTACAATCAGGATGCGACGTTTTCTTCTTGTCTCTCTGTTCCCCTTTATTAAAGATTTCCAAGCCTTCCTCACGCAAACAGTAGGACAAGTGCCAATCAATAAAGATGGATAATGAAACACTGTTTGCCTAGACTCCTATTAATCACCCCATAGTCAATGTTGGTGAGTGGGGTTGTTGAAAAAGGCTAAACCAGACATGGGACATAATGGGGGATAGAGGAAGCACCAGAACAAAGAAAGAAAGGACAATTTAGTCAGTTTCTTAAGCAGCTCTCACTTGTTACCCTGCCATGGTCATCAGAACTCTCCCATCCCCCATTTCAGTCCTGAGCTCTGGCCGGGAAGTAGTGCCGGATTTCCCATTAGGCATTGTAAGCACAGTGCCTGGGGCCTATGAAATTTTTAGGGCCTACGAAGGAGGGAGACACTAGTGACTTACAACAAACAAGCTGAAACAACACGCTTGCGATCAACTCTAGGTGCTCCAAATTAATAATCATACGCTATCTAGCGGCTGTTCTAGAAACTAGAAGTATGGAAGTGATGGTCGCTCGACTCGCTCCATCAGTCACTTGGTTCAGCATTAGAATAGTGTAGCGCCCACTCCAGTCACTTTAGTGGCTGCACCTCCCCTTAGCTGGCTGCAACCACAAGGCAGGCTGTGGGCAGCGGCCTAGGGGCTGGACTTGAGGTCAGCGTGTCGACCGGAGATTGACCTGGCAGTGTAAATACAGTAGCTAGAGAGTTTAAGAGGAGCCACTGTAAATACTTGTCAGTGTTTGCTGCTTTGTCCTTGTAACCCACCGTAAACTGAATTCCCTTCCTTAATCCTTACCCTGTGTGTGTAACCCTTTTGAGGAGTTTCAGTCTCTGTCTGTCAAAGTCCCATGGGTGGAGGTAAATAAACGTGTTGTTGCCAGCACATCAGGGATGTGCGAGCTTCATTCTGTGTGAATCCTCCGGTCATTAAAAAGGTTAGAGTGCATCATGTCAATCGACGTAATTCCATTGGCGTTGACCCCTCTTTTTGCACATTTCGGAGTGAGGGATTTCCGCCATTGGACACAGTAGAGGACTCACAGATGAGGAGGAATTCAACTGATAGCAGCACAGAAAGGCTCAAGCATCATCTTCCTCCTTCTACCCTTGTTAGGGGGATCATATTGGGAGTTTTGGTCTCCATTCAGTGCAGCAGAAGGAGGTACTCCAGGATACTGGACAGAGCTGATTTCAGGTCAGGTAAATTTCTGGATTCCTTTTTGTGGGTCATTTGGTTTACAGAACTGTGGGTAATTGTGTAGTAATACTATAAAGATACTAATTAATATTAAATATAAAAAATATAAAATAGTTGTGTACATGTTCATGTACCTGTACTATATATAGTGGTGGTATCCCCCACATCTGCACATGGACTGATTGCAGAATGTAGCCTATTTTTTATGTTTAAAACTGACTTCCTCCACCCATTTTCTAACCAATTCTTTCAATTCAGGGTCACAGGGTCTATATTGACAAGCAACAGGTGCAAGAAACTCCAGGTCCAGGGACCCAGCACTGCAAGAATGCTAACCACTACACCACCATACCATCTTAAATCTAACCTCATAAACATAATTTTACCTTGTGGAAGTGGGTACCTCTGTAAAAGTTTAAAAGCAGAAGATTAGGTTAAAGATATTTCTAATGTCAATTTTCAGGATCTGCTTCCTTTAATGTATAATAAATTACCACATTTACTTTGCTACATTGATGTTGAGGCTATTTAGAATTTTCTATGGCATTTAGGCTGCTCCTGTTCTTAAAAATGTGTATCACAACAAACTGACATTTCTAAAAGGTAATGTCTCTGGCTCAAATAAGCAGTCCATGTCAAAGAAATAGAAAGAAATCACAAAGGAAAGATGTACATATTTTGGTTATGGTTTTTACAAGGATGTTTCAACTGTATCTCTTCAGCTGCACAGTGTGTCCTCCCTCATTGAAAAGGTCTACATTATAAATGGCAATGAACATTAAGAGAAGCATCAAACAATGTCACAAGAATAAAATGAAACAGTCTGTGAGGCTCTTTGGGTGCTGTGTCCTGCCACCTCCTTTTAGAACTCAGTGACTTCTCTTGTGCCGTACAGTATATGTGTATTATTATTGTTGATTTGAAATGCCCAATTATTTTTTTCATTTCCCCAGTTAAAGGTACTATCCCTTTCTTGGTACATTTGCACAAGACGAAACATCCTGTTAAAAAAACTGTTAGAAAAGTTGTGTCACAAAGTATTATCAGTGTGTCACTTTCCGACATGGGTACAAAGTGCATTATTGTAAGCTTTTCCAGTGTTTAGTGAATCTTCTACTGGCCATCACAACATCATTTATAAGGATATCATTTGGAAGATATTTGTTTGGATGAAATAATCTTAAAGCTATTGAATGTTTAATAATTTTGAGGTATGTGAGGTACAGTATGTGTGTATTATACAGTATATGTGTGGTGATCCGGTAAGTGACACTGTTTCTGGTGTCAGGGCTGTCCTGGATTGCAGAGTGACATTCAGATAGCAAGCCTGCTTCTCCCACTGTCATCGAGGTTTAAGAAGCTCTAGTTCTCTAGTTGTACTCACAGAACTTCCAGAGGAAGTCATGTGTTTACATCCCTACTGTGCCACAATTACAGACTTAAATAATGAACGCAAGGAAGGATCAGCATTCTAATTTTTTATTGAAATTACATTCTGTTTGATTTATAATTTCTTCCTATACCTTTCTCTGTGTTTTTCTTCTTATCTGCTGAAGCTTCATAATTAATTTAAATTCTGAAGCCTGGTGTTTCGATCAGCTCCTGTCTCTTCTGCGACCTCACTCAGAGGGTACCTTTGAAGTATTAAGAAATTTCCTTTTTTTTTTTACTCTGAGGACCAGTCAACTGTATTTTATAGATATCTTTTTGGAACACAGCAAATGTTTCAAATGTGTACAACACCACCACCACCAAAAACATCCCCTACAGAGAATGTTTGAAGGATTTTTTTCTTATAAAAAGCAACATTTCCCTAATTTTTATATACAAATAAAATTTTAAAATGCATATTTATATATCACCAATTAATATGGATATGATACATTAATAATATTATGCAATATACACATTTTAAAAATATAATGCAATAAGAATTAATGGGATTATTTATTTCTTAAATAAAAAATGTGGCACGTTACTGCACAACATTTCACTGTTGGCTAGGACAATACTTCACTGAATTATTTTTACAGTACATATCATTTAGACTTTGGCTCTGTCCTTCAAGGTGGCCTTGCTCACAAAATAAGCCGTTGATTTCTAGGTAGACTGATGGGTGCCAAGCCCTGACCAGGACCAGGAGGTCAAAGTGACTGCCACCCCCCGACAGAAATAATGCAGAACTCTGTCAGTTTCAGATACAATCTAAGAATATTTATTGATGTGAGTGTAAATATCTCCCTTTTTCCTTCACTGAATGTAGTATTATACTTACTAATGAAAGAACTACTCCATAATTGAATGATGATGTAGTGGTACATGTGTTAAAAACAAGATAATCCACTTTAAACAAACAAGAGATGAAATTTTGCTTTTCTAAATCATGATTTGATGGTTCAAGGATTATCCTCTGGAGGGAGTCCTTCTTCTTGCATTGTACTTGAACACTGCGCAAGAGACTCCTGGTTAACTATACAATTTTAATGATTTCACAGCACTGTTTTTGTGTTTTTCTCACATTCTTTGTAGGGTTACATGTCATTAGAAAATGTTAAGGTTGAATGTTTAATATTTGATGAGGAACTGTGTACCTTCCATGATTTTACGTGTTTTACAAGGTACTTGTACTGATGGGCAGTATTCAACAGGATTATGGTTCTGTGGTAGGATATATATGCATATATGAATAATGTATTTAGTATCACTCTCGTACATGGAGGCTTGAGGAATACAATAATATTTTTCATTCTCTTGTGTTCATACACCTAGATTCACTCATTCATGTTTGTGTCCTTGAAAAGCTCTCTTTTTGTTTGAAATACAGGTACGGATTTAAATTTGGAGACAACCTAATCTGCCCTCCTCCTGCCTGTAAAGTTGTGGGGTGTGTGTCTTGCCTGATAACTCAACCTAGGTTACTTGCATCTTAAATGTGGTGAATTCTCAGATTAGCAACATTAGTTGCTACAACTATTTTCTTTAATTCTCACACAATTTGTCACATATTTACCCTGCTGTGACTGTTTTCATCCTACCACCTTAAGGTTATAATGATGTCATCTTGATCACTTTTATTTCTGGACTGGATGTGGAAGTGTTTCCTTCGTTTAGCATTAGTCCACTCTACTTCTTATGCATCTATCCCTTTCATTTTTTAGTCTCTTAATTCCTCAAAAAATAATCTTACTTATACTGTGTTCCAATCCATATTTCTTCTATTGTGCTTTTTAGGCCGTTTTCAAAATGTACATCTTTCCACCCTTTTTAAGTGTTAACATTTAACATTTGCAAAGTTGGAAAGTATCCTGTCATAAATCTGTCATTTAGTCTCCTTATTGATGCTTGAAAACTGGAATTGTGTTCATTGTATCAGAATGCTTGGATATTGAAAAAAAGTCATATTGGTTTAATTTTACATGCTTTTACATACAGCAGATTGTTTTCCTGGGATATGTTACATTGTGCTGAAATATTGCAAGGTTCAAGTAGGATATTTTTCTTATATTAAGTAGAACAGTAACTCAACTTAAAACTAGAAGCCATAGCCAAATGTTCCATTGCCTATGATAAACTAACCTTTTCATCTAATCAGTTACGTATACTTCTATTTTTCTTTTAACTTTAACATGTGTAGGCATGGTTAATGTAAAATGAAAACACGAAGAATTATTAATGCATTAAAATGCAAGAACCTATTTTCCATGCTTTATAAAACATTGAAATATGGCCCCTTTTATATGTTATTAGATGCATAAAATGCTATTTGTTGATACCTCTGTGAATACTTAATACACTGAATTGCATTGGTGTTTATTTGCTGTGACAGAACTTAGATTAAAATTGAACTGATAGAAATGAAGCAGTCAATGAGGTTAGCTGTTGCAGTGAAATTTCATCATGGGACCCAAGCTGGATATTGATGATGGCTGGGATAATGACTGGTTTGCATTTTGGTCATAGGGGATCATCTAATGAAGACTTATGTGGTGAGGTGCAGAAAGTATTACTCTAAATCAATTTACACTGAAGTGAATGGCAGATAACCTTGAGTCAAAATTAGTTAAACGTCTGTTAATCCAAAGCAGAGCAGGTACGGAGTTATTTAAATAATCTTTGTCATTCTGTGAAAACGTTGTCAATTTTAGAATAAACTAAGGTAATTTCTTTGTTTAAAGGATAGTGGTAAAAGCCAGGCTAAATCAATAAAGCCTAATCTAATTTCTTTCAGTGTTATTCTAAACCAATAGAGATACTCATTCACTTTCATTTTTCTGAATACAAATGTGTCCAGAATTTTATGAGTGATGTTTGCTAGATGGGCGAATGGCCTCTTGTCACCTGTAACCTTTCTTTGCTCTTATGACTGCCACCAAAGTTTCTTAAGCTTTTCAACATTATATTAAGAAAGCCTGTAGTATTTTAAAGTAAAGCTACTTAAGTTCAGCTACACAACTGAAATATCAATTTTGCTAAATCTAAAATATAGGAATCAGATACAGTTAATTGACTGAAATCATATAATACTGTAGCTATTCCTAGCTGCTTGTGTTGCATGGCATATACATAGCACAACACATGCATTCTGTGGTTTAGTTATTGTTAGGAGGGCATTTCCCTTGGTAATCCACATGCATTACAATTAACTAGAAGCACTGTGCATTTCAGCAGAGGCAAGACATGTGCAGAGTGTGAGACAGTGATGTGAGCACAAACCCACAACATTGTGTGTCGATGTGTTGCCAGCTTTCTGTGAACAGGCTGCAAAACAAGTACCCACATGGGTCTTAAGTACATCCAAAAAGAACAAATTGGAATTTAAAAGCCAAGTGTTTCCACATTGGCTCAGAGAATTCATCAACATAAATTTATTGGCTCAGAGAATTACTGTAGTTTAAATTCAGTTGGGGCACCTGTTCCGAGGTGCTCTTCAGAAAAATGTAGCAGAAATGTGAAATATTGGTGCACTACAGCAGTGGTGGGCAACTATAGTCTTTGAGAGCTGTGGTCATGCAGAGATTTTTTCTTAATTTATGCAAGAGATTGTGTGAAATGCAAGAAGATCTGTGTCCCCTGAAGACCACTGTTGCCCACAACTAGATCCCAGACTCTAGTGTTTAGGATGGATTAAGGTGAATCTCCGTTGTGATATTTTTGGGTTATAAAGTGTACCAAAAATAGTCTAGGCAGGAAGCAAACACTCCGAAGCAAATCAGCTTGAATTGGCTTCTTGTTAAATGGGTTTAATTTTCATCATTTAAGGTTTGGGACTGGAGACTCCGTTTCCAGATCACCTGGCACTCGTGAGGTATCCACATATACACATGCACACACTTACGCAAACATTTCACTATCCAAACAAAGGCGATATATCTGGTTTCAAACGTAAACAAACTTTACCTAGTCTGGAATTCCAGGGATAGCTCGGCTTGCTCTGTGGGCGCACACACAGAGTTAAGTAAGGTTGTTCACGTATGGTCAAAATTAAACATTAACTCTAACCAAACACCCGTTTTTCTTTGTTTTATTGCGAAATGACCTAAATTGGTGTTTAACTCACGTGTTTCAAATAAATACCCTGTTTTGATTTCTCACTGATTTCAAGACCCAAACCTCCGTACGGCAACAGGGGCTGGCATCGTAGTGCCTGTTTTAGGGTTGCGCATGCGTACATCGATTCGTAAGAAGGTACCACTAAGAGGGGGCAGTATTTTCCTGTAAATATGTAAGTACATAAAAAGAGTAATGACATTTTATTTTTGTTAATCATATGTTCAGTGTTTAATTCTGAACTCATTGGAGAAAGGTGAATATCAGAATTCTGATTATTATTTTGTAGGATTGTTTTTTGCTTTATAGTGGAATATTCTAGAGGGAGGAGTTTAACCTAGAAAAGGAGCTCCTCAAGATAAGAGAAGAGAGGTACTGTAGGAGGAAGTTGGTTGTAGGGTAGGGTGGTAGTTGCCTAGAACAATCTATTTTTTAAAATAAGTTAATGTATATATTATTGTATGATAGTTTTGTGTTTTTTCCTTGGTTAGTTTGTATTTTTCACTTTGTTCTTTTGGGTGTGGACTTAGGGAACACAGTTCCTCATAATAAACACTATTGCACTTCTTTGCAATTGTGGCTGTGCCATCATTATTGCTGCATTCCCTCTACGCCTCTAAACTTTTGTTGAGACTGTGACAAGGTTAAATTGGAAATTAATCACTGGAGTCGTCTACTGTGATCCTATATTATGGACAGCTAATTTCTAATTTTCTATACTTTATGTTTCCTCTAAGTCAATATCTGAGGAAAAAACAAAGTCTTTGGTACACTGTAGATCTAATCTTAAAATATACCAAAGGGTTATAATAAGCAATGTACAACCAATAAGGAAAGACTAGAGCTGCTGCAGTCAGTTTTAATGACTTCTAAGCACATACATTACCATTGTCATGAAATGCTATTGAAATACAATGTGACGGTATGAGTCAAGATCATTTTGATTTTGGTTATACTCTTCCAGTCCTGAAAGCCTATTCCTTCATTTTGGAATGATGACTGATGTTTCTGCAATGAGCAATCAAAACCCAGCGTCCTCCAAAATTATTGGGACAGTGAAATCTTAATTGGGATTTTCATTATAAACTCAAATGATCATTAGTTATGAGTATAAAAAATCGAATCAAGTGAATTTTGGTTCTATCTTCTTAGCTCAAATAATAAAAAATAATAGTGATTAATGTTTTTTTTTGGAGGAGTAAAAATATTGGGGCAAAAATATTCAGCTGACAAGTGTCTCTGTTTGGTCAAGTGTTTAATGTCTCATAAAAGAGCTGTGAAATGCTATCAGCCTATCATCCTATATCTTTTTTTGAATGCAAAAAAGTTGAAAAGCAAAATGACATCCAAAGAACCTTCTCTCAAAGCAGACAAAGTTGAAAGAACTAAAAAAGAAAACAAGCTCAATTACAACCATAGTACAGAAACTGGGCATACTAAAAATAAACTATTTGGAATATATGTGAGAAGAAAGAATCCATAGATAGAGTATAATTACCAGTCACCCAAGACCAGGTAAGCCAAGAAAAACATCTGCAGTTGATGATTTATCAAAACTGTCAAAGAAAACCCTAAAATAAAAAAAAATGAAATCAATAACAACCTACAGAGTTCAGGGATGAAAGTATCAAAATCCACAGTTTGTAACATACCAAGACAGCAGAAATACAGAGGTCACACTTGCTAAACCTCTAAACCTCTCATCCACACCAAAAACAGAAAAGTCAAATTAGAATTTACTTGGAAGTACAAAGATGAGCCAGGAGTTTTGAAACAAAGTTTTATGGACAGACGAGACCCCAAAGTCATGTTAAAGTGTGATGTTAAAGTGTGGAGAAAAAATGGAACAGCAGATTCTTCATAGAATATTCATAGCTGCCTCTTGGACTGGTGCATTATTATTTTTTTTGGATAATGATGGTTAGTTACATAGCAGGAGAAGAAATTATGTGGTGTACAGAAACATCTTGCCTGTTTATGTAGAAGAAAATGCTTTAGTACGTATTGGGCAGCGTATCACCATCCAGCATGACAATGACCCAAAACATACAGCCAGACCAACCAAGGAGAAAATCAGAAGAAAAGTTTAGGATAATTTTGGGCAGGTCAAATGAATCTCCAGATTCAAATTCAGTTGAGATTTTTTCCTTTCCTGAACACCCCAGGAACTTAATGTGGTTACATCAAAGACTTGGCAAAACATTTTAAATGAATACATGAAAGTATGGTGAGCTCAATGGGTTGCAGACTACATCCAGTTATTGCTTCAAAGGGATATGCAACCGAATACTGAATTTTACATTGACATTTACTTAAAGGAAATGCGTTCCAATACTTGTGGTCACTTGAAATCATTGGGTTGAGAACATAGAATTTTAAGATGATTTTATTGCCCATAAAATGTATTATTGTTTTAACATTCATAATAATGTAATTATCACAAATACTAATTACTTGACAAAAAGAATAGTATTGACTTTGGTGTCCCAACACTTTTTTGATGGCCCTGTATCCCTGATAAATCACATTTTAACATCGTTTGGCCAGCCAGGTGAGTGATCATTCTGAGCAATTGAAATAAGCTGTGGAGCAAGTGGAAGTGATTGCTGTAGTTTAAACTGATTATAAAACAATTTAAAAAGTAGATATTGAAATGTCAGAGTGGCCTGCGCTCAGGTTTTTTTTTTTAACTTAAAGCAATATGCAGTCTGTTTGGCTGTATCTTTTGTTGAACCCCTACTACCTACAACAAATGCTACCAGTTTGATTTCATCTATGACCTGTCTCATGTATTTTTTAATCAAAGTCCTTAACTAATGTTTGGGAAGGATGATGACAGCAAAGCCTTTCATCCCTTTTTGTTCTAAATCATAATCATCATTTAGTAAAGATCTGTACATCATGCGCAAATCACTCTCTTTTTTAATTTACTTTGCACTTCCCTCTTCTTTCCCTCTCCAGCTTTGTTAACTCCACGCTCTGCATGGAGTTTTAGTTTCCTTGTCCTGTGGTCCTCAACCAAGCAGGTTAGGTTAAATTATGTTATGACTAAATACTCAATTAACATCCTAAAATGTATCTGATTCTTAGTTGTCTTCATGAACCTACAGTATAAATATCTGCAGTGCAGACCTTACAATGACACATTTATTTATTTACACAAATGATTTCTAAAGCTGACACCTTTGACTGATTTAATTCAGCTTAACTTTTTTTTTTTAACATTTATGTACTGTAGGTTTAGAGAAAACAGATGTTTTCTACTGGATAAGAATGGACCTATATTGGCAACAAGTCCAAGATAGAGAACGTTAAGCTCAGAATGAAATTTTATTAATCTTCTGTAGTTATACTTTGGATTCACAAACAACAAGAATGATAAAGACAACAAGAGCGGCAAGGGGGTTTATCTTCATAATGTCTTGCATATAAACCTATTTCATATATTAACAAATGAAAAAGATAAATCAATACCTCTAGACAGAGTGAAAAATATATGTTGGATCAAAATACAGAAGAAAATAATATACATCATATAAAAATGTCATTTGTTCACAAAATTTTCCATTAATTGAATTTTTATTAGCTAAAACTAAGTTGATAGCTGAAAAAAATAGGTGATAAATACACAGCAGTTGTATTATGTTAAGTAAATGACAACACTGTCATTGCCCAGCTAATGATCCCAGATGACAAACATTTTAACTTCATATTGAGAAGAAAAACCTCAGGTTGTTACTATGGCAATTAAAAATAGTTACTGCAAAACTCAAGGTGAGGAAGTCTGAAGTGAATACATCGCACAGACACCTGAGACTTAAGCATTTTGAGCTGCTGAATGTAACATCTGTAACCATGGAATTATGCTTGGGGCAGTGGAAAAACATTATGAGAAAAAGTTATACGAGATGATTGACCGTTTACTTGGGCTGACAATGTTGTAAGCATGGTAGCAGGCCAGACATGGAGAACAAATACTTTAACAAAAAAGAAAAAAATATTTTAGTTAGCTGAACAAAACAATTACCAATTTCCAAGAGAAGCTCACTTCCCTACACATTTAAATGTAAGAGTCACAAAACTGTGCCTTGTTTGCTTCATTGGCAAAATGACCTGAGCAGATGTCTTGTCAGACTACACAAAAAAGTCAATAATCTGAATTTCTCATTTAGAACAGGCTGCTATATTTCAGCACAGCTTAGATTTCACCTAGAACCTGAAGTTGTTTCTAAATTTAGAATAATTAATTGCAAACATAAGCAAAACAAAAGGTACATTAATTAATTAAGTAATTAATATGCTCTTTGAATACAAAATTACCTGTCAACTGTTTTGAACTAAGACATTAGAATAAATCTCTTCTGTCTGTATAACATTGAAATACAGTGATTAAAGGCTTTGAGAGCAGCTTAAAATAATAGTATTTATTTGCTGTTTTCCTCACCATTGTGGTTATGCATGGCATATATAGAGTATTATATATATTACTATACTTTAATTTAAAGTTTAATTTTACTTTTATTCCAAATTAATGTTTTGTTGATGTTTGGGGGATTAAAGGATGACTTCTGATTTGTCTGTCTCTTACCTTTGGCATTCCGAATCTGCTGAAATCAGTTTCCATGGCAACCAGAAAAAGTATCCCAGACATGACAGTGAGGTGATCAGTGCATGTTTTGTGTTCTGCCTATGCTCCCCAGCCTTTTATAATTGGTAAAAGCATTTTTTTTTTGTGTATGCCACTGCAGCACCTCATCTTTCAGATAGAAAAAAAAGATTTACCCTGTCTGGCAGCCAAATCTGCAAGATCAAATAAGGTTTTGCAATAATAGAAAAGACTTTCAGGATTAAGTAAGGAACATTTTAGGTCACTGCATGAGCAACAGCTCATAAGTAGTCATTGGCAATATGTTCACACAAAAAGGATTATGATTTTTTAAATGCACTTGGGATAGGTTTTGTAAATAAATAACATACCTTTTGGAGCACACCAGCAAGGACTTTGCATTTTGTAGGATTAGAAGTTTGGGAGTTAAATACCTGAAGGATCCAATTGACTCAAATATTCAAATCTCATGGATGGAAGAAGTTTGTTTTGATTGTGATAAGACAATAATCTCCTTTTACTCATCTACAAAATTAATCTTTCTAATTTACTCTTACTCTCGGCTTGGCTGAACATCTAAAGTCTTGGAAGGGGTACACGATTGAGTACAAGAATACAAAGGAGTCTGCCCGATTTAGCTACTTCTCCCATTTCATTGAGAATAACCTCAACAATCCTAGATACCTGCTCTCCACCATCAATCAATTGCTAAATTCTAACTGCACATTACCTGCCTCATCCCAACTTTGCTTGCAACACTTTTTTAGAGTTTTTCACAACCGAGATTTATAACATCTGGCAGCACATTCTCCCTACCGTGCCTACACAGTCGCCTTGCTTGTCTGTTGTTACTGGTTCCACTGCACGCCTTAGTAGATTGGTATTGTGAATGAAACCCACTACCTGTCTATTAGATCCCATCCCTTCTGTTTTATTTCAATCGTTTTCTAGCCCTCTGCCCTAAAGTTGTTGACATAATAAATGAGTTCTTTAGCACCAGAGTGGTACCAACAACATGTCTGTCTTGGAGTCCTTGCAGTGGCTGCCCATCAGGTTTCCTGTCAACTTCAAAATCCCCATGCACACCTATAAAGCCTGGCATGGCTTGGTACTTTAGTACCTATGTGACTTCTACTGTCAGTGTCTGACAGTGTCTACTCCCCACCTCTCAACCTTCATTTGTCCGACTGTGGTCTTCTAGATCTCCCTCAAGCTCTTTTACATTCAGTGGGTGACAGGGCCTTCTCTTGCTATGCCCCAAAGCTCTGCAGTTCCCCAAGGATATCAGATAGTTGCCTACCCTAAGTGCATTAAAATCTAAACTCACAACTATTCTTTTCAGAAAAGCTTTTACATAATTAGTGTCGGTGTCTGCTCCATTTTCCAACTTCTGCTGCACCTGTAAGGGAGCTGATTTATTGTATATACTGAATGGACTTGCAAACCACTTAAATCTTTCATTTAAATGAGTGTATGTGTCTTTATGAATTTGTAGCTATTCCTTCCTCTGGACACCACATCCTGCACACAAGGATAAAGATTTAGTTTGTCTAAAGAAGCACATCGATGGTGTCTTTTTTTGGAGCAGAAGCTGTTTGAATTACGAATATGAATTGAAATAATCAGTGACACAGGTTTGAAAAGCTAATCTGGTCTGCACTTCTTATTTTGTTTCACTTTCTATTCTCTCTCTCTTTTGCTCAGCTGTTGTGTTTTACCAATACAGCTATAAGTTCCCAAAACAGTTAAAATCTTCAAGGTAAGAAGAGACCAAAAGATAAGATAAGATCTTGGCCATATAAAATTACTTGTCTTAGAGAATTTGTGTTTTCGCATACCCCAACTTGCTCTCCATGAGACACAGACAGGGAGAGAGAAGCTTGGGGTCAGAGCACAGGGTCAGTTGTTAATATGGCACCCCTGGAGCAGTTGGGGTTAAGGGCTTTGGTCAGGGGCCCAACAGAGTAGGATTCCTTTGCCAGCCACGGGATATGAACTGGCCACTTTTGAGCCACAGGTTCAGATCCTTAGCCACAGAGCCACCACACAGCCTCGCAGAGCTCTCAAGGGAATTCTACTTAGAACTCTAATTCTTGACAGAAATAAATGGAAACAAATATTGAATACAGGATGATTGAAAAAGCTTTGCAATTAATATTATGTTTTAATAAATTGTAAATTATGTCAGAATTTATGCACCAATGTATCTTTTTATTGGGATTATTAACTAACGTTTGGTAGGGATAGTGACATTCATAATCATTCCTGATGTAATTTCCTGAAAGGCATAAATAATAACAGCAAAACTATTTTTTCACATCCCATCCGTCACCCCCCCTTAGTTAACTCCTCACTCTGTATGATAGACTGAGCCCCCTTGTCCTGTAGACAGAAGGCTGGCCTTCAGCCATGCAGATTAAGCCACATCTCACTATACATAAATAATCAAACAATTCTTGGGTGTCGTTAGTTCTCAAAATATATTTCACTGGTACTGTACAAGTAGCAGTTAATTTAAGAATGGTATAAAATGTCTTCAGTCTGATCTCTCCTAATTACACTAATTAACTGCGTCTTCAGCAAAAAAAGAACATTCTCATTATTAACCCTTATATAAATGTGTAATTTGGTGTTCATTCTAACTCATATGTTTGCTTTTATATTTTGTTTTTGAAACCTCTGAATTACAAGATTTATTATAAAAAATGTGTACATCTCTGCTAAAGAAATATTGTATTTTAACCTTTTAACTAGAGTAGAAGTGGAACTTGGGTAGCCTTTAACATAAACACTAGCTGAAATCGGGATAATCGGGTATAACAGATTTTATTTTTCGTTTATTCTTTGCTGTGGCTTTAAAATATGGCTGTAGAGCTATGATTAAGATTGAAAGCATCATCTCAGGCTTCATTATCTAAAGTTAGCTGTGGCATTTCATAATGTGATGGAAGGTCTGACATCTTTGAAACCTCTGTACTGACCTTTGACATTCACATTCATTTTGCTCAGTGGATTAGCACAATCGCAATATTGAATTCATTATTCATTTCCTTTGTCTGTAAAGTTTGATATGGTTACTATAGTGACACTATCTTTCTGGAAGATATAACTTATGAATAGCCAAAGAGTATGCCAATACTATGAAGAATAACAAAGGTTTGTTCCAACTACTGATAAATAAGGACTAAGTCACTGTGGAGTATTGTGCTCTTGAAAAGTCTGCCTTTAGGCATGTTACAGCACATTTTTTTAATTCCTTTGACTACTGCAGTTGGAGTTTTATATCTCCAAGTAACTGCAAAACAGATTGGAACAGAATATCCATTGTGTTTTAAAAGCGAAAAGATTAAACTGCTCACGTTGAGAAATTAAACTGAGCTTTCAAGTTGAAAGAATATATTTTGTAGCAATATATGGCATATTTATCAATAAACATTTCAATTAGAGATTCCTCTTCATGTCCCACAGGCCAGAGTTCAAATCATTCCAAGCAAATTATCACAACTTCTACAGCACTTGCTGCCACTTGTAACGGTGTACATTGAAAGATAAGACAGACTACCTTGTCCTCTTTGACAGCAGCTGACAGGGCCTGCTGTCTGAGTGCTGCAGCTATGTGTTCAGTACCTTTTACACGATAAACAGGTTCATACAGATGAAATAAAATTTGAGCAATTTTATTAGTGTGCAAGCGCAGTTATTACAAGTACCTGTGAAACTCGTGTGACACAAGAATAAATTGATTTATATATGCCTTTATTTAAGGAGGCATGTGCAATCAGCAATGTTGGACTAACTTTATTTTATAAACTGGAGACATTTAAAAAAATATTTTGAAAAAAATGGCAATTAAAGTTAGCACATTAGGGATGTAGAAAAGCAGAGTAAAAATGCAATTTAAGTTTAGGCCTCGAGAGAGCAAACAATGTGATACTGTAAGTTAGACAAGCAACCTAAGGCAGATACATCCTATCATATTTAACCCCATTGAGACAATTGTAAAAATGATACATCCCTACCTAATATTGTCTGTTTATTTCTATGCATTTCTTGTTGTTACATTGTTTAATTAAAACGTTAAAACCAATACTTTTATTTTTCATAAAACACCTCCCAAAATTTGGGAAAAACACTTCGTCCAATCGATGCTTTGCTAAAAGCATTTAACTTCTGCGTTTTTGGAAGTCAGTATAGAGAACTGAACGAAGAATTGTAAAACAGAGACCTGCAACGTAGACCTGACTGTACCCCCGGAGTCCTAATGGAGAAATATTTTAGATTTATCAATAAGGTGGTGACTTTGGGCGACCCAGAGGTTCCCCAATAGGAGAGACTGCCAATCGCATGACCTGATCAGCCCACCAGGGGGCCCTCCACTCTCATTCCCTCT
This sequence comes from Atractosteus spatula, assembly GCF_055471065.1. NCBI lineage: Eukaryota > Metazoa > Chordata > Actinopteri > Semionotiformes > Lepisosteidae > Atractosteus > Atractosteus spatula. The sequence continues at coordinate 5,992,396 of NC_142717.1, forward strand.
CTCCGCTGGGAGTGCTCACAGTAGCGACGCTACTGAGAAGGCAGCACACCGCACTAATAAAAGAGGGAAACTTTTAACAATAAAATTCATTTGAAAGTGTTTGACCTCGGCATAACACACAACAAATGCTATTTTAATGCATTTCAGTCTATACAGTAAATCACAGATACTGAGTAACACAATAAACCATTCGCTCTTTTTAGTTTTGAAAATAAAGTGCAGTATATGGATTTTGAATATTGCTGAAATTTTTGGCAGCATTTTGATTCTTTAATCATTCATGCCATGACACGCTATTCTGACTATTGTATAAGTCCTATAGTATAAGCATTGAAAGAGTTGATATGTTACAGGTGACAAGGCGATTTAGCCTGTTGAACGACACGTCTGGTATAAATCAAGGAAGCAGAACATGGAAAGAAACAAATACACTCTGCTTATCAACAGAACAATGTCTTCATGCCACTGATATGCTAGAAAACTAGCTCAGCTGATCCAGCTCTCCACACTAACCTCATAGACGTATATAAAATATAAACCTTGATTGGCTCTATGGTTACAGGGATATGTATTACATCTCACAATTGTATTAGGAACAAACTTTAATTATTTATTTGGAGGAATTATTTTAGTACCAATACTGTATATACAGACATTATGTTCCAAGTAATAAAACCTTTGTGGGAGTGAAAACATTCTCGTGATGGAAATATACCAGATATTGCAAGGAAGGTCACTTTTAACTCCCAGTATTTAAGGTTAGAACAATATATGTCATATGTTTAGTTTAGTTCCTTATATATATCATTAGTTCTAGTGTCTTTTTAATAAAAAAAAATATTTTTCATCAGTTATAGGCTGGTGTGATGCACTCTGTCGTGAGGTGTCATAAAATATTAACCTTGATAGGCAAGTCAGAGTAAACAGACACATAAGGCAGTCATAAGGTAAAGAGAAGTGCTTTTATTTATATTTATCTATCACAGTACAGTGTGCAGGAATATAAACAACAAAAAAGAGCTTCTTCAAAGTCTGGCTAACCTACTGGGCAGCTAAGCTGCTTATCGGCTTCAAAAGTATTTGGTCTCTCCCTGAGACTCTTCACAAAAAACTGCCTCTTCTTTTATCAGGCACTCCACTGAACTCTTCCAACTCACTGTTTCACATGATCAGTCCTTCTCGCTTCTCTCTGATGGCTGTGCACCACAGAGGATCTGCTCTTTGTCCTCCAAACAGCAGATCTATCCATCTGACAGGTGGAAGCCCGTGCTTCTTACTGTTTAAACTGTCAGCAGATCAGCTGTTTTGCAGCATTTAGGTTTCTGTGGGCAACAGCTTATTTCCCACAGTATTCTGGGGAATGTGGTCCAGACAAGAATCTCCATTTTGTCTGGACTCGTTGTATTCTCACAGCTGGTTCATGTTTGATTTCCAAAGCCAGAACTATTTATGTACGTTTCATTTATTTATCACTGTTTTTCCAGGTGTATTATTTAAGATAAGAAAAGCTTTGTTTTTTTATCTTGCTAATCACTTTTCTTTCGTTATTCCACATGGAGTTTTATGTTCTTTAATTAAGGTTTCCTTAATTAAGGTTCTATACAATTTCTTTCCATTTATTTTTGTGACATTAAAATTTAATAAGAAGTATAGAGTATAGGCAGAAAAATAATAAAGCAATTCTGATTTATAGTTATAACCACTTTGAATTAATTTAAAATAGATTTGTTTGTGAATAAAAGAGGAATACATGATTTTTGTGGATAACATTCATATTAAATAGATTATAATGATTTATCATTTGCATTGTACAGTATATCCATCTTGAATTTAGCCTTTACTATCTTAGCCCTTTTAGACTGTTCATGAACTATTATGTGTATATGTTAAGCTAAAGTGTTACTCTTTTTTTCTTTCTTCATTCTTGTTGCCTTTAACCAAGGATGTGATGCTCTTTCTAAGCTCTTCTAACACACAGCTGTTGCCAACTACAGCCACTGTGACTTTGATGTGAAATGATTTTATGAGATAACAGACTTCTATGGGGATCCAAGCAGCGTAATCATGAACCCTATCACTGTCACCCCATGTTTCCATGGTACTCAACATATTTGCCAAAATATACAATTGACATCCCCAGCTACAGTACACTTCAGATCAGTGAAAAATCTTGCCTGTGAACCATGCAAAGGTTAGTTTCTAAACTGCTGTAACTACCTGACCACTAGAGCTCAAAGTAATGCTTAATAATCATCATTGGTTTAAAGCAAGCACTTATAGATATTTTTATACTCATGTAGGAATATTTCCCAAGTCAAATGATACAATCCAATGAGGTCAACAAGTCCCTTTAATTAATCTGCTTATAATTGGCACACAATATGTACTGTTAGAATTTGTATCCCTTACGTGAAAAAGACTGTTGTCTGCAAATGGAAACAATTTTGTAAAAGAGATCTGGTCACACAACCAGTTTATGACAATTTTTTATGCTTGTTTCACAATCCTGTCTAGCACTGGTGATTTTTAAGTAGCTTCTGAAGTTTTATTTCTCTTATGCAGTGCATGCAACTTTTCTGCGTGGTTTCATCCAATTCACTTAGTGAAGATTTTGTCAAAGTATTTCATTTCAGCAAAATGTAAATAAGAATTGCTGAGCTTTGAGGTCAATAGGTACAGACATGTTAATGAAGAGCGTCTTGCTTCTGGATGTTGTTGATTGCTTTTGAAGCTCGCTGAGGACTGACTAAACCATAATCTGCATTAGATGGTTAAACACTGTCCTAACTTAAACAATCATTAAAAATGTCCATGGCAATATTCAGTAGAGGAAGTGTTAACCCTGATGTTCTGTCTAACTTTCACTTTGGACTTGTAAAAATCTGACCTCACTAAAGTTCCTCCTGAATTTAATGGGTGAAACAGATTGTTAGATCTCCATCTTGTCTGCACTGTATTGTGACTGCTGGTGTATAATGGGTGTTAAATGCTATCCAGGTAGTCAGGTAAGTGCTGCATTTCATTTATATTGGATATGGATCCACTCTTTTTGTGTAGTGCTTTGGGATTCTTTAAGATGAAAAACACTGTAAATTACAAAGAATTGCTATGGGTTAAGCAACAATGTTGTTGGAGCCTTCAGCTGTCAGTGATTTTATGACAGGTGACCTCCGGCAGGGTCTGAGTGCAGATTTACCTCACTCTTGAAACTGCAGAGTGAACGTTTAGGCACGTCATCACTGGAGGTGTGAAGATGGGGCTGAATTTATGGTGATCTGGTTTGGCACTGGAGAGCCAGGACATCCTGTTCATCAGAGTCCCATCTCAGCAACATTCCTAAGAAGCTGACTCAAAGGAATTAAATAGTTCCAGAATTTATTTTCACTTCATGGCAAGAGAAAGATTGCCTGAAGACAAGGAACACTTTTCATTTGTCATAACTACAGTGGAATGTCCATTTTCTGCTTATAGGAGAGGGTACCAGATTTTTGGCCAACATGTCCTGGCACATTCTTGAATTTATTATTCCCCAAATTTTAACAAGGACCAGCAGGTACAAAACGACCCTAAAGCAAAACAGATTCACTTCCATATTTCACAGTGGGAGTGATGTACAGAATTTCGCATTACGTGCCTCGTTTACATGGCACCAAACATAACAGTGGTGAGAATATAACACTCCCTAAATCTTCATTTTGTTTCATCTGGCCATAAGAAACTGTTCCAACTGTTACTTTGGTGAAAGACTTTTGTTGACTAAGATTGTTACAAATAAACTGCTACTTTTAAAATATGGTTTCTGTGAGCCAATCAGATTTCTGCTGAGCTTAATATACATGTCTTTGCTTTTGTTGTAATATACTGTATATTTAAACAGAGTAAACAGAGGAATTCTAACCTATGGGAATTGAATTATGTAATTGAATACAGCTAATTGGTCAATGATTTTCAGCCATAGAAAAATATTTAACCTATTCTTCCAACCTGTAAGAATTGCAGACAATATACAGTATGCTGTACAAAAATGTTGTTTTTATTGAAAAGGAATATGTTGGCTTTGACCCTGGGGTTCATTGCTTAAACTTATGTTTATTAGGCTTCCAGGCAGGGACTGGAAACTTCCTTGAAATCGTAAATATTTTAATTTTTAATTTTTACTTTCCACTTTTAAAAACGTCTAGTGTTTGGAGACCAACCAGCTTGAGAACTTCTTACAGGAAATGTTTATTGGGACATACCATACATCACAAGCCATTAAATTTGATAAAGTAATTTGAGTGCAGAATCAACTAAGATGGCAGTCTGATGCTGATATTCAAAAACCCCTTTAAAATCTTCCTTCTATAAACTGCCACACCAATCGAATTGAAAATTGCTTGCAGTTTTCTTGTTAGTATTAATTATTCACTAAAAGTTAAGGGTGCCAACTGTTTCTAATGGCTGTACTCAACTCTAATTCACACACTCAGTATGCCAGTATGTAATTTTACATTGTGAAATGTGAAGTCTAGAGGCAGCCGGCTCATGAATGTTTAAACTTCACTCTGTTTTTATTGTCAGCGTAAGAATATAATTATTAGACAAGAAACATGACAGATAAAATTGCTATATTCTAAAATGCAGAACTTTTTGCAGTTTTTTAAACTTACATTTCGTTTCTTTGTATTAACTTCAAGTATCTGTCTTGAAGAGATGCATGCAAGATTCTTCAATTCATGCTAGTTGAACAGTAATGGCATTAATGATACTTGTGTTAGTCTATTAAATCTTTCAAGGTGGGTGTAAAGTGCGGATGTTATGTGGAAAGGAAGAGAATGGGTTTGTAATTCATCCAGTGAAGTGTTGTACTGCTGTCCAGCACTGGGACTAGTATGATTTCTTTTGTTTGGGTTTCAGCAAGAAACAGATAATTTGTGGGCAACAATGGAATTTCCTTTAAATGGAGTTGATAACGAAAGTTCGGAAGGCAGTCAAGGTCAATCAGACTCACCTGTCAGTAATTAGCAATCACTCCTGATGTCAATTCTTCACCTAAGCATGATAAAAACTAAATGTTATCCCACCTCCACCCCATCTCCATCTTTGCAGCTACCCCTTGGTCACCCCACACTTTACTTGGGGGTCCCAACCTCCTCATCCAGTTTCCAGGAGGTGAGCCCTCAACCAAGCAGGTTAAGACAGTTTTTGACTAAACCACTCCATAATCCCATCAGTACACTTAATTTTTGGGTGTTTTTATTCTTAGTGGATTTAAAGAAAATATTATGACATGAAAGGGTGATATAGCACAGGGAATAAATGGGTGTTCAGTCTCCACTGTAGACACTGCTGTTGCATCCTGAGAGAGTACTTTACCCCAGATGCTGCAGTCCACCTGCCTGAGTAAATTAGGTCCAGCCTTTCTGAAGGTAATCCCTCTGGTGGTTTAGCCAGGATAAGCTCTGGGCTGATGAGCTGATGTGGTTTGGATATTAAAATTACCTACTGTGACATGGAAAAGACGTTTAGTAATACAATGCTCAATACCACAGTAATACCCATACTTTTATGCCTCACTAATTTTCAAGCCCCTGACACTAGCAGGTAGATTAGAGGGATCTGTTTTAATAATGGGCTGCTATCCCAGGATGGAAAGTGGTTTATTCATTTGAGTTTCTTCGTCATCCCTGTCTCTGCCAAGAAATAGGTTTGTGAGGGGAAAAGCTCAGTGTGCACATTGTTGCTAGATTCTGGGTGAGTTCGTAAAACTCATCTTGAAAATTTCCCTTGATATTATAAGTTTACTCCAGCATGAGTACTAGTAAAGCTTTTATTCTTACCACTGCTCTTTCTTGCTTTAAATATTCCTTTGAAATATGATTGTGACTGGTGAGGTTAGTTTGTCTGCAATCCCTTGCTTGATACTCTTTATTATTAAAGTTATTAAACAATGAGTATCTGTAGCTCTCCACGGGGCCTTGAGGCAAGTAAACAAGGAGGGAGATCCAGATGATCAAAGGAGTGTTCTTAATAAGAAAGCAATTTAAACTGCTACATCTTTAAGTCAGCCGCATCAGAACATCGATATTTAACAGGGCATGGAGATGTCCTAGTGAGGTCACTGTGCCAACATTATCATGGGTAGCTTAAGGGATAGAGTTGGCATCGAGGCTAGATAAAGGCAAGACAGTAAGGACAGAAGAAGGAAGAAAAGGAAGAAAAGCAGCCAACAATAGACAGAAGGAAGATTTAATAATCAGTAATCCCTGAGTTTTGGACAGAGTTCTGAAATGATTCCTAATCTTTATAAATTGTTTGCATAGCAAGCTGATGTCAGGACCTGCTTCTCATTTGATAATTCCACATTCTATAATTTCTTTAATTCCATTGCGATGTCTTGTAGAACATGAGTTAAAAACAAACAAAAAAACCCCAATCAAACATTAACCATTTTTTGCCATTTTTTCAGTGATTTGAATCACTGAAGATCTGTACCTCATTAATGTGTGAACAAAGAAAACACAACCTGGGAACCACAAGACATACTGTAGTATTTATGTGTAAGAAAAACTGAGAAGATTGGTTTTTTTTCTCAATTCTTTTTTTTTACTTAAAAATTGGAACGGTCAATTATTAAATTATTTTCTGTGTTGATTTTGGTATATACCCTACCAACGTGGAATGGCTAGACTGTTGACAGACTGATTGGTATGTAAATACAGCCAGATTCCTCTTTCCCCTTGCATGGGCAATCAGTCACTCAGTCACTTGGAGCAGCAGCCTTCTAGCTTTTTTAAGCTCCGTCTTGGGCTTAGAAACACTCATATCTGACCAGCATTCATTTCGATGATTGTATTGTTCATTTCAAAAAGAGTTACTATGCTTTTATTCATATGGGATAGCTTTTAAACTGAGCAATGGTTTCAAATCTGGGCCTGCTGGTTTTCATTCCATCTCACCTTAATTAGATAATTGATCTCAGAAGTTGTTTCAGTTGAATATGTGCATTTTGTTTGGGATTTTTTTTTCACTTACAAAATACAAGGGTTAAAACTCCAACATGCATAAGAGCTGGGGAAAAAAAACAGTTCAGATTAATGTTGTTGTTGTTGTTGTTATTATCATTATTATTAAGTCAATGAAGTGTTTGATTGTGTAACTGAGGGCTTGGCTGGAACAAAATCCAGCAGGTGTGTGAGTCACCAGAACCAGGATTGGGGACCGCTAGTGTATTACCGTATATAGTGAATATCATTAAATAAAAACAAGACCTTTTCACTGATATTATCCCCTTGGCCCTCCCAGATTTGCACCAGGCCGGCCCTGTTTCTGAAGCCCACAGTTTTAAGTATCCCGGAGCACTTGTCAAAATCATACAATTTGATTTCAAGTTATGCATACATGTTTGCTGACTTTTGACTCCACAATCTTTTCTTCCAACTCCAAGTGGAGTCCTCCTGACATTGTCAGTACCAAATAGAAAAGCTGAAACCCAGAAATACTTCCTTTGATGCAACAGGAAACCAGGAAACCTACTATAGTTTTGTTTTTTAAAATTCTATTTAAAAGAATAATTAGAGGAATGATTAAATGTGACCCTCCTGTTTTCTGAAATTCAATACTTATTTGTTCCCAAAATAACTTTATTCTGTGAAATGACTATTATGACTACAGTATAACATTATTAGCATTTTTTAAGTGAGCCATTATCTCATCCATAGCTCATTTGTGCTATATATTTTTGTTCCTGTTTCACTGGGGGAATTTGTGGATCTACGACAATGGTATAAAATAAATATTTAAATCTATTTTACTTTGGAAAACCCTAAATACATACCTGCCCAAAACACTTAAGTCTATCTCACAGGAGTGACAGGCTAGGAAAGTACTGCACAACCTCGAGCACAAATGGTTCTCTTTGATTGTTCACAAAGTCCAAAATCCAAAAGTCCACACCTATAAGCAGTCACCACAAGAGTACCAAATTTACTTCAGAATTTATTTTTTTTTTCACATGATTTACATTAGAGTTAAAATTAATTTTGTTTACTTTGGATTTGACTGTAGCCAAAAAGTTAATCTTCACAGAAATACAGTAAGAAACACTGTTCTGTTGCGGTAGCCCATCTGAACTAACAGCCTTGAAAACAATCCGGCCATTGTTTTCTTGTCTGCAGTTTATACATGGTAAGATGGATCTCTTACATAAAAAGGGTAAGTTACATTTGTTTTTTTCTTCTGTATTTTGGTTTTAGAATACCACAATACATTCAGGTCAAAAGATTTTGCCAGTGAGTGTAGTTATTTAACATCAGTGCTTCATTACAGCAAAATGTATTTTTATTTATTTTAAAAAAAGGGAATGGGTTGAATTTTAATTTGAACCATGATCCAAAGCATGTAACACCTTGTGAAACAATGAAGCAGATCTTACGTTTTTCCCTTAAAGTCTTAAGGTTAAAATAAATTAGTTAGTGTATTGATACGCATTTTAATTACCGTAAATCTGCTTCTACTATAATCTAATGTTTTAATGATGCTGGATATTGTAGAACACTTACAGTCTGAGATGTGTTCTTAAGATGTTTCTGACAATGGATGTACAGTATATAGTCTCACAGTGCATTTCGATTCTCATTCGAAAAGTCTATTCTTATCCTTGTGGTTAAAACAAAAAAAAACTGCAGAAAGAAGTCAAAGTAGAGTGTTTTGGATAAGGTCAGTACTTCACATTTTTCAGGAATGCGGATGGCTATTTCATTATCCTAAGATAAATATCCACCCACATCTGATGTGAAAAATGAAATAATTTTTAAATGTTTTATGATTTCTTATAGCATATATAATTTAGACAATTTCACACATTTATTTAAAGGTCAGTTAAAGCTATTTATGTTTTTTCTAGAGTCAGATTGGTCCCCAACTAGTTGGCATTATATGTTTTCTTTGGCTTGACATTTCTGTGCCCAATCAGATAGCTGTCATATGCTGCTCTTGTAGAAATCAGCACATTCTAAAGTATCTTTTTCAGTTTCATGGGCAACAGTTCTTTTTATAATGATAAAAATATATTTGCAATTTGACTTGTTTAATTGATTCTGGCAGGCTGCTCTACAATACTAACATTTCTGTTTCCCATTCTCTCTTAAATAAGCTTAATCACCTCATTTGTAGTAGAAAATGTCTTGCAGTTATTGTAGTTTTTATTTCTTAATGGCTTAGTCATTTTTGACTAAATACAAATACAAATTTAGCTCCCTTAATTAATAGGTTTAGCCTGTTACAGAGACATCAGAAGGCAAAGAATGCAGTTTAGCCTGTTTAATGAGTCCCCCCACTCATTTCGCTAGTCCTGGCTCTAGTTTTGTAGATCAACAACAAATCACACAAAAAAAAACAGTGCTAAGACTTTTCTGATTATCTCTGTTTTCTAAACATCCTACCACAGTGGTTTAGCAGTGCTTCTGTTCATGTTTAGTCAGTCCCCAGTAAATAAAATATAGCCAGAAATATATTTTTCACATATTTTATCCACTGCCTTTTTTGTAACTCTTGTTAGATCTGAGGAACAGTAGAGTTAGTTTTCAAGTGAAAACCAAATCATATTGAGAGATTAAATCAGCTACTCAAAAATGCTGTATAATCCTTATACTCCTTTATTAAATGGATAGAAAATGTCAGGGAGATGCGCTGTGAAATATAACCTCTTCTGTAAATGATGTGTTCTTCAAGATTCTGGTAGGTCCTGTGAAATGATTATCCTTCTAATAAACTGGTTAGTGCTGAACTTGCTTGTCTTTCATAAATCATTTTAAGACTTCTTCTACTTTATGAATTCTATTGAAAAATTCCAGAAGAACTGCAAATGTGACTGGTGTTTCAGTGCTCAGGTATTGCTTATAAAGCAGAGAATTTCCCTTTGTACGTAATGTATACTACAATGAATGTGAAGGGGCAGTATATAGTGTATTATTTTTAAATCTTTAGGTATAGGGTATAGCTGCATATTATCTGAGAAGATTAGGAATATATTCAAACATGGGTTAACAATGAGTTCATACAGTAAGTAGGTGAAATATGCAAAAGTAATTTATGTAGATTTATATATTAAATACTTTTTAATGAGACTTCAGATTAAGGGAGTGAGGGAGAGGAGGGGGAGATGAATGTGAAAATCAAGCTCAATGATGACAGACTTGGAACCAGAGAATGAGAGTAAGGAGGAATAAGACCGACTACTAGAAAAATAAGAACGGCACAGAAAGAAGAATGTTTTTTTTTTCCATTTCTTTGGATTTTATGTTAAAAAGGTTTAGAAAGCCACCATTCTATCTGCTACTACCTTGGATGTTTCCTGGCCAACAAGATGGTGATTTTGTTTCTCAGCTGTCAGTGCTCTTCCTGAATGGTTTCCTAGCATGCAGATCACTTTTTAATGCAATTGCCAAACTCCAGTCGTTTTGCTGATATGTGGGTTATTTCCTCCTAGAATTTCTCATGTTGTAGCCACTGCTGTCTGAAAACTCAGATGGATCAGATGGATGTATTGTTTCTGGGCTGCTTTTGTGATTCTCTGGCTTGCAGGATATGGCCTGTTCTTCACAGAACCAGTTTCCTGGTTTGTCTGAACTAGTCTGCTGATTGTTGAAGCAGAATGTTTCATTCTCTGAGAAACTTATTTCAGGCTGCCTTTGATCATGCTATTAGCAATCAGACCATCCTTATTACTCAAATGGGGCATTACTGTCGTTGCATTAATTAAAAGCATCTCTTTTTAATGGCTGTTTATACAGATATGTAATCAACTCATTTTGGCACTTTTAAGTCAAATGAGATACTGAGATTCTATTTTTTATTAAGTGACATGACTGGAGCTCAGTATTTCAGTATCCCATTGTGCTGGTCAAACAATCAACAAATCTACTGTATCTGCTTGTATCTAACATTTAGCATTGTGCATGCAACATTGTTGCACTGTGCATTAAAAATGAATTACTGATGCACACACTAACCTTATAAGAACTATAATATAAGAGATTTAAAGAACACCAACATGAGTTTTACTTTTAAATACATTGCTCTTAGACTTCTGACCATTGGCAGTCTTCAATTGCAAGATGAAGATTTCCTTAACAATAAAGCCTTCTTATCCTCCAACTCACAGATTATCAGGGTTTACTGGTTTCATTATTATTAATACAGTTATGTATTTGAAGAATTCTTACAATCTTCATAACTTAAAACTGATGATTATCTCCTTGAAAAAGGAAAGGTCAAATATCCTTACATTCTTTGATTTATTTGGTAGAAACGCTACAATTGATATTGAATTTAATTTTTTGTATTCTTTTTCAACAGGTGTGCCAGACTTTTAATGCAGTTCTGGTTCTGATCAGCCAGTACAAGGCTGGTGTCCAATGGTCAGGCCAGGGTTTCAAGTAGGGTTATGCTATGTCAAATTATCCAGTTTTCTTCAAAATGCAATTTCAGCTTTTTCTTCAGACTTGGTACAGTGCTAGGTGGTAAAATGTGAATGTTGTCAAATTCAAATTATTGACTTGCTTACAAGAATGTCACCTGCAGTTAACTTGGCAAGACAACGTGCAAGACAAAAAATAGTACGTAAACAGACATGAAGTAAGTACTACCAGCACATCATGTGACTATTCGAAATTATAGAACACAAGAAAGTGCATGAAAATACTATAATTATATAGTAAAACCAATCTGAAGTACTTTTTTTGTGCAGGAAAATAAGTTTTTCATATTTTCTTATTGAAGTCCTAACTTTGTTGGTTTCTTGGTTCTCATTCAGAGAATATATATATAAGAGAAACAGTGTTTGTTGATTGAAATCTAATGGATTTTGAGTGTATAATCCTGGTAACAATAAGGAAATATTATTTAACTTCCTCAAACAAATGAAAACTGCGTATAATATAAAAATTTGGTTGTGTGAATTTAAATAAAACATTCAAATCGTCCGAATTTTCTTGTGTGATAACCTGCCACAAAAAAAGTTTCATATATTGAAAAATAATAATTATAAAGTTTTTCAAAAGCATTAAGCTAATTTGGTAAGTGCAAACAATTATGGCAAATCAATTTTCCCTCACTAAAATTAGAATATCAATGTTTTTCCGCATTACTCAAACCATTATTTAAAAGAATTATATTTTAACTTTACTCACATATTCTCACTCAGTTAAAAAGAAAATTTTATTTGAGGATGCACTATAAAGTATTCATGATGTCTAAGTTGCTGGCAGACTGATGACTAATTTCCTTGGCTTAACTGTGGAAAAATTAACTAGCTTGAATATACTACGTAATAATAAAAAGCAGAATTTAACTGCCAGTCTTGTCTGTGTTTAAAAAATATTATCTCACTAAATTGTTTTTCCATTATCTTGTCATAAATTAATTCACCATTCTTTTCAAATTAAATCTTATACAAGCCCTGTCTCCCATTACACAAATTACACAACATTTAATATTAATATTAGTATTGATTTGTGTGGAAAATATCTGATAGGTGACAATGTGATATGTTTAGAGATTTAGGTCAAATCTTTCTCTGTGTCAAGTAGATTTTAAAATTTAAAACACAAAGCTGTCCTCATCAATAAGCTCCAGCTGTTGTGTGTACCTTAAAATCTCTAAAGATGTATCCCCTTGGTGCTGTTTGAGTGATTACCTTTCTTTCAAGACATAGTGGAACCTGTTCACACAGTGAAAATGTCAGTATTTGTATCTTGCCAAACGTTTCTGAATAATAGCAAAAGCAAAAACAAGAACCATATGTTAAACATCTCTACATCCATACTTTCATACACTGGAATACATTTTAATGCTGAGCACTAAGCACATTCTTGAAGTGCTTTCAATTAGTCATATTATAAAGGGCTTAATAAAAGAAGAGCAAAAGAGTTTCCCAGAAAGTACAATAAAGTAATAGAGCAGCTTCCAAAATAAATTGTATAGCTGAGGAACAGAGAAAGCATTCAGTGTGATGTGCTCTGAAGGTCAAGCATAACAAGGACACATATAAAGGTAGAAGAAATTTAAATTTTTTAATCGGAATCACATTTAATAATTTGAGAAATCAATACGAATTAGGAAGAAGTAATGCGAGTTCAAATATTACAGCGATTTTTTTGTGAATGAATAATACCTGGCTTGAAGTTCAAAAGACAGCAGAAAGAGACTGAGTGAAAGTGTAAACTCAGGTGAAGTTCATTCAAAAACAGCACACATTCAATGGAAGATAATAATCAAGGTCTGTGTCGTAGCTTTCATTGTCTTTTTCTTTCTGTTACAGCATTTCTACAGGTGAAGTCTTGTATCTGTTAGGAGTCCAGTAATAGTGCTTTAGAATACTGTAGCCCATTGAGGCAAAACTCCCCCTCCATATCTTTGTGTCCTACAGTCCAGGAAACTAATATGCTGTTCAATATATGCATGTGATTTCTCCACAGAAACAGTGTGGCAACATTTTCCAATTACTAATGTGTAAAGCTTACACCAATAGTGTTTGCTTTTTGTTGTAAACTGATTTACTTAATTGTTTTTTTCATAGCAACATAATCACTTTGCTTAAAATATTTAACTATAGTTTTACGTTTGTTGCAGGTTTGCAGTTATCACTAATATTGAACACGAAGAGAACATTTGTTTTTAAATCAGGCATATTATGGGGAGGCGTTTGGTTTGAAGAGATGTGAAAAAAAAATGAATCATATATTAGATTTAGTTATATTTGTAAGGACATGGGGATACAACAATGTGATGCTTCATTTAAGGTGGAATGGCTTATAAAAATAAAAAAGCCTATAAAGAACATTTGGATGACTCTAGATCTGTGTTGTAATCTTACAGTAAAACATTATCCTGACTACAGAGGCTGAGTTGATTCATCTATCCTTTTGAGTCAAGATGTTCATCATTCAATGTGGAGTTTGAGGTTGCACTTCGAACAGAAAAAACATTTCTTTGCAGCTTAAATGGCAAATTGCTAGTTACCCAAAATAAAGGTAATTCTATAGTTATAATACTAAAAATTTCTCACTGGTTTACATTGTTTGTATGCCCAGCTTTACTCACATTTTAAAAACACACCGCTGTGCAAAGTTATTCGTTGGTACAATTAATTACAACAAGAAAACATGTAAAAAATTGTGGCTTAATTACTATAGGCTGCAGAAAAAAAGTACTGTATCTAATAAAACTGTGAGAAAAAAAGGTGTCTTGTAGGTCACTTAAGGAGTCATAAATGGGAGGCAATATTCTATAGTAAAAAAGGAAACTGCCAAATTCTCTAAATGTATATAAACCATAAATTAAAAAAAAACTATTGTACATTAGAGGTAGTCTACTTGTATTAATATGTTTTACAAAATAACATTTTAACATTCAATACTGTTTAGGCAATACAAGCCAGTGGACAATGATGTCACTCAGATGGCTAATTTAGTCCATTGTTTATTAGCTCCACTATAGAAGGAGACCTAGGCAGTTACAGAGCCTCAGGCCAGGTTCAGAGGTTGTTTAGAGTGTCCTTTGTAACTATCCACCAATAACACGACTGTCGCTAAGGCAGGTATAGATATTGGATGGGCTTAAAAAAATCAGTCGTGGTGCACTATAAATGGAAAATTGATGCTCTATTGATGCACATGCTCTATTGAAGATGCCCAGACAAGGCAAAGAAACTATAAACTAAGGTGAATGTCTGGTCTACAAAAACCAGCCTATTCTTACTCTCCTGCTCTTTGGGGACTGAAACAAAACTAGCATTTCTGAACTTGGAAGAGACCAGAAGTAAATTTAGGGCCAGAGAACTGTGGTTTTTAGATTTGAAGGACAATTTATTTCTTTTTAGTACATTCTAGGCAGAGCATGCTCGTGTCTCTAAGATATAATATTTGGATGAGACAAATGTTTCTCAGTTTCCGTTTTAGAGCAGACTGTCTTCTGAAGGGTCTTTTTGTTGTATGCAACCCATCATTACATCCCTAAGATGGAGTTTGTATCAAAGTCCATCTTTATAATGACAAGTGAGTGAAGCTTTGGACCGTCGAAGGACTCAAGCACACCCAATCTTTGTAAATTAATTTGGAATGAGTGGTTTATGTGTTTGAAGTTATTTAAACAAACATGTGTCTTTTATATTTGTGCATCCTCGTTAGTTTTCATTCCTTTGATCCATCCATTTTCTAATCACTTTATCCCAAACAGGGCCAGCTGGGGAGCCAGGGCCTATCTGAGCAAACAATTGGAGCGAGGCAGGATATACCCTGAAAAGGACACCAGTCCATCACAGAGCACTCCCAGTCATATCAGGGCCGGTTTTCCCAGAAGCCAATTAACCTAGCAGTATGTCCTGACTGTGAGAAGAAACCCACACAAACACAGTGAGAATATACAGACTCCACACAGATAGCCCCCCAGCTCTGGAATTAAACCCAGGGACCCAGCATGCAAGGCAGCAATGCTAACACCCACACCACTATGCTGCCCACTCATTCCTCTAATATCTCTACCAATTAAAAAACGATCACATTTGTGAAAGGATATGTATTATGTTTACAGTAATACATTCAGGGAAACCCTCTTCAATTTGTAACACTATATAAATTATATGTTGGAAACATAATGCATTAACGTTCATTTTACTCTCCTGTACGGACTATTTAATATTGTAAGTGCTTTATTTTGCAAAGGCAATGATTCCAATTAAAACAGCAATAAAAATTAAAAATGTCATTAAATATAATACAAAGGAAATTGTGGATTTTATGTATGGTGAAGTACTAAAGGCAAGCAGATTCTAACTTTCTTTGTTGTAGAAGTCTGTTTCCGGTGTAAATGATAAAACTATATTAATTTAATAAATGAGTAATTACATTATGAAATTACATTACCAATACATTTCATAGATATGTACAGTATGAAGTATATTTACAAACATTAAATACTATATTTAATATATGTAAAATTCCTGTTTTAGTATGTTGAGAGGCATTAAAACTCAAATAAATCATATTGGTCTCAGTTCTGTAAACTAGTTGCATTTTATTGACTGGCTGTACAGTATATGTAGGGAGTTTGTAAAATCCATTGTTTCATTCAGTTCTGAAACCCTGAAATCCATTTTTATTATAATGTGGATGAATGCATGAATTAGTGTGTATATTTACACTTCTGAATTCATTTTTGAGACAAATAACCATTTCGAACTTGCCCAAAAATTTACTATTGCTTTATTCACCATTACTAAATAAATGTATTGTTATTCTTTTTTCCCCTGCAACCCTAATGCAGCATTGGCAGACCTTGTTGTTGAAAAACGTAGTGAGTTGTTTTCACAGGGATTTTATAGTGGGTGTACACTGAAATTCTAATTGCGCACAAGTTGATCGGACATGCCTGGAGGGTGAGGAGGCAGCACGAATGTTTATTTGGAATATTTGTACTGAACCTTTTATATAGGTTTTTTAAAAGATGACTATTGTACAAAGAACACAGTGTAGGCAGCAAAGTAGGATACTGTGTTTTCTTTTCATGTTAGTCCCTATATGACCTTTAAGTAGTTCAACCACCAGTCCAGCCCTCTCTCCTCCAACTACCTTCTCCCAAGTGGCTGATTAGCTCAAATGAGGGTTGAGCCCTTAATGTTACCATGCTGACTTTATGTCGCAGACCACTGATATGATTCTATGAGAATCCAAGTGAGAGACATCACTGAGACTGGCTCCTAATACAAACCTGCTACACTATCCTCCCTCCCATCATACAACTACACTAGTGTACTTCAGCAGCGTCAGGCCCACTACTGTAGCAAATACAGTCAAATCCTCCATTCAGTCAAACAACCAAGGGAGACAGTCAGCATCACTTCTAAGACAACAATGAAAATGCAAAACCAAAAAGGCCAGACCTCTAACACAAAAGCCAAGGGGAATCACATCACTTGCAAAAGTAATTTATTCCATGTAAGGCCTGTTCCAGTGTTAGGTCCTGATAGTGGATACATCATACATGACACCACTGCATCATCAATAAAGATCATTAATCATTACAATTCTGTGTTTATGCCACAATTTGTAATCCCTGTTGCATTTAGAAAGGGTTAATTATTTTCTGTGTATTTGTTTTCAGTATTTTTAAACGTATGACTTAGACAAGCGACCGGATTTAATTTTCACATTATTTTTATATACTATTTTCATTATATGAATGATACAATGCCAAACTCAGCCTATATAGTCTTTTTCCTTTTTCCTTTAAAGAGTATGTGTTCTGCTGAAATTTGTAAAATGAAACTGCCCAAGTATTTTTATATAAAGCTTTGCTTTAATATTTGTGCATAAGTTACCTTTAAGTGAATTCTTCCAGTTACAGTACTAAAGTGTACTAAAGAGAGGAATTTATAGGAATGGACCACAACAGACCACTCACCACAGACCACATCATCATCATTATTATCATCATCATCTCCCAGTCTGTGACTGGGAGAGATCATTTTTCCAACTGACCTGAGAATCAGATACTGCCTAAGTGATCTGAACATTACTGCAGAGGGCTTGCTGTCTCTAATCCCTGTGGCCTCCTGTTTTTTTGCACGCATGCAGGGATGTCAGTGGGGATGTGTCTCTAACCAATCAGCACTGAACCTCATGTATGGGGCTGTGTTGTCTGTGACAAATGGCTTGAAGGTGGGCTGGTCAGAGGATGAACACAGCAGGGTCTCACCAGGGAACTTACCCACAACACAGAAGTATTTCTTTCTTTGTGTTACTGAGTATCACTATATAAAATCAATCAGCCTTAAAATAACTAATAATGTACACAGTAAGTGACATCTTTCTTGGCACACTCCAGGGGTATCCTTTGAAAATAATCATATGAAGTTTTATTATAAATAATCTTTGTACAACTGGACAGATAGTAATTATCTACCCTGACAAATAATTCATTATTGTTATAGAATAAGTCAAGAACTGAAATTAAGGTTGCACAGAAATGAACTGAATTTCCTGCTGTGTAAGTAAATGTAATTAACCACAATCCTTCTGTAAACCTACTCATCTGAGACTAGCTACTGTACCTTCCAGGTACCTCCTGGTATACACACAACAATTCTGTTTCTAAAGTGTTTTCATGATGTACTAAAATTTTATCAGTATAGATGACCTCCAGTACTCTGGAGCTGTTCAATGGTTTCTTTACTGTTTCCCATGTCATTTGTAGACTACTTTTGGAAAAGGCTGATATAAAACAAACCTCTGAGTGCAAGCAATAAATAAAGAGTTTCTAGATGTTAAAATTCTGGCTTCACACAAACTCTGTCATTTTAAAATGCCTCAGGAAAATAAGCTACCCACCAAAAATCAAAATCAGCTATTTATATTTGATTATAGTAAAATCATATGTTAGTTTTTGTGCTGGGTTATGTACAGTACAGATGTCAATATACAGATTTGCAATTTCTGTAGCCATGAGCAAGCTCAGCAAACTTCAAAAATAGAACAAGATAATGTTATCTAACCCACAATGGTTATATTGAAAATATAAGAGGCTAAATATCTCTCTTCTCTTTCAGAACAGCCATATAATTATGGCTTAAATACACTCACGATGATCCAGAGCTGTATAACATCTTATTTTACATGTATTTTATGTTAATGTTGTTTCTGTGACACTAATCAATATCTACATATTGAAAGCATTTATCACTGGGACAACCCATTCAATCTTCCCATTCTGCTAGTAAATAAAAAAAAAATCCTCTCTTAATAATGGAAACTGACCAGCCCTGTCCCAGGCACTATCTGAAATAACAAAGAAGCCATGGCAAATATGAAAAGAATAAAACTCCATCTTAAAAAAACATTTAAAGGTTGTCATAAATTGCCCTTTTAATATAAATACCAGTATGTTATTATATGTGTATTTCAATGAATACAGTTTGCATGATTTTCAGAGACTGCATATTTAAAAGGACAATTTGAGGTTACTTTGCAATACAGTAGGATTTTTTTTAACTTTGTCAGTAGCAAATTCCTTTATGGATAATGCATTAATGTTACATGATTAGTAACTTAGTGAAATGTTTATTCAAATAATACAGAAACAGGAGTCTTCAGTATCCACACACCTTTATGCATAATTTCGGCAAATCCTGGGCAGATGTCTCAACAGTCTTTTATTCTGTAAAGGTAATATAATTGAGCCTCTTATGAAAACTGAGTGAGATTTAAACACACAGTAGATCAATGGTTATATTTGTGATTATCCAACAGAAATTCGGAATTTTGAAATACGCAACAAGGTAACTTACTGAAACCGATTTCCTGGAAGATTTTTCTTTCCAATTAATTGAAAACTAGATGAAAGGTTCAATTTGATCACATTCTGAAAGGTTTTTACTGTATGTCACTGATATTTTAATCTTCCATGTTTAACCTTTGCCGTTTACAGGTATTTTGTAAGAATTTCATGAAGTCCTTAAAGAAAAAAACTTAATGGCAATGTCATCATTAACCGGTGCACATAAATAAAAACTTGCAGTTATATCACTGAATGTGTCAGGTTCTGTATGCATTTAAAGTAAAACAGATCACTACTACAGGTACCATAAAATATGCAATGCTTGGATATTGCATTATTTAGCATCTCTTCAGTGACACAAAAAAACACAAGATCTCATCTTTAAAAAACTTTGAAAATGAATTTTGTGTAGTCTGTCACTATTTCAATCTGAAACTCGGCTTTAATATTCATAATTCATGTACTTAATCCAGTTACAGTATTTTGAATACATACATGTAATATAAAGTATGTATAAATAAAATGGATTGAACAAATTAAGAATTATTAACTTATTCCATAGACATTACAAAAACAATGCACATATGGGTAAAGTCTATTCCAATACACAATGACAAGATCTATATTAGCTTATTTTGTTAACTTGATTTCCCAAATAGAAGTAAGAATGCTGCCACGATTTGTTAAAATTTAAGTTGTGCTTAATTTATATGAAATAAATAAAAGTGGAAAGTAATCTTCATTCCTTCACTATTATTTCATAAATCATCACATTGTTCCCTTACGTTGTCTAAGTAGATCAAAATAATGGATGCTCAATAAAATAATTTGTTGATGGTAAAAAATAAGTTATATGTAGATGAATGTCAGATCTTTCAAGTCAGTTTTTCTATTTTATTTTATGATCATTTCTAATGCGGACATGTAAGCATAATAATCCCAGCATAAGATAGGCTTTATTGTGGGTGTTTGTGTTTTTTAAATTAATTTAGTTTGATCTGAATACTGAAAAGAAAGTGGAATTTTCCCTGCTTCATTAGAGTTTCCTTTGTTTTCTAGGTCACAGGCAACACATTCATTTTGAATCATGAGGTAGTCACAACAAAGAACTGTGCAGAATGGAGTAACACTATTTGAATGTGAGGATGTGCATTTCCAAACACGTCAGACGAAGTTTTATTAATATTTGAATTTGTAGTCCAGGGTCAAGACGTGTTTTATAAAAAATGTCTGGCTTTTAGACAGTGGAAAATTAACATGTAACCTTTTAGTATTTCAATAAAATAAGACTGGCTTGGAGTTTTTAGCATTTTTATATGATTATATTTCTGACAATTTAATCTCAGAGAAATATAGTATGAAATATTATCCTTTTTAAGTTGAATATTATCCTGTCTGAAAGCTGAATTTAGTTTAAAAAAAGTAGTTCAATGCACACATTATCTATATACAGTACATGTTGAACTGATATCATTAATATGGTAGTGTGGTAATGTTTAATAAAAACATTTATATTTAAAGTGTTGTTCAAGAAAGCTTTTTGAGTATAATTTTTATTATTCATACAAAATGAAGAGAGTGTGGGTTACTCTTAGTCCTTGTATTATTTCTTTTACTGGACTTTTGCAAAGCCCTATGAGCCTATGTAAAAGCATTTTATGAAGGTTGTCTTTAATTCACAATTATCTCCAGTCATCACATCACCTGTTTTGTCTAGACATAATTTATTTTTCTGCCCCAGAGGAATAAATACACTTTACATGGCACAGTGGCAGTATACCCTCCTGAGCTTAAGCTGTAATGTTTCTGAAGTGTGCTACTATTGGTTTGATAAGGTACTGTTTTTTCTCTGACTTGCTCTTTGTATAAAAGCAGGTTATCTTGGCATTCCCATTTCTTTTTATAAATAATTTGTGAACAAAACTTGTTTGTTTTTCTCTTGGTTTCGGAGTAATTAGAATTATATATTGAAGAGAGCCAGAAATGTGAATGAATTGACTTATCAAGTAACAGTTTGTCTTGAACAATTTTCATGTAAGCATTTAATTTTGTGTCTAAAAAAAAACTTGCACAGTTTTTAACAAAACAAACTGCACCAAGGAAACCAGGAAAATTCCTTAATTCTTTCATTTTCTGTTCAAATGATCCCTGTTAATTCCCCTGAGACAATACTGTTATTTACTACAGTAGATAAAAGTAAAAATAGAACACTCACTCTGCTGGAAATCAGCATTCGCTGGGTCTGTAAATTTAAAGTGCTTTATCACTTTGCTAGTTTCGTACACCATGTAACAGCTACATAATGCAGGTCAGAAAGAGATTCATTTGGCCATAGCTGCTAGTAATGCAACTGCTGCACACAAATAACCACTTAAAAAGGTTTCCTCACCTATAATACATGAAATTTTAAGACAAGGAATGACTTTGTCATTGAACCTACACAAACGAATGATGCATTTTTTATGTAAGGTTTCTCTCAGGTTGAAAAACTTTTGGGAGAAAACTACCATTCAAATTACAGATGAATCAAACTCTAAAGAAGTAATAGTGGGACAAGCATGTTTGCTCATATGACCCGTTTATTTTATATCACATGAAATGGTCATGGGTAGCATCTAAATGCTCATTTCAAGCAAATGGACTTGCCTGATACCTTCATTAGCAATTGACTAATGAAGCAGTTACTACAGCTTTCCACTATCTTTGCTTTCTTCATAGCCACCAGAGGGAGATGCAACAGAGACTACGTACAGGAGGATGAAACAGCTACCAAGTCGCCTGGGCTGTTTTTACAACAGCTGCTTCTCTCTTCAGATCCTCCTTCTGCACTAAGGACAAAATCTGAGAAGCTGCTTTGCCCTGGGTGTTATTAATATACTCCAGCACATTTCCACTCAAGGCAGCATCTTTTATTTTCTTTTACTTTTCTGAAAAGCTGCTGTGTGGAGAAACTGGTGCTGTACCTGGGAACAGTTTCTGTCGAAGAATCCAGTATAGGATTGTTTGACAACATGCTAGGCAGCTGCCACAACGAAGAGTGTTACTTTCTCTTACACACTGTATGTCTTTATTTTCTGTAACTGAAGGCACCGTAGATCATTGTGTTCAAATTTTTTTCAATGTAATGCTTCAGAGGCTGAAAGAATGTTAAAGAATGGCTAAAATTGTGCCTTCAGTTATCAGTTACACTGTTGTTGGGTAACAGTGTTCTCTGTAAGAATCAGCAGTGGGTTTGCTCGGGGCAGGCTCTGCTATCGTCTTGTTGAATTTGCACACTGGACTGGATTTGGGATTTTTTAAGGCGAACACAGATCAAGCTCAGAGGGAGGTAGGGGGAGGATATGAAAAAAAAAACCTTTTTCTCGGAAGTGACAGACTTAGTTTGTGATAGTGAAAGTATAAAATATAATTAATTTAAATATTTACAGAGGAATTTCTGAGTTCTTTCTTTTCTAGGAGTGTTTTAAATGACTGCTGAAAGAGATAATATTGTGAGCGTTGCGGAAGTTGCTTTTGTAAAAGAAGCTTACAGATTTTGTGCTTAAAAATTCAGTAGATCTGACAATTATCTGTTAAGTGTAACATGGGTATTGTAACTGCTGAATTTGTATTAAAAATCTGTATTGTTGGTTTTATTCATTGTTTTGGAGAAAATTCAGCATAATTTTCAAAGAATAAAAGTGGACAGTCAAGTTATAATAATGATGGAAAAATACAAGATTTTACTGCTTTTATACACCATCAAGGACCAACATCACCAAAGTCTGGCATCAGTTATCACTGTTTGCGTTTTGTTCTAATTCCTTGTTAAGAAAGCCAAAACAATTTGACATTGTCCTACTTCAGTTTCTGAATGTCTTTCCTCAGGCACTGCCTCATTCTCTCTCATTCAATAGCTGTCTGGCAGTTGAGAACGAAAGATTTATTACAGAAGATGATTCTGTTTTCAATTCAGATGATTTTGTATACATTAAATGTGAATACATTCAGCCAATTAGATACCATGTGTGGTCATCAAACAGGTGGTCAGACCTAAAGGAAAGTATGCAGTGTGGATATCTATCTTTTTGCAGTGTTTCCCTGTTCAGTCATTCAGATATATGGCGAAGATAATCCATTCACTAAAAAATGAGAGAATTGCATGACAAATTCAAACACACTTCCATCTTCCTAGCAGTTTGTGTGAGTTACTGAAAATGTCTTTGTGTCTTGGCTAAAGAATGAAATATGCTACATATAAAAATGAAAAGTTTCTTTTATGAATCTTTTATAATAAAAACTAAGTAATAAATATCCTCCAAGTAATATCATACTGGCTGATTTTAAATTTCACATGGCAATGATTCTGCTGATGGCTTATGTAGACTACTAAAACAAGTCTCAGGATACCATGCTCTTCTATCAGTGAAATTATACGGCATTGTCAATATTAGAAAATGAAAGATACTTAGGGGGCATTTTATCATGTGCTAGAAGTAAAATCCTGCAAAATAAGCTGTTATGAAGCTGCACCTCCTAATGTAACAAACAAGTGATTCATCCACTTAAAAAGAAAACCATTAGAATGAGGGCTAATGTTAACTATTCATCAAAGGCCTTACGAACACGCTGACAGGAGTATAAAGGAACTACATAAATTGATACCATAGTTGCAGCATGATTCTTATTTCATCATTGACAAAAGAACAGTATGTTTTTCTTGATTGAAAACAGATGCATATTTTGTGCAGAGGATGCACTGGAATTTCTCTTTATTTTAGGTATGTCTTACTTTACCTCTATATTATTTCTTTGTGAAATTGCTCAGTTTAATTGAGAGTAAATCCCATTAAGAAACGAACATTATTGATTATGATTTTGATAAAATTTTATTTCAGATTTTTTGTAGGCTCTTCATTTTGAATTGCTTGTTTTGCATTCTCATGAATTACAGATATGTGCAATACAGTCTTAGACATTTAACATTTTAGAGTTTTATTTCTGTTACTTTAACATTTAATGATTACTGTGTGTTAGAAAACACATTTTATAAAATTATTTCTGGAATTTTGGGCCTTGATTATTGTTAGTTACAGGATGAGACATTATAGTGAATTTGCAAACAACAATGACTTAAATAATCTTGTGACATCACAGGTGACATGATGATGACAGGTTTGAACACCATCACAATGGTGTTCAAGATACACGTTATTTTTGTGAAGTACTCCAAAAGAATATTATGAGGGAATGAGAGAAAAACCTTATGCAGACAGCAGATCCCTGTACGAAAATAACTGTATCACTCATAGATTATATTACCCACCTAGATTATATTAGGGCTGATGTTTATTTCTTAAACCAAAGATTTCTTAACAATGATTTAGTTCAGTTTAAGCTTTTAAACTGCTTTTGAATGTCTAAAGCATTTTATATATTATATATTTATATTTTATAGACTCATAGCTAAAATAAATATAAAAGCCTGAATGTATTGTGATTATTTTGATTAGATAATTTTTTGAAAAAATAAAATCAGTATCTTTAGCAAAACTAGAATCCTAAAAACCTGAATAGAACAAAAAATGTTTATTCTGCAGGCCTTAGAGATATACTAAAAATCACATACAATAAGTTATGAAAAACCGAAAAACATTGGTCTTACTCAGGTTATTAAGGAAAAAGACTTTATTATGAACATTATCATAAGTTTAAAGTTTGTATATGAAACAGTAAATACATTTTTGTCTGCCTTCATTTTGCAGCACATACTATAGTTTATAAGAGTTCTGATTTAAAGAGCCAGTATCCTTCAATGCACTAAATATTTTGTTTTGCATTTTAGGCTTGTCATATAAACGTCTCCAAAAATGTATGCATCCTTAAAGTCCTGTACATCAGTATCATACTGGAATTTTGAAAACATGTTTCCTGCGTTAGTCCTGTACTCTAGACAGTGTTAAGGTTTGTAAGGTTTGAAGGATTTTTAAAGGATGGCACTGTACTGATTTAAAAGGAATGACTGACCTTTATCACTGTTTTACTTTAATATACAAAAAGTAAAATATGCTTCCATGGAATAAATCTATGAACAGAAGTGTGTATATCAGAAACAAAAACATCCATGACATTAGATGTTTGAGCTTAGTTGCCAACAATGAAATGCTGGATGTTGTCTTGAGTTATATCTCCTATTGGTCAGAAATCTGGATTTGTCTATGATATTGTAATGTTGGGTATGCCCAGGTTTGGTATAGTCCTTTATGCGTGTTTTTATTGGTTTGTACAGGATGGGTTGACACAAAATAATCACAGCACCGTATTTGTGATCCCTTTCAGCATCACACAAAAATGTCAGACAGATTGAACATAAAATTTGCCTGTAAACAGCTTCATACAAGTGCTGCATTTAACACGCAGTCTATAAAAAACACACTCATAAACAAATTAGAGTAAAACATTGTTTTTTTGCATTCATGATGCACCACAGATTCTGCTGTGTTGGCGTAGGTTGAAAGACTGTAGCTGGTACTAGTTAATGAGCCCTAGTGGTCAGCCCTTAAATGAAGGAAAAATGTGTGGGAACAACAAAAAATATATAACATATAAAAAAGGACAGAAAATGAAAAACAATCATCTCATAAATGAGCACAATAATATAAAAACTAAAGATAAAACAGTCTCTTTTTTTTCCTGGCAGAACTCAATGATGTTTTGCAATGACTGATGATATGTCTGTTATCTTGACACCCTGCTCTTCAGTTCTGAAACTGTTTATGGGAAATAAACATCATGGAAATGGTCCTGCCAGACACTAAGTAAATCACTTTAAGAGTACTGAGTCAACTGCTGCCAGCTTTGCCCACATTGTCATTGTTATGATGTAACACATTCCTTACCCCTGATACTGCGACCAAATTTGGGCACAAAACCTTCTCTTGATCAGTTGGCTTCATTCCTGTGTCTTCTAGCAGAGGACTATACACCCAGTCTAATGCATTGCCAGCAGAGCACTAAAAGGTGTGCAAAGATTACACAAACTGTGAGTTTGTATCTTGCATAGACCTGCAAGTTTTTCCCATCCAATTAAGCTTTTGTTTTAAGGTTTGTTAAACATTTGGTGTGTGAAGCACATGGAAAAACTTGCCCCATCTGGACGATTAAAAACAGAAAAAAAAACTGAGAGACGGGCTTATCTTTTTATGTCATCCCTAACTAAGGGCTTATTATGAGTTACCATAATCCTTAAAAAGCCAGGCATGGAAGAGAGACAAGTTCTTTAGATAAAACCAGAAAGGCAAGCCTTGTAACCGAGGACCAGATGTATTTTCTGTTTTTGCTCTTGTACATATTGAGCCGAGCTTTTCAAGTGGTGAAGATTTGCATGTTAGTTTTTCGATACTAATGAATATGTTTTTGATTTACATTTTAGAAAATGGAAACTTTTATCTTCTTTAGGGCTTTGTAACTTAATGACTTCCAGCAGACAGTTAGATGTCCTCTTTTAACCCTTGATCATTATAATGAGCCTCATTCATAAGCAGAGGCCTCTTTTTGTCTTTGTCCTCAACACACATTTTCAGAATTTGCAGCTGCAGACAATCAAATATTCAAAACAGAATATTGGTTTCAGTATTAATCTGAAGTCACAACAAAGTAACCCCATTAACACTAAAACAATTAAAGGTGCAATGGTGGTTGTGAAATAATACCATTTTCAAAAACTGTTTGGGAACACAATAGTGTGTTTTCAAGAATATCAGCACACTTGGGGTCTGCTTTATGTGCAATGCATAATTTTGGTTGAAGGAAGGTACCTGCTGCTTTTATAGCCACAAAGGGAGGAAAAATCAACACGTCAAAGACTTTTTGTAAGGCGGGGGAAATGATTAACTAGTGAGGTTTTGAGCTGGACCTGGAATTAATTTTCCAGTAATGAGACTCTGGAATGGTACAACAAGGAATAGAAGTGTGACCCAAATCTGAACTAGATATTCAACCTTACAGTATACCTTTATTTTCTTAAGACAGCACCTCTTTTATTTTAAAAGTTAAGACTTAACGTGTTAGTTTGTTTCAACATTTCTTTGCATTATTGGTCATACAGCACAACTACATTGTACAACTACAACTGACCTCAGATTTTGCTGTTTGGTGTCATGACACCTCTGCGAAGTTAAATGCAAATCATACAGGGGATAGTTTGTTGGGAAAATTTCAAAAAGGCTATTTGTTTATAAGTACCAAAATATTTTACAACCTAAAACTCTTATTCAAGAGTGCTAAAAATTATGCTTCTTATGAGTAAGTACAATACAATTTTTAAAAATACATTAACCCCATTGTGTGAAACTCCATTAGTCATAGTTGCACTTAATGTAGCTACACTTAATGTTTTTTTCATGTTGTTCAGTACTAACATGTTAGAAATTAAATAAGATATTTAAGGATACAAGAGCTATAATATAAAGCAAGACCTCCTGGTGTGTGCCTGATATAACAGGAACTCTAGAATATTATAGGAAAATTCGACTATAGCTACTTGTGATATTAAAATACTTACTGAACCAATGTTTAAGGAAATAGTTCTCCATGCTGAATGACAAGTAGTGGTAAAAGGGAGTTTTTACTTAATCACAAATCAAAATTTCATTTTCACATTTGTACTGAAACTTTGTGTGTGATCGTATAGTATCTCCTAATCTACAAATAAAAATAGCTACTGTTGACTCTAAAAGGTACTGAAACATCAAAAATTTAAAGGGCCAATAATTTACATCTTATTATAAACAGCAAATTTGATAAATAAAATGATGGTTTGTGAACTGTTTATAAACTGTATGGTTAAAATATTTCCTCCTAGACATGTGTCTGTGTATACTGAAGTATTTTTTTTATTTTAGACCACTGCCACTTATTAAAACTAGTTTGCTATATTTGCTACCCACAAGGTAATTTGAACATGTCAAACATTACTTAGAATTTATTAGACGAAATCATAGTGAGTCCTGAAAATCTGACAGCCTGGGTCATTTTCCAATAACATTTTGAGTGCCTGATTTGGAAAGGTCCCACATTGTCTTGGTGTTGAAATGGCATTTTAACTGAAGGCTTGAATACAGTATTTGTGATTTTTGTGACACATTCCCAAGCACAAAAAGTCACAACAATATAAAATATATTTTCTTTTCTATATGGTGTTCCATTATGATGGTTCGTATAAGATTCTCTTCATTGCATAATGTAGCAGAATGTGAGAAGATAAAATGTTAAGGCTGCGTCACATACTGTGCAAACCTGAATTAATTTAGGTCCACAAAGGTATCCTAAAAAGCCACAGAACTAGTTGACAGGTCTCTGCCTTTGTGTAATAACAGTGTTTTTGAGTGCAACAGTGGAACAAAAACAGTTGTCTGCCGGGTTCCTTGGTCAGGTAGTGATTTTCAAGACACAAGACACAACCATGAAGACTAAGAAGATTTCCAAACAAGTAAGGGAAAAATTAATTGAAATGCACAGCTCCAGAGAAGAGTACAAAAATATGTAATATGTAAAAAATGAAGTCTCTAAATAGTCCTGTGAGCACAATCTACTCAATCACAAAGAGATGCAAGCTGCATTGTACCAGCCTTTCATTCGATTGTACTTAGATCATAGGCAGATGCATTGATTGTCCATTCCTTCAAATTTAGCAGTTGGGCAAGAAGGACACTGTTGAGGGCTGCCACTGGGAGTCTATCAGCAACTTTACAGTTTTCATTGGCTTAGGTAGGATAAAATGTTCGTCAGTCAACAATATCCTGGTCACTCCCATATGGCAGAGTGGAAAACCCCATCTCATTTCCTACATGGAGTCTGCAATGAAAAATCAGAGTGATCCTGCAAAATGTGGCAAAAAGCTGTTGAGGTTAAATGAGACCACTTTTAAGTCTAAATGCCAAGCATTGCGTTTGGTGGAGACCCAACACATCACATCTTCCAGTCAGCACCATCACTACATTCAAACATACTGAAAAAATACTAAAGGAAAACCTGTTTCAATCTGCTAAAATCTTAAAACCGAGGAAAAAATTCACCTTTCAGCAACACAATGATAAAAAGCACAAGGCCAGATCTATATTGGAGTGGGTTACGTATAACAAAGTAAATGTCCTTGAGTAGCCCATTCAAAGTCCTGACTTGAATCCTATTGACAATCTATGGAAAGGCTTAGATTGTTGTCTATATGTGATCTCCAGGCAACTTGAGAGCCTGAGTAAATTTGCCAAGAAGAATGGGCAAAACTTGCTGTGAGCCAGTGTAGAAAGGTTAGTTGATTGAGTTCACAGGTCTGAATAGTTATGCAATCAACATATTTCTGGGTTTTTTTTTCTTTAGTTTTTCCTCACATTTAGTGTAACTTATCTGATCTACAAGTCTTCAGTTCAGGTTTTCAAGTTTTGAATACAATATTAATTATTGTGGACTAAATACTTTTGCAAGGCACTCTATCTGTAGTGTTGAGTGTAGTAAACTGCAGAAATATTGCACTGCTGTTGCAATAACTGCTGAGAAACCTTAACACTATTTTTTGTGAAGGAAAAACTAAAAAGCAATAGCAAACGCCAGCAGTGCTGTTTATCCAAGTGTTTCAGAGAAAGACTGGAAAAATGCAACCCCAGAAAAAAAGGTAATCAATTTTTGTATTTGAAAAAGTCCCACAATAAGCAAAACTAAAATACTGAAATTAAGAATGTTTTTAACATAAGCATTCATTTTAACTTGCTACATCAATAAACTGTATTATCCTGTAAGAGCGATTACTCAGATTCGTGATGTTTTGAATGCAGACATGCCAAACAATTTAATGATAAATTAAAAAAATGTGCAGTGCTGGTTCATTAAATTTTCATTATTAATCCACATGCAATGAAGGAGCTTTTGATGTTACTTTTTATTGTGGAAGATTAAATTGCAACAATAGCATTTTGTAGTTTAATTACACAGAGAGCATAAATGATAATTATTTGTGCAGCTGATACCAGTGCCAGCCTTAAGAATAAATACAGAGTGCTTATATATTATTGATACATCTATATTAAATGTTTTTGGAAGTTATATTCAGTATTATATATCTCTTGCTTTACTAATGTTTAAAATACCTAATGAGAATCAGAATTGCATTATCTGTATTTGTAATGCACTATGATTAATTATTTGATAAAGAACAGCATGCTGTTATTGGATATATTTTCCTGAGATAGGTTAAGGGCATAACGCTTGAACTTTCTTACAAAAATGTCTATAAAAGTATTGGTATGCAATTCACAAACACAGAATAATTTAGAAAATCTACATTATGTATTGTTTTTTATTATTAATTGACTTCTAGCTATAACAGGCCATTAGATGTCTTTACATTGTCAGGATCCGTAGAAAAAAATATATTTGTGTCTTAGTGTAAGAAAAAACATGCTTCTGATAATTTATATAATATTCTTTGGTATGTTTTAGATTTGAAGCATTATATTTTCCATATATATTTTTCTAGTTTTATATTAATAACCAAATAATTCATTCCCTATTATAAATATAAATATAAAATTATATTATATCATCTTTTATAGCAAAGTATTTGGCCATCTGCAAACATCAATTAAAGCATTGCAATTTGGAATCAAAATGTCCAGTTTTTAAGTTCCATACCTGGGTATCAACTCAAAGCATTTTTCTAGCCTAAGATTTAAAGCCTAGTTGTTCTAATTAAAACAAGATTCCTGTTTGAGACATTCCAAAGAATCTCTTTTCTTAAACCTTATGATAGGTGGATGATAGGATAGATAGGATGGCTTCTACTGCAGTAGCTTGTATGTCCTCAGAGAAACTTTGAAACAGAAATTGGTTAGAATTCTTCATGCTTCTATGGCTAAAAGATACCTAGCTCAGGTCTTCAAAGAGATTTGCCTGAAAGACCACAAAAAATCAATACAAACCTCAGCAGGATAAGGAAGAAAAACAGAAGTAAAACGCAAAATGAGAAAAGGTGCCACTGCCTCATTAACTGATACATAGGTGGATTAAATTATAAATTCTCACTGATGTGAATTATAAAGAAAGTTAGGAGTAAGTTCACAGGTTTTCACAAAAAAACACCACATCTGCAGTTTAGAGTTTTCATGGATAGAGGCATGGTGTATATATTAGTATTGTACTGAACCTACTGTATTTAGTGCTGTTAGTATATTTTTAGAAAGTGTTTTAACAGTTGTCCCCATAAGACAGCTGTTACAGCTATGTCTGAAAAACTGGAACAGACATTATTTTCAAATTGACTTTAATTTAAGGCTCTTTAGTCATGCAGAACGTTAAAAATCATAAAATCTGGTTTACAGTTTTTTTTTCCAAATAATGAAACAGCACAATAAATCTATAAAAAATATGACATCCATTTTTCAGGATGTGTACTGTATTTATTAGTTCCTGCAACTTTCTTTTTCTACATTTTGTTTTGTTGAAAAAATGAAAATGGCGCATAATACATTTTATGGCCGAGACAAATGTCGGATATGTATAATAACAAATCAGAATAGCGCATTACGCAAAATACATTTTGTTTTCAGAAATTGAGAATTCTTTATTTTAGTTACAGTACCATGGCCAGCATAGTGCCACACCAGATTACACTGCTGTCATACCACTCTGGGATCCTGGGTTTGGTTCCCAGGGTGGGATACTTTGTTAAGCTTCCCTGTTCTCTGTATGGGTTTTTGCCAGGTGATCCAGTTTCCTCCCAAAGACATGCTGTTCAGGTCTCTATATTCCACCCTGCATACATATACAGTAGATTTATGTGTCCTGCAACAGACAGTCCCGTCCAGATTTTTTTCTGTCTAGTGCTGTCTAGTTTAGTAAAAAAAAATAAGTGTAGGCTGGAACTACATTATCCATTATTCAAGAGTAGCATTCACCTGGATG
Organism: Atractosteus spatula; assembly: GCF_055471065.1. NCBI lineage: Eukaryota > Metazoa > Chordata > Actinopteri > Semionotiformes > Lepisosteidae > Atractosteus > Atractosteus spatula. The sequence goes on from NC_142717.1 coordinate 6,024,640, forward strand.
ATGCACAGCAACCATTATGCATCAGCAACCATGCCACACAACACACCAGGTTGTGGCAATAGCCACTAGAAAAACAAGAACACATGAAAAAGATGTGTCTGACTGGAAAGTTTAATTATTTACTGCAGCGAACCTGGCTAGGGTTTTCTACTTAATCCAAATGGAATAATGAGGTAATTTGGTCTCCTTATATCTGCAATGTATGAGATCTCGATGAGCCCAGACTAGGAGGAGTCTAGCCTTTTTCAAAAGGGGGCTGGTTTTTGTGAAGAGGGGAGAGGAAGAGGAAGAGTCAGGGGCCAGTTGCCACCTACCAGCAAATAGGAAGTAAAACAGTTCTGGTAGAAATGGTGGAAAATATCAATATACTACATTTGTATTTTTTTGATAAAATAAGTACTTTCTTTATTTGGGAAAAGCAGCGTTATGGACACACCCTAAAAGACTAATGTTTTAGAGTGCCAACAGGAAGAAGTGCAAAGGCTTATGGACTGTGATTAAATGAGTTTGCATGTAAATTTGTGCTTCTGAGAGATATAAAGAGCCCTTTGAAGGTAATTTGTTTTTGTTCTGCAAACTCAAGAAAGTTATTCAGGAACAGATCCAAAATCCTTATCTGCTGTAAGCGGACTTGGACAGTATTAACCAGGTCGGATCATGACAAGGTGGAGAAGTGAAAAACTGCTGAGCTAGTGAACATTAGGGAGAAGTTTGAGTGGAACCGGAATGGAATTTAGCCAGCACACTGTTCAATTAGTCTGCAGTTTTTAATTGGTCCAATTAGGCAGAAAATACTCGTATTTTGTCTGCTGCATTAGTTGAATTTTAAATTAGATGAGCTAATAGCAATAAAAGTTAAAACAACTTTAGTTCTCAGACTTACTCTGCATAAAAAACTTTTTAAAAATTATTCTTGACTGTGAATGGAACAGATAACATTTATGAAAAATAACCTCTAAATATGTATAGCATGACATTAACTAATGTATTATGTAATTAATGTAGTTTAATGTCCCTTGATACTTGTGTTACAGACACGTAAATAATGATTATTTCCTTCTGCCCATTGTAGACACTGTAGAAGAATTCTAATGTTTAAAAAGTGTGGTAATCTTATTTACTACATAAAGCTATTTAATCTTTAATGAAGTACATTGAAGTATGATTTGATGAAAGAAGAAATACACTATGAATTTTTAAATGAGTTGTATTGCTAAGGCCCTTAATTGTGTATCATATCACTAAAAGCTTATGCATAAAAAATTAATATATTGATTTCCAACAATTGCATAATGTCTTACTAACTCCACGATTCATCCTCATTTCCTTCAGGCACTTTTGAACCAATCAAATGCAGAAAACATACCTCAAGAAAAGGACACTATAGTTCAGTCTAAAGGTAACATTAGTTAATTTGATGCCTGGAAATCTTTGGTAATATTCTTTATTGATAATTTGTGTCTTACTCTTTGCCATTTCAAAGAGTACAGAAGACAGAAGGAGAGGTCTTGTTGCAGACCTTCTTAAAAGGGCAAGCCAATTCAAAAGGCTCCAAAAGGATAGAATTCCCTACGCAAGCAGAAGAGCCCATTATATTATCAAGTCATCATCTCCTGGGAACGTGGCATGGTATAATATTAATAAAGGGAAGGTGGGTCTTGTAAGTTCAAGCAACTGAAAATATCTTCTGTAGCAGCCAGCTGATAAGAACATGTAGCTGTACAGCTTATCTGACTAATCTCCAACAGACTTCAATCTAAGCAAATCCCTGGATGAAATCAGGAAGCTCAGTTCCTGTTAGAATGAAGGGTTCAGCAGGTCAGGGACATAGGTTGTTGACAAATGAAAATGCCCAAAGAAGAGACATACTGTAAAAGTGCAAGATACTAGGGGAACTCAAATCCTGCATCATTTTAGACACTGAAACATTCTTCTGGCGTCTGTGTACAATACAGTCAATGGTGGTAAGCATTTAATGTATTTGAATGTTTTTCAAACAAAGGACAAAAACTGCAAAAAGCAGCAGTTTCCTCTTTAGGAAACTGAAGCTCAAGTGAATGTATTAATGTTATCAAATGCAGGTGATCTTAATACAGAGGATTCTGGTATCCTTTTATTGGGCTGAATGTGAACCAAAAGATGGAAAGGGTGAACTGGAAAATTGAATGGGTGGCAAAGTGGTGTGGGATAATTTAAGGTCAACTAGATTTAACCATTTTTATTGGAGCACAGATGACAGCTGCTCTGCGGTTTTAAAAATGAGACAATGCCTATTTTTTAAAAAAGGACAAGGGGATGTCCAGTGTTGTAAGCTGGAGGAGAACCGTAGGTTTTAAGTGTCTCCCAAAAGACATTAACTCTTATAGCGTGTGTCTTAGAAGTCCTCCAGGTCTAAGGCTGTGGGATGTTTTGTTTGATGAGGGAGAGTGACTGTGACTGCTCTGTCAAGCATGCTCCTCGGTGGTTTCACATCCAGACACTCAACCTTGGATCAGCATGTGTGATCTGACAAGGTCTCGAAGAAATGTGACATGGCTGTGAGCTATTTATTTGCTCAGATTTTGTTCATCATATACTGTCGACAAATTATTATCCGAAAGGAAGATGAATCCTAAATGAATACTCCCGTTTTGTGTTGAGAAAAGTAGATTTAGCTGGAAATAGATATCCTTGATGTCACAATGACCTGCAATCCAAGTGATGCCATTAAGAGATCCTTTCACCTAATTACAGAAAAAGTAAGTTTAATATTTTGCCAATACTATATTATTGTAACGCTTACGGCCGACAGGTACTGTGTAAGAACCGGCTTACCAGAGCAGGTGATGTCACCGCCCTTCTCTGTGATAGCAGGACTACAGCTACTGGGCTGTGGGGAGATCTCTCTTTAGCTCACCGGGCTGGGTCCCTGTTGAGTAACGCGGGAGTCCCGGGTTCGAGCCCCCGACGGTGGGGGGCCGACCTAATGCGGCAAGGGTGCCCGCCTGAGCCCCCGTTCCGTTACATTATTAATATGAATCTGATCTGGGTTATAGTATGGAATGAAAAATAAGATGTTACATTTGCTTTTCCCTTTTTACTGTTTCCCATGTTTTTATTTGTCATGTATTTCCTTAATATATATTACTAGGGTATTCATGACCTATTTAATGTAAAATTGAGAATGAAATAGGCCCGTTCCAAAGTCCCCACTTCCTACAGGGATGATAGTTTGTGTTTTGTGACCTGGGGCATTAGCAGAGCATGGTGTGCGACTAAACCACTAGAGCATGTGAACCATTACTATCACATTGTGTGCTAGTATCACAATATTACACCTTGAGCTTTCAGGATTTTCATCACAGTGTTATTTATTTAATTTGCTTCAGTAAGCATTAACATGGATCCCTATATTGCCTCCTCACTCTAAATACAGATTTGACATTTTTCAAACCTACTGTAGCTATTAAGGCTGTGAACTTGAAGTAACACTACTATTTATAATAGATACCAATCACAAAAACATAGAAATTTTAATGTAGCTTATTATGTTCAATGAAAGAGGCAAGAAAAAAGAGAACATTACAGTATTCATCTTACAACTCTAAATGCAAAGACAAGGAAATCAGACACTAATATTAAGTGACAGCAGGGCTTAACTGCAATAGATTAATCATCAGGGAACAGCCACAGCTTTGTTGAGCAGACGAAGGGAATAATTTTACAAATCATTGTTTCATATTATGCATCCTAAGATAATTGTCCTATTTATGACTGGAACTGTACAACAGTCATTTCCTAATGCTACATTGATTTTTTTTTCCTCATGAGGAAGACTGCAATATTCAGGTTGCTGAATTGAAATAGTCTCTTTTCATCTTGGGGCAATGGATGGAAAACTAGTTTGTTCTTTTGGAATTGAAAACCTATACTTTCACTGATGGATATGTCCTCACTAGCAGAACTTTACTGTTGCATTACTACTGTATTTTCCAGTGCAGTGACAAGCTAGGGGATTTAGAAATAAAACTTGTACACAGGCAAATGACTCCCTGGCAAGCCAAGGTTGTTTTACTGAAATTCACCTGTGGTTTTCACTCTTACTAAAAATATGACAAGTTACTTTAGATGTTAAAGATGAACTGAATACCCAGCGGTTTCTGAAGTGCTCTTAGTAGTTTCCATTGCTTTCATATCTTTATCAGTATTTTTAGTCGTACTGTATGTCATCTGAGGAAGACATTGGGAATTTATTGGGAATCAAACATTATAAAAAAACAACAACTGATTTTTGGAATACACCTTCCTTATTCTTGGTTCAGTGCTCCCTGTTAAACTAAAATACAAAAGCCAAGGGTATTTTTATTTTCAGATTTATGTGTGAATATGTTCTAAATTCTGAAGCAAATACAGCATATCTCCATTGAAATACAAGTCAATTTGTTGAAATAAATTATTTTTTCTAGTATTAATACTTAATATTTAAAATAAGTTCAGTAAAAAGTAATATCAAGCATCAGGTGAATTAATATTATGCACCCCTATTCACATGATCAGTATCTGGTAAATCCACAGTTAATCGTTATCTGTAAAATAATCTTATTTGCCATGGTTAATATTAACATGCATATCTAACTTGCTCTAGCTACAGTATGTGATGGTTTTAACATCTAATAATGCATCACACAAGCGTAGAATATTTCAAAATTGCAGAAATATTTGTATGACCTTTACAGTGCGGAAATGAACATTATCATATTGAAGGATTAACGGATGCTTGTCTTAATTTTGATGTAATAATGGATGATGAATAGCCCTAAAATTATGGTCAGCACAATGTTGTGCAGTATGGTTACTATCAATAACAACAAGTTGACTTTCAAAATTACCCTCAGAGGCCCCACAATGCAGTTGTGCTAACATTACATCACCAAAAGCAATGTCATTTCCTTCACACGGTTTTCAATGGTTTCTCTTCCTGCTCAGGCTTGATCACTGCTGAATGAGGCACAGAACTGACATTCATCAGAAATACCACACTTTTCCATTATCCAGGGGACGTCCATCCATGTGGATGGGTGAATTGCACTTGTGGAGCCAATTGCAGGGATGAATGATGACTGTTAACATGTTCAAGAGCTTTGCATGATGCCCAAATGTGTTTTCAGCTGCAGTTGTTGTTCTGCAGAAGCGATGCTCCCTCTGGGCATTCCTGCCATTGTGGTATTACATATTGTTGATGCGGTAATGGTTGACCATAGCAGTCTCCCGTTTGTAGCAGTGCTGAAGTCTTACTGTATGATAGTGAATAGATGACTCCTGAATAGGTCAGTGACTGCAGGTTCTGTTGTTCCTGTCAGAAACATTATCGTAGCACATTTCCTCTCAATTCCACTAAAATGTGGCAGTTGTAGTGTGATTACAAACTGGAAAAACCTTTGTGCACTGACAATCACCATTATATGCAGTATGCAAACACACATTTCTGATTATGCAAGTGGTCCCACTTATATCTTTTCATATTTACAGTAGGTTATAACAGTACAAATTATGGCCTAAAACATATTCTAAAAAACAATCGTAACATTTCACAAAATCATTACTGTTTCATTAGTTAATTGGTCAGTATTGCATATTTACTAATTAGGGGTTAAATTGTCTTCTGTGATTCTGTTTAGATAAACATACATAGCAATGTATAGCTATACTGTACAATAGCTACCAACTGTGCTAATGTTACTGTATTCACTTACAGTAACCAGAGAGTAGTGGATACCACAAAGAACTTAATCATCATATAAAATGATATAAATACAACAAATAAAACATACAACATAAAATATAGTCTTATGTTTCAACCTGGAATTAATCTAAAAGCTCCTTCACATTAGTTTGAAACATGATGATCTTCCTGGTCTAAAAAAATCAGAAATTCAAAATCAGTTTATCTTATTTTTCTGACAGATTTTTGTAAGTGAAGCTTTAAAACATGCAAGCAAAAATTACTGTACACATCTTCTATTTGTGCATCTCCATTTAACAATGCTAGAAACAGGTGGGCAAAGACAGGTGGGACAATTGATCTGTTAACGTACATATCCAAATTTCTAAAGACATTGCGCCATGTAATGAACAACACATTCACCTCTACAGTAGGGTTTCACCAGGTCCGAAGTTTTCTTTCTTGCTGTGAATTTAATTTATCAAAGATACGCAACAGGGCATGTTGTTTTCATTATGTAACCATCTGCTGCAATTTCAAGAAAAAAAAGGCTCTACTTGCTTCACCTAACAGGTTTGTTTTGTTTGTCCATATGTTTCAACTTACTGAATTTTGCTGCAACTGTTGAAAATTGATCAGAATAAAAGAATTACCCCTAACAATTCTACTCTAAACAATTACTGTGTTCAACTGTAAATCAACATGGAAAGGAAATAAATAAGGAAAGAATGAGGCCCATATGGCTCACACATTTGTTAAAAGATGTCTTGGTATATAATGGTTAACTTTATTTTAAACGCTTCTGATTCCTACCAGTGGCAGTGTCTGAATGTGACCCTTCATTCCATTTTTTACTACAGCTAAGCCTCAACAAACTCTACATGCCATACTGAGCAGTCTAAAAAACATAATAGCTGTTCTTCTACTAGAGTTTGCACAATATAATGCTAGAATCTCAAATCCAGTTCCTGGAGAGCCTAGTGACTTCTGTTTTTTTTTTGGTTCAACCTAAGTAGTTAATTAACTGTAGTATTCTCTTCATTAGACTTATATTGGGTTTTCTAAAAGTCTTTTATAAGTGATCACTAAACACATTGACTTCATACTATACGCATCTAGCCACTTTGGAGCCCGGGTAGAAGCATTATAATAATGCTGTTAATTAAATAATTAGACCAGCTGTGTTGTGAAAACCAGTGGACCTTAAGCCAGTAGACACTCCAGAAATTAAGTTTAGGAGAAAAAAGAGAAAGATAAAGGCACATTGTATTGTACCACCCATATGTACTGCCCAATGTATTCTTTATAGGTTTTAGTACTTATATCAATTGTGAAGCAAATTCAATATAACGCACTTCTAATGGAACTACAGGTCAAAATAAATATGTTCAAAGGAATTCGTTTATTCTAATATTTAAATAAAATTCGTTTTGCAAAAGGTTTAGTTATTTACTAAAATTCTAATAATATACAACACAATTTACTTTAGCTATGTTGTTTGGAAAATTATGAGAACATATTTACATTGAATGAAATTTGTCGTTTCTCCTTTTTCCTTGATTTTTATTTCACATTCGAGGCACTCCACTATTCTTTTTGTACCAGATGTTTTATAATGTTTTTATCCAAACTTTGGGGGTTTATCCACAGGCCATTTTTAACCATTTGTAGAAAGCCTAAGCCTTACATACCAGCCCAGTTGCGTAATGACATTCATGATGCGTGCAATATTTAATTTGAATTATTGCATTGGTACATTATTCAATTTTATTTCTGCATTTGGTTTTAAAAAAAAACTCTAATGGACTTTTTCCTCTCAAATAGACTAAACATGTCACACCCCTTGCTTTAGTTTTAAACTTATAGTTTACTCCCAGTAATACTCAAATTAACATGGAAAACACACGACGGACATGATTCAGGTAGGTAATTAGGGTAGCTTAAACACGATTTACATTAATCCTTTTAGAAATTGTTTGACATTTGAAAATAAATGCAGTTATATTCCTTAAACTACTATTACAACATGATTTTAATAATGTAGAAGTCATAATATTGCCATTATATGTTAAATGTATTATAAGGGAAAATATAAACCATTTTCAAGCATTTTTTTAAATTATAGAGCAATACATTTAACCATTCAGGTATCTGTTGCCAATTCCTCAAAAGAAGTAGCTGTTCGAAGGTTTTCGAGATTTCTCTGTGTGAGGACTGTAACGGATGTCGGAGAGGCATGCCGTGGAATGACAGGAGAGGAAAAAAGACCCTATGCGTAGCGGCAAAACGGGGGTTGGACTGAGCTCAGCAGGTCAGACGATGTTGGATAGAAACCTATGACCTCAGGCCATGGAAGAGACGGTGCTAGGCGGGTCTCAAGACATCCGAACCCTCAATGCTTAGCGAGGAGGAAAGGGTGACCCGGAAATATATAGCCCCAGACAGAGACACACCGGAAGGACAAGCAAAGCACAGGGAGACTAGGGACAGGACAGAGTAGGAGCGCCCTCTAGCTGTAGAGGGCGTGACAAGAACCTTATTAAGCTACTGTCAATGGAAATCTGATAAAAATCAAGTGGCAGAGAGATGCAAAACGATCTTGTTCACATTTAGGTGGAATATATTTAAGTATATGTTGGATTTATGACTTGAGTTTCAGGTCACAAGTCCAAAACTCCATGTCTCAAGTTCAGTCCAAGTCATTTGGTTCAAGTCTAGGTCAAGTACAAGTTTCCTCTTCAGAATCCCATCTGTGATTCAGGTTATTCCTTTCTGTGCTAAAGACAGGTACCACATATCTATGCAGAATTTATATTTCTGTTTTAATGATTACATGTTAGTGTCTACTGGGAAAATAAAAACACACCATTAAAAGTGCATGTATATCTTTCTGGGCAATGTGTTAATTCCTTTGTGGTAAGTGAACAGTTAGCTAGGATTCTTAAAATGGCAAATTCATGTTAAGAAATTATTAACATTTAATTAATACATGAAGTCACTTGAATATCTTTTTATTTTAAAGTTAAACATAATTGGTTTGGATACGGTATATGTTTTGCAAGTTCTTTTATACTGTTGTGTGTTGGGGGGGGTCTGAATGTTTAAATTCCATTGATTGAAATTAAAGATTGAATTGGATTAAAAAGTACCTCATTCAGTAAGTTCAAACATATATTTTTTTAACATTTGTGTCAACTCCTCCCTTTTCAGATAATCTCACCTGAGGCAGCCACAATGGCAGGTTTGGCAGGTGGCCAAACATTTGCACTAATCTTTAACTCAGATTAAAGCGATTCTTTGTTTAAATCATTAACTCTTTGAACTAAAATCTCCATTTTACAAAGTGATTTATTCACAAATAATATATTTTAGTTAAGAATACACATATAATCTCCCTTTTTTTCTGTACATGTTCCATATCTGTTGAAGGCAGAGCTCTGATGCACAGGCCTATAAATATTTGTAAATAATAGTGTAAATATTTGATGAATAATAGTAGTGATAGTTGTATATTTATTATATAAATGTTTGTTCATTTTACATTTGCCACCTGGACATTATTTTATTACAAGCTGCGCAGGTGAAACATAGAAACCATGAATTGTGTGATGGTATTTCCTGAATATAGGGGTTGTATAATTGTTAATTTTTTTAAAATTGCATTTCATGTTGGTGTTAGGACCTAAAAATGTATTGATACTTCTTATTTATAATTAGCACCCTCTAACAGATTACAATACTTTATTTTTTTGCAAAGAAGTGCATGGTTATGATTAATTTATTTCAGGCAGGTTTCTTAATGATAATACTCTCCAAACTTTATAGGATGTTAAACATTTGATTTCAATATAATGATAGCCTTAATGGTATAAGTAAAATAAGGATTAATTGACTTCTAAATGAAATTGTTAAGTGTTGAGCCAATAGCCCAGTCGCTACTAAAGTATCATCATCATCATCACTCATTTTTAATGAACGAGATTGAAAATTCTTCTTTTATCTCTGTAAAACGAATACTGCACTCTAATGCTATTTTGAAAAGCACTGAAAGCAATGATCCAAAGTTCTAACTGGGTCAGCTATTGCAGTGCTTCATGCAGAAAACAGGACTAAAGGAATCTTAAATGTACTCAAAAATCAAATTGTCATTTTGGTGTTGACCTTTTCTTTTATTCAAAAAGTCATGGCTCTTCAGTTTCTGGGAGCAAATCATTGAACCAGGTGTTACAGCCTGTCCCTGAGGCATCTCTTATTTTTGTGCATGGCCTCAAAAATAAAGCCCTATGTTCTACTGTTGCCTTTGCCACAAACATAAACTTTAACACTCTAAAGTAAAATTGAGGTTTGACAACTAAACTAAAATGAAGCTCTCGATGATTTTATATCCCTGTTAAACCGCCACAATGCTAAAAATAAACTAGTAAAAATAGATAACTTGTGCTTGCTTGAGCTGTCAAGTGGTGATTGATGAGTAAGGACAAAACAGAATGTTTTTAAAACATTCAAATGCAAATACCTAGTGCACCCGACAACATGATGTTGACAGAAGGACAGCTTAAAAACATTCTACAGATAAGCATCTGAATTTAATCACAAAATGTTTTTTTAATGTAGTTTATTGATTATTGTTGCTATGTCAACACACTTGTATTGTGATAGCCTGATGTCTTAATTGCTCTCACTAAATAACACTGGTATGACAAGAACTGAATAAACATGGGAAAATCCTTCAGCATATGGTATTTCCAAATAGAGGTTTGGAGGGGGGCAGATTCTAATCTCGCCCATTTCCTCTCTCCTACACATAAATACATTTCCTGCCAAAGACCCCGTTTGTGTTTCTTTCTTGCTGCCCTCCCTCCACCTCATCTTCACACTTACAGCAGCTCCCTAGCTCATTCCTCATGTTGAGAGTCCTGTCAGCCTTATCCTTCCTGCCTGGCTGCTGTCCTCTCAGCCAAGAAAATTACACAAAATACACATTTAGTAATTTTCTTCTCTATGTTGCATTAATCAGAACCTGGTTAAACTATTGAATTTATAAATGGAGGCTAACATCACCACCAATTTACTTTCCAGGAAAAAAATATCTAGCAACACTGAATTTCTGAGGATGACAGTCTTGATTTTTTTTTTAATAGCAGCGCTATCTTAAAAAGTTTTGTTCTTTCTTCCAAATTAAATAAAAATCACTGTAGAACAACATAACGAAATATTGAGGAAGTTTAAGTAGGCAGCTCCATCAGTATTTGTAGGCTGCAAAGGAACAAATAAAGGTTTATTCCATACTGAAAAGAGAAAAAAAGAATTTAAAATGTACCCGAAGAAGGCTCCGTGGCCAAAACGTCTTCTCTTTTCAGCATGGAATAAACCTTTACTTGTTCCTTAACACAATATTGACCAAGTTAAATATTTATTTCTATAGTCTTGCCATCTAAAGTTTTAAAGTTGTTTTAAAATGACTATTTTATTTTTTTAAATTATATATGTAGTCAAAAGGTGTACACAATTGAAAGTAAAATTAGCTGGTAACATATATGCAGAATATGTCTGACAAACACCATCTGGCTTCCTCTTTGGATTGTTTTTTTAATTAACATAAATGATTATTTTGACAGGAGGTTTGGTTAATGAATGCATAAAGTTCTGGGTGCTGATGAACAATTATTAATTGTGCAGACAATTATAAAAGTAGAACATCTGGTTTTCACAACAGTACATATATTGTTCATACTCAAGGCTCTGCACACCTGTAATTAATACTACTCACACATCTTCATCTCAGTTCCAGAAGCACGTTATGGGCTGAGCTTTCTGAAATTCAGAAATATGGTCTTGACATAACATATACTGTAGTAAACAGTAATCAGTACCTATGGTAATACTAATCATCTACCTCCCTATTTACTAAAGCAATGCAAAAGTTACTACAAGAAAAATTAGAATACATTAATGCTGGATAAAAAGCTGAAAAATGATTGATAAATATAGAATTTCCTGGACTACGAAATATGATTTTAAATAAGTTTAATTAGGGGACATTTTCTATTTCAGGAAAAACTTAAAACATAGTAATGCTTAAACAATAGTAAATCCTAATCAATAATATATTGCCTTTTGCTTTACAGATCCTTCACTTAGTAAAATAACAGGGAGATGGGGCTCATGGTGACAACAAATTAAAATGTTCACTAGGAGCAAAAAGAAAATGCAAAGGAGTTAATTAGATTTTCAAAACATCAAACCAGCATGTAGAGAATTTGGTTATTTTTGTATTAAACTTAATAAAAATCTAAATTTTGTGTTTCGTAATTTTGTATTTGAATTTATGGCTGTTAATTGTCTCTACAGCATTAAGAAGCTAAATATGTGTACTGTACAAATATTTTGGACTTATAAAAAGCAGAAATCATTAAGTGCAGTTTACTCGTTTGATGTACTATATATTGAAAAGGAGTTTTCATTTTATTTTGGTGTAGCAAGAACTACTGTGTGTTTTCAACCAAACTTGTTAAATTTTTATTTTGCTTTTGTTTTCAAAATTCAATCCACTCAGTGACGGACTAAATAAATTAAAATAAAAATTTCCAAGGCAGCAGTGTTGTTTAACCCTTTCCGTGCACCAGCCATTTATATTGCAATTGCAAAAGATTTTTAATTTCACTTTCTTTTACTTTAAACTTTAAGTGAGACCTTGTCAAGTAAACGCTCAGCTTAAGAAAGCTGTATTGCATTATATTGAAGAGATTGGTCATATTTTTTAGAAAACTGTCCAGGAGGGAAAAGGCTAATTAATTATACAGCACAGCTGCAAACCTACATTACAGGGCCAAAAGTTTATTTATTGAGGCATCCAAGTAGATGATGTCTGAACAAAGCAGCCCTTTCTTGCTGGTTAAAAAATGATGTCACCTCCACGCTGATATGAATTCAGTGTACCAAGTGCTCGACTAGTGTTCACAGAGGCCTAAACTGGCAGAGGTTCACCAATTCACATCTAGGCTCTGCTAGTATGGTGTGGACACAGAAACCATCAGCAAGTTCTTTCATTGAGAGGTTTTTTGCATTGTTCGAGTCTGGACTTGTCTGCCGTAGAAAAAATAGCTGCTGGATGTCTGAAAATTAGAAGTCATTAGTCACATGGCCTGATTTTCCCTATGGGAAATTGCCCATTAAATTCAGTTACTATGGAGTGAGCCATAGGACCACATGGGAAAATAAAGACCATGGTGACAAAGCATTTTTTTTTAGCTTAAAGATTACTGCATTAACTCTTCCTTTCCTGCCACAAGGTGTTACCTAGTTCAAAATGATTTTGATGGCTGTAAAATGCTGTTCTTTGTCAAATCCAATTGTGGATAAAGTTTTAAAACACTAACTTGGAGACTAAAAACAAAGCATGTGGTTAAGTGATCGGATGCTTTATAGTTTGTGCCCCATTTCTGTGGTGTCCTTCTACTAGTAAAGTGCTTTGGGATTCTTCTGCATTTAAAACTCTATACAAAAAGTAATAAATATTAGTATTAAAACATGGTCTATTTTTTAACACTAACATATATAATTCACCTTAGAAAGCCTTGTGTATTGGCTTTTTCTTTGACACACAGGACTTTATTTTACTGTAGTTACACCTTTTAACACATTGGCATTTTCTACCCCAAAGACTTTGTCCTTCAATATGTTTACAAAAGGAAATAATTATGCGGTACAAAATCTGATAAGCAATTAGTAATTTTTAAGTATTGAACTGAAAGACACCACGCATCTTGGCTTTGAAACAGCAGATTGGGCCACTGTGGAGATAACTGGAATGTGATTTTAATTTTTTATCTTTCCCTTCCAAAAAATGAATATTTGATCATTTAAGAAAATAATTGAGCTGGAAAGGAAAGATATGGCTTTCTTCCAAAATGTAAACAATTAAAAGTAAATACTTTAAACATAAATAACCAAAAACCGAGTTGTGTATTCAGTGCTCAGACTTGAGTAGAAGTCTACGTATTGTACCATTTTTAAACTCATTCTTGGCAAACTAGTACTGTAATATTTAATAATGTTACTAATAGTTTGATAGTCACTGTCTTTTAAAATATTTAATCTCAAGAGAATTCTGCACCACTGTAGAAAACAATATTGATGCACAGAAGTAGTGTCTGCCACAGAATGTTACTTTGGAGCTGAATTTCCACCTAAAAGTTAATTTTTTCTGTTTCATGTTCAACACATACTGTACATAAGACCTTTGTGAACATGCATATTGTCCTGCTGTGAGTACAAAGGTAAATGCTGTTATTAGTTTAGATTTTTTATGAATCAAACAGACAGAACAATCAGGGAAAAGCACTTCTCAGACTAACTAGTACAGAAAAAAATCTTTAAAAAAATGAATATTTGTTCTTAATCATGGCTTCATCTACAAATTCTTTATTACTGCAGTTGACTGTGTGAAAAAAAGGATGCTTAATGCTCATATTCAACCATTTCCTCAGGGAAGGAAATAGTGTGATCTCTTAATAATCAGTACTTTCAAATACTGCTGCATTACAGATAAATTAAACAAGAAATTAAAAACATTGCTTTTTTAAAATGTAAATATTTGTTGTCATTTTAAAATTTGTCTGTAACAACAGAAAAAATGACAGTACAATTAAGCTATTTTGAAATATACCTTATACAGTATTAAAAAAAATATTAGAACCCATTTATGTATGCTTACTCTCTACATTACAGCAAGATTTTATACTTGGTTAGTTTTGCTTGCTCCTGAACAAGCATTTTGAATTTAATTAATACTCAAAATTTACATGATTTTATTCTGTGATTTGGACAAACTGCAAGGAGAACCTTTTGATACAGAACTTCCCCAGGAGTGATAATACTGAGCTTTGAAATACATATATTTTTAAAATACAACAAATTAAGATATTATTATGAAAATACCAAATATTTTTCATAGCAGGTCAACTGTCACTATTGAACACATTATTAAGATAATTCGTTATGCTCATTAACTAACTGCGAGTATCATGTGGGGCATAAAAACTGCAATTCTTTAATGCATATTTTGCGCAATGTTGCATATGCTATCTTGTGGGATGGTATTTGTCCATACCATCACAATTGGACCTTGCCATCAACTGGTCTTTTGAACAAATCAATTAGCATATCATTCTACATACCTGCACTACACTTGATTAATATCCATTAGGTGTACACTTGATTAATATTCATGTAGTCAACACCAACCCTTCTTTCAAACTTTCAGAGGACTTGGCTCCACAGCAAATGGAAGTTTGCTGAATTATTCTCTTGATTAGCCTGGCTATTTTTTTACTTTCTCCATTTTTCTTTCTTTTCTCCAGGCTCAACTTTCAACAGGTTAAATCGCCTGTAATCAAAAATCCCACGAACCTGTGCTTAGTCAACAGTCAGAGTCAATTGGGTGTGTCATAAATGGCCAGTTTAGAGAACTGACACCAAAAACATTTAATCCATGTACTATATCCATCCATTTTCCAACTGCTTCATTCAATTCCAGGTCTTGGGGGAGTCGGGTTTTAATAAAAGCAAACCTTGAGTACAGGGCAGGACACATTTTGGATGGGACTCCAGTCCATTGCAGGGCACACACAGACGCAGACATGCACACACTCACAGCAGGGCCAATTTCCCCCACAAACCTCCAGCGCACATTTACAGTTTTTTTCTAAAATCACACATACTGTATAATAATATAACAATATATTATTATATATTATGTAATAGGAGTTGATCTATGCTCAGTACATGTGTTTTTTCTACTCTACACCTATTTCCTGTGCATACTATAATTGTTAAGCAACAATTAATATAGTAAATTCATCCTGAAATAAAAACCATCTGCTTTTTATCATGTACGTATAATCACACTGATAACTGAATCACTGGAAAAAATACTTAAGTCAAAAGAATGTGGGCTATTATAACACTGGGGTTTTCTGAAACATTTTATTACGTTTAATTAAAAACATTTGGCTATGTATGAATGCAAAGAGAAAACACCACTGGAAGGTACAGAACAAAAGTCTGTGTATGTCCATGTAAATTAAAGCAATTGCTTCTAGCATTGACTAAAATATAATCCTTAAATAGCTTCTTTCCACCATCCATCTTACAACTCTTACAAGAAGCAATACAAAAAGAAAATAAACTTCAAAATAAAGGAATCCATGACAATGTATCAATTAAATAAAACTATTCTGATGATAACTAATGCATGTGTTTAATTGTGTGTTCCTTGTGCCCATCTGATAATCTGGCCAAGCCACAGGATCCTCTTTCCACAGGTGGTAAGGAGCTCAAAATATTTTCCATGAATTTGGCATTAGAATTGTTTTCTGAAGATTGTCAACCTCGGTCAGAATTTAGCATTTTTTTATATATTTTTTTCATGGTTCTGATTTTCTGTTGTGAAACATGAGCAAAATATAGCCGCGAGCAAGAATCTCTGGTGGCCAAGTGCACAATCTGAGTCTTGTGTGGTTACTGTTCTATGTTTCATGTGACATGCAACTGGATTGCCAAGGATTTTATGAACATTTATACACATTTTTGTAGACAAAAATACCCTATCAATAATGAGGTGTCCAATAACTTTCCCCCGTAATAAATCATGCTTAATTAACTGTTTTTTATCTTTTCTTTGAATTGTATATGTTTGTAAGCTAAACTGATTTGCTTTCCAGTGGTTTATAATCAGATTTTACGCTTTATTATGATAAAATATCTGGAATTATACCACAAGTTGTATAACAGCAAAGACATGAAGATGGAGTGCAAAATAAAAAAAAGCAAGAGAAGATAAAGGAAGAGAAGAGCCAGGTGATTCAAGATGAAACAAAATACAGGTGGTGAGTGTACTTTTGCGAAGCTGTCAAAAGAACCCACAGCAAGAAGTACTAGAAGGGCTCCTAGAAAAGGAGATGGCTGTCAAGGGGATAAGCAAGAACCAGAGAGCTAAAAGCCCAGATGAAGTGCAAATGGTGACATTCAAAGAAATGAAAAGGCTAAGATGGGAAGTATTAAGGACACTGTTCAGTGCACACTCAGAAGAAAGTGCAATGTAAGATGTAGGGCATCGTACCAGTCCCTATCTTTGAAAGAAAAGGAGATGTACAAGACTGTGCAGGGGGGTAGTACTTTATATTACTTTTGGACACATTAACAAAAGCTGTCCAGAAGGGGCCTCTCATAGTGCACACTGTTCCCTGGCACTCTTCACTCTGTGAAATGGTGACATGGTGGAAGTGATGAGATACTATAGATTGAGAACAGGAGAAAAACAATGGAAGAAAGTAGAAAGTGCAGGTGCCTACAGTATGTGAGACTTATGAGGAGGTTTAAAGTAGTGAGAAATATGTAGGTTGCTATGACTAAAGAGAAAGGTGACGGAAGTGTGTGACATGCTGAGGACTGAAAACCTCATAGTAGTTAAATGACATAGGATAAGTGGCTGTCACAGCCGGTTAGATTTACATAGTCCAGACTCGAACCCGAGACATCTGGGCTTTTGGACTTTTGCTTAAGCCATGTTATCCCTTCAACATTACTTTTATAGCAAAATGTTTGACTAATGGGAAAAATCCTTTATTGTTTTCATAGATTTATATGATTTTTTTTTCTATCGCTGCTTTCTATAAGTTAATTGCATCCTCATATTTGTTTGTTGTGGAAATAAATGGCTTGAAAAGAACTTTGTCATTAAGTAAAGATATAGTTTTTCAAGCTGACCAACTTTGTGGAACAAAACGATTTTAAAATTCATTTCTGCAGTAATGTAAAATCAAGAAGGCTTTTGTAAGACATTCTTTTCTTAACACTACATAGTTCTGGCATTTTCTCCTTGTACACTCAGAAAGGGATGAAAACGTTTTTTTTGTAAGAGCATGTAACAGGATAACTAGACTTAACAGATAATGCCTAGGATAGGGATAAAGGTTAATATGCTCTTCTGATCAACGGTAAGAAAATGCAACGATTGCAGACCCATTAAAGTAAGAGGGCTGATGGGTACAGTATGTTATGAGTCCATAAATTAACCTGAGAAGTAGGCATTCAGACCTTGTGAGAATGTATTTTCAAAATAAACAGGCCTTTTCACCTACACAAATTTTATTCTCCAGTGTCTGGCTCAAATGAAAAGCAAAAAAAAAAAGACAAAACCAAGTATATCCTTCGTCGATGCCTATATTTAATTGTAGGAGTACATGAGATACTTGTTGCATTTTATCATTAATATTATTCCTAAATTGAAGTTAGCTCACAAATCTCTGTAGTAGAAAGTCAGAATTCCAGAGTACCTGGTAACTTGAAATTTGTGAGAGATTTTTCTTGAATTTTGATTTTCTGTCAGTCTAAATTAACAAATACTGGTATAAAAGCACAGATATTATATTTACTTTTAGAAAATATTAAAAGAAAGACATACAACAAAGTCTGTCTTCTAAACCTTGTGAAAGACAGAGTCAAATGGCAGAAATACAGTTGTCAGATCCCTACAAATAAAATAGATAAATATTGAATTTCTTAGCACTTCAGACAGCCGAGCAAAGCATATTCTGTAATAATCTACAGTATGTAAAGTAAACTCAATGTAGTAATTTTTCTTTTTGAAGTCTATTGCAGTACTGCATAATGGTTGCTGTAAAATGTTTCATAAATAATTTACCTCTTTATGTTATTTTTTCTTTTACGATGCATTGACAAGATGCTGTCCTCCAAGTAAAGCAAAGATTGTTATCTTCCCATAGTAAGATCTGTGATTCTTTTCCTTTGGGATGTGAAAGCTTTATCAGTGGCGCCTTATTGCAGCATTTCCATTTTCTTGGTTTGAAGATACAATAAAGATTTATGTTTGATGCTGTGTGATGTGGTTTCATCTAAGAGCAAAACAATTCTTTATTTTTTAAAGAAAATCCCATATTCCCAAATGAATTGATAATTACAAACAGCATCAACGAGTTATGTGGCTTATATAGATTCGAAAAGTATGAGCTCCATGCTGGAGGATATTTTTTATGAGTTTGGAAGGGGAAAATAATTAGAAATCCTTATGACAGTTTTTAGAGAAAGGAAAAGAAATATGATCCGCAGATTGACTTTTGACACCGTAAGTACATTTTTATTTCATGTCATTTCAAATTTTTTCACTTTGATATTCTCCTCATCTTTTTCAGTAAATAGCCTGTGGACCTTTATGTCTGAATAGATGAAACATAATGTACTCTGAGGAAATCACGTTTTATAGGCTTGGTTCATGCACATACTGTAGCTCAAACAGACATAAGCTCAATAAAAGCAAGACAACTGCTTTCAGCAACTTGGATTTATGGAAAAGTTTGGAATGTTTCTTTCTAAACTAGTTTGTCAGGCCTATAGTAGGGTCAGTGCACTGGAAATGAGGACTTGCATAAACCCATCACAATGGCATAATGAGGGCCATATGCTATTCACCCTAAGACTAGACCATGGTTCTCAAGAGCTACTCATTTTCCAGTGCTTGTCTTTACATTTCTACATGCGTCTCCTGTTAGGGTACCATTTATTTTAGCATGTTAAAGTTCTGGAAGTCTACAGGGTCGGCTAAAGTTAAAAAAATAAAACGTCACGGTCCTTTGGTATGCTTCAAAATATATTTCCGTAAAAGGTTTTTTTTTGTTCTTCCCCCATAAAGCTTTTTACCCTCTCATGAAAAAGACATTGTTAAAAAAATATCTGGGCAGAGCACATAAGAAATATGGTTTCCTGTTCAATTTTGTTCCACTTATCTATGGACAATTAATGACTGTTACGACCCCAAGTGTCTAGGGGTAAAGGGGTGTAACATTTAGGATAGTTTTTGAATGCAGGTGGGTTCTGGTGAGGGACTTAGGAAGCGTCCAAAAGTGATTACTTTAAGGTGAATGAGTGACTAGTACATAGTAGGACACAATAACACACAGGGTAAGGGAGCTAGAGCGGTGCCGAAGAAAAGAAAATGAACAAAATGGAGCTGGCTAAGAAAGTGAGGGAAGCTGACCTAACTTCAAAAAACGCCCCGAAACACTCGGTCTTCAGCGTCTTCAAACACCCTAGC
Source organism: Atractosteus spatula (assembly GCF_055471065.1). NCBI lineage: Eukaryota > Metazoa > Chordata > Actinopteri > Semionotiformes > Lepisosteidae > Atractosteus > Atractosteus spatula. Next base: position 6,044,454 of record NC_142717.1, read on the forward strand.
TAACCTTCACTGACTACACAAAACCATACAAGACAGAAGGCACTCACCCATACTAAACTAGTGTTACTAATACAAAAATCAACTACTTGTGCAAAATGTACCCAACAACCTAAACTAGCCCTATTCACAAAAGTGAACTATGAATACCAATAAGGGAAAACAAGAGTAGACACAAGTAACAGGGTACAAGAGAACACAGAGGTTGATACAATACGTCTGGGCAAGATAATGGCTAAACAAGGAAAAACACAAACAAACAAACTAAAGTACAAAGTTTGGTTTAGAGACTAACAAACCAACAAAAGCCAAAGCTAGACGAAAACACACACGAACGAAGCAAAGATGAAGCAAAAACCAAAAAGCGAAGCGAAACCAAAGCTGAGCCGAGTAGGACCAAAATCAAACAAAAGGCCCCTTCATTCAGAAAACCTCCAACTTATATACTAAATAAGCTGCACTCTGATTGGCTGAGAAGCTGATTGATGATGATGCCATAGGGAAACAATGATGTCATGATGGACCAATGGGGGAGGGAGAACAGTCAAGGTCAGGAAGTGTGGAACATAGCAACAAAACACACATGGACCACACACTGGGACGTAACAATGATGCTTACAAAATTACATTCTGTTTGAAGAGCAATGAAAAGACGTTTTAGTGGCAATGCATACTGTATTGTCTTTTGATAGTGGTGACATAAATATAGCTTTTGAAAGAATTGGATGTTTTTGTAGGGAAATCACATATGTGTTTGGTCTCTCAATGCAGGATCTCAAACATTTGCATTACACAAGTTTTATTTCAACCCCTTAACAGAGCGTGCTACAGTTTTCTAAAATTTAAAAGAGCAGCAGTGATAACTGTACAGAGAGTACTTAGCCACTCGTTGGTCAAAAATTGGCAATAACAAAAAATATGTCTGTTCCCACCATGGTCTTTTCTTTGAGACTTTGAAACTGTCTGAAGAATTAATTTTCAATAGAATAAAGAAAATTTCATGATTAGTCAATATTTAGAGTATTGTGTAAACTTAGTAAATTACAATGTTATGTGATATGTAGCAATATAGCCCTGCTCTTGCAGAATAAACATCCCAAAGAATTTGTCAATGCATAACATGCCTAATCTAATCAAGCAAAATACATCCTGAGCCTGAAATGGAGTCTGTTCTATTTCTTTCTGTTGTTTGTATTTTGTTGTTTGTTAATTATTAAAAATGAAGTAACAGCTGTACTTAACCAGATAAGATAATGATGCAAATAGTGAGACAAATGCAGATGCTTTATGCCAGAGGTATTCTTGAATTTTGTTTAATGGGCTTAACTGTCTAAACTATGATTTTAGTTGAATGAAATGCAAATTAATCTGAAAGTGGTTTACTGAAAAAAGAAAACTGGATGGTTTTGAAGATGATTAATCATAAAAAAGGGTTTTTGTGGTACAATGCAATGGAGGTCTTGATTGTCGAAATTAAGGGAATCAAAAGGCTGTCAAAAAATTGTCGCAATATACAAACAAGTAACACTTGATCAACTAATGAAGTGAAATTTTTAAATTTTGATGTTACGCGAAAGAACATGCACTTGTTTTTAGCCACACATGCTGCTGCTGATGTTTTAATTACTGTCCCATCTTTTTTAAATATAGTTATTCTCCTAATGAATGTTGTAATAAGGAAACCTATCCAGCTATACTAATGCTTTATTGGAGACCAGTGTTCCAGTCAGACTTAAGGGAGGAGAGCGTTCATTTGGCATTTGCATGTTCTCATTGTGATCGCATGGGGTTTTACCAGGTGCTCTGGCTTTGTACCATCTCCCACAGACACGCAGACTACCTTTGATTGACTGCTCTAAATCGTATTTTTCCTGGGGGAGCTGAAGGAGGTTTCACATGTGGGTGATTTCTTAGTACGGGCAATTGGACGTTAGGGAAATACAACTTAATCAGCACAATGAATTATGCTCAATTGTGGCCTTTCTGATGTGAAAGCCCCATCTGCTTAAATTCATTGTATCAGCACAAGTGACTTCTCAGTAACCTAGAATTGCGAGTTTCTAGAAATAAAGAAACCTTTTGTTGAGGAGTTAAGATTGACCTTAACTTCCTAAATTTAAAGTGTAAGTCCAAATGCGTAATGTGTGTTGGAAATGGTATGATCATCAACTCGTAATTAATCCTGTTGGTTTCTAAGTTAAATTGAGATACAGTACCATAAGGTTGGTGATGATAGCAATAGCCTCAGATAGAAAGTATAGTTAACTAGAGTTAGCTAATTATGACATATATCAATTATAAGACTGTGGTTGCAGAATATTAATTGAAAATAAGTTCATACAAAACTCTTTATTTTTGATAGTCCAAAAATAAGTAACTTATATTTGCTTTTAATTTGTTTGGATCATACTTTTGATTATTTGTTATATATATATACAGTACCTTACAAAGTATTCAGACCCTTGAATGTTTCACATTTAGTGGCTCTTAAATTATGCAGTTATAACACTTTGAAGTAGCGATTGACATTATATACATAATGTACTCCACACAATTAAAGCAAAAAACAACTAAAAAGTAAATAGATAATATAAATAAAAAATGGAAATGTCATGATCACATAAATATTTATATAAATATAAACAAGCCACACGATTAGGTGAGTGGACTCTGTGTGCAATAAGTGTTTATTTTATTATTTCATAAAATAAAAAAAACACCTGTCTCTCTGAGGTTCCTTGGTCAGTTAATGAATTTCTGTCAAAGACTCAACTATGAAGTATAAGGAGTTTTTAAAGCAAGTCAGGTATAACATCAATGAAAAGCACAGATCAGAAGGCTCTGAACATCCCTGTGAGCACAGTCCACCACCCAGAACTGCCTACATCAGTGAAACTAATATAGAATCTGGTGAGGGATACCACTGTGAGGCCAACCACAACTTTGAAAGAGCTACAGAGTTCAATGACTGAGAAGGGAGAAAAGATTCGGAATCATACCATAGGGATGCTTTTCCTCAGCAGGGTCTTGAAATCTTGTTAGCATTGAAGGAAAATGGACAGAGCAAAGTACAGGCAAATACTAGAGGAAGACTTTTTCAGTCTGCTAAAGACTGCTGGGGAAAAATCACTCTGCATCTGAATAATAAACCAAAGCACAAGGCCAAAGTTACAATGAAGTAGGAAAGTGAATCAGTGGCCAAGTCAAAGTCCTGACTTGAATCCTATTGAGAATATATGGAAAGACATGAAAACTGCTGACCACATCCAATCCTCAAATAAATTGGACCAAGCAAGTGTGCAAAGTTGGCAGAGACTAACCTAAAAAGACTTTGAGTGGTAATTGCTGCCAAAGGTGCTTCCACCAAATATTGAGTTCATGTACAGTATATGAATACTTTTGCAATCATCATATTTCGTTTTTTTGTCTTTAGTTTTTGTTGTAGTATTAGAGGTATTCAATTCGAGACAATTGAACCTGTGACAAAGGGGAAAAAACCCAACTCTTAACACAACTTTAACATGTTATTTATAATCAACAAGGAAATATTAGGCATTAAGTTAAATTTTAAGTTAATGCAGTATCCAACAAAATGTCTAGACATTTATGAACAGTCATTTAGTACATCTATAGTTATAGTATAACATACTAATTGAGTATAACATGGTGACAAATAACTATGTTGTCAGCATAGAGGTGGTTATGAGAGTTAAGTATTGTGTTAGACATATCACTCACTTACAGTAGATAGATAGATAATACTTTATTAATCCCGTAGGGAAATTGATGGAGTACAACCAAAGACAGGACCCTGAAAAACACCCCAAAGCAAGTGGGAGAGGTTGAGAAACAATCTGTCAGATTTTAAAACACTGTGTGGTGTTACAAATAATCATAAAGCCATGTGATGGAGTTCATACCAAGACCTTGACTTTTATAAGTGCTACATTTTCAGAAGAAATGAGTGATGCAAGTTATTGAAACCTTTGGATGAATCTATAAGCATAGCTGCACAAACTTATAATTTATTAAATGTATTATAATATTTATGAGAGCTTAAAGGCTACTGTATCATATTGAAACCTAGCCTGAAAAAATGCAACCTCCATAAGATATAAAATAGAATTGCTGCCTACAAAAGAGTTTAAAAAAATGAATATGTTATTTAATTTCCAGTTCTTATTATATCCTAATGACTATTTTTGTAGGGGTTAATTTGTGATGATTGCATAACAATTTAATTAATTTCTAAATAAATGAAAACTGAAATATATGGGGCAAAGTAAAGAGTTAATTGACTTCAGACCTTAACATTTTCCACCATTATTTCACAGGCACAATTAAACATACTGAGAATCTGAATGAATAAATTCACTGTGACAATGTTTGCACTCTAAAATAAACAAACTCATTGTGGGTCCTCTTTTACATATTGTTAATTTATCTGAATTTCATTTTGATGCAACAGGCCTATGTTCGTGTCAGGTACAGCAAGGCAATTATTCATAGAAATTTAGCATGCTGACATGTTAACATTTGTCTCTGAAATGCCAAACCATGAAATTGACACTGTGGACAGAATTTTCCCACAACAGAAGATGCTGGAATGAAGTGTATTGTGTTATGAGATGCATGGCATTTTATACCAGTCCAGAGAATTGAAACTTACAGTCTCAAAAGTTTATATTCCCATTATATAACTTGAAATTAAAAAAGTTAAATATTTGCTTTTGAGGTTGTTAGCTGGTAGTGAATATGGCACTAAAAATTGAACTTGACTATTATACAAATAAACCTACAGTAGGTCACCCTCTGAAGATGGAAAAAAATCATACTGACACTTATTTGTCTCCTCTAAAAGCTTAGTAAATATATATTAATTTTAACTTATTTTTTTAATTTAATGTCAATTATACATACACCTAAAGTCAATAATGCAATGGATATGAAATTGAATGGACTCAAATAACAGTTGTTTTATAATTTGCAACAATCAAGCAATCAAATCAGAAAACAAACCATTTTTGTTAGAAAATATTAATACAATATACATTATATATAGTAACAAAACTTGTAATAAATACTGAAAGAAGTGATTAACTGGAGTGTACCGAATAATACTATAAATGTCTGATTTAAAGTACCTGGGTTAGTGATACTGGTTGTTTGCACTAATTATTCTTTTCTGTAGCTGGTAGGATGTGATCTGTAATTCTATCATTTCAGTGTCTTTATGAGTGTATTTTCCTACTTTAGTTTTACACTTCAGTACACTTTGGATTCATATGTGCCCTTATCCCTAAATTTTATATTATAAATATCAAATATATTTTAATTAAACACTATTTCCAATAATTTTCAATATAAAGTTTCCACAGTTTAAAAACTAAATGTCCAATTTTCAATCTTTATTTTAATGGACACTAACACCTCTCTTACTCTTTATTAGCAGCCACTAACCTTTTCCATCACTGCCTTTCATGGCTGATCCTGTTTGGCCAGGGATGCTACTCTGAAATCAAAACTTGCATCTGTGACACAGTAGCAGCTGGTTAGTTGTTTTATAGACAATGTTTCTGTTGCTATTAAAATTGGGTATATCTAGATCTCAACCAGTCATTATGACCCCTTTCTCACATATGGATGGAAAACGTATTGCAACAGAGTAAAGCAACACCAATTCGTTCAGGTCCAAACACTTTGTCAGTCCTGACCTAGCCTATTCATCAGCAGCAGACTAAATCCTCATTGGTCCTGGAAAACAGTTTGTCAAATGGCAACCTTCAATATCCCTCAGCGCAGACCTCAGATGTATTTTCTTGAATATACCGAGCTCACCCAATTTTACAGATCTGTGAACCAGTTCAATCCATGACTACGGTGAACTCCCCTATACATACTGTACTCTTTCTCACTCCTTATAGCCTGCACCTAGATTCAGAATGAAAACCATATTTTTTTTCAAACTGCTCCCATACATCTCTTAATTAGCCTAGAGGAGTGACGAATGACACGCAAAGTCTATCCTATCAGCTCCTTTCCTTCATGTGAAATTTCACTATTTCTGAGTACTAATTACTCGTTCAGGGCAGCTGTGTCTCATGTGCTCCAATGTACTACTTCATGTCAACAGCATACTTTTTAAATTATTTTGGTGAAGAAACTGCAATATCTGCACTCAAGAAGCTAAATTGCAAATTCTAACATAGAAGATTTTGAAGTTAATTATTTTTATTTTCAATACATTCAGTCATATTTGTAGTCTCTAAGATGTGAAACTTTGCTAGAAATCCTTACCAAATTAAATAAATCTTATAATTTGAAAATACATCTCCATATTCTTTGCAAACATACAAAATATGTAGTTAGAATCTTAATATGTAATACTCTTACTTCTATTTTGTTAATTCCCAATATTATTAGTAATCTGTGAATAAAATAATTCAGTGACGTGTTTTTATTACACCTGCTATAGAAGTTAATAATTCTTCTTTGCCTCTGGGAAAAGTAAAAGTTTTATGAGGAGAAAATCTCTGAACCAAAAAACTACTCAGTGAGCAGGAATGTAACAGTAGATTGCAGATCACAGAGGCTTGAGCAAGACTTAAATCACAATTTCAATACATAGTTACTTGAAAAATTTTCTTGACATAGTCCACCAAGTAGGATTCAGAAAAATGCTGCTGGTTTATTTTCTGTGGGAAATAAACATAGTTTTATAAGCCAGAACTTAATAAGCTTTGTCCCTTCAAAGTACTACAGTTACAAAATAGAAGAAGGCAACATTCAAAGGGAAATAAAAAACAAAATGATGAGGTTTGGGGCTGGACTGTCAATCTGTTGTTCTTTTAATGAACTCCAACATTGTTCTAAAAATGAGGAGGCTGTCTCACTTAGCTAGAGACATGGCTCAGAAAGCAGGTGGACTGGTTGCCATTGGACAACATCGCAGATAAATAATTTTAGGTTTCAGTTCAAACTTTTTAATGGTCTCCATTTTATGTCCAAGCAAGTCTACGTTCTAAACAACATCAATAGCCAGCTCCATCTGAATTGGATATTTAAAGGTAAGACCAAAATATCACTCCACCCATATCTCTTAACCTTCCTTAGACATAGCCATATCATGAACAAATGTCTAGGGTTAAGGGAAAACCCAATCATAATGATTACTCATAATGTATCTGATTGAGTTGAAATATTGACCAAAAATGTGCTTAAATTCTAATATTATGTAAATTTAGGAAACATGTTAAACACAGTGTTTATATGCCCTTATTAATACTGCTATGACCAATCCTGTTCTTGGGTTTCAGTTAAAACTAACAGTAAAAATGGACTTCAATGAATGCATCATTATGTCTGTGACTAAACTTTTACTTAAAGGTTTTGGTACTTTTCTAGGTTTCCATTTGAGATGTATCTATTGTAAAGCCTAATATATAATAATCCTATATAATAATAAGCCCATATAATAAATATATAATGTGTATAATATAATGTATAATAATGTATAATAAATATGCTCACACCTGAAGAAGGCTCCACGGCTGAAATGTTGTGTTCTCTTTCTTCTTTTTTTCAGCATGGAATAAACCTATTACTTGTTCCTTTGTAATAAATATATAATATTTCAATTGCAACCACTATCCATAAGATTTCAATTCATTCTCAGTTTCTACTACTAGGAAGCACCATGAATGTGTGAAGTAATGTGCATTGCACAAAACAGAGAAAGGTATTGTAATTCTGCCATTTTGTGATTGACTTCTAGGAATTATACAGAAATGACAGAAAACAATAACAAAACAATACAGCAGAACAGCGATTTGTTGTAATTTAAACTACTTTGTAAGAGTCTGAAATAGCTGCATCTACTTTATATAGTTCCCTAGTGCATTATTTTTAAGAATGCTCTTGTCAACAATATGGGTGGTTTATGGGCAGACTTTAAAATTTAGTGATTTTTTGGTTTGTATATAATCTTAAGAGGAGAAGAGGATTAATTACATTTTCATTGTTTATTTTATGTATTTAATCTAAGACCTTACACTCTAAAGAAACATAAACAGTAGTCATCCTTCTTCCCCTGATTTGCAATTTGCATCACTTACATACAGGTGTGCATCCAATTGGCACAATCTTGTATAAAAGATGATTGGGAAATCAATACTTGTATACTGTACATACATACATACTAATAGAGTGGCCTATGAATATAATAGTAAAATGACCATTCTAGTTCAGTGATCTAATATGTGATGTCAGGTGATGTCTTTCTGGAAATAATTGCCTTCTGTTCAGTCAGAGTAATAATAGAAGAATCTTCAACTGGTTTTTTTCCCAGCTAATTGGATTGCTGAAAGAGATCTGTTGTTCTTTGTTCTTTCCCTAGTTAATGCCACATGTTGTAAATATTATGAACAGCAGATTAAAAACCTTTGTCTGTATTCCTTCTAAAATGTAACTAATCACTGTTTGCACAGTCCATGGGTGTTAAACATCATTCTTTTCTTGTTACATACAGTATCTACAAATAGACATTAAATTGAGGTTATTGTACTATAAGTGCTTGATCTTGTAGTGAGTTAGTCACTCTCCCTGACATCTCCTACTTATGGCCTGCAAGTATTATTCAGGCATATATACAGTATACAGTTCAAGCCAACTTTTAATATGAAGAATACTTTGCTAATAATTTTGATCCTTCATCTGAAACTGCTTTTCCTCAGCTCAGCTCTTGATCGAGTAAACAACACAGCAGAGACAGAAATATCCTGAGTCACAGATCCTGGAAAATTGATTTACAGTAAATCTCTCGATTTAAGAATCAGTGCAACATGGTGGCACATTGGTTAGCATTGCTGCCTCACTTTGCTGGGGCTCTAGATTCAATTCCGGACCTGGGGTGCTATCTTTGTGGAGTTTGTATGTTCTCTCCGTGTTTGAGTGAGTTTTCAGGTGCTCTGGTGTCCTCCCACAGTCCAAAGATATAATGGTTGGTTAATTAACTTTGGGAAAATTGTCCCTGGTATGAGTGTGTATCAACACTCCAGGGTGTATCCTGTTTTGCGCCCTTTGCTTACTGGGATGTGCTCCCCTGCGACCTTGAATTGGATGAAATAGTCAGAAACTGGATGGATGTATGGATTTGGGAATCAGCACTAAGTATTTGAGCACATGGATAACTTTCTAGATTATCAAAAGAATGTTATATATTTAAAATTTCTTTAGATTTAAGAAGCTTAGCATGAGTTATCTTTAAAATGAGGAAAATGGCTTTTTTCTTCAGGAACAATACTGCTTTTGTAACATCCTTCTTAAAATGGATACCGCTGTAGGACATGCATATTGAAAGAAATGTTTTATATAAAGGTTTTATATATAACTACATTAAATCTCTTTATAAATTTCAGAAGTTCCAAAACATAGCATTATAAATGTTAATGTGTTGCAAAAAACAAGTATGGTTCCGAGTGACACACTCACAGGTGTTGGAGAAATACAAACATTCCCATTCACTCATCTCAGACGACCACAGCTGAATCGACTTTATGCTATAGACCACCTTGACATCATCAAATACTAAGAACAGTTAATTTTAAACCGGTAATTATATCAATTAAGAAACAAAGAATTCCTCTGAAATGAAATTCCAAACAACCTGGGGCCTCAGACAAATTAACTTGCCACATCGATTGAACACTGACATTTCTTAATGATTATTCAGCCATAATTAAATTGATGATAGCTACCTGTTGTAACCCCTTTGTGTTTTGTGGCTCTCCACTTACAAATTTGCCTACACCTGCTCTACAAGTTGCTTGCAATGTCAGACAGACAGCATCCCTGAGGACCCCCTTCATTATCAGTGTGGAAGTGACCCCACCTATAATTCATAAGTTTACAAAAAGTGGCAGAACAGAAATGATAAAAAAAAACGGCAGGTACAATTCTTAGTCAGAGCAACACACCTTGATGTCACATTTTGTTTTTGGCATCCTGCTACTTGGTCCTTAAGCTCATGGGAAACTTTAATCTCCCTTCTGAAAATTGAGTTGTGTTTAAGGGCAAGTTGGACTGGTTGAAAATACAAAGTTTGGAAGGGATTAATCAATGATGTGTAAAGACCTTGTGTTCTGGACAAGGGCGAGCAGTTTGTGGATGATTACTGTTCTATATGAAAAAGAACGAGATGAAAGATAAGAGTAAGATTTGATTGTTTTGCAGCACCCTATGGAGTTTAGTAGTTTAGTTTCTTTCAGCATATTGAACAAACACACGAATAAACAATTATTTTCAACAAGTAAAATATATCATGAAATCTAAAATAGAATGTTATTTTTCTATTTGAAGATTAAAATGAATAAAACCTAAATGTTTTATGAATATGACCTAAAGTGACATGTTTTTGCCAGTCACACCTCAAAGTGCAATGTCAACACACTATATTATTGCAAAAGAGAAATTGCTATGTAAATTAAAATCACAATTTTATTCAGATAGATTATTAGTATTAGTAGTATTATTACATTATTAGTATTTTAAGAGCTTTTTTAAAACGCGGCTTATTGCAAAAATTGGTATTACATATGTCCTAAGGTATCCAAGCTATAACACATGAAATCAAATTTCAAATGGATAATTCAGCTAATGATTAAAATTTTCTGCAGAGAAGTATTTCTGAGATTAGTGATTTTAACCTGTATGATTAAGACCTGTATGTTCTCTTTTGGCTTCAAATTCATCAAATATTTTGCTGCTCTAGATGAGCTGTTGGCATCTGTAGTTTGATGTTTTTGTCTATTCTTCATTGTCAGCACCTTTCAGTGCTCTGAATTTTTCCTCGAATTCATGATGTCTTCAGACCCGCTCAGAAAAATTTGATAGAATTCTGGTCATGCAACTTCAATGACAAATCTAGCGCTTTAATCATTTTCTCATTAAGGTCAGCCACTCCTCTGAAATACTTTAGCTGTTGATGTTTTTCATTTCAGATTCCTGATTTCTTATTCCTAGTCACTTACAGCATGCAAGCACAGCTGTACATAGCTGTAAACTGCTACACTAGTGTAGTACTATAAAACTGATTTGCATGCTGAATAAACTTGTATCCTGCTTTTAATGGCCTTGTATGTTGTTTTATATTGCTTTTTAATGCATGTTTTATTTTGTTCACAAGTTCATGGCCTTAGGTCTTTTCACGGATTACCAACTGCCATATTCCTAGCTGAACTTTAAAATAATTAAAAACTATAATTTTAGAAGTTCGTGGGAGTCACATAGAATTGGGAGGAATGAAGAATTTCAGTGGTGACCTGCCTTTGGAAGTGTATTTCCAGTTATATTACAGATCCTGGCACTATTGATTCCTTAAAATATAGAAGGAAACTGGACTTTCTTGAGCTGACTTTCTTGCTCTGGTCTGAGCTGCCTGACCAGAAGTTCTTTTGACTTTTTGCTCCAAAAGTGCCCTGTGACAACTGATAAGAAGTTATTTAAAAGCAAAATGTATTGTTATATCTGCTGCAAATTTCATACCAGAATTCAATTTTGACAATGCGTATTTCTTTATTTTGTATGAACACATATTGCTTAAAATGTAAATAATTAAAATTATGAGATAATACTGATTTTATTTGTATGGTAAAAACTATGGAAAAAAAATAAAAGTAATAAAATAGGTGTATACTGCAATTGGTAAAACTAAAAAAAGCCAAGTTTATTTAGCACATCTCAGTGGTGGCATTGGAATTCAGGTGTAAAGTCTCAGATGGAATTGCTGACAGAGATTAGAGTAATTGGCATTTGGAAGACAGAGGTGTTCCCATGCAAACACCATCCAAGTGGAGAGCATAGGAATATGGGGAGAAATCTTAATCTGGTCAGGCTTCGCTTGTGGCAAGAGGCACAGTGGTTGGAAAAATCAGGGATAATTCCCAGCCCCTTGATGGAAGTTAAAAGGCCTAAAGTTTTGAAACACTTGAAATAGGGTCAAAAGAGGTTGAGGAGGGAAAACTGATGAGAAGACAATGATTAAAAAAAGATGAAACATCTAAAAACTTTTTAGCTGTTAAAGTATGAACCTGTAGAGGGTTTCTGGAAGTGTGTCAAAAACTTTGGGGAGCTTTGGCAGCCGAAAGTGGTACAGACGGCTGATTAGTAATTATTTTGCCAGTGCACCTGAAAGAGTTGTCATTTTGTAACCAAGGTATTTTGCCCTGCCAATTTGACGAGAGATATGGGGTGGTCAATGGTTGTGTTTAATGTAAAAGAGGGGACAAATCATTTTAGTGAGCGAAAGGCGGAATGGAGCACCGATTGGAGATTATCACAAGAGGAAGAGTCCAGGGTAGAGAGAGAATCCAGGAGATAGTAAAAAAACAGGTGGAGGGAAAATTCTTAAGTGAGAGCAGAAACATTAGTGTGGATGGATTTGTGCCGCAATGATCATTTAAAGGGACCTGAACAACTTGAAGCAGAATATACAGTAAGTGTCGAGGGCACACAGCACAGATTTGTGCTCATAATGAATGCATAACCAAGGAAACAACATTTTTTCAACTTTACAAAACCCCACATATACTGAAGGGAAGAACTACCCTACAAGCAATAATCATTCTAAATGGAAATATAATTAAAAGCTAATTAAATACATTAAAAAAACATGAATAACCAATTTTGTTAGCTTTACACTAGTAAATATTACCATTGGTAAATATTAGATTGCAACTCCTGAACATGCCATGTAACAAAGACGTTTAGTTTGAAACATGTTACATCGAATAGGTGTTTATGATTTGCTATGTGGTCTTTCAGCATCTTTTCTATGCATTCTGAATCTTTCTTATTGTTCTCTGAATTCCCATTATGGCTTTTATGTGACAAGGACACTTTTATGGAATGCCTTATGATCACCTTGAAATAAATTCATGGTTCAATGGTGTAAAAACACTGGAATTTTAAGAGGTCCACATCAGAACATTTGTAAATATAAAGTGAGATGATCATGCAATTTGATTGATCTATTAAAACAAATGCCTTTAAAGATTCAACTGAGTTGCAACCTGTAAATAATGTACAGAGCATATGTTTTCTAATTTTTGAAAAAACTTGCTTCCAAAAGATGAATCTTAACAGAATCTCTTTTGTTGGTTTTAAATGATAACTACCCAAATCTTTTTTAAATTTATGTGAAGGGCATAGACACTGTTTTTTTTTCATCCTAGATCTACTCTAACTTTTCAGTAGAAAACTTTCCAAATGTCACATCAGTGTAAATAAGGTTAATATTAATAAATTGCCTGCATTATAATGCATTAAACTGCAAGCTGTTGCTGAAATTCATAACAAATTTTGACCTAAGTCAATGTAAGAATTAACATTCCATCCCCACATCTCCACTTTCACCTATAGCACAAACATTTGTGAAATATGTAGCTTCTGAGGCAAATTCAATGTTATTGCTTGTCAGTTGAGATAAGTTTGAGAAAGTAAAACTCTCATGAGATACCACAACTCCATGGAAACTATTCTCCATCACAGATGTTAAAGAGAACAGAAATGAAACAGTAAACCACTGGAGTCCCATGGGGAAGCTGTAGCTTTGCTGCAAACATGAATGCCCATGAACTAGAGAATATGACACTTCTGTAAATGTAGGTAAGGGAGACAACAGGGACTTCCCCCTTTCTATCCAATTTAACTGTTGCATATGGGAATAAGCATCACTGATTTAAGAACAAACAGAACTTCAGATTTACAAAACAAAATGTTTGTTGTCAAAAACTGCTACTCTGTGATCTTTTTTCTAATCTTATTTTACCTACTTCTGTTCTCCTGAACTTAAATATATCACTTACGAAGCATCTCCTTTTTGCTTCTTTCTTGAATTAGGTGTATTGATCTCATCAGCAACAGTTGTTTCTAGCACTGGACAATGCTAGATTCTTTCATTTCTTCATTGTTCCTGCATTTCTTCTTGGAATGCTTCCACCATTCCACCTCCTAGCATTAACCAGCAACCCTAGCATGATTATATACAACCATGGTTCACCTCCTCCAATACAGGAATTAGTTCTTTTGAGACAGATTCTGGGAACAAGAATTGCTTCTAGCTTCACCTCTAACGAGCTCTTCAAACTCTATTGCTCCATGCTCTGGACAACAAATGGCTGCCTAAATTCACCATGATGTTTGTTCTTTCCATTCAGTTCTTCTGATGTCCTCAACCTCACTCAGGCTGCAGAACAACAACCACACAGGAGAGGATGAGAGTGGAGGAGCACCACTTGCCAAAAGCCAAGTTTGACTGCTCTATCACAATTCTCACCAATTCCTTCTGTTTTAACTATTAAGCTCACTTGTGCATTTAATCTATTCTATGAACATCATTTCTAGTTCACTGCCTATATTCCTGACATTCCTTCCTTCCTAACACCTCTGTAGTACTATATAAACTAGGACGCAACTGCAAAAGCACCCCATTTGGATCATGTCAGTATCTAATAAGACAATGTATATTGAATATTACTAGTTGGAGCATATTCTAATCCTTTATTCCAACCTTTTCAATCCTATGAATTTCTCTGTCCTTAGTAATATATTATGGTATAAGAGGGCTAAAAAATATTACAGGTATCCCTGTCTTTAATGCTATCATTTTCTTCATGAAGGACACAAAATAATAAGGATTATTAAAAATATAGGCTTATTATTAGAGCAAATGTATGGTATAGTGTCTTCACTTTAGTTGACACCTTTCTCCAAAATGACTTACAGTAGTATAAGGTTTGTGTGTGTCAAAGAAAATGTTTAGGGAAGGAAAAGGTTGGATTCAAAGGGTCATAGGATCACCAAGGTATCTACATTCCTTTCTGATGGGGAAGGTGAAAGAGTCACTGTGGTCAGTGGCAGAGCAGTTAGAAACTAGGAGGAATATCCTGGAAAGATGATTTAGTGAGGTGTGTTTTAAGGCACATCTATTTTGAGATAGCTGGGAGTCATTCAAGAAATGCCAGAGGAGAGGTTCATAAAAGGATAGACAAGAAAGATCTACTGTATAAATCATCCGCAAAAAGGATATCAAAGAATTCACATTTGGAGGTAAGAGGTGTAAGAAAGCCTTGTATGAAGGGAGACTAGAAAGAGTATGGTTTGGAGTATACATGCATTATCAATGAATGGACTGTATTAGTTTACAATATACTTGCAAGGACAAGTATTTATAATTTGTCATTTAAAATGTTCTCATTTGTGATTTTTTTTTCACAATATGTTTTTATGTCAGTAAAGTGACAGTTACATATGAACGTGGAAAAAGCATCAACAGCCACCATCTGCTCAATGACTTAACCTCAGTGTCTATATTTTAAATAATAAGAAAGTCTATATTACTATTTCAATGTCATATGCTTTCAGATTTGTAAAACTCCATAGTTATGCACATTTGCTTTTAATTACACGCTGTTTTCCATGGAAATCAGTAAGAGAAGATCAATGATCTTTGCGCAGACATCTCTTTTTAATAATAAAGAAGTAAAAGGGAGTCATTAATCACGTGTGGGTCTTTTTGTTAAACACATTCAGCTGGTGGTGGGGGGAGTTATAATTTTTAATGTTGGCAGCATGTTTTTTCATAATATATTGTAAAAAGAACAGCTACTGTTTTCTGCCTTCTGCAAAAACATTATTGAAACTAGTTAATTTACAAACTTACATTCTTCAGTATTTTATTTATTGTTCTATCAATGCACAGTTAACCTAGTATTAGTAAATATCCATCTACATTTACTGGTCATATACAATACTATACTGTTTAAATTAATTATTTTATTTATTTTTCAAAATTATATTTTAAGAAAGACTTTGACCGTAAAGAAGAGCCCTGCATTCGGGTTTACTGATAACAGTGTAAGACCTTAATCCTGTAAACTAAATAGAGCTTGAAAGCAGAATGAAACACTTTATTTTCAAATCAAAAAATGTGAAGGTAATTCTTTTACTGCAGTCGGATTCTAACACTTCAACAGCCATGTATTTTGTATGTTAGAATTGGATTTTATGCTTGTCTCTGTCTATACAGGGCCTTGTAACTGTATTCATCCCCTGTGAGGTTTCCACATTTTATGGCAGTCTGAGAAATTATTACATTTATTTTAACTCTCAATGTTATCATTCTCTTTGTGATTGAATGAATGATCTGCCATTTTTATCAAGGCAGATTGATTTATGTGTATTATTATTCTTTTTGGTTTACTATGCACTTTTTTGTTTAACCTGTGTTTTGATATTGCTGTGTATTTTGTCTGAGAGGTTCCTAGTAGTCACTCTGCCAATTTTCTGTTTCAATGTCTAATTTTTCAGTGGTGACAGTATCATTTTGTTTAGATTCTTGTCTTCAGTGGTGATTGAGCAAAGTAAAAGTGAATATCTTATTGAGTTGGCCAAGAATCTGAAACTGGAACAAAAATTGAAATTTTATCAGGAAACGAATGCAAAGCACACGTCCAAAGTCACACTGGAATGTTTTAAGAATAAATGTTCTTGAATGCACCAGTCAAACCCCTGTCTTGACAGAAAGTTTAAATGAGTACTTAATGATTGCTGTTCATTAACAATCCCCACCAAACCAAATGTACAGATGCAGCCATTCAAAATGCAAAGTACAACCCCGTACCGCCTGCAATTACCCACAGTTCACTAGGTTGTACTGTGGTACGTGATTGGCTGGCCAAAATGACCAACAGCTGGAGTTTTCACAACCTGTCTATTGTGAAAACAGCTGAAACGTTGTATTTTATCTCTTCTCTTTTCAGCATGGAATAAACATTACTTGTTCCCTTACTGTAACTACTACATGATTTCTTTATCAGTTTCAGCTAAATGAGAGGAATTAAATCAGTCAGAATCTCGGAGTGCCAAATGTAAAAATAACCCTTCTGCCTTCATTTGTTTAGCTCCGAATGAGTTTGTCAAGATCACGGTTTCAAAATCAAACCTTAGATTGGATGAGAACGTCAGGATTGTTTCGCAAGAATGTGAACTTTGAACGTTTTGTGATATTTAGAAATACCAACAAATTCAATATAGTGTCGATAATATTTATTATCAGTAATAACGACAGTAGTAGTAGTTTGAAATTATTCATTGTTATTAATAAATGACTTAGCGTCGAACATGTTGTGATATTTAGAAATATAAAAAATGTCAATATAGTGTCCATAATATTTGCTATTGTAGATTTTCAAAGACATTTTTATTTGTTAAATAATATTTTATTTGTTAAATATGAATATAATTATATCGTTATTAATATCTTTAGATACA
Source organism: Atractosteus spatula (assembly GCF_055471065.1). NCBI lineage: Eukaryota > Metazoa > Chordata > Actinopteri > Semionotiformes > Lepisosteidae > Atractosteus > Atractosteus spatula. The sequence goes on from NC_142717.1 coordinate 6,061,779, forward strand.
CGATCCAACATTATATTCCCTATTAATCAAATTCTAAAAAGTATGCTTTTGTTTACAGCGATAACGAGTGTATTCGCAGAAAAGGTTGAAACATTATAACTTTTTACAAAGTATATACTGTAAACTTAATGTAGTCAGAAGGAGCACATAAAAACTTTTCCAAAATAACCACAGTATGTAACTGAATGCAAGACTTTGATGCTTAAAATGTTTAGGAAGAATGTGGAATACTGGTGTGTATTTTTTATTTAAACTACCAATACCAGCCATATACAGTTTACATAATATGTTTATGTTCTTAAATTAATATCGTTTATGAGCATGTGAAAGGCATGGTGAATTGGAGATTCTCAAAACTTACTTTGTATGATTGGAAACTAATACGTGATCGGATCAACGAAATGCTGTGGTTGTGGTTACTTTTTGTCAATGGAAAAATAAAGTATTTTTGTGTTGCAACAGTTAAACTGATGCAGATGGTTACAAAGAATACGGTAATACTTTGAGCTTACAACCTGTCCAAGGTCATTCATTATTAATACTATTAGAAATATCTTCCGTAAAGACTTTGATGCATAAAATATTTCTGCATAATTAAAATATTTGTGGAAGGTTGTGTACTTTTGTCCAACTGAGCAATCTTGCTTTTATAAAATATACCAACTTTTTCATGTTTAATGATTAACATGCTGTAATACACAGTTTAAAATTATTAAAAGTCTAAAGAGTATTAAGCTTAAATTCCTAATCGGAAAATGATTGTCCCTCAGCGTGACCAGGATTGCTGTACATGAGACATTAAACCTTATTAGCTCCACCTGGCGGTTTTACAAGATCTTACAAGGTGCTTCCGGGTACTATTATCATAATCTAATTTGCATACGGTATAATGGGTTATACTGCGCATCTAAGTTAGCATATTCATTTTAATATGTTCTTCATACGTAATGATGAGTTAGGCAATGGAATATTCCACCAGAAAGGAAATATTCTATACAAAAGTAAAATGTACATATTACAGTATATAACTCTCTGCAATAATAAAATGTACAATAGTGTTCTATTTTCAGTTTATACACATGTTTATTCACAAATAATTCTTGGCTCACAAGAATTAAATTGCACTTTAAAAAATGCATACAAACTGGTGTGTGTGTTCAGTTTCAATAGTAGCTACAGTAAATCAATAAATATAGAGTGTAGGGACTGTCTGTGCACCTTTTGCTCTAGAAACTTGTGTCTGATCTCTATGATCCAAATGTCCAAATGTGCTAATAAAGCCAGTGTCATGTAGCTTACCACATCGTAGGGGCTTCACAGAGTCTGATAGAAACTATGACTGTCTGGCAGGGGGCACTTAAGTTTGACTGTTTTCATTTTGATTACAGTAAAAGACAAAGAGCTAACTCATCATAGGTAGTTGTTGATTTTAATGCTCAGTATAGGAGAGGTGTTCTGGGTTATGTGCCAATCCTTCTAAATCGAGATATAAATTCTTAAAAAACAAACTGACAATCAAAAGTATTAAAATAATAATTTCCTAAAAAATACTGTATATCTTTAATTCTGGTGGTTTTAGAAATATGACTAATTCTGAACTTTTTCAAATGGATTATAATTTGAATCTGTAAACACAAGTTCAGTATTTTGGTCCATTAATTAATGTTTTATATATATAATTTCTTGGATTAGTGCAGATTAGTGTTCTTAAAGTATTTCCTAACTTTCTAAAAATAAATTATATATAATGTTATTGCAAAATCCAAAATATTCATTTTTGGTGAAAGAGGTTAATCCATTTTCCAAAAATAGGAATTTATCCATGACCTTTGAATGATTTAAGGATTATTGTGTGTTGCCTGAGAAGAGTCCTCTTTTTTCATTTTCCTTGTAAATCATTTGTCTTGTACATTTAACATTAGCATACAATAAATTATTTGGTAACTTACTGATATATCACATTTAATTTCCCATAATTCCCACTATTTTCATTCAAAGATTTACTGTACAAAAGTTAAATAGCTGCTTTGGTGGAAAACCTTTTAAAGCATTCCTTTCTGTTTGCTATCTCAAAATCCTAAATCAGTTGTAAGTGTATTAGACGAATGGCTAAAAACTGATGGACAGTGCATCCAAACAGCATTTTATTATAGTGGCAGTCTGGTTTAAAATATTTTAAGAAACTTAAAAGTGCAGTTTACTCAAACTTAGCTATTTTGCATTTGTCAAATATTACTTGCATGTCTTTCAGCCACCATTAAATCAAGGTCTTAAAAGGAAGTGTCCTTCAGATGAGACTTAAAATGAGGTCCCAATTCTCCATGGTTTTTAAAAATCTCCCAATTAAAAAGGACATTTCTCGTACAGAACAGGGATGTTAACTTCAGTGTCCTAGCCAAATTTCCCCCTAGCCTTTATTAATCATGGCCTCCTAATAACCCACTTCTTTGAGTTGGCTTTCTTGCTATGTTCTCCTTCCCACTGATAGATCATGTGCAGTCCTAACTAACAAGCATACTGGCACACTTAGGCTGCCATTGCATCATCCAGGTGGGTGCTACACATTGGTGGTGATAGAGGGTAGTCTCCATTGCCTGTAGAGTGCTTTGAGTGGAGTGATAAGAAAACTGCTATAAAAGTGTAAGGTATTAGTATTACCTTTTCTAAATGTCCATTCAAGCTTTCCTGAACATGTAATCTTTCCTGAATTCCCAAGCTTTTCAGTTTAGGTCTTTGTAATCTAGACTACCTAAATTATATTAAGTAGTCTTATTACATTTTTTTAAGTTTTTAATCAATTCCCTTATCCATCTTTGAGTGAGGGTCTTCAGTTTCTAACTATTCTTAGCCTATTATGTTGCTACACAGAGTACAAATTGATTTTAAGCATGAAAAAAGCAGCTTTTGTAGATTTTTCTGGATCAAGGGATATTATGATAAAATGAGGAGAGTGGGAGGTAAGTTGTCACTTACACAAAATTACACAGATTTAAGATTTATGACTATTTCTTTCTGAACTTATTTATTTTCTGATGTATCGCATTACGAATTTTAACATGGCCATTACTGGCAATAAAAACGAGAAACCCAATTATTTTGTTCCAGTGAAGGAGTAAAACACTATTATCAATACAGTATGGGACAATGCCTGAGATGTTTACTTTATGTGCCTAAAATGGAACAGCTCTCCTTCTCTGCTAAGCTTTTATATGGATTTGAACTGCAAGTATGTGGCTTCGGGACAATTTAGAGAGCAAATCAGTGCAGGCTTTTGCATGAGGTTGACTAAGCAAAATATATTGCAGGTAATTTAGATTACACTTCGCTTTAAACAACTGAAGAACAAAGGAGAAGTTCTCATCGTGAAACAGAGTATTGATGGTGAGAATGGTCTACGGGTTCTTTAAGACCAGGGAAGGGGGATTTCTATAGGTTAAAAGGGAAGGGGGAATAGGTTAAAATGGGGGAAATTGTGGTTAGCTATACCATAGACTTTACTTTAGAAGAGTGTAGTTTGGTGTAATCTCCCTGTGTTAAGGTTACAACAACAGGGGAATCTGATCATGCAAAGAGGCAAATGGACCAAGTTTGGACAGGACAGTTTATCACACCAGTATCACACCCTCACAAATATAGAGACCCTGCTATATATCATTTTGTATTGTTAATATTAAGAAATTGTTTATTAATGTGTGTTAATACTGTAATGCATACGGCCACCATTACAGGTTGTGAGAGTCGGCTTACCAGCGCGGTGACGTCACCACCCTTCCCTGTGAATAGCAGGGACCGCAGCCGTCAGGCTTAAGGGAAATTTCCGTTTAGCTCAACTGGCTGGGTCCCTGTTGAGTTACGCCAGAGGCCCGGGCTCGAGTCCCCGACGGTGGGGAGGCCGACCTGAGGCAGCAGCGATGAGGGTGCATACTCACGTGAAACCGAGAGCACTACAATACTGTGTATTAGGTGGCACCATTTATATTAGATACTATTTAATGACAGCTACTGACATCTAATAATTCTATCAACTGACAATTCTAAGACAAAGATATCAAGGAATGAATATGTTTCTAAGCTGTAAATATGAAAACAGTCTTTAAAACTAGAAAACTAGATCAAACTTTTGTGCTTTTAACCATCCCTATCTTAAATCTTTTATCCTAAATCCTAAATCTTTTGTTTACTCTTTGGATACAGATAATATTAGGTTTACCATATGTCCGTGTTTTCCTGCACATATCCTTCATTTTCATCTTGAAAACTCTGTCCAGGAGGAATTTTCAAATATCTTAAAAGGACCAATATTTTTCCATTATTCTTTTTCCCCAAAGGGTTTGATACAAAGGGGTTCTTGGGAAAAAGAGAGTAGTGATCATTTGAGAGAAAGAGAGAGATTATGTGTTGATTATAGTCATACATTTGTCTAGTTTGCTTCCCATTTAGTTTTCATTCTGAACAAGTACATACAAGTTTTCCACAGCCTCCACCCCTGTCTCAGCCACGGCGCTAATTTAACTGTCTTATCTGATCCTGGGCTGTGCACAGTAGTGTTACTTCAACAGATCTTTATTTGATATTTAGAACACTTTATACAGCATTATTACAACACAACGTAATAAATGCTATGATACAAGAAGTAAGCTCCCCCCCACCCCTGACATACTGTAGTGTCGTCTTTTTGAAATGTTCATATATAACCCTAGTAAACATATACCATGGGAGGACAAGTACGGCTTGCACAGAGGCAGTTTATATCTTGGTATGATTTTCTCATTGGAGTCTAATTGTCAAGGTTGTCATCCCTCCTCTAGAGGGCGCTCCTACCTTTTCCCTATTGTTCTTAGTTTTATTAGTGTCAGCTGTGTTTCATTCCCTTTCCATTATTTAAGCCCAGTGTCTCCATAGTTCCGGGCTCAGCTTTGGAAGACGGACGCCCGGAAGCCCGCCTACCACCAGGCAAAGGAGTGGCCAGAGGGCACAGGCTTCATCACGGCGTCCTTACCTCTGAGTCCAGGGCTCGGAGCACCGTGCCCTGTTATGCTTTCAACTTTTCGTGTTCCTGGTCCCCGTTCCCTGTTCCTGTTCTTAACCGTCTGCGTCTCCGATGGATCTCCCGGTTTCTGGATTTTGGACTGCACCTTACTACCTCTTTGGACTTCCTTTGGACTGCACCTGCTCTCCCCTCATGCACCGGATCATCTCAGTCACTGCCCCCTGTCTGTCATCCCGACCTTACCTCACTGTGCCTTCCCTAACGTCATTCTCCAGACACTTCTGGATTATACCGTCACGCATAGCTTCTTTAACAATGCATTTCACGGGAGTCTGACCAGGCTCCCATGACACCAGAGTTGCAAGAATGAAGTGTGGTCTTGCTCTGTTAATAACTGTGTTTTTTACTTTTGTGGCAAAAGGTTTTCGAAGAAGAGGTTATCTACCTCTAGGATCTTTTAAAATCCTAGAATCCTCTAAAAAGAAAATATTCTAATTTTTTCTCCTAAAAGCAGACTAATTGATCTGGGAAGTACTTGCCAGTGATGCCCAGTCTTTATTTTCAGTTTGGCCCTGCAGTAATGTGAATAAAAAAAGCAATGCAACACGTTGTTTATGTCATTTAGATGCAAGACTGTTCAGCAGTGGAAACTTCATTGGCGCAATCCTTAGCAGCATCAAAGTAAATTTACCATTTGCAGAGCCTACTACATGTGGTATCATTAAAATGTGAGTGGAAGTGCAGTGAAACAAATATCAACATTTTTTAAATTTTGAAAGTTTACATTTCACTACATATGCTTATGGACTTGTGACACACTAATGTAAGTCACTACAAGAGGAATAATTGAAATATAAATTATTTTTTTTTCTGTTGATGTTATGTGATTTTTCTTGTTATTGCTCTTATGTTAAAGCAAACATTTCTTTGAAATGCAATATCAATTTCTTTATAACTCATATTTCGTACTTACTGTGTTTTGTTTGTGACTCAGGAATGATGGTTTGCACATTTTTCTTTCAAAACAGGCTAAAAGATGGAATCCCTTCTTTCCAGCTAGGAGAGGCTATCAGTCCTTAAGCTTTATTTTCTTATATCACAGAATAGATATCAGTTTGTGTGAAAAATCCAAAACCATAGCCTCCTGGTTGTCCTATAGAGTGAATCAAAGGCAGTGGATCTGAGTTAGTCTAATGAGTTATTTTTAATTTTACCCCTGCTTTGAATTAAATGTGCAGGAAGTAATAGGTGTTATAGAATATAAATCCACTCTAAAGTATCTACAATCAAATAGTTTTTAACTGTAATATACTGTATACCATCCTTATCAGTTATTGTCGACTAGAGTTAATATACGAAAATCTTTCTTCAGAATAGGCAGCAAAAGCACATAGGATTAGAATTACTGATATGCCCTTATTATTATAATATGACAGCTTTACTGTCTATTTATAAGAATGATTCTCTTAGTTATCATGTAAAACAGACAGAATTTCCTCCTATTTTTCATTATCATAAAAAAACCTTACAGGCTATTCCTTTCTCTATTCCACATTGAAATGACAAAGTATTTCAAATTCAAATTGAAATCTTTAATAAGGATGGTCTTTACTATTTCCAGGACTTTCTTTCTCAATATAGTTTCCTGGCTCTTCTTTCTTTCTGTAATCACGTATCTTTACTGTTCTGCAATGTATGCTTTAGAGAGAGAAAAAATAATCGGTGTGGGAGAAAAGGCTTGTCTTGGGATGTTTGGTCTTATTTTGGCAGTGAATGACCAGAGTATCTGTAAGGGTGGTGCATTTGTATTTCATGCTTCAGGTTCTTAAGCTTTTCATTGAGCAGGAAGGAGGGTGGCTCTGGAACAGGGTGTGAATACATAATGCATTGTTACACTTAGCCACACGCTTACAGCCAGCTGATCCATGAGTCTTGAGCCTTAGCCCTGTCCACACCCCAGCCATCATCAGGACACTTCCACTGTCCCCGGGGATCTGGATTTCTAATAGACAGTACCATTTGAAACTACCTATGAAGTCAATGTGTATGTTTTGTCTGGGGGCAAAATGAAACATAAATTCAAACTTTTTTTAAGATCATATTTTGGGAATATTAAACAGTGGTTACGTTCTGGAAACAGGTCATTTCTTGTATGCTCAGTATTCTAAAACAGGGATATTCCCTGTTTGCACTTGCCAGTTTATGACTAATCAGGCCCTCTTGCTGCATCAGAAAGGTACAGTATCTGGTTGGCTAGTCACTGCAGCTAAAATGTTTCTGCAATGGTAGTGAGAGCTTCTGCATTTCCTCTCCTGACATAACTCAGTCTTTTTATCATTTATGTGGAACTGCTAGTATCCATAGTGCCTGTGGGAGAAGTTGGTGGAGACTAGTTGTGCTACTGCTGCAATAATTATAGCCTTATGGTATGTAAATATCCATTGTTTGAATTTATTTTTTTGTGTCCTTAGGTAGACATTTGGAAGGGAGTACCACTGAGGGGATGGGTGAGAGGGTGTTTTGGACAGAGCAGTAGGTGTTATGTTATTCTTTTTGTGGTATTGTGTTAGAACACACCACAAAATAAATTGATTAAAATAAAAAATGACATTTTTTTAAGTATTATGGAATCATACCTTGAACAAAATTTTGAATCACAACCTTTGCAAAAAATGTATAAGAAGATTAGATTAAAGAATGAATCAAATACTGTATGTTCAATAAGAAAGGAAGTTAGTACATGTCTTCTCAAAGTTACTGTTTGTGGGATTACTATAAAATAAGAATGTATACTACTTACTAGAGAATACTATACTTCTCAAAAGTAATTTTTCAATATTTTTTTCAATAAGGAAAAGAAACACTGTAGAGGAAACAAGGAATTGTTTGCTATTTTTCAATCTATAAATAAGTTAAAACAGATCCCCCCCCTACACACATACACACACAAACATACCCACAAAAAGCTTCAGGCATTGTTCTTTGTTGTAACTAATCATTTATTCTTCAATGCATACTGCTTTACCATGCATAATGAGTTCTCAGTTATCCTCAACTTTAGTATAAATGAGGACACTAAGCAGTGAAAAGCAGATTAGATTTCAAAATGCGTAGATGCTGAGAAAACATTTATAAATTATACATTGCATTTTCTGTCTATAAATTAGTGATTATTTATGTTGAGGATGTTAAAATTCAAATTATTCCATCATCATGTCATTCTAAGATTTAAATTTATTGCAGTTTAGGGACGAGTGCTGTTTAACTGGGTCAGATCTTCATCTAGAATTTAGAGGTACTTTGAGGACATTTCCTAGGAACTGCCTTACTCAGCAGTGTTTCTAAAACTCACTGAAACTCAGATCTCTGTGAAACTTGGAAAAGTCCATAGCACAACACTTTAACACTAAAAATGAAAGTCATAGAATGTCATAGATACACAATTTTTAATTCACAGCTATTTGATTTAATAATACAGTACATAGTGTGGCACTTTGTAGTCAGTGTTTGGGATTCTTTTATGCATGATCATTAATTTTATTTCACTATAGGTAAGCAACTGAATTTTTTTTCTAATTCTAATGCATTCTATTCATGTAAAGAGGTTATCGTTTTGTGATAATAAACAGGTATCACTGGCTTTTTTTTAAAATCTTTACAGCCTGCTTACATTAGAAGCTAGAGCTTCTAATTTTCCAGGTTCTTGGGTTTGCAAAGTTTCAAAGAACACAACTTCCTTATTTACATAAACGTTTTGTGTTCAAGTGTTACTAAAGCTGTTTTTCTAAGAAATTAACCCTTCACCCATAAGAAAGATACATATCTGCTGCTTTGTTGCATGACGTGACCACTCCTATTGCAAATTAGCTTTATAATGAACCTGCATCTCAGTAGTTTTCAGAATTTAGTCTGTCAGTGTTTTAATTGCTGGACAATGTATTCTTAAACACACATTTCAACGGTTTTTAGAAGCGTTCTGTTCAGAGAAGACTGAATTCCCCTGCAATCGCGATTGACACTGCCTTTGATATGCAACAGCATATCAAACAAATGTGCTTACAGGCAAAAGTACAGCAGTTTGTGAGGTGCCCATGATAGTAAAAACCAGGTCTCATGATCCAGACATGATACTGGAGTAGGAATGCTTAGAAAAATTAAACAACAGGAAATGTAATATCTGGGATTTACCAGAAATTGTGTGTGGTTATAATAATTCATTGTATCTGTGAAGATGCTTTGCATCCAAAAGGATTCCAAAGCCATTAACAAATAGAGGTGATCCACTTTGTTCACCAATGAATAAAGCCCCCACCTACTGTATGGGGCAGCCATCGTGTGCAAGCAGCCCCATTAAAGAACAGATTAGGTATAAAACTGGGAAAAAGGCTAGACTATGTAAGGCTTAAGAGGAATATGGAACAAGTAATAGGTTTATTCCATGCTGAAAAGAAAAGAAAGAAAACACAATGTTTCGGCCGTGGAGCCTTCCTCAGGTGTGAGGGGTTAAGAGGAATATATCCAGGATATTTGGGTTAATATTTCTGTTTTTACAAACAGTACTAATGGACCATTTACAACCATGTAGTCAGGACCCTGATTTAACATTTCATCTGAAGAACAGTACCTATAGAAAACTGTATACTCTTAAGTTTTACTTATGTTAAGTATTATTAGGGTTAAGAGTTTTTGATTTTCATATTTATCACATTTTGGTTTTATTATTGCTTCTGAGATCCTCTGGGTCAACTTAAATGAAATAAAATAAATCGATACATATTCACCAGTGTGTGGCCCAGTTAATGTATATGGCACATCTAGTGGTTATTTTGAGGAGATCAGCAATGTCTTTGCTGTGGGCAAGGGTTTCTAAAGTGAGTATGAGAAACAACATAACATCAACTGTGGCAACTGTTATGAAAGGTTTACTATATCAAGTCAAAATGGTATTAAAAAAGTAATAGCAGTCTTTCAATTTCATATTCTGTTATATTCAGTTGAATACTTAGATGGTCTGAGCTTGAAAATGATAAATTGTGTTTTAGAATATGTTTTTGCAACCATATAACAAACTATTTCCCAGGGTAGACAGATTAGCATCTGGCAGACAGCGGATAGATTGTGTGAAAGTGGGTATAATTTACTCTACTGCAACATGTAGGTAAGTCCCAGTCTGTTTCCAAACTAGAAATCATGTTTTATACATCGTTTACATTTGTTACTTTATCACAGCACAACTGAAGTACAGTAGTACCCATCAAGTGGCTACAGACTACTTATCTCCAAACAGTTACACAAGTACTGATAAGACATGATAGGTGTGACAGTGTACTGTATTTAACATTGTAGTTACACTAGAAGTCACAGAGTGATGACCACTTCATAGGTACAGACATTCGAGCTGGATAGATTGTCTGGAGCCAAACAGAGAAAGTTCTTCATAAATCCATATAATTGATTTTATGACAGCTGAAAGTTAGCTACCCAGGCATGATGATTTCAGATTTTAATGCTTTTGGGAGTTTCTTTCATAACTCCACATACTGAACCTGATGCAAGGAAAAACAACAGTCTGGTGTTTCAGATACAGTATACAATTGACATTTGAATCAAATATGAAACTTAGTGATTATGCTTCAGAGATCTCCTTTTTCTATACCAGGGGTTGCTCATTTCTGGTTCTGGAGGACTGATGCGTCTGCTGCTATTTTAGCACTCCTAAAAGTCCCTGCACCTGAGAAGCTGAGAGAAGTTGATAAATTGGTCCAATTAAGCCAATAATGGGTTGATTTAGGTCATTAAGAGCTGAGTTGGGATGAAAGCCTGCAGGCACACTGGCCCACCAGGACTGGGATTGGATAATAATTACTAAGAATAATTACTAAGAAAGACAAACCAGTATCTTCAATACAGATAGACATTTTACCCACTCCACAGTAAAATGCTGCACTACTGTACGTCTGTATTTTCAAACAAAGTATACAGCATTTAAAAGAAAAGGCTCACATATCACTTGTACTTTCTGTGATACAGATGAGTAAGCCAATCTTGTCATGAAAGTAAAATTTACAGCAGTTGTTAGTTTTCAAGAATATAAAAATACATTTTTTTACTCATTCAAGTTTGAGTCTGAAAGGACTGAAGGTCAGATTACTTTTTTTTTATGTGACAGCGAATGCAGCAGAAAAAAGAAACAGAACGAGACACTTACGTTAGACTTGGCTTTAACATTGAATATTAACAGGTTATGAGAGTTTTTTTCCCCTTTCACCACAGATTTTAGATTTTGAAGGATGGTACCATTTTTCTTTTCAAAAACAAAGGCTTGATTGTATGGCCCATTAAGTTAACTAGTGTACTATGCCCAGAACCATTTCGGCTCATACTTTAGGTGAGGTAATGTTTATGTATGATTATGCTATGTCACTTACAAAAATTAAATGAATACAATAGGCATATTCACACACCATTTCTCTCAACAAATGGCAGCAAAAATAATAATAAAATAAATCCTATATTTCTAAGTTTAATAGGCATAATTATATTGGTGATATGGTAATGTGGAGCAGCTCTCTTCAGTCTGCTGTAGGGAACAAAGAAGTGGTTGTCAGACTTTTTCGAATCAGATGTTAATGATATTTCATGACTTTGTTGAGTCTGGGTAGAAACGCTACTGCACCTAAAAGGGAAATGACTTCCATGCCTAACCTATTTCATCCAGGCTCTCTGATACAGGGGAAAATTGGCACTGAACCACTCTGTTTTACTTTCTGTGTCTGAGTATGAAATAAAACTTTCAAGACATTATTCACAAGTTTTTCCACCAATATCAATGGGGGTATTAAGCTTTTCAGAAAAGCAAACAAATTCTATGAAGAGAACTGAATAACTTCAGTCAAATAATTTGGGGTATTATTATTTTAATTTTTTGACAGTGATTTTGTTTTCCAGTGTTTACTTAAAATGCCAAATTTGCTTTCATGAGTGTTTTTCTTGATCCCTTGTCTTGGGGTACAACTCTCCCAAGATCAGAAATATTTCAAAATCTGTTTTTGCAGCTTGACTAAACTCAATGAAACAAATTATTATAATTATTATATTATATAATTATTATACAATTCTTATCAGCTATTAAAATGATGTGTTAATATTTGTGTTTACATCAAATACTTTTTTATATTATGGTAATATAGTATATGTAGACATTAAAATACACAAGGATTGTGATTTAACAGACAAAGAATTGGTTATAACTGTCTGGTTAGTGATTTTTCCCATTGAAAGCAAAGGATTAAAACAATTTATTTGGCATTTTAAAGGTTTTCAACACAGTTGTTTTTCTAGAATTGACACTGTGTTTTAGTTAGGGAATCATATTTAGCGATCCATGTATTTATTTTGATCACACACAAAATTCATTATGGGGCCAAAAGAGCATTCCACATAAAATATCTGTTACAGTAATATAAAACTAAATTCAATATTATTACAGTATATATAGTATAACCGCAAGAAGCCAGTGACAGTCACACATTATAAAGCATCATACCAATTTAGCTTTACTAGCTTACAGTCGCATTATAACTGCTGTAGGCTTCACTATTTGTCTTGTTGTTTCTGATCATGTTACAGCCAAACCTAGATTCTGTATCAGTGTAGTTCTTGCTTCACCCAGGCTTTACTTTTACATTACTTCATTAGCTGAAAAAAGTACATTTCTTTCCAGGCCTGAAAGGCATACATTTTAGTTGTCATCCAATTATGAACTTTTTAATTTCAACACCCTTTTATGCACATCGCATAAGCTACAGTATTATAAAAGTATGTTTAAAGGACAGTTTGGGGTTACATCTGTATGCATTGCATAATGAGACAACTTCAGCTTGAAGACTGAAACGTAAATTTGCACAGCTTTTAACACATTTAAAACAAGTGCCTGCATATGTTAACTTCAGGAGAATAGTATCCACTTTTGGACCACACATTAATGTATGCTTGCTAAAAGCAAAAAAAGATATTTGGTATTGTTACAAACGGGGAGTAACAAAAATGGAGAAAACTGGGAAGTGACCGAGCGCATAAATGAATAAGAAAAATAAATAATCATCCTCCCAACTTGTAAGGATTTTTCTAAGAATGTAGCTGATTGGTTGGTATAGTTAGAGGTATGAGAATTCTTTGATCTCTGGCACAGATCTGATGAGAAGAGTAATAATTCAGGCACACTTTGTTAAACAAATATTTATTAACAATTACAGTGACACACACTACTCTACACACAACATAAACATACAACAAACAAGTTTCTTTATTTACAAGTTTACAGACAAGGCGTTTTAGAGACCTATGTCTGGACCACCCAGAAAAACCCCAGACTGGTACAAAATATTTGATTCTTAAATAATGTCTACAGAGGCCAAATGTAGAGAAAAGCTATGTTCTAAACTAAATAGATTACAACCTGTGGTTAAATGTCTTTCTCTGCAAACATGGATATCACAAAACATACGGGAACCTATCTCCCAATTCTAAAATGCACTTAATCATTTTCCGAGAACTGAATTAACTAAGGTGAACCCAGGTAAACTTTATGATTGCTTTGATCAATTAATCTGAACCCCTTGCATCTCAGCAAACATCCCCTTTGCTTTGATGCTGCGAATTTTGACAATATCTAGGCATTATCCATTGTTTCTAGATTCCTCCAAAGTCACCTACAGCTATAAAAATATTATGACTTTTAAAGAACTGTATTCTGTTTATTGAAATATGTTTAGCTCTAGAAAGTGCAAATGGCATGGGAATGAGAAAATAAATAATGATATTAGGAGGGTAACCATATGATCCTTAATATATTGTTTTTGTATGTGATATATCATTTCAGAAATGCATATACCCTTTTGTCAGAGTTCTGCCTTACAAATTTATCTTTGCACATGAAGGGTATTTAATCATCGCATAATCTAGTATTGTAGAAGTCTGCAGAGTAGTGCTATTTGTTTGGCGTCGTGGTTGCACATGACATACACTGACCTTATCTGTTGCATTGTAAGCCTATTTATAGCTCCCCTAGAGAGACAGATCTGACGAGGTAATACTTGTTTTCCACTAGCATTGCTTTAATACACCTTAGCTGAATATACTTATGGGCTGGCAGAGGTTTAACTGAAAAGCATTTTCCTGTATAATCATTTACAACACCTTACAAAGTATTCTTTCCTTATTGTAATTGATTAGTTTGTACCGTATATCGCTGAATAGAGTTAGAGTGAAAAATGACTTCAAACAAAACAGGGGATATGGAAATAGAAGAGTAACTATTCAGATTTCACAGGGCTGTATTGTCTAATGTCTTTCCCAGGTTTCCAATTAAAAACATGAAGTATCCCAAACAGGTTTTCCTCAAACCCTTGCTCAAATCTAAACTAGACCATAACCGAAGTGTCTTCTTCGTAACTGTTTCACTGTATTATACTAATCTTTTTAAATCTTAATCTGGAACGTTTACAGTATCCTTTGTGTAATCCATCCATTTTCCAACTGCTTCATCTAATTTTAGGATTGCAGAGGAGCTGGATCCCAGCAAGCAATGGGCACAAGGCAGGACATGATTCCAGTCCGTCACAGGGCACACACAGACACAGACACGCACAAACTCATGCCTGGGCTTTGGAGTGTAGGAGGAAACTGGAGCACCCAGTGAAAGCTCATGCAAACAAGGGAAGAACAAACAAACTCCACGAAGATAGCACCTTAAATCCAGAACTGAACCCATGGCCCTAGTGCTGCAAGCAGCAATGCTAACCACTGTGCCACCAAATTACTGTATATCAGCCAAGCTAGTGGGGAATGGTTCTCCACATTGTATACCTCATGATTACCAAGGAATGTAAAGAAATAGAAGATGATACCATTTCCTCTGTGTGCTGACCAACAGTTTATATAAATGACTATTGGTATATGTCGCTGGTGCATTACCTAAATCATCTCAAACGTGGCTAGCTAACCAGATTACGCAGTGCATGGGCAAGAATTAGCAGACACAAAAAATACCTAAAAGAAAGAATTCAGGTCGCAAGAGGCTACCGATGCCGAGTTGTGTCACCTGCTGTATGAGTGAATGTTGCACAGATTGACTAAAAGGTTAACTTGAAGTATTTGTATATGAAACCTTTATAAAAGCATTGTCTTTATTGCACACACAGATTGGCTAGCTATTTATAGTTATTAAAAATGTATAATAACTATATATAATTAAGAATATAATAATTATTTTCTTTCGTCTTATGCCCTCGACTGTAGGTACAAAAACGAGATTTGCAGAAAATGTCCATAAGATTCTAGACAAACCTGATTTTATGTATCTTCAATTGGGTCTTAATTGTGTGGTTTCAGACAACTGAGTTTAAAAACTTTTTACTTTATTGCAAATAAAAAACTATGGTAAAATAAAAGACAAAACAAAAGGCAAGAGCAGCTTCAGAGAAAAAAAACTTCAAATAATTTATTCCCAGGCGCCTCAGAAACATGTCAATTTACAAAACCAGCAAAGGTTATATACTTTTTAAAGTTCGGTAGGTTCACTTATCTTTTCTGTTTTTGTGAACCACTGCCTGAATAAGATATGTTGAAGCCTAAAACATGTGGAACTGTCATATACATATTTTGAAACTATGGATTTTGTTTTATTTAATAATTTTTTGTATTTTTCCTTTCTGAGCAGACCTTTTCTGTCATGGTGTTTTCTAAAAGGTAGAAATCTAGAGAAAAAAATGCTATCAAACGAATGTATCATAAAGAATAGTTTTGTAATTTTAGCTGGAGTTTATTAGCAAAATTGTAAATGGCACCCTTTTTATGTGACATATGGAATTAACATTTTCTGGTTTTATTAGTAATTGTGTAGACAACTGCATTGTCTTTCCATGTCTTAATTGGATTATAATTACATTACAAACAACTGAATAAAAGCTTGTAATTTAATTAGTGGGTTCTGTGAAACCTATTTTTTTATCTTAGATGAACTCCATTTTATGATGGAAAAATGTTTTTTGGCCAGTGTGTGCTTTTAGTAACATACAGTAGTACTTAGAGAAGGAACTTAGGTAATCATTTAATATACAGTATTTAGTCAGATATTTCAGTTAAAATATTACATCAGGCCTGACACCAGCCTTACAAAAGTCATCCCTTCCTGATTAGAGAATACTGAATGAGGTCACATGATTTTGAGCCATAATCAAAATAACATGATTTTAGTAAAAACAATTGGACACTAAGAGACGAAAGATTATTGCACAAGATATAAAAGACAGAAACACATATTTATGTTATGTAGTAGCTTTATTTAACTTAAAAAAGGAAATGATTTCATCTGTACTTTCCTAAAATTTTAAATTTTTTTAGATTTTTATTTTACTTTAAATTTTAAAATTTACGTTCCTTCAATTCCCAATACCCAATAGGTTTCAGTTCATCAATAAGAAATCCACTGGTGAAGATGGATTGCAAGCTTCTCTTCTGTCTCGTTGCTTGTACCATACTGTTACTGTATATTCTGTTCATCTTCTGCCCTATATGCTTTGTTTTAAGAATAATATATGGACACTTACTGTAATTTCCTGATAAGTGGTCTAGCCATTTAGTCTCCACTCAAATTGAGATGACATTTACTTAGATACCACTGCACCAATGTATATACCTCATTACCTCTTTCATCTAGCCATTTCACTATACTAATACGTGGATGCTTCTTTCTTAAATAATGGATAATAATTTAGTCATTTTAAGACCTCTAACACGTAACAGTATGGAAGAGACCTGGAATGTAAGAATGATTAAACACTTTCAGACAACCTCAAGAAATATGACAATAATAATATAACATATAGTATGAATAATATGTCATAATATGTCAAACATACTGTAAGTTTAAAAAAATAAAAAGGGCATTTGGAAATATTCCTAATAAAAACAGGCACCTTCAAACACATACTACATTGTATTTCATTAGTTTTTTTTAATTAATATTAAAATATATTAGTTAAAAGTGGAAAGCAATTTGCAAATATGTATTTTTTTCAAGGAACTAAGACATTCATGCAGCGTGAAGGAAGGCTTTAAAAGTCCAAACCTTTGTTTTCAAAGTATTCACCGCAAAAGGCATGAAAAAAGGGGTCCAAACACTTGTGGTGAATACAGTACAATGCAGGATACATCCTTATTTCACTGTGTGGAAAGCCAGGTTGAAAGGAAACTAGGAATGCCATCTGGAGCCCCAGGAACAGCTCCCACACTCACGTTAACAGCAGCCGCACGTAACACCACGCTAGGAATACGTAACGTAAAACCTGCATGTGGGTTACAGTTAAAACCTGCTTGGGCTACAGCATGTGGATGAGTTTTGTTGGGTACTTATGACAAGGCAAATGGTGAATGATGTGCAGTGTTACATTATGAGCTCTGATCTTCAAACCAAAGTGGTGGCAAGGCTTCTGCCTACTTTACATGAAATCCATGTTTTGCACACCTGCACTAACTTTTTTAACTTAGTGTAAACATGTTGATTGATGACAGCCACGGGGAATGTGGACAACAACATGTTGACTATCATATTGTCCTCGTGCATATACAAAGAGTGATTTAATACAAAATAAATAAAAATACAAAGAGTGATTCTACCGAAACCCATCCCATGGGCTTTTGGGGGGGAGTCAAGTCAAGCTTTGTCAGCAAAACTGGAAAAATTGATCCAGTTCTGATAAGTTTGTTGGAGTCCATTAGGAATTTGTCTTTTGGCATACCCCAGCTTGCTCAAAATGAGACACACAGGCACAGAGACAGGGAGAGAGAAGCTTGGGGTCAGAGCGCAGGGTCAGCCATTTATACGGCGCCCCTGGAGCAGCTGGGGTTAAGGGCCTTGCTCAGGGGCCCAACGGAGTAGGATTCCTCTGCTGGCCACGGGATTCAAACCGACAATCTTCCAGCCACAGGTGCAGATCCTTAGCCACAGAGCCACCACTCCACCCCACGCAGAGCCTATCCCAAAAAAGCATTAGGCAGAGGTTAACCATAGCCTATCCATTGCATTGCAGGGCAGACACACTAGCGAAGGCCAATTTTTCCAGAAGCCGATTAACCTACCAGGATGCTTTTGGGTTGTGGGAGGAAACCAGAGCACCAAGAGGGAACCTACATAAACACAGGGAAAACTATAATATAAATATTAATATTTATTAATTAAATATTAATATAAATATTTCAAAGTCACTACTGAATTCATAGTGGCAACCCTAACCAGTTTCTTGTTTGCTTGACTGGTTGGTTAGGAGGTGGCCTGATGTTCATCCAATGCCTAATGAAAAACGTCACTGTACATAAAGCAATGAATCAGTGAGTTTGGAATTTTCATGTAACCTTCGCCTGATCTATGCTTCTCTACTGATTTATCCCTAACTTGTTTAGAAAGCTTTGCTTTTCCTGAATAGTTTGGCATTTTACTATATGTGTTGTGGATTAAAATTCAATATTTAATGGAACAATCAGAGACAGATATGTTTACTCTGATGTCAAGATGAACATATCAAAGGGGTTTAGTACTTATGTAATTGTGAATATTCTAAAATTGAGAAGATTTTCTTTGAAAATGTACATTATTTTTGTAACTTACTATCAGCAGTTTTAGCCTTATCCATTTGGATAAGTTCTAAATATATAGTCTGGTTTAAAACTGGTATTATTGCAAGCTTGTAAAAAAACAAAATGTGAAAGATTTGGGTGGAGAATGCAAAATGTTCGTAGGGTATTTTACACAGACAAGAGACATTATTCATGACTCAGTTCTATAGTTCATCTGTGCATTTTCATTGAATATTTTTGCATTAAAAGAATAAATTTCCAATTTTTTAAAATGTAAAAAATGAATGTAAAACTTCCTTTTTGGACTTTTAAATCAACATATTAAAAGGTTTATGTGGCTCATTAGAGCATTACATTAGAATTATTCCTAGGTAGCAACAGGTGCAACTTGAAAATTGTGCTCAATATTTTATTAATGTGTATTAATAATAATGTTATGTATGTTATTAAAAGAATGGATAAAGTACATATTATTTTTCTTATTTTAATTTTTAAGGGTGGTATAGTTTCTTTAACACTCAGAGCTTGTAAAAGCAAACGGGTCTTTAATTCAAAATATGGTTACTTTGCATTGCTTTAATATGACTTTGGATTCTATCAAGTAAGATACTAGCTGTTACAATAACAGAAATATCCTTGTTTCATAGAACATACTGTTACTAACTAGAGAAGAGTCAGATGTATCTCTTGATTTGATTAGTACTATCAGCATCTCCAAATCACAATGACCTTTTTTAATGGCATTTCTTGGGGATGCACCCTCACTGCCTCCGGCTACAGTATGCAGCACTAATAGCTATAACATTTAGTTAATTACAGCACGAAAATTACAAGGTTAGTTCAGTCTCAGTGTATGTCTACAATGGCATTTATAATTGAAATGTTTTCCCAAATGCTATGAATGACACAAGAAAATGAAAGTGTTATATTCTATTGAAATATTTCTGAAAAATCAATCCAGTTAAAAAAAATCAAACCGTAATAATTCTTATATAGCTATTTCTAAGATGTGTTGAACATCATCCCAAAAAAATATTTAATTCTGTTGGCATTATTATTTTAAATCTGGCCTTATATCAAGAAGTTCTGGTGTATTTTTCTGGACGGAAAAAAAGTTTTAAATAGTGGCATATAGTAAATTGTTAGGTTTTGCCAGCATTATGAAGAATGATGTACCAAGTATGTGTGAGGGAAAAAATCACATCACTTGCTGATTTAGTGATAATCTTAGTTTAAACAAATATGTTACGATAGCATCTCAGCCCACACTATTACATTGTGGTGACACAATGCCTTTTGTTGAACAGAAACATGAGCGGTTTGACTAAGAAAATAAATACGGGTGTGTTAGTTTTATGATTGTGAAGCAATTTTTATGCCGATGTTCATCAAGCTCAGAGATTCGACTCAACATAAAATAGTTCTAATCTGTAAATAGCACTGTTTACATTGTTTTTGCTGGATGTTTTACATAAACTTTTAAGAGCTCTTATAAACTTTAAGTGGGGCATACACTGTCTGGTTCACTGAAATCTTGGAAATCCATCCATTTTTTCTTACTTCCTCAGGGTTTACTCAACGTGGAAAAGATGAAAACCATTTTACAGAACTACAGCATAAAACTTTCAGAATGCTTACAGTGACATTTTAAAGATATTTCAGAATGATGCAAGTGTGAGGTAAGTAAATGATAATGCAGGTGTTTTTCTGTGAAAGCTGCCCCTATTTGACAAGATATGAGTCTATTACTCATATCCTTGAGTATTATGTTGCATTTTATTGAAACAATATTTTGGAAGGAAGTGTTGTAATGTAATATGACTATCTTTATAACTCCATACTGAATTGGGGTTCACCCAGGACTGTTGGGTTCTAAGACAGTCCTGATGAAATTGATGGTTGGTTATTTTATGAACTCTATGAGCGTTGAAATAATTTGAAGACGTGCCATATGAGATTCGATTGGACGCATGCATATAATAAACATAAATATACTAGGAATGTTGACTTTTACATCTTCCATAAAATGTAGGGAAGCAAGCAAATAAAAAATTCATATCAATTCTGTTAGATTGTACAATGCCCTAGTAAGGCAGGGTAGAATATTGTGTACAATTTTGGTTACCATGTCACAAAAACAAAATACTGCTCTGGAATCAGTATAGAGAACAGCAATTAGATGCATTCCAAGACTTAAAGGAATGTCCTACACTGTAAAGCTGAAAGAACTGATCATTTTTAGTCATGAACATGTTTGTAAAACTATGACCGTATCTGTTACAAGTATTCAAAGTTCTCAAAGCCAACACAGGTGACTTCTTCAGAATAACCAGTGAAATACGAACCAGAGGAACAAGTGGAAATTATACGGCAGTGCATTTAACAAATTTACCCAAAAGACTGTAAGAATATGGATACAAATATGGATAAAGCTACCTGCCATGGGGTTGAAGATGACACGTTCAAGAAACGGCTCTTTGAGATGCTTGGGTCAATAAGCTATATTGTGTTTATTCTTTCTTTTTTACCTTTCAGTGACCTCTAATTGTTCCTTTGTCTGTGTTATATAGTTTGTGAGAGATATTGTTCTGTACTATGCTGCAAATGCCACAGCATGATATATGAAATGCTGGGTTCATAAAAATAATGAATGACAAGACACCTGTAATAATGTAACATATCAGGAGTCATAAAAAATAAGTTTTGTGAATGTTCATTGTTATCTTATTATGTTAAGGGTTAAATGAAATTAATACTCCCCGTGGTTTTTCACTGCATTGCTAACAATAGTCTATTATAGCGATCTTGGTAGTAATGGAAAGTCTATCATAAAAAAACACTATTAATTCTGGTTATAGAGCTTCTAGAATGTTCCAAAAGAATGTGTTATGTGAGATATTTGATGTAATTAGGTTTTAATCTTGGTACAGTCTTGGTAGTTTTTCCTCTACTGTGTTCACAGAGAACATGACATTGTATATAAACATGGTGGGAAATCAATCTCATTCATGTTGTTTCTTGTACAGTATTGATCTTAGAGTTATCATTATCAAGCTGTTTATTAAAGGATCCCTAAAGACCTGGCTTCAATAATGGAGATTCACAGATTATTCAATACTGTATGAAAATATGTGTATGAAAAATTGTATTACTGTTTCTGCATATTATTGGGTATGTGTATATAATGTGTATTACTGGGTTCTGTGTTTGAAATAGTGGCTTTGGTTGTGTTTGTACAGATATACTATTAGAGACTCTTGACCCTCTTCATTTCTGAAATGTTACTATGAATTACTGTAATTCTGAATTCTGTTTGCCTGTGCATAATATGCCGTTAGAACAGAAAACAGCGATAAGTCAAAATGGTTTCCAAGGTAGCATAATTGCTTCATTTCTGAGCAATGCTGTTGGTTTCCAACTTGTTTTACCATTTTTATTTTATTTAAAGCAATACTGAGAGTGCACAAATATTTTCATGTGTATACAGTGTATGTCTGCACCAGCTGTTTATTTCGGGTTTTTTTGCAGCATTTCTAATTTACCTTTTTCTTGTGACGATAGGATTATTCATTAATAAATGTATATTCTTCTTTTTTAAAGTTCAAACTGTTCGGTTTGTGGATTAAATCATAAAATTATAAAATAAACATGGTAACACATCAGCCTTGCTATAAATGACAATTGTTTACAATATACTAGCGATTAATTTTATTTCATAATAGACTACTTTGTGCTTGCCACTGATTTGTGTTCACCATGCTTTGCTTTAATTTGTAACTTGTATGTTTTTAGTATGTATAGATATTAAATGTTTCAAGTGGGTAACTGCATCAACATGTATAGGCTAGATATGAAATTAACTTGCAAAAAGCATGTATTATGATTTGTTTTAAAAGTACTGAGGATCTTAAGTGGTAATATTAGAAGAATATATATTTTCTAAAAAGAGAACAGCTAAGAATAACAAAGGCAGGAACCATAAGAACATGTCCTTTTAATTCTTTGTTGGATCTATAAATGCTCCATTTTATATTTTTAAAATTTCAATTTTCTTAACAAACACCAGGAGATGCCGCTTCTTCCCTTTAGTATTGTAGCAACAAATGTCTCTTGAGGGCAGTGAGGGCAGTAAAGAGTCAAGGAGATTTCTTACAGACTCATGGGAAGCTTTATTGACCATTTTATTTAAAATAGGTGTGCTAATCATTTTGAGGTAGCTAAGGCCAGGGACAGAGGAAGAGAGAGAGATGGGCTTTCCTTGGGAGAGCACAATAGAGAAAGTGAAAAAGCAGGGGGCTCCCCTCTTTTTTTATAGAGTAAAAAATTGGGAAAGAGGAAAAGTCACTGGAGCAGTCCATTGCAAGGGGGACAGAATGCTACAATATTTATTACAATGTATTACTCATTTACATGAGTAGTTTTGTCTTAAAGGAACATCAAAGGGGAGTTCAAGGTCTTGGGCAGGCTGTTTCACTCCTGTGTTACTTAATGTCAAAAAAGGTGCTTTTACAGAGAGAGACTTTGAGGATTTTTGGAGCTTTGAAAGACAGGTAATATAAAATGTACTGTAACTGAATGTTCCAATTGACTCAATAGACTATTCAAATAAAAATAATATATGCAGTGTCACCAGTGCTGTTGGCACTTGTTTAATCATCTGTACCACCACGCTTTGCACACTTTGTTGTAAGAAATAGGTGACAAAATAAGTACTATAAATACAATCAGTATCAGGTCCTGATACCAGTTGCTCTGCAAGCAAATTATTAAAGTAACAATAATACACCCTCTATTGTCAGGGAATACCAAACATCACCAGCACAACATAAGACAAAACTATTTTTCTTTGCATCAATGCACAATTTTTGAACTACTACTACTGTATGAAAACATATTGAAAATACTGTGAGCATCAGAGTTTTACCATCTACAGAGATATATACAGTATATAGCTAAGCACAAATAAAGTATATGGGAAAAGAGGGAAACTGTTCACTCAAAATAAAATGTATTTTTCTCTAAAATAGATGCTAAGCAAATAGGAACCTATCTACCTATTTAAAGTAATGAATAATGAGCAAAATGAGCTATTTATTTTAGCATGTTCATTACCACAAATAGGAAATCTGTATTTCCACTGATATGAAACAACAGTCCCTTACTTAAGTCTAGAGTTGGGCTCTTCAGTGCTCAAATTTATAAAAGTTATATATTCCTCGTCTACAAAGGAGAAAACTAACACGGCCTAGTTGCTTATCCTATCATTTCAAGTCTCTTACTTTTCGCATACCTCTCCCTGCTTCTATTTGCTCTTGAGGCCTGCTTTGCTGTCTCATATCTTATGCAAGCTACCTTAAGGATTTAAATGCAATTCATTTAGTCCTAGCTAAAAATGACGACAGTTGTTTGGCTGTGCTTACTGCTTCAGATTTGACCTGATAAAGACGGCTGTGTATACTGTACATCTCATTGTCTTACATTTAAAGAACAGGGTACTTTGATGTGAATTCTAAAGATTTTGACACCTCCCCAGATGTAACAAGATTACAATGGGATAGTACTATGTGTGGTTATTTACAAATAAAAAAACACACAGGTCCTTGAAACAGAAATATACTGTACAACCTAATCAAATTCCAATGGCATTGGCTGATAGACTGCACCGCTTTAGGTCTGGAATGATTTTGTTTTTTAAAAGCCTGTTTTTGTCTATTCAGCGATTCATATAACGTGGAGAAATCAAGAACAGAAGAAACAAAAATGCATTTTTAACTTCCTGTAATCTTTGGATACAAGTATATCATTTAAATCTTTAAGTAGTTCATGAAAAATCTTCAAAGGCAGATTTGAAAGATGGTGTAAGCTTCTGCTTAGGTAGAAAATCACCTGCATTATTAAAAAGACTCTAATAAGTGCATGTAGAACAGGTACTGGCATGTAAATATTTGCAATTTCAGCATTCTATGATGCAGAAGTAACTTGCTTATTTGTTAATAGAAGTCTGCCCAGGAGATGGGAATAATTTCAATAAACTAATGGTTATGCCATTACAATATGCTGACCACTTAATCAATTTAGGTTTAAGTACATCTAGTCCACCCTTTTTAATAGTGTTAATTTTCTTCACTATTGACAAAACTTCAGTTAGCTTTCACATTCCTGAAACACATTTTTGAACATACACAGGTTCAATATTTCAATCCATATGTCTCCACATTCCATTCAATTCAATTCCATTCATTTTCACCATCAGAAGACATATTGGCATGCAAAACATTTACTCAGATATAATGTTCAAAGCATTACTAGTCTGCAAGCATGTTTGCAAGGACTTGATTTTATTTTTCATTGTATTGGATGATTGGCAGAGTTCCCAAAAATAATCACATCTTTCCACAACTGCTTAGCTTTGACAAAATTCTGTATATATTTATTCCAGTAATACTGTAGGTAACTTTAAAATTTCTAGTGTTAGTCTTACACATGTCCCGTGGGCCGTGATCAATTTCCTAATCTCTAAATATCTTTGTCTTTCTAAATTTGATGAAAGCAGTACTCCTTACTCTCATCCAAGGCTTGTCTTTTACCTTAACACTTTTTTCCAAGCAATATATCACAAACCACTGTAAGTTTAGAACAGCCTATAATTCCATGCTTCTCAGACAGATCAACCCAGATCAAAATTAATCTAATTTATATCTAGAACAAATTAAAAAAATATATCTTAAACAAATGCCGATGTCCTAGTTTTAATTACCCTAGGTGAGGAATAAAATTAGTTTTTGTGTTACCCACTGAAACAACAGGCAATTAAATGTTTGTCTAGTATGGATACAAAAACCCAGCTAAAGGTGTAAAAAAATATATATATATATAAACGTGAAAATATTCAGATTTTCTGTTTATTTTTGTTAATTGCTCAGCTGATGACTGATTAATTAATCAAATAAAGAGCACTCGGTGGTTTTAACCTTTTTAAGTAAATGTGTATTACCTAGATTTTTCCTTTGTCTTTGTCTCATGCAGTCATCCTGTAGTTTTGAATTACCGATTTTTAATCAAGTAGCACATTTCTAATTCATCACACTGTATGGTTGGTACAGGAATCTTAACAGGTCGGATCCACCTGGTAGCCCCCACTGTATTTCAAAGCGTTTTTAGTTCCTTTAAGCAAAATTCAGGCCAAGAAAGGTTCACAATGCCACCCCTGATTTTGAAGCTTTATTGGGAATATTTTCTAGCATACTTTTGTTTAACTTATTTGTTGTAATTGACCATAGCTTCCTTCTGCAGGAGGCTGACTGTATTTCATATACTGTAAGATCTGCAGGTGTAATTAGATTTTATTCCTCAGCAAAGAGAATCCACTTTACATAAATTCTCAGCAATTTCTATTCAATCCCAAAAACATACAGAGCAAGGCTACACTACACCCTGGACAGAATTCCAATCCATTACAGGGCACAGACACAATTAAGAGACACCAATTAGGAGGAGGAAAGTATGTAGAAAAAATTCCACGTGCCATGGCTATAACATGTAAACCACATGAAGAAGACACCCCAGGTTGGAATAGGCCCCAGTACAAGGGTACTGTACAAGTACAGGTACTGTACTGTACAAGTACGAGAAGTGAGGCGGCACTTATAACTACCATGCCACCTAAATTAAAAATATGAATGGTAGTTTTTTAGTGTGCGTGTGTGAACAAATAATCTGTGTTTTGACTCATTAGTCAGCTGATGAACCTGGAATTGGGAAGAACATTTATCAGTAAGTGAGGTGAAACTATAGTTTGATAAAAATCAAGGATCTAAATCCAAGATCAAATTCAGAGTTTTTTTTTCTAAAAACATAAGTTAAATATTTCCAATGTAAAACTTGATATGTTGGTATACCCTTGAGCCTCACCCTTTTCACTGAATCTGAAAATTGCCCATGAAAGGATTCAGATCTGCCATATAACTTAGCATCTTAATATATATTTTTTAAATTGAGTACTTTATTAAATACCCTATGGTAGTTTTCATAAGAGTGGGTGTGCTCACCCCAGTATCCTGACTGAATTTCACTCTGACAATACAGCTTGACAATACGGCCTGCCTAAAACCCTCCCTGAATTTCAAATAGTCAAGTCACTTCTCTCTTCTCTACCTGATATGCTGTGTAATGGGGCTGCTAGCATATAAAGGCTGCCACATATCATCCAGAGTGCTGCACTTCAGTGAATAATAAAAAAGGTTTCTACATATGTAAAGTGATTTGGGGAAACTTTGAGATGAAATGTGTTATATACAGTAAATGCAGTTAATTGGTACTATTAGTATTAATTAAACAAGAAATCTGTGGGTTTTTAATGTACAAAACAAAAGTAAATGAATAAATGTTGTCAGAAATACATAAGAATTTACATACATAAGAATTGTCAAGGACAGGGATTAAATCAAAGCCTTGACTCAACTGCTAATTACAAATGTAAGAAATGCCACTTGATGACAGTTTTTTATTTGCCAGTGGTTTCAACACCTACCTAGCAGAAGCAACCATCAAGTGCTGGATTTGAAATATACAGTTGGTAAGAAGCCATGGTTACTTTGGGCTTTTGCCAGCACATTTGATTATTCATTTATATATATATGTGTGTGTGTGTGATGTAGTGAGAGGTGGCTCATGGAGGAAGCCACCATCTTGGCTTAAAATCCAGGCTCGGTGGAGTGGCCAACAGGTAAGTGAAAAGAGCAGCTGGATTAGACAGCTGGACTAACACTAGCCTAGAGCACTCCAAGGGTTCTATGGCATGGAAAGAACAATCAGGATGGTAGATCGAATGGTCATGGAATTAGTCAAACCTCTGAGTAATCCAGAAACCTAAAAGACCAGCCTAGAAAAAAGGGAAACAGTGTGCATCTAGGCTGTAGCCTAGAGTGAGTGAAGGTGTTTCTTGATATATTGAATTGAGCTGGCTAAAATCCTGTGGGACTCTGTAAGCTTTGGGATAACTTTAATAAGGTCAAGTAAACGCTATACTGAGGTGTGTCACATGTCCTGGACAGGTGGGCTGCATGGGTAGTCTGTTTGCCAGACCTAACAGGGAAGCTCTACACTGTGGATGGCTAGGAATAGGAATGGCTAGTTGGACCAGTTTGGACAGGAGGTGTTAGCACCTTGAGAAGTAGGGTATTTGCCTGGCAAGGCAGCAAGTATATCCATCCACCACAGAAAGGTGAGCAAGTAAGTGGCAACACAGAATGAGTCCCTACAACACCCTATGTCTTAATAGCTGTACATAGTCATCCTAAAGAGTGAGTTAAAGGGAAAAGAACAGTTGATCTTTTGAAGCTCTCAGGGATGCTAGGTTATAGAGAAGGATCCCTGGCCAAAGTGAGATAGATCCTGGGAAAAGTGAGATAGATAAAGAAAATGAGATGAGTGTAGTAAGAAGACTGTAAGGTGTAAGAAGAGAGAGAGTTTATGAAGAGAAAGTAAACTGGGCACAATAGAGGAAGTCAGATTGAATGCTATACCTAGTAATGAGAATGAGAGAACAAGAAAGAAAGGGTGCCATAGAGTGAGTCAACATCTATTTTTCATTACCTAATGTAACAGAATAAAAAGGTTTGTGAGAAGAGGAAAAGAAAGTGTGTGCAGTCAAAAGCGTTGAGTTTGATAGAAAATACCAAGATAGAGATGATAGAGAGCTAGGATTCCAGCGAGGGTCCAAGTACTGTAGTTATATGAAGTCCAAAAAAAAAGCCACTAAAAAGCTTAAAGATCATGTGATATGGCTAGCAATAGGTAAAGTAAGGTAGGTTTTTAGGAGACTGAAAACTGCAAATCAGCATTATTGGTAGATGGAGTAACTATAACTGCATTTTTTTTAAATAATGAATTTTCTGCACAGTCCTTGTGAGTTTAAGCTGAATAAATAGGTAGATAAAGTGTAGATTAGTACAAAGCTATTCTTCCATTAGAGTCAGCATATTGGTCTGTATGCTGTGGCTTTACACCGTCCCCCAGGTTATATATGACTCAACATTTGTAAATTTTGTCTTACAAGGTCCCATAATAAAATTAA
Organism: Atractosteus spatula; assembly: GCF_055471065.1. Taxonomy (NCBI): domain Eukaryota; kingdom Metazoa; phylum Chordata; class Actinopteri; order Semionotiformes; family Lepisosteidae; genus Atractosteus; species Atractosteus spatula. The sequence continues at coordinate 6,090,479 of NC_142717.1, forward strand.
GAAAGTTAAAGAAAGCTTCAGTTACATACAGTACATAAAGAGCACATTGTGTGGTGAGTTCTTTCCATTGATAAATAGTGTGGAATAGGTAATTACTACCAGCATCAAACAGGGCTCAATTTTACACTTTGTCTCATGTTGTTCATGTGTATAATTTATTATTATTCTCATCAGCATATTGTTTTGTGTTTTCTTGCTGAAAATTGTGAATCACACATTTTGCATTAAAATGATAGTTCATTTTGTGTTAATTACCAAACAGTACAGTTAAGTGTAATGAAATATATAGGCTAAATTCGTTAAAAGGTAATACTCTCTTTTATGTGGTCACATTTAGTGTTTAAGTATTTTAATTGCATGTTTTTAAAATGTTTTCTATTAAGAAAAACATTTCATCCTAATCATTTCTGACTTATGCAAAAAATAAATGAGTTGGGGAATGGGTATACTTCAGTCTACCAATGTCTTAAAAACACCTACACAAAATGTGTTTGTGTCTGAGTTTGTTTCCATGTGATGCTAAATTTATATATTCTCCAGTACACATCACATCTGTTTTCAGGGTTTATTTTTCAATACTAATCCATAATACTGTAATGTTACTACTTCTCAACCATTTACAAGCAGTTCCATTCATATTCATTTAAAATTAAAGGTTTTTGTTTGGGGTGCTAGACAAGGTCAATGATAAAGTCACCTGTTCCTGTACTGAGTGTTGTCAACCCTTGTAGCAATGTCACTGTTGCTTCAATGCTTCATTTACCAAATAAAAGCTTGAATCTCACTTTGGGAAATGGTATCCCATGCTGTGCTAGAGACCGCGGTTGTCTTTTAAGATCACAGTGCAGACACTTACAGATGTCTCTGGGATGTTCACCTGGATTTAAATCTCAATTCATAAAAGTCATGTTAACCTACTGAATCTGAATTTCATACATGTACTGACTGGATCATGGATCTGTGTGGGATGAAAACCCGATTTTTGAACATGTTGATGGGCATGTACTCATCTTTCACATACTGTAGATGCCTCCTATGGTTTGTTGAGCACCTTGGAAGCATTTTGTGATTATTTATTATTCAATTCTGTTGCATACACTTGCTATTTGTTTTTTAATTTAGTTTCCAATATTCCGATTATATCTAATATTTAGATTGATTTGTTTTAATATAACTGGACATGATATCCCATTTATTTTGTCCAAAATATATGTTAAGATTTTTTAAATGAATCACGCAATGTCTTTAAATCAAGTTAAATGGAATATGGCAAAGGGCTCAACAAACACCTTACATTCGTTTTTTGATATCTACTGTAGGAATGATTTTGAGATATAGCTAGGTGACCCAACAATGGACAGAAGTGAAAAGTATGTAGATGTGCATTTAAGACCAAGAATAGGAAGGCATTTCTTCACACTAAGTGTTGGAACAAGTTAGTGTTGTTGAAGCTGGTATCCTGGTTTCTGTCAAGAAATGTCTGAGTAAGATCCTGAGATCAATTAGCTACTAAATAAAACATAGTTTTTGAGCTGAATGCTCTCCACATTGTGACTTTTCTTAAGTTCCTAGATATTTAACAATATCATACATTCAATTTGAGATATCAGTGAATAACAATTTGTCTTACTGTAAATGTAGTCATATTTGAACACTCTTCAAAGTCAATGTATTGGCCAGCAAGAGACTGGGCTAAACCCTGACATCTGAGACCAGTTCTGGTCCCTGTCAGCAGGAGGTTCACCTGGTTTAATAATTTATGTCCACACTAGATAACAGTAAAATGGATAAAATCATTTAATTGTCTATTTCAAAGAGGAGAAAGAAAACATACTGTTTAAATTTTCTGAAATAAGTTCATACAATATTTAAACTGATATTTAGACTAAGTAACTGACTGACTTAAAGGACCAGAACTGATATTTACATTTTATAACAACAAAGTTGAAATCTGGAACCCAAGCAACATTTCTGATAGAAAGCACTCTGGTCTTCAGGTGTGTGTCAAGGAATTGCAGGTGTTGTTTTATTTGGTATTTATCTATCTCAAATCCATTATCATTTTGTTCTTTATATGTTTATATGTGAAACTTACCAATAGTTTCACATCCAAGTAACTATTCTTGGACAACCTAGTGTTCTTTTATTTAAACAACTCTAGGAATAGCTAATCTTGGTGTGTGAAACGAGTCCATACAGTACAATGTCTATCATTTTTTACAGGATAGTGAATAACAAGAATCAAGACTTAATTACCATTTATTATTATTTAACCATCCATAGTCTATGAGCATCTCATGGCTGTTCATTTGCCCAGCCACTCTGACAACACCCTTTTTATAATCACAGCATCAGATTTACAAAGTCAATGACTGTACAGTCCCTTCCATATAATTATTCCTTGATCCCTATCGCCCTTCATATACAGAAACAAATGACATGCATGGAAAGCAATATGTGAACAATAAGTGTTTTGAATCTTAATCCCAACTTTGATACAAATATGTAAATATTTAAAGTGTATATAATTCACTTTTATGAGCAGTATGTAGAGATGTAAATACTGCTTTATTCAGCATTAAAGTTTTTTATTTGGTCACAATATCCTTCTGTGCACATGCTATCTCCACTGTTCTTTGCCAAGTACAGGGTGTAATTTTACTCTTTCTTTAAAGAATCGTTCATTGAAACTGACAGAATCTGTAACCTCTGTGGGGTCATATCTCTAAATAGATTAGAGCACTGAAGTCTGAGTTGCAAAGCTTAGCAGAGAGACCTAGGCCAAAGGGCATCACATTCTAAATTTAGGAATAGCATGAAAGGAATTTAATGCAAGTCGAAGAAAAGAAAGGAAGAAGACTTATGTCCTTCTGACAGCTTTTTGAATTAAAGCTTTTTTCACAGTGAGTGAGAATGGGGCAGAAAATCAGTAAGACTAGAAGCTTAATGAGACACATTCATCCAATATCATTGCCTACTTTATTCTCAAATTAGCATAGTCTCTATAGAAGAGAACATTATGCTTTTTTACTTATGTGGCATTTGTGCACATCTCAATTTGTATGTACTGGTCTTATTTCATAGACTGCATGCCAATTATATTTTAATTTGTGACTTTTGATTAATATTGGAATCAAATCACACACTTTCATTGAACTTGGGATGAGACATCATCTTGCGGTGCTTTTCTTGGACATTGATGTATGCGAGTTCAAATTGAATCCAAATACTATAATGATGTGTATTTTTTTTTTGCTCTTTCACAGCATCTCATGTGTTGGAAACAATACAGATTACAAATGATTTGACCCTCTGCAAAATAAATAGAAGTTCAAAAGATTTTGCTGCAATATGTGATAAAAGAAATGTATTATTAGCTGTACGTTTTGTCTATTTTTTCTTCATGATTTTGTAAAGGACAAAGTTAGGACAAATGCAAAGAACCTTTGCTTGAAAAACATCACAGTGGAATCTTGGCAGAATGGGGCACAAGGTACACACATAAGCTCAATTGAGAGACACCAATTACTGTATGTACTGTAGTCGGCATGTCTTGGAAGGAGTAGGATGAAACTGGAGAACCTAGCTACAATGCTTGTGAACACAAGGAATGTTCAAATACTGCAAAGAAATGCCTTGTTCAGAATTGAACCCAGGACCTAGGATCTGTGAAGTAGCAGATCTTGGACAACTCTGCTGTCCAAGATTCACACCAGGAGAGGAGAAAAGAAGACAAAAAGTACAGTATGTGTCCTACAAAACATGAGCTGTTTTATTTCGTAACAACAACAATAATAATAATAAACATTATTTTATATAGCAGAGTTAAAAGTGGCTTCTCAAAGAGCTTTGCAGAAAAGAAACCCATACAAAATGAGAAGAGACAACAGAATTACACAGTTAAAAAACTGCAGTAGGAGTGCAAATGGCCAGGCACAGCAATCAGTTAAATAAAAGCCCTACAGAAGAAGAAGGTTTTGAGTCTTGATTTGAAAGAGCCCAAGGGAAGTGACTCTTTTGGGCATAGCAGGAGAAATTCTGTTACCTATAGCGTGTAAACGGGCTTGGGAGACATAGAGGAGACAAGAATGAGACAAATGAAGTTTGAGAGGTTGGGAGACGGACAATAGTAACTCAGACAGGTACTGGAGTGCGAAGCCATGCAGAGCCTTATTGCAAGTCCTGCAGTACAAACAGCAGGCTACTGGGTAGAGAACTGTTACATCTTCATTGATAATCTTCACCGTTCCCTACGGTGTTCAAGGGAATGTTTCCACAGGTCTTTCGTCACGGCGGCTGTCAGGGTGTATAACGCTGCCCTAGGCTAGGACTGTTAGCCCTTCATCTGCTCGTCTATGGACAACATGTTGCTCCATTATTATACTTTTTGGACAATCAATTTGTATAAACCTATGCACATTTTTCTATTGTTTTTTTGACAGTGACTATGATCATCATATTTTGCACACACCTATGTATTTATTTTTATTATTTATTTTATATTTATTTTGTATAATTCTTCGTCTATTCTGATGCCTGTTTTTGCTTGTCTTGGGCGGGACTGCTGTAACACATCAATTTCCCTTCGGGATCAATAAAGCCTTATCTATCTATGACACTGTAAATTCACAAGTGTACTGTCAGCCAAAAAGGCCATAATCTATTGTACCCATCTGGGGTGCATTTGGAGAATTGTCCACTACTCTTAGGGAGTTCCAATGTCAGATTTAAATACAGATCTCTGATCCTAAGAAGACTAACTTTTGAAAATCTGCTAATTAGTGTACTGTATACAAGTGGCTAACTTTGCAAAAAAAAAGTTTGTGTTTAGCATGTCTCATTAATCTTTTATAGAAATGGCATGGGTTTCAGGAAATCATTTCGCATGTGTGTAGATTTTCCACTCAAAAATTATTTTAAAGTTTGAAAGATACTGTAGCTGTTTTGAAACAAACCAACAAAACCTGAGTGTGTAAAAAGGTTTTTATGCCAGCATGGTTCCTATTGGAAAAAGGACAACTGTATATTTTTTCATTTCAAGGATAATAGTGATTTTTTTAAAGAGTAAATAGTTTTGTAAAAAATATTCTTAAAGATATACTATAATGATTTTTGGGCAAGGTGTTTATGAATTCTTCCAGAATCATACTGGTAGGCAATTGTGCTACAACAAAATGAAATTTGTTTTGTAATTTATTGTTGTGATTTGTAGGTCATGCACATCTGAAAGATTAAAATCAATATTAAGTGACTAAGGGTATCACAGCAGTTTGAAATGAAAAAAAAAATATTTCTCAGGGGAAAAATTTCCTTGAGAAACAAAATATTTACCACAAAATATGTCAAAAAGGCTCATATAAACTCTGAAACTCTAGTTGTTTCTGCCTGATATTTTAACCGATGAAACTGTTCTTTGAAGTAAAATGTCCACTGGTACTACAGTACCTAGTCACTATAATTACAATAAATATATTACTAGACCACCATTCTCTTGTTATATTTTCAGTCTTGCTTTTAAAACTTCTGTTTAATTTCTTATTTTTTTTAATTTAAGAACTGCTTAGGCATAATGCCCAGTATCAGTGTAGTTGTTTGCATCATGTTGCGATTTCTATTGAAAAATACTTATATAATGGATTTACTAGCAGGAGATTATGGACCAAACAATGATGATTCCTGCTCAGGGGTCTCATCTAAGAACTAATGAAGGCCATTTGTCATTTTCCTACTGTGTTCTGTGAATTCTGTGAACATGCTTTTGTGGCAATGTTAATGTTAATCAGCAGTTGCTTGTTCCAACTAAAAAAAAACAGCTTTTATTACATGATGTGGTGTTACCTCTTGCCTTTCAAAAAGAAGCCACTAAAGACATCATTAGATCTTAATGAAAGGGGCTGCTTGGACAGCACAGCAGCACAAAGCATTACAGATGAGGTCAGGCCGTGCCTTCTGGCATTTACTGTTACACTGGTTTTTCGTTATTTTTTTTAAAACAGAAAAAGCCAAACAATAAACTATAACATACAAAAAATGGAATAAATGGGAGCTCACAAAAAAGAAAAAAAAGGAGGCTAATCAGACAATTTGCACAAGCAAAATGTAATCTAGCTCTATTTCTTTTCTTTCTTAGGAGCATTTTCTGCAAATGAATGGAAGCCGTTTAGGGGTATCTCAGTCTTCAAGTCAGTTTCAGTCAGTTTCATTATCTCACTTGCCACTAGATTTTTGATGTAGTTAGACCTGTGAACAAAAGATATAAGGCTTGAAGATTGATCGTAACCTGAGAATTGTTATTTAACAGTTGAAAGATAATCAGCACAGTCACCGAAAATACATTAATCACCTATTCACAAAAGCTCTCTGTCACTGGACACTCCCAAAATATCTGTCGTAGGCACCAGGTACACCCAAATTGCTTTTATGATAGAGAAGTGCCGGCACGGTGATGCATGTACAGTATTTAATGTGCAAATTTGAAATTAATTAATTGAGGTGTTATATTTATACAGGGAGAGAATGTTTTGCCCCAGACTACATAATATTCAAGACAACTGCCAAGCTTGTTCTCTATCCCACATAAAAATGAATGGGAGGGGACTGATTTTAACTGTGAAAAGAAAGGAGACTAGATGTTGAAACTATTACATCAGTTACTGGATGTGATTGTAAAACAGTGTTACACAGCACCCCATAGGCGCAAAGGACTGAACAAGGTCTGTGATAGATAGGTTAGGAAAACCTAGGAAGCATGTTTTCATCAGATACTGAAACATGAGCAGACCATTACTATCAAGGATGTCACCTAGAGTATGAACATTTCTTGTGACCTGAGGACTTCTCAGTAACAGAACATAAACAAAAGAATTAGGGCTACATTCAGGCAGACGTGAGCCAGCTGTACAACCTGTAAATATAAATGGTCAGATTGTGGAGATTTTTCCTTGTTTTAAATATCTGGGTACACAGATTGATAACAAACTAAATTTCTCAGACAATACAGAATATCTTTTCCAGAAAGCCATGCAGAGATTATTTCTCTTGAGAAGGTTTAATGTAAGACAAATTTGATGTCTACCAAGTCTGGTAGAGAGTGCTGTTTTAACATCTCCACTTGCTAGGGGAATCTTGATGACAAGGGTAGTGCCAAAGCCCTCAAAAATATAGGTATAGACAACAAATTTATTGGTCAGAAACAGAGCCCGTTGTACCATATCTATACTAGACATGTTTACAGGAAAGCAGGGTTAAAAAATACCATCCAGACAATGTTTCAGAACACCTAAGGTTATAAAAAACATTTTTAAGAAGTCATTAATTCAGAGTGCCATTACTCTTTTAATCTTTGATCTTTTACATTTTCATAGGTTTAGTAAACTTTTATCCCTTCAGAGCATTGCATTGACATCATATACTGTACTGTATATGCTTGCAGCTCACACTTGTATCTTTGTACTGCATTGTATGGTACTGTTATTTACTGTATATAACATTAATTGTATACATCTGTAAAATCCACTGAATGTTTTATATACTCTGTATATACACTGTTTTTATTGTTGTCTCAATTGTTGTCTCAATGAGGCCAAAGGAAAATTTCCACTGTATGTGGACAACAAAGTAGATTCTGATTCTAATTCTGACATTACTGGAAGTTAGTGAAAGCTTGTGAAATCTTGAGAGGTTGCCAAGGGAGTTATTGACTTCCAAATTTCCACTGAGTTTACAGTGTCTGGGCCCATTTGCCCTTGGTAGCAGAAAATAATAAAAAAATCTAAAATATAAGTAAAGCTTATTCAGCTGGTCATCATGAAGACGATGTCTCTTGGTCCAACATTACATACCTGAAAACAACTGAAACATAACTGGAATTAGATACTTTCAGGCCACCAACATCTTTGAAGTGTAAAATTGTCTGCCAAATCCTTAGCCACTTACTCCTGTAAATTAAACAATTATAATAGAGGTTGTTTCATTAGGCATTGTGCAAAGGGGAAATTTTATTATTGAAAATAAAATGATTTAAAAAGTTTATTATTTTTTATTTTGGAGATCTTACCATATAGTGTAGCCTCAAAAAAGAACAATTAATATAATCCAGTTTTCAGTAAACAAATTATTTTTAGAATTCAGCTGAAAATGAAATTTAACATATAAATACAATAACTACTTTGTGATGCAACTAAAACCAAAAATAACATTAAATAGTTATAATACTACTAAAAGTACATACTGTAATGCTGTATTCACTTGAAAAAGCTTTACTAAGGGTGTTGATGTTATGTACTAGTTTTTATTCATTCCAGGCAAGAACAATGATTATAATAGTTCAAAATAAGATCAATATCAATTAAGTGGAATATCCTTCAGAATTTGGGTTAAAGAGCACAGAGTTTGAGTTTATTAAGAATACCAAGAATAGATACAGTATAATTATACTGGAAGAGACATGGTGTCATTGTGTTGGGCAGACATGGCCACTTACTGTCCCTCAGGCTACTGGGTGATCATTGTTCCCACTATTAAAAAAACAACAGTAAACACTCAACACACTTGGTTAAGATACTCGGGATCATGGGTTATTGTGTGGTACACAGCAGAGTTTAGTGACTCTATACAGCCTGTAGAAAGAGAAGAGTCACTAGTTTGGTGTATAATCTGCAGAATATTATCTCTCCATCACGGAAAATAAGGATTCACCACTCACAGATATGCCACTTTCAAGGGAAGTGTGCTACTTTGTTAAGACCTCAATGCAAGAACAGGCACACTAGCAGACTTCATCAGCAACCCAGGGACTATACAATCACTGATGTGGACCCCTCCTTTTAATAATGCATTCAAATATATGACTACAAACTCCCTCTGTGACCACAGCCATATAATACTGTACATCAAGAGCACACCAGTCCAAAGGCACACTGATAAAGCCCAGAAAGCTGTATTGCCTTAACCACATGTCACATTACAGTATATCACCACATACCATGAGATAGGGCTGAAGCCTGAGACAAGTACTTTTCAAATTCTGTATCAATGAACTAACAGAGGTGCTAGAAGTCCTCATCTACTGGCCTTTATACTTGGCTGGGTAAACCAGGAAATTCCAAACTCAAACTGGCAAAGGGATTTCTGAATTGAGGCAAAACGTTGCAATGAAAGTGGAATAATCTGGGAAGAACAGGTGCATCACCTGTGTTATACCATGATGATGCATTTAAATTTCTGGCTGACTGAAGGATAAGCTGTCAAATAGTATAGTAAAGAAATTTTAGAAACAGGTTTGAGCCTGATGGTACATGGCTTGCTGCTCCATCTCTTCACCATGCCTTCAACTGCTTTTGCATTTTTGATGTTCTATGGTATCTTAGGGATGGCTTCTGTTGTATCTTTCTTCTGGTTCGACATACAGTATGTTCACACACTACACTCTGACTATTCTAACTACAACACACATACTTCACACCACATTTGGATCTGAGGCAGGCTTTGCTAACACTTCACTCTATAACAGGGTCACCTACTTCATCAAGAAGGAGAGAGCTGCTGCAATCTTTTCTTTAGCTTCTGCAGGTGATGCAGACAACTTTAACATCAGCACAAACACTGGTTTTCAGCAAGACCAGGGGTAACATATAACAATGTCCTTCAGCATATGGTGCAACAGATAGTCATGCTAATACTTGCGCCACTGAGCAGTCATATCAAAGTATGGTGAAAGCATCTGCTGTATCTGCTAAAAGCTGTCTGTGTAGTAAGAAGCTGTTTTCTTCTTTCTTACCACTGATTTTGGAGGATCTGGTGCCCTGCTTCATGGCTGCCAAAACGTACTTTTTGCTGTAATCATGGTGAGACTATACACTTGGAGAATGACATACACTGAAATTTTATTTATTTTAAGTAAAGCTGGTTCTAAGATGCAGTTCCTTGATTAATGAAGCACTTTGGCCAGGAGCCATAGGAAGTCTCACATTTCATTCCTTTTCAAAAAGTCCTTGGTATTTTGGTAGTGGTTCAACCTCAACTTGGACTATAAAATATTTTGTGGTCTATTTAATGCAGAGTGCAAAACATTTTTCTTGGTGTAAATTTTGTACTCGGATGAACAGATGGCTATAAAACAGGGAGTTTGTTTTTTAAAAACATGCACTGGAAAGTAAGCAAATACAATTTAGGTTCAAGCATGGAACTAAAGGATACGTGATGCTGTGTTTTATTAACAAAACTATATTTGTTTCAGGTTTCTAACTTTCTTTCCTAGATTTCTTGCAATGTCAAAGTGAATAAGAACCAATAAGAATTTATTCTAAAATGTACCTTTTGCAGCTGAAACATAAATGAGATTTAATAGTACAGAGTATCAGATCATTGTGATATAAAATATTATAATGATGGCACAAACCCATCAAAACCATTACCTTTATTGTATTGGCATAATGTTAATTATCCACTCAAGAGTATAAGTGGAATTATGACCACAAAATAAAAATATTTTTAGTCTTTTTAAATTGGAATATTTATGACATATACATGAGAAACATTTCAGTCTTTGTTCCCAGAATTTCTTTATTTTCTGTATTACTGATTTTACAGGCAGGCATGTTTATTAGCTCATATATATTTCTATTAATATGTATTATAATATTATTATAATATATAAATATCTAAAACACTGTTTGGTAGTCATTTTCAATGGACACTAGCTTCCCTGCGGAATATGAATAGTAGTGAATTTTGTTTTACAGTGTTTACAAAAAGCTTGATGCATGTTGTGTTTATGTTAAACAAGTTTGATACATTTTTTACTAGTATATTTGAATTTAACTTTATAGCTTGCTTCATTCTGCTCAAACTTATAACCTTTTATAAATAGCAAATTTCTCAGCATGTTGTCATATGCCTCATTACTGGCATTAATATTAAATAAGAAAGTAATAAATATGTAGATTTCAGCTTCAGATTTTCTGAAGTTTTTAGTAAAATTCCGGCTGAGCCAACACAACGCAATTAATTATTATGTTTTTTAATAAGAATAAAAAAATACACTTGTTTCAATTTTAAAACTCCCTAACCAGAAAATCACAGGGAAATCACTTTATAGAGATACCATGCAAAAGAGTCCATGCTTACTAATGACAGGACACTAGCACTTTTGATGTGGTAAATATTTAGGGTGCTTGCTGCATAGCTTATGAAGCATGACATATTGAAACATTATAATGACTATTCATAAAAATCATTACTGGGCTATAATAATAAAATTTCATTTATGAGTACTTTTTAAGAAACTTATACCGCTGCTGTACTACTGCAATAATTCTTGTATACTATCATGTATTATACAATGGAAATCAAAAGATAAAGAATGAGAAGATGACAGTTTTAAAAAATTCTCTAATAAATCTGGACAGTGAGATCTGCTGATAATGAACTGCACACCTGAAACTTCTAACCCTTATTGTGTTAAGCCAGGTCTTTATCAGAGTACGATTCAACAGGCTTATCTCATATTAAGAGCTGCACTATGCCTGATGTAACTATCTGAAAAAAAACGATGTTGGAAGCTTTTGAGCAAGGCCTCAGCCACAATTTAACTTCAGGAAGATGTATGGTATCCATATCTTAATATGTATAAGGAGCAGAGACAGTAGAGGTAGTATAAGACTGCCCATTGAAAGAAAGTTTTCCTATTTAATTTCAAATCTGTGTAATCTGTGTAAAAAGAACCAAGGACTGACTAAAAAACAGTAAACAGAATGTAATTTTAAAGGGCATAAACTAACACAGTAGTGAAACAAGATCACGTGAGGACATAGGAAATTTAAGGGGAATTAATTTAGAACAGAGGATAGAAAACATCTATTTTCTTCCAGCATAGAACACAAGAAGCAAAAACGAATGAAAACGGAGAGAAACGAAGCCGTAGCAAAACAAAAGTGAAACGAAGCTGAGCTGAGCAGAACCGAAGTCAAGGGAAAGGCCCCTTCATTCTGAAAACCTCCAAGTTAAATACTGAATAAGCTGAGTTCTGATTGCTCGAGAGTTGATTGATGATTACGTAATACGGGATATCAACAGGATGTCATGGATGATAGTATTAAAGCTGCACTTAAATCCAGAAGTCAAAGAATATGAAATAATTCACTGTGATAAAATCAGGCTGCAAATGTTCAGAAGAGCTCATTAGATGAAGACAAAATTGTAATTGACCTGCTAATTCCAGCTTCCTATTTTTTTTCGAGTAAGACAAGTGGGAAATAGCATGTCAAATACTTTGATATTTGACTAATGATATTTGTCAAATTCTTTAGGGTCCAGAATATTACTGCAGCCACTGCACCGATCTGCTCGTCAATCTCATGATCCTCTCTACCCCCACTCGTGAACAAGACCCTGAGGTACTTAAACTCCTCCATTTGGGGCACCTGTGACCCCCTCACATGTAGAGAGCAATTCATTCATTTCCTGGGGAGAACTATGATCTCAGATTGGAGGTGCTGACTCTCATCCCAGCCACTTCACACTTAGCTGTGAAATTGTCCAGTGCACGCCAGAGAGATCACAGTCAGACCAGACTACATGAGGTAAAGAGGACAACATCATCCCAAAGCAACAGAGATACAACCCTCAGATACCTAAATTGGATAAATAATAATCATCCAATAAAATCAAAACTCAGACAGCCCTGACCAGATCAGGAACACTAGAACCCAACCCTGGAGCCTGGCCTGGGGTGGGGGGGGAGTGTGTTTGCCAGCTAACACCTGGTGTCCAGGCCACCCACATAACCTGTTTGGGCTCAGCTCAAAATGGCTATGATGAGCCATAGCCAGTCAACCAGCAAGGCGAAGGGATTGAGCTTAAGTGCTATGCCCGTTGGGTGACAGGCATTAGCGTGACAAATCTAAACAAACTAGACCCTGACAGTGGAAACTGCCTCTTGGGATGTGGAATATCACTTCACTGTAGGGGAAGGAACTAGAAGTTGTACAGGAGGTTGAATAGTACCAACTAGATATACAGTAGGTGATATTACGTCTAAACACAGCAATGGCTCTGGAACTAGACTTCTTGACTTAATCCGATAGTAATACAAATTATAAAATTTGTGTTTTTATTTAACTCTTTATGGCATGTTGGGACTTGAAACTTGAAATTACATCACTGTTTGGGACATCGAAGAAAATATAGTATGAGTCATGGTATCTGCTGTATCGTTTTCATAAATGGGGGTGATATGTTGTCCCAAAGTTTAAAATGAAATTCTATAGCCAAGCCATGTATCCACAGGTAGTATTTGTGAATAAAACTTCTCAGTATATCTTCAGATAGTTTACTTTTCTTAGCTTGAAATAGTTGGTGGAGGTCCACTGAGCTTAGAAAAACTGAAGAGTAATATTTCACATTAGGATTTTGAGATCTGTAATTTACAATATTTGAACCCTTTCTCTGTCATGCTCGCCCTCACTGACAAGTGGCAGGGCAAGCTAGCATTGATGCAGCAGCTGGTTACATCATCTTCCAACTTGTCTCTTAGCCCAGGTCACCATGGATACCAATTGACAGAAGACAGAAGATGATTTACAATAATGCCCACTTCAGGTGGTTCAGAATATAAAACTCTGATCTGACAGAGCTTGGAGTTTTGCCATAGAATTTGATATCTGAGCTTCTCAAGTTACCCTCTCGAGTCCCTAGCTTTGTTTCTCTGCTGTGCTTTGTAAAATAACTATCTCTGCTTCTTGCTACTTCATCTACGAATCACTCCTTGGCTTGGTATCTCTCTAATGTTTATCCCGGCTTGGACCCCGGTTTGCTTTTACCTTGCCTCCCAGATGTTCCGTTTGTGCTGTGTTATTGTGTCTTCCTTGTGTACTGTGGCCCACGAAATAACATGGGAATAGTGAATGACAAGCTGAACTCCAAGCACAGGATTTCCAAGATGCCCTGGAAGTATTTGGAAAGGCTCACAGGGAATAAGGATTAAATGAGTGAATCTTAAATGAACAAAATTCTACAGGCTGATTGGAAGGGTGAGAGAAGATGAGTGAATGAGCGATTCTTGTAGCAGAGAATGCTACAAGGATGGCAAGTTTTAGGAAAAAGGTGTTTGTTACATAAAGTTAAAGCAAGAGCTAGCACTGTTAACTCTAGCTCAGTGTTGGACCACTGAATAAGTGGGAAAAAAACCTTAAGTAGCCTGCTTAATTACTTGATTGATTGTGAGCTTGACTGCCTGATTGAAAGACAGGCAGTCTTTGAGAAATGCATCCAGAACACATTCGCAGAGGGTCAGAAGGAGGCTAAGGCCTCTGCAAATGTGCTGGTTGCCCACGAAAATGTTGGGACACAAGCTGCTCCCAGCCTGGGTGTAACACTCGACTTTGACCCCAGTCTGCTCGACCATGAACCTGGACTGTTTGCTTCCTGGTTTCCTTGCCTGCCCCGGCTCCATGCCGTCAATCTGCCTGCATAGTTCCCCTGTATGGATGCAGCACTGTGCAATTCCCCTGTCTGTACACTGCCTGCAGGTTTTCCTGACTCATCTGCCTCTCGCCCAGCATGTGGGTTCACTCTATGCCTCATAGATCTGCTGCTAGTTCCACCACAGCAGTGAATTATTACACTCTCATTAATAAATTTCATATTTCAGTGGAGATGCAGCTGCCAAATTGGGCCTTTACAATCTTATAGTCTGTGTATACAGTACAGTCACAGTTGCCGATACACAACTGCAATATATATTCACAATTAATAAATCTGTGAACTTAGTCAATATATTATATACACCAATGGAAGTATTCTCATGTGTTTTATTTTTTAATTCATTAATGGGTCTGAGAGAAAAAGAAAGTGTGTGTGGTGTTATTCCAGTGATATTCAGTGTGCATTTTTTTAAAGTATGTCTGAAAATATATTATTCATAATTTTCAAATACAGTAGTTAGAATAATTAAAAAAGGATAGTTGTTTCTGAAGGCATTCTGAATACAGGTGGTGCTAATCAGACAGCCCAAGATTAATAAGAAATACTGACTGAATTAACCATCACTCTAAAGTGTTTAATTTTTGTTGTTTAGGTTTTGGTTGTGTAGATTTGTTCCAGTGTTTAGGAGGAATAATGCTTATTCCTGTCAATATCATTTTTGTATAAAAATATAAAATTTTGGTACTAAGGGTGATCCATTATCTCCACCTAGCATATCTATCACAGTAAGGTGAACCCTTTGGACAAGGAATGTTCCTGCTTCATGTATGACTACGCCACCTAGCGGACAGAGAGTTAGGCCCCTTTTTACCACAGGTTCGATTTATCTCCCAGAATCACCAATGCACTCACAGACCAGCAACAGACACTAGTATTTGTTAAGTTCCCTTTTTATTTTCTGCATACTGTACATCAACATGATCTATTGTTCTAAGAAGCAAAAAATAAAGACTTTCCACAGCAACAAAAAGGTAGTTCCAAAGGGCACAATGAAATCCAGAGGAACAGCAGTCTTTTCTGTAAGTACTGAAGAGAGGCCACTAGAACATTTCTTCTTAGTATCTGTAAAAGCAGTTGATGGGTCAGAGAAGAACAGCCACTTTAAGGAGAGGGGTACCACGTACAGTAGTTTAAGTTCCCAGTCTCCATTCAGGTTACACTAGAAATCCTCCCTGGGAGGGAGGGCTGTATTACATTCCCCTCAGTTTGTATCAGCTATCCGGGGAAGTTTCTTTGTTCTTTGGGGTGTGATAGTGCTGCCCTTAGGTGTTATGGGCCCTTTTCACTTCTTTGTTCACTTTCCTGCTCTCCCTCTTCCTCCCTTGGCCTGGTTAAAACTGGCTCAGCAACTCCTCACACTTCATGCATCAGTACCTAATTGCTTCCTGAATGACTTGGGTGTGACCGCTGTTACTGACTGTTCCCTGCTAGACTGTATTCATTAGAACAACTGAAGTTGCAAACTTTGAGTGAGGGGCAACATTGACACCATCCTGGCAATCAACATAACCCAATCAAATCACAGCCTGCTACTGCCTCAATGACCCACATCCTGCGACATATCCTTTTACCATTTTTGAATTATTGAAATATAATCAGAGAATAAAAATAAAGAACACTTAATTCTTCAGTTAAGAACAAAAAGAGAACCACTCATTGTATGTACAGTACCACTGACATAAGAGAGTTAATGATCTACACTACTTGTATATATATATAGATCTGTTTTTTTCAGTGCTGGATTTTTCAAGTGAGGCCTTAAGACATTCTACAGTATAATGAGCATATGCTTTTTATTTTGATTCTGTTTTACTTGGTATTGTTTGTCTGCTTCAAGCTAAGATATATGTTTGATCTTTATTGGTCATGTATTGTATTGTAAACTTCCAAGTGATCACAGTCTTTTGTGCTAGTCAGCCCAGGGCTGCTTTGCTACCCAACAGCACATTCCATTCAACTGTCAACTTTCCTTTCTTATATGGAATGGTCTGAAAATTGTGAAAATACAAGTTGCCCCCTATCTGCAAGTATACATTTTCTATCACTTAGCCTTGTCAAGGACCAGTTATTCAAATGTTAATGGATTGTGTTGTAAAAACGTTGAGAAATTTTAACAAATTTGAAAAAATATTTTCCAAAGACACCTCAGACTTGGTTTATTACAGTAGATTGTGATCTTCAATAATGATTGAGGGTTTTCTTATCAATATAGTCTTGACTAAAATTGCAAATTAGGTACAATATTCTAGACCTTTTTTTATAGTTATGAAAAGGAAAAAAGGAAGTAATAGTTGACAAATCTAAATTTAAAATTAAATTCTGGGATTTGTCATTTCTTCCATTTCAATTAACTTGTATATCAAACATGTCACTTTTAATCTAAGGTCTTGTCATTGTGGTTTCATAAAATCAATTGTTATAGTCTGTTAACAAGTAAACTTTTTGAGTAGAATCTGAACCAGCCGTAATTAAACGAACTCAATAAAAAAAAGGATTAGCTAGCTTGTGTAGTTTGTATGATTCCATAAACTTACATGTCCATGTTTAATTTGACTGCTTCCAAGTAATGTTCAGTAAGTTAATATCTGTTCCATATTATAAAGAACATCAAATGTAAAATAATGCTATATGTGCATTATTATGAAAGGCCCTAACATGTTGCTCATATTAACTACATAACTCCTGTTGTGATTTTATAGTATAACATGGTAGGACATTTCTAACTTGCATAACAAAATAAATGAGTTTTCAGGAACTTTAAAAACTCTAGTTGAGCTGTGGCACAGTGTGCCACATGCATCAGTATTTTAGCTGTGGAATTTCTGAAAGAGGGCCAGTTATACAAATTGCCTATGAACAGCCTGCGCCCTTTTCCCAGTAATCTCTGCATGCAGGGGAGTATAAAGAATCAGGCACACCAAGACAAAGAGAGTATAAAGAAGAGTCTCTACGTTTGTGAGGGCTTGGTGCCGAGAAGCGTTATGAATAGTCAAATTGGCATAGAACAAAGTCCAACCCTATTGAATAATGTATTACAGCATATAGTACTGTACAGTATGTATGGTTAAGATTTAAGTAACCCTCCCTCAACAGTACTATAACAAACGTATAGTATTGATTAAAATAATCAAAATAAATCCCTCCTCTGCATCCAGCCTGGACATTCTCTGCCTCCCTGATTATCAGGCCCCACTGTAATGAAACAGTCACTGTGAAGTCATCTCCAGCTTATCTTTTTCCATGTTGAGGACACAAAGTGTTCTCTGGAGTGGTTATTACAGTGTTCTGGAGTGTCCGTTACAATATAAGAACAAGCAATATATAGCCTGTTGTAATGTCGCATATTACAAATAATTTTGTACCAGACTACTGACGCTTTGAGGAGATGTATCACTTGAAGGCCAACGTCCCTTTCCAAACAAAAGAGGTTAATCTGTAAATTACCTGTTGGAATGGGGAGAATACTTGGACAAACCTTTCTCAAAGGGCAGAAATGATGTTTTGGATTTTATCCATGGAGTTTGTGCTTTGTGTGGTACTATGTGAAAAGTGAAATACTTGCAGAAGTAAATGAATCAGCCCTGAAAAAACAAGTTACCACCAAAAGCTTTGGCCATCACTGGATTTGTGGACTAGTTTTCCTTCGATAACTTCTTTTTGACTGATGCCACAAGATGTATTGTAGCCAAAATGTGTATATTTTGACAAGTGTGGTTTTGCCTTGTTGTGGATCTTTGAATTGAAAGGAAGCTGTCTTGTGTCTCATAGTTCTCCAGCATGCATATTTGTTTCTTGTGAAATGTGAGACACAAAACTTTTCATCGTTAAACAGTTTTAAATGGTCGGCTTTAGTTAGATTACAAGAGAGAACTACTTTGATATTGGACTTTGAGGGAGTAAACTTGAAAGTCTCCTTCATTCTTCAGTCAGAATCAGTGCTGGACTTTTTCATGTATATCCTCAGTCTCAGAATATGAATTTAAAAATAAACTGGATTTGTTTTTCTGTCAGACATTTTTTGCTGGTATGCGGACATCGCTATAATCGGGCTTTCTCTCAAGCACTGAGTTTAAAAACATGCCAGAGGGCAACACAGACATATAAAAATAAAAACAAATATTTTCACAGTGCTTTGTAATTTAGGAAATTGTATTTTAAAAGTTATAGGACATACAATACATTCATTACTCCCAGGGGCTCACAGAACTTTTGATGTATAATTGCATCCGTAATACTCGTTAGTTAAATGCCAGACTTAAAATATTGTGCACAAATGCGTCTGTGAAGTTAATTTTATTCACAATTTTTTAACTGTGATGACAACTTTTTTTCTGTAAAGATTTTCAGAAATATGGAAAAAATACAAGATGGAAGAAAACAGACTGGATGGTGCTACTTCCCCAAATAGTTAAGATATCAGAAATGCCATCTGAGGTAACTTGAGAAGAACATTAGATTATATATATTCTTGCATGCTTCACTTTCTGAGGCACACACTCCACACATTCTCTGAGAATATCAGCTCTGCTGCAAAGGGGACAACTATCGTAATATCAATTTCACCTGAGCCTTACATCATAGCCTGCTGCAACCATGGCTGCGGGTGCTGCTGTACATGCCATTGTGTGTCTCTGCGTTGGCCCACCAGGTAGATACATCTGTTCTGACCAAACTATCCTATTTTCTCCCCACATGTCCGGATGGCACCCGGTCTGGGCACCATTTGAGATGGATGCTGCATCACTGCTATGGATCCAAGAGGGACATCGTGGATATAGCTATCGTTTAGGAGGATTTTGCTGGTCTACAGAGATGTGCATTGAGAAATTTATTAATTTTTTCCTTTTTTTAGTTGTATAATGTTAGCATGCCCAAAGGAGTTAGGCAGCCAGCTGACCTTGGACCCCTAGAGGTTTTTTTTTCTCCTTACTACGGAGTTGAGAAAATTAACATGGGAACAGGACATTCTTCTGCTGACTTGACTTGGAATAGACTGCTGTTTTTAGCACCTTGCTGCAGAGATATACAGTCCAACTCCTCTGATGCTTTCCAGATAGTGGACAGTTTAGTGGCAGTAAAACAAAGGTATGATGAGAGAAACTAAGTCTATAAACCTTCATCTGTGTCCAGTAGGAAGGTACCTCTGTTCCCTCTGATTAAAGAGACTTCAACACTAGCTTATTTATTTAGCTGATTTATCTAATCTCATTGAACCACTGGATTCTTATTCTTGTTCCTGTTCACATTATATCACTGTGGTTAGTTTGAAAGCATTGTATACTGACTGCCTAATAGGAAAAAAGAGTCACTTCAAAATCACTTTTTATAAACAAATGAATTGATAGAAACAAAGGTTTCAGTAATGATTTGTTTAATTAGTTACTTTTTGCCACAATAGATATGTGTAACAGAATCAAACAGAGTATTTGTTAATTTTTCATTATGTTTAATAATCACTGATTGTTTACTTATTGATACTGGCATGTGTTGACATCCATTAAATTACAGAGCAACATTTTACAAACATAGCTTTTAAATGGATGTTTTCATCCACGTAGTGCTGTCATCTAAAATTCTAAATGCAAAATTCTGCATGCTTTTCATTTCTAGTTAAATGTCTACAAGATATTTAAGAATAAAATATCTTAAGAATTTAAGAAATCTGTTATCCTTGCAAATGAACTCTCCTAAACATCAAAGTAGTCTGCAGGTCTGTATAATCTGTAACCATTTTTGAATATTATTTTCATTGCTTAACATTTATTCCCCATTTTTAAAGAACTTCCTCCTTTGCCTTTATATATTAGACTAAACCTTAATTAATTAATGCATTTGTAAGCTGAAATCCTGTGGAGCATGCATTGATGCTGATAAAGCATTTTTGATCATTACTATTAGCTGATCACAGCTCAGTACATTACATGATACTTTTTTCTTCTAAAGTGTCACATATACCACAAAATAAAAGTAAAAAAGAGCCAATACTAGGTATGACCTCAAAAAAGGGTAAGATCACTGTACCCATTGATAACTTTGAAAGGCCATTATAGAATAATGCACTGTATATGGCTATGGTTGTTTAGGACATATACAGAGTAAAAATATTTTGTGATCGATACTGTAAATAGGGACTTCCCTTTCTGATATTTCTGTTTAGGAACCTGGAAATTGCTACAATAATTAACCTTTTAAAGTTTTGATGTTTTTTTCAGCACTGTCTTCTGCAAGGGCTGAGAAGGTTCTTGGTCTGTTCATGCATAGAGCAATGTCCAGTCCTAAAACAGGGAGAAAGACTACGCTTTGTAGTTTATTAGAAACTCTCGGTTACATTAATACAAAGAAGATGAAAATACAACACTTGCATTAATACTGTATATTGTGGCGGTGGAATTAGCTATAAACAAGTGCGGAAACCTATTGGAAATACTGTATGTTAAGAACTCATGTGTTAAATACATTTTTAAAAATGTATTAGAAGGTATATGGCTCAAAAACTCAGTACTTTATGAACCATGAGGGTGAGCCTTGTTACTGTAATAGCCGGTATTTCAAAATAAATGCGAGGTTAATTTTCCATTGGTATTTTATGGGGTAGCAATGTGGAACTTGATTAGTTCAATTATTTTCCTTTTTTAAGACATTTCTCTTAGGTCATATAAGTATGTTAACAGAGGTATTTAAAGTCTTCTGTCATGGAACGGCTGCCCCTGAACCTTTTTTCCAGTGATTTTATCTCTGTTGAGATTGCCTGCTGCCACAGTAGCGGGGAGATTTCTGAGCTGTAGCCTCAAAGAATTTTATCACTGTGATAAATCTATCATCTAATACAGAGTTTTAAGATTAACCTTTGAATTTAAGGCCAAAATAAGTTATGATGCCATCTAAACAGATTTTAAAAAATAAAGCTTTACATGCAAAGTAGAAAAAGAAAACAGTACAATTACTCTCAGGATGTGTTTTATTTATTTAATAATTGAAATATTATTAACTTATTAACTTCTATTTACTTATAACTTGATTTAATAAATAGAAACACAGCACTTACCAGTTGTAAAACATAGGTATCACTTACTGTACATATGTTGCCTGCCTATTTAATTTGCTTAAAAATGTCAGAATTAGAAATGGACCAGTAGAAGTCAGATCCTTCACACAATTTTAATAAAAATTTACCATATCTTTTCTCTTCTTTTACCTTTGCAAATTAAATTAATAATGCTTCATCTCACATATAGAGACTATATTATACTCTATATCCTAGTTATGGTGTTCAGGGAGTCAATGAAGTAACAAATATCTATTTAAAAAATTAATATTTTTTTATTATACTTATTTATACTAATGAAAACACCAAATGCATCATCAACTTTAACATCATTTGGCTGTATCACTTTGTACATTTTGCAAACATCTGAAACAATAAAAAAGCAGTTATAGCACCATTGCATTAAAAAAATACAAAAATACAAATAATACTGCACTCCATAAAATAGCACCGCATACTGTACCACACAGGACTCATACAGTATCTCACAGCACTAATTTTATAACACTACAGAACAATATCAACTATAGAAAACAAATGTTTTATCACTACAGTATCAACTAGAGTACTAGAGTACTTTATCATAATGTAGAACAATATCCAAAATTACAGAATTAAAAAAATGTTTTATCTATTTATATATATCAAAAACTGATAAATGATTATCAATATAAAGTCACTTTATCTTATTTATATTATATACATTTAATATACTACAGTATATGACTCTCTGTTCAGTACATAATATGTACAGTCAAAACTTGTCACATCTACCACATTTAGTACAATTTTCATAAATACAGATTCCACAAAATGACATTTATATCTTTGGTGAAGATGCATGTACAGGCAGCTCTCCTGTCTTCAGACAGATTGAGTTGAATGATTTCAGCTGCAAGTATTTCCATATTTGTTTTCCTTCATTTCAAAATGTTTCTAGGAGGTAATGTCTTACAACTGTTGAACACTTATACCAGCTGTGGGCTCATTTTTCTTTTTTTTTTGGGGGGGGTCATGTATTATTTCTTTAAGAAGAAATTCTACTGACTTAATTCCTACTTTCTTTAAATCCTTACAAGAACTTTGAGTAGGTTCCAGAAAAATGGTATCCATCGCAGACAAAGCGAATGCATTTACACTTTTACATATCCTTGACTGAAAACAATTGATTGTGAGCATCACATGCCTTTTGCCATCTTCTCCCCAAGTGCCATGGGAGCAGATTGATTTCTCTCGGTCCATAATTCAAACTCGTATTGTCAGACTCTCTATGCAGTGTGCCTTCATATGGCTCTGGGGTTTAATAGAAATGAACGGGAGTGATTTGAAATCTCTTTTATCTCACTCAGTGGCAGTTGGAAAGGAGAAGGAAGATGTTTAACCCAAGGGGACCAAAATATCTCAGACAGCGTCTTGGGAGTTTGAGTGGGGTTGCAGAAGGGCTTTAAAGGTTTTACTGAAGAATTGCAAAGCTGCCACAGTTTGATTCAAATATTCTACAGTTTCCAGACACCCTGCAGCCTTACAAACCCCAAATAGATCACCCGTTACTTCAAACACTCAATTTTACAATCTGTGCAGAAAGTATATATATTATATATATATATTCTGCCTCGGTTCTGATAGGTTGAAACAAAAGCTGCAAAAATATTTTAACTTGTTTTGTGTGTGTTTCACCATGTCCGATTTTACTAATAGACCCAATTAGTTTATTGCTTTCTACTGTATACAGATTATTAGATTATTCAGAACTCTAACAAAGTAATCCAGCATATGATGCGTATAAAAATGTTCCTCATAGCAAAGGGTGAATAACATAAGAGGGGAAGTATTCTATTTTACTTTTGCACATACATTACTTTTGTACAGAAGTATTCTCTTTTCTGTTTTTACAACCGTTTGCATTCTACCAATCGTTTTCTTGAAATTATTCTAGAAATAGCAACTTTCCACGGTATATTTACACTTTTCTGCTTGTTTTTCCTTTAGATTTTACTCCAATTAAAATCACATAACTAAAGTTTTGTGTGGCTTGGCTATACCATCGTAGTGCATTTATAACAGGGCTCATGCACCAAGCCAGTTACAGAAGTGACATAAAACCCCCTTTGGAAAGCTAGACAGGGTAAAACTGCTGAGACAGAAGACCAAATCTAGTGGTGCAGCGTAATTCTCTGCTGGCTATAGAGTGGCACTGTTTGGCTCTTGGTTTCCTAGCAACTTTGATCGAATTCTGGCATGGACAGAGTTGTACTAGTAACTGGTCTTTTGGCGTGACAAAGTTGCTGTGCATACTCAGAGCATGTGAGAGATTCTAGTTCTGACAGGCAGAGAGAGCTGCGTGCATTACACATTATTATAAAATTCAGTATTGACACTTTTATCCATGATAAATAACTGGAATTGATGTTTTGTACGATATTACCCTTTTCATAGTTTACGATTATAAATCAATGTATAATAAAAATAACAATTATTGCATTTATATGAGGCTTTTCAATCCTAAAGGTGTCCAGATTTCCTACTGAACATGTACAACCCTGGGGATGTGCAGCAACCCAAATATGAAGAAAACCAGTTACGGAAGTGTAAAACTGATGCATAAATGAGTTCTTGGAAACTTTATGCATTCCTGACTGTGTAAGCTCAGAGGGGAATTTAGCCAGGACACTGGGGATAACTCTCCTAGTTTCATAAACACTGCCATAGGATCTTTATTGACCATATAGTAGCATTTTTATATCTCTTTTATCTTTATTGTGTAAACTACTTCTTTAAACATACTGTAGATGTACAGTAAAGATTTGGTGAACGACAATTGAAGTTTTAGGGCCTCTGATCTATGTGCAGGAACCAATGTATTTTATGGCTTATGGCATGGAAGAGTGTTTTTTGTTTAAAAACAAACTTCCCAGAGGGATACGGTACATCTGGCTATTGACAAACTATACTTTAAGGATCTTGTCCCTTCTATATAAAATAATCAGCATATTTAAAAATAAGTGCTGTGGTTAGGTTTTGCTATAGAAACTTGACATTTTCTGCACAGTTTTCTGTATTTTCCTATTAGCGGGTGGTAACTAATGACTAGAAGAATTCTGCTGCCAGGGATGTCCTTACCACTGGTTAAACATTCTCTCATTCTATGGCTGGATCTTATATTTATATTTCCTCTGGATTTATATGATATATAAATATTTCCTGTGGAAAGCAACATTTTTTAAAAAAGCTACTAGTTTGTTTAGAAAAACTTGAGTATTTTTGCAGATATATCTGAATCTAAAAAGTTGAGAATAATGAACCAAGTCTCTGCAAACCCTTGGGCATGAGGAGTTGTAATGCAGATAAGACCAAGAGTTGGTAGCTATTTAGTAATGTTAATAGTGGAATTTAAAGCTGTGATGGAAATGTACAATACTCATTCCATGTTCTATATATTCCAACCTTAGGTGGAAATGTGCTACCAATTGAATGATATGCTATTGTCAATATCTATTCTGACTTTCTTTATTGGAGTAACTAGGTGTGCTAATGAAAAAATAGTTACTTTTTTATTTTTTACTTATAAAAATAGTTTTTATTTTAAAAATACAAATTGATATGTATTTCTCCAAGTCTTTTTGAATGATTGGGTTATGTGAAGCAGCCTATGTTTTTCACAAGTGTGCGGGAAGTTTCTAGAGTGATCATAGCCAGCTTTATATCCCAAGTACAAATTTAATACAGCTTTCGATAAAACATGATGTATTACTTCACCCAAATGTACAGACAAAAGTTTGTAATCTTATGTTGTTTTGCTAAAAGCAGGCTTCATAAAAAAACTGAGAATATAACAACAGCAATAATAACAACAGCTTATTTTAGTCAAATTAAATCTGGATAAATTAATGCGCTTTGGACATCTGATAAGACATAAATTCTGGAACTACAGCACTCTTTCCTTTTCAGGATGTTAAGTGTACTTTTATTATAATTGTAGTTTTGTATAGGAAAATACCTTTTGTTTTAATGTTTGCCTCATTCTCACAGTGAGACAGGAAAAAGTATATATTAATTTATCTTCTAGCAAGTAGGTATTATAGTATAGAGTTAGTGGTATACTACTCTATACTATACACAGCTACCTCCTGTACATCTCATTTCACCCCAACCACACTTCCTTTTTCACAGTTCCTTAGGCTACAACGATTATGCAGTGACAACATCGACTTTGAGAACCAAGCCCTCGAAATGTACTCCTTTTTCATCAACAGAGGATACCCCAGCAGTGTGATTGACAGGGACCTTGCCCGAGCCAAAAACACCCCCCGGACCATCAACCCGATCAGGAACTCCCGCCGTAACAACCGCATTCCTTTGGTGCTTCCTTACCACCCTAACACACTTCCTGTCCCCAGGACCATTAACCACAACTTTTCCATCCTACAGGATGATCCCTCCATTGGGGCCCTCTTTTCTGATCACCCTATCATCTCATATCGCCGACCACCTAATCTGCGTAACCTTCTTGTTCACAGCTCCCTTGACCGCCCTCATCAACCATCCACACCAGGCACTTTCCCTTGCAACAGAGCTCGCTGTATCACCTGCAAGTACATATCCACCACCACACTCATTCAAGGCCCCTCAGGACAATTCCGGATCACCCAGACAGCATCTTGTACCTCCAGCAACCTTATTTACTGTATCTCTTGCAGTAAATGCCCAGCCATCTACATTGGAGAAACAGGAAGGAGACTCGGAGACCGCTTCAGAGAACACGTCAGGGCTGTGAAGATTAAAGATCTCTCCAAGCCCATTGTTTCTCATTTCACTTGTGATGGCCACGACCACTCTAATCTCTCCGTCTGTGTTCTCAAAGACGGTTTTCCGAACTCATACATCAGAAAGACCACCGAAACCAAAATTATTCTGCAGCTAGGATCACACATTCTCCCTTCTCTTAACGACAGACTACTGTTCTTTTAAATTTTCTCCATTCATTGGAAGTTTCATTTCACACCTCTCTGCACCCATTCTGACTTCACACCTCTTGATTAGCCTCTCTTTCTGTCCCCTGCTCTCCCGCCTCTCACTCCTCCTCCCTCCCAGCCTTTGTTCTCCCGCTACTTTACCTTTGCCTACTGCCCTGTCTCTCTCACACCTGAAGAAGGCTCCACAGCCGAAACATTGTGTTCTCTTTCTTCTTTTTTTCAGCATGGAATAAACCTATTACTTGTTCCTTAGAGTTGGTGCACTGTAAGTACTGTAATATGATGGAGGTTTCTGTTCACTATTTAGAACTCTTGTAAATCCTGGTGTTATGGAACTATGTTAAAGATAAAGATATGGTGGAGTAGAAGTGTATATTTTATGAAAACTATATTTAGTCACCAACTTATTAATTAATGGGCAATACAGGGGGTTCTAACAGTGAAAAACTATATAGTATGCTTGAGTTTAATGAGTTTCCATCCTGAGTCATACTCCATGTACATTAGATAGGTTATACAAACACCAAAGCATATGCTAAATCTAAAAGGTCTAACAAAAATAATCTGTTATGAAAATAAGCTCCTTTGATACTGTGTAAGTTTTTTGCTTTAATCTTTCCTGACAAAAAAATTAATGCAGATGTATCCTTCACAAAACATCAGTATTGTATACGTTTCCAGAAGTAAACATTTTCCCACCTTCCTCCACTTGCAACAAACCAGCAGTTTGAGAAATCCTACAGAGGTATTGTGATTATATAAAAACAGTAAGGCAATTCTGGGCTTCTGCTGTCCAAGAACAGTTGCACTTCATAATTGTATTGATAGAGGTGTTAATTAAATAAGACAATAAGTGTAAAGGTTACAATCCCGATTAATTTGTGAATGAGCGATCTTTCACATTCATTGACAAACCATGTTAACACAAGACAAAAATACAATGCACCTGCTAAAATTATTTTTTGACTGAGAGAAATGTTGTTACAATACAATAATACACAATTGTTACAAAGATGACAAAGCAAATACAGAGAACAAAAATCAATCAAATGTACATAATGTAACAAGACATAACAAAACAGAATGTGACAGTGTGAACAAGTGTACGTGTAAAGCAAATACAGTTTTATCATGCAACTGCATATGTCCTTAGATACAGTACAAAGGTTGATAGGCTCAGTTTACTGATTGTTCCAATCATTGGCAGCAGCAAATTGAGAGGATGTGCACCCAAAGTTGGTAGTTGCTCTCGGAAGGCTCTATTTGATAAATGTGCTATATCATAAATTGTAAGATGGCACAGAGAAAAGCAATAAATTATACAGATAGTAAGGTGTTTTCCCAATTAAAGACGTGTAATTAACTTAAACCAGCGAAGCATTTGTCTTATATGCAGAGTGGGTGAATCAATCAAACAAGAAAGATTGCAATGATGTTGTGATAGTGGGCTCCAGGGATTAATTTTATGGAGACATTACGTTTTACAAGAACAGCTTTAGAGACCATTCTGTACACAACAAAACCATAGTTCAAAATGGGAACTGTGTACATTTGAACTACTGCACACCTAGAAGAACATGAATAACAAGATATGTTTGGGATAAGGAAACCAATTCTAGACTTCACCTCAGCTTCTAATGTATTAATTTAATTTTTCAAATTTTAAGCACTATCCTTCCAGTTACCTACATATTTGACATGCCCCAAGTTTTTCTTACTTAAAGTAATGATTTTTTTTTATCAGTTGAGCTAACATTTTATGAAGGTCAGGCTTAAGAGCCCTCAATCACCAAATGTTCACCACCCAAGTAGTCTCTCCTGGGACCCTCTTTCCTTTCGTTTTACCATTTTTGATCTAGTAATATCTTTTGGCATCCTACCAGCATAACTGCCCCCTACTACTTTATCTCCCCAGCATGCAATTTCTAAGACGAGTCTTATAACAACATTTGTATCTTTGCTTTTCCAAGTTTTTCACAGACTTTTTTCTGCTGCTCCCAAAGCTTTAAAACTTGCGATAAGAGCTTTTTTTCTGCTTTTCGAAGAATTCAATTATTTTTAAGGTGAAACTGGAGGTGACCCAGATCAGGGCAGATACAGATCATGACACCTCTGGCAAAAGGTCTCCTCTGGAAACATTATTTTGGAGGTTGCTCATAAAGAGTTTTTCTTAAATTATTCCATGTCTTATGAATACAGAGATCATATTAAAAATTATATTACATTCACTCGTCTTTGTGGTCCTTGTGCTACACACATACAGTATGTACTGTATACTGTATGTTCTCTGGCTTCACAGATTATTAATCTGTAAGCCATATTTTTCACAAAAAAAGATGGAAAATCCATATTAAGAGTTGGCAGAAACTGATAAAAATAACATTGAACTACCTGGTTTCTTTATTTTAGTCTGTCTGAAAGACTTTGTGATTGAGAGATGGGTCAATTTGTGTTAAAGGGTTCTGTTCTTGCTTCATCTAAACAGGGAAAGATAAAAGCAGTTCACAGCACAATGCTATCTGGGACTAAAACGAGACGTGCCAGGGCTCAATCACTATGAACTAAACCATAGGAAGGTTATTACAATTTTCATGAAGACAGTCTGGATGGAATTTGGTCTGTCATATTCTTCTATTTTTCTTTAATAGCCATCTCTGATCCAAGTCTGTTATTTGTGCCCCTGAATGATTGAATCTTTTTCAGAAAACTTATGACTTCCAGAGCTGGTGTCAGCCTCCTAGTAAATGGGGCTGCTGAAGTGGTCTTAAAAAAATTTGGGATCACTTCATGTGGATGGGTTACGGGGACAACTACACAGATGTTTTCAAAAGTGGGTCCCCAAACCTTCTAGAACAGCTCCTGCTTATAACGTCCAGCTACAGTTTCCAAATTATAGTAGATATTAGAGGATAAAGAATTTATAAGTATTTAAGAAATCGCTATTGTTACACTAGTTATTCCCATGTTTGTTCTTTTACTTCATCTTTTTTTTAGCATTTGTTTTAACCACTAAATTCTCACCACCACTGTCTGCATTTCATTAGCTCACTTTTCTAAAGTTTGTCTTTTTTTCTGCAATGAAATATAATTGCGTCTGTATTTTTGCACATGAAGTAATGCTAACTTTTCTGGTTCAGTAAAAGCTCTTTTATTGTACTGTACTTGAGATAATTAAATGTTATTAGCAGATGTGAACACTGAGTTTAATATGTAAGTTATTTGTAAAATGTTTGTTTGTATTTCTTTCTTAATTACTTAATTTATCCCCATACCAAAGTACTTGTATTGTTTTGCTTGGTTTATACATAGTTTTTTACACATATTTTCTTAGATCAATTAATGATATGTTTAACAAAATTAACAGAAAAATGCTAATTTCATTTGTTAAATTATTTATTAATTGTATGTTGTTTAATTTATTATGACCAGTAAGGATGTTTTCCCCTGTGTCTTAAAACTTTTGATCCAACTCAGTTTTGGAATACAATTACTGAACAGTGCAATATACAATATAAACAGCCAAAACTACATTAAAAAATTGAAGATAGTAGCAAAATATTACTCATGCTTAAGTTCATTTGGGCCACAAAATCCAGCACTGAATGTAAAAAATGTCTAAGTAATGTGGGATTGCTTACCCTAACCATAGTTGGGGTTTTAACTGAGCAATTCTGCGATCTATCTCTGAAGCCCTTCAGTTGATCAGATTTGAAAATGTTCTCAAACCAAAAAGTATGAGTCTAAAACAATTAAAAGCATTGAAAAAAGCTTTTGGAAATTCATATTCTTCAATAATGTCTTCTTTAGACACATTTCCAATCAGCTAAAAACAGCTGGTAATATGATAAGTAAATGAGAGTGTATTACAGGCCAGTGTACAGTTAAGGTTACAGGAACCATTAAATGTTTATTCCAGTTGTACATCTAGTTGCAACAAGATTGAGAGAGTTTACCCAATAAAAAAAGGTTTTTTTAAAACCAATTTTGGAATACAATTACTGAACGGTGCAATATACAATGCAGGCTGCCACAACTATACAAAAAAAAAATGAAAATGGGAACAAAGTAACACTCATCCTAAATTTAATTTGGTCCCCACATTGCAGCACTGAATGTAAATAAATGTCTAAATGCTGGAATGATAACCTTAACCCTAGCTGGGGTTTCAAGTGAGCAATTCTGCGGTCGCTGAAGCCCTCCATTCCTCAACCAAAAAAAATATGAGCCTAAAACAATCGTAAACATTGGAAATTTATCCTCTTCAATAATGCATCTTCTTTAGGCAAATTTTCAATCAGCTAGAAAAGGCTGGTATATACTGTAAATAGCAGTGCATTTCAGGCCTGTGTACAGTTAGTACAGTTAGAAAAACCATTAAACCATTAACCATTAGATTAAGAGAGTTTACCTAATAGAAAAGTTTTTTTTAAACTAGTTCTATGTTGCCACATTAAAATAAATACTTCTTTTGTTTATTAATTCTTAATGCATTGTTTCACAGCATACTTAAAATATACAGTAAAATAAGTTTTTTTTAGTGCATTTGCAAAAGCTGAAAGTGGGGATTTTCCTTTAACTTTAACTATTAATACTTTTTGCACAGGGTTGAATACAAAAACTACAACTCTAATATTTTAAAGTCTTCTTATTCCAAAATTATACATCTTGTTTAGCTCAAAATTTCAGCCTTTTTGAAAACTGGCCCAGCACAATGAAGTGTAAGAAATACTGCAGTCACCTTACAATGCTACAGTATAAGAGTGATGGGGGTTTGGAGAGTTTGCTAGAGAACATGAACAGTACATGAAAGGACATCAAGTCTTCCCTGTTCTGTTTCTTCAATTTTCATTTAAAACCACATTAGAGAAATTGGCCTGCCATTAAAAATATATGAACTCTTTTATATGTATCATTATGATGTGTACAGAACAAAGAGATGAGTTCTACACTGTCTCGTGACTCAAAGAAAATAACTTAATTAAGCTGCTTTCTGTATTTGGAGGCCCTATATGTCATGAAAAATACAGATCTGTGATGGGGAAGCCCTGGCAAAACCATAGTTACAAGTGATGTGGAGACATTTGCTTCTTAAACTGTCCCATGAAAGGGAAGGGGATGTGAGTTTTCTGGCATACAGCCAAGCTGAATACAAAAATGCCAGAAGACAGATCAATTTCTGTGGAAGAGCAAATGAAGTGAAAGAGCTGTAGAATTTAATAAAAGGGGCAAATGAGGTCTTGAACATTAATATTGCCAATGAGGACCATAAGGATAGAAGTACTGTTTAGGACTTTGAACAAAAGACTTAATTTCTTTAGTAGTAGTTTTGTTTCGCCCTTTCTCGTTTTCCTCATATGGATTTCTGTGTGCAACGCAGTGTTACAGATTTTTAAATTTTCCCTTGAAGCTTTTGCAAGTACTGTATGTATTTTTACATAGCTCAGTTTCATTGAGGAACATACCAGTAGACATTTTGGACACCACATAAACTGTCATTTTTTTAAGAATGCCTCTAAACTGTAAACTGTAGAGAGCTTTAGAAACAGTGATTTATTTGAACGTTCTTAATTATAATAAACAATTAAATTCTTAGTCATTCATAATCTCGGCATGTGATACACATTGCAAATCTTTATATCTTATATATATCTTGTATATCTTTATACATAGTTTTTGTATGAAAGGTATGGTGTGCCATGAGGTTGATTTCGGACTCAAAGTCCTTTCACGTTGATTATTTGGAGAGGAAATTTCATACACAAGTAGTTAATGTGTGCAGTTTCCCCCATAACCCAACACCATATGCTGTACTGGTATCCTTTCCATAAATTGATACGATCGTGTTGCCTCAAAAAACAAATTTTGATTTGAATCTTTATCATTTTATAATTGATTCTATGTAATAAAATGAGATTCAAAAAAAGTAATAAAAACTCCCCAAGTCAAACTGAATTCTTGATGCAGTTTCTGTTGGACAGAGACTTCATGCATCTACCTGCCTTTAAATATCGATTCTGTAACTTTCAATAGGCTTGTGAGACAAAGCTTTGTTTAAACTGGCCCAGGGTGTGATCACTGAGGAATGAGGTAAACAAATCATTCAATCATGTATCATTTCAGGCAATTTGTTCAGTTAATTGCTTTCAATGACTTGTCAAAGGCAAATGTTTACAGTCCTATCCAGTCTGCAAAATGTGTATGCATATCAGAGTTGCATTAAGTGCATGGGGATAGTATGTTTCTCAGACCACATTCAGATAACCGGCTCAAAACCTTTCTATATACTGTAGACTGCATCTTTCAGTCTTTATCTGTGCATTGTGATGTACAGTATGCAAAAATATCACCAGCACTGCTCTTACATGGCACACAACAGGAGATTCAGTAAGTACATTTTGTTAAATTATTCATTTTTCTGCGTTGGCATTTTTCTCTGCATTCTCGTTTCTTTGTCAGTTGTGTTTATTGTTTTTTTGCATAGTACAGTACGTTTGCTTTTCTGTTTAACGTATCTATTTGATATTGCTGGCACCTATTTATTTTCTATCGCAACATTGCATTCACTTTAACACTTTAAGATAATAATATGGTAATGCAAATAAATTATTAACTTTACATCACATTGGAAGAAAGCCCCAATCAAATTAAAAAGTCAACATTTGTCACACATTATC
Source organism: Atractosteus spatula (assembly GCF_055471065.1). Taxonomy (NCBI): domain Eukaryota; kingdom Metazoa; phylum Chordata; class Actinopteri; order Semionotiformes; family Lepisosteidae; genus Atractosteus; species Atractosteus spatula. The sequence goes on from NC_142717.1 coordinate 6,123,655, forward strand.
ATATTTTTTAAAGTGGTTAGCTTCTTGGCTGAATGTGTAGATGTGGCTATCTACCAAAGGGCCAGTGGGTTTTTAAGCCTTTTTTGCACTGTTAATCATTGGTGTTATTTTGTTTTACTTTTATGTGTTTTGTTTCTTTTTCAAAATCTGCCTTCACATGAACCATGATATGAAATAGTTATGCTTTGCAAAGTTGAACTGGATTCGTTCAGACCTTCCTTACAGACACCCATGAGGTAAAAGCTATCCTTTGTCCTTCAGCTTTATGTGAAGAGACAATTTTGTGAAAACGTTTGAGCTAAAACAGATGCCCTCAAGTCAGCTCCTTCGAAGAGCTGCAGTGCTTTGCTTTTGTATGGCAAACGGTTGTTACATGCTGTATGCAGTACTGGGCAGTCAGTAGTCAGTGGACAGGCCTTATAGTGGGATGAGCTGTCCAAGTCTGAAGTTTTCATTATCAGTTTTCTAAAAGATGTCCAAGATGCCATTTTCTTGGTCACATTTTAAATCACAAAGGTGTTTGCCTTAAAGCATTTGCTGCATGATTTACCCATGGAAATTATGCAATAAAATAGCACACTGATCCATTTCATCAATATGGCCTGGAGTTTATTAGGTTGCTTGGAAGGTGAGAGCCCCACTTGAGAGGAGAAAAAAATAAGTAAGGGCTATGTGACAAAACAGCATAGATCATTCTGAAATGTCAGGGTGTTGTTGTGCTACTAATAAGGATGGGAGAAGAGACACTCTGTCAAAGACGAAATGGCAGCATAGGCAGTTTTGGCATCATTCCCATCACGGAAGATCTGTGGAACTGGAACAATAACAATCAGTCACATTCTTTGTAGCTAGATGACAAAAATATGACTAATGGGACACTTGCTGACCTCCAACTGCTTACATGTGACCATGCTGAATTCCATCAATAGATTATGCTCTTGACATTATTATTCAACAAGCACTAGAGCTGATGTGAAGTACAACCTACAGAGGAGTATCTGGTTTTTCATCAACAGGAAAACTGTTTGCGCTTGCACAGAAAATCTTTGTGGACTTGATACTAGGGGAATTAATATATATGTGTGAGTGCATGAATATATTATAGACAAATATATGACATGTAAATTGAGAACTTCATTATCAGGATAGGGATTTTACTGCTGTCAAGTGTTCCATTGAGATTTTCACTTTTGAAGCATTAGTAGTGATTTAGGCTTGATCATTTGGGGTCTGGGTAATGTATGCACTGTATATTATGAAAAACATTTTCAGTTTACGGGCTGTTGCTTTGTCCATAAAACATTGTAGCTTTGGCACATTGTTAGAGATTTTTTACGCTGGAAATCTACAATAGCCCTCTATTGTTTTTATCTTTCCTATGTTTTTTGGCATTAATAGGACTACAGTACAAGTGTCTCTTTTCTGCTTATTATTTTTATTGTCATTAAATTTTTAACTGTTTTCTGTAATGCGTTCATGCTCTTAATTACCTACTGCATCTGGTTCCTATCATGTCTTGAATTTGGTGTTAACAGATTTATAAAATAATCCTTGTACTCTTGCATAATACACTTCATTTTGCAAAAGGGGCCATTTTGAATGACTGAGTGTGTCTGGGAAGGGCAGAGGGATAGAAATTAGAGTACTTTGTAAGCTACAACTAAATTGTTGTCTTTGTTTAAACTAAGACAGTATGTGAACTGCAAATTTGTAAAAATTATCTAAAGGCGATGGAATACCTAAAGTTTCTTATTCCTAGTTGATATTTTTGCAGGTGTTTCTGTTAATATGGAATTCATGATGAAAACAATAGACCTGAGAGTCAATGTTAATTATGTCTTACTAATGAGCACCAAGAAGACCAAAACAGTTGTGGCTACTAACTGTATTCATATTTAATAATATACTTATTGATATTATTACCTACGTTATACTTAATATGAATGTCCTTAATTCATACCAACTGCTTGCTCTAAAGAAAAATAACCCTGAAAAAATGTTCCCATTCCATAGGTCAGAAATATTACTTATGTAGGTCATGGATGTTGCTAATTATTATTTGTGTATAATAATACGTGAAGTAAATTATTTACTATTCTATGTTTGTGTACAGTATAAAACATATTATATTGTATACAATGATGTTATGTTATATTGTTTATAGCACTGAGTAACTTAATAGGAGTAGATACTGTATAGTAGACGAATAAATAGTATGGAGATATTCTATAGTTTCATCAATGTCTACCTTTGATCAGTCAAATAAAAATTTACTATTTCATTGGCTAAATTAAAAAAAACTGCTGCACCTGTCAAATAAATACATTAATAATATAGATACATATGCATTGTTACTGACAATATCAAGATGATAAAATCTACCCTCTATTGCTGGCTAACACAGGGATTTTTTGGAGGCATTTTTAGCATTATATTTTAATGTTATAGAGAGATTTAAGAAATTAAAATGTGTGCAGTAATTGCATTAGATCCCCTCTCTCACTGTCTGCACTGAATACAGCACAGTGAATTCTAAAGGAGAAAATAAATCCCATTTGTGTGATACTTGTAAAAGGTCTGTACCTCTGAGATTATTCTCAGGACAAACTGACATAAGCTGAGAAATGAAGAATGAAAAATAAAAAAAGATAATTAAAAGGAAATTTCTGGCTATGCAAACTTGCTTAAGGTACTTAAAATGGATGCATCAGCAATATGTATAGAACATTGTTTCCAATGTTCAGTCAGTATATCCACTGACTAGAGAAAGAGATACACTTATATATTTTTAAGGATCCTGTTCGAATAATGTCATTCCTATTAGGGTTAAAAAATAAAATGATATTAGCTGAAACTATGAAGATGGAAGTTGTAAAACACCAGCTATCACAAATTGGGTAACAGATCATTATTGCACTACAGGTTAAATGTGGAGACATCTTCAAAAAAGTTGCCAGGAGTTATTCAATTTTTTGCTTTGCTTCGATACAGCCTGATGAGATCCTTCTCCCTTTATACAGTATCCTTTCTTGTAGTCTTCTATTTTCTTCAAAGAAACAAAAATTAAACACATTCCTAAAATTAACCATTAATAGACCTTCTTTTCCTCTCAAAAAATGCAGTTATTTCAATTTGCAATTTTAAGCTTGAAAGCACAAATGAAAAATGAGTCAATCATTTGGAAATATTAGCCAAGCAGTCCATACTCTAGTTACAAAATGTGAAGCCAAAATAGAAGATTTTTTAATATCCTCTACTACCTCAGTCACCAATTTGCATAATGGGATGCAAAATGTGGCTTTATTAGAATTTCAACCACAATGTCACATTTGATCATCATCAACGTAATGTCTAATACTGTATATGTGGTATTGCAAATGAGGTATGAAAAAGTTAGATAAAAACCTGTAATGTCTATTAGTCATATTATTTATTGCATTTTAAACAATACCTCCTCCAAGCAACCCTATCTAAGTCTACAGATATTTGTAAATTAGTACAACACGAAAATATGTACAATATTAAGATATTACAAAATTACTGTATATCATACTGTATGTGTATAAATATTCTTCTGATTGTGGTTATTTTCCATTACTGTGCATTGGAATATAACATGAAAGTGCAAAAGAAAAATAGCCATTGTACCAAATAAGGACAATATAGACAGCTGACAGCATTCTATGGATCCAACTATGAAGACTAAGAACTTCTCAGTTTTTATGTGGTTAAAAATGTTTTCACATTAGAGCTTCCAAGTGACCCAATCACTTGAGGGCTCAGTTCAGAGCATTGGCTGGACCCTGTAATTAAGAAAGTATTGGTTTGAATGTGGGCTATGCCATTAGTGATCCATGACTGGCTGCCCCTATTGAGTGGTGAACATTTGATGGAGTACTGCTTTGTTTAAGTGAGTTTAGATTAAGCAACCTTTTTTTTAACTTGACACACAACAGGGACCATGAAGGCATGTTTGATACCATTGAGCTTGTAGCAGCATAAGTTATGAGCTCAATCAACCAACCAATACTGTGGATCTAATGTTGGTACTGTGGGCTTACCATATGAAAAGTCCTTACTGTGCCTTTCTAAGGCTTCAATGTGCATATCTCTCCAGTACTGATATAAAATATTTACCAATGAGCCAAGCTGATAAAATATGGGGATAGCACAAGAAGTTCCGGTTCTTTTAAAAATAATTAATTCATACTTTGCACTTATCGCTATTTTCTTTTTCTTTCTGGTATTATTTTTTCAACATAATGCATTTTGCATGAAGAAAATACAGTGCTTGTGTCCATCATAGTATGCATGGTTTAAATTTATACAGTATTTCAAAACAAATGGATTGTTGCTGCCACGGATGGCGGAAGGGACGAACTGTGGAATGGCAGGAGAGTGAAAAAAGACCCTATGCGTAGCGGCGGGACGGGGGTTAGCCCGGGCTCAGCTGTTCAGGAAATGTTGTATAGAAACCTATGTCCTCAGGCCACAGATGTGGGGCGACCTGGTACCTGGTCAGGACATCCTAACCTCAATGCTTAATGAAGAGGAAAGCGTGACCCGGAAATATATAGCCCCAGACAGAGACACACCGGAAGGACAAGCAAACCACAGGAAACTAGGGACAGGACAGAGTAGGAGTGCCCTCTAGCTGTAGAGGGCGTGACAGTTGCCAAGAGGAATACTGTACATCAGCTCCCTTGGATTCATTATATATGATTGGTCCAGAGGTGATAACAGCTTACATATTGAACGCTAGTGTTGCAGAGCCTGCTTCTGCATAGCTTTTTCTGAATAGCCAAAATGACAGAAAATCATAATTATTTTCAAGAAAAAACAAACATTTGTTTTGGCCCTTTTGAAGTGATTAGTGCATATTGCGATGTTACAGATTCAAAATAGTACCCCCTGCTGTTCAGAGAATGTATGAGATTTGGCCTGTAACAGCACTTTCATAAATAACAAGACATGAAAAACAGCAATAATCTAAGTTATGAACCTAGCAGACAAAGCTTCATATCAGGAGTGGCAATAATCAGCATAAATTATGGCCAAATACACAACAAAAAACTGTGCTTTTTTGGATAATGATACTGTCAGCAAAAAATAATGCAGGATCAGCATGTGTTTGAATGTACTCAAAATATGTTAAAATAATTGTCCTTTCTCTTTAGTCATTATCCTTTATACTTTCTGTTATTTTCATTGGATGAAATGCCGGTTTTCTACTAGAAGTCAGAAAAGTATCCAGAGCTTAAAATGCATGTGTGGAAGACATCAGTCTTAAAAACCATTTACTAATAGGTAATTAGATTACAACACCTTGTCAGTCTCACCATGGAGCTGTTTAAAGACCTTGTCTCTTGCCATGCAGTTTTCAGCTTCTGAGATTAAGAGTACTACACATGAGCATGTATAACAGGATCAACCACTTTTTTTTCAAGAAGAGATAATTTCAATATTCATCGAATTTGTTTCTAAAGGATTCTTCCAAATGAAAGTGCTAGCTACAAAATTTAAGAATTTGTTGGGTGGATTTGTTTTTATTCATTAGCCCATTGATAGAGCATTAAAAAACATTAGAGCAAAAACGATCTTTCAAAATGATGTTTGTTCTGGTTATGTGTTTTTGCTTTTTTATTGCAAAACACTTAGTAATTAAATTTATAAAATGAAATTATATATGAACTGATAGCCTAATCTTTGAGGGGACTGTATTGTTAGCGTCTCATGCATGACTGAAGTCTTCTATTATTTGTAATAGACACATTGGGTCATAAATAGTTAATTAACAGATATTGGTGATGGCTTTAAAATGCACTTTCTCACATGTGTATGGTATATAAAGGTAGCATCAGAAACTGAATTCATTTGTTCCTTAGGTACTTGTATTTGTTATATCATATCTGCTTATAAAGTCAGAGTTTTTTTGCTTTTCACAGATGGCTTGCGTTGACAGAAATCACACAGATTTCACAGAAGATAGTGAGTAGTCTACTACCTATAAGAAGTTCAAATCAGAAAACCACATTCAACCAGGTGCTAAATGTTATGATGTTAACATTTTCTGTGTAGTATTAATTTTCCTGTAGTCTGCAGTGATTGATAGAATGTTCTATTTATTCTTGCTTGTGCCTTTGTCCTTTAAATCTAAACAAGAGAAATTAATTTAAAAAATGTAAATTAGACTAAGAGTTCGATTTTAATTTTACCCAAAATTTTCTTCAACAGCATCCAGTACATATGCATCTAGAAAGACATGACGTTTGCCCCTCATCAAGATGGTTGTGGTAAAAATCAAAATCACTTCTGTTTAATAACTTTGTATGTTTTTATATTCATGCCTCAAGAACATGGTACACCATAACTTTGATACGTACAATTCAAAAGCTGTAAAATGAAGGAGTCTGTAAATTGTGGAACTTCCTTTAAGTCAAATGCATGTGCTGTAAAGTACAAGATCCATCCAAGTCATGAAAGGTCTACTTTTTAATAAAGAATCACAGTGTCAAAAGCTGACAAAAAATGACCTTGAACTCTACTAATCATAGTAGGATGCTGTAGTAAGTAAACAAATTCCTGTCACTCAGTACAGAGACAGATTCTGTTTTATGGGAAGTGAGAATCCTGTGAATAATTTAACCAATCAATTGCAGTTGCATGGATATAGCTTTCCATTGCTTTGGGGAATTCTCAACTTCAGACAGCAAGGGGCACAGTATTTAAACCAGCAGTTCTTAGGCTGTAAGTTTCATTGTGATTCATTAAGGGAAGGAGACTCTCAAGAACCCAAAACATTTACCAGTGCAGTTACAAATGTGGAATGTGTTTAACTTTCCAATCTGTAAATGTAGCCACTTCTTTAAAATAAACATTTCATTATTTCCTAACAAATGAGTCACTAGAAGAAGTGTAGTTGAAGAAGAAGAACATTAAAATAAATTTAGGTTTTTCTTGTCCACAATTATATATTATACTAATAATATTAATACACATTTTTTACAACCTGTTTTTGTACTTGAATGAACATATTTTACAATCTTAAAATGAAAATGGTATCTAGGAAATAGATATCTATCACTGAAAATGCAACATACAGCAATGTACAGCATAACTATCAGATATAAGATGAAATCATACTACTCAAAATATGTAAATATATCATGTTCATATTCCAAATGCACCTAATTAGATAAATAAACCATTTACTTTAAAAATACAACTATAAATATTTGAATTATTCTTTACTATTGAATTTTTTTTGCATTAAATTACTTGCAGTAATTTACAACACAAAATACACGTTTTCAGTCTACAAAAAGTCGTAAATCACACCATATATTAGATATTTTTTGTCCAAAAACCAAATCTTAAACAAAACATGCAAATACATACCTCTTAATAAAACTGATATTGTTAAAAATGATTACAGATTACTCAGTCATATATTAAGCTACAGCACAGTCGTTATTCTGCATTCATTTTGCATACTGTATGTCCTGATCAATGCCAGGTAGTGTATTGTGTATCAATGTCTAGTAACACATCAGTTACTGATGCCAATTGGCTAATGCAATACACAGGTCTTTTGGTTGGTGGTTTTTGTTAGGCACTGCTTCCATGCAAAATGAAAGAAATGAAAGGCCTTAAAGGGACATAGAGTTATGCGTTTTAGCCACTGATTCTTCTCAGAACAGAATTCAAAGGTTCAAGTGATAGGATTACAGTATTTTCCTTTATTAAGGGAACTCAGAAATTATAAAGTAATCAAAAATCCCAAATAATCAACCATATACAAAATAATTTTCTCACAGTAATTCACATCAGAAACAAATGTCCAATGATTAGTTTTATACTGTACATGAATTTATTTCAGCTGTGGTAACTGTCCTGTCTGGATTAGTTACTTAACTGTCCAGGACTGTAGATGGGGATGCATGTTTTGTTGTTTTGATGTTGATCCGCAAGTGGCAAATTATATTTTAATATCAGAAATCATGGGTTTGATCTGACAATCCTGTTTTTTTCTTTTATCGATTGCCCACAACACCTGACCCCACTACAGATGCAGTATACTACAGATACAGTATACTATACTACAAATTAATTGACTAACAGTAAGATTTGATATTTTAAAAACCCTACATCTGGACAGAAAAAAGTAAATCAAAAAACTAAAATGAACCCATACGTACATAATAAATAACCTCATATCAGGCAAGCCGAACAGCGAATTGTTTGTTGTAAAACTAGAGGTCATTGATGTATTTGTTTACTTGAACCAACATTTGTTATTCAAGTCTTTTATTCTAACATTTTTTTTATTTGCAGACAAACATAATTACTTTAAATGTTTTAAGACCAAATACAATGTAAACAGAGACTGAGGCAAATGACAGTACTATGCACTGACGTCCAAGAATGTGGTTTTCTTCATGGAAAAATAATGAGTTAAAGATGAAGTCTGGCCTCCAGTTTCTTTTGCATCTATGTGCAATCAGTTTTAGCCTGGGACTGTAATTCAAAGCGTTTAGAATCTTCTTTTTTCCATTCTTTTCATCTGAAAAGCCACATTGGCATTATTGTCATGAATGGTTGTAATGGCAGCTCTAGCGACTATACAGAGATGAACGAATTTAATGACAACGCTTGAAAATTCCTGACATTACCACTGATGTGCCCTTAATCCATCAGGTTGTAACGCATGTACTCTGCAAAATCTTTACCCTGACATGAACTAGACCTCTGCCCAGTGCAGAAGATGTGAATAAAATTGAAAACGTCTTCAGAAAAGCCCTTCATTTTATTTGAATAGGGTACACAGCATTTATATCATACAGTGCACAGACATTTTAAATAGCTGATTTAAAGAGCTGATACTGATACTGTGTACCTAGGTATGTCTGTGAAGAGAAAAGTCAGAATATCAGAATATATTTTAGCATATTATTTAGAGATTAAAAATAGGGATTACACCATAATTTCTATTAATGCCATATGTTTAATTTTAGCTAATTTTCAAATAACATTCTGATAATCTTTTCTAGCACCCACCTTTCTTCTTTGTTCTTATTGTATATCAGAAAATGATACCAAGGTATTATATACAGTACAGTATCATTATACCACAGCATCATCAATTCTTTGAAGAACAAACAGTTCTTCTACATTTTTTGCAAAAAAAATGTCAGTTATCTCTTTTAAATGCCTCCTTTTATTGATTACTTACCAAGGTATTTTTAATTTGTACAGGGTATGTATCTTCATCTACATAGACAACATAAACATTCTCTTTGTTGACCAAATTGTTAAGGACACATTCAAGTGTTTATTACGCCAATGAAATAACTTTTTTTTCAGTAGTTACCTGCCTGTGAGTCATATCATCTTCAAGAACAAGCTATATATAATTTTGTGCTGCTAAACTTTTGACCAGTAAAATATATTTAGATTGTTGCACAACTAAAGCATGCATCAAGTATGATGACAACAGTCTAGTATAAGTCAAGTATAAGGTTATGACTTAATATGATTAAACACTTGATTCTTTTCAAGACAAATAAATATAAATTCTTATACATTTGTGGTTTGTGGTGTGTCTATTTATTTCTATATGCAATACAGCATTGTAAAATGTTGTCTTCAACTTTCTAATATTGATGATATAATTTTAGAAAATCCTCATGATCTTTTTTAATGTGGTTTCATGAATACACAGAGATTGACAAAGTAGCAAATATTTAGTTTAGGGACAAGGTTGAGGAGAATGTTAATATAACGTATTTTTCTCTACTGCTGCACTTCTCAGGATTCCAAGCTACTGACAACTGTTGTCAGTTTGTTTCATTAAGCAACACTTTACACTTTGTAAAATATGATCATTTTGATTACGTTTTTTTTTTTCATTCGCGGGTCTTTTTTTGTTCAACTTCGATCTCTAAATATTCTAGTCCTCTTTCTGTACATGCTACACATACTTTCAGCCTTCCAGCTGTCAAATGTGTCCATTATTATATTAAACTGAGCAGCAGATTTCTGTATTATTAGATTTAGGAAGTTGTGTTTCAGAATCAAGACAGTTTTATTATAAGCCTTACTGATAAACTTGTCTTTATGTTAAAGCGCTTTGCAGTTGTGTCCCACAGAGGTCATTTTCAGGTTCCTTTTGTGGTAAATCTGTAATTGTCAAATAGAAGGATATTAAATTCATTCTTTTAATCGTGGTACAAAAAAAGCAATGTGATCAACGAAGCAGTAATTTATATACATAAAGTATAAACTTTTTTGCTGTGGTCTCAATTTGGCAATGAAGATGCACATATAATCATAAACAGATTTTTGCCAGCAGCACAAAATATACCACAATTTCATATTTTATGGTGGAATACTTTTGTTTTAATATGTTCTTTTACTAAAAAAAAAACTTCAAAGGAACATGCTCAGGCTAAACGTTCCTCCAAGATAAGAGCAGAAAATCAATTTACTTTGGAAACATTTGTTTTTAAAAATCCATAAACATCTTGATGGAATACATTAGGAAGAGTGCTTTCTGTACTTAATTTAACAAACAGAATTATGAATTTTGTACCAATTTGAAATATGTAGTTTCATGTTCTTTTTATATTTGCAGTGACATAAGACTTTTGTTTAATATTTATACTATAACAGACTAATATTGAAAAGGTTTTGGTACAATGCCTATCAATTTCTAAAGAATGGAAAATATCAAGATTTGTTCCATGTGTATTTCTAGTAATCCATCCATTTTCAATAAACACTTAGACTAATAAAGGGGTGCACACATGTGTTTAAGATTTAATTTAGTTAGTTAAAGAAACCCAATTTTAACCTCTTCTACTACTGCTTTGCTGAAAACTGGGATTAAAATCCCTGATTAGTAGGTCTGTAGCAATACCATCCAGCATAATTCTTGTACGCTTGTATTTCATTGTATGATACCATTTATATACAGTAATACTGCACATGAGTATTTTCTGTATTGGTTTGTAAAATGAAAAATGCCAGGAAACGATGAGGATTCTGGTGATACCTGTGCCTAACATTATAAAAGAACAAATGTTTTCAGTATAGTGGTATTTTAACAATTTTTTCTGTAAAATGAATTGTCACTAAGCTGAGGTTTTAAATTAGAAAAGAATGTCCTTAATATTTTCATTTGTGTTTAGAAGAATAAGCCTTATCAACATCTATAATTTTCATTAAACAAAGTATTGACTGGGGTGTAGAATGGTGAAGAATAAAAACAGAAGTCCTATACTCCATGGTATTTAAGGTGTAAAATGCTACAGGACAGCTTCTGTTCACATTGATGCAGAATTTGCTTACAGAATAATACATTCTGTATTATTCTTGGTTTGTTTTATTTACGGGAAAAGTAGGCATTCATTGGCTGGATTGTATGGGAGATGACAGTGGTGTCAGATGGACAATGCTGGAGTTACTGACTCAGCAAGAGGAAAGGGTAAAAGGGAAAAGACTCCTGACTTTTCGTCTTGTTGTTCGGGATGAAGGAAACGGGGACCAGTGACAAAAACAGAATTATCTTTGACTGTCCCCAATAAAATGAGAGACTTAACCTTAAAACTCTCATTTTGATGGGACGGTGGCATTTAGTTTCTCCATATTCTGTACCACAGTAAAATAAAAGATTCTGAGGCAAAAAAATGCCTGTTTCTGGGGTATGATTTATGTGCAGCCGAAAAAAGTAATTTGGCTGAGGGGTAAACAAATGCCATATATTCACCACACCCAGATCAGACATATAATTTCTCTGTGCTGTAGATGCCAGCAATAGGACATTCATCATCGTCAACTTTGATCAGTCATGCATACGATTCATGACAGATTTCACGGGATGTACCCAAAATAAATATTTAAGTCAAACGAATACAGGAATTTGGACTGGAGAAAATAAAAATCTGGTTCGGACATTGTAGGGCTTAAACTAAAACAAAAACATTTTTTTTCCCGAAAATATTATTTACCAAATATGCCAATCTCTTTAGTTTATCACCCCCTGGTTCCAATATAAATATTGAAAAATTCCTTTGCAATACAATTATAGCATCCTTTATTTAGTTTTCTGCACAAAATGAAGTTGCCTTATACTGTATATATGGAAGAAAAAAATCTGGAGATATCATTAAAAGAACACTTTTCCTAAATATTATTTCTGTCCTAAAACACTGCCATGACCTCAAAAAGTATCTACGTTTTGCAGAAATCCTAACCCTAACCCTATCTTTGGGTGTGCACCAGGTTAGGGTTAGAGTTAAGAATTTCCTCAAAAAATTAATGCAATCTTCCACTCATTGGAGTGCAAAATGTACTTCACTGAAACAAAATAATCTTCTGAAATGGTTAAGCAAGCACTCCATACTAAAGAGAATGTATTAACATGAGTAAAATTCAAGTTTTAGACAAGTATTCTACTATTGGAAATGTTGTGTTTGAAGGTGATCTCAATGAGCATGGTTTCAGGTTCAACTGGGGTAAGAGTCAGGAATAGCCCAAATATTTGGGCTATATTTGTTAAAATGCACGTGCATTCCTTGCCAAAGGCATGATTTTGAACTGTATTATCACTTTGTCAAACATTTGACTTTTGGACAATATAGGCAACATCCCCTTTTTGAGCAATGCAGGGCAAATAGCTATAAATGAGAGAAAAAAAAATCTGCAGATACCATTGAAAGAACACTTTTGCTAAATATCATTTCTGTCCTAGAACACTGCCATGGCCTCAAAAAGTTTCTACGTTTTGCAGGAATCCTAACCCTAACCCTAGCTTTGGGTTTGCACCAGGTTAGGGTTAGAGTTAAGAATTTCCTCAAAAAATTAATGCAATCTTCCACTCATTGGAGTGCAAAATGTACTTCACTGAAACAAAATAATCTTCTGAAATGGTTAAGGAAGCACTCCACACAAAAGAAAATGTATTAACACAGGTAAAATTAAGGTTTTGGACAAGTATTCTACTATTGGAAATGGTGTGTTGGATGGTGATCTCAATGAGCATGGTTTCAGGTTCAACTGGGGTAAGAGTCAGGAATAGCCCAAATATTTGGGCTATATTTGTTAAAATGCACGTGCATTCCTTGCCAAAGGCATGATTTTGAACTGTATTATCACTTTGTCAAACATTTGACTTTTGGACAATATAGGCAACATTCCCTTTTTGAGCAATGCAGGGCAAATAGCTATAAATGGGAGAAAAAAAATTCTGCAGATACCATTGAAAGAACACTTTTCCTAAATATCATTTCTGTCCTAGAACACTGCCATGACCTCAAAAAGTTTCTACGTTTTGCAGGAATCCTAACCCTAACCCTAGCTTTGGGTTTGCACCAGGTTAGGGTTAGGGTTAAGAATTTCTTCAAAACATTAATGCAATCTTCCACTCATTGGAGTGCAAAATATACTTCACTGAAACAAAATAATCTTCTGAAATGGTTAAGCAAGCACTCCACACTAAAGAGAATGTATTAACACGGGTAAAATTCAGGTTTTGGACAAGTATTCTACTATTGGAAATGGTGTGTTGGATGGTGATCTCAATGAGCGTGGTTTGAGGTTCAACTGGGGTAAGAGTCAGGAATAGCCCAAATATTTGGGCTTTATTTGTTAATGTGCATGTGCATTCAATGCCAAAGGCCATATTTTGAACTGTATTATCACTGTTTTTCAAACATTTGCCTTTTAGACACTTTAGAGTACATTCCCTTTTTGAGCAATGCAGGGGAAATAGCTATACTGTAGTATTGCTTATTAGCAAATCTACAAACATCTTCTTTGAACGAGCCTTCTGTACCAAGTACAGATTCCAAGTAACAAAATGCCATAGTCCCTCCCTAACCCCCCTTCTTCATTGTACCTCATCAGTTAAAATCACTTTACAGATTTGTATGTGCTACTTCTGTTGCTGAGGAAATTGTTTCATCAAAATTATTCACCTAGTTTACGTTTATTAAATGAAACATTAGGCTGTCATAATGTGTTTGGAGATCGGAGAATGAGAATGAAGATCAAGAAGCATTTTCTGGACAGCTCAGACATGGCACTCCAGTTTCAGTAATCTAATTTCTTAAATCATTTCATAAAATGACCTTTTGCCATTCATGCCAGCTTAATCATTCAGGTCATAACTCATGTTAATCATTTGAAATGTTTTACATTTATTTATTCTCGATCAACTATTGCACTGCCATATTGTGGTCATGCATTAGTGTTCACTTTTTGTGAAAAAGATGACCAGTGCCTGTTAAACATGAGCTTTGAAACCAAAACTTTGCAACTAAACATCAACAACATGCTTCAAAGTGATGATGGGTTAGGGTGCAACGGAAGGGTAATGAGAGCATGGATTTTTGAAGCAGAGAGAAGGGAGTTCTTGAGATGGGAGTTTTTTAGCATGGAGTGTGTACTTTTGGAAGAGGGAGGTGGATATCCTAATATAAATGCTATATTCATGGCAAAATCTATATTTCCCCTTACAGCAAATCTAAATAACTAGCACAGTTAGTGGGAAAGATCAGTCTGTATAGATTCCAAGACAGAATATGGATATTATTCATATCAGAAACCAAATACATTGTCAAGAAATAATGTCTTGATTAAAAAAGAAAAACACATAGCAGCTTCTCAATGAAATAAGAAACAATGACAATGTACTACTGCACCCCACTTTCTCCAATCAGGACAACCTACACAGAAGAAGGGACCACAAATGTGAGCCTCTTTCCCCATATCCCATACCCTAGCCCCATACCCTTGCTCCAATGATATGTAGTAGCACCAGCTACTACATATCAAAATTCCCCTAGTAAAATTCCCTAAACAAATCACTTCAATGCAACAATGAATAGCCATCAGAGAAGAAAAGGAAAAAAAAATAAACAGCCTCCAAAAACATGCAAGAGGTAGGTGCCAACATGGGTAAAAAAGGAAAAAAAGAAGTAATAATTCAATTAACATTAACTATTGTAATACAGAACCTCTGAGTTGATACCATTCTACAGTATGTAACAAAAGCAACTATCTGTGTGTACTGTCCATGTGAAAGATAAAAAAGTTATCTTTATTTTTTCTCCATCAGAGATGGATCAAAACTGGTGATTCCCCCTGCCTCCTGTACCAGTGTAAACAGATAGCTAACATGGGGGATTTTAAGTACAGTGAGGTGAATTAGGAAGGACTAGACACTTTCAACTCCAGCAAAAGCCCATATCTGCACGGCTGTTGGTGGTGTGCGTTTCTCAATTACAGCACACATTATACAGTGATTTTCTATGATAATGAGTATATTTTCCCACAGCTGTGTGCCGAGGGATACAAGTGTAGTTTACGCCTGGCAAATAGGAGCTTTTACAAAATGCCCAAAAAGTTTCTTGCATATTCTCACAGAAAGTTCCTCCTGGAGTTACAATACTTAAAATAAACATTACATACCTTCTGCTGCTTTTCATTTTGCTTTTAAATTGACAGCTTCTGCAGGGTATATAATTTTCATAATGACTGGCACGTTATTTGTATTATTTGCATATTTGCAATAACATCGAAAAATGTTATTTACATGTACAATATTCATGTGGTCACTTAATGAATTATGAAGAAAAAGTACTTCAAATTTTTTTTTTATTTTAACTATTTAATTTGGGTTAAACTGTGATATTTGTGCTGTTTACTATTTAAAATCTTCAGACGCTTTTGTGCTGCAGATTTTCCCAGTAAGCTACAAAGAGCAGAGGTTCATAAAACCCTTCTTATATAGTACTTAATTTTAGGCTGGTCAGCTTGCAGCCCAAAGGGGTTTGCTCAACAGAGATCTGGGGATTAAAAAAAAAAAGCTTTTTCAAAGCCCTTTTATAAAAAAACTATATAAAATGTCAAATACAGGCATAACTTTGATAATATAAAGGACAAAATCTAAAACAATTGAAAAAAAGATTATAATTTTAGCCTCTTTATATGCAATGGTGTTATTCATATGAATTGGGTAAATCAACAATCAAAAGCAATAATAGCAAAGGCACCATCATAATGCTATTTTTGTAAAAGCGATAGAAAGTTTGAGAGCATGAATTTTCACAGTGTGCAAACAGCCTACAGTATGTAATCTATTAACTGGCACAATGGGCAGTTTATCCATAGTAGAAGATATAAGGCCTGGATCTCCTTAAAGACAGCTTCATTCTGCCCAATACTGTTGATCCATCACCAGTTAAAAGTCGAAGTTTCCTGTCCTATGAAGATTTATTTCCATCCATAAATGTACAGACATAATTAACTTTCTTTTTATTATACAGAATTTAGGTTGTGCAGTACTTTCATTTTGCACATTTAGCAAACTGCATCTCCAAAACAAAACAAATACAAAATGTGTTTTTGTTTGGTGTAAGTATTGGCATTAGACACAAAGCATTGATAATAAGAAGTGTTCAATGCATTTTGTGTTCCAGACCATTTAGCTTTTAAAATAAAACTAGCCACTACCTTGAAAGTTAACCACTTTTCCTTCTTGTTCTCTTCTTTTTCAGAATAGTAATATATTTAGTCAATACTTTAACTTATCTGAG
Organism: Atractosteus spatula; assembly: GCF_055471065.1. Lineage (NCBI taxonomy): Eukaryota > Metazoa > Chordata > Actinopteri > Semionotiformes > Lepisosteidae > Atractosteus > Atractosteus spatula. The sequence goes on from NC_142717.1 coordinate 6,140,253, forward strand.
ATACACCTTCTCCAAGTACAACACAATATAAATAGAAACAACAGCATTGATCCGAATTCACAATTGATTCCAGACTCTTATTTAAATTCTTTATTTATACCTATAATCAAAGATCTAAACTGTAATCTTTTTAACAGAATAATATTTGAAAATCCAGTGGTCATACTCCCTTTTTTAAGTATAAGGAATGATTGGCAGCTCCTATGCCATTCAGTTAAACCACTATAGGATTATAGATGACAATAAATGTGCTCAAATCAAAATGAAAGGAGTACAGTATTCAGTATTTAATTTCTTTGTTGTGCAGCTTTTTTCCCTTTGTTTTTTTTGTGACTGAGCATTGTAGTTTCTGTACTTGAATAATTTGTTCTTAAATATATTTCTCAGGCCTTAAAGTTTATATTGTTTTCTGAAGGTGATGTTTTATAAATAGTCACCTTACTTTTATTTCATTCTGTAAAACATTGCCAACATCATGGTTTAATATTGCAAAAACAGAGACTACATAAACTTAACCAGATACGCAAGTATGGAGAAAAACTGCATGTTCTAAAGTCTTACACAAACAGGCTGCAAAATACAGGTGGGGTAAAGAGCTTGTGGTTCTGCAATGTGCATGGAAGCCAGGGCTCTTGTGTGTGAGAAACCAGGATTCTTGGTGGCCAAAACTGTCTTAAGGGGATCAGAGGATTTGGTATTGTATATAAAGTCATTTTTTCTAGGCTTTATCAATGATAGCCCCAACATGGTAACAAGGAAAGCCATGACCAACCAAGCTGGGATGCTTGGACTCTTTCAATTTTAGCAATTCATGGGCAATGTTGAAGTTTGGCATGGGCCAGTACTAAACATTTTAAAAACTAAATCTCCTAATAAACTAAGGGATCTCATTTACATACCAGGATTGTGAAGGTATGTGGTGACGTTTCATAAGGCAAATTGTATTTACACCACATATTTGGACAGTGATATTCTGTATATATTATATATATATATTTCCAGGTGTTATTGAACAGGTGACATTCATATATACTGTACACAACCCACTCCACATATTCAAAGAAAAAAATATAGATAATATAAAAGAAAAATGGAGAAGCCATGATTGCACAAGAATTTAAATCCTTTTTTGCGGCAAACAGAAATTAAATTAGGTGTCCAAGTCACACCATTAGTTGATTCTGTGCAATAATAGTGGTTGAATACTTTCAGAATAAATACACCTGTCTCTGTAAGGACAGTAAATTCCAAGTAAAAATGCAACAATAAAGACTAAGTAGCTTTCAGACTTCAGGGATAGATAGAGTTGTATAAAAGCACAGAGTAGGCAAAGGGTATAAAAACATTTCAAAGACCCTTAATATCTCCTTGAGCATGGTGACGATGATCATTAAAGTCATCTCATGATGGATGGCCATTTCATAAAGGGGGCTTCTATGGAACTGAAAAAATAAAATATTTAATGCCTCAAATACTGCATAGGGTTTGATACAAAGCACTTAATTGATACAGTAAATGTGGTAAAAGGTTTTATGATCAGACTAGACAAAATTTTGAACTTTTTGGTCTAAACTCATAGTGTTACATCTGATGTAAACCCAACATAACGTATCCCTCAGTCAGCACCATCCCTACTGTCAAGCATAGTGGTGACAGCTTTACTGTACTGTATATAGTTCTGCTTCTTATGAGAAAGGAGTTGGAAGATTTTTTTGTGTAAGTCTTTAACTTGTCAAGACTGATAGCAACATAGATAGAGCAAAGCACTAGAAAACCTAAAACTGGGACATGCATTCAATGTTCAGCAGCACAATGATCTAAAGCACAAGGCCAGTGCTATAAAAGTGTGAGGCTAAGAATAAGAAAGGGAATGTCCAGTGCCCCAGTCAAAATCCTCACTTAAACCCTAAAGTTCTTAATAAGATTTATGAGAATGGGCAAAAAGCTACATCAAGCTGGTACGTAAAGCTTTGTACAAAACTACCTTTTTAGCAACTTCACAAAATCATATAGGCTGTAATTGGTGCCAAACATGTTTCCACCAAATACTGAGTTCACAGGTCTAAATATTTACAGTACACAATCAATATATTTAAGTTTTTCCTCTTTTATTTTTACTGGCAGTTTATTATAACATCTTACACTTATAGGTCTTGGTTGAATATTCAAGTTTTGAAAGACACATTAAGTGAAAAAAAATAATTTGTAATTTCAAAGAAGCAGCTTTTGCAAACTGATGTATCTAGACTCTGTGAATGTTAATTAGTTTTCCAGGGTACTTGATTTTGTATTGAATGCAGTACCAAGCATAATTGGTAAAATGTAACAACAATAAAACACAAGGACAGGTTCATGATGTTTAATGAATGCTGTCAATACCAGTAAGAACTAACACTAAACCTAGACAGCGTCCCTGAACTGCAGGGAACACAAACCCCCATCCAGCTCCCTCCTGGCTACTAATATACCCTATGTTGATTCTGTGGTATGTGGAATCACCAACTAGACCAATCACATCAGTTCTTTCCCTCCAGTGGCATTCCAGTCCCACAAGGCACTAATCAGGCAATTGAGCCAGGTGTGACCACTTTTCACTGCCAGAAGAGAGTAAAAAGCCTTGGCTTGGTCCATCATATAGTGATTGTGTTTAATAGTTTCACATTATATAGTGAAATGTTTTTGTCTGATTGCTCTCTAAATGTTTCCATTGTACCTCTGTCCTATAACTTGTCCTTCTTTAGATCAGAAATCTTCAACCAATCCTTAATTTAGGCCAGGTGGCCATTAAAAGCAAAAATTAATATCTGCCTTCATGCCAGTTGCTGTTTCATTAATTTGTGTTTTAAGTGCACTGAAGTAATTATTTTCTAATATTTATTTTAATATTAGAAAATTGATATTCTACTTGAATAAAGATTAACTTTTGTTAACAATGTGTTTGTTTTGTATTATTATTCCCAACAAATTCAAGCAACAGCTTTAAGGTAAGTTGTTAAGTCATTCCATTCCTTAACGAGCAATTTTGTTTCCTATTGCCATTACTGCAGTATCTTGCTGTGTATGAAAACACATATCCAATTTGCTTTCTAATATGTTTGTTTATTTGACATAATAATTTACAAAACAGGATACATTTTTTATGCTTGAAATATGTTGAAAAAGAATAGGTTAGAATACCTCCTGTCTATAGTTATTTATGTTTCATACAGAAGATACTACACCATCCCATTTACAGTTACACCCAGATCACACAGTGTATGAGTCTATTTTATGGTTCAATCATTTCCTGCAGCAACCCACTACAATATCAAAGAAAGCTTTTTATTTAAACTTTATAACTCTATCATCTTTCGTGCCCCAACAACATGTAGAACTGTAATTATTATGACAGGGATTGTACATTGTGCAGTCCAGTTGGTCACTAAATGGCCATCATCAATACTACCACCAGCATCCAAATGATGTAGTGGTTCATTGTAGACGCCTGGGGTTGGAAAGATGTGGGTTAAAAGCCAAGCCAAGTTTGAGTCAGCCTTAGACCTAAGTCTAAAAGGAGATTTCTTGGTCAGACGAAATGACCACAGAGACTTCATCTACTTCAAGGTTTCTCTGTCTTTGCATGAAGACAGAAGTCTGCCAACAGAACAATGCTGGTTTAAATATGCTTATTAAGAGCACTGTAAAAGAAATTAGATGGGAACAGCAATGTTTGTGACATCTGCTTTCCTTGAAGCTACATGGTACTTTGTATGTGGTGAAATATTGTTTTGATGTGTGCAATGTCTTTCTTTTTAATTTGAATATAGTGTTTGATCTTTTAGAGTTAGTTCATTGTATTAGCCTTTTTTACTTGACTGCAAAACATTGAGCTCTGATATTTTGGCTACTTTAGCTCTAGAAATATTGTGATTTTACTGTTTAAAGCAATGCAGTTTTCATTTTTCAGAATTTAAGATACAACAGAAAGATAAGACAGCACCCAACTATAGTGATTCTGGATTAAAGACCCATAAATCCGTATAGACTAAATGGTGTTTGTCAAATAAAAACCTGGAATGCAAAAAAATCTAGGTTTTTGCCGTGCATCAAAATAGATGTACAGTATTATAGATCAGTCAACAGGAAGACATATCTGAGACTATTACATAAGATAATACCAGACAAGAGACTGAGAATAAGAAACAAGTTAAAATCTTCACATATTGTAAGTTGTAAACTTTATAAGAAGAGAATAATAATCCAATTTAGTTTTCCCTTTCAAATCATTATTTTGGTAATCATTCAAGAACACCTTCCTTTCACTATAATAACTGTTACATTTGCTCAACATTTTTTCCATTGTAAACAGATATATCATACTACTACAATTTTACAACAAAACTCATCATACATTTTGGTATCATCTGTGGGTTTAGCTGTCTTTTAAGTACTGTATATGTCTCATCTAAAAGATTATATATAAGTACAGTGAAAATATTTTAAATACTTATTTTAACACTGCACTCTACATGTAAGTTGTTTTCACTTTAAGACGCGTGGCTGTGTGTGGTTAGGTCATGCTGTGTGAGAGAAATAATACAAATAAATATAGAATATTTTATGAACAAACAGTATGTCAATTTAATGTGCATAACATAACACCTTCATTAACACAGTGTAATACTAGTGTAATGCTGGTCTACCAATACCACTTGCAATGGTGACTTGTCTCCTCACCCAGTATGGAGAATGCCAAACCATCCTTGATTTCTGAGATATGAAGGAATGGTTGAGATATAATTACATCAATATTCTTGAGACTTATTTTCTTTGTAGTTTATTATTTTTCTGTAAATTTCTAATACTTTCTAACCTATTAGAACCACTAGTCACAAAAGAAATTAAGAAATCACAATCCATGCTCTAGATCTATGATAGATAAATATGCTCCACTGGACATATGGGTGCAATGGCAACATGGAAAGCCATTCTCACTGATAAAATGAAGAAATGGACAACACTACCAGTCCCTTCCTTTGTATTGGGTAATTGATTCATCCTGGAAAGCATCCAATTCAACTTCAATCGCCTTGAGTAGATGATTTTTCTCACTGATGCCCCTTCTGGAAGTGCTGCTGCACTGGTTTTCAATTGCAGCTTAATCGAGACACCCAGAGACAATGATACAGTACAGTATATCAAATAATACTGCCTACTACTGAGAAGAAATAACTCCTAAAGCTAATTGTGTGGATCAAAGAACAGAGGAGTTTGCTCAGATATGAATCAATGGATAGAAGCCTAGAAACTTGTTTCAATTACTGTAATAAGGGATTTTCAAACTCTGTCAAGAGGCTTTCAAAAATGCCTCCACAGGGAAATTTTCTGTCTTCTTCTCTGGCTGGTGAAAGATAGTAGGCATGAAGATGTCAGCTGAATAGACAGCTTATGTTTGCTATCAATCAGATCAATCAAGTCTCGATGGAAACCAACAAGTTAGAAGTCGGCGGAGGCAGAACAAAAGGTTCAGCAAATAAGGAGCAATACTGTTCTTTCAACCATCATCATCAGCCGTTAGAATGCTGTTGGAAAAAAAGAGATACTTTGTGAAATCAAAGGTAATTCCTGAAGTGTGATGGAAAAAAAAAACAGGACATCAAAAATCCAATGATAAGGAATAGTTACCTTCTTTTCATTAGTGAATGTCAAATTTTTTCTGTCTTCCGAAAGGGTGCAATTACAGTCTATTTGTTCTGATATATGTCAGAAGGACCAAAATGCTATGTGAACATTTTAACACTTTAGCTCCCGGAGGGTTAAGAGGACCTTGATGTGACAACTCATCCCGATGACAGTGCTTTCCACAGAGAAGGTTCTAGTGGATTTTTTTTCTGATGACTATAAATGTGAGCCAGTTTGACATTTTACTGATTTTACTAAAACACTTGCATTGTGCAATAATTCTACATATTACTTGCTGTTTCAGAGTTCATACACAGTACACCTTAAAACTTTGTCAGCTATTTGTTGTTCTTACCCTAAACATCTGCTACGTCTTAGTTATTTATTTTAATTTGCAGCAAATTGCATGTCAGAAAGTCCTGTTAGAAAGCAAATTTTAAATTAGTACATATATGAAAATAAAAAAGCACAACAGATATGACTATGTATTATTATATGGCCCTTCTGTCATGAGCATTCAAGAATCCAAGATTGATGACAACCAATGTGCACAAAACGGCATTTTTATTGGCATTATATGCACTTCATGTTTAAGCCACATTTGTCATTTAATTAACTTGTTTTATGTACATGATTGTTAATTTACCTCATGTAAATGCCTTTTATGCATTGCATGTCACTCTGGATAAATACATGTGCTAATAGAAATTAGTAATAGAGTTTGTATCTGAAGCCAGGATGAGTAGCTCAAGAAATGGTTGTAATAGTTGTATTGGTTTCATTACAGAAATGTTGCTGCCCTGTTGTCAGAATAGCAAAGTAAAAAAGCCAAAACTGAATTTGTTTATCCTTAATTGACATTCAATGACAGCAAGTTTTTTTTTTGTTTTTGAAAACCGTTGAACATTTGGGTAAAAGAAAGAGTTTGATGGATTTTGTTCGCATAAATTTGGGTTAATCCAGGTTTCTTCATTTATTTTTTCCCTGCTGCATGACCATGTAATTTATTGCATCCTTCTATGTGCATGATTAACAGCAAGACGTGAAAATATACGGATGGCTGTAGCTATTTTTCTTCTTATAACTCCAACATCATTAGCATTGTAAAATATGAAACATTACCTGTGGATATGACTGCACAGCACTACACTTTTTATTTCAGATAAATGAGAGAGGCATTACTACTGATTCAAAAACAGGCACCATCCTTTGATATATTGCTTCTTCAGTGAGAGAAGGATTTTGTTCCTTAGCAGTCATATGTTGATGTGTTGAAATAACTTAGGCAGTTTAAGGAAATAAGAAACAATAAAAGCAACAGGGCATCACAAAGCTGTTACGTGAAATGCATTGTAGCATGCTATTAACCCAAGGAGATAAGAAGTGGGACTGAACTTGGAATGCACTTTGGTGTGTTCCTGATGGTGTAATTATTCATACTGGGAATAAAGGACCTATGGCATATCAGGGTAGAAAACTATTGATGTACTGGTAAGTGTCCAAGTGATAAATTTAACAGATTTAAAATGAGCTTGGAAATGGAGGCTGGTTCCCAAACTGAAAAACCCTAGAGATAATGACAATTTACTAATTCACATGCTGAAAGTATTTGGCAGCACACTCGTTGTAAAACTGACTTTTATCTTTAGCAGAATATGGCACAAGGAAACTTGTCATTGTTTACAGAAATACAGTGCTTGCGAAAGCTGAAATAAAACTCTTCCATATTGCAATTTTATTTCTTGCACAATATAAATAACCAAATGTTTCTACAATTCTAGAGCTATAACAGATAAGGGAAACTTGAGATTTACTGGTGGAGAGATCGTGACTGAATGATACTCTGCACAAATAAGAGCCTTAATAGAGCCGTTCAATATAAAAAATGTGGTCCAGGTTCCTAGAAACAAGGAACTAGAAACAAATTACAGTACTGGATGTATTGTATCCTAAGAATATTTCACATCTTTTCAGGTATTTGATTCTGGAAAATTAAATTTTGTCTGTGGGATCTTGTTTAGTGGGAAGTGTGGTGACAGTGATCAAATATTTGCATTAATAATAGAAATTGTTGATTAACATAATTAGATTTATGTTTGCTAACAGGAGGTTTGCAGACAGGCTGAACTGTAGTTGATCATTTATTACTTGCTTAACATTCGCAGCTTACCTTTCCTCCAAACTCCTGGGACTTTATTCAAGAGGTTTTAAATACAACTCAGCCAAAGCCCATAGAGTTTCTATACTGACACATGCTTTCCTGATTCATGTCTTCAGGCTCTTTAGAACATTAATATCTTGACCTTGGATGCCTCCTGACCGTTCTTTACATATATCAGTCATGTCCATGAATTCTCACTTTACAACCAACATTAATAATAATATACTGTAATCTTTGGAGTGAATTCCCATTTACTCATAATGTCATTACAAAGACAAATTAAAAATAAAAAGCATCAAACCAACAGCGAAGCATTAAATCAATTAATCTTTGCTAGATTTTGAAAAGAAATGCATTTTGAAGAGTAGGATTCTTTACTGATAATATAACAATGAAGTTGCTCCTTAATATTCTAAACAGCATTATAATTAGGGCTGTGTATTCATCACAGCGTATTTTCTAACATTGCAATATAGTATTGAACCTCCAGAGGTCTGTATAGGCACTTAGGTTAGCCGCTCATCTAAATAAAAATCTTTTAATCAATTCATTAAACTGTCTCATTAAGAAATACCCCCATCCTTAATTATAAAGAAGATAAATACAGCTATAAACACATAATTTGTGTGTATTCTACAGTTAATTAGATTAAGTATCTAACACATGTATAAAGACAGATACAGATAGACTTTTTTAGCATTTTTGTCACTATTTATCATATTCTATAACTGGGTATAATATTTGTTGTAAATCAGAAATATGAGGATTTTCTTTTTAAGAGAGAGAGATAAGATCACTTTATTGGCCCTATACAATTTCTTGTATTAGGAATTTGTCTTTTCACATTCCCCAACTTGCTCTGCATGAGACACACACAGACAGGGAGAGAAGCTGGGGGTCAGAGCAAATGGTCAGCCATTTAAACAGCACCCCTGGAGCAGTTGGGGTTAAGAACCTCACTCAGGGACCCAATGGAATAGGATTCCTCTTATGGCCACAAAATTTAAGGCTGGTCTGGACCATTTACTAGAAACATGACCAGTCTCTTCCAGCCATCTAGCTGGCCTAACCTTCTCTTAACTTGTCAAACTTTTGTGATACCACCAGTCTTGAAATATAAATATAATAGTTTATACATATACTTTATATCAAGTTGATATCTGTCACTGTGTGGTACAATCTTAGACAATAAACAAACAATAGCACAAATAAAGTACAACATTGTGTGTTGGGAAAAAAAAGGATGAACATTAACCAGTGAAAAAGAGTATCCAGAAACAAAGGGGTGAAGCGGTGGCTCTGTGGCTAAGGATTTGCACCTATGGCTGGAGGGTTGCAGGTTCAAATTCTGTAGCTAACAGAGGAATCCTACTCAGTTGGGCCCCTGAGCAAGGCCCTTATCCTTAGCTGCTCCAGGGATGCTGTATAAATGGCTGACCCTGTGCTCTGACCCCAGGCTTCTCTCTCCCTGCCTGTGTGTATCATGGAGAGCAAGCTGGGGTATCTTAAAAGAAAATTTGCTTTCTAAATATGCTAAGAAATCATCAATCCATGTCTGTTTTATATTACAAGTATAAAATACTTTATTACACAAGTATATAAAACAAAGAGGAATATAGACAAAAAAATGTCAACACTCTTAATTGAACAACCAGCGAATTACAGTATTTTCAGCCTTTTAAATTTTTTGAGTGGGATATATTTAAACTTCAAATATCAATATTTAGAAATTGTCTTTACGGTATTGCTTATTTTCTGTCTCTGCTTTTTTCTGTTTTATCTCAGACAACATTTTAAATATCTTCTAATGAACTTCAACTTTCTTAACTATTCTCTGTAACGACATGGACAAAATGTTAACACTTCCAATTTAAATTGGAACAACATTCAGATGTTATTAGATTTTGATTTTTTTTTTACACAGAGACCAAACAGAAACAATTGATAATCCTTATATTGTTCAAACCCTCTGATGTCTAGGTCTCTTTGAGTCATTAATTGCTTTGTAAATATGGATTTGGGAAAATGAATTTAATTGAACCCACCTTGCTTTGGAGATTGGAAGTAAATAATTTAAAGAAACCTACAAAACTCTCTCTACAAGCACTTGGATTAGGGATCCTTGAGATGTCAACAGAAAACATGACAAACAACCTACTGTAGTATATGCTGAATCTGAATTGCTTCTTGTAAAAGAAAAGAAAACGTTATGAAAATATGAACATAAATTATACCGTAACATATTGTATTCTTATTTGTTCAAGAGAGTATAAACAGCTACAGCTTTGTCTGCTTTTAATACACTTTTTCTTATTAAAATATCAATATTTTTGATCTTCTTACATTTTAGTTTTTCCTCTATGATCATGGTTATTTGAAATAGATATTAACAATACTATACATGTGAACAATGAAATAGAATCTTATATTTTCAGGTGCTTAGCAATATGAATATGAAATGTATTGTAATATTTTGATTAATAATGGTACAAAAAGTTCAAATCTGAAAAGTTATTTATTTCTTTTAAATATGATTTATTTTAATATGATATGATTTAATCGTGAAAAGAAGAAATATGAGTTTTCTAAGCAAGATGATTTTGTATGTTCGTGTTTTATATAATTTCAGTTCTCAAAAAATGTTGGAAAAGGTATTTACTGTATAACAATACCCACAAAATAATTCAGTTTTGTTTTCTTTTTTGTTTGGCAAGTGCAAAACTATTGAGAGTGAAATCTTTTTTGGAGAGCAAACAACAGGAGATGATACGTACAGAAAGATGAATTTAGGGGAAAAATGTAAAAATGCACATCAAAATATTATTAAAAACAATATCTGAAATTGCAAAGTGCGACAAAAAATTAGTAACCTGACCACCAGTTTCACCGTATCTATACCAGCCTCACCTGCCATATGAAATGTATGAAAAAACAGCACTGTATCCTTAATACACTGTTAATGTCACTGTTAGTCTTTTTTTTATCAATTTTGATTTAATGCAATATTTTGGTTTATTTTATATTTATTGTTGTCTTTTACCAAGTAGAAAAATAGAAAATTGTGTCACCTGATTAAATACTAAAAAAAAATAATGTAATATAATGGTGTGTGAACAAACTGACATTCACTTTCCTTTTAAGAAAGCTTTCAGGAATACTTTAGTACATGGTATAGATATACTGTATACAAATGTCAAATATCACTATTCAACCAGCTGTCAGAAGGCCAAAATTATATCTATGTGATATAGTGACAGGTTGCTTTGTAAGAAAGCTACCATCTTGGCTCAAAACAGTGGCGTGGCCTTGAGCCAAGATGGCAGCCAATAAATTGAGAAAACCTGCAGAAAGAGGCATGGGTGGACTGGACGAGTAAAGTGGACTCAGAGGGGCTGAGATTACACATCAGTGAAAAGAAACTGTCAGGATTAGCACTCCTCAGGACTAATTAAGAGGCTTATAAGACCAGTTGGGAGGAAGATTGTCTCAGTCTATATCTACACTTCAGCCTCCAGAGAGCTTCAGGAGGAGAGCTCTTGCTAGTAATGCATTGGGCTATCTTACAAGAAGGTGGGACTTGAGCTAGGAAGTCTTGAGAAAATATTGCTTATGTCTTACTGAGGAGATTCTGGACAGGTCAAATGGGGATAAACTGAGTGAGCGAGGGCTGCCTCACTAAACCAGGGCTAATGGAGGTGCTGACACCTGAAGAGAGTAGGGCATCACCTAGTAAGGTACAGTAATAGTGTTTCTTCTCCCCACAGTTGTGGAGAGAGATGAGTGTAAATGGCACAGGATGAGTTCTGAGTACTCCGTGTGCCTTGTCTTCAGCAGATAGATGGACTATCTCTGAACGTGAGATAAAAGGAAACTGTAAATCCAGCCGCTGGTGTGTAAAGGATACAGATGTTTATTAGAGAGAGGTGTCTCTGGCCAAACAGGATAAACCAGGGAAAGGTAGTGATTATTTTAATACTTAGTGATATAGTGGATATCTGCAAGAGTAGTGAGTAGAGCTAAAAGAAGATCAGCATAGAAGGAAGAGAACTAGGACCCCAGACGGGTCTGGAAGAACAATGTAAAACATGAAAATTGTGAAAAACACTGGCACACACTCATCGGACATCCTAACACTGCCAGCGTGCCACCTTAGTTGTTTTGCATTTTTATGGTCTTTCCTTTTAATTATGTGCAAGAATTGTCTGGCAAACAGAAAGTCTCTGTCGACTACAACATTTTCTATTTGTACCTTTTGCAGGTCCACCAAATATAATTTAATTTTGGTCACAATCTCTCTCTCAAAATTGTTTTTAGAAACCTTAAACTGAATTTTCTGTAAAAAGGTGCAATTTGATTTTATGGTATGCTTAAATAATTTGAAATATGGACGCATGCAAAATGTTTCAACCTTTTCTCCTGGAATTACAGTGTAACTGAGACTGTAGGAAAATCTAGAAAAAATGCAAGAAATTCAAATTAGTAAGCAAGTGTGAAACTATTTCCTACATATTTTGGCCTTTTACTATAGTAAATAGGAATATTTTCTTTCTTTAAGAATTTATTATTATACTTTATTATTTGTTAGAGGTATGCTGGTGTATTTTTTTCCAAAAGGTTGTCATAAGTTTACAGTACAAGTGCTTTGATATTAATCTCATCGCTAATGAGGACTCGTATGTCAGCAGTGTCCTTCTCTTTGATCTTGCATTTTTATACTCTTGTTGCATACTGTATACAAAGACTGAATTGTGAATCATTTATTTTATTTGGAAACCATGAGAGTTTGCAAGACCTTTGTTGTTGAGTTGATTGACTTTTACAGCTTTTGTTTTCAAATTCTTCATGGTTTATTTCGTAAAAATTAGTACACTGCAAATCATGAGTGATTTGTTAAAAAATATGAAAAAGGGTAAACAGATTTGAATACATAAAATACAGTATAATTAAGTTTTCAGGAGATAAAAATCGGAAGAGGGGACACTTTTTGTTTGTTTATTTTCAGATGATAAATTTATAACAAATTGACTAAGCCTAATCTCATAAGACATTTCAAACATGCTTGGATGATACAAAACTGAAATGATAGATAGTAACAGCTGAATGCTGAAAAAGACAATTAATAGTTTTGTAGCACAGGATCCTTCTTTGAATCCAGACAGCACAAACAAGTTGGTGTCCTACAGGACAAAACTGAATAATTGAAATAAAAGTTATGCTTTAGCTTGTTACCTGGGCCCAATCTCCTCTTTGTAATACCCTTCTGTGTGTAGTAATGTAAAGAGATGTTTCTCAAAAAAAGAACTTAACCAATTTGCACAGAGGGTATGAAAACTGCAGCCAAAACTAGCAAAACATTTTGTTTTGCCCCTAGCAAAACTGTCTCAATGGAAGGGCAGGGTCAGAGCCACCGTGAAACATTGTCATATGTATATACTGTTCCTTCCTGCTCTGGATCATGAAAATTATTCATACAATGTATTTTAAAAGTTTCTGTAGTGAAGAGACACATAGGAGAAAATTACTTGCTAAAAAGTAACAGCTGTAACTTAAGAATGCCTATTATTGCACTACTCATTGTAGGCAGGCTCTTTGGCCTGCATTCCAATCTTCTGAAGAACAACTCAGAATAACCTTAGCCATTTTTATCAATTGAATAGGTTTATTACAATACACAACAATAATGCTACATAACTTGAAATTCCTGATACATTACTATCTAACCCCACCCAAGGGTGTACTATCAAAGCTAGTATAAATGTACAAGCACTTATAAATTGCAGGGATATTGTACTGTATATCGGAACAATGTTCTAACACTTGTATAGAGAACAAAAGAGAAAACATTACTCAAGATCAAGTACATCCCCATTGCTATATCCATTTCATGAATCCCTCAAAAGATTTCCACATTATTATTTTGCATTCTTTTTTGACAAAAATCAAATCTTAATTAGGAAGTCATGTGTGCCATGTCAGTTATTTAGTACTGTATTAACACTATTATAGTGTTTAACTGCATGATTTATGGGTAATTCTGTTAAAAATACCTAATGTAACTAGAACTTCAAGGTGAGACCTGTGTTAGTGTGTGTTGGCTGCAAAGGACAAATTAAAGATTAATTAAATGCTGAAAAATATTAAGGAGAAACACAACATTTTTGCATTCAGCACAGAATTAAACTTGTTCCTTATGAGCTAATTACCTTCAAAGTGATATCACGCATATGTAAACTGAGCATAAAAAACATATCACTATATACACATAGATGTTCTTTGAAAAATAAAATATAGAGATTTTAAATGTTTTGATGCAATTTTTTAAATTCAACAACCAATATGTGCTGCTTTTGAAAAGAACAAAGCCTTTATCTTTAAACAGTCTGTGGTTTTCAGAGTCTCACTTTCTTAATGGGAACAGCATTACTACTAAACCCAGTCAATCAATCCAATATGGAAAACCGTGAGTCAAGATACCTCACTAAGACTGATGAGAAGATCCAAGTGTGATGGTCTGGCCAAAAGTGTGTAGTTGCTACAAAACTCAACCCAACTGCACAGCACTGTAGCGGCGAGGCTTAATAATAAGGCAGAATTAAGTGTTTCTGAGCTTCCCAAATGAGGCCCCATTTCTCTGTTCATCTCTGTGGTGCAGCCACAGAGAAACTATTCATGCAAGATGATTTAAGGTTTCCTAGGACAGCTCCCAAAGGGGGATGCACTTAGCTAAGTCTGGCTATCATGATCAATGGTCATCCACTGGCGCCTATCAGTCTAGGGAGTGCCGGATGGACATCTGGACTGCATTACTAAGTGTCAGGACTAAGTGACTCATATCTCACCTTGATCAACCAATCAGGGACTGGTAGGGCTGAGTAACCCACGTGGGACTCTGATGCCCATGGAACTTTCAGCCAATCAACAAGCTGAAGTTCCTCCAGGTAAAAACAGGCAACACAGGCCTGGAGATTCAGATTCAACAAGATTCAGATTCGGGAGATTCAGTAAGATTCGGGAGATTCAGTAAGATTCTGGAGAGGATTCTGTGGACTGTTCTAAAGGGAATTCAAAGGAGAATTCCAGGGCAGGACGGCCCAGGAGCAGAAGGCTCCCAAGGGCAGGACATTCTCGCAGCGCGCCTCCTGACCATCCCGAGACTCAGCCCGGACAACCACGGAATGGCCAGTGTGTCCGAGTGCCAGAACTTTCCTTTGTTCTAAGAGTCTAGAGTGGAGGTTGCCAGAGAGTAACCAGCAGCAGGCCTCGTGGACAGGTCAGAACTGTGGACAGCTGAATCACTATTCAGAACTAGCTCTTCATCAGGAACGAACCGGTCCTCTTCCTGACTTGCTGGGATCCACAGTCATCTTTTCTCCTGTGCACAAACTTTGCTAGTTAAAGCCAACACTAACTAGCCGGTCAGTGAGCATCAGCAGCGCACCGTCGCAAGCCGCACAGCACAGCCTGGCACGGAGCCAGAGAGCGCGGATTGGACAGCAACAAGCCTGCAGCTGATTGTTTGTGCCTGCAGGAGATCTGAATCCCCAGAAATTGGATGAGTATTCAACTTCAATGCATTACAGTTCGAGTATTCAATTGTTATCCAAACCAGTTGATATCAATTTAATTCCTAAGAGTTATGTACTTGTTTCAAGTATCTAATGTAGAAGTTATAACCAAGTTCAACCACGAAACGGTCTTAATGAATGATATACTGAACGTATGTCCTCTTGATGTGTAACACTTCGTAACTGATTGAATATATATCTTTTGTATTCTGATAACCCTCTCGATAAGATCTGTTAGGTTTATATGCATATTCTATGTATTAATAAATGTATCCTCGTGTATTAGTACCTGTGTGTGTGCGTTGTTTGAGTTATGTCGCATGGTTGGATTCTAAAGCCATCAAAAGAATCAATTTTGTGATTTACTGCTACAATTGATAATTGTCTCAGTAAATGCCCAAACCCTACAGAACTGGTGCCTTCAGAGAGCCACTATGATTACATATTTGGCGTCCCTGAACGGCTATGAAACACTACAGCACTGTATTGATCTAGCTGTGGGGCACCACTTGCTATTTCTTGCAAGTTTATTCCTAGAGGGCAACATCATAACAGGACAACACTCATCCCCATGGTTCTTGTGTAACAGTAGATTTTTTGCAAGATGAAAATGTGACCTATGTGACCTAGTTATGTTGTGCCCTACTTGCTAGACATGTGCCCCGTTAAACAGTTTTGAGATGAGCTGGAATGACGTGCGTCATCTAGGTTGGCCAGGATGGACAAGCTCAGGACAGGTAAAGGACAAAAACCCACAAGACAGCATCTGAAACCTGATGAAAAACATGCATCAAAATTATATTTCCTACAGCAGTGTCTACACCCACTACTAACCTGTGGCTTTCTCAGTAGACCACCTAATGGTCACTTCTGTTCATGAGAAATAGCATAATGAATTTACCTGTCCTGTGTGTTCAATATAACATCATCGCACTGTCTACAAAACACTGACATTTCCTTCATAATAGATTTATGAAATTCTACATTTCATAAAAGTTAGTTTCTTTCCATGCTCAATATATTTACAGTTATGTATTTTTTGCAAGCACGCACACTTTGAATCACCGGTAATTTTCAGTTTTCATACTCTGAACGTGAAACCACCATTTGCTATCCAATTCAGCAAGCTACTGTTTGCTTTTCTCTTATACTGTATAAACATATGTCCCCATTCAGTAATTAAAGACTAAAACTTCAGTTTTTGTAGACAAAAACAGGCATTTCACTTAAGCACAATATTGTGTGTGTCCCCAAGGACAATTAAAAATGTTTTGGGCCAGATTAGCAAAATGTGAAGAATTGATTACAATACTGATCTAATTTTTTCTCAGCTTTGTGTTTTACCATATCATAAGAATAAATCAAGTAGGATTATTACAGCTTTGCACAAATTTTCAATTTTGTTGAGGAATATCTGGTAACATTTCTACATTACATTGTATTTCTGTCCAAGAGAGGTGTTCAACAGTTGATAGCTTTTCAAAATCCATTATATCTCTGGAATGACGCTAGTTCATGCTTTCTGTTGAGAAGTGTTGCAGTCTGCGGATTTCACCTGTCCAACTTTCAGCTGCTCTGGACCTCTTAACAAGCAAATTGTCAATTAGTGATTTTTCACAGAGATCCAGGACATGCTCATTAGGAGAAATCAGAATGGTCTGTCAAGATGAGTCTCACCCTGTCAAAGACAACCTGAGACATTAACCATAAGGGAGTCAGTTGTCAGTTTTTGCCTCACTTAATCCAGAATTATTCTTAATTTTATCATCTGGTGTCACACACAGTGGCTCCTTAGTGTCAGATGTCACTCCAGTTTTGTGTCTATTTTTGCCATTAATGCATTATCAGGTGTCATGTGCATTTTATGTCACTGCTCAAATCATTTTTCTAGTGTACTTCTGCATCTTGTGCCCAAAGTGATTGTTACATGTACTGTATAACTTGAGATGGAATACAAACATACAGTACTAGCACTAGTTGAAAATGACTGACTGGTTTTAACCAGTAATGAACCTTATAAAGGTATAAACCGATTTCACATTTAAAAATGCTTCCAATTACACTAAAAACATGGTACTGTAGATGTCACCTTAACAAATGACTGATTCTTAGACTCTTCCTGCCTTTGCAATGTTTTTATCAAAAAGACACCAGTTCTATTGGTCTGTATAGGTGTTCATGCATGTATTTTCTAACCATTTTATCCAGTACAGGGTCATGGGTGAACCAGTAAGCAACAGATACAAGGTGGGATAATAATAATAATAATTAATAATAATTGCTTACACTTATATACAGTAGCGCTTTTCTGGACACTCCACTCAAAGCGCTTTACAGGTAATGGGTACTCCCCTCCACCATCACCAATGTGCAGCATCCACCTGGATGGGATGCCAGTCCATCGCACTACACAGACACACAAATACTCACACCAGAGGTAGGTTTTTTTTAACAAAGCCAATTAGCCTAATAGTGTTTCTGGACTGTGGGAGGAAACCAGAGCAGCCAGAGAAAACCCAAGCAAATGCAGGGAGAACATACTGTAACGCTTACGGCCGACAGGCACTGTGTAAGAGCCGGCGTACCAGAGCAGGTGATGTCACCGCCCTTCCCTGTGATAGCAGGACTACAGCTACTGGGCTGTAGGGAGATCTCTCTTTAGCTCACCGGGCTGGGTCCCTGCTGAGTGACGCGGGAGTCCCGGGTTCGAGCCCTGGACGGTGCAGGGCCAACCTAATGCGGCAAGGGCGCCCGCCTGAGCCCCCGTTGCGTTACAATACAAACTCTATAACAAACTCCTGCACCCAAGAAATTGTACGATTCTAAATAGGGCCCCGGCACTGTGAGGCAGCAATGCCAACCAATGTACCACCAAGCTGCCCCTTATTGTAGACAGGTATGTATTGTGCAATATACAGTATTTTTACCTTTATGTGCTCCCTTGGAGGGATTTAATACAGATCAGTATTCAAATCAAAATGGGTTTGAAGTTGTTCATGCAGAATTAACCCCCCATGCCTTGCAGGCTGCTGGAAAAATGTATCTGCTAAAGAACTTCTACTTGGTTTTGATGCAGATTTCAAAATAAGGTGATCCAATACCGGTTGGACCAAATATTTGGAAAGGGTGAGGGCGGAGATAAAACTGAAAGAAAAAAACCCACAAATAATGAATGGACTAACACCCAAGTATCTTGTTACAAAAGAACACAACTTTGAATGTTACGGAATGCATTATCTTTAAAAGCTCATGGCAGCTACACTGGAAATAAGACATAAGATTGCTGTTCAGATTGATCATTGTGCAATAAGTGTCTGTTTCTAAACAACAGTATGCCTTATGTGGCAAATAAACATCATCAGTACAGCCTTCAGTCAGCTTCTTTGGTGTACCTCACAGTGTACTCACACAGAACGAATTGTGCCCATTTAGGTGTAGAGTGTGTTAGTGAACACAGTAAAGCCTTGTGGACCCTTTTAATGTAATGAAGTTAACTGATGTGTAGTTGTGGGGTTTAAATGAAAATGGAAAGATTTCCAAAATTGGATTTAAAGCTCCAATGGGAGACGTTTGCACAAATTAATCTTTTTGTAATGTAAATACAATCATATTCAATGATCACTCTTTGAAAGTATGGATCATACAGAATTTACATATCGCTTTTCATCTCATAGTGTTATACATACTGTACATGAACAGGCACACTTCATTCACCACTGAGGTGCACCATTCACCTGCCCGGCATGTTCCAATTTTCAACAGCATCCTCTGTACACACAGATCAGGAAGAATACTGAGAAAGTGAATCAATAGTTTAAAGGGAAACTTTAGGAAGGCCAGATTGTGAACTCCGAAGTAGGAGGAACACAGGGTTTGACGCACCTTCCCTTATAATCAGTGTCTCGAGTCACCATACTGGAATTTTTTTATCTTAACTACTTAATTGACAAAATTAACTAATTATTTGTTTGGCTCTTCAGGTTTTCTGGTTGAAAAATACCTGTAGGACTCTGGCCCTAAAAAACTGGGCTTGGCCATTCCAATTTTCCCTATTTCACTGTCCCCATTGTAGTAATGTTTATATGTACTGTATAGTAATGCACAGCATCTTGGTGGTTAATTCTGATTTCCAGGTCCCTGGATTCAGTTATAGCCTTAGACATCAGCTTGTGTACAGTATGAATGTTCTCCCTTTATTTGCATGGGCTTTTTTGTAAGTGATCATTTTTTTCTCCAAGCAGTATGCTGTCTAGGGCTGGTTGACTAATCTAAATTGTCACTTTCTCTGTTGACCTGCTATGGACTGGCAGCCTGGGACAGGACAACCTCACTGTGTTATGTGGCTTGTTAATAGCAGTTGGATACATAGTGATTATAGGGATTACTAAAAATGCAGTTGCTCTGCTCTAAATTTTACTTTTGAGAATGATCTGTTCTGTCCAAAACAATACAAAATGAAATGTGTTTTAACATTATATGATTGAATTTCTCACACAAATATAATTATCATACTGTATATGTTTACTTTCTCAACAAAAAGCAGCACAAACCTTGCAGCATAATTCAAAGTACAGTATCAGTGATGGGAAGCATACAATTACTTCTTATGTTAAACAGTGCTGTTCACTTTTCATCTGAAATATGAAATATTTGTTGATGTTAACTTCTTACATAATTACATATGGAAAGAAAATTAACTAAAGTAATTCTGCTACTTCTTAGTGTTAATGCAGTTCTGTATGAAGCAATTGCTGGTATTTGTCCAAATTGTGACTTACACAATTGCTCAGGGGAAGTAAGCTTGAGATTCAGTGGTCTAGAGAGAATTTTAAAAGTTTAAATTTTGCTAATGGTATTGCTACTGACAACACCTTACACACAAACTGCAAAATTATATTTATGTACAGTAATTATATCATTCCCTTGGTAATATGGAGCATTTTAAGATTAGTGTAGATTCCTTAATGATTCTTTTATATCAAATTCATTGGAGTGGCTTAACCAACATCTTGATGCTTTCAATTGAAAACCATCTAAGCAGGCTCTACGGATTCACACCTAGAATTTTGCAGAGCCTCACTTATTTACCTCTGTGTCCTAATTTAGTACAATTTCCACAACTTTAGCCTTTAATTTAACAGTAGATGAAATTGCATTTTTGAAAATGATAGTGTTTTAAGATAACGTTTAAGAAGTTCAAAGTTTGTTGTTTCTGTTAATTAATAAAGATGTGAATTAAACTTTGTTAGCCCTGTTAGAGGATCGGCTATAGATTATTTGTACTGAGATTTTGAAGTTCCTTATCTTCAAAACAAGGGGATTTTTGGATATACTGTATGCTCTTCTCCTTTTACAAAATGGAAGCAGTTTTGCAAGGCTAAATGTCGCAATGTGTTTTTTGCTTTATATTTTTTGTATTGTCCAAGATCTATATAAAATAGTGTTGTTTTTAGCATTGGATATTATTACAAATGTATTACTAACTGTGACATAAAGACTAAAAATGTAGATGAAGTGGATAAACTGTATTGAATGATTCTGAATATTTTGCAATCTTCCTGTGGTAAGATGAAATAAATGTCATCAAGAAAAATCAATACAAAATGAAGAACAAGAAGTTGCATCACTTCTTATATTGCAATAATTTGTGGTTCCTCATATCAGCAACTTATGATGACTAAGGCATCACAGTGACAGCCTGAGATTCCCCAAAGAGTCAAATGGTATAAAAATATCCACCTACTGTAGATGTTATGATGAGTCTTAAAGGCCAATGACTGCTGGACTGTACTGTAAGTACTGTAAGTACAGTAGCTTTCCCTATAAACAGGCTGTAGCACTTGGAAAGAAGATATGTTGGAGCCAAGTCTCCTGGAGGGCTATTTGCCTGAAAAATCTATGACGTTTTAATTTTGGATCATTTAGGTGTAATAATATTAACAAACATATATGTATACAATAGCGATGCTATTTAATATGGTATACCGAATATACTGTACACAATAACATGCATTTTTAATACAACACAGCATTGCCTTTCTATTTATGAAATACTGTGTATAATGTATGAAATCAAGCCAGATAGTGAAAATGTCAATTAAAGATAAGTATTGTTTGTCTAATTTGTAATATGGACACAAGCAAATTAATTTAAGAAATTTGAGAGAAGACAGATGTATAGCCGCAATTTAAAATGTGCATGGGTCTTAACGTAGGCCATCTCACGTTATTCATGTAATTGGTGTTATCAGCATAATACTACAGTACTTCAAGCCCATCGCACATCTTGATGTGTAAAGAAACTAACTACTGTAGGTGTAACAGTTACATGTACGTTCTTTGGTACCAAAGACCATTGAATCTGAAAAGTGCTGAAACTTTCTGCAGTGGGAGACTTCAGTCTTTTGATGCACTGTAGCAGAATTCTCTTTTGTCTGGGGAGTTATGCTTGTGAAGCTGAAGCTGGAGATACCGATGAGAGAATGTTTGAATCCCATCAAGGGCAGAGCTAACCCTAATTGCTTTTCCAAGAAATGGAAGAAAAAAATAGTTCTGACGTATGAAGATCTGGCAGAAATTTCTTGATATCTTATTTTATAAGTGACTCTTGTAGCTCATACAGTTAATGTCTTCAGGCACTTAAGAAGAGGCAAAGGAATTTCAAAAACAACAATTCAGACTGGGCAAAATAACATTTAGTGTAGTGAAGAGCAGAGAGTTACACCACACAGCAAAAACATAAGATAAGTGCAAAATCTGAAACCCTGAACTTGAAAAAGCTGCATGAAAAAGAATTTCCTGTTAATTTTGGCATATCATTTGCCTCCTCTAGACAATTTAAGGAATAAAATAGTCAAACCACTACAATATTAGGAAATATAGTTATTATTCATTCATTCATCCATTTTCTACTTGCTTTACAAAATAAAAAAATCCCAGCAAGCAACAGCCACAAGGCAGTATACATCCTACATGTGACACCAGTCCATTGCAGGGCATACACATACACAAACACAGACACATACTGTATACACTCACGCTTACCAATTTTCATCAATTTGTTACCTGCCCTACAAGGCATAATAGGATATTGGACCTGTGTTATGGATCAGTTAAGAAAGCTGACAAATCCCTGTTAAAGCACCACTGGGATCATCCGACCACAATGCTGTGCAGATTCTGACCTATAAAACTGCCCTGAAGAGAGGTAAAACCGAATGAAGAGTGGTGCTGGTCTGGATCGAGGACTCCATACAGCGATTACAGGATTGCTACAGTATGATGGCACAGACTGGGTCATGTCTAACCACTCATGGCCTGATCTCGATGAGCTGACTGATACCAGTTCCAGTATGTGTCTTTCTGTGAAAATCCTGTTATCCTTTTGAAATCTGGCAATGTGCATCCTCACAACAAGTCTCTCAAGTCAGCTCTGAATCGGAAAAAAAACCCTTTCCATCAAGGTGCTGCTGTTCTGTTTAAGGAAGCGCAAAAGAATGTCAAACCAGAGATTAAGAAGGCTAAACGTAGGTATAAGGATAAAGTGGAGGAAGCAATGTGCAACTCATGCTCTGCATGGGAGGGTATTAGGTCTATGTTAGGAATGCACAAGAATGGAGGTAGAAGTACAGTATTAATACATATGGTACTGTAAATCAGACACTGACTTTGCCGATGATCGGAATCGATTTTATCTTCTTCGGTTTGACACACCTGATTTTAGTGTGTTCAGTGGCAGGATCTCTGATTGTGCAATTAGAATTGATGAATCTAAGGTTTGTAAATGGTTCAGTCAGACCAAGGAGAGGAAGGAGTCTGGGTCCTGATTCGGTTGGGACAAGAGTATTAAAAAGGTGTGTTAGACAGCTGTGTGTTTCTTTTATTTTTTCAAATGTCTTTAACCCAACAAAAGGTTCCTAAGATGTGGAAAGAATCAGTCGTCATCCCAGTAGCAAAAGTCAAATCTCCCAGTTCACTCAATGATTACAGACCAGTAGCCCTCACCTCTCTGGTTAAGAAAAGTTTTGAACAGATTGTGAAAAATGAGATTGTGGCCAAAGTACAGGATCAGCTAGATCCATTACAGTTGCTTACAGGGTAGGTAGGGGTTGGAAGATGCTTCTGCATGCCTTCTCAATCTTGTCCTCCAACATGTTGAGGAAAACAAGACCCATATTAGGCTGCTGTTTGTGGATTTCTCCTCTGAATTGTATTCAACCTCACCTACTGGCAACTAAGCTATTGTCAAACTTTGGTCTTGATCTCAATCTTGTCACATTATTTCACATTACACCCTTTGCTATAGTCTCAGTTGTTTTCAAGTCACCTGTGCGAAATAAAGTCAAAAACTGATTCCTTAATCATGGTTACCAAAACCAATTGTAACAGGTAAGGACAAAGAACCTTAAGCAGCAGCTTTGCTCTCACTGTAGTGTTCTTATGTTTCTTTTCTTTCATTTGTATTTCAGTATTGCAATTGTGAGGAAGTTTCACTTGTTTATTTTAGTACTATTTACCATTGCGTGCTATATACATGCTTTCTCTTTTACAGGAATTAAATTACTCAGTCTGCCGATACCCGAGTCATTTGAAGCCCTTACTATGTGTCATCAAGCCGAGTTTTCAAAACTAAATTTCTGTTTTCTTTTTTATTATCCACATGTGAGACATATTTGAGAAATCCGTTGCTCAGCTTTGGGTGTTTATTCTTCCAGATTCAGAAGTCCCCTTCTCTTTGTGTTTTAATCCTTGCACTCTTCAAAGTGTGCATTTTTACACTAAATGTCATTATGTGTAGTGCTTTACACTGCTCATGCACATGATGTAAGGAACCTGTGAAGTGTGAAATGCCCAAGAAAAGACGAAACAGGGAGCAGTAGCATTAACAATGCCTGCCCTTTAATAAATGTCATGTGTCAAGGAAATGCAATCATTTAATCCAACATAAAATTTAAACACATTTTTTGTAAGTGTTAAGTGTCATTCTACCATAGCCTTATTTAACCCAACTGATTCATACATTTCTGTGTGTATTACAGTACCTGTTCATGTGATCTGACGAGTAAGATATAACTGTGTTTTTCACATCTCCGAATGCAGCTACGAACACTGCACCCACATCTATCTATTAGATATTGAATGTCATGCTTTGAATCCTGGCTGGCCAGACTCACAGGAAGCCAGAGCCTTTCCCAGAAACACAGAGCACCAGGTGGGCCTGAGACACTGCTGCTGCCCCCGGTTTGTGAGTAAGTAACAGGACGTATGTCACGAAGAAAGGTTAAACTTAGAATAACCAATCAAACCTAGCCACATTTTAAAAGAGTTGTAAAAAGACACTGGTGTATGTGGAGAAAACCCACAAAAACATTGGCAAAGTGTGCAGGCTGTACTCATACAAATGCTTGAGACCAAACCTGAGATCTGAATGCTGCAAGGCAGTATGACTAAATGCCACGTTACCATGAGGCCCATAAATTTAACATTAAATGATTAAATCTGCTAATTCTACATAAACCAAGTCACACACCTGGCCCAAGGTCAAAATATTCCAAGTTTTCTCCAGAAATACCAGTTTCTTCAAAGCAAGTCTGAGCCTTTTCAGGAGATCCAGGCCTAATCTATATATATCTTAATTTATCCTGAAAATAGGATGGCATAATGGAATGGGGTTTAATTTTGTTGTCTCACAGATTTTCTCACTCTTTACTAGCTGCTCAAATTTTCACCCACAAAAGAAATATATTCTTATTGTATAGTATCTCTATATTGTGCAGTCTGTGTGCCCTACCATGGACTGGTGTCACTCCCTGGGCCTATGATAACCTGTTCCCTTTGTCTTTCAGGTTATTATTGGGCTCACTGCAACCCTCTATTGGACTAAGTGGATACTGAAAATTGATGGACAAATGTCCTTAAGATAACTGTTGGCTGTTTAGAGATAATGATGTTCATCATTTGAAATCCATTGTGAGGAAGTGTTTCTGAGAAAAGGCTACAGTATAGAGCATAAAGCCAGCCTTGACTAGAATTCTTTAGTAGAATACATAAAGGAGGCTAAACACTTCTAAAATATTGGAAGGATCTTAAATAAATATCTCCAAAAGCTTTTCACTGATGTATAATGAATTAATGAGGTAAAGAAGTAATGACGCACAAAGTACAATTGTGACCTTGAGATACTTGACTGACGCAGTTTGTGTCTTGTGGGACTGCTTTGAAAGGAGGTGGTACATCTCAAAGGCGTACCCTGTTGTACAGAATTCTGCACATATAAATCTTGTTTTGCAGAGTACAGTGAGATTGAACAAGAGAATTGTTTAAATCTTCATCAAAAGAAGCTGATAAAGAGTTTTAGAAGATCATGCATAAGTCAAGGTCTGTCGTTATTGTGCAGCACAGGACTTGTCTTTGAAAAACAGTAATTGTGATGAAATTATTTTTTTTTCTGTTAATTGATCTTAGCAGAGGAATTTGTGAACACTTATTGAATTCCTCTCATAGGTGAAATGTAAAAATGATTAACTTGTGCAGAATTTCTTAGGAATCTGACTAAATTATTGTTTAATATAAAGTATACTTTGTAATGTACGGTGGGAAATGCAAAACCTTTGGGAACATTGATGCATGGTACATATTCTCCTCACCTTTTCACCTATGAATTCATTTTACTGCTACATACTGATAGTGAGATATTTCTGCACTGTTAGATGGTTGCATTGAACATATTGTTAAAAATGTATGAACAAGCATCATGGACTAAAAATAGTAGAAGCAAGAAAGTAATTGTTTGCAATTGAAAGTATTTTAGCCAATGTTAAAATGATGCAAATAAAAATGTTTGAGCAAATCTTTAAGTTGAAAGTAATCTAGCCTGATTTTCTTATCATCTCAACTGGTTAGAGAACTAATAAACAAATGAGAGATTTTTAAAAAGACCACAAGAAAAGGTTTTGTGAATCTTTCTTGTGACTTCATGGCACTTTGATATAGCCATTTCGTAGAAGCTGAATCAATTTTTTGGTATTCCTGGAAAATACTGTTGGACCAAGTTGGTCATTTTTGCCTTCCATAATACCATTTGGTTGTAATATTGTAGCAAGCCATTTTAGAAAATATAATTGTTGTATATTATTTACTATCAATCTATACACAAGGGATCAGACTAATTAAGATGTTTAAAGCAATATTTTTAGTTACGATGTTGTATGGTCTGAGTGCTTCCAAAGTAAAAGAGTGTTCCCTCATTGTCTTTATGTGTGAACAACAGCATGTACACACCCGTGTTTCTCATTTTCTATCTGCTGAAGTTTTGTATAAAATATTCATGTCTAGTTTTGTAACATAGTTATGGTGTGCAAAAAATAAATACAGTATTATTGCTCAGATTAAATCAGGAAGATAAATTTAAAATAAATATTTCTGGTGAAGCTATACATTATGGTAGCCCAGGATTACAATGAGTGTTCGTGCTGTTTTTGATTCTTTAGATAGCATTTTACTTACTCTTTTGCCTCTGATAAATGTTTCTGGAACAAGACCAATGCAAGATGAGGGTCCCCTTAATTACTGGATTGGGCTCAATGAGGCTGCTGAAAAAGCAGAGCAGTGAATTAGGACCAGAGCATGTCCATGGAAAATTTTGTCCAGGATGTGGCTGTTAATTATCTACAATTGTCCAGATGAGGAATTAGTTTTGATTTTTAAGAGCAAATCACTGACTATATGGACTGATTTTAAGGTACAAGAGAAGGTGGATGAGCTTAACATCAAATTAATGGTCTTGGTGAAGACAGTGTCTCAACTTGCTGTCACTACAGCAGTCTCCAGTCATTCTGGGATGGGCTTTCTTGCTGCAGAGTGCAAACAGGCTGCATTAAATCCTGTAAAACAAGGTGAATCAGACCATACATCTTCTGAAAGTAGGAAAGCCTCTTAGGAATGTTTGAGCTAGCTTTGGGACACAACAGCCAGGCTTCTTGGAACCATCAACCCACCATTAACTCAGGATATGCGTTCCATTGGGAATGGTTTTGTTTAGAAGGTGTGTAAGAACAAGGAACATTTAACCTTTTCCCTCTGTCGTACAGAGAAACTGTGTTTTATGTTTCATTGACTAGAACATACAGTATGTGTGCAGATGTCTCAGGTCAGTGACAACAGGGTCCTGTGCAAAGCAATCTGATGCAGGATCAAGGAAGCTAGGAAGTCACCATTAAGAGGAGGACAGTGGTAGTCTTCAGATAAAGTCCTCTACATCTGACACCAGTTTAGAATCTATGCATATTTCTTTTAGCTAATAACTACCTGTTGGTTGTAGAGGTGTGTTTCAGCTACGTTAATACCACTGTATTGATTCAGGACACACTGAAATAGCAAATTATGCTACATATTGAATCTATGGCCATGACCCTGAGTGTTAGTTTGTTTTCTCAGCTTAGGAAGGCAGAGATAGTCAGCTATAGAGTGAATCAAATTTATTATGTGTGTTAGTAAAAGAGTGGCAGGTTGATCAGTTGATCTCAGACACTAATGTTCTTAATCAGCCTTACGGAACTGATACCCATGTAGGAGTATCTGATTTGGGCAAAGTTGCAGCCAAAAACTAAGATTTCAATGAGAAGCACTATAGTTGTAAGTATCGTGCTGCAAAGTGCACACCTGCAATCATGTTCCTGGGCCATACAGCAACTTTTGTGGTAACAGATGGGTTCCTCTTAATGTCAAAGATGCAACTGTTAAACAAATCACATTGCATAGAAACAGTAAATTCACGGATATGTTCCCATTCACTGTGTTGGAAGAATTTGATGTTGAGATGGAAAATTAACAAGTGATTTCCTATCCTGAGAATGTGGGGGTAGCTGAGTTTGGCAGTAGCAAATGTGGTACAACACTGCTAAGAGTCTCTTAGCAGTGTTGTACCACATTTGCTACTGTCCCAGTAATGAGCAATGATTACAGAATGCAAAACTCTGGCTACCCATTAATGGTTATGAAGTATGGCATTGCTTTTCTTTTCTCACGTTCACTTTTTCTGTGACTAACAGCAGAAGGTGCATGTGAATGCAAAATTCATCTGATGCATTTTCTGTTTTCTGCTATTTTTATGTGCTAGTTAATAAAAAATAAATCAGAAGAGATAATCTAGTCATTGTATCATCCATCAAACCCAATGCAGCATAAATACTACATTATACACCTGCAAACAGTAAAATATGCTGCATATTTTGGCAAGACTCTAGTGTAGAAAGGTTAATCTTATGATGTACAGACTCAAGCATACTGTAGTGCAGAAGTGCACGTTAGTGGGAATGGCTTATACAGTATACCACAAATGGCTATAGCGTGTTAGAGTTTATTTTACTCTTCTGTTTTTTGCCATGTGTTGCGTGAATGTGTAACTGTAGTTTGTGTATGGCACAGCATAAGGAAAATGTCACTCTGGGTTGAACTTTGACCCCCGACCCCCACCAACATCCTTTCATCTGATAGACTTTAGCCAGACTTTAGCCATCTTATTGTGGATTTGAAATATAACTCTACATCATATGATTCATGCAAAAAGAATTTCATTTGGAAAATATTGTAGCTTGAAAATGGAGTATCTGTTTAAAACATTTTCATATTGGTCACCTTTTTAATTTGTTCTTTTATTTGATATACAGATCTGAAATAAACATACAGTCTTAATTTGTTCCCACAGAATTTATACAGTAGCTTGCGGATAAACTTCTTTTTATTAAAATTGTTATTTTGGCGATTGACATTTAAAACCTAACACACATCATAATGTGCCGAATGGCTGTCCAGCTGAGCCACCTGTAGGACTGACCCTGTGCTCATACCATTTCTATTCTGTAAGTCCTCATCTGTATGCCTTTTCTTCTGTGCTCTTTAAACCAACTCTGTGCATCTGTTACTGTTTTTGAACACTAGAGTTTGCAAAGATTCTCCCCCTAGAGGTTCTATTTCTGAGTTTAAGGCTGGGGTCATTCTTTAAATTAAAAGCTGCTTCATGGTGCATTCTATTTCTCTGTGGCTTCCACATAAACAGACTTTTTAAACACATGCATGTACTGTATAGTGGTTGTAGTTGAATGGCTAGATGTCAATGAGAGTTAACTGAAATGAGGAGTATAATTTAACATAGTTAAATAATGCAGAACTGGGTGTTTCAAGCTTATAGTCAGGGCTCAAACTTATCAGTTTGTATTTTCTGACAATATTTACATTTTATATGACGTAGTTGGTCAAAGGATTTTCTGAACCATTCCTAGAATGTTTTTTTTATATTATTGTAGGATTTTTTTTAATTTCCAGTCTACTGTTCACATTTTAGTGCCACTCACTAAGTTTATAAGAATCTTTTAATAATTTGAATTGGAAGACTCCTTTGCACTTTTTACATTTTACAGTACACATGCTAAATTCTTGCTGATTACACGAGATCATATTTCTTCAAAAGAGTAAAATGGCATTACATTCTTTTATGATCAAATAAAAAGCTTTCACTTGATCAGTGATTGCACATATTTGTGGACAATGTAATGGTTTCACTGTACAGTATGAATTAAATTTATCTTATTATATAAGTATGAAGTTTACTTTAATTTTAGATTATGCTACTGTATTGACTAACACAAACCACACACACAAATCTCTTTTAATTAGCAGTAATTTCTATGTTGAGCTAGAAAGAAAATCAGATCTAAATAGGTTTAGAATAACATCACATCACTTCATTTGCAAAAAGAAAATATGGAAATATTATATGAAAAAGTTATCCACATCTTAAATATCCATCTTAAAAAAGAGTAACTTTTTCATAGCTAACGGTTCAATGTTAGGCTACACTTCAAGAATATGATATGTTTCTAAGAGATACAGTACATTATCACTGAAAAACTGTATAAATAAATGTGCATTTAACAATATATGTGATGTATTTAGACTTGTATCTTTAATGGAGTGAAAATACACTCCTTCTGATGCAGGTTTATCTGAGCTTAAATATATCAAGGAAATGACCAGGGGACAGTTTTGTCTGAGTTGGTGCTCTTGATTTAAGAATATTTTACATATTTAATTCTTAATATTTACTGGATTTGTTCAGATATGTCAGGATTGTGGACATATATCTAGCTTCTGAAAATATAATTCATCATAAATGTAGATTGGGAATTTCTAATTAATAAAAAAACAAAAATATATGTGTTTAAAACCATCATGCACACATAAAAATACTGTTAAGGAGAAATGTTTTTTTTTACCATTGATAATTTTTTACTGTGTGTTTTACTGTATACTTATTTGTGTTGATTTTTTACATTAATCTTTTTACAGTATTATAATTAGAGTCTTGGTTTCAATACAATAATGACACTTTTTACATTCCTTATAAGTATAGAGAATGCGTAAGGGAAATATATTATTGTTGTTTTTCCATTTTAATGCTAATTTAAGCTTGTTTTAAATACATTCGTTTTGGAATTGTGGACAAATCATACTACCCAAAGGTGTTATTTAATTTTTTTTCTGTAATAATAAAGCTTATTCTTCTGCATGTTTACCTTGTTTTCGAGCATTTAATCTTTGACAACTGTCATATTTCACTGTTGTTACTATAATTCTCGTCTGAGAAGAAAGAGAATTTTGCCCCAATTTACTATGCAGTGGCCCTGAATGTAATGTGGAAACTGATTTAACAAGGCAGCAGCAGTGTGAAAAAGTAAGTGATTGCAGGTGGGACAATGCTGCTGTTCCCCTGAGCAAGGTACTTCACTCAGATTGCGTCAGTGAAATTCCCAGCAGGATAAATGGGTGCAAATTTAAGTCACTTTGGATAAAAGCATCAGTCAAACAAATTAAACATTATAATAATATCCTGCATGATACAAAGCTGCTGCAGACAATTTAGAGTAGAAGTGCAAAGAAAAGCATTTTATGGTTCCACCAAGAGCTTTCAGAACTTAAATATCTCACACTATCACTCTCCATTTTTTCCCATTTAGGGGCCTGAAAAAAACGTTTCCCCATAACTTAAATTTTGTAGAATTATCTAGATTTCAGTAAGGATGGAAAATGTTCTCAGATACAAAGAACAAAGTTGACGTTATGAGGCATCCCCATACTTATTGAGTGACAGCCACAATTAATTTACAAACTGAAAGTAAAATGAAAAGGAGTTTGCAAACTGTACATTCGATTTCTGGTTATTAAGGACAATGCACAGTGTGTAGTTTAATAACCTAAAAACTCAAATATGCACTAAAATTCTAGCAATGTAAACCATGCACTGAAGAGCTTAAATCCTAATCCCTTTTGTGTCTGGGCTAAACAAACTTTGGAAAGAGTTAGGAGAACATTTTTTTTCCATTGTGATAAAGGACACAGTGCTTTACTTGGATTTAACAAGAAGACATAAGGCACAATTTCAGAATGATAAACATCAAACACCTCCCCTTCTCTACCTCCAAACAAAAAATAACCAGCTACAAAATATTTATTTCCTTAAGTAGTGTTGCTTGAAATGAAACCCACCCCATTCCCCCTAAAACCTTTCATTCTTACATCATTTATGTCTGTAGAACTTTTTTTTACATCTAACATGACTACTTTGTGAATATGTAAATGTAACTACAAAGTTTAAGTAAGCAACACAGGTGAATCAAGCAATGTACAGTGCAGGTTTAAAACAGCACACAGTGAGTATAATAATTGCCAAATTAAACTAAGATTTGATTTACTGATATAGTTCTGATGGAACATAGATTCACAGATTAACTGTTTATCCTGCAAGTCGTGTTTATTAATTTGTTTTTTTTTCTCAGAACAAATATAGAACTGCTTTTGTTTACTTTTAATTTTCTGTGAATATTATAAGCTTTTACTCACACTTTATAAACTACGAGGCATGTTTGTGTATACATACAGTACATGAAAAGAAATTGCACAATAATATACAACACATGTGCAGACATTTAAGGGCAAAGAGTAGCAATCGAAAACCTTTTCTGAAAGTTTTAGTTGTCTGGTAGTTCCATATGCTAAAAGGAAACTTTAATGTTAGTTGTGCTTTCTGTGGAGTACAGTATGTAAACAATATAAGGTAAAAACATATCAAATGTATATATTACATAAATAAATAGTTTTGGCAACTTTTACAAATATTGCCTTTATATATATTTATTTAAATAGAAGTGCAAATTTTAAAATAATGCTTATCAAACACATTAAGGAAAACATTTTTTCTTATATACATTAGTTTAAGGAAGAAGATGCATGTTTAGAGTTACACATGACACAGTATATACTGTATATACAACATGATAGAGATATGGATGCAAGATAAAATGATTAACTCATATTACTAAGTTTTCCTTTATTTACAGACTTTGAAAGAAAACTTTAAACAATATTTTTCATACTCCTTGGGAAACTGAACTAAAATGGTGCCATTTTTATCTTGGAAAATTAAATGATTTTTATTACAATAAACATGCTGATAGCATTACATCATATATATTATTTGGATCAGCAGTCTTGTTAAGGTTACTTGCAACGTCTGAAGTGGTAGCAGGAAATAATTGCCACAGTGCCACACTCATGTTATTATATTTCATAGAATTATTAAAAGACCTACAGCAGATAGCTTTATACAAATAAGTCACTGCTGGGCACATCGATAACAATCAATACTCATTTTTGTTGATTAAATTTCATTTGTGTGGGTGATTTAATGGAAACAATTTATAATTCACTATATACTGTAGCTCACAACACATTTTGGTAACATTCAAAATGGCAAACGTTGTTTAAGAAACTTCAAAATACAAACTGCAAATAGATTTCCTTAGGAACATTTTAACTAGATGTTTGGCAAAATATATAACTACACTGTATGCCATAGGGAGACATTTTATTGTCGAGTATTTTTTGTTTCTGAGAAAGTAAAAAGAATCAAGAATGTAGTCTAATAAAATCACTATTTTTTTCTGTACCGATTTTAGTATATCAGGTACTGTAGTTACAAAATCTGTTCATGTTCTTATTTTTAAAATTTTCCTATGATATTCGCGTATCACCGAAAACACTTCGAAGACAACTGTGGTGTCAAATTTAGACAGACGAGGGAAATAGGAGCATTTTAATAGGGCATATTAGTCTAAAACTTGAAATACCTAGATGATTGATGGATACAACAGGAAAGTTAAATAGTTCAGTAGCAGACCATTTGAAGCTTACAAATTACACGACATGAAGGGAAACCAGGCGCTCTTAAAATTACATGGTGCTAAAAAAAAGTATTTTTTTAATCAATAAATGATCTCTGACAAGAAGGTCATCACAACATTTATGTATAAATAATTTGCTTACAGTTTTCAAAGCAGTTCAGTTTGTCATAATTATTGGATCAGAGAGAATATTTAGAACCGACTGCTGGCATATCTCTTTAATTAAAATTTAAATTAAATCTTCATGAATGTTAATCGAGATGCTGAAGCTATAGGCAGATGTTGTTTGAAATGCATACTTTTAAAAATAATTGTCAATAGAGAGTGTTGTCTAGGAAATGCAAGTGCATAAATACTTTTGCAAAAACTTAATTTTCGGATTTATTTAAGTACAGTATCCTAAGTGCATGCCAGTGCGCGCATCTCAGCAATACGATTGTACCATTTATTTCCATAAAGATCTGCTCAACATAACATGAATTAGACGGGGAATGTTACGTGTAGAATGAGAACATTGTCATTAACTACCCTATTATAAAAGTATTTTAGTGAATGTATTTTAGTCAAGTATTTTATGAATGAATCTTTGTAACTAATAACGACTGAAGAAAAAAATACATTGTAGTGTGTCCCTGTCGTTATTTATATTTTCTTAAAATGATAATCTTAGTAGATCGCGATTTTAGTAAGAAAGAGTGTGATATCGTTACGGAAGCCGCATCTTATTATAGAGGGTTTATTCCATCAGGAGTTTTACATGGGAGACGTACTGTAAGTCAACCTGTAGCGCTCAATGTCCAAGAAACTGCTTGTTGTACGCAGTGTACAGCAATAGCATCTGTCTCTTTAAGAGCGCTCAGGCTAGGGTGGCGCTTTCCTCTGCAAAGGCTTCTTGATATTAATAGTGTTGGTGTCTTGAAACTGACGTAATGCTTGGAGTCTGAGGTCCTGACAAGCGATAACATTTCTGATAAAGAACTGAGCTCACTGCAAACTAACCTCCTTTTTTTCAGATACAGGCGTTTATTATTAAACACAGTCACCCCGATTGCACTTGCATAGGAGAAATCAGAAATCTCTAAATCCCCTAAAATAACCAGAGATCAACAAACAAACAACACAAAGACGGTTCATGGCTCAAGCCAAAGCTCCACCATCTTTCAGACTGCAAAGATTATTGCAATTTAATCAACAGGTAAGGTGAAAAGAAACAGTCAACGTAAAGAATGGAGCAAACAATGTGATGCGAATAATAGTTCCTGAATGCTGATCTCTTTAGGATTGTTATGTAATGTTGGGGAGAGCTAAGGGATTTTGTGAATCAGTTGTGAGCTACTTTGCTAAGAAAAAAGAGCAGGGCTTCTCAGATTTCACATGGCATTTAGGTTTTGTTGGGTCAAATGCATGAGAAATTGAAATTGGCTACTTGCAACTTGCAGTAGCCTTAATCGAGAGGTCACGTTCAAGAAAGGGAAGAAAAACATGATTTCCAGTAGGTTTGTGGCGAAGTTTTTTTCCCTTTTTTTGGTTAGTGCTTTGAAACGTTTACCACTTACAAGATTGTGACGGGCGAAAGTTTCTTTTAAGTGTTGTGAAATGTAGCGATATTATGTAGTGCATGCTGTGTACATGTTGGTACTTATGTTGTAAATATGATACATGTTTAAGTTTTGTTAAAGCTTATAGCAGATGAGAGAAAAGGTTATCAGCTACGCTGCGGGACTGGTGGTGTTACTTAAAACTTTCTTAAAAGGAAGGTTTCTGTAAAAGGGTAATGATGCGTAACATAACTACGGAATGGGGCCGTGTGCTTGCAAGTTTGAAAACTTTCAACTGTGAAGTCTGATCTTAACTATAGATAAGCGATTAGAAAAGTATACGTTTTAAATGTGTTTGTCGCAGACAGCATCCTGAATGGACTGTGTGTTTAATTCAACCGGTTACAAAATTCTGCAGTTTATCCAGAATAGTGGAATATAACTTTCTTTAAAGAATGTTTTACTTGAATTCAAATAAAAAGAGAAAAAAAAACAGGTATTTTTGTGTGAGTTTATGTTGCGATAGAAAACAGAACGAGGTTTTTTTTTAAAGATAATCTTTATCTGCTTTAAGGTTTGGATTGAAATGTCTAACGTGGTTTTAAAGTTTTCAGCGGATATTGTTCTTGAACTCGGTCTCTACTTCTCTATATTTGGTATGGCAAGACTTGCAAAACGATGGTACTCTTTTATATAAAATTAAAAGATTAACAAGGCAGAATACTTCAAAGTTACGGGGTTTTGACGATGGCTTTAATGTAAGCAGACAGGCAGTTCGGCGCTATAGTTCAGTAGTAAAAAGTTCTGGGTAGCGTGACTAAGCAACATGTAGTTCTTAAGTACCTTTACTAAAATTCCTTTTCGTGAAAGTTAACAAAGGAAAGTTATATATCTAACTCCTTATTTCCGTACCGTTTGATTAAACAAAAAATGAATTAAAATATGTAAATTTCTATCTTTATTATTCTTTTTTAATACAGAAGAAGCGCTGATGACATTATTTCCAGACTTTCAAGACCAAATGCTTTTTTATATTTGCTCATAATTTTAAGAGGAAATAGTTGCTTGATTATTTTAGATAGTGATGTGTTTCTTTTATGAAAGTAACTAACCTGGTAGTGTAAATAGGCTGCGCTGATACTTGTAAATTAATTAAAAGCTTTTGGATTTGGCAATGCCAGCTTTAAGTCATTTTCAGAAGTTACCTGCTATCATCTTGAATCAATATTAGGCTGCTACTATGTATAGCTGGTTATGACACAAAAATCCCGTGTTGGTTCCAGTAGATGAATTACAGTATTTCCTGTAAACTGTGAAACTGACAACACTGTCTGGAAATGATACGGCGCTTCTACCCATGAAAGATCTCATTATTGTTGGTGAAAGTTTGTTAATGACGTGGCCAAGGCAAACAAATGCGGCTCATCTTTTGAAAAAAAAAAGGCCATGTTTTCAACTTGTCAGATGAATAATAAGAACTTTCAACGTGAAAGTGCTACCAGGAAAACTGATATTTGATCAAAAAATACCAATACGGGGTAAATTATACTGTTATGCGTTATTAAACTCCTGACGGGGTTAGTTATTTCAATGTTATGTTACATATATTAGATGTTGTTATTATTATACAGGCTAACCCCTACTTGATAAACAATAATAAACTATTTGAAAGATGCTTACCTGCTCATTTATATACTTCTATCCTGAAGTAACAGTTTTAATACTTAAAAGAATTCGGAGAAGATCAATTAGGCACGTAAGAAAAGGCAGATTTTAACCTTCAGAAATAAGCTGCTTCTCAAATAGTAGGGCGAGAAAGAATTATTAAGCATCGTTTTGTAAAGTAGTATTTCTCGGGGTGTGTTGTATTCTTTCTAGAAATACCATATGGTATTATTCCCTATATTGAAATTGAATAGTCTTTAATATGTTTGAAATGTAAATGGGCCGACTTCAGTTTATGCTCCAGTACGACTATAGATCAGTTCTATGTAGTGGGAACTTTACGGGTGACAAAAGAATTTTAGATCTCAGTGTTAACAGAACCCATCTGTGGGGGGCAACCATTTGTTACACATGGCTTTATAGTTTGCACGACTTAAGAAAAGTTAAGACATTACTTGTGTCTGTTATATTTATGTATTTGTGTTTCCATCGATTTTTTTTTTTTGTACAGTTAAATTGGATAATGTAAAGGTTAGGTACCAGTAAGAAATTCTAAAGAAAAAGATCTCTTTAATGTGTCTAACATTAAAAAAGAAAAAAAACAACAACAACAACAGGCGACTGACCATATTAGCAAGATGCTTGGAGTCCTATAAAGCCACCACGCCTGTTCAGAAATAGTTTTTAGTAATTCGAAAGTGCAGCTGGAATGTGTTCTTGTGTTCTATTTAATTTTAAAGGAACAAAGAATGCTGTACAGTAGATCAATCTACAGAATGTTAATTTGTTTTGTCTCCTGCTAACTTTAGACAAAATACTAGTCCGTCTTGAGAAATGTCTTATGCTCCTAACTGTAGTTTTCTTTTAATACATTACAATGAAAAAATGTTATAGCAAATACTTACGCAATACTTTATTATGATGGATAATGAAAACAATTATTCTAATGCATTCTGTATTTTGGTATAACTCACAGGAAAAAGAAAGACATGGTATATATGCTTCTGCTTTGTACAAAAAAACTTAGCTTGGGGACTGGGGACTGTTAGGACAACAACAACAGTTTGAGCTGTTCATCAGTAGTTTCCTATTAAAAGGATGTACAGTACGATATAGAGAATATTTGATATTAATGTACCCAAATTAAAAATGAGTACAGTGTTTTTTTTACTCTGCTAATACAGGAATTGGTATAAAAGGGAGGATACTAGGATCTGCTTAGCCATCAATTTAGTGAACTTTTTATCGTTACAATAGGTTACATCTATAGTGGTAAAAGTAACATTTTTTCATAAGACTCACTCTTAAATATTTTTTCTAGGATAAAAAATGTACGCCACACTTTGAGCAGGATGCTATATGAAAATGAACCTTTCATTTTTTAAAGTATTTTAATATCTGAGATCTGCCTTTACGCCTGTGTGAGTACTTACACTGCAGTGATCTGATGATTCTTGAGTGGCTTTCTCTGATTTCTAAACGGAGAATAATCTGGAAAACCACTTTGTCGTTATTTGAAATTGTGTTGCAACATGAAAAGTTTACTGCAAGTAAACCAGTAAGAACAAAGTGCAGAAGAAAAATAACTATTTCAAAACTAAAATACTTGTCTAAGTATTCATTTTTACCAAAGTGCCCAATGCTCGGGGAAAAAAATGCTCTTGAAACAAAAGACCCTTTGAAAAAAAGGTGACACTGTCTCTTTAAAAAAAATGTTCCATTAAAAGTTTTTGCAAGTGGCTAGACACCTTCCCTGGTGGTTTAGTTTATCCAAGCAGGAAACTTTCGATTTTTTAAAACCATCTGACGTAATGCCAAAGTTTACTTTGAAAGAACAGACAGCAGTAATTGGTAGCCTTAAACTTTTAATAACGCTTTGGATTCATTCTGGTAACCAAATGGGTTGTTTTTCAGATTCAGGAAAATAGGACTGTGGTCGGAGTAAGAAAGGGCTGGTTGATGCAGTTATTTTTATTCTTGTTTTTAAATCTGTTATTTAAATCCTATCCTGCTGAGCTGTGCTGGATTCCTCCAAAAGGGCTCTTTTGTGATTGTTAGTGCATTTCAGGCTACTGCTCCTTGATAGTTTTGACAACTGTAGAGTTTTCTGTTGTTACATTAAATGAAGGAATATCCTTTTTCAAAGGTTGTTATTTGGTGATCAAGACACAAAACCCCACTTTAGAATCTGGTCTTGCTATTTGAAACTTCCTTAAAACATTTCATCTGACCTCCTAAACAACCAAGTCTCAAAATAAACACAGTCCAATTTAATTGGGAAACATATGTCCTGAAATGTATTTGTAGCTATCAAGAAATCCTAGATTTAGAGGTGAGGCCTGCAAGAAATTTGAACATTTAGGATTTCAGATACTACTAATTAAAGAAAGAGGTATTAGTATTAAAGCCGTATGTGACTGCATGAGAAAAAAAATAACATGGAGAAAAATGTTAAAATCCTCACATTCATTGAAGGTGCTTCAACAGATGCGAAGTGAGAGTAAAAGAAATTGGATGCATTCTTAAATTAATTATTTCTTGGTTATAGGTGAAGTGGTGGTGGCTGTCTTAAAAAGTTAGTAACTTAAGAGGGAGCTAGTGTTTTCAGAAAAAAAGAAGTGCTGGAGTGAAACTTGCTGTTTTCCTACAGAGAAATTATAAATAAACATTTGGTTGTTGGCTACTGTAGCAGTCAGGCAGAAGCAGGCTGGGGGAGACAGGCAGACAGTGCGTTTCATACATGACTTCTGACCAGTGTGGTAATTTGTCACAAGCTAGCAATACTTTCAGAGATGCATGTCAGCCTTTACTCCTTTGCTGGTGGAACATTATAGCTTTTTGTACCTGTTGTGGGAATGATAATCACATTGGAAGGGGATACTGTACATTGGGGGAGTTTGAAGTTCAAATAGTGACTTACACTTTTTAAACTTTTACATCTATTTTGTGTGTTAAAGGGGAGTTCTGTGAGGAACCCCACAGGAAACTGCCACATGAGAGCCTTCTAAATTGTAAATATATAAATGAAATACATTTTAAAAGCATCAAACTGTCAACAAGCAGCATATTATTAAATTTAAGGCCTTGATAGAATCATCTTATCTGTAACCAGGCAGAGCCAAATTTGGAAAGCTTTAGATGCTCTTCCAGGGATTGTGTAAAGTTTAGATAAGAAAAGATTTATGTTGGCAAAATGAAACTGCTGTGAGACTTAAAAAGAAATAAGTTGCTCAAAAGTTTTTTTTGCATGTGGAGTACTCCTTATTAGTCTGTCTTTCCATTACCTAGTGTTTTAGAGAATGGCACCTATACAGCTCTGAGGATAAGACCAAGACTTTTTAAGTTGCCTTCATTTACTATTTCATCTTCAGTGTTCCAAACAGTTAAATGTCCTTACTTCCTTTCAAAACAACACCACGATTTGAGGGTTAAGCGATGTGTTTAGCCTAAGATCTTCCTTACACATCTGCTTTCCAAGAGCTCTGATGACTCAGTCCTGTTATTTTTTTTGTTTTGTTTTTTCTTCTTTTTCTGGGGCTAAATGCTCTATCCAGCTGTGTGGTCCAGGAATGATAAAGTGGATGCATTATATACTGCAACATTGTTGAAACAGGTTGGGCAGGATAGCATGAAAAGTTGTTTTCCTAGTGAATGTTTCTTTACCTGCTTCCAATTTTGTCACCAGAGTCGTCTTTAGAGCTCAGAGCATCTATTCATTAATCAGCATCCAGTTCTGAGATGCTAGAATTAATTCATTTTCTTTCAGTCAGTCTATTTTTTTTGGAGGAAAAGGGGGTAGTGGTTTTTGGCTCGTAGGAATATTAATGCCATACAATAGACCACCCTTATAGACAGTCTTATACAGTAGGCTTGAACTTGTTTATGAGTTTGATTTTTCAAACTATCTTGATAGTGCCGGTTAACAATTTTTACATTTTTTTTTCTAGAGTTCAGTACTTTGACTGCTGTGGTAAATTTTATGTCCTTCAGTATTGAAGAAATCCCTCTTTTGTTGTCTCTTGAAGAAATGGAAATAAAAGGATATTTTTCATTCTTGCTTTGCGAACCAGACAAACATTGTAAAAAGACAGAAAATCTGAATAATTTGTGATGCGTTACTGATTGTTTTTAAAAAACAGTACAATCATTGCAAATAATGCAGCGATTCAACTGGGGCACTGAGGTATGTATTTGGTTATTGGAAAAACAGTTCTTAAAATTTCACTTGAGTATTTTATTGCAATTTTAAAATAATTTGCACTGTATTCTCACATTTATATCTTCTAAATCTGGAAATTTAATTTTGTTGTTGCTTGATACAGTATTTATAATTATGAGCTTTCTATTCGCTGTGGTTTGGAATTTTATAGTAGAAATTTCATTTGTCATGCTTACATGTAAATTTGAAACTAAACTGTCTTGTATCACAGCAATTCTTTCTTAAATAGGTTATTTGAAAGATAATTATTTGCTCTTGTATGAACTTAACAATAATTTAAGCTAATAATATAAAATATGTTTCTATGAGCTAAGAGAGGAGAATGTTCAGGAAATGTAAAATTTTGTAATAGCTGGAGACATGTATAACAAAGTTATTCTACACTTCTTTAGGACAAAATGCTTGTACTGTAAGAAAATTAGAAAATAGTCACAATACATTCAATGAAGAATGCAGAGTATGTTTCAGTTTCATTTCAGTACTTTATCTGATTGGAAAGAAACTTCCAGTACTGTTAATGTGCAGTATCAGAATCTGAATAACGTTCAGCTTTTTAGGCACAAGATATGCAAGAGGCTACTACTAAAAGACAGTTTTGTTAACTTTTATCTGAGTCACAATTAATAAATCTGTGCATTGAGGTTCAAGGCTTTCCACAGCTAATATATAGTCTTTGTAAAATGTTTACTGTTCCTTTAAAATTCTGTAATATGCGTGAGTATAACACTGTTGTAGTTGTATTGTAAAGTTATGAGTCCATAAACGCATGGCTGTACATTTGTACAAAGAAAAGAGTTATAATAATTGGAGCTTACTGGAATCCTATATTAAAATTTAAATTGTACAGTATATTTAGGTTACAGGGATTTATTAGGGTGTTGTTGGATTCATTACATGAAAATAAAAAAATGGGTACCTATTCCTCATCTGTACCTATAGGCACTAAATAAAATTTCCCAATTTAAGTTGCATACACTAACACATCTTTTGCAAAGGGTTCTGTCTTTTCAGCAGATTGTATAATTATAAACATAAGGTTAATTTTCCTGACTATACAAACTCACAATTGCTAATAGTTACAATCAAATCACTTAACATGAGATGTTTAATTCTTTTCTACCTTCCCTGAGTACAGTGATGATAAATTGCCAAAGTCAAATGAATTAACCCTTAATCCACTCCCCTAAAACATGTAAAGGCACGTCTACCTTCTCAAGTTTGCTTTCTGTGGTATACTTGATTCACAATGAGCTGGCTGAATGCTCAATTGGTAACTTCTGTTTTGAGTAAGGTTGATAATTGATATGAACAGTGAATTCTCTTTGCACAGCAAGGTTCCATTTCACAGTCTCCCAGTCGCAACCATTTAAAAGTTCTGAAAATACAAACAAAAGAAGTAGCCCATAACACAATTAAGAAACGGATGAATAGGTTCTTTTATTATCTGTATACCAGCATATTAATCTATTTGATTTACGTGTGTTATCCCTTTTCCAAATATTAAT
This sequence comes from Atractosteus spatula, assembly GCF_055471065.1. Taxonomy (NCBI): domain Eukaryota; kingdom Metazoa; phylum Chordata; class Actinopteri; order Semionotiformes; family Lepisosteidae; genus Atractosteus; species Atractosteus spatula. The sequence goes on from NC_142717.1 coordinate 6,182,803, forward strand.
ATTAATGTCAGCATATTTTGCTGTGTATGTATGGCTGAGCCTCGTTTGACAAAGACGATTTGCATATGACTTTAATTTAAAATAGTTACTCAAATAAATGATCCTTGTCTCTGTAAGCGCATTCTTCTTACAAGTATGTTTTAATTAATGTACATGCAAATCAAGTTGCACTGTCTTCATGTGTGTGACTGGATATTAGTTTGGGGAGCTTGTCTTCTGAGCAAATATGCATACTGTACATGTATTATAGTAAGTACTTTTTTCCTAAGATGACTGTATTCTGATAATTGATAAATTGTGAGTGATTATTGTGCGAATTGATGAAACAAAACTTATTTTAATAAATTTTTGTAGCCTGATAACTTAACTATATGTACATTTTTTATATGAACTTGCTCAAATTCAAAGCTCTAGTAATGTCACACCAGTAAATTGAAGTAGCTCAACAAACCCAGGTGTAAAGTTTCTGAAAACTTAAGGATTGCTGCTGAACTAGGCCAATCACATGAGGCATTATAAAAGGATTTGTCAGGCAAAAGGTTATGTGGTTACAGTGTTAACATTGTGAGATGTAGAAATCTAGCAGGAATTTTCTTTATCTTATCAAAAATAGGTGTTTTCCATTATAGATGTATAGTGTTTTATTGGATTACTATTGGAATGGTGACATTTGAACATCATTCTGAATGAGGTGGGCTAACTTATCATGTGTAGTATGCTGACAACTTGCTGGCTGTGTGTTTAATATCGCATTAAGACTCTGCTGGTTAAATTAAGATAAGCCTCTAACTTGTTCAATCCCAGTATTTATTAATCATGTCTTTTTGTAGAGGTAATAAGGTAAATCTTTCTCAATAGAACTTCCACATACTGTATATTATTTTCAGCAGATTTTGAATGAGGATATCCCCTGAATTGATATTCCTGAACAAACAAAATTTGAAATTGTAGGAAGATGCTCAACTTTCTGATGAGGATATTGCCTTTTCCTTCTCATCCGTTGTAGTTTATTGTTTAACTGTTAATATTTTTATTAACCTTTTATTAATCTTTAAAAATCTTAGAATATATATGTCCAATTTATATAACCTGAATATCAAAATTTTTTTTTAAAAAAACAACAACTGTAGAAATAAAAACATGTTCAGTACAATTTCAAGAATGCCAGAGTTCTCTCGTAAAAAATAACATTTTTGGAATTCTGCTCCTATTATTTGACAAAGGCCATAAGTATGAGCCTAAAATGCACATATTATTTCGCTAGATGCTACTGTGGAACTCATAATGTCAATGCAACCAGAATCTTGACCAGGTCTAGTGCAAGTGATCACATTACTCCTATCCTGGAGTCCTTGCACTGGCTTCCTGTCAGATTCTGTGTGGACTTTAAAATCCTTATGCTTACCTATAAGGTTCTGCATAGCTTGGAACCTCAGTACCTGTATGAACTATTATCGCCCTACTCCCCACCTCGCAACCTCCGCTCTTTTAATTCTGGTTTCCTAACTGTCCCCCAAGCTCGTCTACATTGTATGGGTGACAGGGCCTTCTCCAGTTATGCCCCCAAGCTCTGGAACTCTCTGCCCAAGGATACTTAACTGGTTCCATTCTTTACCCTTCTGCTCCTACTATACTTCGTACCACCATCCACGGTCTCCTCTGTTTATTGTAATTGTGTTTTATCTTGTGTATTCTTTTTATTTATTGTTGTTGTCATTCGAGAAAAAAATGCTTTGAGAAGCCACTACTAAAGGCGCTATATAAAATAAAGTTAATTTTTTTTATTATTATTATTATAATGCAGCTGACTTTTATAAAAGTGCTTTAGAGGTTGTCTTTAGAACCAATAAAACCTGGCTGTGCAAAGACAATTCTCTTCATATATTAATTATCAATTTTATTTAGTACAGAAGTTAACAAATGCACATTCAGCCAACTCCTCATGTTTATTAAATATACACTATGGTGCGTCGATATTTGTAATAAGATGCGGAACAGCTAGATGATGTGAGATTGCCAACGCCTCTTTAATTAATTCAAGTGATGGTGATCACTTGTGCACATTTTTATTATTCTTGATTGTGGAAAAGAAAAACAAAAGCAAATTACGGGTTCTTGTAACAGTGGTCAAAGGTCTGATTCTCCTAGAGTGAGCCGCAGGTTTAGTAGATGCACATTTTAAAGTGAGAAAAAGTGAATTGGAAGGGTGATAAGAATTAAACTGTTGTACCACATTACAACTACAGGGGGAAAGGCAGAAGTTTTGAAAGGACCATAGGAATAGGCTTAGGAGCGAACTATTTAAAAGATATATTTTGGCCTTTTACTAAGATAAAAATTGTGCATTTTAAGTCTATATAGTACAGTATGTGTGAGGATATTCTTGAACAAATGTTTTTTGACATGTAAATATACTATACTGTCCAAAATAAACACAGAACTAAAAGTGTAAAAGCATTTTAAAATCATTTAAAAATGCTATACAAACACAGTGTTTTCAAATACCTTTCATAAGGTGCGATCCATACCTGTAAATGACTACCCAGTGGATGTATGTTTTTTTTAGGAAGATAATGGAAATACAGCTTCACATACTTCACAAACATATATACACTTCACAAAGATATTGTCTAACCTTGACAAAAACAAACCAAATGAATATATCCTCAATGATTATTGTCTATGGAAGTGAAAAATAGGAAGGGTAAATGAAAGTAAATGTGCTGCCACCTGATAGCTTTGCATATTCATATATTTCCTCTTGGTTTAATGTGTTACAATGTTTAACCCTATAGCATTAATTTAAATCTGATTCGGAGAAAGCAAAGGGATTTTCTCAATATCAAAAACAAAGGAGCTACTCATAATAATATACTTTTAAAACGTTATGTATAAGCTTGAAACTGCAGAAGAAATAGTTTTGCAGAGAAACTGCAGAAATATGGCTAACATAAGTCTTAAATACATTAGAATCTTAAAAACACCATTTTCATATATTTCATGTAGAAGGCTAAGTTACAAATGTTATTATCTTTTTCATTGTCCTCAGTGGCCTAAATGATTTGTTTTACAATTTGCAGTCAGAAAAAATATTATCTCCTTAAAATATTTTGTTCACTTCAGAAATCATTACAATATCAGAAATTCACAATCCGGAAATCGTGATTTATATCAGTAGATGCATCTGGCATTGTTAGATGCCATTTATTTCTGAGGAAGCAATTTCCAAACTGGCTTGCATTATGGTACAAATGAAAAAATATGTTGCAGAAAGTTTCGTATGTGAGATGCTAAATCAAATGGTCTGAGAGAAAGTGAGATGAAATGAATGGTTCTAAAAATAGCCTTTAAAAAAATACCTTTACGGTAATTGCCTGTATTGATGATATACATTTCTGTGTTCCACCTTTCTTCTCCAAAGAGTACTGAAGAGATTATTATAGGATGAATTAAATGTTTTTCCTCTATGAAATTTTAAATACTTATTTTCATAAACAATCCCGTTTTATCTGGCACACAGTGGAAACAGTATCTCTTTAAATTTACCGCGCTCTGAGACTTTGCTGGGTTCCTTTAACTGTGGCTGTGTTTTCTTTTAATGAGTTCCAGGAGAACTGGAGTCTGTTATCTTTCTTTTTGTACCTTCACATAATTCTTCCGAAATTCCTATGGTTTGAGACGAAGCTGAATTGCTGATCTCTGCCGCAGCACCTCAACACCTATTATGGTAAACAGACACAGAGCTATTTCAGTTCTCCTCCACTGATAGACCATGGTTTGAAATTCTTCTTATTTGTCTTTTCAACATGTTCTTAACTTCTAGATAGGAGATAAAATATCTATAAACAGTACTTGAAAGGAAATGTAAATGTTTATAGGCTTGCTGCTAAACTTATCTGATATTGTTCTTATTTATACATTGTGGACTTGTGTGAGTTGTTCTGTGCTGAACACAGCCAACGCTTTTAGCACTGGATGAAAACTTTGCCAGCTGCAGCCCACAGGGAAGATTTAAGGTGACAATTGGATTGTAAAAGTTATAATGAAGTAAACTGGAAAGGATGATGTGAAACAAAAGAAAATCAGATCCCCCATTTTTAGTTGTGCATTGAAATGAATACACTTAAATTATCACAAAGCAAAACCTAAACCTCAAAACCTCTCTGCACTGTATTACAATTTAAAGGCTTTGAATTCAAGAACTACTGTTTTTTGTTATACACTAAAACCTTCTTGGGTTTGTTGACTTTGTTGCTAGGCCCAGTCTTTGGAATAATTAGCTATCAGGAAAAGGGACAATCAAGTCAACATTCACGAGTGTCTCTGTTTTATTTTTACTGTAAATATGTATTGTAAATTGACGAACAATATAGTTGTTTTGTGCATTACTTTGCTTCATCTTCTTATTTGAACAATATCTTCTCTTAAGGAGTTATTTTTCCATTAGTTTGATGTCCTGAAATTGAAAAGGAAATCCCCATTAGAAGCATGCATGAAAAACTAATCTGGGAATTGTGAGAATCAAAAGTTCAATTGATTAAAAGACAAGGATGACAAAATATGAATAAAATACATACTGGAAATTAATGTGGTTACTAATTAAGCAATACATATAATCAAGTTTAATGCTATTTTGTATTAAACAGAAGCCAGTCCTGCCAAAATCATTGAATGTTGTAGGTGTTAAAAGCTGAACTTTATGTTATGTTTTACAAGCTTTACCAAACAGATTTTCCTTTTTGCTGCTCAGAACCACGTGACTTAGGTTATGTCCATGGTGGATGCAGATTGCAGCTCACAGGTTTGCAATCACATTTCACTTTTTTTTTGCTGTGAATTTTACTGATGAGTCATGCTTCAGTGGTGTGTGCAATTCACGAGAAACTGGAACTTATAATCAGAATCGTGAGAACATGAGAACAAGACACAATTTATTTCCAGGAGACAACCTTAAACAATTTCACATGGCTAATGTAATATTTAAATAATACTCCCTTTTTATCATTTGTACTGCATGATAGATCCCCAACATAGCTGGAAGGAGACCAAACATCTCTGAGTTTTCTTCTGTTGTCTTTGAAGGCCAGGTCAGTGGTGGTCTCTATCATGTATTTTGTTTTTTGGAGCTCAACTTTATTTCTACAATTTAATTTCCAGTATTTTTTTTTCCCAATACCGATTCCCGAAAATCTACTTTTATTTATTACATCGATTGTTTAATGTTCAGCATGCATCTCTCTTGTTGTCACCACTTCGATATTATGTATTTCTTGCAATAGTGTTTGATGTAAGTAGAAACAATCTGAAGAAAAAAGTTGCGGATGTTTACCAATGTACTTCAGAGCCATGTGTGTTAATAATTAGTCTGTTTTTGTATTTAGATACCATGTAAAATGAAAAAAAAATCCATCCAGTGATAGAATTTGGCAGAAAAGAAATTACTCAGTAGTAATGAAATTGGTAGAATCACTGATAATTCTATTTTATAGATAGTGTGTTAAATATTTCATTGAGGCCCATTCTGTCATGATGTATCTCAGTTTTCTAGGATTTTCACTAGACAACATCATTAAACATCTCTTCTGCCCTTCTTGAAAAAAGGCCTAGACCATGGCATTTTCTTTTATATCTTAAACTCTTTAAGATTAAAGAGTGAAAGTCAAACATACTGTATTTAAATGGTTTGTTGTAAACTTTATGATATGTTTCAAAGTATACCTAGGAATCATACTGTGTGTCATGTAAAGAAGTAGAGAACTATACTGTGTTATACTTGTGGTGATTAAAATAATCTTTAAAATAGCAGTTCAATTTTTCTGAACTTTGTAAGTAAACTACTCTACCACATAGCTGCTAAACATGGAGCACCATGGGTTTATAAAGTTATGTATTATTTTTCTACTTACAGTACATTTATAGTTAGATTACACTTTCAATACTGATGAAAGAACCCACTTGTTCTGCTTAAAACAGTACTTTGGAGTCGTTTTTTCACCTACTGTACTGTATGTGTCTGTGGTTTTCAGTACAAAGTGAATTTGTTGCAGAAATAGAATGCATTCTGGTCCTTTATTGTTGATTTTCATATTTGTGTGGTTTTAGTTAGGTTTTTACAGTTTTCTTATTTTTTTTAAAGTATAAGTCAAATATTTTAGTTTGCAGTGGTGTTGATGAGATTGAAAGATATACTGTACATCATGCTTACAAAGATCTTGCATGAGTTTCAGGGATACAGTCCTTATATTAAAAAGAATCATAAAAGAAAATTTCAGTTTGCCATTAGACTTGGATACTTTAGAAATGTAATATAATGTTACCAATAGATTGAGAGATATAGAGTGATCAGAAATAGTTATTGTTGGTCTAGTGCTTTTCATATAATCTATTAAGTGAATTAAAAATTAAATTAATCAGTGGATTCATTTCATTGGTACTACCCTGATAGGTCCTATGTACTGGGAAAACTATTGGGTTCCTTTAGGAGATATTGAGATTCTGCCACCTTAAAATGGATGCACTGATTGAAGTGCAATTATGCGATCCTTTGAATCTAAAAATTAATTTTTAAAGTTGTCCAGTAGATTCTGATTGCAGTGTTTTGTCTCATTAATTTTTCATGACGCAGTATGTGATTCTGAAGCAGGCAGTGTGATTTGTCTTGTTTAAATTTATTATATAAATTGTTGTTACACTGACTATGATTCACTTTATAACCATCACAGTTGTGGTGTGGGATTTTTTTGGTATTACTTAATATTGCAGTATTCCTGTCCATGGTATTTCTTGGTTCCTTAAACGATATTTTGAACTATATCCTGTTTATTGCAGTTAGGTACTATTGCCATCCTTGAGGGTAGGACATTGAGGAGGTAAGAAATTACATTCATAAAAATCTCATAATAATCGTTTCAATTATCAAGTGGGATAGAGGAAATGAAATCTATAGTCCTGCTGCAGGCTATTAAATAAAACAGTCTTAAATTCCTTCATTGTAAAGCATGGAACAATTGAAATACAATTATTTAGTGGAATATTTTAACACCAAGTTCCGTTCCTTCAGCTTACTGAAGGAATTTCATAAAGAAAAACGAATTGATTTGAATTTTACAACACCCTTCAAAGCTGGTGAAATCAGTTTGGTATTTCCACAATGTTTTCTGCCTTCTTTCCTGTTGCTAAATACTTTATATTTTTAGAAGACTGTATTCAGCCAGGTCCTGCATGTTGTCTTTGTTGGGGAAAATACATATTTTACATATGAGATGTGTCAGAGCTCATAGGTTTTAATTTTCATTAAAGAAAATAATTTTAGACCTGTGTAAATGCTGACAACTTTAAATGTTATTTCATCTAGTTTTTTTTAAAGATGTCAAAAATACCAGAATGTAAAAGCTATCGTTTGAAAAAAGTATAATTGATAAATTTTAAAAAGAATCTTAATTAAGTGGTAGATCACAGCCTTAGAAAAGACTAGAGACTAAGAGTTGAATTGAATGGTGATGGCTAACTGAATAAAAATCTTAAAATTAAGCTCTGTCTCTTTAAAAAAGTGCAGCTCAGGGCTATTAGGAATACTGTGTGAAGCGACCTGATTCACATTTGCATTCACTTGAATCTTTTAAGCCCTTTGAAGCTGTGATCTGTGTACAACGACCGATCTGCCTTATCACAGGAAGTGTTGCGGAAAGCAGTTGTTCTCTCTTTCTCCAGTTCCCAACATGTGTTGATTAACAACTGTGGTCTCTGAGAACTGATCATTTAGACACAGCCCTTATGGGGAAGTGAATATGGAGACATTTAAAAAAAAAAAAACTTTCAATAGTCATTTCTTAATTTATTTGGGGGAGCAAATGGTATAACATGGTTTTATACAAGATGACTAATGAACATATGTAAATTAACTTAAATTTTTGGAAAATATTTGCTACTTTTATCACTCTTATATTTATTATATACACAGCCTTGCAGAAGTATTCAGACCCTTATACCGAGTTCATAATATGTTGTTGTAAAACTTGCAATCACTTTGAAATAACAATCTTTAGTACATACACAGTATATTCCATGCACTCAAATTAAAAACAAAAAGGAAGACTAAATAGATAATATGAAAGAAAAATAGAAAGGTCTTCAAATTATTTGCTGTGTGAAATTTAAAATAAAATGAACACAAGTGGCTTCTGTCTACGTGCAATAATGGTGGTTCTCATGAACCACAGACTAAAAGCACCTCCTTCTGTAAGGTTCCTGGGTAGGTAGAGAACTCAAGCATGAAGACTAAGCTGCATTTGAAGCAGATAAGGGATAAAGTCATTGAAGTCATGTCCAAGCAAGCATGATGCAATCATCAAAAAAATTAACACAAAGCTGACCTGTATGGCATCTCAGGTTCCACATGTAGTTTGCAGCAAAACACCTGAGTAGATTGGTATAAATGTGGCAAAATGTGTTTTGGTCAGATGAGATCATATTAGAAGTTATTGGTCTAAATGCCGAGCGCTACATTTGGCTCAGATCCAGCATAGCCCATCGTCCCAGTTAACATACAGTAATCTCTACAGTCAAACATGGTGTTGGCAGCATCATACTATGGGAATGGTTCATCTCAACAGGACAGGAAAGCATGTATAGATTGTAGAAAAACAGACAGTGCAATGTACAGGAAAATACTAGAGGAAAATCTATTTCAGTCTGCCAAAGACCTAAAAATGCAGCAGTACAATGATCCAAAGCACAAGGCCATAGGTACACAGCAATGACATAACAATAAGAAAGTGATTGTCCTTGAGTGCCCCAATCAAAGTCCTATATAGAATCCTATTGAAATCTGTGGAGAGACTTGAATACTGCTGTCCATAACTGATCTCCAGGCAGCTTGAAAGAGTTTGGGTAAACTGGCCACTAAGCCAATATGCAAAGTTGGTACAGACCTACCCAGAAAGACTTAATTGTAATTGTTGTCAAAGGTACTTCCACCAAAACCAGAGTTCACTGGTCAGAATACTTATACAATCAACATATTTACGTTTTATTTCTTTCCTTAGTTTTAATATACATTTCCTGTATCTTATCTTACCCTTAAAAAACTTCAGTGTGCCCATTTATGCTTTGACTAAAAGATAGAGTTTAAAACATTGTTTACATTGCTTTTTTTACATTTGCAAATGAGACACCATAGAAAGGGTCTGAATACTTTATGTTATGTCAATGTGATGTGGGTTGAATGCCATGAGAGTTATTTCCCAAATAATTTGAAAGGTTGTTTCAGTTAACATGTGAATAAATAGCTATCGTCAAGGTTTTTTTTCATAGGGATCAGGTCTCAAAAATAACAAAAAGAGTAAATCGTTATACCATCTCTTGCTTTTCTTTGTATTAAGTTGCATTATTTTTTAATGTCTTTATCAGATGTTGATATAAAAGATCTTTTATTAGTGTCAGTTCATTGCTAACTGCATCTTAATGCAACTTTTGGTTTCTTAATAAATGTGAGCATGTTTATTACATACTTTAAATGGGATACATTTGACAGGCCATACTTGTGGATAACCATTTGTGTTTTAAGCATGCATTTGTTTTGGGCTTGGAGTGATTTTATTCTTTCACAGCAGTAATAAGATTTCATTTTGTTTTCATGTGCCTCTCCCACCTGCTCTTTTGTCATTTACCATGTTTTTTTCTGCTGTAATTGAAATTGCAAACAGCTGCAAGTAAAGGATTCCTTTAAGTAAGAAATTCCTTAGTATAGAAAGCCACTTACAAACGTTTTTTTTTAACAAAACCTGCGGCATATTACTTATACTACTGTAGCAATCCACATACTGTGACTCATTGTTGTGCATTTGAATTTTCCTCCCCATTATTGGATTTTTGAGATGCAGAATGAACTTTATTGTTGTTTTAGTCCAATTAACATATCTTTCCTTAAGTACATTGAGTGGCCAGATTGATACAGTATTATTTTTTAAAACTATAGTCCGCTTATATAAACCACATGGTTTTAACTTTTCTCTTATTTTCTGTTGTTTTTGTACATTTTATATACAACATGGCATCTTTCACTGTCAATATTACAAGAAAGCATCATTGACTAAGAGTACCATAATTAATCATGTCTTTCTAAGCACCTTTCGTACTTAAAAATTAAAGAAGTACACATTTTGCTCATTTTAGCTACAGCTCAATGGTGTCTCAGTATGTCGCAAAATATTTTTCTATGAGGAGTGCTGTCTTTAATTGGGTAACACTTTTGGTTTAAGAGAAGGTAATCGTGTTAAAAATAGTTTTTATTTGGAAGCTGGTATTTGTCCAAGGAAAAATTAATGGAACTGATAAATTGAAACTTCATAAGTGCTGTGTTCTCACCTCTGGGAATAGCTGCACTGCTTGATTTCATTCTCTTGGCATTTAGCTAATGATAATTAATTGTAGATGCTTTGTCTTAGTGTTTGTCATAGAGCTTGCACAACTACTAAAACAGTATATAGATGTATTTTTTAATCTTCTAAACAAGTTTAAATGCCAGTCTGACAATAAAACGTGTGGCATTCAGCACCATTTTCTTAGTCTCTTGTAGTGACATTAGAAGTGTTCTGCAAGGGAAAAAAATGAGCTCCTTTTTAGACATGACCACACACACATGGTATGTACTGTAGACCAAAGCATGTCTCTCAGCATACACTGTTAAAATATATATATATGTATTTAAGAAAACTAATCTGTTTTGGAGCCCAGCAAGATTTTCTCATCTTATGTTACCAAAAGTCTTTACTCCGATTTTCTTAAATGTGCTGAACAGAGTCATTTATGGATACAAATGCCCAGACAGCAGGGCACTAAGAGAGTAAAAGGAAAATTTTTGATCAGCCGAGTGTGTGATGGATAACAGAGCTACAACCAAAGGAAAAGCATCCATCCTTAGTTTTAACGTTATTTTTCCTATATATGTTGCTTAACTTTGTTTCCTGTTGAAAAACAGCACTATAGGTTTTTATTGCAGTCATTTATAAAGGGAAATGAGAGTAGTGAGGTGAACCACCCTGTTGGTACAAGATTCATAGAACTCAATTCTTTGCCTCAATGATCACAAGTAGGGGTAATTTAGTTGCAGTAACCATCAGTTTGAAAGTCAGAGAATCATGCCAAGAAATGAAATGTAATGCAAATGTATCAGTTGAATTATGAGGGAGACTGATAGTCTAGTTTTAATAAACATTTTTGCCACCTACTGAAGAGAAATTGACCCTTTTTATGTTTTATTAGGTACTGCAGGATGCATAAACTAAAACATGCGTTTTTATGCTGGCACTTCATTCTTATCAGAAGGTCAAATAGATTGTGGAAAATTATGCGAGAAGTGCATGCTTTGTGTGTTTTAAATAGTATTTCTCTAATTTTTCAATTTAAATTTGGCGTTACAGTCATCGTCTATACGTGTAAAACAAAGTCTTCATTTTTTAGAACACCTCCTGTATCAGCACCCCCCACTACTGTAAACCATATGGATTTTCAACAATGATTTACAACGTTTTGCCCACTGATTTTAACAGTGTAGCAAATGGCAACAAACCAAACAGCAAACAATATCACTTATCGGCAACTGATTTCGCTTATAGTTGCTCTATTCACTTCAAAGAACTTTCAGACCTGAAACCTTGATATGTTGGATAAATTATTCTAAGCTTAGCAGTGTTATTGTTTTAGAATAAAACATTGAATGCAGAGCGGAAAGAATAATCCATTGTGTACGAATGTTTGTTTATTTTCTGAGGTCCCATGGTGCCTGGACAGTCTCCTAGGACCTCCAGGCATTGCTGGGCCTCTGATTGAGAGCCAGTGAAATAGTTAATGTGTCTTTCATTGCAGAGGAAATAAAACTGCTGTTTAAAAACTTTTTCAAGTGCTTTTTCTGATTTGAATTTTGACTTTAAGGATTTTGTTTATACGGTGCAGTCTTGCATAAACCCAAGACATTTAGATGTGGCCATTATTAATTGAATTTTTGTTCCAGTAAATATATTCATCTATTTTTTGTTTAACAATTAAAACAAGCAAAATTTAAAAAAAACATAGAATTAGAGGGACACAAAATGCATGTGCAACTTTCTAATAAATCTTCTTCAAGTTACTCATCAAATACAAACATATAAAAGACAAATAAGGCCTACAAAATGATTAGCTTGTCATCTTTTTAATAGTTTTTCTTGAAATACACTTTCTCTTCAGGAAATTTAGGAAATTTCCATAAAGTTAATCTTAAAAGTGATTAGCAAACTTCTGTGAGCAAAACAGAGTCTTGTATTATTTTCCTGTGAACAGCTGGACTCCAGGCAATTTTTCTTTAATGTGTCCTAAAGTTTATTTCACTTTAACTTCAGAGCTGTTAGAGGTAAAATGCAGCAATTCATCCTATTCGGTATGCAGGTCTTGGCCAATATACGATTAGTCCCTTTCTTAGTCCCACTTTTTTAATTAAGAAAATTGATTGTACTCTCCATTTCAAAAGGCACATTATATTCTTATTAAGCAAGTTCTTGAATTAACACAATAATGGACAATGAATGTTCAGAAAAGGGAAGTAAAACAGCAATTTGATTTGATTGGTACTGGAGCATTAGTAATGCCCGGAAACTATAAAAAGCAGATTATACCATTTCTGATTTGGGATCAGTATTCTAATATCTTTTGGTTTCCCTAAAGTGATATTAAACACCACTATATCCAGTGAAATGGTAATAGTAAGGTGCATTGAGAACTTCCCATTTTAGGTCATAGAAGATATTATAAAATTGGCAAGTCAAGATGTGAGAATTTATATACACTATTCCGAAATGCATACTTTTCATTTGGTGTAATGTGACTGATGGCATTAATAACTAAAAAATATTAGCCTAGCACTGTTATGGAGTTAATTTTAAATATCCTTCATAGTTTCAAAGTGCACCTTCAGAATGATTCATTTTTAACACACCTGTGGCACATAACACATTGTGATTTCAAGCTCCCCCATGCTTATCTTTGACACTTAACCATGTTGCATAAAATTTAAGAATCTGCAGTCTTTTCCTATTATATAAGAAAATTAAAATATCCCACCTGTCACTGTTCCACTGATTCTGCCAGGCTGGGCTCATTCATTGAGCAACAATATACTGTAGATCCTATAAACTAAGATGGTTTCAGGTGAAGTAGTGGTGCCATTGTTATATCATAATGGTAAGGAAGATCAGTCCTGGGAGTATGTGGTTATGTGTTGCACAAGACTGGCAGTCAAGGAAGTTGAGTTGATTTTAGTGTTCTGCTGGGCATTTTTATGAACACATTTCAATTTCAGTGTGTAAGGTGTGAGTGTTGGTACACCAAACCAGATTGTAAAACTCAGCTCCTGAAGATCTGCCATCTTTTTTCTTATGTTTCATAGGTGCCACTTGTAACTCATAGTTTAAATCAGCGTTACACCCCAGGTGCTCTGGGTTATCTTCTTAGCTTTGTTGTTCTGAAAGAGACGTTAAGATTTTTGTGTGCTTGGTGTTTGTTTGAGTGGAACATAGTAACAATTTGTTTTCCAAGTTTGGCTTGGTGTGCCATTTCCAGAAGCCTTTAGCCTCAGGAAATGATGTAGAGTTTTGAAGTTTCTTCAAGCATCATATCTTATATGACCAAAGCGATGTTGTTACGATTATTGAAATAATTCTATGAAATTTTATTCCATTGCTACTGTATATGAAACTGGCACTGTGACGTAACTCCGTAAATACATGACAGTGGGATTACTTTCTATGAGGGTTTGGCAGTTAATACACTTACTGACCTTAAAAACTTTTTCTGCCTTCAAAATTAACATATGTGCCATAGGAGTGAGAAAAAATGCATTTGTTATTTGGCAACAAGATCCTACAGTGGATCAGCCATATTACAGGAACGACATCTGGAATGTTGTTCTGTAAAAAAAAAACTGTTGTATGCTGAGTGAAACTAATCTTTCCAATTAAAATTTTATACTACACCTTTTCCAAGTACAGTACATTGCTGTTCATTATGGCGGAACTGTTCACATACAATATATAAATTCTCCAAGTGTATAATAGACCCCTGGGTAATTAAATGCTATACTTATTAACATTGTTGTGGGGTTAAGTGGGCAAAAGCAGACCAAACTTAAGTACAGTTCTATTAAGTTTTTCCTCTGTTATTTAGGGCCTTTGCACTCTAAATCCAATCCATCATTTGTCAGCCCACATATGAAAAATGTTGTATGTCACGTTGATTATACATTGGATATGTTAAAACTGCATCGGAAATACTTAAATATTGCAGCAGTTAAAATAAATAAACAATATGTAGTATAAATGTTCATAAGCAAGAATACTCTTCAGATTAAAATACATTCAAATTATACATCTGTCATAGGAAAACAAACTTGCTATATAAAATGTCAAGAGTACTTTCTGTATGTGAAGTAAGATCCTGTATAACCTTTGTGGATATCCAGTTCTTCTGAACCATGACAAACAAATGTTTTTTCCTAAACCCTTCAACTACACTTTATTCTGACAGTACTTATCTTGCACTCTGATAAAGGAAGGTTGTCATGGGCTCAGTATTGTATGTTCATGTCATAATTGTTGTAGAATATGATTTTAAGAGTTTGAATTAATTGCTCTGCCTAGATTGCAAACCAATTGAAATTTGTGGGTTTGTGGTTTGTGGAGGGGGAGGGGTCACTGCACTTCCATACACAAATAAACTTGAAAATACACAATTCAATAGTGGTAGTAAATGCTGTATACAATAATATACAATAACAGCTTATTTCTGCCTAGCTCCCTGGCAATAGCATTCAAGTGTCCTTGTATCCTTTATTTTATTATACTTTTCCTTGGGTTAAGCTACTTGAAAGTTAAGCTTCTCCAGAGTTATGTTGAACACACAGACATGGAACGGAAAACATCTGTGTGTAGTAGACAAGCTGATAATCATTGATCGGTCTTATTGTTAATGGGTGTCAAAGTGGATCATATTGAACTTGTTCAGATTGATGTATCACAGTTATACGATCATTTTAGACATGGTGGGCAACATGCAATAGGGAATACATATAATGATTGTTTTGCAGAATTTTTCCACACATAAAAAATTGGATGTGTGATTAGATGCATTGTGCATAGGTTTTTAGTTTGCCAAGAGATATAAGCTTTTCAAACGGTCTACATTTGTCTAAGTTTGAAAAAAGCCAGCCAAACATAGTATGATTTTCTCAATAAAGTGGGCTAGAATTAGTAGGGAAAAGTATAGAGACATATACTGAGTGTTTAATTTAATTCTCATTCTTGATTAAAAATGGAAAATATTTGAGAAAACATGATTTGTGTGATAACAGCTCTCTTAAGGTAAGGGGGTGCCATGAATTTGGCTAGTATGATTAAATTATAAATATGGATTGTTTAGCAAATTCTGAAATTATATGTTTAAAAATGTAAATGGTTTGTCACGTAATTAAGGTACTTATTCATGTTTCCAATGGTGTTCTTTGTGAAAAAGAATTTGACTTATTTCATACAACCCAAATGAATTTTGTACAGAAAAGTCACTTGAACAGTGATTATTGTGAAATAGTTTAAAGTAAAAAAAAGACAGTACAGTGGTGAGACAGGGTGTGGCGATGTCAGAGAGCAGTTTACTCACATTTTGTCTGTCTTTTGTTTATAATAAGAACAATGTTCTGAACGGCATACTTTCAAACAGAAATCACCTTCACCTTTAAAACAGTAAAGAGAATATTAATTGTTATAAAAAGATATAAATGTATGATTGTGTTCAGTTTTAGATGCATGACGTTTTAAGCACATAAGGTAATGTCTAGATTTGATCTTTGTGCAAACATTTATTTTCAGCTCCTTTCTGACATTTCAAAACCCAAGTCTAAAGGAACTAAAACTTCTACTTTTTGTGTATATCTAGAAATAATACACAGTCTCACAGTCTTGGCTATGATATGAAAATGACTGCCTTGTAGTTTAATATATGCTTTTTCTTATAAAACATATTTTAGCAAATCCAAAAGGTACATTTTCTAAACACCTCAGGAAGTACTTTCAACAACATTAGTAACTTTAATAGTATTTTTTGTAAATTGCTGTATTTCTACTACAGATGGCATTGTTTTTAAAGTAATATGTACAAACTTAAAAGGGACTTCCTCACTTTCCTCACTGATTTCCAGTGTTGTTCTGTTGTTTGTTTGTGGTGTGTGTAATGCTTGTGTTATTAGTGTTATTTGATGTTCAACAGAGTTGTTAGCATGGTGTTGTAGAGCAAGAAAAGAGAGACATCATGGTTTATTTTTTTAATGAAATGCTATTGTAAATTTAAGAATATTCTCTACTCTTTGTAGTCTGGTAGTTATACTACACTGCCACTAAATCTGAGCGTTTCTTTTCTTTCTTGGTAGATATGGTCCGCAAAAAGAATCCCCCTCTGAGAAGCTTTGGTGGCGAAGGTGAAGGTCCAGAGCCCACAGGTACTGAGAGTGAGGAGTGTGTGAGGAACAAAGACCTATCTTCAGATCTCATGCAAGACGACCTCAGTCAGGGAGATGTACTGGAGCCGGACAAGAAGGAGGATCATTATATGCTTGTCTCAGAGCCCTCTTCCAGCATCAAAAAAGACTTGAAAAGCTCAACACCAAGTGAAAGGGCTGGCTTCAATTATGAAAGCCACAAGAAGGGAGGAAATGTTCCATCCTTCCCCCATGATGAGGTGACAGACAGAAATATGCCGGCTCTCTCATCTCCAGCTGCTGGGGGAGTCTGCGATCTGCTGAAGTCTCCTCCAAGATCAGATCCAGATGATGTCAAGGATGGGGCCTGTGGCCCATCTGGGGACCTATGTGAGGCAAAAGAAGGGCACCAATTGTCGCCAGGGGCCGTGAGTAGCAGTGTTATAGTGCAAGGTGGTCAACTGGACCAAGGAAGCCCTGCCCCAGATGATGAGTCTGTGGCCTCTGAAACCCCTTTAGTGCCTTCTACAGAGCCTTCTGTTGAGGGTGTGGACAGATCAAAGCCAGAGACCCAGAACAGCGACAGCTCTGCCGACATGGCCCCCTCCTCCCCCAAACTGCAGGACTTCAAATGCACCATCTGTGGTTATGGCTACTATGGCAACGACCCCACAGATCTCATTAAGCACTTCCGCAAATACCACCTAGGTCTACACAACCGCACCCGGCAGGACACGGAGCTCGACACCAAGATCCTGGCTCTTCACAACATGGTGCAGTTCACTCACTCCAAAGACTTTCAGAAGCTTAACCACAACATGCTCACTGGGGTTCTCCAGGACATTAGTGCCCAGCGACCCATGGTACTCAACGGGACTTACGATGTGCAGGTTAGTATACGTTGTGACCAAATTCTTCTAGATTTCTGAAACTGAGCTGTTGTTTTTTTTTTTGGACATATGAAGACGTGCATTCAGGGATTTCCACTGGCTCATAATTATGGAGCTTATTTAGAGTCTTTTAGTTCAGCCACCACTACTTTGGAAATGTGTAGGCCATTAGCCAGCTAGAATCAAGATATCCCAAGACACACAACTGCCTGAGTTCTTCTGAAGTTACCCAGGCTATTTCCAGTTTTCTGTGCAATAGAGACAATTAAGATTTGTTTAGAACCTTTTAACTTATGATGCTGTTAATACGTGCAGAAACTCTTACAAAATGTCTTTGTCAGAGTCCAGTTCCCTTTCTTGATGTGAATTTTGGTCCTTTGTATTTTTTTTAAAGAAAGTATTAGGAACAATTTAAAAGCTATTTGTAGATCTGCTGACATTTTTACTAAAGGAATTTTTGTAACGTAAGTACTTATTCACTAACTTAATCCATCAGTGAGTAATAAGTAGGTTTAGAATTTCAGGAATGTTCAGAAAAATATAATCAAAGTAGTTGTTCAGTTTTCAAAAAGGTTTCCTAAAAACAAGTTAAGATTTAACTTCAGCTGATAGCACACCTGCTATTATCATAACATTTCAAGTTTCTTAAATGAATTCATTTGTTCATTTTTTAATTACAGTATGTTTGAAATTCACTAATTCAGTATTTACAGAAAATGTGAAACTGTAAAAATGAAGAGTGTAACTCTGGATTCTTACAGAAGTAACAGTTAATGCACAGTAATGCAGAATTACTTTGACTAAGTGTATTGCAGTTTTCATCTTAAACCTTTTGACAGTGTAATAAAGATACATTATAGATGCAGTTAAATATATTGGGGGTAAAACTAAATGACCTATAACTGCATGGAAAATTTTAATTTTGACATAACTCTGCTGGATGTTCATTATAGCCTTATGACTTATGATATTCGTCTTTAGACGTATGTTTTGGCAAGATTTCTGAATGGTCATACAGCAAAGAGATTCATGCCAGAGTGCTCAATTAAGAGCTCCAATTAATTTATCGTACTACATAAAGTTATCAGTGTGATCGTCTTAGGCAGATTCTTTTGATAATTAAACTGTGAGCCATCTCAGTAGGACATTCCTGATATTTTAACTTTGAGTTTCGACTGCAATGTGTATTGCCGAAATGTACGCACCTGAGGTATGTGTTAAAAATAGAAAATTCATAAAATGGTGGTCACAAGGAGACTACGTGCACTGATTTCTGATTACTGATTACCTTAATGTTGGCAGCATGCAAGTAATATAAAAAATATAGATTTAAGGTATGTATACTCGAGGCTGGGGCAAGCATGTACTATACATGGGGGAGGGGGCAATTAATGGTTGTTTTGTAATCATATCAATGCATATTGTGTTGCACATGTTAGAATGTGTAATTCTTTCAGTAGATAATGACAAACAGATGGCAAGGTAATACTGTACTTAATTTACTGCAAGAAATATTTTAAAGATGCCTGATAACTAAAAGTATAAGTGTACAGGGTGTAACGATACAGCACTGCACTTGCTGTGTGCACATACACGGGCTGTTTTCTGAGATTGCACATACTGTATGCAATTAGAGACATAAGAAACCAACAATGCAATTGCTCTACCTCACCCCCATTCAAATCTACGTAAGGACACGAAGAGAAAGGAGCCTTATTTATTTTTAATTGCAAAGCACAGTTCAGTGCAAGGGCTGAACAGTGGTGATTAGCATCGGTGCCTCATGGTCCTGGGGCCCTGAGTTCAATTCCTGACCTGGGGTGCTCTCTGTGTAGAGTTTGTATGTTTCCCTGGTGTTCATGTGGGATTCCTCCAGGTTCTTCCATACCTTCCTGCAGTTCAAAGACATCCTTGCAGGTTAATTGTCATCTGGGAAAATTGGCTGTGGTGTGAGTGTGTGTATGTCTGTGTGTGCCCTGCGATAAACTGGTGTCCTCTCCAGGATGTATACTGCCTTGAGCCTGTTGCTTGCTGGGATAGGCTCCAGCCCCACCGTGACCCTGAATTGGATGAAACAGTTCGAAAATGGATGGAGTTCCGAGCAAATATGAAGTCGAAATCATTGAAGCCAAATTTCTTACAAAAATGAAATTTATATCAAAAAATCGAGAGAATGCGGGCATACAAGTTCAAAAATGTACGCAAAGGAGAATATAATAGAGAAAAAGAGATCAAAGTAAATAATCTATTGTACTTTGAAGTGCTTGTTTTTGTTTCAGACTATACTATTCCTGAACAAAACATCAAAACATAAGTAAACTCTGTCACAACACTATAAATAAGAAATTAAGTATACCTTCTTTTTGGGATATGAAAATGAAACTTTTTTAGGTAAGCTAGTCCAGTAGCCTTTTAACCTGCTCTTAGCTTAAAGATACCTTCCACATAGTTTTCCACTTGTTGTATTAACTAATTCTTTTAGATATTTCTATTTCATTTCATTGTAGTTGGTCATGGTTCTATAAACCTTTCCACTTCCAGCCTTGTATGAGTTGGCATTTAAACTTACTTGATGGACACATGGTTGTGATTTCATAATAATGCTAAAAGATCCATAATGCATGAATGTGCTATGTAAACAGATGCCACAGTGTGGGGCTTTAACATCTTAGGATAATTTCACTTCCACCCTAACAAACACATCCTTTCTACCTTCTCATCCAGTTTTGAAGTGAAATGCTATTGTATGATCTATGAGAGTATAAAGGTGATGATTTATACTCTCATAGTATAAATTGGCTTTTTATATAAAATATAAAATCTATACATTTTTATATGGTTTAGAACAGAAATGGTGGTGAAACTTTGCAAACAGTAAAATTACTAACTCTGCCAGTATAATATTTAGGTATAATATTAGGTATAATACATGTAGCAATTTTTCAGATATGGTGATCACATAAGGTAGCAAAAATAAAACCTTTTAATACATTTAATACTGACCTGTTGTATTCTCAAATGCTCATCACAGGATCAAACTGTATTGTTACTGGCCAGCCTAATGGTGTCATTTGATAAAAACCACTGCCATTTCTGTAGGTTTGCACAATGTATAGCTTTGCTCTGAAAATGACAAATTCGAGGTGGTCAGAGAACACTGAAGAATATTTAAACTTGCAGTGGAGAGTCGTAAAACATGAAAACAAGGCAAGGGTTTATGGACCTTTTACATAAAAAAAACTGTTGAAACAGGCTTAGAACATTAAAGACTTTAATTTGCTGAGAGATTGGGCTTGGCTCACACAACCTTGTTGTGAGTGTTGCGGTTCGTCACGACTCAAGCTGTCTTTTTATTCGTTCAAATCCTGTTTTTAATAAGTGCTGGACAAACATTAATGACTTGGGCACAGTAGATTCCTTTCAAATAATCATCATAGTGCGTCATGTACTGTGTGTTGTGCTCCATCATACACTGTAACGTTTACTCTTCAGTTTCTTCAATACAAACCTGACCTGAAAAGTTGAGAACGTACAAAGGCTAAGTATTCTCTGTCTCATTCTGTTAAATAAATGGCAACTCCTAACTATAAATTTTGAATGTGGTGTGGTTATAATTAGAATTAAAACAAAAAATCCAACATATGTGTCATCAACGGAATTTTCCATGCAGTAATAATCTAAAATTATGATCTCTCATTACACAAAAGGAAAAAAAAATAAAACGTAAGCCAACATGATATAAGCAACTCAGATTATTGAATAAGAAAAAAAGAGGTAATGACAAGATGTCATATAAATTTATCTGCACATTTGTCATGGGGTCGGTTCTATAATTCAGCATTGTCATGTTTACTATTATTGATTATTTCTTGAAAATCATGTAGGCTTTCACACTGCATGTGATTTGGGGCATACTGTATCTGAAGTTACATTTCAAGTGACATATTTTCCTTCCTCAAATTAAATATCTCATAGAATGTATTTTGCTTGTTCTTTTTCTGCTTTGGAAACAGTTTATCTGCTGGATGATCAATACAAGATTTCTAAAAATCTTGAAATTATCACAAATGTGAAAAGGAGATTAAACAACAATAATGATTCGATCTGATATGCTGCATTCAAGTTTTTGAAAACAGTCCATGCTTATGAGAGCTTATTGAGATTGTTTTGTCATTTTAACCGTCAAGGGTTATTTTAACGTTGCCTAAAAGTGGGTAGGTGTCCTTCAGGAATACACATGTTGTATAGTGTGAGCACAATTTCTAAGAAAAATAAAAAAACATGAGTGGTTTTCACTGTGAGGCCTATAGCATGGAGCTTGGTGTTTCCAGTGAAGGAATTGCAGCTTACCCACTGTGGTGCAAAGTCACAGGACAGTGTTTAATTTCCCTGAATGCTGCTGGCACTAGAAAAGTAAAGAATAGGTAAAGCCTTTAAGATAAAGTTAAAGTCAGTACGTGTTGGCTGGAAGGGTTTTGAGGTGTCAATGAAAATCGCAGTTGTCCTCTGACGGATGCTTGAACTCCAGCTACCTTTATGAGACAAACTACCCAATTTCACTGATGAATAGCAAGTATCAAGTCAGTCATTTCCAAATATGTTAATTCTATATAGTTCTAAAAAAACAAATGTCACGACTATTATTCCAGATGTGGAAGTAATTGCATCCTGTTTCCTTGTTATTGTATCTCAGCTAATGTTCTATGGGAATTTAACAAGAGTATATTAACTGAAAACTGGTCTTGCGCATCATAAAATCCTCCGGAAATTCCATGCCCACTAATCCACATCTGTAGTATGTGCTCTGACCGACAGACTGCTGGTCTTGGTAGTGACAGGAGTAAAGTCTCATCTTTTGAACAAATGCAACCACACCTCTGTCTAAGGCGCCTCACACATGAAGTAACTGTATATTTAATTTCCACACTACAGAACGTAATTCATTACTCACTTTTAATGCTTTGTTTTTCAAAGTGTCTTTATCTAGCAAATTAAGACTTGTTTTTATTTTCTTCCTTTCTGTTTGTAACATAGTGTGCTGCCTTTTATTTTAATATTGTACTATAGTACAGATTCTCTGCCATACTGAAGGTGTGTATGTCTTTCTGAAAGCATTTAAGAGAAGTTGAAAGATCAATATAATAATTTTGCGTTCATAAGATTACTACAGTATGTACTGTATCAGCAGTGTATTTGCAGCAACAAGATTGTACACTTTTTCACATGTATGCTTGAGCCCATTGAAAGTGTGTCCGTTATATTAGGTTACTAAATCCATAGAAATAAAATAGTCCATTCCTAATACATTATTAAATGAAACATTTATTTCAAAAGACCTCCTTTGTGTTAATGTGAGCCTAGAAAAATCTAATTTTAAGTTGAGTTTTTCTTGTATTACAAGGTACTTTTTTGATGGAGGTACAGTAGATGGTTACTTACGTAAGCTGTTTTAACACTGACGAAAAAGACAGCCAATATATTCTGTACATATTCTGTAATGTGCAACTCTGAATTCAATGTGTAGTAACAAGAACTACAATCTTGGCAAACATACAGATTCTACTTGTTTTATTTTGTAAAGAAAAGTAAGCTGTGTCACTGGATGGGTAGTGAGTTACATCATCATGTATAGTATGATCTGCAGTCTAACAAGAGGACTGTTTTCTATATAGAGCCTGATTCCTTCTAAATGTTGCATAACCAGGCTTCAGAAAGTGTTTGTTGTGACCTTTGATACTTTGGTATATTTAAATGCTTTTAATTACTGTTCCTCTTCACAGTAAGCTTCATAAACACTGTGTACAACTTCTCCAATAATGCATTAAATTGGCTCTCTTTACTGTATATCAGATTAGCAACACATGTAACACACCATTAACTTCACTCCAAGTCCTGTCATGTTGCAGACCTTGTCTAATGAAAACAGGATTTTGTTTTTCCAATCTTTTACACATTCAGGATAACCACTGGAAGGCCACAGTCCACCAGGTTTTGCAGCTAATTTATAATCCTTAGTGAATAAAGTTATGGCAACAGGGGTAATATAGACTCATCCAGTTTGCTTGCATTGCATTTTGTCACTGGACTATATTCCAAAACAGATGCTGAATTTAAAATTCACCTAGTTGATTCCTTCACTTTCTCATTATATCAGAGCTGGATATTACTTTGTCACTGAATTGTTAATCTTGTACAAAAGGTACAGATTAAACAGAAAAAATAAAGCTGTATTATCAAAATGAATTACCCATTTAATTAGTCAAACTATTTGTACTTGTTTTTGCAATGAAATTTGGTGCAAAAACCACAACCGATAACTAGATTACATGAAACAAACCTCAAGTTGCTTTATTGTTTTTCCCAGCTTTGCTAGGCTTGACAGTTTCACAGCATTCTGCAGTCACTTGACATACTGTAGTTTTTTAACTGAGTGAAAAGTTCAGTTATTTGGGGTGTCAAGAGCTTTTAAGTCAAGTAAAAAACTTGTCACCAGATCATGTGAGTGTCATATCTTACCACAATTGTCTTGAAGACTGTTAGGTGACATACAGTACTGACCTGTTGTATCCAGACATGTGGGAGGTTTTGATACTATTTATGCTACTGAAAAGTACTACATCCTGTATCTATAGTTTAGGAAAGCATATATACTGTACCAACTTCTTTCAGACCATGTTTCTCTGAAATACGACATTTGTTAACATTTATTGTGTTGCTTATAGTTAGACATAGTATTAAAAAAATATTTTTCGGAGATGGTGAACCAAAAGAAAGTTATGAATACTCCTAGTGCTCAGTTCTGTGTTACCGACCATATACTGTATTTTTGAAAAGTGTTCCCCAGATGAATTGGAATGCTGTGTGCATGTAGTTTTCAAATTAATGCTAATAAAAGAGGAAGGACAGCAACTTCTTAGTTTTGTTTTTTAAGTTTAAATGGAAAATTCTGTGTACTTCTGAAATCAAAGTAGGAAGGAATTGTTCCACGGCCAAAGGTTTTTCATTCAGTACTGTAGGGCTCTTAATGAATTTGACTCTAAAATGCTGCATTACCATGAAAAACGCACCAGGCCCCATGATCAACATGCACATTTTGAAGGTTGTCACTACTACTGTATGTAAGAGTTAATTTTTAAGTTTAAAGTCTACTGCGAACATCATGGACTTCACTTTCACTTCTAAATATCTCTTTAACTCCTTGAAAATTACTTCCTGTTCACGCTTCTGTAATTTATATTTCTGTGCTCATTTACATTAAGGAAGGCCATAAATGGGAGCTAGAAAATATATTGCTCCTCATTAGTTAACTGGTAGATTGCTGGCACACATTAGGCCATTACTCTTAACACCGTTTTCAGAACCTTTGAAATGGAACTTCTTTTGTAGTGGTACTCTTAGAGCAGGTTGAGACTGCTATGCTAAATGTTTCCAGTTTGTTCCTAGGTTCTGCTGGGATTCCCCATGTGAAAGCACACAATTAGACAAATACTTCCAAGGAAGTGCTGGAGTTGCCCAGTTTTTAGCTTGCCATTCTGCTTTGAGTGAGCATGTCAGAGGTCTCCTGTGTGGCATAGTTGCAGCAGTGAGCAGAGTATATTAACGCTTGTCAATTCTTAATTGGAAGTCTATAAAACAAGAGGGAAAGTGATGATTCCAAGGTAATAAAGAGGAAAAAGAATAAAAAAAATGTGATCCTCTTATAACTGAAACAATTTGTTCAGTAGTCCATAGGGCCTAATTACTTTGTTTTAGCGGGCATTTGTGTTATCACAAAAAAGAACACCATGTTCCTACAGTAATTGACAGTTTAAGATGGGTGTTCTCCATGATTTCTTTTTTGTTGTTTCCTTAAGGAGTTATCAAGGGCTTTTACATCATGGTGCCTGCTGCCAAACAGGCTACCTTATAGAAGATTTGATCTTGCATATTTGATGAGTTATAATCAGTGGTTAGACGCCTGTAAAAAAATAATAACTCATACTCCACCATTAAGACTTACTGTTAATTTGGTTTGTTTTTTTTGTCATTTTTCTGTTTAGTTTCAAACTTCTGAAACTGATTTTGATCATGCTGGTTTAGAATATATAAATTACTGCCTTAATTTAGCAGGTTAGGATAACATCCAAAGAAACAAATTATGATTCAGAAGAACAGCACTTGACATTATTACATTATATATTTTACATATTCGTCATATTTTGTTTTCCAGTGTGATTATTATCCGTGCTGCACATTATATACAGCAGCACCTTTCATCAAAAAGTAATTGAAATCCCATTTCAATGAGAGAACATGTGGCTATGAGGCACATTTTAACCTTACAGTGGTCTGACGAAACAGATCAATAGTGTAAGAAATAAGTTAAGCAAGAATAATCATTAGCACCCACAAAATAGAATATGAATGAAGTGAAAACTGAAAGGTAACTGTAGATTACATAAATTTATTTCCTTCAAAAAAATAATACTGTACAACTGAATTATTTTCAAAGCTAGGCATTTGTTGACTGGCAAGAAAGGCAAAATTAGCACAATGCAGTGGGAAAAGACAGAATAGTACAAAGGATTATCTAAAGTCAAATAATTCTTAATTGTAAAAGTTCTAGTTTTGACATCTCACTGTTCCTTATGTAGTGTTACTGTGTGTAGGTGACCCTGTCAGACGTTTTTTTGCTTCACACATAGCTCGTTATATAGTGGGATCTAAATCACACCCTTTCTATTGAAGTGTAAAACCAGTAACTAAAGCAGCAGTTTCATAAGAGAAAAGAGAATATTTTGTTGCAGACCCTCACTTACTGTGATAAAAAATTCATTTAAGTTAGTAGTATCTCTATAGGTGAAGGTAACTTTCTTTTGGTTCAGTATGCTTTGGCTAGAACTCCTTCAAAGTGCTAAGGATATTAGAAATGTAATCTACCTGAGTGGTTTCAAGTGAAATGGACCCTTTGTTCTCTTACTGCTTCTCAAATCTTTCATCCAGTCCTGCTTTGAATTCTAAGAAAGAAACAGGTATATCAAAAATTAGTCTTTTTGGATGCCAAGGTTTCAACAGAAGATGACAAATCATTGCGCCAAGATAATTTTGCTTTACGATCACTTCTTTTGTTGTGTAAGTTATTGGTGACTACTTGATATATTTTTAAGTTTTTCAACTTTTGGACATGTTTTCGTATCAGAGCTGGAAAGTCTTTGTATGAAACCTGCCTTCATTTAAATTCCTCGGCTAACATTCTTACTTGAATTATAAAGAGGAATCAAAATCAATAAATGCACAGTTCAGTGGAAACCTTATGAACTTTTTTTTCTTTTTGCATAAAGCTTTTTATGCAAAAGCGTCTTTTTCCCACCGCTTTTTTGTACTTTTCAGTTCATACTCCTTCAATTTGATATCTGTAGGTGTTTCATTTAAATCAGGCATTTTATATTTTGAAAAGCTGTAAGCCAAATAGAGCCTTACAGAAAAATTAGCAACAGGTGAGAAGTAGTGCATTTCTAACTGATTTCACTGCTGGAATGTGTGTTACTCTGAAGCTACAGGAGTGACTAATTCTAACCTGACCTCCAGCAGCACTTTGTCAATTGTGCAAATGCTCTGGGGGATTCTGGTTCACAATTATGAGCAGTTATGATGCCTGCTTAATATACAGTATCTCAGTTTGTTTGGAATTGAGTGTCTGCATTGGTTAAGTCACTTGGGAATCTCCTTGATGCCCATTTTTTGTAAACATGTGTCACTGATTTTATTGAGGACATCTTCAGATACACTTACATCACATGTGTATCTACTTACAACTTTATTAGCTTATTAAGATCTCTCGCATACTGTTTATGATGTTTTCTGTTAGATGTCATGACTAAAATATCATTATAGAGACTGTTTCATGATGCTTTTAAACTTCACAAACACAGTATACACTTATTTGTTCTGTATTTTATTGGTTTATCTAATTTCAGAGAATTTCTTAGACACTCAGAATTCAGTATAAAGTATAGAATATAGTATAAAACAATATTTGCCTCATTTTCTCAAGCTTTCAGTATTACATTTTCTTGAGGGCATTGTTTTAGCACAGTAGTTTTTTATCTCCAGTTTCTTCATGGCCGATTCATAAACATGCACAACTTAATGCTTTTAAGTCCTGAAGATACAGTATATTCAAAGAGTTGACTCTTAATGTATTCATGCCCTTAACCCATCTGAAAGTTGGTTCTATAATAAAATCAAGTGCCCATTCACTATTTGTTACAGACAGTAAATAAATTAAAATATAAAAACTTGTGGGGTTTCTAGTTCCATTTCTGAGAGTATGCAGTATACTTGACTTGCCGCTCTGAGTTGCTTTTTTGTTCTTACTTTATTTTTCAGTTTACTCATTTTAAAAGGAATTTTAACATTGGCATTCAGTTTTTCAAATTTTAAATTGAAATCATTGTGTCTTCATTGTTCTGTGCTCACTACAGTCGGCTCTGTTGTGTGGCTATTCTGGGTTTCTGCTTTGTTCTTGGTGCAGTGAGCCTATGACCAGTCTGAGACTGCAGTAGTTGATGTGCTCACTCCTGCTTCTAGATGTGTGTAGCCCTGCTGTGAAATAAGAGATTGTTCTGTTATTGGTCATGTTGCTTGGTCACTCTCCCTTGACAGTGTATTATCTCCAGATTTCTGCATTTCTGACCTGGATATTGCCATAGTGGTCGCTATCTTTTTCACATTTGAATTAAAAATATGCTTATGAAAATTGCTGTCGGTTTGTTTTTCTGCAGCGGGATCTTAATATTTCTCATTTTGGAACTGACTTATTCAATCCAATACCTTCTGAGATTTGAAAATGTTCCATGCTATTCCATACAATATGCAAAGATTGACTAGTCTTGTTTAATACTTGCTCATTAGATAATAAAGCAGTATTGCTGAATAACATCAATGATAGGAAACAGGAGTTTTTTTTCCTGTTTAAGTCAAAAGTATACATTTGCCTTTTTAAGTGATTTTTTTGTTAATTGTGCTTGAATAAATTATACTTTAAATTTAACAAGCTCTTGGATTTAATCATCACTTTTTTCTTCCAGACGACTGTTTGTGTCAGTGAGACATTTACTGTTTTTTTTCCATTTTATGCTTTAGTTTGAAAGCTTAGACAATTGGCAGTCAGTTGTCTCACTTTCTTATTTTCATTTCTATTGTGATTTGGAAGGTAAGGTACAGCAGTTCAATGTCTCCATAATACTTTTATTTTTTATTGTGGATCCAGTTAAAATGTGGTCTGTCTGTTTTAAGAGAGCAGCGTCTCATAAACAGTGTCATAGGAAGCACATTTTCTGGTTTGAGTGTATATCTGCAATTATAGGTTTGCCTGATAAAATATTGAAAAGCTATGGCAAGATCCAGCCATTATGATATCCAAATTATCAAGAATAATCAAAGAAGACCTTTTATCAAATTATCAATAACAAAAAAAAATCCTAGATAGCCATTTTTCCACCATTAATTGGTTGCCTGGTAGATTACCTGCCTCATGTCATTTATCCAAACACATTTTTCACATCTAAGCTTGATAACATCTGGCACAACATTCTCATGGGATTTTGTAGCTGTGAGACAGGATGTAAGAAACACAACAAACCATTTCCAATCAAATGGGTATAACAAAATTGTTGATGATTCTAATTTTTATTTAAAAAATACTTCTCCACGTATGCCAGTCCTATAAAAATCTAATATGGTAAGGGATAATCTGATTATTTTTCAGCCCATATCTAACCTGTTCTTTTCTTTAAAGATAATAGCACATACTGTCGCAGTGCACCTAAATAGGCACTGCACTTTAAAAAAACATTTCCAGACAAGTACTGTATATAGCAATGAAACTTATGTTACAACAGCTGCTAATGATCTTCTCATGATGGTTTATAGAGCTCCACTATCTTAGTTCTAATACATCTCAGGGCTGTAATTGATACTGTAAATCATGACATTTTGCCCAGTTGGAGAGCTTATTTGGCATTGAATGGCTTAAAATTTTATATTCTCTATGTGGGTTAAGTCCTGAGGTTGGATTGCTTATATCTGATGTTCCACAGGGATCATACTTAAATTAAAGTCTGAAGCCATTTCTACAGAATGTAGATGATACTCAAGTCAATGTCCACACTCATCTTGACACCATGGTAGCTACTTCAGTGCTTTCTGATTGCATATCTGATCTAAAAGCTTGGATAATGCCGTTTTGTCACATCTTTATTGTGATTAAGAGGTCATGTTTTTGTGTTTCTCTTATCAGTTTTGTAAAGCTGGCGCTTTAACCTTGTCAGCTGACATTGCTGTGCTTTGGATTAAATTCAGAATTAAAATTTGAGGATAATTTTTCTTTCTGGATTTATCTGTGTACCCCATATGAAGGTAATTGTAAACACTTTGTTTTTCCATGATAAAATTATTGCCACGCAGTATCCTATGCTGATTCTGTCTGTAAACAGAAAAAAATAATTTGTTTTGTAAAGGACTGTACTTATTATAAAACTGTAAGTATACTTTAGTTGCTGTGCAATATACTCTATTCACAAACTGGCAACTAGAATCCCGTCTAGGTACGCCAGTGCACAAGTAATCACATCACTTCTGTCTTCTGAGTTCTTGCACATGACTCTTCAGTATCTAGACACTATCTGTTATCTGTTTACTCTCCCTAACCTGAACTTCCCACAGCTGATTCTGGGTACTGTGTGTTATCACTGTTCCTCTACTAGACTGTATGAGTGACAGAGCCTTTTGCTGCAAAGCCCCAATGCTCTGGAACACCATTCCAAATGAAATCAGAAAGGCTTGTGATTTATCTTTATACTCTGTTTTCTTAGTTTGTAATTTTCCTTATTTTTTGTGTGTGCCTTTAATATGGTGCAGAGCAATTTATGGTGTTTTTAAAAGTGCAGATCTGTCATAAAATATATTTTCTAAATATTAATTCAACATTATCCACAGCTCAGCGATCGGTATTTTGTTCTTTGGCTTTAAGAAAACAAAGAAGGTGCTTCTTGTAGCCTTTTAATAGGTTGGAACACTTCTTTGTAGGGATACAGTATACTGTATGAACATTATTCCATACATATCTTCTCCATCTTCTTTAAATTAAGTGAGTTGTGCTTGCAAACTGTTTTAGTTAGTTCGTACAACAAGCTTTTTATTTTTTAATAAAAAAACTTAAAAAATGATGTTTTATTGGACTGGATACTGAAGATTGCGATGAACGAGGATCAAAATCACAAAAGTTCATTTAATGCTCCTTTAACCATTTTGCAGTAAGTTTAGAGGTGAGCTTCAGGTCTTTATTCTTCTGAAAAGTCCAAAACTAAGAGGTTTTTAGATAAAGTATCCCGATATTCTTTGGAATCCATCTATCCCTCAATTTCCAAATGGGCACTAGGATCAGAGTACACAAAAAGCTCCAAAACAAAACATGTCCCATACATTGTGAAGATTTTGTATTCCTTTTAAACAAGAATATTATCTTCACATGTAAATATTACCAAAAAGGAGACTGTCCAAAAACAAAAAGTTAGTGCGTCACCATGTCTTGCACTCATTAATTGATACTTAGAGACGATATATCATGCGTTCGAGTTTTTGAAGATTCACTTTTTGCTATTGGGTGTGAGTTAGCTTCCCAAGCCACCTTTCTCATCTCACAAGTAGGTAGAAGGTTCTTAAGTCCTTTTCCTGGACATCAACCATCCCATGAACGTTGAATGTCTGGATGATGGAAATCATGGTTGAAACTGGGTTCTCTTATGAATTGTTACAGCTGTAACTAGAGCTGTTGAGGTCAATAATCTTACTTTAGATCTGTGCTCAAATTCTCTGAACTGTTTTTAACGATGGCAGTGTGTTGGTTCTGTGTTCAGCCTCCTTCAATATGCAGTAGTAATGAAGGTGGCCTCCAGAAGCTTCTGCTAATAACCTGAGACCTTGTGAAACTATGAGTTGACCAAAAAGCATTATTTTAAACACATCTGTTGGCTCTGAAGAAATGTTTGTACATATTTTTGTGATATCCAACACCAATAGCCTTGTGGCACAAAATTGCAAAAATATTGAATGCATGCCTTCATTTTCTTTAGGTTAAACCACCTTTGTCACATATTATCAAGGTTATGAATATATTGGCACCAACTGTATTTATATATGAATATTATGTGTAAGAATAGACTAAGAAAAGTCTGAAACAATGTTTGCGTGTTCTGCCTGTACTGACTTTACAAATCATATGAAATTCCATCCATCCATTTTTTAACTGCTTCATCTGATTTATGGCTGGGGGGAGCTGGAGCCTATCCCAGCAACCAATAGGCCCAAGGCAGGATACACCCTGGATGGGACGCCAGTCCATCACAGGGCGCACGCTGACACACAATTTTTCATTTCAAGGCCAAACCTGCATGTAGTGTGATTATTGTTTTTTGTTTTGCAGGTTACTTTGGGAGGTACTTTCATTGGAATTGGACGGAAAACGCCAGACTGTCAAGGCAACACCAAGTACTTCCGATGCAAGTTCTGTAATTTCACCTATATGGGCAGCTCTTCAACAGAATTAGAGCAGCACTTTTTAGCCACCCATCCAAACAAGATAAAGACGCATCAAGGAAACTCTGACATGTCAAGAGACTGCAGTAAATTGTCAGAGAGAAACTCCGGCAAAGCTAACTGTTTGCCTCGCTCTGTGGAACCAGGCGAGATTGGGAAATGGCCAGACCGAATTACTATCCGAGCAGAGGATGATACCATTGTGGGTTATTCTGTCCCAATCAGGTCTATGGACTCCCCTGGACAAAATAGTACGGATAACACCAGCTACTACTGGTGCAAGTTCTGCAGCTTCAGCTGTGAATCATCCACCACACTACGATTATTAGAACATTACAACAAAAAACACTGTCAGGCAGTGAGCCCCAACAAAGAAGGCGGTGAGAAGATCTTAAGAGAAGAGCCGATGATCCAAAGTGATGTCAGTAAAAATCCCGACGGCGATGTGCTTTCCCCAGCAAATACAAAAGAGCCCATGAGCAATACAGCAATCGAGGACACAGTGGTGACAAGCTACAATTGTCAGTTCTGTGATTTTCGTTATTCCATGAGCCATGGTCCAGATGTGATTGTCATTGGGCCTCTTTTGCGTCACTATCAACAGGTGCACAACATCCACAAATGTACAATTAAGCATTGCCAGTTCTGCCCAAGAGGCCTGTGTAATCCTGAGAAGCACATGGGGGAAATTACCTACCCCTTTGCCTGCAGGAAAAGTAATTGTTCCCATTGTGCCCTTTTGCTGTTGCAGTTGTCTCCTGGTGTGGCAGGGAGAGCCAAAGTTAAGCACCTGTGTGATCAGTGCTCCTTTTCAGCGCATGATGTCGATGTGCTTTTGCTTCATTATGAGAACATGCACAATTCCCAGATGGCAATGGATGTCAAGCCTGAAGATGAGCATCCTGGGATTGAACAGGGACAGTTGCCAGTGAAAGAAAATAAGGAGCATTCTTGCTCCAAGTGCGATTTTGTTACAGAGGTTGAGGAGGAAATATTTCGTCACTACAGGTGAGGTGAAAAACAGCCATATATTTTTCTTTTTCTTCAGTTATCTTATGTTTTAACATCTTTTGAAGCTTCTCCACTCCAAGGGGATGTAGTTAAATGACTAGCTTTTGGATGTTATCTTGATAATATGAATTATCATAACAAATGTTATGCAAGAAGACCACTTGACCTCTACTTGGTGTCATGGTTTATTCCATAATAT
Organism: Atractosteus spatula; assembly: GCF_055471065.1. Lineage (NCBI taxonomy): Eukaryota > Metazoa > Chordata > Actinopteri > Semionotiformes > Lepisosteidae > Atractosteus > Atractosteus spatula. The sequence goes on from NC_142717.1 coordinate 6,215,978, forward strand.
AGACAAAAATGAAGCATGTTTTTTCTTTAATTTTAACTTGTTTTTGTTTAACTTATTATTGAAATTGTTTATTATAATGCTTCATTAATTTCTTACTCCCTGGGTGTTCTTTATAGGCTTAATATTTTACTGTACAGTATATGAGTAGCAAGTGGTTTGTATGTGCTCCAGAAATATTGGTGTAAAACTGAACTGGGCAATAAGTACAACCAGTTAAAATAAAAACATAGCTGGTCATTCCACTGTCAAATAAAATGTATAATATGCTGTATTTTCAGTTTGGACATTTTTGACATGTTGGTGGGATTAAAATAACATTTTGGTAGAAATTAGCTATATACTGTGTCGTAGTGGCTTTTTATATTACAGTTATAATAGAACTATAATATTGCTCATAAAACCAGTTGGGTATATAAAGTTTCACATAAGCAGTTAAACAAGGTGAAGGATAATGTGAAATGGAAAACTCTACCTCCCAACTTCAGTTAATAGCTAGAAGAAAGGTTATTAACAAGCTATTTTATAAATAATGAGACCATTGGAACTCAGACACTAGAGGCACTGTAGGGGTGATTCTTGTAGAAATTAGAGCTAAGCTAAAAGCATTATTTTTAAGGTGGAGGAATTAAAATGTATGAATGAAAAATATGAATGCATATTTTGATATTATACAGTATATCATGTTCATATTATATGAATGCATTAATAATGCATAGTAATATATAATTATAATATTTTAGACTTTATAGGACATGACAGAATAGAAAAGACAATGTTTACTATCACACATATAAATGGAAATATATTTGGAATTCTCTAAGACCTAGAGAATCCTGTAGAATCAATGATAAATTCTTGTTCATATGGTGAACCCTATGTGGAAAAGAATTAGTTAAACTGAATGTGATTTAATGTGCTAGGAGTTACCCCAAATCAAGGGTGGTCACATGCTTATTTATGAATGTCTGTCATTCTGTAAGTTTTTAACAATTACTTGAAGAATAAAGAATTCATAATGTCGCCATATGTACCATAGTTACATTTTGTGAAATATTACCAGGTCTCATGTGAAATACTAAGTTTTCCTCCCATAATATAATAATAATAATAATAATGATGATTGCTTACACTTATTTAGCGCTTTTCTGGACACTCCACTCAAAGCGCTTTACAGGTAATGGGGACTCCACTCCACCACCACCAATGTGCAGCATCCACCTGGATGATGCGACGGCAGCCATAGTGCGCCAGAACGCTCCCCACACACCAGCTATCAGTGGGGAGGAGAACAGAGTAATGAAGCCAGTTCATAGATGGGGATTATTAGGAGGCCATGATTGATAAGGGCCAATGGGAGATTTGGCCAGGACACAAATTACCTTAATGGTTATAGCAAACAATTTTGAAAATGTACACAAAATAGTGGGTTAAATACAAAATGGCAATGGTATTCAATAAAATGGTGCACTCTTTACTCACTATGGAGGAGAAAGTTAGAAAACTACGGTATGTGTTTGCTCGTATATACCTTTCTCTCTCTTGCCAGACAGACCAAGAGGTGACGTTTATGGATTGCATATCACAGGAACCCCTTAAATTCTAATAATCTTATTATTGTGTGAATTCTGGAGCACCTGTAAGCCTGAGAACAGTCATTAAAATTTAGTAAAAGGGTCTCTTGCGTTATAGAAGCTCTTGTTTGAGATTTTCCTATCAGATACTCTGAACAAATAATGCAGTTGACTGGCTACAGCTAGCCACGTGTTCTGTTTTTTTGGTATAGTATGTCTAAGATTCACAAGTACAGTTTCTGGGAAAGTGTTTGCAACAAATATTGCCATTCATTTTTCATGTAGCTGGCTGGTAGGAATCGTTCAAATCATGTTACTGTTTACTTTAGACATGTAACTCTTTTAAAACTTCTTAACATGTCATTTTGTTATAAGTATAAAGGAATAATAATAATCCTTATATAGAACTTTTCTGGACTCTCCACTCAAAGCACATTACAGTGGGGACCATTGTGCAGCTGGCAAAGTGCAGCAGTACACTCACCACGCATGAGTTATCAATGGGGAGGAGAACAGAGTAATGAAGCAATTTCATATATGGAGATTATTAGGAGGCCATGACTAGTAAAGGACAGGGAGAAATTTGGCTAGGATGCCAAGGTAATACCTATTCTTTATGAGAAATGCCCTGAGTTTTATAAGGACTACAGAGAGTCAGGACCTTTGTTTTACGTCTCATTTGGTGCCCCTGTCACTATACTTGGCTATTATAACCCACACAGACCTCAGGATGAGCACTCCTTACTGGTCCCACTAACACCTTTTCCAGCAGCAACCTTAGCTTTCCCAGAGGGCCTCGCTTCCAGGTACTGACCAGGCTCACACCTGCTGAGCTTCAGTGGGCTGCCAGTTGTGAGTTGCAGGGTGATATACCTGCTGGCTGCAGGTATTATAGACAACAAACCTCTGCATCCCTCAGCATAATAGATATAAACTGTGTATCACTGTAATAGAGATGTTTGTTTTGTGTGTCATTTTTCTATATTTACCAGTTTATGGTACTCTAATAGTTCTTCACTCCACCTGGTACCTACAGTATTTGTAACTGCTTATATACTGCATGTTTAAACATTATCAGTTAAATCTCAGCTGACACATTTCCATGCTGTGCCATCTTCCCAGCAGTATATTGAATCCTCACTCCCATCAACATTTGTACTGTTTTGCAATAATATTTTTTGTATTTGTATTGTATTGTTTTGAGACTCATACTTCAGTGTGTGGAATAAACTTAAAAATTATCAAACATCCAATCCATTCCCTGAGGACCTTGTACTATAAGCTGATTTGAAGTCGGTTCACTTGAGTTGACTGTCATTGGAAATAAATAGAACAGTATTGGTCTGAATTTACGAGAACACAGGCGGAGACCACAAATAGCAGTCCTGCTTCTTGTAGCTATTTGACTGCAGACCTTCATACAGCTAGATCGTGAACGTTCCTAATAAATCAGAAGCTTAGCAGTGTACTCCAGAAGCCCATAACAGTCTGTGTCAGAGGGGAAAAAAGCCCATTTTAAAGTATGTCTTCTTGTGTCTGTCTTGTTGCTTAGTTAGATTTTGGTTGTTTAATGTACAGTGTCGATCTCCATCAGGGTTCTGTAGGCCTCAATAATTTCCTGTCAGACTCCACAGCAGCACAGGCTGAACCAGCTGTATTTAAATGTTACTTTTTCATATTAGCATGTCCAATTTAATTTCTACTACTTTCTTTCGCCACAGTGGCGTGTTCCTGCATTTAATCCAAGAGAAAGCAAAAAGGACAGCAAAGTTACGACTATTTTGTCCTTGAATTTTATGCACGACAAAATAAAGAATTTACTTTATTATTAGGAAAGAGCTATTTTTTATAAACATCTTAGCACTCCAAAACATTAGTGCACTTTATCAAAACGAAATCCCACTTGTGGCAAGAAAATAACTTTAAAAAGAGTTTAATTAAGCAGACTTCAAAAAGGTTATTTTAAAATGATACCGGGAAAAGCTAACGTCACCAGACATAAAGAACCAGTTTTTTAAAGTAAATAAGCATTCCTACATAAAACAGTGCTTTCTAAATTAGAGTTTATAAATCAGAAACATATCAGAATTATATTTACTATGACAGGTTTAGCTACGAAAATTGAAATTCATATCTCTTCTTCTATGATGTTTATTTACTGTACTGAGCCTGCTTCCAATAGCTTACTAATGAAACACCTATTCCGGTTTGACATGCAGACAATCAATATAAGCTACTTGTCACAAAGCCGCTGAGTATTTCTTACTGCTTCTTACTCTCTATTTGTGCTCAGGGTAATAACTCAATAGTTTTTTTTGACCATTAGTATTTTTCAATAGTAGTGTTTCAGCAGCCTTTCTTTCCTACAGCCCAATACTATTCAGCTCTCCAGTAACAATCCATTACACAGTTTTGCAGAATCCACCCTTTCAATTATTTTGTTGATAATTAGAAGGATTAATAAAGCAACTAAACAGCTGTTTGTATCAAATCTCTGCAATGGGATGGACTGGAAGAGTCACACGTTGACTAGCCACATTTGAGTCTTACCTTCCTGTTTGAAAAACTGGGGGGGTTTTTTGGAATGAAAAGTTCTGTGCAAGTGCAGGAATTATTATTAAGTTTCAAGTATGGTGATGATTGTGGAGCACTTTGTTCCAATCAACAACGTGAGTAGGCGTTATTTACTATTTGATCCAAATTTAAATCTTGCATTTGATCTTTGCAGCACATTTTAAAATTTTTAAACTCGTAATATAGAATAGATTTGTTCAGAATTATTGGGGGTGGTCATGGTGGCATAGTGGCAAACATTGCTTGTTTCACAGCCCTAGGGCCCTGGGTTCAATTCCTGCAGGGAGTTTGTATGTTCTCCCTGTGTTTACATGGTTTTCCTCTCGGTGCTCTGGTTTCCTCTTACAGTCCAAGGGCGTACTGGTACGTAAATTGGCTTCTGTGAAAATTGGCCCTCTGTTGTGAGTGTCTATATTTGTGTGTACCCCGTTGAGGGCTGGCTTCCCATCCAGGGTATAATTCTGCCTTATACTTGTTGCTTGCCAGGATAGATGCTGGCTCTCCCATTACCCTGCATTAGATAAAGCCATTAGAAAATGGATACATGCATGCATGTATAGATGGGAATGGAAAACAATCGGGGTTATCTTTTTCCCAAGTGTACTGCGGTGAAAACCTCTTGATTAGGAATTTTGTTTGTGCTGTGCTTTGAGATCAAGAAACTTTTCATTTCAGTGAAAGAGGTATGGGGGGAAAAGGAAGTACACTGATTAAGTTAGCTGTTCTAACAGGTTCATTGCTTACCCAATGTTACTTGCTGAATTAAACAAGCCAGTGGTCTTAATGTTTATGATAGCATATCTAGGAAAGGCAAAGACCTTCTTAACTGAGTAACTCAATCAGTTTCCTCCATAGTGCTAAAATTAGATTGGGTGAACATCACAAGATGGTAATTCATTAAAAATAGAGGCATGTTTTAGAAAGGAACAAGTAATAGGTTTATTCCATGCTGAAAAAAAGAAGAAAAAAAACACAACGTTTTGGCCGTGGAGCCTTCTTCAGGTGTGTTTTAGAAATACTAATTGCAAGTTTAAAGGACTGTTGGAAGTAATCAGACATCACAATTGTATTATTGCTACCTTGAATAGGTGGACAGAAACAATGGATTTGGTGTTTAATGATTATTTCTGAAAATGTTAAAGAGGCTTGAGCAAACGTTTTTGCATTGCTTTGTGCAGTTCACATTACAGTGTTACTTGTTTTTGTATCTTGGAAAACTATACTTTGTGAATGGAATGAAGAATGGAATGTTGCCACTTACTTTGTTTTTTTGTTTTTGTTTGTGTTTTGTGTTTTTTTTTAACTTTAAAGCATAATAATCCACTGTTACCACCCTTTTCTAATTTTGGCAAAACCTAAACCTATGAACCAGACCAAGCAGCTGCATTATCATTGGAGTTGATAAGCAAAGTTGATCACTTCCTATTCTGTGGGGAAGTTTTGTGTTGAGTATGCTTACAGCTACAGAAAGCAGGATAAGCTCTGAACTGAGCAGTCAATCAATTCAGGTACTTTTACTTTGTTATCAGCAGGGACGGATCGGTGCAAGCCAAACATTTGCTTCTGCTTAGGTATAAATACAGGATTTAAGCCCATCCTTCCCAAAATAATTGCTTTGTCTCTCATCGCCAATTTCAGCAGTCCCTGAGCTTGTTTCACATCAGTGTCCGTCCTCCAACCAAACCAGCTCAAGTCAAAGCATTTGTATTTTGTATTTTAGTAAACCTTTAACAAAATTAAATTGTTGTGGTTTTTTAACTGTACTCTGAGAGGTAGAATGTTAGTGCAGATGTATTTAAGGAATTCTAAATTTGCTGTCTGTTTATTCAGGCTACACAAAATTACAAAACTCTTCTGAGCAACAAAACATTTATACTGTACCTTAAGAGGATATTTTGGCATTTGATGAAGCCTTGATTAAGAGTACAGAACTAAAATATGAAACTGTGGTACTGTGATTCGGTATGCATAAAGATGAATAGAAATAAAGAGAGGCATTCGAATTGATAATTTCTATAAGAATATTTTTTATGTTTTTTTTCTAGCAATTGTCTTAAATTAAAAAAAATAATTTATAAAACTAGAGCTTAGAAAGTAGTGCTCAACCTAAAAATGATTGTTGTATTTATGACCAAATGTGACTCTCACAACAGTTAAAATCTCTTTTAATGTGATTTCTGCATTATATATTTATAAAACGTATTATTAACTGTACTGAATCTATTCTTACGTCTTACTTCCCAGTGGTATTCTCAGAAACATTATCAAAAATGGAAAAGAAAACATAGCACTAGAAAGTCTTTATGTGTTTAGAAAACATAAGAATTTCAATGATTAAAAGGAGAAAAAAAATAATTTGGTTTTGAAACATTTATGCATTTTATTGTCATTTGTTTGATTTGCCAGAAGTGGTCATGAACTGTGTATCTTTGAATAAAATCTAATTATTTACTTACATTTTTGGAGAATGTGTATACCATTGAAAATTAGTTTTTGATATACCAATGGTATTTCGCAATTGAAACCAATAAGCAACTTACAGTTAAATTAACAGGCACATCTGGTCTGTGAATGTACCTGTAAAGTTTTTCCATTGCACATAGTTTCAAAGAGGTTTAAGAAGGGGAAAAAAATGTTTTTTTTCTTTTCTTTTTTTTTCTTTCTGCGCAGAATCCTCAAATAAAAAAGTCTTAAACCTTTTGGTGATCTCCTTTGTACAGCACAGAGTGCCGGGCTGCAAGATCACGGCTGACAAACATGAACATGGTTGTAATCTCTGTCTCTTCTGTTTAGGAGGGTGCACAACTGCTGCAAGTGCCGCAACTGCAGTTTTACTGCAGTGGATACCCAGGCCCTGCTCGAACATTTCAACACCGTTCACTGCCAGGAGATGGACATGACCACAGCCAATGGGTGCAGCCTTACCAGTAACGTGAGCATCAAGGAAGAGTCCAAGAGCGACTTGAAGTTATACAGCCTGATGCATCCAGAACAGAGACCACCTGACACGGCTGGAGACAGCACAGTGAAGAGAGAAACGCTAGAAGATAAGGAAGTGCTCAGGGAGAAAGGCTGGGGGGAGTCCTCTGGCGACCAAGCACGTGGCATTGTATGGGTTCCCAAAGAAAGAGGCATGGATATCTTAAGGGGAAGTCCATCGTATGGGCAGGGTGCCTTAGGCTTGCTCACTACGGTTTCTGTAAACCAGGAGCAACAGAAGCCCATGATCAGGGATACCCCTAACATTGTCTATGGGTTGACTGGGGAGTCTAAAAGCTTTCTACAGGGGACACCAACAGGCAGTGGAGAAAAACCTGGTCATCTGACTCCTCAGTATTCGACGACAGGTGACAGCAAATCTAAGGAGGAATCACAGTCACTTCTGCGGGTAGGACATGCACTTTCTTTTTCCCTTACTGAATTATAAGTGGTAATAATTGGCCTATTGTTCTAAATTATGAGGTCATACGGGTAATCAAGAAATGTTTATGAATTAAATATTTCGCTATTTAATGTTTTGGAAAGAAGACTGTATCGATAAATAGAAAAGATGAGACATTCTATAACATCTCTTATGTCTGCATTGCTGTTTTTCATTTTCCTGGCAGATCATGTAGTTAGCAAAACCAACAGGCAATGTATTTTGCCTATTTTATTTACTTTTACATCTTTCTGTTTCTTGAAGTGCAGGCGTGCGCTAAAAGCATATACTGTATGTGAAAGACCAACTAGTTTGTCGTTCACATTCAAATGCGAGTTTTTCTAAATATATACATATGTATGCAAAGCAAATATATACTGTATATGCCTTGTTGTTAATTTTTGGTGGAAAAAAATGATACTCAGTACCTTCGTTTTAATATTATTATGAAGGTTAAGGATTGTGACTAATAGAAAAAAAAGTTGGAATCCTCCCCCAAAAAGCAAACTTTTAAGTTTATGAACTGCAGTTAAATTACTATAAGTGAGGCCTTTCTTTATTTGCACAGTAATACTTTGGAATATTCTCATTTTTTATTTAGATGTCACAGCTGAATTTTCAGTTATTTTATTGTGTGCTGCAACTGTAATGAAGACCAAGTGCATTGCAGTACTACATTCCAGGGTTTTGAAATGCACGTTTCACCTCTGCAATTTAGTAGGTTTTGGTCTATTTCTATAAATGAGACAGGACTTGATAAACATTCTTTGACAAACATTACTTGATAGAATTAATTGAGGACTCTTTATTTGTAGGCTAGAGGATTAAATCTTCAAAAATCTTCATCACTTTGTGGTTAGCATTCTTCCAGGTGTCATTTAAACTATGTAAGAAAAAAAGTATCTGTGAAGGTTGTTACATTATGTTCTGGTATTTGAATTGTTAAAATACTCCTTCTGAGCATTGTGGTTCACAGATGTTTTTTTATAGCCATTAAACTATATTGAATAGCATTTTGGGCTATTACTTCATTAAACAGAATTGAGTATTCATCTGACTCAATGACTGTCCCTCAGGGTTTATGTGTTGTTATGCACAAAGAGATAGTGGGCTGTATAAACTGAGAATGTATTATTTAATGTTCTGCTACTTTTTAAAACACTACACGAATCTAACCTCTCTGTAACAGTTTCAATTTAACTCCTATTCCTAAGATGCTACATGATCCGAGGAAAAATTGCTCGCTTGCACAGCAAACAATTTGGTAATCTCTAAATTAAATACCAACTCTCAATAAAAGATCAGCTGCAACATTGGTATATTGCAGTGCTGTCATATTCTGCATTGAGATGATGTAATATCGATGGTAGTCTCAGGAGTAGTTATGCTTTGCAGACATCAGCAAGGGGTGGTACATCTCCATGAACAAGAGTGGTGCTGCAGTATTACTCTGCAAATGATGATAGCTGTCTGTTATGATTAGTGGAGCTGCTTGAATCTACAAAAGTAAGAGGTCGACAGAGACAGTCTGACAGTGACAGAAAAACATGACACGACTAAGTAGAGTTCACCTTTTCATTCCACAATTAAAATGTAAAATACATACAGTAGGTTGTTGCCTGTAGGTAGGTTTCAGGTTTTCCTTCAGTACAAAATGCAATCTTTTTTACAGCTAAAAACCTGTAGTCAATATACAGAAAATAATTATTTAAGTAAAGAAAGGTGTTGATTTTTCTATTTAATTTCAATGTTGTGCCTTGTCAAACATATATACATCTTTCAGATTACTTACTTTTTTTTCTCTGGAGCAAAAACCTTTTAAAATCACACTGTGAGCAACTTGTTACAGCACATCTTCAAATGTAAAAAATATCTCTCTTGTCTCTTGATCTGGGAACCAAATCATTTAATTAGTAACACTTGATCAAGAGCAAAAACTATTTAACTGTTTTATGGCTATTTTTTGCTAAGTGTATACTATTCTCTTATTTAGCTCTCCGAGTCAAGTGTTTTGTTTTTGTTTTAGATATTGTAAAATTAATTCCTTTTAAGGACTGTTAAATACAAAAATCTGTCAAAGAACAGATTGGGTGAGAAGTAATATTCTAATTAGGTCAAGATCTTTTGAACATACAACATACTGAAGTATTAGTCCTAATTTCCTATTACTGTTTTACAATGGCAATAATCATGTTTCTCAACACTACTTTTTGCTGTAAAGTATGTCTGTAGATTACATTATGTTGGGATTTTTTTAACAACCACTATAACTAAAACTCCAGTCACTTCCATTATATGATTGCATCAAAAATGAATATGAATGAAGCACACATTTGTGCATACCTTCTACTAAACAATACAATCATTTCAAGAAGCAAAACTTTGTTTTTCACTTGTCAGATTTTCCCATTTTGCATTGATTTAGTGTGAAAAAAATATCTCAACAAGCGGTGAAATTAACATAAAAAAAGATTGACAGCAGTGTTTTTTGGAAAAGCAACTCCAACAACCTGATAAATGTACTGGGCAGTAGTTCACCATGGTTTTGATACGTATATTTTTAGCGTCAGTATTTCATTGGACTTTTTTAAAAGAAAATATCGAAGATCTTGAAGACTGGGTGTGGTGGAAAGGGTGGTGAAGTCATTATCTAAGGCGTGTCGGTAAGCTAAATGTTAAGGGTGTAGGTGGATGTTGTATTATAACCTTTGGAAAATGTTGAATCAGATTCTAACTGCCAAAGTGGTAAGGCACATCTGATTCTGGGGTTTCTATCAAATATTATAATGTTTTCAAGTTACCAGGCTTTAACTCATGAGTCAAGAATTCAAAGAAGAACAAGGCAGGGCTGAATGGGTTTTTCTAAAGCTGCCCAAGAATGTACTTTCATAACATTTCTTATATTCTTTCTTAGTTGGTATGCTCTGTAAAACGCCTCTCCCTGGAGACCAGAATTCACAAAATATTCACCTGTCGTTAGTAGCTTCTGTACGATTGTCAGTATGGGAGAGTCAACCTCAGATGAGATTTTACTTCTGTACTGTAGTTTGTATTTTTGTTATGATGACAGGTCACAAAGGAAATGTCCAGTGCCTCAGTGATTTACAGTTAACTTTCACTATAATATATTCATTTAATAGTGAAGAATATTATATCCTGATACTTTATGGTGACAGGAGGTGATAGCAGGCGTAGTTGAAATGTTAATATCACAACTACCATGTGGTGTTTTGCAGATAGCTGTTGCAAGTGAGGTGTTCATTATAAAGAGATTTAAAGACCAGTGCATGTACTATCAGGTCTTTCCAATCCAAACAAAATGAGTGCTTGGTTTTCAGCAGGGCGGCAACAATAATGAAAATGGGAAAATCTTGCTTGTTTTGGAATTGGCATTTACTGTTATGTCTTTTTTATTTTCACAGTTTCTTGTCACAATGAAAATTGAAATAGATTTTGAAGGTTTACTGTGAACAATTCAATAAAAGGTGACTTTTTACCACAGAAAATATTATAATCAATAATATTTTTCTTAAGTGGTACAATATATCAGATGTTATCACTGTCTTTCAGTGACATTTATAGTAACATTTGCATAAAAGTAAGAAGAGCATAACTGTCACATAGTATCAAAATACTTTGGAAGGAAGCAGTCCATAATGATAAAAAATGTTGAGAACGTTTGGGGAAATAGGAACATATCCTGCCTATGGCCTGCCATCCCCATTTCTTTTGATATTTTCAAATTCTCTAGACATTTACCTGCAAGCATTTCTCTAAAACTTTAGGATTGTTTCTTATGATCAATAATTCTTCTGTAAGACTCTTCTGAAGAGAATCCACAGGGAAGCCATCTGCTTGAAACACCACATCAGACAAAAGGAAATAACATTTAGGAATTCTACAGCACGGTTACCTGGGAAATGTTTTTTGCCAGCACTTTCTGGTCCTTTTAAAGAGAATAATTGTACAGAATGATGTAAGAACTATGTATAAAGAACCGCATTTCTAATATAGCACTTTAATTTATTTTTACATTAAATGCCAAATTTCTGTATGGCTCCCAACAGATTAAACATAATACGCAATGATGAAATATATGTTATTTCACATTTTAAGGAAATAAATGTATATTGCAGGCTGAGTCTTGTCTTTAAAGTTTTCTTACTATATATTTAACATTGAGGAAGTTTTCTTTTGCCATAATGCAAAGTGCTTTGGTGAATTAATGTGCATGATATGGAAGCTTAGCTTAGAATCCACCTGTGTTAAAGCAAAACACACTTTTGTCGGTTGCTTCCTTTCTGTTCAAATTTTCCTACTGCTCAGTTCCTTAAAGCACTTCCTTCCAAACTTAAGAATCTAATCAACTTAATTTTTTTCTTAACCCCTGAAGCTGCTTCCTGCTGCTTTATTTTGATCATCATTGCACACTGGATTTCTGCCACATTGGCAAATTTAGGCATTGTGACCCTCATTTACATATCCCTTAACAAAGCATTTGCCCATTGGCTATGTGACGACCTATAAAACCATCACCTCTCATGAAACACTGCAGCATATAAAGTGACATTATGCTTATTAAAAAGGTCACACCATGGTGCTGCTTCAAAGTGTTACGGGCTGCACTACCTTAAAGTCATGATGACAGCAGCTATGTTTTGTTTATTACAAGTTTGCGTTCCATCTTTGCTTCGATGTAGTAATGTTCCATTTCCGTAATAATTGTGCTGTCTTCAATTGGAGCTAAAATAATATATAATATATAATGTATAATTTTTTGTCTTCTGTTGGCTTTTTTCATGTGTGCTAATCTTCTAATCCAGCACATTGAGGGGTCGTATTTTGAAGTATGTTGTGAAGCATGTTTTAGATTTTTCTGTTTTTTAGGGCAGACTGGTAATGAGGGTGGAAGTTTCCAGGCAGTTGAATTCCTTGGTGTCCATTTGTTCCAGCAATCTACCGGTGTAAAGTTATGTCATTAATATGAATTTTCTCAATTATTTTGATTAAATTGAGGTGTAAATATTATTTGCCTCATCAAACAAAATAATGTAGACAGACATATCAAATTTATGAAAATGTTCAAAATAGATAATTATTTTTAATCAGGCACTTTTTAATAACATTTTTATTGTTTATAAACTGGGATTGTTTTCATTCACATTATAGGGCAAATTATGCATTTTCGTTCATTCCAGGAAGATCTGCTCTGACTCTGAGGTAGCATAGCCGGTTGGAAATGAGCCACCCTGTTCCCCTCCTGTTAGTATTGTTCAGGTTTTTAACAAATCTTAAAAAGATTTTTCTTAATGTTACCTTTGACTTAAACACATTGCATACGCAACATTTTTAGTTTGATCTTTTGTGTTGGTGAGTAAGAGGTGTGTTTGTAAGAAAGGTCAAAACATTAAAAAGAACGTTTGTTGTGTTAGGTTTCTCCTTGAGTCTAAATCCTAACATGCACCTAATCAGACTTAAACAGACCTGTGATGATAAGTCAGAGACAGCTCCCTTACCTGGAGCTGTTTTCTCCCTCAGGTACAACTTAGCCATTCCCAAATAACCTCAAACAACAGCAGGTGTAACTTGAATAGGAGTAATTTCATATCGGTTTTTAATAATAGGGTGTGCTTCTTTTGTAGAAGTTAAATCTATTTGTAATTGCCTTTAAAACCTTCCTTATATTAAAAATGTATAGTATCATTAATTTTTAATATTTTGTTTTACTGTAGCTCTTGATTTCTTTATAAACTTATGGACTAACCTTATATTTTCATTAACATGAAAATGTCTAAAATGTGTAATTGCCGTCCTGTTTCTTGTAGTTAACCATATAACAGAGAAAACAAATGGAAATTAAGGGGAAGTGTGTTGGAAAAGGAGAACAACAGGTACTTTGTTATACAGAGAGCTGTGGGAGTCTGGAACAATTTACCTATCCATGTTGTTATACAGTACTTGATACCCTGACATTCTTCAAGAAGTGAGAGCCTTTGATCAATTAGCTACTAGAAAGGAAATGATCTAGACAGCCCAAAATGACTCCTTGTATTTGCAGCATTTTAGATGTTTTTTAACTGTTGTGTTTATGTAATATTGTGGAATGATCCAGAACACATATATTGCTTTTATTGTTAGACTTCCTACATTTGAACATACATTGTTAGCAGCTTTCTTAAAAGTAGACCATAATCAGGGTTTGAATGACGTTCACTCAACTTTAATTTGTGAAATAGCTCTATCACTGCATATCACTGCATTGTGCTCTTCTGCAGTGATACGTGGAGGTCCTGAGATCGACCTTCCAAAAGTTTGTTTTCTCCCTTCACACTGCAAACCTAGGCAGCGCCAGCAGAGTCAATGAGCCAACCAGGACAGATATGACTTGCAGGTACACATGCACGTGTAGGTGCCCTATGAATGCTGAAATCTTACCAATGGACAATGACGGAGCATAACAGCAACAACGAGGCTTTTCTAGTATGATATTTGTTCCATAATAATGTATCCTTTCTCTAGAAAAGTGAAATGCAACTGGGGGTGAATGCTAGGCACATTGCTTAAATGTCTTTGTTTCTTGAGGGGAATGTGCCTGATTTATTCCCAACACAAACCAGATTTTATTTTGAAGACATGCGCCACTGATGCAGTTTAGCAATACCATATTTGCAACAGAAAGTCACACCGCAGTATGTAAAGGTATCAAAGCTTCACATGACTGCTACAACATTAAAGCTTGAAAATAAAATGAACAGTGGTTGTTACCTGTATATAAAAAGGGACAAAGCCAATTGCCCGCAGTGTAATAACACATGTGGCAGTGGAGCTCTGCTGTTAAGGAGAAAGCATATGTTGTCCTTGGAGGGATGCTGCTGTTGCTCTGGTGTGTGCTGTTTTGAACTATGTAGACTGTTTTAAGCCCAGCTGTTTAGTTGTGCTTAAGTAATGCTGACAAATACAGTAATGTTTTACACACATCTAAAGAACCACACATTTATGTTGATTTGTCTTTTGTAATTAAGTTGAGCTTAGCTAAATACCTTGCCAAGTACAAAGCATTCTTAAATGTAAAAAAAAACACTCTCCATAAAAGTCGAGTTATGGCTGCTTGCTGCCTCATGTACCCATAAAAATATATACAATCAATTGTCTACTGCACTCAAAAAAATAAAACAAATACAGAATGGAGTGCTGCATGATAAACAGTAACTATTTGTGCATTATTCACAGATTGAAAGTTATATAATACTGATTACTTTTATAAGTATAGCGTGTATCAGATATTCATATCAGTCACAGGATAAAAAAAGATAATAAGTGAATACAACCTCTATATTAATAAGATGCCTGTTTCTGGTGATATATGTTGAGATTGGGATTAATTCTGACTTTTGTAGTTGTACATAAAGTACTACCTGTGATGATTTATATGAAATACTTATCTGGACTCACAGAAGTACACTTTTCCATTGATGTTTGTATCCTTTTTATTTTCTCAATTATAAACTAACACGTGGCTGCCTCGTTGTAATACAGCAGTAACCTTTCAGCCTCTGGTCCCAGAGGAATATGTGCAGTCAAATCAATTTGTATTAGAAAAAGTTGGCAGTGTTCCGTGGTCTTCAGTCCCAGCTGACAGAATTGACACCACTGGTTGTTAGTTATAGTCCCTAAAGACTTTTCCATTTAAAAAGTTGTTAGAGCTCAGTGAAAAATGTGATGCATCTGAAATAATAGTTATACTACGGACAGTTTTGCTAGTGGTTAAAGTTTTATTTTTAACGTTTTATTTGTTGCTGTCTTGTTCTCTTTTCAATTTGCTTACCCTGTTTAAATGGGTTAAATGGTTTTGAAAGCACATCTTCTTGTGTAGTACATGAGATTGTTTATTTAAACTCTTGTGTTTCTTATTAAAATGTCCCTACACCAGCTGCACATGTAGGAAACACTATATTGGCAAAGCTGCAAAATTAATTGTAAAATAGTTCACTAGAAAGAGGAAACAGAATATTATGTTGACACATTCCTCAGTAAAGTGTTCATGCACTTTACAATGCTAATATTAGTCTATTTTTATTTTTCATATTCCATACATTCTTTTCATGTATGGTATGACATAATGCTTCAGGGGTAGTCTCTAAATCACTAACTCATTAAATATTTGACTGTTATTCATTGTCTTTGTAAATGTTCTTTTCTTAGAAAATCAAAGTAGTTATATTTTCTATACAGTATATAGTGTATAGAAGGTATTTGGGTGGGGAGCTGCATCAGTGTGCATTAGCTGCAATGGAACAAGTAAAAAATTAATTCCATGGTGAAAAATAGAAAAGAGAAAGGAGCCTTCTTCTAAACCTTTCTCTAGATCTTTAAGCAATTCTTTCTCTTCCTCCCTGGAACCTTTTCTCTTAATAAATGAGTATTTTGTCTCTTCACAGCAAATTGCTCTAAGACTAGATTGTCAACAACTTCTACTGCAATTATACAGAATACTAATGCTTTCTACTATCCTTCCCTTAAAAAACAGGTTACCCACACCAGCAGCAGAATCAAAGAAGCAAAGAACTTTTTGTGACAAGCAGCTCCTCAACATCTTCCTTTTATTACCAACCTCATGAGGTCCCTAAATTCCAAGCTTTACCCTCACCCCGAACAATTGTGTCAAAAAATTGTTTCTCTGTTGTATTTTCAGCATGGAATTAACTTTTACTGGTTCTTTTATAGTATATACTCTATATATTTCACATTCAAAGATCACAATCTTATTGTGGAACCTGGGCAATGATTAATGCATGATTAGCATCAGTTTAGTGAAGTAAGAAAGCTGCTTTGGTTATGGTGAACTCAGTACCATTGGTATGATTCAGTCTCTGCCAATGTCCTCAAAGTCCTCATTGGCAGAACAGGCAGAAGATGATGCCCACCTGAAATATCTCCATTACTCTTCTGGTAAACAAACAGTGCAGCAGAATGAAACCATATTGCTCTCCATACAATTGGAGATGCACATGTCACATACAAAGATCTTCCATCTCTCGCACATTCTCCTTTCAAACTTGGCAACAAGATAATGGCAATGTGAGATAGGTAATGGATCCCTCATTTGTTCCCTGCCTAGGAATGGTTTGATTGTACCCTTATGAGTTTCTTTAACATTCATAATTATTGCCTTTGAGTTAGACACATTCACATTTCTGACTACACATTGAAGTAAATATTTTCTTCAGTCCTTTTATTTTTTGGAGAACCGACCATACCTTTAATACTGAGCTTCATAATGACGACCATCACAATCAAAACTGGGATGTTTTTTTTTTCTGATTTTAAAGCAGGTTGAGTTTGGTCACTAATATCCTCCTTAGATCCTACAAAAATTATTTTACTTTCCCTAACATGACAAGCAGCTAAGTGTTTTGCTCCTGAGTGTTCATGTATCCTTCTTTAAAATTCAGGGGCAATCAATGTGACTTCCAGAAGTTTTTGTCAACTTATTGAAACCTTCTGGATCAACCTCATAATCAATGGTATAAATACATTAGTGGGGAACGTACAGTATATACATGAAGATATACAGTATTGATATTACTAATGCATTTAAACATTATATCCTTTTGGTTGGGAAGTTTATGAAACAGTATTACATGTTGAAAGTTATAGTGGCTACTCCACCCTTTGGTGTTTTTGGCTAGAATAGTGTTTGATAACCCCGGTTTTGCAAGGGAGTGATTCAGACATAATACTACATTATCTAAAACTTGGCAGACTGCTTAGTTTTTTTTTTTCTTTGAGGGAGCAGTTCTGTCATTATCCAAACAACATTTTATCTTTATAAATAAATATAACAATTTTAGTTACATTGTGTTTTTCTTTTTTAAGGTGGCAAATAAGAAATAAAAAGTCATCATTATACTGTAAGCAGGTCTGATTTTGAAGGTGAGAAGATGGATTAGGTTTTTTTGATAAACCGTTCTCAGTAATCCCTTTTACGCTTGGGTGTACTGTTAGATCTTTGGATTCACACTTCACTTGCCCCATGTGTGTTGTGAATACATCACAAGTTGCACTTTCAAGACTGCCAGCTTATATCCCTCTGGCCTAAAACTATTTTAAATTGGTATAAAGTAACAGTAGGTAGTATATGTCTTAAGTCTCTAAAAATACTGTCTTAAAGTACTGACAAACGTTTAAAATGGTATATTAAAAGATAAAAAAATAAAGTGAAACTCGGCAAATTACGCATGCAATCCTTGAAGCAAAGTTTGTGGTTTGTCCATTTAGTGTTGCTTAAGATACCAAAGTGTACTGCTAAAGTTCATTGAAGCTAGATTCCAAATGAGATAAATGGTTTTGCCATTGTTTCAGTCATAAAGAAACTGCTGACTATATATTCTGTATATAAAGTCTGTATTATATCAAAATTAAAAATGCCGCAAGTTAACTTCTTTGCAAATTTGAAGTTGTAAATTTTTAGCAAGGTCTCTGTAACAAAGATGCGTACCTCTTTATTACAATATATTTTTGATGCATTTACTTGATCCTGCCTTCAGTCTTTCAAAAATGACTTCTGTTTCATAGACCACCAGCATGTGCCAAACAATCTGCTGTTGTAAAGTTTTCACATATCAAGTTTAAAAAAAATAATGTAAGAACAACAATGTGTATTTCACTGTTTTTCATTTGACAGTTTGATTTTTGATTTTGAGTATAAACTGGATGGTTGAGGAATTGAATTTAATGTGGATGACTGAACTCAAGGAATACATCGTCTGTTCATGTCATTTCATATAATGTATCACATCATCTCGTACTTCGTAAGAGCTTCATATCAGTTTCTTTGGCTCACTTTCAAAAAGAAGTAGTTTTTTTTTCAAAACCTTTAATGCAAACAGTTTGGAAAGGTCTTACGCATCAAAGTAACAGTAGATGTGTGTATGTTATAGTAAGTGAATTATACAAATGAGAGTTACAGTAAACAAAATGTCTATTTCAACCA
Source organism: Atractosteus spatula (assembly GCF_055471065.1). NCBI lineage: Eukaryota > Metazoa > Chordata > Actinopteri > Semionotiformes > Lepisosteidae > Atractosteus > Atractosteus spatula. The sequence continues at coordinate 6,234,537 of NC_142717.1, forward strand.
GATTAGAAATGAAATGAATTAAAAGTGCTATAGTTTACATTTTCCAATGTAGCTTCTAATTTTATTGAAAGAAATGATATAGTATATACAGTGTGCAGGGTAGTGGGTAAAATATTGAGTTACATTTGGACTTTATTGTTTTCCTTCCTGAAATGTCTCGAAACTAATGTTTTATTCAGTTCAGTGTGGTATTAAAATTAAAAATCTCATAGCACATTTGTGAATGTGAAGCACACGATAGTAACTTGACTTATTTTCATCTTCCTAAATACCTGCTTTTCAAATTTGCAATGGACTTTTTACAGAAACCTGTTCACCCTGGTCAATTAGTGTCTCCAGCTATAGCATGACAACCTGTCTCATTTCAGATTTGTGCCACACCACAATATCTGAATACCAAATGCAAATGTGTCTTTTAGTAGGAATTGATTTGCTTAAGTTTAGGCTTGACTATCTCGCTTTATAACTGTAACTCAGAGTTGGTCAAAATATTTTGTAATCTAGCATTACCAATTGTAGATGACAACACAACTAAATGACAAGAAAACAGGAGACATTTTGTTTTACATCATGACTAAATGGAATTTGTCAGTGAACTCCGATAGTGATCAGAGATTTTAATGTTTTTTTCATAATGCTGTATTTATCTTGCTGGCATTTTTGAAATTGTGACTATAAAATCTTATAATTTTCTATGAAAAGAGCTAAAGATAATTTCAGAGAAAATAATACATTAAATCCAAGCATATTTAAAGTTCTTTTTTAAAGTCTAGTTCAAAACACAACTAGAATTTTAGTTGGGCTGTAGGGACCTAGTTCCAAGCTTGAGCCTATCCCTGTAAGCAACAGGCGCACAGCGGAATATTTCCAAGACAGGACTCCAGTCCATCACAGGTCACACACAGACATGTACACACTCACACTAGGGCCAATTTTCCCAGGAGCCAATTGGCCCACCAGTATGTCTTTGGAATGCGGGAGGAAACCGGAGCACCTGGCACAAACCCATGTGAACACAGGGAGACCATACAATTTCCATGGAGACAGCACCCCAGCACTGTGAGGCTGCAAAGCTAACCACTGTGTGGAGTAGGTCGTATGTATAACAAATAGGAATTGCTACTTCCAAGTGTCATGACTGCAAGATTTAAATTTTTAAAAATGTTACAACTGTGCAAGGGACTGAATACTTTTACAAGGCACTGCAGATAGTCCATTTATCAAAACTGGCACATGTATTTTTGCATAATGTAAAATGCAAACCTATCTCTTGTTTGTCTCCTCTCTCTATAATGAATATACAGTGAGCCTGTATATTACAAAATAGTTGCCAGAAATGTCTTGTGGTGGGGCTCAAATAACTTTCTTGTTCACTGTCAATGTACTGGTTGGTCACTGCACGTCGTCAGCCTGGTTATTATACTCTGTAATAACAAAATGGAGTTAATACAGATCAGAAAGCAGTAAAAGTTGACTGTGGCTGGATCCAATTACAAAAGCATTTTTATATCAATGTGAAACTGACTTTTCTTATGCTGAACTTCATCCCAGCAGGGTTTTATTTCCTACATGGACTTCCACCAGCATGCAGCTGCACTAGGCCTGCCTTCCTAATGGAGTACAAATCTGGTCTTCATAATGATTAGGTAAAGAAAACATCAGCAGGTTATGTTATTACCAGATCAAACAAAAACAACAGAAAGTATCGTCTAAGGTCAGTATGTTTTATAACCAAATCCCACCATCATGCACTAATGTCATTATGCACAAATCCGTCAGGAAGACTATTGCAATGCTTGCCCCTTTTTACTGTCAGATCATTTTGAAAGCGATTAAAAACATTTTAATCAAAAGGCAGTTTATGTGTACAGTAAAATCTTGATTTAACAATCTAAAAGGGGGTGAAGGGCGGTCCCTCATTGGTGATTGTCCAAATCGCCAATCGCAAAAAAATCGATAAAATCGCAAAATGTACAGTATATTACCACCACAGAACAATGGTATAAATGATACAGTAAAATATTTAACTGGTAAACACCATAACAACTTAATACATCAATATTCACTTTAATTAAAATAACACTATACCTAACAATATAATGAATGAAGCAATGATTTTAAAAATGACAAATACCATACTGTAAAAATACAAGGATATGGTATGCTATTGCTATTGTGGAGTGTTAACAGAACAGGTAGATTGATTTGATTGTGTAGTTATTCAACATCATGGTGTTTGTCAGTTTTAAGGTGTTCTTATAGATGTGCATATTTATTACAGAATGTATGGTAATAATAATTGCATTATTGTTTTTCTTGTAACTTATTCAATTAACACCGTATTTTGTTTGGAAGACCTACGTTTTTTGTCATATAACTGTGCCTTATTTACACTTCTTCTTCATTGGAGCCTTTTTTCTTGGCTTACATAATTACCATTTTCGTTGACGAAATCCTCATATTCAGTCATCTGTATATACTGACCATGAATCCAATAATTCATAACACCCAGTATTATATACCATATATGATTGGTACTGTTATGTAACGTAATCGAACAATACATATTTAGGTTTTACAGACAATGTCCATTGATTTAGCATATGTCCAGTATTTATTGACTCTGGAAAAATGGATCAGGATTATTGGAAACTGTTAAATCCAAAATCCATTCCGTCAGGATTAAATGGAGGTTGTATTATAATGTATATGATTAATAATTATTTGCTTTTCTGTAGTATTTTCTCCCCAAAGGATCCCAAAGCACTTCAAATCTAGGAGGGAATCCATTTCATTCACCACAGTAATGTAACAACCAGTGCCATAAAATGTTTAGTGAGTAATTTAGACATTGGATGAATGTATTGCACCTCCTTCAGAACACTGGGGCAATCTGGGCAATTCATTCGAAATTTTGGCTTCAAGGGATGAGTTTCAGCTAGTGATGTACCATTCAGGAATCCTTAACCTTGTTTTCCAAAGATGTCTCCCATCACAGTACTAATCTGTTACTAAGGTACCAATCTCACCTTGCTTTTGAGATCTATTGAGACCTACAGGCTACATTGTAATAAAACTGTTGTCTTGCATATTTTTATTGCTGTTTTTTTTAGCACTACCAAATGATCAGTGTTAGCTAGGAATTGCTAATCATGTTTGTTTTGAACATTTGATACCACATTATTTTGAATAGGACGTCTGTAAAAGGGTTGGGTTTTTCCAGTGTTTAGTTAACGGGGAAAACAAAAAAGCATACAAGAGGAAAAAATGAGTAATAGTTTTTTTTTTCTTTATTGGTAATAAATTGCATGTGGCGCATTCCACTGACAAACCAGACCACAATGAATGGTGGCTCTAGAGAGAAATGGATAGACTTTAACAATCTCCTTGGAAACTCCAGCTGAAACCTGCATCATATTTTGTGTTCCGCATTGAATGAGTAAACTGAGCAATGTGTACAGTAAGCTTGTGAAGTCTGAATATCTTGTAATTATACTTTTATGGCATAGTAGAAATTCACATCTGACAGACTATTCTCTAGTATTTCTGGATAGTTAAAGATAAGACTGAAAAATTCCAAATTTGTTGCCAGCTATTTCCATTTTTTCAAATGTTCTGTTGTTACACATCGCTGGGATGTCTATGGCCTTGATTAAATGTTTTCACCTGCTAGTCCCCTGGTTTTATATGCATAGTCTGATTTCATTTCACATGATACATAATAAACTACAAGTTCAGTCTGTAACCCACATGCGTTTTGGACAGGGGTACTGTTTAGTGTTTAGAAGGGTGTGAGCATGATTAAAACAAATGAATCACATTAGAATTGGCAGTTATGTTGCAGTTGTGGAGTCTGCTTATTACATTTTCCTAAACTGGATTGTTCTGCTCTGACAATGCCAGCAGGGTCACACTGATAGTTGGTTTAATTGCTTCCTTATGGAGGGCATGGCTATCATCCATTGGCTATTTCCTCATTCTGTCCTCTAGTTTGATGGAGTAGATTATAGGGAAGTGAGTGATAGTAGGTTAACTTATCAGATGTCTCACGTTCACCAATCATGTGGAATGCACAGGTAATTAGTTGCACCTGTAGTTGTGATCTTCTTTTAATGGGGGGGGGGGGGGGGGGGGTGTGGTGGTGGGCGCATAGAGTTGTGAAAAGTGTATCTACGTACAGTATCACATCAGTATACAGTATATTAGTCTAATTTATTGTATCAGTAAAGATGATTGCAATTGTATATATGTTTATGTATATTCTGTTACAACACTGGCTTTAAATGATAAATTATTAATACTTCCTAAAATGCGATTAACAAGTGCATAGGTTTATTGCAATGGTCTTATTTTTAGCTCTTATTCCAGTGAAGAACATATTCTAAAGAAGATTACATTTATGTGTTTGCGCATGTATTAATGCAAAGCGTGTGCAAGCCTAGCACTGAGATTTGCATAATAAGTGTTGCTGTTGAACATTGTATAGAGTTAGCTGGAATTACATCGCTTCATTCACTTCTCAGTAGTGTTTGATAAAGTATTGAAACCTGATATTGTTTGATGAACATGTGAGCCTAGTGTTTTTGTTGTGAATGGATTTAGAAGTGCCATAGTCTATTCTAGTGGTATTAATGTTGTTCTCAAGAGCACTTGTATAATGTCAACAAAGCTGCTTAGCAGTAAATTATGTCCAAACACATCATGCAGTAAACTGACAATAGGTCAGATCCTCACTTCTGTCTAGATGTAGAAATGGTTACTTATAAATTTACTTACATATCTCTGAATAGAAGTTTCATTTTCATAATTGATATACTTTTGTACACTTTTTCAAAAACAAGAATATACTCCCCTACAGAAATCATACAGTCTCATATACATGTGTTCTGTAACTGCGGTGCAGTTCAGTGACAGCATCTTCAGTAGTGTTGGCTTTGACTGTTTTTATCCCTATATGACGTTGCCAATTCATTTTATGTCTTTCAAAGAGAAGAGAGTAGATTGAATAATTCCAGGATTTTGTTCTGACGAAATGGTGGAAAATTGGAATAGCTGGAAGATAGTTGGAAGAAAATTAGACGATTGTTAATATACCAACACCCTTGACTGGCTGGCAGAAAACGATAGAAATGAATCGAAAGTCTTGAGTTTTCCCTGGATGAAAAAAAAATATTAGCTGTCTGGGTGGTGGAATGGAAAAGATCTTTTGGAGCTTGTGGCTTTCAAAATAATGACATAGCGCAAAATGATGCAAAGGAGCTCTGCCATATTTTCAGTGAAAAGCACTGTGAAATTTCTGGAATAATGTTCCTAGAAAACAGTTGACTTTTATATTATTTTTAAAACCATATTGAAAATGTCATATATCTATGGAAACAAGCTTTAAGTACTTATAAAAATAAGCAATTTGCAGTTATCAAAATATTTAAGAAATTGCGTTTGTGCCTTACTAGTGTCTTGAATCTTAAAACAAACTCTTCCTCGTAATGACTTTGCATCATGTAAAATGATGACTTCACATTCACCATTAAGTGAGCCAAATGTTGGGAGTGTACTGAATCCATATGAGTTCATGAAATGAATTGTGCAAGGTGTATTGTGTACTTATAGGCACATTCATTTCTCAAGAGCTTTTTATTTATATTTTCACTTTTTAATGTATATTCCTATGTCTTACTATATAAAAATTAAATGCTTTACACTGTGATTGCAGTTGTCATTTGTGCATAAATTGTTTGGGCTTGTATTTTCATTAATGTGTTCCTGTTCAAATGAATTAATTACTCTGAAAGAAATAAGGTAGGGTTGTAATGGGAATGTATATATATATAAACTGTATACTGGTCAAACAGTGGTTTTACATCTGCTTTAATTAAATGGCCTACAAAGTAATACATACAAATTCAAATATGTACAGTATATATAGTCAGTACTAGCTTTAAGACTATAAAGAGTGAGAAGAACTTAATGGGCCAAATGGCCTCCTCTAGTCTGTGGACTTTCTGATGTTCTGTTGAAAAGCTTATTTCATTTGTCAAAACTTAATCCGCTGCCAGTGATACTGGCAGACGTTTTGTTGCTCATTATTTCCTTCATCGATTTTGTGCTGTTGAATAAATACTTTAAATGGCTTTTGGGAATGCTTGAGATTCGAGGGTTTAAGTCAGACATAGATTGAAATACTTTCCCAGGTTTTTTCATCTATAGTATGAACTGAGGATTACAGAAAGTAGCAACTTTGCATGTAAATATAAATTGGAAGTATTCTGACCTCTTCTATGGTTTCACTTTTTGTGAAATTACAAAATGAGGCATACACATTTATATTATTTGTTTCAAAACCTGAGTTCTCAAACTGAAGACTTTTAAGGTAAGATAATTTACAATAAATGGCTGCAAAAATAAAAAGAAAAATAACAGAAATGCAGTGATTGTAAAAATATTCCAACCTGTGACCTACATATTTGGTGAAAGCACCTTTGGCAGCAATTACAGCCACAAGTCTTTTTGGGTAAACCTGTGCCACCTTTGCATACCAGGTTGCAATTTGCAGTGGTAAATTTTGCCCATTCTTCTTGGCTGATTCACTCAAGCTAACACAAGTTACTTGAAAATCACTTCATTGACAGCAATTAGCAAGTCTTTCTACAATAAAAGGATAGGATTCTCAATAGGATTTAAATCAGATGTTTGACTACTAGACCACTCAAGGACATTCACTTTCTTATTCTTAAGTCACTTCGGTGTAGCTTTGGCCTTGTTGTCACAATCAGCAGCATTGTCCTGCTGAAAGGTGAATTCTTTCCCCAGTCTTTAGCAAAATGAAGCAGGGTTTCTTCTAGTGTTTGCCTCTACTTACCTCCATCCATTTTTCCTTCACTCCTTAGAAAAACATCTACAGCCCGTGCTGAAGAGAAGTTTCCCTACAGCATGATGCTGCCACCACCATGCTTAAAATGTTTCAATCTGGTCTCATCCGACCACAGTCCATTTAGTCACATTTTTGCAGGATCCAGACCCAGGTGCTTTGTTGCAAACTCCATGTAGCATATGGGATGGGTTTTCCACTCTTAAAGGCCAGCTGCTCAGAGTGACTGGTATATTGTTGAGTGATGTGCATTTTTTCCCATCTCAGCCATTGAATTCTATAGATCTTTCAAAGTTGTTGTTGACCTCAAAATGACATCTCTCACTGATTTCCTCATTGCCTGGTTGCTCAGTTTGGAGAGACTGTGTGATCTAGTCAGCATCTAGCTTTCTTTTCTTGATTGTGTAGACTATGCTCACTTGCTTTGAAAGCTCCTTAGTCTTTGTGGCTGAATCTGTGCTTAGAATTCACTATCTCACCAAGGAACCTGACAGATACAGGTGTTTTTATTCTGAAATAATGAAAACCAGCCTTGCCATTACCACAGCTAATCCAATCATGATTTCATGAATGCAAGCTTTAAAGCAACAAAATGGGAAAAATGTTCAAGGTTCTGAATAGGTACTATATACAGACTGTTGCATGTACTGCAGCTTTGTGTAGATGTTACAAGAAATAACATCCAAATTCATCTCACAACACAAATATGATAAAATCTTAGTTGTTTTTTTCTATGAAGTACAGCATGTTCTGACTAAATAAATCAAAGAATACTGTTTTTCAGTTTAAAGACACTTTTCCTCTGTTAAACATGCAGCCTTCAACTAGAAGTAAAAATTAAAAAAAATGTTTTTCAAATACATTAGCTTTCTATTTTTTTGTTTTAGTATTGTTTATGTCTGCATGGTATTATGAAAATGTGCCTTGGGTGGTGTTATTCCGTTTTTCCTCGGAAATATTTAGAAGCAGATTTGAAATGCCATAGTATTTCATATGGTAGTGTTAAGTCTCATGCTTCAAGGGTACAGGTGGACTTAATAATGGAAGCTAAATCTGAAGCCGGACGGAGTTATTTATAAATTAGAATATGTACATAAATATTAAAAGTTTTGCTTTACATGTAATTTGAATGTTTATTTGAATTAAAGCTTCAATTTAGTGAACAAAGAGCTTGGTTTATTAAATGTTTGAACGTTGAGGTATCAAACCAACTTTGGCTGGCTACAGCAGTCCGTCCTTTTTATAAAGTACTGTACAACTCACTGATCTGACAGAAATATAACCAGCATTTTTTTATTGCTTTCATACTGTATTTAACTTTACACTGTCAAAGGGGTGGAGTGGCAGTCTGCATTGCTGTAGTCCAGAACAGAGTTGCGTGTAGATGAGTAGTTGTACTTGGTGCCCAATTGCAAATGAACATCTGGACTGCATATTGGTTCCATGTGTGAAAATGAGATCAGCCCAAATAATGACCAGAATCAATCAGGCTTCAATGTAAAAGTAATGTACACTGGTACTGATTTGTTAGACAGCTGAAATTGGCAGCACCTTATATAATTAGGCAGCAATTGGCTGAGATTAGACTGGCTTCGGACCCTGACCAATCATTAATTTGATCCCCCCCCAAAAAAATATTTGGAAAAGCAATATCAGCTGCAAGCTATTTGTCAGGACCCCCCTCTCATACCAGGCTTAATTGTTTTAGACAAACAAGCAAGCTTGTGGCCTAGTCGTTTTATACAGGAAGACATGAATTCTTTGATCCATACAATATTTCTCAGCAGAGCCTTGGAGCTATTTACTAAGGAGATTTATTCACAGACAGACAGTGGAACAACTGTTCCTGCATGAAAACGAGTTCAGTTTGCAGGGCTTCTGCCACTTCAGAGGAAATAAAACCCCAAACAGTTTACTGTGGTTTCTGAATGTTGATTAAATGCGATTTCTAGAACTGACCAAAACTGTTGTTTTCTACATATTTTCACTTACTGCTGAACAGATTCTTATATATATATATGTGCTGATAGTGTTTAGTTTTCTATGATTTGCCTTTTGATTTTAAAAGTTAGTCATTGGCGGAAAGACTAATTGACTTGTTCTGTCTTATTTGCAGATGTTAACATGGAATTAACATGAGCACGGTGTAGATTGTTTATCCTCAAGTGAAATCATATTTCTTCTTAAAATGGCTTCTTGCTGCACAGCTAAATTGCCATGAAATCTGTTACTTTTGCAGCCACTTTCGAAGAAAGTGCCAATTTTTGCTTGGTAATGAACAGGCAATAGCCAATTAGGTAGGTATAAAATCTTTCTGTTTCATGAATCCTTTCACAGTTATTAATGTGTTCGGAGAAAAAAAATACAATTTAACTGTGTTAACTCTCACAAGGAGTGTGATATTTTAAGCTGGTTTTCCTTAATATGAAACAGACATGGAATAGTGGACCAAAGTGTGTTTACGACTTAGCCAAAGCCATGAAGTTCAAGGTGTTTAGACAGCGGTTTAATTTATTATCTAATTTATGCATTTGGAAATAATCACTTTTCAGGACCTTCAATCAAAAATGAAAATATTTTTTTTTAAAAAGAAGTTTCATGTAAGTTTCATGTATTATATCACCATTTGGTATGAAGATCCGTTATCATTATAGTACAAGTAATCACAATAACAATGGACACCATAAAACAACAACAAAGCACTATTAAAGCACATTGTTTGGTTAAGGGGGATATTGAAGTCCTGTCTAACACAGTACAGCAGTATGTCATTTTATGATATTCTTTAAGCTATTTAGCCTGCAGTTTTTGAGACAACACCTTTTCTGTCCTTCTTAGCCGATCCTAGTGCAAGTTATGGCATGCATTTTCTATGCACTTATAACAGGTAATTTTTTATATCTCTTTGTTAATGTCTTTTTTTTAGTTCTCTCCAGCTTGGCTTTGTTTGGAGAAAAGCCATGAAACAGAGTATTATAAAAACATGCTTTTTGCTAAGGAATGTGTGTATTAGCTTTAGATTATTTCCTATTAGTAGATTAGCTGCAAGGCTATTGGCTCAGGGAAGGTCTTAGTGAGTATTTTGTTTTGTAACTAATTCAAACCATGGGAGAGGAGGACTGCCACAGAAAGCACATAGAATAAGCTGCTGCTGCCATAGAAACAAGGACTCACAGTGGCATTGTTAACTGTGGAAGTGAAGAATGAGGTGCTGAGACTAGAGCCAGGGCTTTGTTAATCAAACGATTGGACTTCTTTTTTTAGATGTAAGAATCGTTGATAATGAACATTATGTAACTATTTTAAGTGTCATATTGGCAAAAATCAAATTGATTTATATTGCTTTGAAAAGAGTATTTAAAGTAATTATAGTTTATTTTTTTAATGGGGGGGGGGGTAGTTTATGCAGAGGCTATTGTTCTGATGTTTTTCATGAGATCAGTCACAAATAGTTTTGTAGTTGGGGATTTGATTGGCACATTAATGTTGCATTTCTCACTCAGGTTTTTTCCACAATAAGGCATCTTCTTGAGGGGAAAGTTTCACCTTTTTATTTTAGTTTTTAAATATCTTCCCATTTCAATATCATTTGGCATGCAGTATAACTCTGTGTTAGTTGTTGGAAAAGTTGTAATGGAAATCTCATTTTGAGATGCTTCTGTGAGCAGAATGCTCCAATATCAATCCATTCCTCAGCCTTACTGGTTTAATGTTAAGTTTACTTTTAGGCTCTTTTATGTAAACGGTGTACAAATTGAGTATACTGTATGCATTCTTTGTCAAGAAAGGCACAAGTCATTAGTAATGATCGATGAGTAGTCTGTTATTGTACTATTATCATGGATCTTTTATTCATGCTCTTATTCCTTCCTGATCTGTATGTTTCAAAATTGTTTCACTCCTGCAAAACATATTTCTACTAAAACCATTTATTTTTAGGAAAACCATTTCATCAGTGACTTCAGAATTTTTAACACATTTTTGCAAGGCAAGCATGCAGTCGCTCAAAGCCATATACTCTTAAAATTAGCAGCAAGTACAGGTTGAGGCTTTATAGCAACTAAATTTTTTATGCCTCAGGGAAATAGAAGTGGATCAGTGATATTATGCATATTTTGCTTTTAAGCCCTGAAAATTCAGCTCAATGTTCTTCAAAATGTCAAAATTCTTTCATACCTATGGTAATGTCTTTCATTGACACAGACACACTATGAATTAATAAAATAGCCTAAATTAATATAACCTCTTGAATTGCATTTAAGTTTCCAATAGTGCTTCATGATTGGACTCAGCTAAACTATCAATTGCAATTTGCCTTTGATCTGCTTTGAGCTGACATATAGTTATCTTTACAAACAGATTCACCTTCTGCTCATCACAGAAAACTCTGGAAAAGCAGATTTACATGAAAACCCATAAATTATTCTGAATTCATTTTTTCTGTCACCAGACGATTACAGCTGTTTTTGGAGTTCTCAAATCGAAAGTTCTTTTAAAACAGGTTCCAAACTTTCTTTTCCACTGGATTCTGTATAACTGGAATATAAATGTATTCTATATTATTATAGAGCCTTGCATAAGACTGTTAATTTAGTTCATGGAGTAAAAGACCTTTCAAGAGCTTTAACATCTTTCAACAAGTTTCTTTTGTGGCTTCAACTGAGCCTTAAAGTCAAACTAAATTCATATTGTACAGTATATACTGTGGTGTTTAATGACTTCTTCAGGGCTAAATAGAAATAATTTCAGTGGCGAGTGACCCTATACATGTATATTCCTGGGTTTAAAGTAATCCTTATAGATGTATATTCCTGGTTTTAAAGTAATGTTCTACACTACAGAGTAAAAGAAACAATTTTTTTAGTCTTTAACAGAGAAGATGACCAGGGTACCTACAATATTCCAAATCCTCAAAAGCTTTGAGGCCATAAACAAAAGGGCTTTTTCAGTATCACAAGGGTATGACAAATTAGAAGTCACAAACAGATGTTATAGTGATGAGTTTTAAAAATATTAACTGAAGGCACCTTTTTACACAAAGACTTGTGAATGTCAGCAGCAAGCTACCCAGCCAAGCTATTGAAGCTGATGGCTGGCTTCTTTTAAAAAGCATCTGGATGAGGTCCTGAGATCAATTAGTTACTACCAACCAATTGAAATAGATGGGGTGAAACCTTGCATATTTGTTCATCCTGCCACAATATTATTTGGTTGTATACTCATAATGCTTTGTTGATTCTCACTTTGATAAAAAAAAAGTAATCACTGATAAGTATTTTAAATCAGACAGAATGTACAGAACAACAAATGTTATATTTTCTTTTATATGTGCATAATCAGCATTGTATTTTTATCCTGGTTGCTAATATTCAAAAAGGTATTAAAAATCGCATTATTACAAGTATCCTTTGCTTAAACATTGCAATGTACATGTTACAGCCTTCAGGCAGGTTTGATGCCACTGATCTGGAAAAAAAATACATGATTCCTAATGAGAATTATTGATGTTGCTATACACGTTATTTTTCATTTCTGTTTGATTTTACGAAATCAAAGATGAGGAAAAATAGAAAAAAATAGAACCCAAGAGGAATGGTTTAAAATTGAACAATGAGTGCTTACCTTTGGAAATATTAAGCTTGAATTGTTCTAAATTCCAAATGTAACTTTCTTATTCACTCATTTTACTTTCATGTTAAAAATAACTTATTTTGGTCCACTTCTCCATTCTTCAGTAGTGCTTTGAGCTGTCATGATATTAAAGTATGAAACCCTGACTAAGAGTACCAGTAGTGATAAGAAACCTATTGAATTCAGTATTCCCAACTGTCCCTTGAGAATACATCCTAATAGTTCTGTTCTCAGGACTTTCTCATACAGATTCCATGCACTAAATAGGTCATAGTCTCACAGTCAAGATTTCTAATCTAAACCATACAAAATGTTAGTGTACTATTGCATAGGCCACCACCACAGAGTATATAGAGATATTTCCATATTTTGCCATTGCTGTATTTATTTCCAGAAGAAACAGGTGTTTCTTTTAAACGCAGATCTTTATTCACTTATTTCTAGTGTTTGTGTGCTATACAAATGATTAATTGAAACATATCTTATTAAGCAACTCTCAGGTAATTTTCATTGGTATCAGGAAGAATATTTATCATAAATCTGAAGGAATTTAACAGAAGTTGTGAAAAAAATGAAAGGTTTTTATTCTGGAAAAAAACCTGTTTTCTCACAGATCTGACAAAAGCCTATGAATGAATGTAATAGTTCCTGTCTAATTTTTTTTAGAAATTCATTTTCTGCCCTTTCAGACTGTATTACACAAAAAAACATATGTGACTAAAAATGATCACATTGCTTCTGTGCATAAATGTAGGGATGTTAAAAGTAAAATAAATCTTTGCAATACTGCAAGCATTAATCTGGTTTCAGCATCCTGCTACATGTTGTCCTGGTAAGTAAGTGAAACCATATACAAGAATTGTTCCCTTGTCAGTGACATCATCATGTATTAAGAATAATGTATTGGTCACTTGTGATTCACAGATGTTTTTCACCAGGAGTATGTGCTGAAGGAGTGTCAGAGACAATTGGTTTAATCAGCAGATCCAAAGTGTGTTGCTTGAGCTAAATTTCTACTTGCAGTAAAGACTAAGAAACACTCATAAGATATGATCTGTATTGCAACCTGATATTCTCACCTTTAGTTAGCATTGTAGACATTTCTGCAACTACCTCTGGATCTAAAACAGGATATCATAGCTGTTTAAGCTAGACGTTGGTTCTACATTTATTTTTATTGTTTTTAAGTAGAAACATTAAGTTAAAACATGCTATATTATATGATTTATATTTATGATATAATTTATTTTTTCCTTATTAGAATACATTTTACCCTTGGGTATTTTTTCAACATAAAATTTGGTTAAATACTAAATTGTGAGGTGGCATTGTTGTTAGTAGTTCTAAGTGTATTAGCTGCTGACTAAGGCAGTGTACATGTATGGGATGCAGAAAAAAAGGCAGATATGGAAAAAAAAGACCAATTTGCTTTGAAAGCGGAGCTACTGACATGTACCACACTTATCCAGAATAAGGAAGATGTGTGGCATGGTGGCACAGTTGTGAGCATTGCTGCCTTGCAGTGCTGGGGCTCGGGGTTCAGTTCCAGATGTGGGGTGCTCTTTGTGTAGAGTCTGTATGTTCTTGTGTGGGTTTCCTCTGGGTGCTCTGGATTCCTTTGACAGTACAAAAGGAAAATTGGCCCCATTGGGAGTGTGTTCATGTTTGAGTTTGTGTGTGCCCTGTGATGGCTTAGCATCCCATCTGGGTTGAACCCTGCCATTGCTTGCTGGGTTAGGCTCCGGCTCCTTGGCAAACCCTGTTTTGGATAAATTTGCACACCTACAGAAAATCCTGAATTCAAATATATTAAATCTTGTGACTCAAGCCTACAAATGTCAAAGATGGTTGAAAATGTGTGATTGGAAGTTAATTTAAATGATCACCTATATTTGAGTACCATGAGAACTGGACACGATTAGTAATAAGAATTGTGGCGGTCTGCCTTGAAATTCATTTTTAACTTCATTATATGAGTGAAAATGGATCAGTTCCCTTTTAATACCATTACTTTCAGGAATGGGAGACTGAAGAGTGGTGAAATGAAGGTCGTGAACCCACCTACTGTATCAGAAATGGACAGTCTTTTTTTTAAATGTATTTTTAAAGAGACATAGTCAATATATTTCATAGCTTCGTTTTATATTGGCAGTACTTGAATGTATTTCAGAAGTTCCTGCTTTAACTTTTATCTCTGGTGAATGTTCACAGACATTGGGAACATAACTTTATTCAAGGAGGAGCTCATGGTCTGTGTTTAAAAGTAAACATTTTAAAGTTCTTATAGACATATGGGAAAGATCTCATGGTTAGATGAATCCAAAAGAAAAAAATACTTAGCCTTGAGCTTACAGAAAAGATCACAGATGTCCCCTCTACCTCACCATGAAAAAGTCACAGTTATTTGACACAGAAGAGTTGCATAATTGCATCTGTAGATAGTGACTCCATTCTTCTTTATATTTGGTCCTAGATGGGAACTTATTCCAAATTCATCTCTCTCTGAACATTGCTTCATCTTTACAAAGACAGAGCTTTTTCAAATCTCCCATTAGTGAGACTGTTTTCCCAGAATCCAATTAGCTGTCTCTTCATTACATTATTCTTGAGCATTCTGAATTTCTCCATGGGTGGGTGGATTAATTTAGAACCTGGAAACAGAAGTTACCATATTTTAAACAATTTCCATATAGGCTTCCTTGTTGGAACAATAAGAGCCATTGCTGTATTTGGAGGCCTGATCTCACTACAACACATCTGCTGCATTTCCACGGTGATACATTTCCCGGTGATACTTGTGTTTAGAATATGACATCAAATTGTACTTTGTGAAAACAAACAGTAGCTTAGATTTTAAGGTTAAAGAAGTCATAAAACATAGGTTGTCTTCATTTTAAGAAAAAAACTGTGAAATTCCACAATGCAGGGTTAGCTCAATGGTGAACCTGTTTCAAACTTTTTGATGTACAGTAAGTACACACCCTTTATGATTTTATGGTTTAAAAAACTTAGTCCTACCAAATTCTCTCCAAAATCGGACCGTATGATGCTCCTAAAAGTCTCAAACTCCTAGTAGTCTCAAGATATAGCTCTAAGACTATATACAGGCATATATATATATAATTAAAATTAATTAAAATCTTTTTAACAAATTGGTCCCAGTAAGGCATTTTCTATACACCTTCTTTACAGATATTGTATCTTTTACATACAACTTTGTATACACCACAGTTTCACTGAATGTTTTACATCACTAGAATGTCAATCTGATGGCATGTGCTCCATTGAAAGTGCATTGTATTAAACTCTAGTAAAAAAAAATTCTGAGGAGCAATAACAAATGCATAATAATCAAATTGAGGTCTGGATAACAAGCTCTGTGTTGACTGAGCAATTGCGATGTGTTTAGAACAAATCTAAATTACCTTGAGGGTGTAAAGCATTATTTACCTTGAAATAAAGAAATTAAGATTCATTAATTCAAATGAGCTGCTTCAAATACCCCTTAGGATTATGACTCATCTTTGGCAGATTCTCTGTTGTCAAGGCTCAGAAAGTTGTACTCAATGGGGTCGTCTTTAATAAGACTCCATGCCCATATCTTTTTAAAGAAACTGAGGCTGACAGGGCCTTCACTGACTTTGGCTAATATGGTCTTTTTCCTGCATCACCTGTTTTTAAAAGCATGTTATTAAATGCAGGCCCTGTTAAAATGTTGTATCTTAGCTCTGAGTCAGCAGGCAATTTGCCATCTCCTTCTGGAAGAATAGTTCTCTCAGTAGTATTATCTGCTGTCTGACCCTGAACCTCTAACAAACAGGCTGATTCCTGTATTTGTGTTTCACTGTGCTTTGTACCCAGAACAAAGGTGTGTCCTCACTTTAGAAAGATGAAGCAAAATGTATTATGAGACTGCTTTCCTGTTTTCCATGTTTTACTTTGCAAAATAACAAAACCCTTGCAACAGAAATGAATAATTGCTCTCTTCAACACTGATGCTAAACTCCATGGCAACCACTTTGATTAGCTGTCG
Source organism: Atractosteus spatula (assembly GCF_055471065.1). Taxonomy (NCBI): domain Eukaryota; kingdom Metazoa; phylum Chordata; class Actinopteri; order Semionotiformes; family Lepisosteidae; genus Atractosteus; species Atractosteus spatula. The sequence continues at coordinate 6,251,069 of NC_142717.1, forward strand.
GAGGGACACAGAAGGTTTTAGTCTTTGGTGGTAATGCAAAAGTTAAAGCAGTATTCATTATAAGGAAATTCTGATTCACTCACCAGTGCAGTGACCACAATCATCATAAGATGAGGAAAGATTTTTTCAGACTAGGTCTTCAGGATTTTAAAGCATAGCTTTCTGTGTCAAAAACATGCTTTTTGCAAAAAATAAATGGACTGGTTTGGCTTTCATGAAATGTGATAAATAAACTTTGGGAGAGCAACTGGATGTGCAAATTACTTTTTTTTTGAGTGATAGCATATGTTAGTGGTGTCTGTAGCTTTCTAATTAAAAGACAGCCCTTCTGCCAGAAACTGAAGCTAATGTTTTATTATTCCATTGCTTTAAGTGATGTTTATAAGGCCCCCACCTAGATCAAGTATTTCTGAAACAGAAGTACCTGTATGTTCTTTCTTTCTATTTTCGACTGGCTTGTAAATATGTTTTAGTGTTATTTTTCATGTGTCCTACGTGTATTGTGCTGAATCTAGGAAAAAAACCTCAAATCACGTTTTTTGGGATCTCTAAATTTAAAAATAATAGATTTAGTTTTTCTCTCTTGCTTTGCAATGTACCTTACATTTCAGCAGATGCATACATTAAATTGTATGAGTCAATAGTATTAAACTACAGTCAGAGGGGGAACAGCTCTGATGTGGAAAAAAGAGAATAATACTGTTTAGTGCATCTTCCTAAAAATATGCTTCAATAAGAATATACTTCAAAGCTCTTAAAATGTATTAAATATATTTTTTTCATAAATACAAAAACACAGATCAATCTCTAAAATTCTTAGATTAGATAATCAGATATACTTATATATCTTATTGTTATGTTATATTGTTTAAGAACTGCATTTCAATAAATCTGGTGAATATCGGTAATGTTTAACTTTCTAATCCTTCTCAGTAATATTTCCTTTGGATATCATGCTTAACTCTGCATATTATCATTGAATATGGAAGTGCTTATTGATATTCAGCTTTCTTCCCACACTTCCTTTATGGAATCCAAAACAGTGGAGCATATGTAGGAGGCAGGGGAAAAACTACTCACATGAGATGTTGCAAAATAAGCCTCAAGAATTTTGGTCGAACAGGGGGATCCCTTAGCTGCCTATCCTCCTCAACCCACAGCTCTTTTGATTGGCTGTGAATCAGATGCAAGCTTTTGCCAGGTGGAAGCACCAGAGAGGCCCCAACTACGTTTGATCTAGAGATGGTTTTCAGAGATTACAAGTAGATCAGTAGAGAACTTTTTGAAAATCTGTTTATTCAAATGGTTTTGGAAGGCAAAAGAGCAAACCCATACATCAAGGACAGAAGGTATAATAAAGACCCAAAGCCTCTTCAATTAAGCATTGAGGCTCAATGTAAAATGTTAATTGTTTGTGGTATTAAGGGTTATAAACCAGTTATAACAGTGAGTGATTGCTCAGAGGTAAGATTGTAATAGACACAGAAATGAAACAAAAGACTGCAGATTGTGAATGGTTTTGATGCAAGTCACAATCTCAGAAAAGTTTCCTTTACAAGGGTTTTTGATAACCATATGATTTTTCTCTAGTTGATTTTTGCCCTTAACCTTGTATGCTTATCTATGGAATTATTGATAACACAGTTAATAACATATACATAGGAGGCATTAAAAAAACAAGTCTGCATTTTTAGAGATTTTATGGACAGTAATAGTGTTACTGATAAGCAAATTAAAACATATGGTAATGTACAAAGGTACTCTCTTATAGTTTGGAAAGGTTTGGGAAGGGAAACTGGATTCAAGCATCAAATTGTATTAACAGTTAAAGTCTTTCTTATTACAGATGTTGTGTCACAGATGGGCCTGTGATCATAAACTAAAACCAAAAAACTTTACCCTAAAAGCCACCTCACTCTTCCAGCTCTCACCTTGCTTCATGAGACTAAACCACATTCCTACAAAGGAAAAAATAACAATAATATTGTAAGAAGTACCTTTCTTACATACTGGCCTATTAGCCTGAGCAGCTGAGCAATTATGTTTGAGCAATTTAATATAATTTATACAGACATATATTCATGTAAGCTACCTTAACATTGTAAAAACTTTATTTCTGATGTTTCTAGCTTCATTGATTTTACTTAATCTCAGAGTTTAACCTTCAAAATTTTGTGAAAAGGTAATCTCAAACTAAGTGCTTTTTAAATTCAATACAGTTACTGCTTTAAGAGCTTCGGCGTGTCAATCAGTCTGTATTAAATTCAACACTGGCAATAAAATGTTTTCAGGAATTACCTATATTTTTAATTGGCAGCTTTTAGTATTTGCCTAAAAAGGTCAGCTTTTAAGTTGTCCAGTTGCTCACAGTATGTAAATCACAGTAGGCAGATTTTTAAGAACTTGTGGAGGGCATAGTTCTCTTGTCACAGTCACAATTTTCTGGATCCTGCCTGTTTCTATGTGTACATATACTGTATATTCTCACAGTAATTTTGATTTAATTTATATTATAATTATATAATTAGTGCTTTAGAACCATTCTGTACAACGTTTTGATAAAACCTGAGAGGGAAATATCCCATCTGTAATTGCATTTTCAGCTATTTTTCAGAAAAAGATGATGTTCAGTGATGCTGAACACTAGCTGCTCATTAACATATATTAATGAGTATTCTCATTGTAATTGAGTACAGATTAGAAAAAGGCATTTTTGCATTCACAAATTTACACCCAGAGATGCGGACAGTCCAGCATTAATGTGTACGTTACCACAAGTAAATAGAAACAAACTTTTAAGCAAACAACTACTGTATGTCCATTATTAAAGTCATAACTACTGTTTATCAGCAGATCTGCAATGATCTGGCATCCCATCCAGTCCCGACTTGTACCCCATATCTACCTACTTAGGCCTTGACCCACTATAGAATGGAGAAGCTGAAGATAGTGGATAGATATATCAGCTGAGTTCAGTTCTGTTATGTGTGAAAAGGGGCTCTCATTATGGATATCTCTATGCTTCTATGTACTTCACTTGTGGAAAAAAAATGAATGTCACAACGTCAAGCTCCTTTATGTTACTCGGATTCAACAGTATTCATAATCATGCATCTGTGTTTGGAAGTCAGTTATATTTGTATGTATTCAGACAACAATTGACAGTAGCTGTTTGAATACATTATTTTGAAAGACAAGCAATCTCAAGTAATGAAAGTGAGGTGGATGATGAAGAGCTTTCAATGGATTTGTGTCCAAATGCTCAAGGATAATGTACTGCAGCCACATCAGTAGCAGAAAAAAATATAAAACAAGTTCTGTTTCTAAAGAAAAAGCATCATCAATGTTGCACTGCTTCAGATTCTGAAGTTCAGTGATAAAAGATAGCATATTTTTTCAATGCGCAGCATCTTTGATTTGGAACAGGACCTTAACCTTGCATTAACCCAGCATAATGTGTGAATTCTTAATCATGAGCCAACAGCTCTAAATTACGTGTTCCTCTCATGACTGTGAAGCACGCCCTTTGAGAAATAGCTCAGTTATCATATTTCCCTTCTTACAACTGTGACCTGGTAGAAAACTAAATTTGTGTAGTGAACAATTTGTTGAGCGCCTAATGCCAGTCTTCAGCTGGCACACATATGAAACAGTGTTTATTCTTCCTGCAGTTAATTAGCTGGAGAGATTTAAGAAAGCCATTTTTTCTCTCAGTATAAGTATTTCATGATTAACCACAGTGGAGATCAATAAAATAAAATAAAATGGAGGTGAAAGAGAACAGTTTAAGTACAGTACATACTTAGAACACTTGCAGTTGGAATGAAAAATCCATTGTACCTACAGTATGTGTCCTAGATTTCTTTTTTTCCAACAGAGGATTCTGTAGCTGCTAGTCATCCACATTCTTTATTTTTTTATATGGTTACATTTGACTCCAGGCAGTATGATAGATATCCTTATTAAACTGTTTTTTCATGATGCACACCAGCTTCAGAGCTATCATTCTAATGCTTGAGAAACTGTATGAGATATATCCTTTCTCTCATATACCCAAACTATGCGACTGACAACAAACATTAAACATAAGTTAGATCCCTGTCTTACTCCAGTCGGAATCAGCCTCAGATTTTCTTATTACTTCTTGACATGTACCAGTATCAAGTAAGAAAACTATAAAGCACAGCCTCTATTGATGCATGATATGTTATGAATTAGAATGTACATTGATAAAAGTAATGATATTTAGATATTTAGTTTCTAAAAAAAAAACTTATCTGAGCCTTATCCATCCACAATGAATCTGTTAGTATCTCAGGGTAGATTGAATGATAAAACTGTTCTTCAGACAGATCTTTGAACATATGTTTTGAATACAGCTTCAAGGCACATCCTAGTAACTAGTGTTATATTACAAAAACGAGCAGATTAAAACAGAAAGGAAACATGTTTCAACATTTTATCATCACTTATAGTACACCAGCTGTAATGAAAGAAAGACTGAAATGGTTCAGTGCAAACTCTGGCTTTTTTCAGTGAAAACAAAAGGCAAATACTGAATATTAAAATATAGATTATACAGTATATAAAACATTGAAAATCCCTAAAATGATAATAGACTGTTTTTCTGGACTGTTCTGCCATATTTCATTTACCTGTTACAGAAGGTTCTAAAATACTGTATACCCTAAAGGTCTGTGGAAATCAATAGGCTTACAGTTCTTCCTTTTGTTAGTGTCTATCAAAATATAAGTTATGGAGCTCTGAGCATGTCATCCTTGCCAAAGTAATATCCCCAGACATGGATGTTCTGAAATGCTTACTCTGCATATATATATACATAGCTCAGAAAAATTGAATTCAAAAAGAAATTGATAAATCCATTTGTGAACTTCTGTATATGAGCATGCTGGTGAAGTATAGACATATTTAGTATCATTTGGACACCTGCACAGTATGTTTGTGTGTTGCTTGGATAAGTTGTTGATGAAGGAATGGTTAGTTCACACGAGAGAATTCTTCACATCAATAGAACAGGAATGTCTTCTTATTACAATACAACTTCTGACAGAGTGGAAATGAGATATGAATCTTACTCATCCAAACCCTAAAATCTATAATCCTGAAAGAAAAGGAAAAGAGAGTACATACTGTATAAAAATGCTCATTTTCATCAGCAACAGAAGGCAGGTTTATAATACAGGTGTCTTAAGTATCTTAACATTCGGTACATTATGCTTTTAATTTGAAAGAGAATCTTTGAATTTTGTGTATATATCCTACTTAAACATTTTGATTTACATTTTGAATATATAGCCTTGTAAGTTTTTATCCCACTCTACAATTTGTTGATAACAGAGCTTGCAGTTATGACACATTCAAATAGGACTATATATTATGAAATTTACACAATCTACCTCCAACTGACAGAGCTGCAAAATGCTGTTTGTATGTAAAGAAATTAGATTTTTTAAGAAAATGAGAAGATTCTCATACTGTACATAAGTATTCAGTCCCTTTACCAAAGCAAAAAAACATATCAGAATAAAAACTACAGATTTCAAAAGTAATTTTTCAGGAATAGGTACAGTAAGGGTTGTTGATGCCATAGTGTTCAATAATATGAGCTTTACCTTGCCAAGGAACAGATATTTTTTAATGTTTTTCTGGAAAGCAGGCAGATCTTTAAAATATTACTTTTTCCTTATTTTTAATACCTTTTAATATGCAAATTGCATAGATTTTGCGATACAGTTTAGAATGATTTGCAAGTATGAAAATATATCTGTTTACGGGAATATGTCTTGGAAATTAGAAATAACATAAATGTCATACATTAGTCCTCACCCTAAATCAATCATGTACTGTAAGTGCCCTCAAGGCCAAAAGTGATAATATCACACTTTCTCGGTTTGCAAGAGTTTTCAGAGGCATTTGACAAAGTACAAGTGTAGAATGGGATATGAGAAAACAAATAATAGGAAACTGACAATATTTCACTGGGGACTGTTTAATGAGCTAATCAAATCAATTCTCATCCTGTAATTTGTTTTGAGACCCAAATCTTGTAACAAAATGAGAACTTGGAGTAGCCCATTACATCTGGTAGTTCCTGACATATTTTCTAATCCTGATTTTTTTTCATATGTTGTTGTTTTCTATGCCTGGAATTTTACTTTGTCCTAACTGTTCCCATAAAATATCACATTCAATATCATCACAAAATCAGTTCAAACGCAGTATTAAAATATAGTAAGACTAATTGGCATGGCTCCAACCAACAACTGGCCTTTGGCAAGAATTAACTATCGCAACAACATTATACTGTACTTTTCAACTTTGTTTTCTTTTGTTGTGATTTGGAAAACCTTATTTTTTCAGCATTGTGTAACACTAATTTACTTCCCCTGAGTACCTCCCAGTAATCAGCTATGAGAAACCTTTTCAAAGGTATTTCACCAGTATAATAACTTATCAATGCAAATCATTCTCCAGGGAGCAGTAACATCAGAGTGGCACAGAATGCATTTTGTAGAGGCTACAAGCAACAAATAAGGTAACAGAAATGAGTGGATGACATACAATTATTCTTTAAAGTAGCTGTTTATCTCTCGTGTATTATTTCACTGCATGTTCTGCTTGCTGTTCATTTTTAAGAAGAAATCATAAAGCTAAGCAAGTGCGAAGCTGATGCACATAACTTCACTTTGGTCATTTAATTATATTTTCCAGACCAGACTTTCACTCATACATAACCATGTTCATGACTTTCACTTAAAGAAGCTGTTTCCACCTCATTGTACACCTGTACAATCATCTTCAAACCAGCTCAAGTTGTTGTCGGAGATGGTTGGAATTTCTTGGAATGCAGATACTGTATTTTACAGGTATGGTTGCTTAGCATGTGAGACAAGAAAAGTAACACAGTGCACATACATTACACTAGTAACTTGAAAAAAAATAATTAAACACAACAATGGGGAAAGCTGCACAATTGGTCATATAAAGTATTATTTAATCCAAGCACTGTAAATACCAACTATAAGTATTTGTATTACAAGTAATGTCTTAATCACAATTTGACTAAGAATAGAAATGGGTAACACACCATAGATCTACAAGATTCTGTAATGGCTACTACCTGTTAAGCATCATTATGCTGTTTCCTGAGCCTAGTATCATATTAATTGCTCTCTGTTTTGTTTCCTTCCAAAAGGCAAGCCCTTAATATTTAAAATTAGAAATCATGGGTTGTAAGTGCTAGAAGAAAACCAGAGGGAACTCAATCAGTAGTGCTTCACTAATATGTTTAAAAGGCATTCCCCTGTGAAAGTATTTCATGCCAGTTTAAAAACAATTGATCAGTCTGAAAATGTGAAACAATACCCCTGAAGGGGGAAAAGTATTGAAATCTGTTTATTCAGGCACTTCTTTTAGAGTTGCTTTTAAACCAAAAAAAAGTATTATAAAAAGGCTGAGTGTGTATCAGTGTTTATTGATCAAAGGATTGGTAATGACATTTTCCGAGATTTTGTGGAACACATTGCTTTGTTTATTTAACCCTGCTTAAGATCCTGGCTGACATTCCTGAATAAACAGCAGTAAGCTAGTCTGTTTTCCATTTTCTCTTAATGAAACACTTGTTCTCAAATAAATTGATCTGCAGAATTTGTGGAATTTCTAAATTGGTGAAATGATGCGTATGTTGAAACTGGCTAGTTCAAAAGTATTTTCTACAGTAACAAAATTAAAGGGCCTGTTACTGTTAACCATAGAACTGTGATTAACAAAGTGCAGGCCAGCAAAAGGAAGATGGGATTTGCCTTTTCTTGTCAAAAGGAATCTTGGTTAATATGTACAGAACATTGGCCTCTTTAAACAAAACACAAAAAGTATGAATATTTATTATATTTTAACTTTCTGATGTCAAGCCATGTATTTTATAACAAATTTGAATTTTGTAAACCATTTTTAGGGCTCAGGATGTTTAGAATGTAGGTTGTTTCTTGTTTTTTTTCATTTTTGAAAAATGGTCTTGTACACAGTGACAGATATACAGTAATTTTAACTGACATCATTGAGGTGATCTGATCTCTCATTGAGATCCGTCAAGCAAGCACAATATTCTAGCTAAACGTGTGGTCAACTGCTATTGCATTAATTTACAGATTAAAATTTCATTTGCCATTGCCATTGGAAAGGAATGCCCAGTACAGAACTCACAAATGCAATGTTTATACAATACAATTTTTCAGAGTGAGGTCGGAACTATAATATATTGTATTTATGCATAACTAGCTTATGTATAGATATAATAAATCCAGCAGAGAGACAAAAGAAATCCACAGAGAGCCTTGGTTTTCAATGTGTTTTTTTCCAGTTTGTCAAAATTTAAACTGGGCAGCCTTTCATATTCTTTACAAATCAACTAATGCAAAATTAACCATGTTAATTACTGAATATCTATCTATATATTGTACACTCAGGTCAGAGATAAACATTAAATACAACCCAGCATACTGTAACTCCTCAACTTTGTTACATCGTGTACTGTAAATGTATGGGGTGGCTCAATAGCTTGATGACATATGTGCCATGTCACTTTGCAGAGCATTTTGTATTGTTTCCTTGGGGTGGATATACATACAGGGCTGTGCAGTTAAATTTTGAAAAAAAAACAACAACCAAGTTTTATTTCTATAATAAGCAACAACAGTTCAGTTTTTTTCAGCATTCTCAAGATCATTCAGTTTGTGATAGAACGTTTTTAACTGGGAAAGTCTATGCAACTTCACAAGTTTTTTGAATATTAAAAAACAAGAAAAATGAATTTTAATAAACTGCCTACCCAGTTAATGGCATGAAATCATTATGTTTGATTTCTCTGCATAGCTTAGGGCATTGCAGTGATGTGATGTTTAGCTCCAAGGTTCAAGGTTGCATTCCAGCTTGGGGCTTCCTTCTGTATGGAATTTGCATGCTCTTCCAACATTCGTGTGGGTTTTTTCTTGGTTTTCCAGTTTCTTCCTCTCATCTCCCAAATTCATGTGTATTTGATTTGATTTATTACTCTAGTACCTCTCAACCTTGGTCTTGAGAGACCCCTGTTTCAGATACATTAATTGCAGGCCAATTGATTTTGTTTTCTAGGTGAGGCATTCCTTTGAATTTGTTTTCAATTCTTGAAAATATAGATGGGTATTAAAAATGGCATCACTTTCTGGGATGCCAAACGCCCCTCACACAGTTGTGTTGGCTAAAATGTAAGAATGTAACCCATTGGAAAGAAAAAAAGATGGAAATAAAATGCTCACCGTAGGAGCAACTGATAAGTTGTTCCCTCCTGTAGTTTTTCCTCTTAAATTGATTACCCTTTAAGAGCTCTTCAGAGCTATTCCTTACTGAAAAACTGTGTGCTGACGTTGTTGTAACAGCACTCTTAAAGTACGATATTTTTTTAGACCAAAGACTGAGTTGAGAAACAGGTAAACAAAAGTCTGAACAAGCAAGAAGGTCAATTAAAGGCATCAGTTACCACTGCTGATTAACAGCTCAGTTGGAATGAAAACCAGCAGACACAAGAGTCCCCCAGGACTAGGGCTGGTTACCTCAGTTCTAAATTGTCTCTTTCCAGGAAGGGTTTCAAGAGGATTTCATAGTTTGGGGGTTTGTTACCAGTATTAACTAAGGAAAAACAGAATTTAAAAAAGGAGCATGATGAGTTGAACGATCTCCTGTCTTCTGCGACATTTCTAATATTCTGCATAAGCTACAATTGTCACCAAATCATTGAAATTATATGTACAAAACACTAGTTATTTATTTTTAAATCAAAGTAAATGAATAGTAACATGTAGACACAGTAAATATACAGTATATGTATATGTGTACACGTAGATAAACAGCTGCAAATTGTCTGCTGTTATTTGCAGAATCCTAGCACCATCTTCTTTGTTATTATTGATGTTTCCTCTGATGTTTTTAAACATATTGATGGACAGTTTAAGAAACTAAGTTGCTCACTCTTTGGTAATTTTGCAATTATTCAGCCATTGTTTCAGCACGGCACAAAAAAGCACACCTTCATCAGGGCATGAACATGTACTGTACTTCTAAAAACAAATTAGTCACACAATGATGAGACAAAATCTGATGATTACACATGGGTACCGAGGAAGGTAAATGAATCATTTACCAGGAATTGTCATTATTTTCCATGCAATCTTTCTGAGCATTTTGCTGAAAAGAAAACATACATTTTGCAATACAGGCTGTTCTTTACTCCAAAATAGCCAACTCACTTGGATGCAACATAATGCCTTCTGTTGCCCATGTTCATGCTGGATTTAGTGAATTAGGAAGGAATGGGATTAAGGATCTCCAAGACTTGGAAGTAGTTTTTCCCTAGCCTGTGTGTCTTGTTAGACTGAAATGTTTTTCATTTAGGATTTATGTGTGTTACTATTTACTTAAAAAACTAATGTTTAGTGATGAGACATTTTTATAAGGCAGCCTGTTGTAATTACAGAAGTAAGGGACATACTGGCCCCTGTTTTGTAAGGAGGAGTGGTAAATTCATGTAGTGCATCTGGTCTAGCAGAAAAAAAAACAGGGAAGAGCTCTATAAAATTAAACAAATTAAATGTATTAAATGAATACCTGTCAGATGACTGTCTAATTTTACAGATAGTTAAGTCTCATTCAAGCATTCTAAAGGTCTCACTGTTTAGGACACCCATAACATGTTGTTTTACAGTCTTTACAAGAGACCTGTTTCCTGTTGAGAAGGCATGACTCTAGCTTTACTGCATCAAAGAGTAAAAAACTGCCTTTGTCTGGGATGTCTCTCAGATTTTGTCATGCTAAATCAATTATAGACCATTATTAATTTATTGTACCACTTCTTCCAAACAAGAGACTCCCATTTCCTCTTTTAAAAATGTATATTTTCGTTTTTTGTTGTTTGCTGAAAAAAGATACTGGTAAAGTGATAACATCTGGCTGGAGCTATTTTGTGCCAAGTAAAAAAATGGTTTCCTCTCAGTGGGCCTGGCCAGAGTCTGATGTTGTGCAGATGTGCAGCCATGCCTGACTGTAAAAGTTATAAGTATTGTCATAACATTGTTCGACTTCTCTAGTATTTCCTGTCTTCTGCTTAGCACTTTATTACTAATTCTGGCCCTCCGCCAGTATAGATGCAGTGAGAGACCTTTTTTTTCTTTTTGGCTGCTGACTTGGTTAATTTCATTTGGTCTGTTCACTATGATGACCCACACTTGTTAAAAAAGGTATTCAATTAACTTTAGAAAAAAATCAGGTGTGGAAAAAGGAGTTGGATATAGCTAGGTTTTTCTTTTCTTTTTTTTTTACTTAGGCTACTGTCTTTGAAGTTTTAGAAATGAAGAGAAGAGACTGCTATAAGGAACAGCTGATTCAGAAGCTGGATAGTTTACAGAAAACTTGTGTTCATTTCCTGTATTAGATACAATCCCCAGACCAGAGAAAGAGCCTTTCTTTCTGTGCTTCTGAGCGTGTTCTTTCCTTTGGTTTCCTTCTAGATCAGGACAGCTGAGGAAAGGTCTATGCCCATAAACTCAAAACATCAGGGGTTTACCAGTGTGAAAGGAAGGACTTGGACTAATTTAATGTTTTCCGTCTGAAAAAAAAAAAAGCTTGGGCTTACTTTTAAAAATGTTAAAATAGCATGTTTTCTCTGTTGAAAATTCTTTGTTTAGGCTCCTGGTGTTCTATTTATCTAACATGGAACACCTTTCAGATTTATGGTGTGTGTTAAGAGCATGCAGTTGCTATGGATTATGGGAATGAATACTAATTAGCTTGTGGTGTTTCACAACACTGAGGGGGATGGAACGGTCCAAAGAGACTTCTAATTGTGCCTTTTTTGTACATGAAGTTCAAGTTTGCAGCCTTGGTCAGCTTTCTGCATATACTCAACAGAGTGACAGATATATGCAAAATGTATTTTTTTGAAAGCTCTTTAATGGGTTACACCCCCTCAGCAATATGGAACAGCAAGAGCTGATAGTTTTGAAGATTTGAAGAATAGATATACAGTAGTACAGATATAAACAACTAGACAAGAGATGTAGCAGACAGTAAGCTTATATGTTCGGTAAAATATCTGATAATCCTTTGTTAAATGAAAGGCTAAACTTTATTTTCTGGTCATACTCTTTTTTTGACACTGTTCTGAAGTTTATTTATTCACAGTACTACATCTTGTTACTATACTGCATTCTCTTTTCTTACCATTACATCTCTGCTGGTTTTTACCTTGATTCCCTACACTACTTATATTCTATTGTTAATAATTTACATTTTATTTATTATTTGGTGTTTGACTTGGCTTGACAAGGCAGCAGTTTTTGTTTTCTCTGTGTGGAACAATTCTTTAAAATATCATTTGTAATTGATTTCAGGTGAATTATGACAGTAAATAACATTTCATTAAAATGTGAAAATATAATATTACTAATCAGTGTTTAAAAGCCCTTGAACAACTGGACAAAAAGCTCTTTTAAATTCATAGTAAGACCAAAGTTTAATTACTCATTGCAGTTATGTGAAACTAGCTGCATTGAGATGCTATAAACATGCAATTTCCAATTGATGGAAAACTTTATCAGTTGGATAAATTATTACTTTCATTCAGAGTCATGTGATGCTTCAATTTATGTTTATAGTATGCTTTTAAATTATTTTCATTTTAATTAGATGGCTACTGTTTATGGATTTTAACCTTTGTTATGTAAAGTACATCTTCACTTCATGAGTCGTCTCTCATGTGTTCTTGCTGCTATGCTTCACACCAGAAATAGGGGATTTTTGATTTCAAAATGCAATTTCAAAATGAAACACAAATAGAAAAGGATTGTGTCTTAGGACTAACACTGAGGGTTGCATTTGCGTCATGATGTTTATATTGCGTTTATATTACGTTAATGTGACTTCCAGTTACCAAGACTGGGTAGCACACGTATATTCCCTTAGTTGCTTTTGCAGCAATGAGGAAAGCAAAGCATGACAGAGTATAACAAAATATACTGTTGTTTTTAACCTGTATACCTTTAATTTTAAATAAATGTGGTCAACAACTGTTTGTGTACTGCTTTGTGATTTATAAATTAAAAAAACATCAAAATGAAGAATTGGTTTAGGATAAAAAGAAACATTTTTAATATATGCAGTATACTGACAAATACTGTACATCCTCTGTTTCTATAATCTTCTGGGAAAAAAACATCCTATGTGTGTAAATCCTTAACAAGACAGCTGAGAGTAAACATATAAACAGTTAGGACATGCATGACATCGCCACATGTTGTCTCCTACTACTGGTTTTACTGTAAAAAGCTTCTCATAGGTAGGCGGTACCTTTTTTCAGATGAGACGTTTAGTCATTAAAGATCACATGACAGTGTTCAAGAAAATAACAGAATCAGCCTACTAGATAATTCCACTTGGGCCTGAACTATCTGACCTACCAAAGGTACCTTCCCTTAGATAAATTGATTACATAATTTATTTCTTCTCAACCTGTTCTACTACTGTACAAATTATTGCTTCCATATGTCACCCAGGTAGACACTACACTTCAAGGACAGATGAAGTGGATCCCTCCCTATATGCAAAGCACTTTGGGAAGAAAAGTGCTATGCAAATGCGGATTTATTATTATTATTATTATAAATAATAATAATAATAATACTTAAGTCCTCAGTTCTTAGACCATTGACTTATTTCTATCTCTGTGCATAAATCTTAAGACATCGCAAAACTGACTTTTATTGCATATTGCAAAAAAGTGGTTTAATTGGTAGTTTTGTCAGACATCTTCAGTAAGTACCTTTAGATTGTTTACTTTCACATAACTTTTCTAAACAGATGTTCCAACATCTTGAAAAGCTAGAGTGGATCATGCTTCCACTCTATTTCACATAATTAATTTCAAAGACCGCTATGAAAAGCAGAAATAGGCTTCACCTTGCTTAAGTTAATCCAAAAATAATTCCAAAATATGTTGTGTTACTAGGGTGTTTTCAGAGTTCAGAGATAAATCATTTGTATTCTGCACAGTATGAAAATGTATTCATATTTTTAAAGGTATTAAATTTGCATCAGATTTAGTAAATTAAATTAAAAGTGCTCCGCTGCCTAATAACAGTCCCATGAAGCGGATGAGAGGCGTTGTTCATGATGGCTGTGAGCTTGGTCAGCATTCTCCTCTCAGCCATCACCTCCAGGGGGTCAAGACTCAGCCCCAACACAGAGCCAGCCTTCTTGATAAGTTCATTGAGTGTCCACCTGCGCCGCCCTTAGCTTATCTCTCAGTAATGGGGGATGTATGGTGTTAAAGGCACTGGAGAAGTCAAAGAACATAACTCTCACAATGCTCCCCGTCTTCCCAAGGTGAGAGTTAGCTCTGTGTAGCAGATAGATGACTGCATCCTCCACTCCCAAGTGTGACTGGTAGGCAAACTGCAGGGGGTCCAGTGCTGTACTCGCCAGGGTTCTGAGGTGGTCCAGTACAAGCCTTTCAAGAGTTTTCATTAGGTGAGATGTCAGTGCCACCGGTCTGTAGTCATTCAAGACTTTAGGGTTGAAGATGTACTGCACCACTGAACCCAGTTGGTCCGCGCAGATCTTTAGCACCCTAGAGCTGACAACATCAGGACACGCTGCCTTCCCTGCATGGAGTCTCCTCAACTCCCTTCTGACCTGGTCAGCTGTGATGGATAGGCCGAGGAGGGCAGGGGAAGATGGAGTAGGAGGGATCTCTGGGGTGAATGGACAGTGGACCCTGTATCGCATCTGTTAAAGAAAAGATTCAGCTCATTGGCCCTCTCCAGGCCTCCTCACTCTGTTGGCTGCCGGACAACTTGTATCCAAAGATCTTCCTCATGCCATTCCACACTTCTCTCACATTGCTCTCCATCAGCCTGTCCTCCATTTTCCTCCCATAAGCCACCTTGCTCTCCCTAACTCTCACCATCAGCTCTTTCTGTGCCCGCCTCAGCTCCTCGTTGTCACCTGCCCGAAAAGCCCTCTTTTTTCTATTTAGGACAGCCTTCAGATCATTTATTATTGGAGAATCAGCGCACTTTCCTGGTGGGCACTGCACTGTCAACACAGACATTAGGATTATTATTTTTTCAACAATAATGACATTGCATTTTAGTAACCATCAAAGACTGTGTTTTAAAAATTGCAATATTAAAACTACCCTTTACACCTTTTTGTCAGATAACTGTATTGTCTTTTACTGTTACACTGTAATAATGCTCCCAGTTGCAAGCTTCATTTCCTGTTTTGACTTGCTTATTTTAATGAATGCATCATACTTTACAATGCTTATTGGAGAATATTGTATTTTGCTTTTTTGTCTCTTGAGGGTGTTTTTTTTTCTCTCAGTTATGCTCCTGAATGAAGACAGCATTAATTTTGGAGGATCTTATTGCATCTGATACACCTGAGCATGCTTTCCCAGCAGCTAGGTGTTTTCTAAATAGCTATGGAGCAGCTGCTCTAGCCAAGGCCTAATTTGATGGTGGATTTTTTTGTATCCTAGCAGGCTTTTAAAAGATGAATATATTGCAGAGAATAAGAAAATGAAATTGAAATCTGGAATTCCTGGATCATTGCCAGGAAGTCTCTCGCTGGCTGTCAAGACAGTTAAAAAGCAGCCTTTTGTATTCAGGGTCGTTGTATTTCAGATTTAGTGATTCTGAAGGCCCACAATTTGTTTTCTGTGAGAGAGATTTGTTGCGGATTTTTTAACAAGGCATGCGTATATGTGATGTTTAACCAAATATATTGGCCTTCGGGTTTTTTTTTTTTTGAATCACAGTAAATGCCATGAAAGTTTCAGAGGTGCTGCAGAGTAGAAAATCTACTTCTTCTGGTGTCTTTTGCAACTAATACCGTGGTCTTCGTCAACTGGAAATTGATTAATACATTTCTGTTCCAATTTCAAGGACACAATGGTTTTTGTACCGAAAAGAAAAGTGGCAGCGAGATTACTTTTTTCATTTCCAGCACCAAACAAATTATTCAATGGTTTATTATTTCTAGTGCTGTACATTGTGTACGTTTGGATTAAATATGTACTAACAGGCTGTACTGCAAACCTAAGAGAACTGAATCATCTACACCCCACCCTAACAGAAAGGGCGAGGTGATAAAATGCAGGTTTTGCAGGTTAGGAGTACTGATGTGATCTGTATATAATGCATGTATTATCTACAGGATGTGATTTTGACTTTGAGCCAACATTTAATGTAATGACATTCATTTTGCGATGCCTTAATTATTGAATTACACGGAAGAGAAGTTTCAGTGTTCAAATTTACGGTTGTATTATTTCGGTACATCATGTGTGTGTGTGACTGAAGCCAATACATGTACTTTTAGTCTAATTACAACATGGAAGGTGTTCATTAAAATTATTAATATTCACTCATTGGTTACATGATTGCATAAAAGCCAAGAGGTCTTAAAAGTATTCTGGCATCTAATATAAAAAGTTACATTCATTTTTGTAGTTTGCCATTACTTTTCCTTATTTATGAAAACTGTAAACCTAGTTTACAAAATGTATGTAAAATTAAGATTAAGATGGAAGATCAACATATAGATCTAATTTCTGTTTGTATGAAGTGATATAGTTGAAATGAATACATCATTGGAAGTGGCTGAACCCACAATACCTTCCTTTAAAAAAAAATACAATCTCTAGTTATTTGTGTTATTTTAACACAGATATTGTAATCACCATTTCAGTTTTTTTCACGTTTTGGCTTGCAGCTACAAGCTCTGCAACTGCACATAGGGGAGAATGAGGAAGTGCAGGCAGATTGCTCTGACCTGCCTACACTCAAATGATTTGTCTCAAATAGCATGTCCTGGGCTACATGGCACTGTACCAGCAGTTGGAGGAAATATTTGTCCCTCACCAATAGCACAATGAGCCGGTAAGTGCACAGGAGGCTGCAGAGCTCCGTGTTGCTCAGACCTGCAAAGAATCTGGCTGAGAAGTCTCCTGGGATGGGAGACTTCAAAGTTCAGCTGAGCTTTTTAGAAACATTACAATGATATTTTAGTCATATTGTATTTTCTTACATGTGTTCTGGGGGAAAAAAGGTCTATTTAGAAATCTTTAAGAGTTACTTTTGGAGGGAAGTCCCTGCAAAATTAATTATGAAAGGGAAACATGGAAAGCCTTGTTGTCAATGGAATAAAAATAGTTGATTTAAAACTAAAACTCTGGCTGTGTTTTCTATTTATGCCATAATGGAATCTAAACATCAATTATATGCAGTAGTTACACTGGTTTGTCTTTCATGTACTTTAAATATCACTGTCATTGTAATTAGCTGAACTCGTCGTGATTATGAGCCACATGATTAATGTGGCTGTAAGCTTTTACCTACAGTTTGGTAAGATGAGTAGTCATCATTGTGTACTGTATGTGTACTAATGTCCAGAGGACCCAAGATGGAGTCCTTCATGAGATGTAGACCACAGGTCATCACAGCAGGTGTCAGGGTGTACAGTAGATTATAAAATAAAGAATGGATCATTATGGTGTAATATGTAGATGTAGGCTTTTCTTCTGTCCTTTAACTGTGCTCTTGTCAATGTTGGCATACCTGCTGTGTAAAGTATGCTATATTTTATCCATCAACCCATTCATTATAAGTTAGCCACTTGTCTTAGTGAGGGATGAAGCAGTCCAAGGTTAACCCAGGGTTCAAAATGGGACTGGTATTCCATATAACTACTGACAAATTCCATATAAACAGAATCCCATATCCAGAATCAAAACTAGAGCCTTGGATCCGTAAAGCAGCATGACTAACTAGCTCATCTTTTGCTCATTTCTTAATTTTTCTTATCATTTATTCATTGCAGTAAACTCCGCAAAAATGTCACGTCTCCATTAAAGCATCAGTGAGATATTGTCCGAGTGGGTTAGGGTCATGCTACAGTACAGTACTTTTCATTAAATTTATATTCTGAACTGCACTCTGCTAATGTCAAAAATCCTAATGAAAAAGGCAGTAGTTTTAAATTAAAGAGTAGTTTCATGATAACATATAAAGTGTAAGCTGAATTTTGGGGGGAATCTCAGTGTGCCATTATCTAAGACTTTTTGCCAAACGTCATTGATAAATATTTAATGTATGGTGAAGAGGCTGCATCTGAGAAGGTAAGAGTAAAAATATATCCTTAGTAGCCTCATAAAATTGTACTGATATCTATAAGGTATACAGTGTTAACATACTTATACTATAGATTTTTAGAAGGTTTTATATTACTGTATGTATGGTTTATAACCTAAGACAGTAATGGCGTGGTGGTCAGAACTCTACAGTTTTAACTGGAAGGGTGGGAGTCCAATTTCTACATGGGATACTACTGTGGCACCCTTGAGCAAAATGCTTCACTCATATTTTGCCAGTAGAATACTATATGCAATGGGTAAATTGCTTTGATAAAATTATCATCCAAATAAATTAACCTCAATACAATGCCTTAGGAATCTTACTACAGACTGTTCAGTCATGCTGTAGTGTTAAATCTGTGAGGTGCAATAGCTAATATACCCATTGTTACCATAAAATATCATGTAACTGAATTGGAAAAATTTTAACACAAGTCTTTTAGGGAATATTTACTGCATTGAGCTGTCATTTCTATTCTGGTTGGGGAAAAAAATGTTTTATAACTCCCATTGAGGCATGGTGATTCCCCTTTTCTCCATTGTGGAATAAATCTGGTAGCCCATGACAGTTTTGCAAAGTTTTTATAGCTGGCTTCATTTACATATTCTTTGACATGTCAGTTTTTCTTTGTAAGTGAATACTTTGTGCCTTTTCTTCCATATACATTCAACATTCTCTGTGTTTTATTAAACATCCCCCAAAAGGGTTGTTAGTGTTTCCATGCTAGCCATTGCAAATTTAATTGCTTATTATGGATCCTTTTATTGTGCTTCCATCATACATTGTAAGTATAACATATCGCACTTGGGAGAAGATATTGAGGGGCATCAGTTTCTAATTGCCAAATGTGTCCTAAACTGGTAGGGGAAAGGTTTAAGATGTTTTGATAGCACACTACTGTTTGTCCTACTCTGCTTTTGCTTTTGGATTTGTTCATAGGATGTTACTGCTTTTTAAAGCAAATCATATGGTTCTAACATCACATCCCTACATAAAGTTGCTTCACTGTAAAAGCTTTAAACAAGACTCATGTTAGTGTGCACACTGACTCAGTAGGAGTCAGATAAGGATCAGGGGTCCCACCTGTTGTCTCTGTAAGTTGTTGTTTTTAAACTCTGATCTGTAAAATATACCAATGCAAGAATATCAAAACATATTCAAGTGCCTTTGCTGGAAGTAATTTCAATTTTTTTCATGTTGACATTACATGTATTTCATTTTGGTCTATTTGCATAGGTACAGTACCACTGATATTTTGGTGGTTTATTTGTACTGTATCTCTTGATGTTATGTCTTTAAATCCCAGTATACAGTATGTACTTCTTAATTTTAAGAATTGAGGGTAGTACAATTGAAAGATGCTCCTTATACTCAATTCTTTTTGAAAAACATTTATGTTTCCAAAAATAAACACATTTGCACCGTGCAGATATCTCTGCATCGTACATGTAAATTTCATTGCTGAAAAGCACAGTTTTTTTCATAGTGTTTACACTATGAAAAGTAACACCCTGTTCTACAGAATCTTCTCTGTGGCTCAGATCATTCCAATAGTATAGCATTGGTTAGCTTTGTTACACTGTGGGTCAATTCATTAACTCAATAAATGTAACATTCTGGTAAGAACCTGCTCTTATAACATTGATTGCCCTCTGCCATTAGCAGCTCTGCAAGATATGGTCAAATAAAAAGTTGAATTCTGTATTTTACAACTGTTGAATAGCTTAATGAAAAATAGAAGTGCTATGAATTTGTGGTGTGTTTCTGCATAGCTGTTGGGCCCAACTGTGGATTGTAGGAAAGACAGCAGCTGTACTTGGCATGTTTTCAGTGATTTCTCCCCAATGACCATTAACAAAGCAACAACTATAACAGTAACAACAAATTACATGCAACTTGATATCAGTGTGCCTTAGCTAAAGAAAGTGATTTTACTGCTATGCGTTAGCAACTCTTTTTTCAAATTCTAATAAGTTTAACATTAAATAAGCCTTCATCCCAAACTGGAAATTTGCCTTTCCAATACAGTGAGCTGAAAACACACTAATTGTATCAGAACCCTGCAGTGCTAATTGTTGGCAAACATGGCTTTTAAATTATACATTTATTTAAAACATTACTTTTATTGATTGCTAAAATACTCATAGCAAATTGCCTGCTAGAATAATTAACAATTGTAGGCATGCAATCATTCAGGAACTTTAAATGATTCTGTTATATACAGTGCATATTCTGCACATTTGTTTGAGCTGGAGTGCTGTAATATTTTTTGTTTCCCTCATTTAACTCACTGTATTAGGTATTGTAGGTGTGAGTAGGCCAAATTAATCACTGCAAAATTTAGAGTCACTATGTCTAGTTGTTAGGCTCATAAATGGAGCAACCAATTGTGAAAGTTGGGATTATGATGATCATGATTGTTGGTAGAAATAATTATAATGATGATGAAAAAGTTACATTTAATTTGATATATACTACTTTGTCTAAACACTCTTTTCATTTTTAACAATTTTGTTTACATACACAAATATATAAAGAGTTTGTTATGTAATCTTATATTTGTCTGAAATGCACCGCACTGTCTTCTTCCATATAATGAATTTCTTAGAATGGCATTACTAGCTACTGGAAGATTGTAGATCATTCACCCATTCTTTATGTACAGAATAACAGATTTATGGAAGTAATGTTAATTAAATGTGCTTAGCCTCTATATTTAGGGTTTAAAAGAGTAATTAATAATGGCTTGTGACTACAGTTTTTACAAAGGTCAATAGTGAGGTTGTTGGAAAAAAATGCTGGTCATGTTATTTTTACATTTAAGGTCAATGCTTAATTTGTACAGGGTATCTTTAAATACAAGAGTTGGTGGAAATTAGAAACAGGCTTGTTATTCAATTTGCTGCAGGGCATTGGGGGTAGTTCACTGTATCTCCTGATTGAATCAGTAATAAGTCTCAGTAGTGCTCTTTCCCATTAATGTTAAGGGATTCACTGAAAGAGATCCAACATTGAGGCAGTTTAAATGCATTTCCACAGTTTATATGATAAATGCCGGTAATGTTTTTGTTTTCATGCTCCAGTGTCAGTGCATTTCAGAACATATTGTTATTTATTGAAGAACCATGATTGTTGTGCTTCTCTGTAAGTCAGGTTCTCTTAAAGGCCTTTTTTTTGAATGATAAAATTACATCACGCTTATGACATCTGTGGCTCTTGTTTGTTTAGATTTAGGTACAGTGTTAAACTAACACAAGTGAAACTGTGAACATAAAACAGCGCTTGGGCTAGACAGATTTCCATTAGTTTTAACATTTTGTCCTGACAGATTGAGTAATTTAAATGCAAACATTTTTTCCTACCATCTTAAAGCATGTCTGTCTAAAAGGTTCCATTTTAATTCAAAAGCACTGCTCGAGTGATTTGATCTGTAGTTGTATCAGCAAAAAAAAAGATATTCTCCAAACCTACAGTAGATAGCTGTTTTCAGCAGTGCTTGCTTATGCTTAAAATAGAAGTCTACTAGAATCCTTAAACATAACTATTTTCTTCTACATTAAAATATATTTTTATCTAATTAATGGCACATTAAATTATAAATCTTGTTTTTTACACTTGCAGTTAGAAATCCATTATGTCTTCACTTACTGTACTGTACATCAATGGAAGTAGGAAAACATGAAAATGTTGATCAATCCATCCATTCATAGCTCCATCCTTTCTTAAGATACCCAGAAAATCTAAGTCTCGTAGATTATATTTTTAATAAGATAAACTCTAAGGCTGTATTCAAAAACAGCTAATGTACCACTCAAAGTCCTTGCCTCAGTAGTTTTACAGCAACTGTGGATTAGGTGCATGAAATAAAACAGTTGTGCTAGGATAACATTTCACTATCGCAATTTCATTATTTCTTGACTGCAGACAGTGACAGAATTTGAAATTGATTCAGCTAAAAATAGGGGAATAAAATAGAAGAGGGTAAAATGTGTAAGAACTGTAATCCAAATTGGAATGTAGCTATGGTGTGTGGGATACTAGTGGCATTACATGTACATCTTATAGCTACAAGACAAAAAGAAATCAGAAGCCAGAAAATGCACAAATACGCACATTTATACTGTATGTAAGTGCAGTATTGTCATTCAAATTACATAAAACACAATGTCTAAGATGAAAGCAGTAAAATGATCCTCTCTGAAATAAGATTATTGTATTGTTATTGTTTGAAAGACAGCAGAATCAGTGGTTAAAAAACAGTGCTGCCCATTTGTAAGGGACATCAAGTCGAGTAAAATGAAAAATGACAAGGCAAGCTTTAAGCAGAATTTCTGCCCATGGCATTCAAGCAGAAGATTGATGGAAGTAAATTACTTTCAGATCACGTGACAGTGACACTGTCAAACTACTGTTTGATTATCATCTCCATATGCCTCCTGCTTGGAATTCAATACCCCCTGCTGCAGTTTGGGTCAGGGCGTAGCTGGTTTGAAAAACCCTGCGGATCAGAGAAAATCCAAACCGACTCTAGGCTTGGATGCCTTTGTACTGTTGGACATATAATTTTTTTTTTCCTTTTCCTCCTTAGTGACCTGTATGCGCACATTAACACAGTAGTAGGGCTAATGTCATCAAAATAAATGTAATATGGGTCACAGGGGAAAACAGACTTGAAACAAAAATAGTCAGTGTGCCAGGCTTTCTCAAGATGTTGAAAGTTTCCGCCTCAGCCCATTTAATCTGAGTGTCAGGACGGCTCATCTGTTACTCGACATACCTGTACACATCTGTTACTAGACACGACTTGCACATGATTCCTACTATAGGGTTTTGTTTTTTTGATCAGCACTGAAAGTCATATGGAGCACAGTGCTGCATTGTAGCATCTTTCTGATTGGAAGTGATGGGTTCTAGCCCGAGTGCTTTTCCACATGGATATCATTAACTGGGGATTTAATAGAATAAAGTGGCTTTCATTACCCATCTGTCTCAGGGCACAGATAATCAACCTAATTACAAACAAAGAAAAGTGGACTTGTTATGGCAAGAATGAAGGTTTTTACTTGACTACCACTCTTTTTGGGGTGGGAGTGTACATCTGCACAAGCTTGTATTTGTGATTATTATATTGCACACTCTGATTATGGAAGTCAAACTTTCATTAAAGTAAACTTGGTTCTGTGAAGGTGGCTTTATGGAATATTGTTTTACTTTTTTCATGAGCAAATGAGCATGCAATAAATATATTTTACATTGGTCCTCTCCATAAAACATGCACAGCCACCTGTTCCCTGTATAATGAGCAAACAATTGCATTTTCATACATGTGTCAAGGTCATAAAGTTAAATGAATTCGTTTTTTTTCCCAAAATTATGATTTATGCCAAAGTCCATTGCAGGCTGGTCATGATTATCAGAATAACACAGGTGCAGGTTTATTTTAAATAGATTATTTTATTAGTACTTAAACTATCCCTAGGTGACAAAAAAGTCTTGAGTATCCAGATTAAATTTGTTTTGTTTTCATGCCAATGATTTTAATATTACTATTTTCTACTTCTGTTCTACAGCAACAAGGGAGATAAATACTGACTATTATCCTTATGCCTCAGCTTGTGAGCTGAACAGATGTCTTCCAGGCATAAAGTACTGAGACAGGCAAAGGTAGATATATGAATATAAACACTTTATTATGTTATTCAGAATAATTTCACATGGGGCCATACATTGAATACTTGGTTGCTATGGTAAGCATTCAAAACAATGTATTAAGATAAGCACTGAAACCAATTTTTGTTATAGCTGTATGATGTATTGAGACATTTTCAGATAGATTAATATGCATTGTGCTTAAATTGATTGTATAGATTGTATGTATGCATACATATGTATGCTAATGAACAAAATAAATGCCACTCAGAGTTCTTTCAATGGTTTCAATGGAGAGTGGAGAAGTCCCAATGGTTTTGTAGCAGATGTTTTAAACCTAGATAAATAAAATCAGAGAAAATGTAAACAAAATATAACAGAAATAATCAGTGAGAAGTGACACATTAAAAATGAAAATAGTCTGTGTCAAGTCCTGGCATCACTGATACAGTATGTAGACCTCTTCTGCCTTTGAACAGAGTGCTATGAGCCATTGGGCCACTCTTTGTGCAGCTACAGACAGCTGGCGAAGGTTGGCCAATTTGTTCAGTAATGTTGGTCTGCTGTAATGGTGAGCTGTTTCCAGAGATATTCTCTTGGACACAGTTCTGGAGAAAAAAAAAATAACCGTGGCAAGACCTCAACAAGGATTTCTTGAAGTTGTGCCACTGCAGTCCTAACACTTGTGTGGTCTTGAGTTGCTCTGCTAGAAAGCCAGCTCTTCTGAATTGCCTTTCAGGAATGGAAAAACTGTTGACTGAAGTTCTCACTGTATCACTGAGCAGTAATTCTGCCCCCAGTGTGCAGCAAAGGTGTTCTTCTGTTATGGGGGTTCGTTTCCAACTCTTTCATACTTTCACTTTCCTACTAGTTCAACATTAGACAAGAACATTTAACACAACATGTCCACACAGATTGTTATTTATTATGCCCATCAAATGGAAAAACGCCATTCACTGATGAATAAAATGCCCCCTTTGCCACCACCTTGGATGTTCTTTCTGCCAGAGATGATGGCACTGCAGTCTGTCAGCTGTCAACGTGTTCCCCCTTAACGGCCTCTGAGCGTGCAGATGATTGTTATTCAGATGGCGAATTTCAGTCATTTTGCTGACAGGCAGGTTAAGTTTTCCTTTCTCATGCTACAGTACAGCCACTACAGTCTGAAATACATTACGCAGATGAATCGGGTGATTTTGATTATTTTACTGGGGCATGTTCATATCTTTTCCTACATTAATTCAAATCATGTCTTTTTAATAGCTATTTATACAGATACTTAATCAGTTCATTTTGATCATTTTAACTTTTCCTCAAAAAGCAAACATTGGGTACTCTGTTTTCATGAAATAACAAATACTCAGCTTAGTGTTTTGTTATCAGAAGAACCACTCTAATATACAGTAACTAAATCAACACCTACTGAAAATAAAAGGAAGTAGAAAAGATTTGCTCACCAACAAATGTTTTAAAATTTAGAAAGCACTTTTGTCATAAGATATTAAAGTTCTTCTCAGTAAAGCTATAGATAATACGTCTATAATAGCATTAAAATGGAATATAGAAAGAAGGAAATAAAATATTTTGCTATTTCAGTTATTCAGTGAAAAACTGACTTGTATATAGTATGTGCAATACTATGTGAGGAGGAAAAAAGACTTCTCACTCTGAATAAGAAATTAAGTAGTAGTTTTTATATCCTTTTAGTATATCAAGAGAATTAGTTTGAATGAAAAAAAAAGTAGGAAAAGACTCAGAGCTGTTGTCACTTGATTCTTTTAACATTGGTCTTCCTTTTTCTGAGATATTGCTTTCAGACCTCTATGTCATTACTTATAATAATTCCTGGCATTGATATATTGCTTTTCATTCCAATGGATCCTAAAGCACTTCACATATAGGAAAGGGCCCACTTCATCTGCTACTTAAGGAGAGCACCCACCTGTGTGATGTGTGGCAGGTGTTATGCGACAGTAGACTCAGCACACATGAGGGAAATTGCTGCAAAAATGAAATTAAGGGGGAACTTTAGGGAGACTGGGTTTTTTCAAACTCAAAAAAATTAAGCCAGGATACTGTTGTTAACATCCCTACTCTTCCAGAGAGGGCCATGAAATTTTAAATAACAAAATAGTTTTTAAAGTCCTGACATACCATGTCACTTATCTCAATACTCAAAACTAAACCAGAGTAAATAATGAGGGAGCCCATATGATTCATTTACTGTCTCTACACTCAGGCACCTAATATGGATTTAGTACAACGTATAAATTATCTGGCTCAACGTTATCACAGGGACGTAATACAGTGTTATTAGCTGATACTAAGATTTTGGAATTTTGAATATTCTTTGCTGCATTACTGCTTGCTAACCTTATTTTGGTCTTTATGTGGTTATTTTGTTAGTTTGGTTATTATCGTCTGCAAATTTGTCTACTTTACTAACTATAGCAGAATCTAAACCATTACTATAAATTAGGAAGAACAATGGTCCTAACACAGAACCATGTGGCACTACAATAGTTGCATTATCCCAATTTGAGAATAACCATCTTATCTGTATGTACTCTGTTTTCATTCCATTAACCATTTCTAGATGTGTGCATGAATAAAAAAAACATGCCGTACATTTGATATGATCAAGAATGCATACGTATAGAGGGGCACTCACATTAGCAACCCAGATTCAACCCACATTTAGTTGCTTCCTGGTAGAAACTATGAACTTAACCTTTACCTTTGGTAAAATATTTTTATTTCAAATTGAGTTCTTTCAATGCTTAAATGTTGGATATTTTGCCAAACAGTAAGGTTAATAGTTTATTTTAGTCTGGAATGTATTTTGTGCCATTCCTTTCAAACAATACTGAGCTGAAAACAGATGTTGGTTAATTTTGTATAGTCATTTGTTGTCATGTTATTAAAGTATACTTTCACTGGTATAACTGAAGCTCACTGGTATGTGAATGAATCTACACAATAGGTGAGATCCTGTGGGTTTCTAATAGTGGGGTGAGATTTGCTCTCATCACACATCCATACAGTAATTGTCTTTATATTAGACTGCATTATAATTGGTACCTTAATTTGGTGGTTTGCAGAACAGACCTAACACTAAGCTTTTTGAATGTTCAGAGATTTCAATTACATTATGATCGCATGCTAATACAGTTGATCTACTGTATCTCATATATTTTGCTTAAAATACACCTGACACATAGGTATAAGTACCTAATTACCTGATCTTTTGATTTTCAATATTGCCCCTTGGGTTCCCTGTTCGTTCTACTCATTGTTACGCTTTGCATTCTAGTTTAAGAAAATCAAGGAAGAAGAAAGAACAGAGAATGTACCAGGAAGAACATCTCTCTCAAAGTAAAACTAAAATTGTCTTGTATGAAAGAAATGCACAAATAAAACTTTACAGTCACATGAGTATGCTCAACTAAAATAGAGGGGAATCACAGGCCGTTATCTTTGGCAATGATGGACTACCGTCATAAATTTTGCTGCTGTGCTTTCAATAAATGGAAGTTATTAGATTTATTAGTGTGGACATTCTGTACTTCATAAAGTTGCAGTGAGAGTATTAACCTTCACCTACTGCATACAAATACGTTACATACTTTTGTTTTTCAAGAAGCTTTGCTTGCTACTACTATATCACTACTCTCAAATATGTAGCTCAGAATTTCTTGCTTTGAATTTAATTACTTTTTTAATTACAGGTTGAGCAATATGCATGTCCTTCACTGTTATATTATGTATTATGTAAAATATTAGCTTTTAGTTTTCTGTTCAGATGGGAATTTCATCTCTGGGTATTTTGTGAATTACGTAAGAGAGAGATTCATATCTTCATGCACAGCATTCTATGACAATGCAACTCTAATCATGGTATTTGAAAACAATGTTGATGGAATCATTTGGTTATTTCTCAGATCTTCTACATTTATGTTCCAATTCTAATGAAATCCATACCCCAGAATCTAGATGGCAAAATCTCATGAATTTTGTCTGGATTGCAAAGGCCCAGGGGATGCTTTGATAGCGGGCACATGGCTTGACTGTCATATTTTGTTATGGGATTTATTTGACACTTGCCATGTCTAAGTTCAAACTGTATTCATGGCAAGCAGACTGGTAATGTGGTTTGGTTGCTGTCTGGAATTTGGCAAAAGGCTGAATTACAATGATTTTTCCTACCAAAGTGTTTAAGTTATTATATGTACAGTATAGCAGGCCATGTTGTCTAGATTGTTCATAGTATGTTGCTACCTTAAACAAGCAATGCTATGGTTCGTTTGGCTGCTATGGGTGATGATGGTATGGGTAATTGTGGGTAATTGTATTTTGTGTATATCATTTGAAATCATGGTGGTACAGTGTGCCTGATGCATGAAGCTCTAGTCCGAGGCTCACCTGAATCCACAGTGAATGTGGAAATGAGGCAAATCAGCTACACCATTTGACCACATGGAGAGCCTCTTTTAAAGAGAGGAACCAGAGTTTTTAACAGTTTTAAAAACTCATTTTAAATCAGGTAAAGTACAAATACTGGTTTACAATCTCACCTCATATCCTTGTCGCAAGATTTAAATTTGTTTATGATTAGTCATACTGTATGTTGTGTTATATTTGATTTGTCAGAAAAAGCTTTCAAAGTTAGGCTTTGGATACTAGAATTGAGTCCTTGTCAGGATTGTTCCAAACAAATTGCTACATTAATACCGTTACTTCAGTACCTGTCTGACTTACCACTGTCTTACTTCCCACCTCGCAACCTTTGTTTAAAAGGGCTTTATTTATTTATGGTTCTATGTCTGCCCACCTGCTTTCCTACTGTATTACAGCAATTGTTATTGTAATTATGCTGTTTGCTCTCATTGTGTGTTTTTTTCTCCTTACTGTGAAGCATATTCAGAAACTACATTCAAAATGGCTTTATATAAAAATTCTTCTTATGAAGAAAATATTGGAAATGTAGTCTACAACTGAATCATATGATTTGGTAGCCATATAAGACCTTTGATCTGTCATTGTTAGATGAAATAAGTAGCTTGCATACATCTGTATGATTATCATTATAAAGGAACATACGTAGGATTGTCTTTGGTTTAGTAAAAAAAAAGGCTGTGGTTATAACTCTAGTCAGGGTGTAGATAAGGCCATGTTTATTATGGTACACATAGTGTATAGGAAACCAAAAGGAAAATAGTGTACTTTTGATCAACCTGTGCTGGTTTGCATGATGGAATGACTTGCCTTTCCCATTTTGAGCAATTTTAGTTTTCTTGAGGAGGAAAAATATCTTAATTTTTCTTTAGGTTTCAGTGTTGCTCACTACAGATCAATTTTAAAATTAATATATCGCACACACATTACATTTCAATGAAGCACTAATTATGGTGAACAAATCCAAGCATTTCACTGTTTTTAAAAGTAGTATGATCCTAAAGTGTCGACTTATTGATCATTTGGATGACAAAATGTCCCATAAGCAAGGGAGAACATATTAAATGTTTAGCATTTGCATTGATCTCAGACACCAACAAATTTTGAAATTCACATTTTCTTAATAGTTTTATATAAGGTCAATCCCTGTCAAATCAGCAGTCTGGCTGCATTGATTTTTAACTCCCTTAGGAGAGGTCTACTTTAAAAAAGAGATTGATTATGCATTTTCTATTTTTACACCACCACCAATAAAATACTTAAGGAAAGAAAAAAAGGGGTTTCACTGTATCAAATTTAAAAGTTAATACTGAACTGTAGGAAGTTAATCGGAATAGTTTGTTATATAGACTATATATGTATGAAAAATGAGGAATAGAATAATTATCTTAAAAATATCCCTTTAATATTTTGGGTAGTGAAATACCTTTTTTTCATGCGAGAGTTAAGAGCAGATGGATAAATTTAAACTGCATGATTTTGAACCTCAAATCTTGAAGATAGGTGTTGTGTAAAGAAGTTCCCCCGGTTTGACTTTATTCACTGTATTTCCATGAGAAAAGATTGAGAGTGCCTTTCTTCATCCGATTAATAGGTTCAAAATTTGCAAAACAAAACAAAAGCGCTAATAAAAGCTGTGTAGATTGTGATTTGTAGTTATGAATACGTGGAACCATTCTGTTCACCTTTCCTGTTCTGATCTGTTTTGTGATAGGTAGGCAATGTGCTTCTCAGTCTAACATTATGCTTGTGTCATTGTTCTCTTCATTGTTGTTGCATTTGTTAAAACTTGACATAACATTTGTTATGACAACAAAGTGACCTTACAGTCCACAAAGAGGACAATTAATAATTGCAATGTTAGGGTTAGTCTTACAACAGTATCATTTTCTAATATACAGTATACCCTTACTGAATACATAAGTTCATTTCCAACTTTGCTACAGTATATTGGCAAAATATTATAACTACAGACCCTCCAGTGAAACTACAGTGAATTCAGCTTCTTGTTCAACAACAATAATAATGTAGAAAACTTTTATCAAATCATGTATCAAGTACAAAGTAGTAAAGATGTGTCTCACATACAGTACAGTATCCTTTTTAAGAACTATTTTAAAAGGAAATCTATGCAGTTATTATCTAAGAAAAAAGGTTTTGCTACTTAAAAATTACTGCGTAATTAAAAACCAAAGGAATTTGAGAAATAGTCTTAAAGTTTTTTTCCCCCATCATATTCACGTGATGATTAATTAAATTCTTTAGAGAAATCCAGGCACAGCATGAACTTAGAAGAGACTTTTTCCATAATCCTTCAGGGCCTGTTTAACTCTGATCAGTAAATTTATATATATACAATATATGAAATTGGTACTCTAGGCATGAATTTAAGTAGCTAATTTTAGAAAGATTTGTGCGTTTTGTACATCTCAGGTGCTTAGTTTCTCCGTGCTTTTGGTTTGTGGTGTTTTCTTACATTCTCTTTGCTTATAAATTCAGGAAATTATAGCAGTGCTTTATATACTGTATACAGTACAGATATAGTATAATTAAATTGCCTATGTAGATAAACAGTATAGATTTACATGCTGAGTGTTTCTTATTATGATGATGTTAATGTCAGTACTAGGAACTTGAGTTTCAAAGAGTTGACAGGCAAGCAGTATGGTTCTGGAATTCACTAGCTTTCACCATTTAATTTATCTACTTTCTTTGGAACCACTTTAAATTATTTAACACTTGAGGGCCGGATTTTGTTAACCAGCACTTTCTCATATGGTATGCAAATGAAGTCTGCTATCATGACATATGCACAGTACAATTACCCTAATAAAATCTTAGAAAGGAACACCTTTCAGGTTTATGATGTGTTTTACGACTACACAGTCAGCTGAATTTTAGAAGGTTCTGCTTTTCTCGGTGTTGTGAAATGACAAGAGCTAACGTTCAATCCCATAATTCATTGCTCTGAAATCACACCTTAAACTTTAAACTGTATCATGCTCATGAGATCTAATAAGAGGCAAAACAGATGTCTGTTGCTGCTGACTTTGGCTTGATAAATACCAGCCAGAATTAGAAGTCTCTTTTAAATGCCCCCTTTCCCCTTTAACATTGAATTTTAAAATAGGCTTATGACTACTTGAATGAAATGGTTGGTGCTAAACTGCACACCTTCTAAAAACTAGCTATTGCTTTTGGCATCTTGACCTGGTTGTTCACAAGGAGCTGTCAGGAAAATATAATTTAAACTTAAATAAATCAAATGGGAGCTGGACTTAATGGAGCACATTCAAAAACCATGATACACACTGCAGAAAGATTCCATTGTGATAAAGAAAATTATTTAATTAATTATTGAATACAAATGGATGAAAGAGGTCATTTTTATAAAAACAGCATAAAGATAAAGCTTAATTGAATTTTCAATTGACTGTGACTGACATATAAATTTTGTAATGAGACGTCATAGGACAGGTCTCTCCTGTACTATTATGATTGGAGTAATTGCTAATATTCATACCCAAAATCCATTGCAAATGCTGCCCTCAATTCAATTAAAGTAGAAAGGTGTTCCTTTCCATAGTGTATGTATATATAATATTATGTGTGAAAAAGTGGAGCATTTCAGGGTTCTCTCTAGCTACTGAAATTGAGATTTCTGTCTTTTCCATACTACATTAAAACAAACTATTAAATGAAACTATGTTAGCATATACCTTCCAGCAATTTTGTGTTTTTTTTTTGTTGAAATGGTTTAGAAAAGCATCTTGCTCCTGTTGACAAATTACTTCATAGCCACTGGATAATAAATCATAAACATGGTGAAGTTCTACTTTATAACACCATTAGAACTTTTCATTTCCAAAGAATTGGGAAAATAACAGATACTGTATTATTGATATACTATACTTGTATCCTAAAAAATAAAATATATGTTTCTACATCGCAATGTACCTCAGTGAGACCAGCAGTTCAGGCAAGTGAAAAATAAATTATCTTACATTTTAAATAAATTATCCTTACTAAATTATGTTTACTGATTTTATTAATTGTGCTTTTTAGGCAAAATTGGGACTTTGCTGTTAAAGTGTATCCTATTATAATGTGAGCCTTATTAATTTGTACATAAGCATATTGCTTTACTTTTAAGATTTGCTGGGATTTCGGAAAAATAGAGTCCTGCAGTGTCATTTTTGATGGAGAAGTCTGAAGTCAGTATCTGCAAGTTAAACAGCAGCTCACAATGATAACTCAACATTAGGTGCACAAACATCTGAAGCAGGCAGTGTTATGACGCAATGGGTAGATGTAGAAGGACGCATCTTGCCGACAGGCAGGAGAATACAATAGCTTAAGCCCAGTGAAGGCTTGGAGACAGATGAGAGCTGATGGAGACTGCCAAAACAGGACAGAGAGTAGTAAGAGATGGGACTGATCCGTTATAGTAGGCGAGGGCAGCTACTATAAATGTATCAAGGCTGATCCAGGCAGTGTGGCTGCATTGCTCACAGGGTTGCAGGAAGGTGGGTTTGGATCCATGCCACTGGTCCGGTGCTTGGCTGAACAGGGTGCAGACAAGCAGGCGGGTTTGAGACAGAGGTACTTCTGGGCACAACTGAGGCCAAGTGTTCTTCTGAGATGCAGGTTAGTTATTCTGAGAACACTACCCAGGTTAGAAGTACCTCAGTGGCAGAGCACTGGATCAGTGGCAGATCAGGATTTAAAAATGCTGAGCTTGATGGAACTAGCACCCATTAATTGGAAGAAGGCAACAGGGACAATTGACTTGAGTGAGTCCGCACAGCCCTGAGACGTTTTTGACTCCTCACACATGTGCCCAGTTTCCGAGGAGAGCGAAGGCTGTGATCCCTGCTTGGCTCATGCTACAAAAAAGTTCAGGAATAGATACACAACATTGAGTTGTTTATTGAAATGTTTTGAACAATGCTTTCATTTTAAAAATTAAGTTTTTAGTGAGGTTTTGCATTTTATTTTCTGTGCCATTCATGTGAAACGTCCACTGCTCTTAAAACAGCTCAGTCAAAGTCAGTGAAGAAGCATCCTTTACGTAGATAAGAAATAATATTGCCACTTTAAAGATATATAATAATTGTACTACTCAACAGCATTTGAAATTAAGTTTGGCAGTTGCAAACTGCAAAATGCAAACTGGTGCATACAAAGAGCGTATTTGAAAAATAATTGAAAAAATCATAATTCTGCATCAGTTATGGGAATAGAAGTAGTGGCTCCACACTATAGCTTTTGATGACAGTGAAAATAAAGGACTGAACAAAATCTTAAAAGACATTATTTTTTATTCATTCATTTTTGTTTAATTTATTCACGACAGTAGTGTGTTGGGTTTTTTCATGCTAGAGTGTTCTGCTCATAATTCACAGGTTCTGTGCATAATACAAGCATTAAGTTACAGCACAAGGTGTTCTTTTTTTAAACTCCCAGTGTCTTTTTATATTTGAAGCAATTATTGGCATAAACTCAATTCAGTCCAATTTCTTTCATAGAGTATAGGCACATATACACCTGTTCACTGCACTGGATTCATAAGTCCAGAGGAAGGACAGTAAGAGAGGACTTAACCAGTCTGGCCCCATGCAGTCCAATTGCCATAATTCACTGCAAATGGATTTCTATGGTGACAAGACATTCCTTCCCCAGACTATTATCTTGGACCTGCCCACTGATTGCTCTGTTGTACACAACGATTAGGATTTTCATTCACAGCCATCCATCGGAGTACCCTGATGATTCATTTCTAAAGACTACTGAAACTATCGAACATTGGGCCTCTGTGTGGTCATCTGGCCTTCTCAAATTTGAACAGCCAACGTGCAGGTTGTTATGAACTGGCATTTCAGATTTGGTAGAGCTGGCTGTACAAATGAGATTACATGGATGGAGCATGATGATGTTTTAGTCTTGGCAAAGTATGACACATGGGCTTCCACATTGTGAAGCTTGCGAGTTTTAAAAAATTGCTGGCTGTGAATGCCAGCTTCCAACATGAAGGTGTATTTTTCTTGATAAATGAAGCCTATTGATTTCTTTCTTCCTTCATTTTCACCAGGCTTGAAACTCTCTAGGGTAAATTACCCCATCACTTGAGCCCAATCAACTCTCTCAATATTAAGATAACTTAGACATGATGTAACAAAAGTCACACCAGCATATCATTAGTAGGTCAGTTACAAATCATGAATTAATCAAAATGACTGAACAAACTGAGTATTTTTCAAAACATTGTGATAAAAATGTTAAAGAGATCTATTGTAGGCCCAGAATCATACACAGCAAAACTGTGCAAAAGACCAAGCACAGACAAACAGCTTCCCCAGCCCCACCCTTTTATACTTTAGGTTGAGACTTGATTAACAGGGCCTGTGCTCAACAAGCTGCAGGTGGATTTCAATTAACCCTGGGCTCCACCTCAATTAACTTCAATTAACAACATAAGGAGAGAGGGGAAAAATGCAACTAAAGCTCAGAGTATTACATACTGTAATTTTCTAAATATACATTTATAGTGATAGATTTATATGATGGACAGAATAATTAACTGCAGTGCTACAGGCATCTGTAATATAGCAAAATATGATAAATCATTGTCTTTTAGTCCCCCTTTTCCATAATTGTTCCTTGTTTCTTTTGCTCTTGAAAATAAATATTCTGGACAATAGACAATTTTTGAGAAATCATGAAACAGATGATGTGCTGCCTACCTTTTCTTATAGCTCTTTGCAATTTTGATGATTACATTTTTAACATTTTGAAAGGATGAACGCAGTTTAGCCTGTTTGAACAAATGGATTATGTCAACTGTATTTTCCTGTCATTTTCTGAATTGTCAACCAATCTTGTTGTGTGTTCAGTAGATTCTAATCTGGGTTAGATTGCACACAATGTCTCAAGTGTTTTAGATTTCTTTAATAGAAAGCAAGTTCACAACATACAGTACAATACTATCTAGTCTGTTGGAGAAAAAAATCGAAAAATAACTTTATGCAATAACAATATACTGTATTTACTACTTTTTCTGCCTTGAGGGAAGGTGTGTTTGCATTAAACATTGTAAATGATGCAGTAATGTAAGAAGGTCTGTAGCAAGTTTCATGTTGTATATTGTTTCTAATCTTCCTTTCTAGCAAATTTAGAGTCAATATACTTTCTAAATTAAAATCTAGAGTAGATTTCAGTGGCATTTAAGTTAAGCCATTAATGATGCACAGAAGGAAAGGGCACAGCTTCATGTGTTTTGCAAAGTAGGTGCACTTGTGTGAAGCACATTTATTTCTGCCAATTTCTGCTTTTGCTAAATGGTACTTTTAATTGGTTGAACACATGGGCACCAGGTATTTTTGAATGGCAAGAAATGAACACTGGAAAAGTAAAAATATCGGATATCACAATGTTATGAAGGCATACGACAGGAAAACACAAGTAATCACTTCAAAGTGTGGGAAGATGTTTTGAGGAACCTTTACATTTTTTTTCTGTGTTCTACAAGTTCAATAATAAATTATTGATGCACCTAATCTTGTTACACTGCAACACATGGGAATGTATTTATTCAAATGATATACATCACTTTATTAACCCTTTACAATTTCTTGCATTAGGAATTATCTTTTCACATGCCCCAGCTTGCTCTCCATGAGACACACAGACAGGGAGAGAGCCTGGCGTCAGAGCACAGGGTCTGCCATTGTATGGCACCTTTGGAGCAGTTGGGGTTAAGGGCCTTGCTCAGGAACCTAACAGAGTAGGATTCTTCTGCCGGCTGCAGGATTTGAACCAGCAACCTTCCAGCCACAGGCGCAGATCCTTAGCCACAGAGCCACCACTCCGCCCCAAAAAAACACAGGCGTTGGCCAGGAATCGAACCCGGGTCAACTGCTTGGAAGGCAGCTATGCTCACCACTATACCACCAATGCTTGCTGTATATTGTATACAATATATTTAGATATTGTATACAGTATTGGATCTACTTTAAGGACAGTACTTTCATATAGCAGAGGTTCTTAATGTAGATCTATCAGATTGCTGTGATATTGTCAGTTTATTTTATTTTCCTGGGAAAAAACAGCTGTTATTTCTTAATCTAAGTAGGAATGTTACCTTAAAGCAAATATACTTAAGACTTTTCAGTCAAGGCGATTTGAGAAAAATCAATGAAACCTTTTCTTACTTTACAAAAGCTAAATACTTTAGTACAGATATTCAAGATGTGTTGTTTATTTAAAGTGCAGGGGAAAAAAATAAAATAAAAAATAAGTAGAATGTGTTTATATATATGTACATTTTCTGCATAAAGGGTGAATTGTTGAGCAGGCACAACAAAGTTGATTTTGAACTTTTTGTTTTAACGTTTTTGTTTACCATGAATTCCAATTTACTGTGTTAAAGAACAAATTACAGAAAGAAAAAATTGTGCATTTACAATTTTAATGTTATATTGTATATTGTGACCTCTTGGGGTTTAGAAAGTGCTTGGGAGAATATATTAAACTCTTCAAACTGAATTACACAATTAGGGCAGTAATTTACCAAAAGCCATTGGATTCAAGTAAACCCCAGATAACCTCCACCTTATATAGGACTTGATGGTTCGCAATGTCTAGAATTGTAACCAGATGTGCTCTAAAGGCTGCTAGATTCTAATGTCTGAAGCTGAAATGTTGATGCAGGATTTCTAAAATTGAAATTGTCAGCAGGGGTCCACCTAATTTCCCTGCAGCTGATTAAATAATCGTTTATTTAATATGAGTGCCCACAGATTGCTTAAGTGAATTAAATGTAATATTGGTTCATAGGGTATGTTTATAGTACACATTTTCTTTCAGAAGCATTACTTTCACTGCAGTTACGTTTGGATTTATTTTTTATTCTAAAGATACTGTATTGAATATGTAAATGTACGGTATATAATGCTATATACTGTATTTACTCACACATCATAAGTGCTCAGTTCTCCAGTAAAAGTATTAAGAACTAGTACCTGAAAATAACTAGTTCATCACAACAAGCAAAAAACCTTTGTTCACTACATAAATGTGTGTCAATTAAATAAGCCATGTCTGTCTTGCTGAAGTGGCTTTTTGTCTGCCTTTAAACTGGTATATCTCATAGTTGAGGAATTGAACAATCTATAGTGGGTCATACCAGATTTTTGCAGCCTGGTAATTTATACATTTTTGTCGCACTTACGCTTTATGCAATAAAACTGCATTCTCTGGGATATAGATATTATTTCTGCATAGTCAAGTGGAGTTTAACCAATCAAAGGCTTATTTTGGTTGCAAAGATGTAGCTACAGATGTGAACACAAAGCAAAATTATAGTGGAAGACAAATGGATCTTGCTTTTGAGGTGTGTTGTGAATGGTTAATGAAAGTGGACCTTTCAAACATTTTATGTTGCCAATATCCATGGCTGTAATAGGATGGTAAAATAGGATGATAATTACTAGTGTAAGATAGTGTGCCCGTGTACTGTAGTCTGAGATGATGTGATGCATTTATTTGGAGTGGGGCTGATGAAGTGTGAATGCCAGAAGCTTCTGCAGAATTTAGTAATGAGGTAAAGCACTGGCAATATAATATCATAGTAGAAGATAAAGAATATATTGTGTACGTCTTTGAGTCACCATGATTCCCTGTATGTATGTGGAGGAAAGAGCTAAATCTGTTGCATTATTATTCACAGGGGAATTACAGGTTTAATGAGAGGATTTATGGAAACCTGGCACCACACTTGTTAAATACATGAAAATAATTAGGTCTTAGTCCTAATTACCTCAGTTTCTTGATTTCTACATGGCAAATGAGTAGAGGTCTCCAGTCACCCATAGAAATACATGGTAATTACTTGTGTATTTTAAGAGGCTTCTTTTCAGATTTAAGCATTAACCAAACCTGTTTCATTATGAAAATAGTAAAAGAAATTCAATTAGATCATTCACTAAAAACATTTCTTTTAGTATGCACCTACAATTGTAAAACAAAACCCAAACAACACTGTGTTACTCCGCTTGGCAAATTGACAATTTGTTTTTCGGATTTACGTTTGTAATTCCATTCGATAATTAAAAGTACATGTGATAAGCCAGCACCTGCTTCAGTATTACCTATGTGATATATAATTTACTGGAGTCTAAATGTTAATGTGAATTGTTAATACTAAAATTAAATTTAGTTATGAAGTCTGGGGGATGTTTAATATGTGATATAATTTGATAGGCTTTAAGTTCCTGAAGCAAAATCAGCAAAATATTTTGGCATTTAAAGTATAGTTTTTTATATTGATTTAATGTCCCCTGAACTCAAATTATTAGCCAATCTGTATGATCACCCATTGAACATGAAAAGTATTACTGTATCTATGCAAAGTGCTTGGGATAATGCATTGCACCTTAGCGTGGGTAGTGACAGATATTAGATAGAGCTTGAGCAAGACAAGATATGGTGATGTACTGAATCAGGTCAAAAAATGAAGAGGGCCCACTTTTGCAATAGCCTGTGCTTTGGCAAAGACAATACATTACCTTGAGCTGACACGTGCATGGCAGGGAGAAAAATGGGCCTGCACTTAGGGAAAACAAAGACAATCACAGCTTTCTTTCGTGAGCAGCTGCAGCCAGCTAGTTTAATGGAAACTGAAAAAGCAGAAACTGGCAGCGAGAGGTATGTATTAGTTTTTACAGATGGCAATGCAGACAAGTTGGTAATTGAAAAGGAAGTTGGGGAACCTGAGTTATTTGACAGGGACAGCTGATTACTTTGCTTTCCTGTGTAATTGACACTCGAACTGACCAGAGAAATCCCTCACTCCCACTCC
Organism: Atractosteus spatula; assembly: GCF_055471065.1. Lineage (NCBI taxonomy): Eukaryota > Metazoa > Chordata > Actinopteri > Semionotiformes > Lepisosteidae > Atractosteus > Atractosteus spatula. The sequence goes on from NC_142717.1 coordinate 6,290,276, forward strand.
ACCTACTCCCTTCCCAAACAGACCCCCATTTTGTATTTATATGTTGTATATTCTGTATTTCTATATTCCTAGGTTGCCCAATCCCCCTACAGAATCTGTATTGTTAATAAAACATAACATGTGGCTTACCAATTTTTGGCTTTATCAGAAATTTATCAGCGATTCCCACTGTGCATTATGTAGGTTTAGTTTAGTAGGTTGGGGATTTTGTACCACAGGTCTAAAAGTTTGTTAAAATCTTATATGTTCAGTAGTCTTTTAAAAGAGGATTGTCAGTGTATTCTAAACAGTGCTTAATATTCAGACGTAGGGATACACAGAAATGATGTGGACATAGTTTAGAAGGTACAGTAGTACATCATTAGGACAGAGTGGGCATGTTTATTAGTGAAGAAATATTTCTTGTTGACTTTATTGATTACTGTATAGAGATTGCTACTATGAAGTTATTAATTACAGAAAAGTATGCCACTGTTACAATGCCAGTTACAATTAATCACTTTGAATAATTTTAGGACCATTTCTGGCTATAAACTGTTGCATTAATATTTGAATGAAGTAACTCAACCTAGTTACTACCTAAGTTTGCTTTATCAACTGTCACCTATTAAGGTTGCAATTTTCCCACTCTTAACTTTTTGCCCTGTTTGCATTGTTACAAGCTCCCCTGAATACAACACCTTTGTCAATTTGGTTAAAAGTTGTAAACATGTTATTGGATTTGTGGATTGGTGGATTTGTGTTCCAAAAAAGAGACGTAATTCGGAAGTGGTCTTCAGTATTAATATAACATCACGTTATTATCTTGTGTTGTGGTCTTAAATGTCCAGCATTATTTCCTTGGTTAATTGAAAACAACTTTCTCTTTGAAGTACAGTACATAAGACTCTGAAAACTGGTTTTATAAAGGCAGGCTAGAGAAAACGTGGCCACTTGTAAATATTTGTCATGAAATTCTTTTTGTAAGTCTTTGATGAAATTCAACTCTTTAATGGAATTCAAAATGGCTACTTCTATGCTTCTCTGAGAAAATTCAAATTTCTAAAGCTTCTTTGCAGAAGTTTCTGCTTTGATTGAACACAAAATTTATTATGTGCATCATAAAATGATTGTATTTTCAGTGTTGTGACCTAGGTCTCAATTCTTAGAAATGAGACTATGTACTGTATTAATAGGTTAATTAATGTAAAATGAAAAGTTTGTGTTCATTTCTTTGTACTTTATATTTATTGAAGTCTCATGTTTGACATCTGGAGTATTTGAAAAGTAAGCGTATCATATAAATATTGTATGGTAGGACTAAGACATTTATTTTTTCAAAATAATGTGTTCGAATAAATGGCTGCCATAGAATGCTTTCAGAGTTACATTTAAACATTTAGATTATTTCCGTTTTTATTTAATTGTGAAGCTTCTGAAACCAATTGGTGCCCTGCTGTTAGGCAATAATCATTGTTTTTTAAACTAAGTTGTTTGGAGTATTTCTGTTAAAAATGTTCTCCTTACCATGGGATTTAAGTAATTTTATGTTTTCTCCTTTGGTTGAAAACTGAGAGACATGCTGGTTATATTTATATAAATATATTTATATTTCCTGATAATGAATGTCCTAGTTGTTGCTAATCCTGTGGTGCATCTGATATGATCACTTGACATTCTGGGTAATTATTGCAGCAAAAGACTTTTCAAAGTTGACTACTTAGAAATTATTGCAATTAATGCAAGGTTGGAAAGTGCTCTAGACTTCTCTATTAAAACTCAAAAAGCAACCATACACACATACACAAGTAAAACTGCTCATTCTCGTTTCCTCATTTCAGTCACATTTTGATTATGCCATTTTTCACATTCCAAAGTTCAATGCTGAATGACTTATCAATCTGAAATTCTCATGACATATATTACTAATATGTCTGGCCAAGCAAAGAATGGTTCTTTTCCCATTCGCCACTTCTACATTGAGACAGCTCACTCACTTCCTTGTCTAGTTGTATTGTCAGGGCAGAATGTGACCTTTAATCTGTTATACTTAAGGCTTGGAATTTGTGGATGCTTCTGAATCCCATTCATCTTTCAAAACAGATTTTTTTTTCTGTCATGCTTGCAGAATTACTTAATTTTTACCACACGTTGAAGAATATAAGTATGGTTTACGCAAGAAGTAAGAAATGTATTTATAGGAATATTCAGAATATTTTTTCCTAAACACAAACAAATGGTAATCACATTTGATTTTGGCCAAAGACTCCTAAGTAGAGTTATTATAAACGTGATACAACGTAATGGGACAAAAAGGACTATTAATTATAATATATTCAGCCACTAAACATTTATAATTTCCATTTGCAGTGTGTTTTGCACAAAGTTGTATAACACTGAGTAACGGAAAAACAGATGAAAATCCTTTGTATTAGTTATCCAAGTGAGAGGCGTAAAGTAAACCAAAGAATTTGACCACTATTAAGTAAAAACATACCACTAATGACTGGTATGTGGAAATTAATTCTAAAACCTACAGGAAATTATAGCTATATATTTATCTCGATGAAATGCTTTAGCTTTTCAAGCCTTCAAACTTCATATATTTATACACAAATACTGTAATTAAAAAAATTCTTTTTGATTTAAAATATTCAGCTCAACCGATTGTGTGTGTACCACTGACTTCCAAAGGTAAGACAGAATCCTTCAAATAGGCAAGTTTTTTTATGTTTCAGAATCTGCTTGCAAACAGTAGGCTGTTTGTTTTAGGTGAAGCCAAGGTAAAACATTCATATTCCATTAAGATGTAAAAATGAAGTGCAAGCTAAATGACTGAACCATGAGTAACTGCTTTAGGAGAAATTTTGTTCTGCAATATGCAAGTTTAACAAGAAGCTGCCGAAAATCTTCTGTTTACACCATCAACTAACGGAATACAACCAGCTGTAGTGAATGATATTACGTTCCTGGTTGAAAAGGGCAATTGTCAGACTGACTTTGCACTTGCTGATAGCTCACTAAAAACATTTCCCCAATCTCATTAAATTATTGCAGTCATTTCGAATTTTTATGGCTGTGCAGGCTACCGTCTCTCATTTCGTTTCATTTCATTCATTTTCCTTGTATCAATGATTAATGGCCGATGTCGAATGTTAGAGTGAGCAGGCATCAGCAAATGCAAGATCATAATTAGTTTAGCTGACGAGGGCCTCAGATAGCACTTGCATCTGGATGGAAAAATTACCCTATAGGGAACTGGCTGCTCACCAGAACTTTTTACTGATACATTGTGAAACACCCGATGAATCAAATGCCCTTTCATTGCCAAGAAAGTGCTCTGGCCTTGAAGCCAAAATTATGTCTGCAGAAAGCTTTCCATTCTAAATGTATCAGAGTACAATTATAAGCATTGTATTTTTCTGGCATAGATTCTGCAGTCCTACACAGCCATGTAAAGTTAAAATAAATTGCATGAATTCTATAACACCAAATGTACATGACTCATTATATAGGTAATTTATATAATTCTTTGGTCTAAGATTACTTGACACTAAATTTGGTTGTTAGCTGATGACGTTATTGTCATACTTGTTTTGACAGTTCTTTTTTGCGTTCTTATACTTTGCTGTCTTCCATGTTTCATAAGAGGGTTTTTCAAAGGCTGAAGATTTGGTTTTGTGTAGTTTTAAGCAAATTAATGTCACAGCTCGTATCTACTATATTAAAATGTATACTGTACTTTTTATTACATGTTTTATGACCAGATTGTAAAGAGCAGGAATTGCTGGATAGTTTTATTGAAGAATTGTTTTTTGTGATAAAAAATGTAATAAAAACAGTTCAGAAATAAAAAAAAACAAACTCAAAATTACATTTCTTTTTCTCATAACATAACTGTTTTTAACTCACTGCCTGTTGATGCCTTGTATACAAAAAATAGTTGGGAGTTTGGAAAGTTAAGTCCATTTCTTCTCAAACACAGTGGTGTCTTACAAGGCTCATTAATCACTCTTAGGTTAATTATAATGAAAATCAGCTGGATTCTATTAATCACCATTGAACCCGACCTTATTATGGGTAGTGTGGTTTCATACCATTAGGGCTGCCATCTTAGTGCATTAAACCCTGGAGTTGATTTGTCCTGAGGTCTTGAATCACATCACATGACTCATCTTTGACCTTTTTTCTCCCCTCTTTTGTTCTGTTTCAGAGACGCAGAGGCTCTGGAGTATTCTGTGCCAACTGCCTGACCACAAAGACTTCTCTCTGGAGGAAAAATGCTAATGGTGGATATGTATGCAATGCGTGTGGCCTGTATCAGAAGCTTCACTCGGTAGGAAGGACTTGATTGGTTTGCCCAGTGGAAAAAAAAAACCTTCGAAACAAAACACACTAAATGAATTCCTGGTGAAGCAGGACAGCTGTGATGTGTGCTGCTTGTTTGATCAGTACCACTCCCTGGCCTGCAGTTAATTTCCTTGCCTTGGTCACTCCCCTCAAAGTCAGATGCAATTCATTGGCATATGCAGTGAGCTGCATCTGAGGAAATGTCTCCGCCTCGAACCTTGTTGCTTTTAATTATCTTGCAAGGCTATGATGCACTGGTGCATGGTATAACCTAACATGGTCTGTCTAAACCACACTGTGGGATCAGTTATATCATAAATCTGACATTGTTAAGTTTAATGCTTTATAGAACTATGATGAAAAGATGTTTGCTTATCTAAATATTAGCAACAAGCCCTGAAGGTGCAGTGTCTAAAATGAATAGTTATTCATTACTGCTGTGCTTCATGGTTGGTACTGTACATGCCTACCAGGGTGACAGTAACAAACACCTATAACATTTCTGCATGGAGAAATGCAAATTTAATTACTGTAAGAAAAAAGATATTTTGAAGAGATGTAAATGAAAATGGCATATTAAAACAATTAATTTGAAATGTTATGTTTTAAAGCGAACAAAAATGCCAAACACCCTTTAAATTTAAGTTTAATCTTACGTATAAGATGTAATAGAAGGTTTTACCATATTGAATCCCTGCACTGACATTTTGTATTGCAGAATGGAATACAATAGCTCTGTATCTATAAAAAATATATTCTACATATTTGGGTAGTACTGGTTCAGCTTCCAAAGTAAATCTTCTCCTGGAGGATTCAAATAACCATTTGGGTGGCTAATATTAAGATTTTGTCAGCATGCTGTGATCGAGATCACTTTTAGTTGTGGTATGCAAGGCAGCCTTTGGATTATTTTAAAGATAGTTATTTGAAATTTACAGGTACGTGCCATCTTGTGATTTCAAAAAGGTTCTTACGATCAAGCACTTATGGAAATATTGAGGTTTTAGGATTACTTTGGATATTTTGAGTTTTAAAATATTTAATGTTGAGTCCACATTGATGGACACGGACACCTTGATATCAGGACAATGTCATAGACCTACATCATTAAAACCCATATTTTTTTTTTAATCGATCATTATGCTGTAATGCGTATCAGATTTAAAAGTAACTTAGTGGAGTCAATACAGTCTGTTCTACGAATCACATTATACTGTAGCATGTTATACATAGTGTATTGCATTTTTTATATTTTATTTTTATATTGTACTTTTTCATTACATTTTTGAGTGCTCTTAGCGATAAGTCGATTCATGAATTACTGTATGTGTACAGTACATGGAAATGTTGCATAAAATGAACATTTATTTCTTCAGCATATAATATTGTTTTTAAAGGTATGATTTTCTCTACTTGACATCCACATGCCAGAATACCCTTACATTTGTAAGATGAGGTTTTGACAGTTTTCTTTCCATAAAAATAACACACACATCTTTTCAGAACGTTTTATATATTTTCCGGTTTTTACAGTGTCATGACAAATGGCTTATGATAAATTAAAAATAATGTGTGACTTGTTTAGGATTCTAAAAGACTTTCAGATAATGGGGAAAAGAAGAAAGTGTGATAAGTACTTCCTTATCTGTACATTCTTGCCTTGTATATTCAGGGCAAATCAGTTGAACAGTTAAGTAAGCACCTGATGAAAGAACCAGATGTACTGTATCTGCCAGACTATAAAGACATCTCTGCAAGATTATTTTGTCTGTTCTTTAACTGTTTCACTGGGGTTTCAGATGTTTCTTGGTCTCTGAACTCACTGAATATCATGTAATGACAAGCAGGAAATGCAAGGGAAAAGCACAGATATCACCAAATAATGCTTCCGTTATTAGAGGCATATTATAAGTTAAAAGAAAATCAATCAAGCAAACAATATTTCGTTAAGTTTCTTTGTATACAATACCTACTGTCAACACAACGCTTAAAGTTTGTTCAAACTTACGAAGCATGCAATAAGAAATAGTTGGAGGGATTGTGTATTGATTTTTGTTTTTTGTTATCTTGCTACAGAGCTTGAAAAGCATTACAAACCTGCTGAGTTACCTGAGTTTTTTTTTTTGGCTCAGCGGATTTGTTTGATTGCCTGTGTATTGCATGGGTTTGGTGATGAGGACGAGATGAGAGATATCAGATCAAATCCCAGCTAAGGATGAGCCTTTTATCACCTGAGGGTCACTTTTAATCATGGGACATGAGACTTACACAGTATAGACAGTATCCAAGCTTTTATATTTACAGTGTTAATAGATATGTTTCTTTTTTCTCTTTTTTGGTTTGTTTTCTTAATTGTTTTCTTAAATATCATTTTTTTTAATCTTATACTTAACACAAGACTTATAAATTACACTGATAGATGGTAGTCACAAGTACATTAAGCTTCTTCGTTATTCGTTAAACTTTTTGATAAGCTTATGAAACTCTTCAGAGATGATTGATCCTTTTTTCAGGTCAAGGTGTTTTTTATATATACATTTTTTATATTCTATTTCTCTGTTTTTACATAATACTTTTCTCTAGTGTGGGTATATCGGGTACAAATAGTTCTGAACAAGTGCCTCCATTTTCTTTGTTGTAATGCCAATTACCACAAAACACAACATATAACTGTTTATGTTTTATAACACTCTACAGATATTAATGTAAGCACAGTCAGTCCTTTTACTTGGAATTTTGCACTCATGTACAGTAGAAGGCATGTGTGCTGTCTGAACCAACTTATGTTACTTTTGTATTAAATATTGTTTTTAAAATACTGTTATGTTTTCTCTGGACAGTTATAAAAATATATTTAAAAAAATTAAAAATGAATTTATTGAGAAAGAAACAGTGGCAATGTTGTTCTGCTTCTCGGATGCTTGGTTGACTTATATCTTGGCAACCCTGGGCTCTTTAGAAATACATTGCTGAAACTGATAAGGATGGCTCCTGTGATGGCATTCAAATTTATCCTGCTTGTATAAGGAAAGCTGTGCAATTTCTAAAGCTGATTTTGTCATTAAGACCTTTTAGTTTACATATTTGAACTGCTTTTTAAATTTTGGTAAATATTTCACATTCAAAAACATTCAGTCTTATAACTGCCACACATTTACAAAGTTATTATCAGGAAAATGACAGTTTTTTATAACTTGTACAGTTTGTTTTTTTTATGGAACAGACATGACTATAGATAAGTCAATTCATTATGCTGATTATCATTGCCCCCAACAGAGCTGATCAACTGGGGGTTCATTGTAAAAGTCTCAGGCTAGTGGCATGTACAGTATGACCATGCTTTGCAACAGGTTGCAGATGCTGTTTTGTGGGAACCCGCCACATTTCTGGGCCTGAGCAAGCTAGTGCATGTTAACCACTCTTTGAGTGCTAGATGCCATATTTCATCTCAGCTCTTCCTACCAGTGTTCAGTGGGGTATGATGAGCAGAACATCAACAGTATAATTATTACATTCTCATTTCGTAAAAGAGCAACTGTTTCACAGGTAGCAGGAGGACTTGGTAGTACCATGCAGTCAGGATGTCATTAATCATAACAAGTGGAATTCAGTGGTGACTAGACACTTCTGGCACAATCTCCAGACATTGACCTCCCTGTTGATCATGGTGAGGTGTTCACCCAATTTGTGCATCTTAGACGGACGGTTTTTGGCCAAGTTAGAAATTGCTGGCTGCGAACGCTACAGATGACGTGTGACATCCAACCTATAGCATATTTATGGTACAGAGTTATTGTTCTCTTGATAAGCAGAGCATATTGTTTCCTTACTTTTTTATTTTCACCATGCTTGACATTCAGAAGGATAAATGACCTTATTCCTTGTGCCCAAACAAGTCTCCCACTAATAAAGCAATTTAATGCTTATACAAAAGACAGGGAGTCTCAAGTGACATGGCCAGTCATGAATAACTAATCAAATAATAGCAAGAACATATAATCAATATCCAGAATTCATACACTATACTGTACTGTACTATACTGTTTTTCTACTAGATTTTTATAGAACAGTAAACCCTCAGTTTAACAGTCCAATGAGAAGGAATGTAGTGTTATTGCCATTAAATCACAAATGATGTTTTATTCAGCCCCCAAAATGCTACTATGTGAGTATATACAGTTTATTATGTATACAGTAAGCTTTCTGGATCTTTTAAGTTATTTTTTAACAAATGCAAGCTACATACAGTAGTCAATGTTCCTGTGCTTTTCAAAATTGTTTGTGTGCCTTTTATATCATAAATATACAAGCTCTTTATATAATGTGTTGTAAATATACTGTATAATACCCAAAATTCCCCATTAGCAGATTTTGCCCGTTAAATCTGACGCCAAGGGTTTACTGTATATAATATCCTAACTAATGTATCATCATCATCATACCACAGGGTGACAGAAAAAAGAGGACATATTAGGCCTTCACAATTAGACATCAATCTCTCAGATATTAGGGAGCACAGAAATGTATTCAAAGACATTAGTGATTCCAAACAATAACGTCTCGATTCCAATTTTTCTCTACATAGTGCTTCACATCATTTTATGGTTCTGTAAGTATGCAAAAAATGGAGGGAGTAACATTTTCAGTACAATTTTCTAAACAATCACCACGGATCTTTTTTTTTCTAATTATGAGAATCAACCAATGCTCCAGTCATTCCCATCTTGGCAGTAAAAATTAAGTTTTTATTTCATAACAAATTTATATCCTGTACAGAAATCATTTCATAATAGCACCTCATAAAACTTTGCTGTAGTGGGCCATTAATGGACGCTTGCGCCTTTGCTGCCAGAACACATTGCAACAGTTAATATCTTTTGGATTTTATCTCCTAATAATATTTTTTGACAGACTTCTATATATATATGTTGCATTTCCTTTTTTCCCCTTGCACCATACAGTATTTATGAGACAGCCCTTAGTTTAAGATGTTGTCATACTGTACCATTATATGTTTATCCACTACGGGTGATCCATAAAATAATTATACGCCTCTTGTTAATATTCTTTCCAGCTTTGCTAGCAAAATGAATTAGGGTCAGATGGAAAAAAATATGAATTGTGAAATGAATAAAATAAGAAGTAGTAATGTTTCGCATAACCTAAAAAATAACTGATAAAATGTTTCACTATTGCTTACCTGGTTTTTCTTATTGTGTACAATGGCTTAATTGTTTTCATAGTATTTACAAGGCTGAGCATGAGAATCAGGCTTACTTGTCACTTATTTAGATACTCATAAACTCAGTTGTCACTTAAATGAACCCAAGAGACAGACTATACACACAGTCTGGTGCAGGTCTAAAGTTTGAAAGCAACAATTGTCTCTCAATGAGAACAATACATTGTAAACTTTTAATGAGTAAAAGTGAATTGTTGCAGTGCATCAAATATAATGCTTTTACTGGCATTGTAGGAAGACTTACATCACATTTGACCTAAAAAAGATGTTTTTACCAAAATGCACTTCTGTAATCCTTGCAGTTCCTGTTGCATCGTTTGATTGCTTTCTGGGTATATAAATATAAAATTAATAATAATAAAACTAAGAAACTGTTATGCCTTTATACTATAATAAGACAACACATATTCTACTGTAACTGGACAGCACACTCTCTTCAGACAATTCTAATAAACTGTTATATGATTACAAAGTAGAAATAGTAGAATATATATATAGTTGTCAGTCCCACAGACTTTGTGAAAAGGTCTGGTATTCTTTAAAGAGTGCTTTGTTGATCAGTCTTTAACTGTAATTTAAGGAAATATGGAGAGATGACAATACTTGTAGGTATTCTGGCAATTTATTAATTGTTGATTCCATAACCCTAACCTGAATTTGTCATTTGAAATGTATGAAAATCGATCTTTTAGTCTTTCTGTATGCCCGTAATTTAACACAAGTCCTTCTTTGGTATAAAATTTAACTTGCTGATGCTGTTCTGTTTTTTCAGTACATATGAACAATTTGTATTTAAGTTTAGATTCACTTGTTTGCATTCAGTTGATATGACTGTATTCAGCAGAAATAGATTTCATTACGTTGTGAGAAGCCAAGTCTGCTAATTATAAGAATTTTGCAAGACCAAATACTTTAGAACAGCTGAATCTATATAAAACTGATATCTGCAGTTTTTTTATGTATGATAGTATTTATAATTTTGTTGGATCTTTATAAAAAAAAAAGAATTGCAAGGAGCACTAAAGCTGCAGTAGAAGAGGAAACAAAGACATCAGTAGAGGGCACTCTTTCTTTTTGGTCAAAACTTTTTGTTGTGAGATCTATCTGGCTTTGTACCAAGGTTTGTGTGCCCAAGAGTAATTCTCACTGTATTTATGCGAGGAAATTGAATGTTCTAATGATACATTATAATATTAATCTCAGTGGACTTTTTATCATTACTTTTTAAAAACATTCACCAAAGTCTAAAGTTTATTATTATGCTTCATTTTTTGCCTTTAGAAAGTAAGTTTAAATTTTATCTGGGAACAAAAATATAGATTTGTTTATGAAGATGCAGCTCAGATGCATGTACTAATTATTTAATTAACTGCATATATGCAATACTGACATTTCATAGGTAATTGAATCTGTAATTAAGTGATATTGTGAGCAATCAGCTGACCCTAAGAAAAATCATACTTGTCTAACAAAAAATAATATTTTTTAAGATTAAATGATTAAATGACTGCTGAGACTGGACCAAAATTTATAGATGACCCTCGGTTCCTGGGGAGTTCGGTTTGAGTCTCCACAACACCCCCAAGACAGAGTTTACATGTGGGACTAAGAACTAACTTCACCAGCATCTATGAGGTGTCAAATACACTCCATGCAGGATGTTTATGTGGATCTTTCCATCGTTAAGATTTTTGTAAGCAGCCTTTGTAATATCCCAAATATTGCCCAAGAAAACTGTTTCCTCTGTGGAATTGAGGTCTCTGTTTCAGATAGTAACCACTGCTAAGAGCATGTATGTAAAGCTTGCAATATAAAGATGAACACTGTGAAGGTCAATTCCTTTGTTTTGACACTGAGGTCCAAAATATTATGTATTGGGTGCATAGACCATCTTGCTCCCTGTGTGAAACCATAGGCATACCATGTAACTATAAAATTAAGAGGATCCTGCCTGCTTATATTGGGATTGAAAGTCCAGGAGCAAGCAAAGACCATCCCTATCGAATCCAATTGGCCCTACTTTTTGATTAAGAGAAAGAAGATATGCCTATAAAGGTTTTATGGTCATATACAGTAAAACAGAAGACTGAGCATACCTTGTCTTCTGTGGTTTTGTGAATCTTCCCAATGAATTTCAAATTTCAGTTAAGTGCATAATCAAATCTATATGGAAAACCCAGACTTTTGTCAAGGGATGCCAAGATAAAGTGAGGTAAGGGTTAAACCATACAAATAATACACCAGCAATAGAAATAAGAATACAGAACTAAAATTGAAAACTTGGCACAGACAGGGCTTCCTGCAAAACCTTTCATGCACTATAGTGGAGAACTTAATACAGGGTCAGTTCACTTTCCATATGAATTTTGATATCTTGTGTGCCATCTACCTAAATTGACAAAGGGAAAGAAAGATGAATCATTCAAAAAAGAAAAACTGATAAGGAAGCACATTCATTTTTATTACGGAGACAGGAGCCTAAAAAGAATTGGGAAGATGGGTCAGTCTTTTTAGGTCATCAACTACTTGTTTAATAATGTTATATCTGTGACGGTATGTAAAGAAGAGTAAATCTCATTACCAAGGTGTCTGGGATGTTTGACCAGTGTCACAGTTTGAGTAACAGTAAGTGGGTTGGCTGCACTGCTGACTGTACTGGGAGTAAGTGGCTGGCTCCGCTGTAAATCTAAAATAATTCTGTTTAAATCTATGTACACTAAAGTCAGTGTAATATCTAATTAACAAATTGAATCCTTTTCTCACGTGTTATGTATCCCAATGCCATGGCTTCAGGGTGTATTTCATTTCAATTCAGTTAGTTTCAATTAAATCCATATTTATGCATTTGTTAGGCAAATAGTGTACAATTGTCTTTAGTAAAACTTTTGATTACAACCCGTAAAATGTTAAGAATGTCAATCAAGCCATAGTTAAATCATGAAATTCCTCAAATTTATCTATGCTCTGTCATTTTCTAGAAATGCATCAAAACAGCAGTAAGGGGCACACAATAATTTATTAATTAAATTAGGCCTACCATTTCAAAATCCATACAGGTGATCCTCTAGTTTATAATTATGTCTATAATTTTATAATTATATCTGTCAGGAACAGTTCTTTCCGGGCCCTATGCAGACGACGCGATCCGGTTGGTGAAGACACAGTAGGAATAAAAACATGCAGGAGTAGGAATGGAGACAGGGGGCGTGTCCAAGAAGTGCAGGGGAAGTGAGTCCGGGGCGAACAATCCAAGCATAAATCCAAAAGGGAAATCCAATACAGGAGACAGAGTCCAAGACCAGGGGATCCATCCAAAGTAATTAAAAACCAGGTCGGGACCGGCGGGGCAGGGAATCAGGAACAGGAAACTAAAACCATAACGGAGCCAGATGCAGCAGGACCCCGGGCTCTCACGAAACGGGATTCAATGAGAAGCGTCGGGGTGACGCCTGTGTATGGCTTTTAAGGTGGGGCAAGAGCTAAAACAGGTGCAGGTAATGGGGCAGAACAAGGAAGGGCTGGAGCGCCCTTAAGAGGGGGAGTAGCGATCGTGACAGTATCACCTTCCTTATAGACAGATACTATGATAGCATTATCCAATTCATGTGTATGATCCCTGTCTTGAGGTCTTGAGCGACTGTTGGTAAAGTTGCATAAACAAAAAACTGTTTTCTTGAGTAGGACTAGTCGGATATCATTGAGCCCTGGGGGTTTATTAATCTTGAGTACTTCTAGTACCTGAAGTAATTCTACCTCTTATATGCTATAATTAATAATCATAGTATTTGGTAATATTTTGCTATTGCTTAATAACAAATGTACTGCTCTGTCTTCTGTGCCAGTCACAGAAAAAGTCAGATCCTCTTACTTTTGAAAAGATGCATCTATGACAAGATGTCATTGAACTTGTATGCATAGAAGCACAGCACTGATCTCTCTGCAGAGCAATAAGGGCTGAATGCCTCCTTTCAATTATTTTTTTTCCTTTTTGTTCCAAATTTCGGAATCACTTAGAGATCTCTTTGGTCATTCCTATTAAGGAATTTTGTGGTTCAAAGTAGATCTTGAAGAACCACTGCTATGGTTTTAGGTGGAGTTCCCTTGATCTGCTGCAAAGCCAAATCACTTGGAAAGTTAAATAAAGAATTTGCCAGTTTCCACTCTTTCTTCAGGATATCACACAAGCTCAGATGTATTTGTTTTTGAATCATAAAAAGAAAGAAAATAAAATATTTGCATTTCTCCAGAATCAATTATCAATAGTAATATGTATTGGTACTTCTAAATAGAGTTCTAAAAGGGGAGTATGACTAAGTGGTCTCTTTCATTATAAATCTATATTCATATGGATTTATATTAGTTTTTTTAGGTGGCTTGCCTAAGATGTTCTGTATTTTTTCTCTCATCTCTGTGCAACTGTCCATTGTGTCAGTCAATCTGCAGTCTCTGTCTTTCATCAAACAAGCCTATACTCTGACAGAGTCCCGATGATTTCTTTCAGTGGGTACAGGTTTGATAACATAAGAATGATGTCAAGACCCCCACATTTCCAGATATTTGAAATTTCTACTAAATTAAATTCCCATGTTTTAGCTTGTCACTTAAGCTCCAAGACATTGTTTGACAAGGCGGAAAGTCCATAATTTGTCAGAGTGAGGGGTGTGTCTATTCTCCAGGTGATACAGTAGGTGATGTTAATCATTTAACAACCAACAGTAAATTTAGCCAGTGGGCTTTCTTTAAGCAGTACTCACTGTTTGGGTCAGTTGAGTTGTGGTTAGGCAGTGACTGACTAGTCCAAGATCTGTTTTCCTTTGTTAAGTTGCATAGCAACCAGTGGTTATTTGGGGAGGAAAAAAAATCGTATTGCAAGCCTTGACAAAATCAAAATTCTAAAACCCACTTATTTTGGTTTTGTGCTTGGCAGTTATTGCTAGTGATTGTAGTGCATGCCAACAGTAATAATCAGTAAATACTTTGCCAGTGACTTTCCTTATATACTCTTGTAAATGAATTGCTGACATTATTGTTAGGAATTTCATGATAATTCTTAATTCATGGGAAAAACTGGGTTTACAGACCTGGCCATCAGACCTTCAAGTGACAGAAGAAACAAGGACTGTAAATAGAACTTACAATATGTACATAATAAATACCAGTAATTTTCTAGTAATACCAGTAATACCTCTCTTGCTATTGCACTAGGCAGTTTGCCTACAAAACGTTATTTCTAGCAAAAATTCCTTACTAGCTACTAATTACAAATAATGAACTATTTCTGATACACTCTTTCCAAACAGAAAAATGAAAGAAACGGATAAGAAGTCATATAATTGCAATGTATACCTTCCATTGTTACTCATAAGAGCATCCAGTTTTGAAGCACTTGCTATTTTCACAGGGATCTGCATATAGTGGCAGGCCGCGGAATAACTTTATTAATTTCTACAGATGTATTTATTGAGTTTTGTAAATTTGGAAGGCAATTACATTCATGTCAATGGTATACAATGTAGTGTATTATTGCATATAGTTCACTGCAAGTCAGGAAAGAAGCCCAATGGTAGACAGAGGAAGAGAACACTAATGGTCAAACTCCTCTTGTTTGATGATATTAAAATTAGGACAAAACCAAACGGCCTGATACTAGAAAAATATAATTTAATTAATTACAGTTAGTAATTTCATTACAGTGAGTCAAAAGTCTTTTTCACATCATGGAATATTCTCCTTCCAGAAAGGGAAGGATGGGGAGAAGGAATATATATTGTGTCAAAATGGCTACAAAGGTTAAAAAAAGAATATTCCTCCTTGATTAAGGTTAGATCTGGAAATATGGATAAATATAGATTAATTTTGGGAAGCTAACATTTTGCACCCATGTTTGAAAGAGAAATTAGATGGTAAGAGTGGGTGTCAAGAGAATCTTTATCCTTCTTGAGAATACAAGATATACTGTAGATAGTTATAGTTTGATTAAAAAAAGTTGTTGGAAGAGACATGGTGTTTAATGATTTGTTAAATACAGAATTTAATTGGAGCCGTCGTAAGTAGAAATTTTTATACTATTCTGTGGTCATCAGTTCCAGGAGCTTTGGAGAAGTGTATAGATGTACTTTGGTGAATTCCTTAAGCAGAATTCTTGCGTTTGATGGTAAAATGATGAATGGCTTATCTAAGTTTAAAAAACAATCTACTAGTACAGAATCCCTAAGGGGTTCAGAGGAGTAAATTTAAATAAAAATGATTGAATTCATCATCAATCTTGAGTTTATTCACAGTTATAGAATTCAAATGTGCACAACGTTGTACTGTACATTATTTAAGATGTAGCTGTTTTTGGAAGCTGATGAGCCGAAACTCTTCTATGTTCTATGCTGTGATTTAATAGTTCTGGCAAGAAGGTCACATTTTATTGTGTAGATCTTTACTCTGTTTGTATAAGAGGAGTTATATTTCAATATTGACAATCCAACTGAAAGATAAGGTCATTGAGATCTGTTTATTAGAATGGACAGTATAAGAGATACTTTAGCCCTGAAGGTAAGCTTTTGAGGTCCCCCACAGAGTGGAATGGGAAACATCAGTGTTGCTGTTAGTATCTAAATAGAACTTAATCTCTATATTCAGAAATTCAACAAAGAATTAAGTACTCCCCTGAAGAATCTCCCCAACTGAGATGTGATTATTCCATCTTACCCTAAACATTAGATGATTTTTTCTGGATTTATTTGTGCCATATCACCCTGCAACTCACAACTGGCAACCCATTGAAACTAAGCAGGTGTGAGCCTGGTCAGTACCTGGAAAGAGGAGACCTCCTGGCAAAAACTAAGGTTACTCCTGGAAGAGGTGTTAGTAGGGCCAGCAGGGGGTGCTCACCCTGCAGTCTGTGTGAATCCTAGTGTCCCAGTATAGTGATGGGGACACTATACTGTAAAAAGGCACTGTCCTTTGGATGAGACATAAAACTGAAGTCTGACTCTCTTTGGTAATCAAAAACTCCCAGAGTGATTCTTGAAAAGATTAGGGGTGTTACCCCGGTGTCCTGGCCAAATTTCCTCCTGGTCTTTACCAGTCCTGGCCTCCTAATAATCCCCATCTTTAAATTAGCTTCATCACTTTGTTCTCCTCCCTACTCATAGCTGGTGTGTGGTGAGTGTACTGACGCACTATGGCTGTCGTCGCATCATCCAGATGGATGCTGCACACTGGTGGTGGTGGAGGGGATCCCCAGTACCTGTAAAGCGCTTTGAGTGAAGTGTCCAGAAAAGTGCTATATAAGTTTAAGGATTATTATTATGAATTTATATTTTTCCTTCAAGCAACCAAAAACATTTTTGCTTCTTTCCCTCATAAAGTTTTTCTTGTATTGTTTAGTTACGTCATTATTGAGAGAGACATTCTCAGAAACTGTTTATTTAAAAACAAACGTGGTAAGTTCATTTTGTTAATGAGTTTAAGGTTGAAAGTGGAACATACTGTATGTCTTCCTGAAAGAACAGAAAAAGCAAGGAATTTAGAAAAACCTGAATGACAATAAATAGAAAAAAGAACAACCAAATTATTTGAATAAAAACCCAATTTTTCCTTCTCTGGACAGGGGGAAAAAAGTATTTTATTGAAATGTGTTGTAATCAATGATAAGCAATTCTATTGATAGAAAACAGTAGATCAAAACATATTGCAATAAAAAGTATGTAATTATTTTGAAAGTTTAATTTTGTTTAAATTTATGCTTTTTTGAAAAAAAAAAGACTGGGGCAGTGTCTCGTATTTGGAATTCCTTAATTCAACTATTGCTTCTCATTAGAAACAGCTGTAACAAATGTTATACTTAATTTTAATTAGTCCTATATTGCCACTATTACTGACCAAGTTATTTAGTATTGAAAATATGTGTTAATTGTGCAAAAAGGTTCGCTTTCACTTTCTTTGGAATAAAAATATGCCAGTTGGCTGGGATTAGAACCTCTGTTGATATTTTTGTCTGTTGTTGGTACATAGAGACAAATGAATTGTAACAGCATGAACATGAAGATATGAGTTGCCCAGTATGGTGACATTTGCTTTTTCAAAAGGGGTTTGCACATAGTTTATGGTCATGGATTATAATACATTTTTAATAACAAGTGTCATCCATAACTATGATTGCGTATGTACTTTTATTTTGTTTGAATTTTAATTAAATTCTTGAGCACTTTAAGTTGTACCAATCAGAGTTCTTTAAGCTAAATGCAAAAGGAACACAGCTATTTATCTTTCTAGGCTCTGTGAATTTTTAATTTAGCTGTGCAGTATGAACTGTAAACTGTTGTACTTGAAATCAGAAGGAGAAAAAAGAGACAAGACTAATGATAATGAATTTCTTGTTATGTTTCTTCAGTGTAATTGTGGTTGAATGATGTCTCTTGTTTATAAAAAAAGAGCAAATTACTGAAGCTGTAATCACAGTCTTGCAAACAAAACTTTCTATTTCTCTTGTTCTGGTAAAAAAAAAAATGCTGCTGGGAAATTCTGAGGTGACCTTTCTCATTTTCCTTTATTCCTTTAGACACCCCGGCCCCTCAACATCATCAAGCAAAACAACGGTGAGCAGATCATCCGCAGACGTACCAGAAAGCGCCTTAATCCTGAGTCCCTTCCCCCAGAGCAACTCGTCAAGCAGCAACGTGTTAACAGTGAGGAACAGGTCAATGGAAGCCCTCTGGAGAGGAGACCAGAGGAACCTCTGTCAGACACCCACCAGCGAGAAATGCAGCAGAGTAACCTAAACAAGTATGACGCCTACAGTTCTGGAGCCAAAAACCACCCAGCTCCACAGGCCTTACCAGTTAACCAGACGCTGGAGATCCACAAAAGAATGACGCCTTTGCACATACACTTAAAAAGCTCTCAGGAAAGTGGTGGAGATCCTGGAAATGGCTCAGCTGCGGCAGAGGGAAAAGGAAGCTCAGAAAGGGGGAGCCCCATAGAGAAATATATGAGACCCTCCAAACAAGCTAATTATTCTCCACCAGGAAGTCCAATTGAAAAGTACCAATACCCATTGTTTGGACTTCCCTTCATCCACAATGACTTGCAAAGTGAAGCTGATTGGCTGCGGTTCTGGACTAAGTACAAGATGTCTGTTCCGGGGAATCCACACTACTTGAGCCATATGCCTGGCTTACCAAATCCTTGCCAAAGCTTTGTGCCTTATCCTGCCTTTAACCTGCCTCCACACTTTTCATCTGTTGGGTCAGACAACGACATTCCTTTAGATCTGGCAATTAAGCATTCCAAGCCAGGCCTGACAACAAATGGAGGTGCCAAGGAGAAGAGCAATGTGCCAAAAAGTTCAAAGGACAAGGAGCCAGTGAATGCTGAAAGAACCGAAAAGATTGACAGAGGCACTCAGGATGAACTGTCAACGAAGTGTGTTCACTGTGGCATTGTCTTTCTTGATGAAGTTATGTACGCCTTGCATATGAGTTGCCATGGTGATAGCGGGCCTTTTCAGTGCAGCATATGCCATCATTTGTGTGCTGACAAATATGACTTCACAACACACATTCAGAGAGGCCTGCACAAGAATGTTGCACAGGTGGAAAAGAATGGAAAACCGAAAGAATAACTAATACTTAGCACTTCTTAGCACAATATGAAAGAATGAGGTTTGCTAACAGCAAAAGCAGAAGCTTGTACTGTCCTAGCAGTCTGCATAGGGAACTAATGACATTTTAACATTTAAAGGTGTTTGATGTAAAGCTAAAGTTATTTACTATTTACCTATTGTGATTTTTTTTCATGAACATATTTTAGGAAAGTGTAGGTACATGACCATCCATTGTTTTATTATGGTATGGTATCTCAGACAAGGCAGTCCAGCAAAGAAGGTACAGTACATCTGCATATTATTTCAGTGGATTGACTACTTTAGAAATCAATTATTCTTATAATGTGCTTAAACATACAAAGTTTAAACATTTATTGATTTGTCTTTATTCTTCATCATGTGCAGTAAGCAAGCCATGTGCTGTTTTAAAAAGAAATTACAGATGCATTATTTTGTTTCAATAATGCTGTGTCATCTGATAATAATTCTATTCATGTAAAAAAACAAAGCCCTCAGGGAATTCATTCAACTGAGTGAGAACATTTCATATATCATTTGTCTTTCTGGTGATGGTTAAGATTGAGCATCTTTTTTGTATGTATGGATTTTATGTTTGTCCTTTGTTTTTCTTTACCTTACCTGGTGGAAATGACACCTGTTACACAACTCACTTTAGGCATTGCAAGCTGCTGCCTTTCTGGGATACAAACCTTGTATCACTAAAGAAATTGGGAGAGGAGGTAGAAAAATATTTTTCTAATTATTAATGTAAAAATCATAATATCGGTGCCTGATATATTGTATAAAAATATTTTCTACAGTGTATGTTGGTATGCAACAATGAATACACACATTTGAATAAGAGTCAGCTGTTTGGCTCTGGGTGACTGTTTACATTTGCAAATGTAGCAAACAAAGTAATGAAGCAAACTTCTCCTAATTCAGCATTTTTTATATTTTCTTTCTCTTTTTGAAACGATGAGAAATGCTAATAGAAAATTGATGCCTGTGTTTTGTTTTTTTTTAAAGAAGGAAATGCATATATTTTTATGCCTAAACACACACAAAAGTGATAGCACTATTCATTCCAAGCAATGTTCTCTTTTTCTTAAGCTCTTAATACATATTATGCTTGTAATAGTATATATCTATACTCATTTTATTTGAAATTGTTGTTCCTATTTTATGTTTTCAAAGAAATGTTTGAGAGTGAATTTAAAAGTACTGTTTGAGCTTTAAGACACCTACTATATCTTCCTGTTTTTATCCTTAGCAGTGCACACCAGTTTTGCATCTCACTGCAATAGGATCTTTACATTTAGCTTCGTAAGTGCTAAATCTGCTTCGGTGTCAGTGTCCACATCTTAAAGTACATTTTAAGTCCCTTATCAAATAGTTTTAATACTTTCTTGCTTCCATTGGAAATGGTCAATTCTAGGTGGATGTTATTAGTTGTAAAAGACAAAAACATTAAATTATGAATATAACAGATTTCAAAGTAAACAAAGTCGGGTGAGTTCTCCGAACTACGGACAGTTACAGTATAACATCTGAATGGATGAACCATTCAGTCTAGGAGTTAAGAAGAGATGCTGGCTAGTAGATTCAGCACTATTTAAAATTCTACGGTAGACAGCAGACTTTCGATGAATTAATCAAGAAGTCAAAAGCATCCAGGGTCCTGTTTTGATAAATTATGGTGAAGCACTAGCACGTGAAAATCAATTTGTGTTTCTGATGGTGTGATTTTTAACCGGCTTCTTTATTGGTTGGCACCATTCAATCAGTGAATGTTAAAGAAAATGGAAGTGCAGGTAATCCCATATGAAAGTATATCTCCATAACACAAGGAATGTATAAAGAGAAATTCTCAATGTAGTCTTGTAAGTAAACATATCTTAAATTCACCATTTTACCTCTGAATCATTTACCATCTTAAAGATTTTGAAAACATACTCATTAGCAAAAAGCATACAATAATGCATTTTAACTACAATAAAAATCATAATTGAAACACAATTCTTAAGATTTTTGCGATGAACTTGGATGCTCTTTTTCATTATTGTAAGCAGATATTTTTAACCGTTGATGCTCAGCTGAAATAGTTTCAGAAGTGGAAGAAAGAGAAGACATATATCAGCTAGAGAGAGCAATAACACTGCTAATATGCAGAGAACATTTGGCACTAATAATACATTATTGTGTATGCAGAACTTTCACTTGTTTGCCTAATTTAATTGGTTTTAAAATGAAAACTTTTCAGTGATTGTATGATTTTCCATTTATCAAAATAAGGCCCTGGGCGAATGGTTATATTTTTCTCTGTAATTGTAGACACCATATGTGGGGTGGTGTAGTTACTGTATGTCCATCATTACCATGTATGTATGAAAATATGTTACCCTGCATTTTAATGAATAACTCTGGAATTTCAGGGTCACCTTAGTTATAATTTATAAACTAGTACCAAAAGCTCAGTAAGACCTCATAGCGCTGCTTTATTGCAATTGCCTCCTCTTACGAAAAAAAAAAGTTTTTTTCCCCTTTCATAGGAGCATTTAAGGAAATAATAAAAACCCATAGGAAGGTTCTTTTTGTTGAAAATCTCACTTTCTTTTAATTTAAACTTTTTATGCTTGCACTTCAATTATTATTCATTTTTTACTGCAGAGGAAGAAAGAATAAATGTATAATTAGCATGCTACATACAGGTACTGCAACATAATTAGCAAAAGTGTTGATTAATATTTTAAAAGATTTACCTTGAGGCTTAAAATACACAACTATAAAAACATATGAAGAATATCTAAAGCTGTAAACCAGTGAGGAAATGAATCTGTCACAAGGCAAAATATGTAAATGTTTAACCATGAGTCTAGAATGTGTTTGGTTTTTAACGTTTCTGCCTTTACAGCGTATAGATAATGATTTAGGTTATCATAATTTATCTTATTTTCTGCTGGCACTTAAACATTTTTATTGTTTTATGTTCTTCATGCAAAACAAATCAGTCAGCAAAGATGTCTGTTACATCTAAACTTGAATAATAAAATAATAATAAAACATTTTTACCACAAATTGTAAGTTATTTCTAACTTTAGAATTGTTGCAATAAAATCATTTGAAATTCCTTGTGGAAATAAATTTGAAGTAGGGATGAAAATATTGTGAGATGTGCAGTTTGGTTTTATTAGCAATCATATGCAAATGTAATGCAGTGGTGAACAAAAGGGCTATTGTGTTATCAAGAAACTTAGAGCTTAGTTAAGAACTTTGAGGTGGAGTCACTAGAAGAAGAATTTGATGAAACATGACCTGCCAAACTGAGAGCTAACCTCATTTGCCTTTGGTAGTTTCCAGTTATACCTCTCGCCTAACTGTGCTGAAAGCTGATTATACCTACTGTTTTCAAATATGTATCTTTTTGTGCTGCTCAAGTGTAGTGAGACTTTGGCTTTTGGCTTAACTAACTAGATTCCGTTTTGATTGACAAAAATAATAAATGTAAAAAAATAATTTTGTACAGAGACAACACTCTCTAATCCAGGTCTTGATGGTTCTTTGATACAGTCAATTTTTGTGTTGGCCAGACTTCACACAATCTTTTATTTTTCAGACCAATGTCTTAGGTACAGGACCGGACCCAGGAGGTTGGGGGGCTGAAACATCCAGTTGCTTACCCTGGCAGGAAGCTCTGTTACACATAGAGCAGTGATACAGTGACAATGAGAAGAGAATCTTTATTGATTAAAGGGGTGAAGGAAGCCCTTTGTACTATCTACGGTATTGTTCATTTACCCTGGTAACAGATCACGCACTGCAGATGTGATTACTTTGATTACTAAGATTTCAACCATGGATTAGATGACGTTCCTCCCTGCAGGCATTCCAGTTCTGGTTGCAGCACAAGTCAGAGAAAGAGATCCCAGATGCCTTGGTCCGAGTCTAAATGGGTAGAGGACTACTGCATCTGAAGATGACACAGCTGGTGATAATTACTGCTGTGCTGCCTCTCTGTCTAAACCAATGCTCTCTGTCAGAAAGAGGGGTGTGACATAGCCGGAAAAAGGGTGACAGATGCTCAACTCCAAGGCTCTGTAAAAAAAGCCCTAGTGAGAAAAAGAGAGACTGGATTGAACCAAAGACCAGAGCCACTGAAAGAAGCAGCCGACTGGCTGACAGCAGGAAAATGAGAAAGAGAAACCAGACAAATTAGCCAGCGGTCAGAGTCACTGCAAGATGTGGGGTTGATGGTTGAAGATAGAAATCTGAGCACGGAGAGTTTTCTTTTTGAACTTCATTTTTTCTGCTTTTTAAAAAAATAAAGAGCATGGTTGTCTGCAATTTCCCCACCTGCTCTGTTTTTTTCATTACCAGCCTGTAACAATGCCTCATTGAGGGTCATGATCCACTTGGCTTTATAACCATCCTTGAATTCACTGCTTTAGACCTCAGAAACTGATTTGGTCATATTAAGTAAAAATGTAGTTCAATTACATAATTGGGAACTCGTGTAGAAAGAAAACTACAGATGACCTTGTGGTTCTTGAGATGTGAAATTCAGAAACACTTTTACTTATTCCTGGAATCATTATTCTAAGTGTGAAAAAATGGAGATGAGAAAAATGAGAAAGGTATACTGTAAGTGGGGCATCAGGATAATTCATAAGATTGACATTAAAATTCTAAACTAGTTTTATTACCAATGATAAAAATAATCAGAATAATGGCTCATTCCTAACTACTAGAAATGACTAGAAATCTATTACATTATAAGGGACCTACTGTATGTGGAAAGAACAATGTGATTGATGACATAAGAACCAAGCACTGTGGGCATCTGTATCAAGAAGTACATGTACATTACATGGCAACTCACACATACTGTTGTATCACTTCCATTTCACTTGCGTTGTCTTGTTCATGTTGCCTTTGGACCATATAAAGAATGCTTTTCAAGCATAGGAATGAATAAGATTACAATTTCCACATTCTGTAACTGTATTTTATTAAAATGTTGACAGATCCTTATTTTATTAACAAAAATTGTTAAATCAAAGAATTCTGAGCTCCATGTTCTCACCATCACACAGAAATTAAATACGGGCAAGCTTTTGACTGTGAATAGGAGACTCTTCTTTTTTTCGTCATGTTGTACAGACCAAATAATGATACTATAATAGGAATACTATGATCATAAGTAAAAGACGTGACCAATCTTAAGACATGGTATGATGGGGTTCTTGGATCAATATGCTAAAAGGAATCATATGAGCATGACTGAATGAAAAGCCTGCCCTTAAAGGTAACATTTGTCCAGTTGAAAAGGGGATAAATACATTTACCTTGCGCCTTCAGAAAATAACTCTAAATAACCCTTTAGAAATCATTTTTCATAACCTTTTGGGGTATGTTAGAGGCACTTGTAGTTCTGCAAGTACTGTACAGTATATTGCAAGAAGCAAAATTTTTCTTTTAGTGCCTACGTGTTGCAATTTTGGTTAAGATCTGGAAACAATTACAATAGATTGTTTAAGATCAAATGAAACCACACTAAATATTTTTGTTTCATTATTAAAGGAAATCTAACAACTTTTGACAAGGCTTTAATTCAATAGATGGAAAATATTCCCTGGGAAAATAAACTTTTGTTTAAAACAATTTTTTTAAAAAACAGCACACATAAAAGAAACTTTTTTCATCTCATTATTCATTTGTCAGATATGAATAATTCTGGATCAAGATTTTACCCTTGTAATTTATGATCATGATTTTACCATTGTAAAAAGACCAATGTAGGATATTTGAAGCTGTGAGTCATCTGTGAGTCTTCCATCATACCTATCTACTGTATGTCTGCACTCGCAGTTATCACAGTTATCAGTTGTTGTACAGTAGAAGCACTCTACAATATGTGTAGTGCTCCCAGTTGGGACATGGTTGATTAGGACTAGGACTAGGCCAGTACTAGTTGTTTCCTTTATGTTGATGGTGTATCTGGTATAAGTTGATGGTACAGTACAGTATATGGATGAACCCAGAATGCCTTGCTGACTTCATGTTATAACTTTCCTTCCAGCAATATTCAAAAAATATTGGAATCTCACCTTTCACATACAAGCTCACAAGTACACATTTCTTACCACACCTTTTGATTTTGTACTCGTAACTGAAAAAGGGGGCATGAACTTTAACGTTTTCTGAAGACATATTACAACTTTTATAACATCATATTTACGTTAATCACCTTTGCATAATTCAAAGAGAAAATATTGTTTCTCAAGCATTTTGGTATTTATTAAATTAGATGCTACCATTTCTGTATTACTAGAAAAGCTAAGCTGTTTGTGAATCACACTGCATAAGCAGGCCTTCACAAATCATTAATTTGCAGGATGCTAACCCTTTTACATCTGAGGCACTCCACATCACCATCAAGAAAAACAAAAAAACTACAGATTAGGACAGCAAAACAACGCAAACATTGGCTTTAACAGTTTACATTAGACTGGATGAAAAGTTTTGCACTTACTGTTTTTTGTCTGACAAAACACTATTGTCAAAAAACACAGATTTGATTTTGGCCACCTTACCATAAAATACCACTTTTGTTCTTATTTTGATTTTTTACTTTTATTTTACTTTGTAAACCTAAAAAATAATGGGAAAGGGCATTGAAAGAGTACAACAAACCAGATCAACAGTAGTGACTGAATCCATATATGTGCTAAAAAATAAATGCCTTGTTTTTTCGATGAAGCAACTTTTAAAACCCACATACAGAGTTCTATCTTCTTATACGATAAAATCTTGTTTTTTATATTGCATTCTCTTAATAAATATATTCAGCATGTATCTTTTGCCCTTCATAATGAGAATGAATAATTGTCTTTTTAACACTAAAACAGTTTAATGGCTTCTGTTCCAGAGTGTACATGTAATACATTAACCCTTGGTAACTTTGAGGGAAAAAATAGATACATTCAACTTTTAAAGGGGTAATTATTTGGTTTTATACTAAATTCAGTGTAATATAGTGTAGGACTATTCACACTTATATGTCACACTTAGTAATGTTTAGTTGATCTTATATCTCCTATAAAAATCAACAGAAATATTACAAATAATAATATTCAGCAATTCATTGATTTTGCCTTTTTTATTTTTCACAAATGACTAGCCATGTTAAAAACCAAAAAATATTCTAACGAATGTACTTGGAAACATAATTATTTGTTCACTCTTCTGTTTCATAAGCCAGAAAATCAAAATAGAGTGAAGTGATCTGGAGCAAAGGAATAATACATTTTTTATGCTGCTTCACTTGTGTGTTGTTCATGCCCTTCTTCATTGGTAATTTGATTACTTGCACACTCTCTAAAGATCTGTTTTCAAAATCTGCTTAAAAGAAAAATAAATTATTAAGATTTCCTGAATATGAACCTGAATAGCTTTTATTGGATCTCCATTTGACTACAATCTCGTGATTGCTCCTGAAGTAGTTCACTTCATGCTAAATTTAAAAAAAATGTAATGTTTTCTCTCCTAATAGTTAAAACCACTTTTAAATTTGTTTTAGAGTTTTAAAGAAGTAGATTGTAACATCCAATATTAGCATATGAGTCATACTCTACCTGTTTGATAGTGTTCTACTCCTTCACTGTGCTTCAGACGGTATTTCCCTAACTAATTATCTGAGGTTTAAGAACCCTTCAGAGTGACAATAGGTGGTAAGGCATGTTAGCACTACAGTGCCTGGCTTCAGCACAGAAATGCTCTCGCAATAAGCTTAAGAGCATGTTGTGACACTGATTTGCTTCTTCCTCTTACATCTTCGAAGAATCAGTGTCAAGAACTGTATTCAGATACTTCTGAAACAGCAAGCTAAGCAGATGAAGAAAATCCTTTAGAACATATAAAATAGGTAAAACAGTAAGTAAATAATCTGAATTACTCCATTTGCTTAATACATACGTGATTCAGCAAAATTGGATTTTGACTATAGTTATATTCTTATTACAATACATTGAAAATCAGTTCTTGTGTTAACCGTTTCTTTAAAGTTTAATAATGATGAAACGAGTTGACAAATATAAAGGGATAGTATACTTAAAACTTTGGCTATGCACTTAATAAGTGTCATTAAGTGTACTTGATTTACTCACCTGGCTGTGGAAATAACAGCACAGGTCTGAAATCAGCTGTGTCACACCTACCCTCACTTTTGTAGGATGATGCAGGGAGAAAATTATACAAATGGGGCAGATGGGGTGGAGGGAGGGATATAAAAAAGATGCGCGCAAGGCCATATGCAGCCAGGGAGCATTTATGCATGGGGGAGTACAAGATTAGAATTTGACCTCCTCCCAAATTTCTGTTTCGGTAAACATGATTTTTGTACTACAGTAAAATTGTAATAATGAAAAATCAAGCAAATGCACCTAAAGGAATACTGTAGCATACTTAATACTTTGGAGCTTAATATTTTGAGGAAATGAGGGTACTGTTCAGATGTCAGGACTGCTACAAAGCTCCAAAACAATTTCCAAAACACTAATGTATACTTTTAATCCTGAACTAAAAGCGAATTAGCAGCCTGAAGAACAGAGCATAGCATACGAAGTGCATATGGCACAGGCTTGAGCTTGTTCAATTGAGTAGATTCAGATGTGCAGTATTTTGAAGGAACACTGCAGGTGAATGAAATGAATGAGAACCACGTATGATGCAAGTGATGGAACACGAATCAGCAAAGAGGTGTCAGTAGCAGCAGATAACAACACTAGCAGGGGCAGCTAGTTTGAGATTGGGATTCTGTGGTGGGCAGCGGAAGATGCTGTAATGACCTGGAAGAGTAGTCAGGCACGGAAGGTGAAAGAGAGCTACCGCTTGCTAAAGTTTCCTAAACGGAATGGATGAGGATTCGTTAAGAGCAGAACCTCCAAAAGAAGAAATTTAAGCTATGCTCACAAATTGAAGCTTTGGGAGGGGGAAGAGTTGAGGGCTGACATTACACCAGTTGGACATCAACCAACAGAGAAGGTAAAGGGTTGAGGAAAAACTCCTTACTGTAGCAGCCTGGGTTGTGGGTGCCAGGGACATTGAAGGGCTGTAAATAAAGAGGTCTTGAATCAGTGATGACTGATGACATGCACTCCTACTTATGGGACAAAGTGGTCACCAGTGACCTCCGCACTCCTTTTGGGACAAGATTGGGAGAAGGGGAGAGACAAAATAAATATAGGCACAGTGAGTGAGATGCTCAGCCAGAAACGGAGTGAAAGTTTGAAGGATTTAGAGTAGACTGAGTGGGAATAGGAAAGAGAGAAGAGATAGGAAAAGGGGTTATGAAACAGTCACAGTTGTTCTGAGTTCTTGGAAGGGCTGAAGTTGGCTCAGGAGAACCAGAAGAAAAGTGCAGATGGTATGGCAGCAGCAGAGCCTCTTGTTTTTAGTGGAGTGTTTGAGGTTGAAGAGGCAAAAAAGCAACTCCAGTCTTGGCTTGTAGGAGAGGAATGCAATAAATGTAAGGTCTCAGCAATGCAGAGTGTGAAAGACATCCATCTGTGATGAAACAAAACTGTTAAAAGATGTGTGTAGCCAGGGATGATATGTGGAGGGGAGCAGAAGTTTAATATTAGAAATTGACCTTCTCCCAAACATTTGTTTAAATAAACACCATTTGATGGCTACAAAGATGTTTTTTTATCACTGATTTTAACAAGACATCTGTGGCTATCTTCTGATTAATGTTTCCTAATTTTTTTCACACTAAGAGAAGAAAATATGTATATGTAAATTAATTAGAGACAGCTATGGAATAGTTTACTTACAGTATATCATGCATTTGGCACACTTTTTAAACTTGAGTCAGCTTCATTAGGGACTCTTACAGTCTCTTACCTATACTACAGGTGTGAGTATAAGGGCACTTAAACTACAGGTGTGAGTGAGCACAAATTACTAGTTCTTACTTTTTCACATCATTTGTTGTATTCAAGATTTTTGATTTGCAAGCAGCTGGACACAATTCAAAAAGTAAAGTGATCCAACTTTACCTCATTTGTAATTATTTGCCTTAACAGTAAAATAACATTTGGCAAATATTTAATATATGTTTACTGGACGGTAAATTTATGCAAACAGTACAAGCAGTATACTCATTGGAGAATACATTTCGACTGTGTTTATAATATTATGCTTCACAACACTTTCACTGTGAGGGATCCCAAAACTCTACACATTGGAAGGAATACACTTCATCCCTCAATGAAGTGCATCATCTAGTTAGAGGTCTTCCACCTTACTCTTAACCAAAACCATCCTTGATTTGTTTCTGAGCTCTCATCAGCTTTACATCAGTAGTAAGTGCATTACTACTGAATGTTTGATTTAGTCTCCTACTCTTGACATGTATCTAAATGATTCAGACGCTGATGGAATTAATTGGTTTTTGTAACAAAAATAGCATGCTTAAAATGATATTTTATTGAATTAATATTGAAAAGCTCAGCCCTTGCAGACCAAACACCTAACCTTGAATTGACAGAAGCTTAGAATACTAATGAGCATGGGAAAATATACTAACAAGGAACACAGATATACAGTACAGTAGGAAGGAATAACAAAAGGAGTGTAATTGGAGGGTAGAGGACAGAATGCTATTGACTTGGATCCTGATATATGATAACATATAGTAAAAACATTTGTTAGAATGGCCTTTTGTAAAATCAACAAGCTTTGTGACGCAAAAACGGTATACATAAGCAGCTGTGTCTGGATTTGATTTTTGAGGAATGTTCATGTGACAGTGAATTCAGTCATTGTACAATCTACCTTTCTGCAGATTGAATAAATCTGGCTCTATTGAACTCCCCCTCTCAAGTTTTCTGATTCCTGATTTAAACCTCTGATTTCTAACACTTATATATTGGTGTATTTTGTTATAAAATTTGTGAAAAGCCTTGAAACTTTTTAGGTCCTTTTGCATTAGGTTTTTATCAGTGGCAGAATGTTAACAAACAATGTAACAGAAGAAGAAATACAAATGTCTTACTTTGGTGATTTATTGCTTTCACTGTAATATATTTAATATTGTTGATCTTTAACATTTCAAGTGTTTGAACTAGAGAGTTGCACTGTATATCAAATGAAAGCTACTCAAAAAATATTTTACTTAGCAGAAGGATCTAAAATTGAAACCATAAAATGCCTTGAATAAAGAGCAAAAATGTATATTATTTTGTGATGTGTTTGTGCTCATTAATGATTAATTAATAATATACATGTATAGGACACATTATGTGTTAATAAATTAGCATATACTGTATGTGTTTGATTTTTTAAAGTAACTAGCAGTATAAAAACAATCTATTTGCTAAAGTTACTTAATGTAGTGATTGGCTCACTGTCAGCACTAATATAATTTTACTCTATCTTACAAGTACCAGTGTTAATTAAGTCCCCATTTTTTTATTTAGTCAGTCTTGGTCAAGTCGACTAAAATGTATTTTGGTCATAGTTACTTTCCAGTCACCCACTTTTAATTTAGTCTAGTCGACTACATTTTGATTATACTTTACTTTGATGATGACATAAAAAGTGTCCAACTTTCTAATTGAGTTAGTAGGTTAACTACTGTAACAAAAATGAGCTGGGTTTTTACTTTTAAGGTATGATATCACAAGTTGGTGATTGGCTGAGTTGCTATCAGGTATAGTTCTAGTACCCACCCTCCAGATCACTCATTGATGGATCTTGTTTTGGATGATTGACCATGCCCCTTTAAGAGCATGTCCAGATATACAGTACCTATGGCTCTTTGCTAGAAATCTAGGCACCAGTGTTGGGCATCCATTTTGGGGAGTTTTGGGTCATCACTGTCCTGGGAAGATCGTTTTGCAGAAGACAATTTCATCTCACTTAGTTTCCCACATGCCAAGACCAGTGAAATAATAGGCCTTCTCTAAGCAATATTAATGAGCAGTAGTCTTCCATACTCTCTTTCACTATCAGTTGTTAAGATCCCAGTGTACAGTTCACTGAAACTTGTGGTAGGATGGATGAAATAGGCTGCTCATTTTACATAATGATAGTTACTTCTTTTGATGAGCAGGTAGTTTGGAGGACTGGGAGTTATCAAAAGGGAATATGCTTATTTTCCACTTTCTGAAATCATAGCTTTGTTGATATAATTCCTAAAATGCAATATGAATTAAAATGTAATTGTTGAGGTGAATGTTTCAGAGATACTGTGTGCATTCTTATTCTCCAAAAATTGCTCACAATTGCATGTATCAATTACTGTAAGTTGAATAATAATTATTCATCTTTAAACTGTGGAAGTGTAAAAGGGAATAATGCATAATGTAGCTAGATACAGAACGTTAATCAGCAGACTTTTCATCCCAATTGATCCCAAGACCTACTTGATCTATCACTGAATAGCAGCACCATGCAGCAGTCTTACACAACCATGAACCAGGTGCCAGCAACCCCACAACACAGCAATTAAGGTACGGAAAATTTAATTCACCAATTCAATTAAAGACGATAATGTAAGCAGCCATGACTGTGCAGGCCCAGAGAGCCTATGTCCTATGTCAGGAATTCATAAAGTAACAATCCTACTTTTATAATCTTTAATAAGGCACTTTAAAATGGCATCTGAATGCAATTCTTTAACATGAAACACCCAAACATACTGGGGCACTAGTTTTGGAAATTCTGGTCCAAAGAGACAGGCATCATTTACTGATCCACCAGCAATATTTACTGTCTCTTTACTGTCACCACTTTACGCTGTATTTGCTCGCAGTACTCCTACTCCAGCATTGGCCAGACCCAGCCTTTTTAGCTTCTGAAATCTAATAAGATCAGATTAGTAGGTGGTAATGCTGCTGTAAAGTCCTTTTTAAATCAAACATTTAACACTGTAGAAGTCACATACTGTATCACATCCTCATGAAGTTAAAACATTCTTTTGTAATAAATGCCTTCATTGTTTTACATTATTTTAATTGGAGTGATTATGCATTTGTATTGCTTTGTGTTATCTTGGAAACACATTTGTGATCCTTTTAACCTTTGCTAAATTGTGAGGCGCATGCTGTTGAAATTTGCACAGATATAAATGTCACCTTGCTGGTGCCTTTCCTCTTAAAGCTTTATTCATTTTTAAGCATTATTGAAATGAAAGATGAATTGCTGGAAAGTCCTGGGATGCCTCACCATTAAAACCGCTAAGCTTTTAAAGTGTTTCCAACTACTTTCAACATTCAAAATGCAATCAAATTAATACATACCTCATAACAATTACTGTACCTGCACTCACTGCCAGCAAAACTGCAGCTAATTACATTATTGTTTTCCTGCTTTAATTTCTAGGTACAGGACACATTTTTTATTATGAAAATGTGCTGATTAGCAGTTTTAGCTCTATAACTCTTTGGTAGTGACCACCTTTGCTTGCCCTTTAATTTTGCCATTAATGATGTCATCATTTATCTCAGTCTTTTTCCATGTTCTGCCCTATTACTTTAGTGCTTAGTAGTACTTTGCACTTTTGCTGCCCCATTAGTCCTCCTATCATACCCATTTTCTGAGTTCTCCATACAACTGAGATAATTAAATGGTGTCTTTCACTATCTTCATAACCTTGCTGTCAGTTCTTCCATTCATTCTCTTTTCCAAAATTTCTTAGCTCTCAGTATATCTGGCATACACTATATCTGGGTGGAAGTACAATTCTAATCTAGATGCATGCTTAAGATTCAAACTTTATCTGTACTGCCTTTTCCTCCTCTGTCCCTGGTGCAAATTTTAATTGCATCAGGCATATTATTTAAATTCAATAACCTAAAGTTCTTTCTCTAAATTGACAAAAAAATGCACAGTTTTGATTGGAACGTTGGACTGCCTCAAATTAATTTACAGTACAGTACAGTACATGGTTTAATTTATTTTTACCATTTAGGATGAGGATTTAATGAAATTCTCAGCACATATAGTTTTCATTTCACTGTAACACACATGATGTGAAAAACATAATATTCAAGATTTTTTAATATATGTACTGTACAGTATATACTGTATGAAGAATCACCAAAATTCCTTAATAGCATCATTGTAATTAAGAGCATTATACTTATAAAAAATTAACTTTAAACAGTTTATAACAATTTATTTACAGACCATGGAATATTTTTCCTCTTTACATTAATACTTTGCTTCATAATTTTAATTTCTCTCACACACACGAGATAATGGCAAGCTGATACACATATCCAAGAGATCTCAGATTCCTGTGTTTCACTACATACATTCTTCATTGTAACCAGCCAGCACCAATACAGTATTTCAGATTTACTCTGCTGAATACATTGAATGCTTGTCTTTCATATGCCCTGGAAATTCAACAGCTTTAAATGATTTTAGTGGTTATTTTACCTGACATCTCTTGCCTTTTATTTGTCCTTGACTGAGATTGTTAATAATTCCTTACACTTATATAGCCCTTTTCTGGACACTCCACTTAAAGCACTTTACAGGTAATGGGGAACTCCCTTCCACAACCACAAATATGTAGCTCCCACCTGGATGATACAATGTAAAGTAAAGTGCACCAGTACACTCCACACACATCAGATATCAGTGGGGAGGGGAACAGAGTAATGAAGCCAGTTCATAGATGGGAGTTATTAGGAGGTCATGATTATTAAACGCCAGGGGGCAATTTGGCCAGGACACTGCGGTAACACACCTAGTTTGGCCACCTACTTACAATTATTTCACTTTCCCCTGTGAAATTCCTCTGTTACAGGACTTTTTAACTCCTGGTGGATACAGTTTGTCATTTAGATTCTCAGACACAATACCTATCGGGGGGATATGATTTTTTGTGTGTGCGGTATCTGAGACGTCTTTTTGGAAAAGTTAATTTTATGACCTTTGCAGATGTAGTTTTCTTAACTATAATATGTCACTGGCAGATCCGGTTTGGCCTGAGGCTGGAACTTAATTAAGTCTCCAACAAGTCAAACACCACAATAGAATGGATTTCCTCTAATTTGTAAAACCAAGAGGCTGTTTTTTTAAATGCTGCTTTGTTTCACCCAAGTCTTTACTGTACCCGGCACCCTCTTTGCTTCCTCTTTTCTTTTAGTGAGAAATTTTCATGTGTGAAATACATACTGACATTTTTTTCTTTTGTCTGGAGTGATTACCAACTGGCTTCAGCAGTCTGAGCTATATCTTATGAGATATATACTGTAAGGAATATATTGTATTTCTTGATGTTCTCATTATCAATACTTTTTTTTCAAGTATCTAATATGTAAATTACATAATACACATTTAAATCTAAATGTAAAACAGGTAATGTATTACATCTATTACATTACCTTTGTAGTGTGGAATGGAGTACCATTTTAAAACTATAGATCTCTGTTTCCTAGTTCGTAGTTAGCATGAATAGCAGATGTCCTAGAAGTCAAAATCTCACTCATATCAAGTGTCTTGTGTGTATGCAATATATATACACTGTTTGTACTTAATTAATATTAATCAACAGGATAAAGGACAAAGGGTTCTGTTGACATTTCTGATAACATTATTACCAAATACAAATCTGGCATACAACTTAAAACTAAGACAAAATTATTTTTTTCTGATCAATCAATATTGTTCATATTCTAACAATAATGAATATGGGAAAAGCTTAATCAAAAAGGTGTCAAGAAAAAATAAATTTAACATATTTCTCATGTAGGCAACATGATGGCACAGTGGTTAGCATACCTGCTTTGCAGTGCTGTGGCCCTGGGTTCAGCCCTAGACCTAGGATCTACTATCTGAAATTTTTATGTTGTCCTTGTGTTCACATGGGTTTCCTATGGATGCACTGGGTTTATAGTGCAAAAGCATACAGGAAGGTTAATTGGCTTCTGGAAACGTTGGCCCTAGGTGTACAGTAAGTGCGTGTTTGTCTGTCTGCCCTGTGATGGACTAGTGTCCCGTCCAGAGTGTCCCTTGTATAACATCCTTTGCTTGCTCCCCCTCAACCCTGAATTGGAAGAAATGGTTAGAAAATGGGTGGATGGAAGTGTTGCATGTAGAGCACAAGATCTGTTGCAAAGTTTCTTTGCCAAGCTAATTAAATGTTTCAGACCTTTCTTCCAAAATAGTTATTTAACAGAAAAAAAATCTTATGTCTATTAATAGTAGGTACCGCATATTTAGAAAACATCCAATTAAAATATTTGAAAGCTGAAAGCAATTCAGGTACATCTAATAAAAGTGTACAAATCTTTATACATTTTTATGTTTTAATTTATCACATCAGTTCATTGTTAATCAAATATTTTAAGAAGTTATGGTGGGAGAAATGTATGTGGAAAAATGTTTAAGAACAGAAAAAAATATTTCCAGTTGATTTGTATCAGCAGTCATCAGACACAAACATCACCATAGCCTTTAAAGACTATCTCACTAACTCTCTGCAAAGCTTTTACTCTATACTTTATACTGTGACAGGCTCTGGTGTTAATTAGTGCAGTCAATGTGTAAAGATGGCAGTCAGTGCTAGTCACTGCAGGGAGGTAGCTGAATAGCCAGAGAGAGATAGGGCATCTACAGTACTAGACAGACACAGGGCAAAGGCTCCCTTGCTTTTTATAGGAGAGGAAGAGGAAAGAGTGAGCCTTTTAATTGGGAAATGGCAGAAGGCTACAGTATGTTTAACCTAACTCTTCTTTGTTTTGATTTACACATTTTACAGTCTGAATTTATTTTAGTATTTCTTAAGGCCTTTGACTATTCATTTTTATGTTATGGAGACCGCTAGCATTAGAAATGAACGAAAAATATACATTTACAGGAAACATATTCCTTCAGCAGATTTACATTGAGCTTGTCTGAAACCTATTGATCCCCAGAGTACAGAACACCACTCTGATTCTTTTTTTTTTTTTGCTGTACTGAAAAAAAGAACATCTTACAACTTTACTGCAGGTTGCATGTCATAAAAAATCTTAAATGCAGAGATTGCACGCTTTTTTTCCGGAAAGTCTCACATTATTTTCTAGGTTATAAATATATATATATATTTTTGACAGGGAATATCTTCCGGCTTGAGCACAGCCTGACAACAGCATGTTTGTGATAGAGAAAGAGATGCTCCAACACATTTCCATTCCCTCTGGGCTCTCGTGTCTGAGAGACAAGAAAGAAAATCTACTACCTTGTTCAGATTCCCAGCTGGATACTACTTTGTTATCAGAGAGTGTTGAAAGGCAAGGAATATTATGTAACAATCAGAGACTTCTTTTCTCCCAAGTCTCTGAAAGCCATTGTCCCACACTTCTGCTTTTCCCTTCAGATAACATTTAAATACATAATATCCTGTTCATAGCTAAGCATTTTTTTTTCCATCCACATTAGTGTTGCAGTGTGGAGTGGTGTTTGGGCACTGAACCTAAACAGTAATAACAACTGCAAGTTTGTGGGTTCAAGCCCAGGGTGGGCAACTTTCAACCAATGAGAAACCCTTACATTGCTCAAGGTAAAAAATGCCCTTATATAGAAAAGGTTACAAATATAAGTCGATAAAAGTGTCAGTTACATGAATAATAATTTCCTTGTTTGCCATACAGTAAGACACTAGTTTCAATTCTTGTCAGAGTTCTGGACTGATCCTTTGGCAGTGCTAGACCTCTGACAATTGTGTGAAGTGCCTTCATTTGATCCATTGCTGATCTGATTTGATAATTTTGTAAAATAAAGTAAGTGAAGTCATCTAGTTCTGGTATAAATATGCTTTTGAAGCCATTGATCAAAACCATCACTTTGGTCATTGTCTGTCTCCAACCTATAGGTAGGAGCAGGATAAGAAATGTGTAATAACTGTATTGGTGGATCTTGGTAACTGTAATTATGCTGGATAGCTACATGATCTTCTTTCAGAATTCTATTTTAAACCTAATAAATATAATGATTTCTCAGGTTATGAACTGATCATCTTAAAATCATTTAAATTGCTTTGCATTAAATGATAAGTGGGAGATGAGAGATCTGCAGAGAAATTATAAATGCAATTTAAAGGAATACCCTTTTTGAACTGAGTTACTACTAATTACTTTTGTAAAACAAAATGAATCAAACAATCTAGAAACCTAGGTATTTAGCACAAACAATTGATTTTTTCGTTGCTGATCCATTTTTCCCCTCACTGTTTGCTGCAGTTATTATTTGGGACTTGCCCACTTTTGAGGAAGGGTCAATTGTTTTTGTCGGCACCTCTTTGAACTCATTATTACACCCTCTTTCCAGGTTACATACAGTAAGACTTACCTTACTGTATGTAAATCTGAGTTTACATTTAGACCTCTTATGTGTATTTTATTTTGTGTTTAATTATTGAACATTACAATGTATGGTAATTGAATATATGTCTAAATTTGTTAAAAGTTCATTATTATCCAGTATTTCTCTACTGCAGTGTATTTTTATGGGTCCCCTAATAAAATGCTCATTTTGCAGAAAGGTTTCCTAGATAAAGTGCAAGTAGCACAGGGAGGTCCTTCCATGGTTTATCAGCACAAAGTACATATAATGTGGCTACCACCAGGGCTTCATTTTAGTTTCAAGTTCACTTTGTTGTCTTGCACGTTTAACTTGCACTTTTTTCACTGAAAACTGCATGCACTCCATATGGCAGTCATGTCAGGGAAGCACCTGTTTATTTTTATTTACTGTGTGTCTTATTTTGTGTCTAATTACTGAACAGTACTGTGTGGGTAATATATTATACAGTATGAAAATTTCTTAAAAGTTAATTCCTCTCCAATATTTACTGTAGTTGATCTTTTTTACACATATGCTATATTTGGGCTATATTTGGTATTTACTGTATTCTAATTATAGGATTTTAATATGTTTTTCCATGATCAATACAGTATATAATTTCTTTCCCTGTATATACTGGGGTAAATTTCCTCTCTCAACCTCATTGTCTGTGGGCTGCTGTGCTTTCTGTCTTGCTTTATACAGCACCTCTCCCTAGTGATTAGTGCACACACACCTGGTAACCATTAAAGGACAATAAACCTGCAGTTCTGCTCCATTCTTCCTCCTTACTCACTTGCTGAAACAGCTACTGTAGGTGAAAAAAGGCAGGATTGCTGCACTATTCTCTGCATGTGTTCACATACAAAGAGTCATTTCTGAATTCCATAAACTTCAGGTTATGATGGTACAGTATGTAAAAGACTTGCAGAATGGAACACTTACTGTATGTAACATGAGTAAGGGAACATAAAGTGAGTGTATGTATGGAAAGAAATGGCTTATTTTTCTATCTGACCATGAAATCAAATATCATGGCCACCTTTATGACTGTCTGTGTTCAAGCTCTGGCAAGTTCATTCTCTAAATCATCAGCTTCTTTTAGAATCCATTCATCAGAATGGAATTATTGATTACCATTGTAAGTTTCATTGAAGAGGTTACATCATTTTGTGGCAGGCCTTGATCAAATTTACTTTATCTTGTTTATAATTACATTTATGATAAATATATCCATTACAAGTTAAGCATTTATTAAAAATCTGTTGGTAATGACATTTATGACATGAGTGATCAAAGAGAGCCAGGCAGTGTTGAATGAAAAATCACAAGCCAAAAATATAGTGTCCTTGTAATGTATTCCTACAGGATCAAAAAAAGGAATGAATGAATTATGCATTAGATAAAGCCTTGCTTAAAAAAATGAAAATAATAAACTATAGTCATACTCATAAAATAAAAAAAATACAATTTCAGAAAACATGAAGAGCACATGTATTGATATCTCTAAATGTTTATTTAAATAAAATAGCTAAATAAAAGGTCAGAGAGCTCTCTGAGTTTCATTTAAATCCATGTTGGCTATAAACGATGTCAGTTTTATAGCCAACTACTACTAGTCACCACATTCCATGGTATTGCCCGTTATGTAAAAAAATAAGGGTTCTGATGTAGTAACTGCTCTGCCAAGAACAAAACAAGTGTATCCAGCCATCCACTGCACTTATTCTAGAGGCAGCACATGGAGAGGACATCGGCTGGATGATAATGACACTCCCCTTGCAGCCCTGTCCAATGGGGAGAATGTCGCCTGGACGATGGCACAACCCATCCCCGCAGTATTCATCCAAGGGGGAGGATGTCAGAAGGGTAAAGGAGTACTTTTGACCCTGCAGCATTTGATCATATTCCCATACTTTATTCAATAAATTTTCATTTACATGGTATTAACTGTCAGTTTGTGCTTACATTGACACTGTACTCGACTGAAAGATATCCTTTTTTAATTTCTGTAACAGCACAATGAAATCAATAATATGGGACACTTTGATGGGACAAAGCTTGATACAACAGTTATATTTGCCTATTGACTTTCTTTTATTTTGCTTGTGATAACATAAATAGCATAAACATTTTAATTATATAAACTCCCAGATAAAGAACTTGGCATGCACACAGAATATCCAATACATCTAAATGACTTTCAGTTAAATGTTTCCTTAGCTTTAAATGCTGTTGCTTAGAGATAAATTAGTGTATCTGCAACAATAAGCAATCAACATAATGAATTTAACAGCAAGATCCTTTGACCTATACCCTGTGAAGTTCACTGGAGACTACTGAAGCCTTCTACTGTGTCTTTATCTTGTGGTGTAAGGCTTTCTGAGTGTAAATGTGTCATCTGACAAATATGCATCATGTGCAAACATAAAGTCAGTGGCTACTTGATATATATTGGTGATTTGTTGCTGCTATCAGAATCACTGATTGCATTAAAATGTGTCACAGAATGATTCACTTCTCATTACTAGATCTGACTTTTACAATGACTCATATATTGGCTATTTACAGTAAGTTACAGTACTTTAGTACTTTACAAAATTGTAAGAATATCTTTGTTTTGCCCCATGCTTTTTTAAGGATATAGTCCTTCATTTCTGTATTTGTTTTATGGATATGGTATTGTTTATTGAGGTTTGCTTGTACTGTATAGTTATGTACAAATCTAGGAACATGGATAAGGCTTTTGTTTACTTTTGTAATGAAAAATAAAGTATGAATAACTTTCAGGGGCATGAGTGGCTTATAATTTATGTTCAATGCTAGTGCTGGTTCACTGCCGTGAAGTTATCATTAAAAAACTTGGGAAAATCCACAGTACCCCATCTGTCTAATTTACAGCAACAACAAACTGACAAATGCATTGTGCCACCAGAATGAATAATTATGTAGAACATTAGTAAGTAAAATACTTAACTGTAACTAATCATCAGTCTTTACCTGTCATGAAACGCAATAGTTGTCAACTCATGGAAATGCTGAGTAAGCACTAATAGAATAAGAAAGGGAGGTTGACAGTGGAACTTATGTCAAGACATACAGTAAATAAAAAAAGTTAAAATGAATGGAAGGCAGATAAGAAGGAGAAACACTTGTAATTGTGAAAAGGAAATTAAATTGCCAGCACAGATTGGCAAACTAACATAATTAACATTCATGTTATACAGTACTTACTGTAGTTCAAAATTACACAAACCTTTGTGATATAACTAATGTCATTCATTTTATAAGTCTTTTTTTTAGCTAACAACACTCGAGATAGTGATTAAAAGGTGCATGCTCATACATGTAAATTAAAAAGTTCTTGAAAAATAACTAGTATGGGAAAAATCACTTATTACATCACTTATTACAACCATGCTAATCACTACAGTATAATGTATGGCAGTTTTATTCCTTTAAAGCTATTGTCAAATTTGGTGAGTATTTTAATTGATAAAAGCTTATTAAATTCAGCCCAGCTTCTGGTGACATTTGTAAATATCCAAATTTCACTATGTGAATACAACAAACAAAAGTGTTTTTGATATATTTTAAGCTAAAAAAACAGTGGATGATTTTGAATGACGTTAGTTTGGCAACACATACAAAGGTATTCAAATCTAAATACAGACAAGAAAGCCACATGAAAGTGTTTCTAGGAAAGAACAGTTTAAAGGGAAAAACAAGGTTATGTGAATTAACAAGACAAGTGATCATGTGTCCATACAGTAAAAAGAAAAATGGTGTTCTCTTATTGAAATGGCAAGACAAATTGCTCTTAGCTGTGCAACAAAATGTATTGTGGAAAAGGAGAAAAAACAGAAAAATACACTTTACAGAAGCCCAATTGTATTTTCCCTAATTTGCCCATTCACTGATT
This sequence comes from Atractosteus spatula, assembly GCF_055471065.1. Taxonomy (NCBI): domain Eukaryota; kingdom Metazoa; phylum Chordata; class Actinopteri; order Semionotiformes; family Lepisosteidae; genus Atractosteus; species Atractosteus spatula. The sequence goes on from NC_142717.1 coordinate 6,331,709, forward strand.
TAATTTCTAAACCAAAGCAAAACAAAAAAAATACAAGAAGGTATGACTGGGAGAGTTGCAGCTTGAAAACCACCTAGTCACATGAAGAAACTCAATGAAATAAGAATCAAACCCTAAGAACTAGTCAACCAAAAAGGAGTGTGATATGGACAGATGAAACAATGTCTGAATTTTTTTACTGAAGTGGTAACAATAGTGAGAATTTTTGTGTAGTGCTTACAGAATTCAAACAGGTGAAAGTTTGAATATTTGGGTTTGTACTGACTTGGGAGTTAAGGTTATATCATCCTGTTTCAGAGAGAACATATTTTCAGGGTGTTTACTTAGAATTTACAAAACAAAACCTCATTGTTGTTACACAGCCAGTTTAAACTTGAATTACTAGACACCGACTTTTCAAATTTCTTCACTGGCCTTTTCAACCACCTGATCACTACCCTATTAAAGTATTGTAAAATGAGGTTGGCAAGACAGTAAAAATGGAGATTTAAATTATTCATTATGCTGTAGAGTAAGTGAGAAGTGAAAATGCATAAACAGAAATCAAAATGTAAAATTTGTTTTCCATTTAGATTATCAAGCCTTATTTTTGTGTTAATTTGAATCAGATCTACTTAAAGCTACCCATAGTATAGCCTTGCCTTGTTGGTGCACCTTTCTGAATCTCTAGACACCTATCAATCAGACAACCTCTGAAATAAAAAGGAAGATAATCTCCACTCAATTAGAAAGAGCTACTGTGCTAGAAATGTCAATGTCTCACAGGCTTTGCTTTAGACTGAAATGATAGCAAGACAGACAAGACTAGACAATTTCTGTTTGAAAATATAAAGCAAGAAATATATGAATCATGTTGCATACATGGAAGGCTAGGAATTCAGGTTTTTGTTAATATCAAATGAAAAGTTGGTTTTGACAGCATCATAAGGTAAAAAATATAATCCAATGCATTGTGCAACTAATAATTATCAAGAAGCTGATTAGAATTTCAATGCCAAATGTCAAATTAAGTGCATAATACTTTAAATGAGGAAAATATGCTCTAGTACCAAATTTATCTCCAGCTCAATACGTCACACCTAAAAAGGTCAGGCTACACCCAATATACTGTATAATTATATATATCACCCTGCTGCCGCCATGTGGTTGACACATTCAGCAGTTGTGAATCGACATTAGCTCTATTATTCTGCAGTATATGTACTGTATACTAATTTTAATTTTAATGTGCTGTACTTTTGTATCTAATTAGTTTAGTAAATAGACCATTAGGCAGTGGAATGAAATCCATTTACTTAGTCTGTATTAATTTAGTGAATCAGGTGCACAGGAGTTTAAATGTGCATGTGAAAACTGCTGTAGAAAAGTAAATTTGGGTGGTTTATTTCTACTTATGTTCCAAAAATGCAGTACATTCCCAATGATGATGAACATACTGTATACCATTTACTGTGTATCATTGATCTACATTTACAGTTAGAAACCTATTTCAAAATAGCTTTAAGATGTTAACATGATAACAAGATAGGATGATTAGCAAACACTACAGAACCTGAATGGAAAATAAAACATGCTTAGACAAAAGCCAAGACTGATAAAAAACCCGACAGATGACTTTAATATAGAAAGTGACAGTTACAGTAAATGCAAGTAGTACAAATATAAAAAAGCTAAGTACTTTATGGTTACTATTTTCTTCTAGGTAATTTCAGAATACCATGAGATGTGTGGTATGGTTTACTTTAGGCTAAGGCATACACAGAATCCAATATCTACTGTATGTCTCACCAAACTTTCAAGATAAGCCTTATTCTCACTTTCTTTTTTAATTAGGCCATTTGAAAGAGTGGTTAGCTGGTTTGTCATTTAACATAAGCATTAGAGCCAAAGCAAGATTTTAGCAAAAGTCAGTAAAAACAAACTTCCAAAAGTCAGCAAACAGAACATTATTATTAGATCTACCTATATCTCCATCCTCTGTTTCAACTGAAAATAAAATATTATCTGCTGAAAAGTATCTCAAATTTCATTTTACAATATGTTTTGAATAGTTTTACAGTAATTGGACCTAGGGTTAGGGGTAGATCTATCATTAAATGTGAGATGTGACAGAATGCTCTGTTTCTGCTGACTGCAGCACTCCTACACAGTTAACTACATACACCTTACAGCTAGGCCACCATTTAAGTATTCAAACATCTGATTTATCTCACTTACTCTTTTATTGCTTTGTATCTAGTGATTTATTTCATGGATGCACACTTAAATAAATCATGCACTGGATACACTGCTATATAAAAATGAATCCAACATACATTATACTATACATATCCTTACACAATAAACAGGGTTTGCTATTTTGGATTCAATTCCTAATTTAAGCCCCAAGGAAAAGGGGCCTCTAGACTAGGCTTTCTTTATAGGTGCCTGCACAGAAACAATGGTCTCATAATCCAATTTTTGACCCAGCAGGTTTTCATCTTGAATTTGCTATTTCTTCATCAATCCTGGTATGTTTTACAGACCATGTTGGCGAGCAATGATGCTGCCTCCATCTTTGACATCTGAAATACTATCACTGACTGGATGATGTGCTATATTGGACTTTCATCAGGCAACACTTTGCATTTAGACGAAAAGATTCAATTTTTGTCTTATCTAACCATAAAGCCTTCAGCAACGTGTTTGCAATTTCTCATACAAGATTTAAGATCTGTGTTTTTCAGTAAAGATCACTTTCTTGCCCCTCATGAAAACCAACATTTTGTAGAGACTGGGATGTTGTTGGTGTGTGATTCATATATTCATACCCATTTCATACATTGAACTATGCAAAACGTTTAAATTCAGTTTGATTTACAGTGAAATAACAAACTAGTTTCTTGCTTGCTCAATTTCTTAATTTGGAAAGGTTGTCTGCTCAAGTTACTGTCTAGGGGTATTATACATATTCTACTTCTCAATGATAGATTTCATTGTACTCAAAGAGATAAGTAGCTTTCAAATAATCTGTGCCTCTCCACCATTTTATATCTGACCCATTTCGGAAGCTCTTTGGTCTTCATAGTCAATTTGACATACAGTATAACTACATGAGCTGTGACTTGAAATTCAATATCTAATTGAAGGAATTCACAGAGACAAATACAATTACTCTGAGGTTAAATCACCTTGATTAAACACAGACCAAGACCATTACACTAATTGTGTTAACTTTTTAAACTAGTGTTTTGTACCTCAGCTAATTTAGGGTTTCTGTTGCAAACGAATTATGCAATTTTCGAATCTTCGTATTTTCTTTAAAAATCAAATTTAAACCCAAGCTGTATATTGTGAAGATATTAAATATAAAACCCTATTTGAGAGTATGTGATTAAAATCTCATGAAAAAAATTGTGGAAACTATGTGCGTAATGTAAATGGTATAAAATCTTGGAAGTCAGTGTATATACAATTGTGTATATCAATTCAAGCTTTATTGTCATTTGGGAAAATTCATTTTACACCACACTCCTAACAGAACATAACAATACAATAACAGACTAAATTTACTAATCATTAAGTCAGTGCATCAGTGTTACAGCAAGATAAGGTAGAAGAAATTGTAGTTACGATACATTGTTTGAAAGAGATATTGCAGTGGGGATGAAAGATTTCCAGTGTCTATTAGTAATACACACTGGGACACAGAGGTGTCTCCCAAATGGGAAAAGTGTGAACTCACAGTGTTGGGAGTGAGAGACATTGCTTTCTTTGCTACCCTATGTTTGTAGAGGACACTTAAGGTGATTTGATTTGCCCCAAATTAATTTCCCATTTATTTTGACTAATTCTCCCAGCCTATTACAATCAATGGTAAGTTCACTGTTGAATACGGAAATGTCTCTCACCCTCAGAAACTGCTAATTACTAGCATTATATGGAATCATAATGTAGGAACATTTGTTTTTCTTTATTAAATGTGTTCATTCAGCCATTAATTAGTTTAATGCAGTTATGCAAAATAGATTAACACAAATTGATAAATAGATATTAAAATGCTGAATTACAAGCAAGTCATAATATTGATATTAATATATAATTTAAAGCATATATTGGTATAGAAAATAAGATTAACCACTTGCTGAAGACAGACAAATGTTTTCCATACTAGGATTTACCTTTGATTAAAGCAGTGAAATGCATATAAATTGTGATTTATCTGCCACTGCCTCCCCCATTATAGCATTAATGATGTGAGGTACTTGAAAGATTATGAAAACTGAGATGTACAGTACATGTATACCAAAGATCAGGTCAAAGTCAATGGAGAAATGTACAACAAGAGAACTGTTTCATTTCCAACTGTGGTCAACTGCTGCGTTTGGTAATAGATGACAACATGTTTCCTCAATTCTATAAAATTGAAGAGGAGTTCATACTTAAAACTTAAGTAGCAGTTAATACAGTACAAATTTGACAAACAGGAAACTAGTTAATCAAGAACATCTGCATAAATTAACTGATATGTTTTCTGATATTTATAATTAATCAGATAACTAAATGCATTTCATATCCACATTATTGTGAATAATAATTACAATATGACCTCTTTGTCATAATAGGTTGAATGAGTTATATCAATTTAAGTTAATACTATAGTTACCATCCTTTCTCAACAAAGAATCTCACAATGTAAGTCAAGTGCAATATGGATAGTTCTGGTCATCTATGAAAAAATATTTTTTAGTACATTGGAAAATTATCTAAAGGGTTATTCATAAACCTAGACACTACATCTGTACCAACACAGTGAGTGAACAGTATTAATACTATTCAATATTGATATCAAGGAATCATAATTATCCTTGCTTATTGTATGAAAAAAGTGAAATTATCTTCTCATTGTATTTATAGCATAAAATGTATTTCCCAGATCTTATATGTAAAACAATTACATTATATATTTTAGTTTGACATTACTAAAATGCAGTGATACACCCTGACTGTGATAATAAGAAAAGGGCTTTTTTTTTACTTTTTTAGTGTGTTGAAAAAATGTAATTGTTTTTTTTTAATTATAGGCAGAAATCTGTTGTATTTTTGTGGAAGAAAGGATGTGCATTAAAGATTTTTTAAATTAGAATATATCAGGAAAATGATCATCTTTTTGGAACAATCATCTTTAATCAATTATAATAATTAGCATTTGTCATCACAGAGTTAATCAGCAGCAGATCTATTGTGAAAGTTACACTCTGGAAACATGTGGTGGCATTGTGGGATCCACAAAATGATTTATCTTAGTGAAAAAAAAGACTGTTGTACAAGGGGTATGAGAGTGTGTATTGTACTGCTGGACTGTTCAGGTCTTGATGAGCCTATACCAAGTGAAGTCTCAGGGCATGATCAGTGTAATAGCACTATGCACTTAGAGTGCCTTCAATCACTTCTATAGTGGTGGAATTCTGTAGTGACTAGATATACTCACACAATTACACTTGGTCCTCTGTTTTGGTTGACAAACTCTAGTGCATTATTCCGCACATCTACAGTATACCACGCTGGCACATTCCCATCAGGATAGTCTTACTAAAAACTTTGATTCATTGCTAAAATGGCTTGCATTCATTCCAGACAAGTCAACCTGAGTTACCTTAGTCCATGGATACATACCATTTGCACAAAGGCGTTATTTTCTTTATACAGTAAGTGTGCAATATGTGTTCCTTTCTGTGTTTATTTTCTTGATTTTTTACCAGGCATGATGTTAAATCAACTCATCACCTTGTCCCAATCAATGCTCTCACAAATTAAGGTGATTTAGTGCTTATGCAACAGTTAGATCCATTCACCTCTATCTCCGTTTTCAACAATGAATTAAACAAAATAATAACAAAAACATTTAAACAGTATCCACATTTTATATACTTCTTTTTGGTAGACACAAATTAGTGGAGTGATATGTTTGCTATGTTCTGTATATGAACAATGACAACAGGCCCATTCTACAATGTAATCCCAAAAATGGCCAGGACATATACTGTAAGAATTTAGCAATTCTCTGTGCAGTTAAAGTCTAAAGAGTTAGTGTTGTTTGTTCAACTGAAGATTTGGTTATTCACAAATATAAACAAACATCTTGCAAATGTGGCAAAACCCAACATATGCAAATTCGACTTTATTTAAACACCTCCCATGGGGTCTGATAATAAAGTTTTCTAGGTAAAGAGAGTTTAGATTGAATACAAAAAGAGTAAGTAGTATGGAAAGTTTCTTCCATGGATGAATAGCACAGAGTAAACATGCAGTCAGCACCAGGGCAGTTTTACACTTCAATCTTGCTTTGCTTTTGTGCTCGTTTGATAACTTCTGCATATTATCTCATGCTTTTTCATTGACGGTTGAGAAATATGTATTACAATCATGTCATGGAAGCACCCAACTGATTTTATTATTGACTGTATTTTGTTTATTTACCAAACAGTACAGTGCAGGGCAACAAAATATAGTTGATATATTCCTTGAAAGTTAATCCTCTAATATACTGTACTCAATATTTTTTGTGTAAGTGCAAGCTGTATTTGCTGTTTAATTATTACAGAGTTTTAAACTATTTTTCATTTAGCATTATTTAATTTCTCTCGCCCAGTAAAAAAGAGATACATTTCCTTTCTTTTCTCTGTCTAAATTATAGACTGGTAGCTGCTGCCACTTTCTCTCTTTTTCTCTCTGCCCCCCTCTGTGATACCTGTTAACTGTTAAAAAGGACAAAAACCCTGGTGAACCTGCAATTCTTCTCTCCTTTTCCTCCTTCCTCAGGGCTAGGGTAGATAAAGGAAATAATATGAATGGTAATTCTCTATACAGAATGTACAGTATTCACGCTACAGCTAAGAAAAGGTTGCTTTAGACAAGGTCTGAATTGTAAAACAGCACAGTGAGTTGGTAATGTAAAAATGGTAAAACAAAGTAGATTTTAGGAATAACCTTTTTAATCATTAATCATTCTGTGATATTTGCATTAACAGATTAAAGTTCTATGGTGTTCATTGATATTTGTCATTCAAAGAGACAGAAGTGCTCTAGAAATACCATGATTAAACATCAGAGATTCAAGCATACAGTTTAGTAGCTGGTGGGATATTATTTTGGGCCTTATTAGAAAGTTGAATGTAATAACCCAAATTGCCCACGCCCGGTTAACTCCAGAAGAAAGAGAGAGATGCAGACGAGAGGGCTGCTGTATGTACTGTGGAAAATTAGGACACTTTAAAGCTGACTGCCCTGCTTTATGTTCGTCTTTGAGGCGCCTCCCAACTGCTCAAGATCCTGTGGTGAGTGAGTTAACTCAATCCTCTAAGTTTTCCTCAGGATTTTCTATTATGTCTACATTGTCTTGGGGTAATAAACAGACCCCACTTCTTGCTTTTATTGACTCGGGGGCAGCGGGGAACTTCATCGACGCCTCCTTAGCTCAAGCTTGGTAACTGCCCATGACCCAGGTGACTCCTCCTCTTCGTGTACAATCTATTGATGGTTCCCCAGTGTCTCCAGGACTTATAAGATGGCAAACTGAATTAATAAGATTGCAAATTGGCGCCACACATGTGGAAGATATCTGGTTTTATCTCCTCGAGACCCCATCACATCCCCTTGTACTAGGCTTTCCCTGGCTCCAACAGCATGACCCTAACATTTCATGGTCCCGTAGAGAAATTTTAACTTGGGGACCCCAATGTATTGGTAGTTGCTGTCGTCTGCCTGTAAGAGTGGCACTCATGGAAACGCCCCCTTCTGGCGTTCCTACTATATCCCCCCAATATTCTGATCTACAGGAAGCCTTTAATGAGCAAGAGGCCTTGGCTCTCCCACCCCACCGACCTTATGACTGTGCCATCGACCTTTTGCCAGGATCTATTCCTCCTAAAGGTAGTATATTTCCGCTCTCCAATACGGAATCCGAGGCCCTGAAAGTATATATACAAGATTCTCTCAAGGCTGGAATTATACGCCCATCTACTTCACCTGCTTGTGCCATTATTTTTTTTTGTGGAAAAGAAGGACGGTGGGCTCCATCCCTGTATTGATTATCGTGGCCTTAATGAGATCACTATTAAAAACCGGTACCCTTTGCCCCTAATTCCGGCAGCACTTGAGTCCATGCATGGGGCCAAGATCTTCACCAAACTGGATCTATGGGGGGTCTATAATTTAATCCGTATTCGGGAAGGGGACGAGTGGAAGACGGCATTTATGACAACCCATGGACATTATGAATATTTGGTCATGCCTTTTGGTTTGGTAAATGCCCCGGCAGTGTTTCAAACTTTTATTAATGATATTTTTCGTGATCTGCTACAAAGGTTTGTCTTGGTATACCTTGATGACATTCTAATTTTCTCTAATACCTTCCAGGATCATGTTCTCCATGTCAGAGAAGTACTCTCCCGACTCATAAAGAATAAACTTTATGTCAAACTAGAGAAGTGCACTTTTAATGCTTCTAGGATTCACTTTTTAGGTTACATCATCTCTCCAGAAGGGGTAGAAATGGACTCAAGTAAAGTCTCCGCAATTACTGATTGGCCCACACCCAAGAACCTTAAACACATACAACGGTTTCTTGGCTTTGCCAACTTCTATAGAAAGTTTATTTGAAACTTCAGCTCGGTGGTTGCTCCCATAACCTTTTTAACTAGCAAAGGACCCAGACAAGGTAAATGGACCCCTCAAGCAGAAGAGGCATTTCAGCACCTGAAACACCTTTTCACCACTGCCCCCATCCTGAAACACCCTGATCCTTCTTTGCCTTTTGTTGTTGAGGTGGACGCTTCTGGCCATGGTGTGGGCGCTGTTCTCTCTCAACGTCATGGAGAAAAACAGATTCTTCACCCCTGCGCCTTCTTTTCTAAGAAGTTATCTCCTGCACAGATTAACTATGATGTTGGTAACCGTGAGCTTCTGGCTATTAAGTTAGCATTGGAGGAATGGAGGCACTGGCTGGAGGGAGCTCATCATCCATTCTTGATATACACTGATCACAAAAACCTGGAATATTTACAATCGGCCAAATGTCTATGTCCTCGCCAGGCCAGATGGTCCCTCTTTTTCACCAGATTTAATTTCCTTATCACCTACACTCCAGGCTCTAAAAACATCAAAGCTGACACTCTCTCACGGATCCACGACCCACCTGAGGCTGAACTGCTTCCTGAACCCATCATCCCTTCTGGTAAATTCCTGGCAGCTGTCAGATGGGACATAGAAGTCATAGTTAGACGCGCCTTGGCTGGACAAACTGTACCTCCTCAGTGCCCTCAGGACAAGTTATTTGTCTCAACCCCAGTCAGATCTTCTGTCTTACAATGGGGACATGACTCCCGCTTCGCCGGACACCCTGGATTCTGACGTACCTTGGATTTCATCTCTAGAGATTTCTGGTGGCCAACCATTGTTAAAGATTTCAAGGAGTATGTCCAAGCCTGCTCTATATGTTCCCGAATTAAGTCTTCTCGGATGAGGGCGGCAGGCCCTCTTCAACCCTTACCTATCCCCGACCATCCTTGGACCCACCTCTCAGTTGATTTCATTACTGACCTTCCACCAAGCCAAGGATACACGACAGTCATGGTAGTAGTAGATCGTTTCTCTAAATCCGCCCATTTTATTCCCCTACCTTCCTTGCCTTCAGCTAGGGAACTAGCAGACCTGTTCATACTACATATCTTCTGTCTTCATGGCATCCCAAAAGACATTGTTTCCGATAGGGGCCCCCAGTTTATTTCACGATTTTGGAAGGCCTTCTGTAAGTCACTGGGAGCCTCAGTTTCGCTTACTTCAGCTTACCACCCGCAGGCCAATGGGCAAACTGAGCATATGAATCAAGAACTGCTAACCTACTTACGGGCGTATATCTCATCTACCCAAGATAACTGGGTGTCATTGCTTCCATGGGCAGAATATGCTCATAATTCTTTGTATACTTCTTCGACCGGCATGTCACCATTCAAGTGTGCCTTAGGTTATCAGCCTCCTCTTTTCCCGGACTCCCCGCCGGACACAAAAGTTCCTTCTGTTCAGGAGTATATCACTAACCTGCAGGACTTCTGGAAGAAGGCTAAAGCCGCCCTTCTTCACACTGCAGCTCGGCAGAAGACCGTGGCGGATCGGCACCGTCGAACCATACCCAGATTTCGACGTGGACAATTTGTCTGGCTGTCTACCCACAACCTTCCTCTAAAGCAACCTTCTGGCAAGCTTGCTCCCAGGTTCATCGGTCCTTTTCGTGTCCTCACCCAGGTTACCCCTGTAACTTATCGGCTGGCCTTGCCTCCTACCCTCAGGATTCACCCTACATTCCATGTTTCCCTCCTTAAGCCGTTTCGCAGATCCACTCTGTCTAAACCGCAACAAAAACCCCCACCACCTCGAGTAATTGATGGACTCCCTGCCTACACCGTAAATAAGATCTTAGATTCCCGATGGTCTCGTGGATCCCTGCAATACCTAGTGGATTGGGAAGGCTACGGTCCAGAGGAGCGGTCGTGGGTAGCGGAAAGAGATATACTGGATTCAAACCTTATCCGGGATTTCCATCAGAGTTTCCCTAATCGTCCAGCTAGGGCGTCGGGAGCCGCCCGTAGAGAGGGGGGTAATGTTACGATCCCTGCCTCTCGGCAACGAAAGAGGCAGAAGAAGGCGTAGCCTTAGTTCATCAGTCCACCTATCAGTGTACGCTTTCACCACCACACCTCCGTCTTATCTGGTATTTAAGCATTAGTCTTTCCCTACCCCCTCGCTCAGTATTGGTTTCCCTTTCGAGTTACTTAGTTGCGCTACGCCTTCTACCTCCTCGTACTGTTCTGGTTCCGACTTTGGTTTATCCCCTTTTACTGTCTTTTGGATTACAGCTCGGCTTCGGTTGCTTTCTCCTATTTTGGTTCTCTGGCTTCCCCTGGCCTCTCGGCTCTCTCCTTCGTCTACGGTTTTGGATTACGGTCTGGCTTTGGCTACTCTCTCCCTGTTTGGATCACTGGCTTCCCCTGGACTCTCGGCTCTCTCCTTCGGCTACGGTATTTGGATCACGACTTGTCTCTATCGGCTCCCGTAAGTGGGTTCACTACTTGGTTTCGGTTTCACTGGCCGAATCCGTAACAGTATTATTCTATTGAAATCCTCAGTGAACAAGCAATACATTTGGCTGCAGAAAAATGTTCATACTGCACATAATGAAAATAGAACTTTAATTCTAATATTAAATATTAAATATTGTTCATCATTAATCAATATTTTAACAAATAATGCATTCAAAATGTTAAACTCCATACTGTAACTGTTATAATACCCTACTAGTTTCTGTTAAGATGACAACAGCAGAGAGGAGCACAGAATATAAGTAGAAGAATGAGCTACAGACCTGGAGTTTGTATTAGCAGGGGAAGTTAACTTTTATACATACTGTTCCTGTTTTTCTTATATTGCTCGTTTTAGCAAGTACTCATAAGTAAAGTGCTTGTTTAATGAGGGATGGTTGTAACTGATTTTATAAAGCTACTGTATGCACATACTGTATGTTTGCAGAGTCTCCTGGTATTTTGCATGCAAATAGACTAATTCTCACATGCTTTGAATTGCATTAAAGAAACTATTTCTAGTTAAAGATTTTGAATTTCTTAGAATTCATGAGATGTTTTTCCATTTATCTGTTGATTAAAAATGTGATGGACTGTTTGGCAGATTAAAAATACAAACACATTAAAAGGTTCAGAGCAAGGCCTCAGACAATGAAAATTAAATTGTAAATGAATCACTAGTGAAGTAACTTTTTATCATATGTATGCTGTGAAAAGCATTTCATCTGTAATGTAAATGTTTCTTTTCACAAGGGTTTTGCATCTAAGCAAGCATTTGAATTTGTCTTATTGTAGCAGACTGTGTGAAAAACAGAAAAATTGGTTACAACTACGTGGGTGTAAGGTCATTAGAAGATAGTGGGTAACACGCACATTTACTGTAATTTAATAAACAAAGTAGTTCTTTAAACAGGCTAAACAATTGTTAAACATTATCTGACCTTCACATGGAATAAAAACATTAAGTTTTAAGATGCTGAATTTCCTATTGCAAATAATTGTAAAGAAATATGTGAATATGTGAAATATGTGAATGAAGATTTCTGTGTTAACATTGACTGAGTATCTGAGTAACTGTATTTCAAACATTGGCACACCCAACGTATTGCAGTACAGCCTGCACATAAAAAAAATGTTAATTAATAGATAAACAAATGAATTAGGTGTTTTACTGGTTTTACTGACCCAGATTAATTCTGGACTTGCTCACCTAAATCAACACTGGGTAGTGCAAAATACGTGCTTATCAAGCACCATGAAACTGTAAGCTGATTATACAAACTCACCTAAACAGAACACTATTAGTTGTCTTTCTTTATTCTTGGTAGCTTAGAACCTTCTCCTGGCCTCAAACATTTCTTTGTTTTTGCTATGCTGCTACAGGCCCTATTTCTTCCAGTGCTTTTGTATTGAATTAGGAGTTCTTGAGTTATTCTGTACATTTTTGCTATTTATTGTTTTTACTAAAAGAGAAGCCTTGGCCTTTACCAACTCCTTCTGTTCACTTCTGTTCATGACTGTCTCCTAGAATGCCACTGTCCACTACTCCCACACATTTCTTTCAATAATGAATGCTATATCAGTACATTTTCTTCAGATGAAGTTCCCTACACACATTTGTTTCATTAAGTAATTATTTTCCCTTTTAAAATGTAGATTTATAATTTACGCACAGCACTTAAAATTTGCATTACCATATGGTTCTTCTCTTCTGAGTGTTTAATTGAGCATGAAATGGACATTTCACTGAAAGAGTTTTTAAATCACTTATATACGTACATATAGGGGGTGGCACGGTGGTGCAATGGTTAGCATTGCTGCCTCATAGTGCTGGAGCCATGGGTTCAGTTCCTGGGGGTGCTATCTGCATATGCGTCTAAATTAGTAGGGTAACCTTAACATCAAGTGCAATTCGAAAGGATGAAATTACAGACTTTAGGAAACCTCATATTGTCTGTAAGGCTAGGGGTTTAAATGTTACAGGTGCAGGTTCAGTACAGAACTTTGTGATTGCTGAAAGGTTTATTTCTGCAAACAGAATCCAAAAAACAGGTCAATTTGCTTGGGATGTTAAGGAAATTGCCTACATATTAACACCTCAGGAGTTGACTGAAAGTAAGCTTGTCTCAGATTAATAAAATGTGATTTTTTATTTTAAAACAAAGATTTTAAAAGTCTGTGGGAAAGCTCATAATGATGTTGAGTGTTGGTTTAAAGACAAGACCAGTTGTAACTGTTGCAGGAAAGGACACCTGGGTCACTTGAGGAGCACAACGGAAAAAAAAAAACACTGAAACTAAAAGTGGATTTTAAGAGATAAGTGAAATTGGACTTCCTGTTCCAACGGGCAGAGAGTCCAGTGCAGTGAGGCATATTCAATGTGATTCATATAATTTTGCACAAAACGTCCTGTTCTGAAGTCAGCTAAAGGACATATTAATTTGCCTATCATCCCTGAATAGAGTCATTATCTATTTCAAACTCTATAACCTCTTGAGCATTTGAACTTAAGGTGTTAAGCCATCATGGTGCTGGTATGTTAATGAGATGTGCATTCTGTTGTTAAACAAGTTAAATGAAATGATGAGAGAAAGGCAGTTTCCAAAGTTTTTGCCTGTTGTAGAGTCTGCTGTATTCTCTAATAGTAACTTTTAGGGGCAGTCTGTAACACTTAGAGTATCTAGATGAACATTTATGGTATGAAGATGCAGATCACAAATGCAGGTTTATAGATAGTACGAATACATATGGAGGCTAATACTACACCTAGATAAGACAAAATACAACTTCTCAATGCTATACATTCCAGAGACATGGCAGATCAGATATGTACAGTAGTACCCATCTCTTAATATTTTGATCTGTTAAGTACAGTACTGTATGATATGAATGATGATGTTCAGATCTGCACCTAGAATCACATCAAACTGAGCAAGCTGCAGCGGGGACTTGGTTAAGAGATTAAAAAAACGATTTAAACATTAAAGGGGCATAAGCCAAGACAAACCTATTTTGTTACTGAATTATTCGTTTCCCTAGTAAATGTTACCCCTGATTACCCTGTTTGAAAATTATGCAATAATATTAAAATTTAATTTTGGTCACATTAAAGAGGAAATTGCCTCTTAGTAAGACTTACTAGCCAACCTTGGTTTTCCTTCAAAGCAAAACTAAACAGTTAGCACATTCGAACGTACTTAACCTGCATATGATACTGTAGATAATAGAGGATAAAGTATAAACATGACATCATTAACCACCACCTCTCCAATTCCAAATGAAAACCTGTATATCACTCCTACCTACTCAAAAATACTTTGCTAATCACTTTATTTTGTTTTGAATCAATGACTATTATTCCACCATTATAGAGTTAAAATACCGATGCCTCGTTCTTCATCTACAACCGCTACTCTACAACATAAAAGCAAAAGATTCTCCTGAGTACATGAAAAGGTAATAGAATCTCACTTCCAAACTACTAGAAGACTTCACTTGTAAAAACAAAAGCACATCAATTACCATCAGAATCTCTTTGAATACTTTGTATGAAATTAATGTAGAAAAAATGCACAGCCAGAGTTTAAAAAGAAATGGTTGACACTCCATTTACAAACAAAAGTCAGTCCCACCATATTAATGAAACTTCATCATTTTAATGTTAGATCCATAGGAAGAAACAAAAAAGATTGGACACCAGTCTTCCTCTGTGATTTCCTCACTTTTTCAAGTGTGTGGATCTGTTTGTCAACAGCTGGATTATAATATGCGTAAAAATGCATATTCTCTTAGCTAAATGAACAGGGTTTGAGACACGGTAGTGGAAGAGCTTGCTTATAAGCAGGCTTTCTCATTCTAATAAATAAACTCTCAATCTGTTACAGTCTTTGAAAAAAACTCTGTAAATAAAAATTCTCTATAAATTGTCTTCTCTCAACATCCTAGTCCTGTTCTGCCAATTTTGGAAGCTACATAGTCATTGCTTGCTTCAGGAATCCTACTGGATAGCCAGTTTGTATGTATTGCAGCAATCCATGAGCTCACTGCTGCCATCTGTTTTTACAACCTGTTCCTGCTGCTCCATTGACTGCTCCAAAAAAACATCCATCTCAGCTATTTGAGCATAACTGAATTCTTTAGCCTTTTTAATTGGAGAAACAATGGGCAAAGAATTCAATTTTTTCCACATCCCAGGGTCATCTAAAATCAGACATCTACACAAAAACAATACAAAGGATATAATAAAATGTTATGCATCAGGAGTCTAGCTCATGTCCTCAGAATAGTTGCTGAGGGACTCCTTTTCTAGAAGATTTTTTATTGGATACTTCCATCGTTTAGTTTAAAACACCAAATGTAATATCTAGTGCTTTTTCAATTATTTTAAGGAAATAGGTGTTATAGGAGGCAAATAGGTAAATCCTGGTGTGTACTAACAAGCTGACATCAAAGACGTGTGATAATATACAGCGGGGTATCCTTGTAGCCCCTCTCACTATTACTGTCTGTGAGTAAGCTGGCTCAGGCACAAATCATCTAAGTCCCAAAAGAACCTGAAAAATAGCCTTACTTGCTGCCAATGTAAAATAATTAGCAAGGATGATTTAGTCATTTTACTCTTGGAAGTGATTTTTTGGCAGACAAATGCCATGATTTAAATTTCTTTGAGAACTGTAATAGTACTGGCACAAAACTCAGGAAACATTTTTATGAGCAAAAAAGGGGGGGGGGGGGAATATTCCACTGATTAATTCCGCAGTAGTAATAAATAGATAGCATTTAGTACTATGCTCATTTACTTCAAGATATTTTTCATGTGGTAGTTTGGAAGAGAAGAGGGTCATATATATTGTTCTTCACTGAGTGTAGCACTAGCAGGGATCAATTTATGCAGTTAATGCACAGGAATTGCAGTCCTTTTCTTTGGCTAACATTCCTTGTTTGGAGTTAAACAATGCAAGTGTTTTATTCAAGTTCTTAATAAACTTCAGTACTTTATTTTATAAAGTCTCAGCATCATTTGTTAAAATGTTTAATAATTATCTTCCATCACCACAATATTACAAATCAAGGGTTTTGTCCAAAGCAGAAAGGCAGTCAAAATAATTAAACTTATAAATTACTTTACTATGGTATTACATAACTATTTCACATTTAAAAACTGCTCCCTGTACCATAGCAGATTCTTTAAAATATTTCAAACAGTTTCTAAATTGCAGTCTATATCACTCTTTGAACACTATTAAGTCAATGTGTGGAATGTGCTTCAAGAAGAACATGAAAATGAGAGAACTGGCAGGCCTTAGGTTACCCACTCATCCAGAAGACTATTAAAGATATGTAGTGTATACAATATGTCGCCACCCTGGTGCCATAGTTACACATTTCTGATTATGCATACAATTCTCTGGCTAGAGAACAAATGCCATAGAAAAAGGTAAACTGATAATTATGAAGGAGGATTTGGTTTGTAATTTTGGAGATTGATATGTATGGTGGTCTTCAGGAATTCAACTGGTGCCATATTCCAGCTCAGGGAAGGAAGCAAAAACAGAAATTTAAAATAGCTGCAGACAAAATGGGACCTGTGCAAGAAAAAGGGGTTGTACTTGAAGTAGGGGGCATCAATAAATTAAAGAAATAAAATGCATAGAACAGTTGAAGAATACTTAAACTAGGAAACTACTGGTCAAGGAGATCACAACAAGTCAATTCCTTTGGGATTTAAAAGCCCTAGACAACAATAAGAAACATAAATAACCAATGTTCATAACTCAACGCTACGGTATAAGCATACGTAAATACTGCAAGAATGATTCAGAGACGTCAATAACTAAATTCAGTCACAAAATGTTCCAGTTTTAAATTATATAACATATGAATAAAAAGGGGCCTTTGTTTGCGAGGTTGTTTGTCAGGTTTAAAAAATCATCATGCTACTATTTGATCCCTTAAAGCATAAATATGTAGCTATTTAGCAATTCTCTGAATTCATAACCTGAAATATAACTAAAGTTGGTTTAGTAAAGAAAACATTTTATTTAATAGAATGTAAAGAAAAGATGAATAAGTACCAGTATTGTGACTATTGTGCAAATCCTAAATCTAGTTCTTACACTGGAAAGATGTACTGTGTATTGAAGTGGCTTAACTTCAAAACTTATTTGATTATATCTTTTGTACAATACTTACCATTTATGTTTGATAAGATAAGATCACTTTATTGGCCATATACAATTTCTTGTATTCTTGTTTTTTCATATACCCTAACTTGCTCTCCATGAGACACACAGGCAAAGCACAGAGAAGCTTGGTGTCAGAGCGCAGGATCTGCCATTTATACGGCACCCCTGGAGCAGTTGGGGTTAAGTGCCTTGCTCAGGGGTCCAACGGAGTAGGATTCCTCTGCTGGCTGTGAGATATGAACCGGCAACATGCCAGCCACAGGCGCAGATCTTTAGCCACAGAGCCACCGCACTGCCCCGCCCCCACCACTATGTTTCTTGTGTTTGTCATTTTTTAAAATTTTAAGAAAATGTTACCTCAACAGCAGCGTACCATATATTTATGAATACAAATTATTCAAGTAAATTCACAACCCTACAGTTAGTATTGTGGATTTTGGCTTCATTAACTTCCAGAAGGCGATTCCTCTATACTTTTCATTGGTTTTCATCTGTTCTCAGGAGAGATATTTGACCAATCCTCCATGTAGAATTTTTCCAACTCCACTAGGTTGAGTAGTGTCAGACAAACAAAGGGTACAAGGGAGAAGGCCATTCAGCCCGTCCTATTTGCTTGATGGTTAGTAACTAAGGGACTCTAAAACAACCAGCCATTTCATAAAAGGTGCCCTGAATTTGGCTATCAACAGATGACTGGGGGAGTCTATTCCAGATATCCTTGTGTAAAGAACTTGTCATATTTAAGTGAAACATAACCCAAAGAAAAAAACTAAGGGGAAGGACTTATAAAATTGAGAAGAGGGGGCACTTTTTTACATAAAGAATTCAAATCTGGGACAAGCATTCAGCCATGTTGTTGAAGCCAATTGTAATGGGAGCCAGTTCTGACTCCCAAGAAGTGTGTTGTTTAGGACCCTGTGCAGACAGTATAATCTGGAAGTGACTGGAGAAGGGCTACGGGGAAAACATGGAGTGGAATGGAAGGGATGGTGAACAGGGGGCGGTGCTGACAGTGATCCAGGTGCAAGGGGGGAGCGCAGGCTAACAAGTCCAAAAACAGTCCAAAGGGGGACATCAGGGCACAGTCCAAAATCCAAAACCAGGTGATCCATCTACAACAAAATGATTAAAATGCCCGGGAAGGGTGAACTCGATCAGGAACACAAATGTTTAAACGGATAACAAAGCCAGGCGCGCCGAGCCCCAGACTCAGCTGGTCAGGACTCTGTTCAGAAGCCTATGCCTTCAGCCGCGGATGTAGGGCGACTTGATGCTAGGCGGGCCTCTGGGCGTCCATCTTCCAATGCAGAGCCCTGATCTTCCAGAGCACCGGGTTTAAATAATAACGGTGAATCCAGGGACAGGTGTACGTGGTAATGAAACTAAAACACTAAACTAAAAGGCTTGGAGTGCCCTCTAGCGGTGGGATGAATCTAGGCATTCACTGGCCCCATCAGTACAAACTTTTTGAATGTGTTTTTTGTTTAATAATTTTTAAAGACTGCTAAGAGTATTACGACGATTGGAATACAAGAGTCACATTGAAGCATCGGGGTGGATTTGACAATATTTGTGGGGCACCATCTCCATCAAGGGTGTCAATGATTTAACCAAAATTAACTGACTGCTGACAGGTACAAGAAGGTTCAAATCTACTGTGCCATTCTGTCAGTGTGCTGGAAAACCATTTGGCATGATGTAAACATCCTGGTGGAAAACTAAAAAAAAGATGCCTCAATTGAATATAAGATGCCATATGGCATTGTATAGATGCTGTAAATTTTAACAGAGCAGCTTTGATGAATTGTGGGAAGTACAATATATCTGAAATTATTCCGTAGTACTTTATTGTTGAAATATACGGGATCATGAAATCAAGACAACAAGCTCTATAAAAGCAAAGGAGATCCATATCAAATGCTAATTTGGTGAACAAAAATTGCATATTTTCTTTAATAATGCATTGTTTATTATACATATTTAAATGTACATACTGCACTTTACATTTTATACCTTCATTTTGTTTACTTATTTTTAAGTGTAAAACATTTTTCTGAATATTTTATTCTCAAGGTAAAGCAATGGTAGTGTGCATGAAAGTGAAATCACTTTTTAGTTTATCGAAAGGGTTTTCAGTTGCTATGGTTACTAAGCATTTCTGTGTACTTGTGATATGAACTAAAATATGTTCAGTGTCAGTCAGCACTTGAAAAAAAAGGATTTCTCTGTTTGAATTTTATAGCCATGCACGAGTACTCCGAAAAACACTTTACAACAATCCTTTTGAGAAGGTACTGTATCCTATACTGTATATTTCTAATGTTTAAATATTTGTGTTAAAATGTGTTGTTAAAATATAAACAACAAGATTGTTTAAAGATAAAGACAAATTGAAATCATTTTGCTTTTTTATTGTGATTTTGAAAGAAGAAATGGAACAGGGTGTGTTTTAGTCAATAAATGAAGTAATAAAGGTATAAATTGTTAAACCATGTTACTTGTTTGTAATCACTTAATTTTGTCTATTTTTCTGAAACAAACATTATCACAGAGGTATAAAAACAATCACTTATTTAATATCCCAAACCTAGTTTGAGAAAAAAACCTGAGGACAAACTAAAAAAAATACTACCCAAGCACTTTGCTAAATTTGCAGCCACTGATGATAAGATCAAATTTTATTCTAAATGCAGGGTGTTTGAAATGTAGTTTAGTTGAGAAATGTTTCAGTTTTCAACTGCAAAATATTTAATACATCAAAACCACATTACCATGCATGCAAATACATCTTAGTTTTGTTAAAACTCACTTTGAATTCTTGTCTTTATTTTTTCAATACACAATGCATTTTCTGACTGGGTGTCATTGTTACCCTTATGATTTTGTACTTGTTGCAATATTGCAAAGAGCCATGTATATTTGTTTTAAAATATGTCCTATCTATTTTTCTTCTGTTTTAGTTCTATGTTTTTTGTTGGCTATGTAATCGTTATGTGGAGAAAATATACAGTACAGTTATCAACAAAACACAAAACGATTACAGAGACTTGACTTTCCTGTGAACCTCTGGGTATAGGATTTTAAAAATGTACTCTTTATAATTTATACAGCCATACATAAGGGATTTTAGATATTTTTTAGTTTAACTGAGAATGCTTAATGTTCCTCAAAGGAGGAATGCATGATTTCATTTTACCCTATGAAAATTAGCACACTACAGTATTTATCAATGTGACAGTTTTAAGAATCTTTTACAATATAGTCCTCAACTTAAAGAGGTAATTATAAGTCTTCATTTTTAGTTTTAAAAGTACTGAATAGTTTGTATTCACCTCTGACAAGATGGCAATTCATACTTGGGCAATGAATTTTTAAACACATCTGATAATTTTCCTCCAAGTAGTGCTTTTCATACCACTAATGAAAGAGTTTGTGTGTATATAAAAATAGTTATGATGATAGTGAAAGATTTAGATAAATCTCCAAAGCAATTTTGCAGAGAGTGGTTGGGTTTTCATAATATGTATGAGACCCACCTTCACAAAGCAGTTTCTTAACTTGCTGACAAATATTGCTATGACTTTCAACATTTCATCGCTCATTTTTTCTCTCTCAG
Organism: Atractosteus spatula; assembly: GCF_055471065.1. NCBI lineage: Eukaryota > Metazoa > Chordata > Actinopteri > Semionotiformes > Lepisosteidae > Atractosteus > Atractosteus spatula. The sequence continues at coordinate 6,352,624 of NC_142717.1, forward strand.
CTGACATACACTCAGAAGAATTATTTAATATCTTTGCAGGCACACAGATAATCACCTAAACAAGTGCTTAGAAGCCAGATTTATAAATACCAAAAATGATGAATTCGGAACAGTTAGAATACTTCAATTATTCCCTCATCCCTACAGACACTGTAACATACAGGTACCTGCATTTAGGCTTAGATTACTGTGAATGTGACAATTATGACAATTATGTTAAAGTGCAGTTTAACAATAACAATGAAAACAAGAAATGAAATTAGAGTACAGAAAGACTATCCAACTGCCATCCTTGTAATAAATTACATTGTAGAATGTTTCTACAACCAGCTCCTTATTTCTTTGCATGATAATTAGTAGGATAGTAATCAGTTTCTACAATGTACAGATTAGAATATTGAGTAGTTCTACTACAGAGTACTGCCTGACTTTCATACAGCCTATTTTATCCTGCGGTCAACAGCACCACATTTATATTTGTAAGCTCCTGATAAACACTGATACTGCTTAAAAATCGTTGACACTATTTATAAATCTGGGCTTACTACGACTACCTTGTACACTTTCTTCCACATGGCAATGGAGTGTTTGTCTGTGCCTCAAGAAATCCATGTAATCCCTGAATTTTGAGTCTGCTGTAACATAACACCTACAGTAGACACAAACAAATTTTTAGATTACTCATCAACCCACTAGATACAATACATAGCTGTAGTGATGATGATCGTATTTTAAAACATAAAAGTAGATCAATTTCTTTGCACAGTCACTTTCAATCCAAAGGACTTTTACAGATAGAACGGGACCCACTTCAGCTACCAGTGAAGTGATATTGTGCAGTAACCATTCTGCACCAGTAACCCCACTACACTTAAGAATATAGTTTAGCATCTTGTTCTTCATCTTAGAAAACAGTTTAGCATCTTGTTTGAAGGATTGAACATCATATAATAACCTTACATAATATACAGTATACATAATATACATTATACAGTAATTATAATATACTGTAATATATAATTATATAATATAGTATCACTATTTACTATACCAAGACAACTCTGGTCTATACAGAAGAAAACCCCATCAATATTAGCAGTATGATAGCTTCTAACATCTGACTCAATCATGCTAAGCAAGCTAAACTAAAATTCCTTTACTATCTTACTTATATTGGACTTTCAGCATATTGACAAACTTGCAGAGATGTTTAGTTTAACCTATAGGAATAGGAATTGTCAAGAAAATGTAGGAATATTATTTTTACAGCTTTGCTTTGAGAACTCTAAAGCACATGGTTAGTACCAACATTTTGAGAACATTATGAAACATGAAGCTAATTAGGTATATAAAGTGTTATCATTTCTTACACAGCTGTTTGTAGAATTATCAGTACTGGTTTCTACTGTGATGTTTACATTCAGAATACAGCCTGCAATTCTGTTGTGTCAAAACACTGAACAGACATTTTCTTCACAGATCTAATAAATAATAGAATTGCAGCAGCCTGTTTTCTAGTATTAGTTTAGTAATTCTTATTAAGGGTGCATAGCACTGAATACATTTTGCTAGTTAGTGAAAAATGCTCTTCTCTACTTTGACACAGTTACAAAACCTTCAGCTTTTAAAGTTATCCAGCAGGTATGTTTGTTATCTCTATAAAGTAATAAATATGTAACTATGCAATGACTTGCAACTAGCCTTCAGACCAGGGATTCTCAATCATGGTCCTAAAAAAATCACGTACTGTACCTGCTGGGTTTTATTCCATAAACATGAAATTTGTAACTTTTGAGTAGACAAATATTTCCAAAGGTTCCAATCAAGAAACTTGTCAGTTCAATTAAGACAAAAATCCCACAAAACTGTGAACCCCTGCTATAGGCTACTGTTTTGTCTAAATGTGATCCTAAACTATGACAGGGGTATTAATCATGCTGTTATGAATCCAAAACCAAACAGGTTTTTCTTCCTCCAGCTATGTAACGGGTAATATGTAGTTCAGAAACACAAAGCAGACAAATATACAAACTCAGAGGATATATTTTGGCTGTAAAAGAGAGCCTGAAAAATAGCATTCATTGAATTAGCTAACTTCCACTTATTAAATACACACACAGTATATGAGGAGAATGAGTGGAGAAGCAGCTGTAAAGTAATAAGAGTCAATCGCAAAGTACAATACTGGTTAGTAATTATGCAGCATTTTTAGCTATGCAGATTTCATGGTAGAAATCATACTTATCTTATCTTCAACCAGCAATTTATTATTAAAATAAAAATAACTTAATTTGACTTTTTATGTAAAAAATACATTTTGTGTATTAAGAACACACAATGAACTCCTTTCTTTTTTAATTTCTTGTTTCAAATTAAAAAAAATGAAATAGTAAAAATAATAGTTTTTTTGTTTTTTAGGATTCTCATACACTTCATATTTGCAATAATAGTGTTTTAATCAACATGGCACACAACCCTGACCCCTACACTATGTCAGCACTGAAAACTACAGTAGTAACATATGCTTTATCTCATCTGACTTGCACACTGATCAATTTGTTATACTGTATGACACATTGGAAAATCTTACAGTACTTTACAGAACACAATTAATTATGTACTGTATGAAGTGATGTCACAATTAACATTTGACACAGCTTAAATTCAAACTTGTGATGTCTGGACTCCAAGCCATGATCTTTGTGATTTTGGTCATTAGAAACCCCCTCGCCTGATAAGATGAAAGAAAAAAACATTGAAATAGGTCAACTATCTTATTGATATTTCTCTTCTCAAGCACATATTTTCCACCTTTTTGTGGACAACATACCAAGTGTTGCATGTTGTACTCTGGTTTTTGGAATTTTTTTTCTCCTGGTTCTGGGCTTCCATGCCCTTTGCTCTTCCTATCTGTTGTGAATTGTTTTTTACATGTTGTTTGCTTTATTTATGTTGTGTTACTGTTACGTGTTTTCCCTGTCCCAGGCTCCGACTCCCGCTGTCTCGCTGTCCGGGGCTCCCATGTCCGCTGGTCTTTCTGGTGTGGGCTCCTAATGCCCACTGCCCACTGGTCTCCCGTTTTGTTGTGAGTCATTTTTTTATGTGTTTGTTCCCCTGTTCCATCAGGGTTTATTTTTGTTGTGGGTGCTTTTTTGTCTCACTCCTCTGGAGCCCCACCCAGCCCTTCCTCAACTTACTAAAGGTTTTTCCCCAGGAGGAGAGGGTAGCTCTCAGCCATGGACTCCCGGAGGTTTCCTTTCAGTTAAATGGGGTTTTTCCTCTCTGCAGTGCTGTACAGCTCATTTATTTTTTGGGTGTTAGGACCCGCCCTTGAAAGGGGGGTACTGTCACAACCTCTACAGCTAAAGGGCGCTCCTTCTCTGTGCTGTTCCTAGTTTCCCTGTGCTTTACTTTTTCTTCCGGTATGTCTTGTTGTCTGGAGCTTTATATTTCCAGGTCTCCCTTTCCTCCTAGCTCGGCATTGGGATTGGTTGTCAAGAGACTCACCCTGACTCACCATACCTTGAGCCCAGAGTGAACCTCCGCTATGCATTGGGTCTTCCTGTTCTGCTGGTCTCTTAACGGCTAGCCTCAGGCTTCCATGATAGCGTCCAAACCCATCCTAAATGTTACCCCCCTTTACCCTTAGACACCTGTGGTCGTAACACTGTGATCTTGAAAGTACATGTTTTTTAAAACATTTGTAATTGCTATTCTTGATAGATGTATAATGATATCAATGATATAATATAATGATATGATATATTGATCTGTGGTCTGTCCAAGGTGTATGCTGCCTTGTGCTTGTTGCTTGCCGGGATAGGTTTTAGCTCCCCTGTAACCCTGAATTAGATAAAGTGGTTAGAAAATGTATGGATGGATAAAGTGATGTTTAATTTGTTGTACAGTATATTAAGCATGTTTGTCACTATTAGAACCAGTTATTGAAAGATGCATACGCACTTCTAATTCACATCAAATTTAATATATGTATCTCCACTGTGGGTGACTAATGTCTTTCTGTACTATCTAGGGTCATTTAATGAATTTTCAAAGATTGAGGAATGCATAGCCATCATTTTTATGCAGGAAAAGATGAATTACAAAGTAAATCAATGGACACATTGTACAGCAGCTGTGCTAGGAGATGTACAGTAGCCCCTTAACGTTCCATAATGATGCGATAGGCTAAGGAGTTGAAATGAAATGAATCAATTGAAACATGAGTCTTATCTTAATGATCATTGCATGTGACTAGGCTAGAACTTACTGTATATCTGTGTGCGAACACAAAGTAATTGTTGAATTAAGTTCTAGCACTTAAAAAGGAGTTTGACGTTTTATTTTGAAAATATAGAAATATTTATGAGTGAACATCTAGGCATTTCAAGTTTCTACCACACAGGTTCCTTAAGTGCATTACCAGAAAATAGTGTCCAGTAAAGACTTGCTGGACATTATGTATTCAGCACAGATATAGTGGAAGGTTTATCTCATCTGGTTGCAGATGATGGGAAGTGAGCTCACTACTGGGACTCTGAGACCCAAACTGAATGAAGGCACAACTTGGCATCTCTGCATCTAAAGACGTTCCACACCAGAACCTCAGCTGGCAAACCTATGACCAGCATCTTCTGGGACTGAATGGAGGTACAGTTAATCATTTGCACTCCTTACAAAACTACAGTCACTACTTAATATAATGCAAAGTTGATGGCCTGGCTGTGTAAAAAGAAAACAGGAGATGGATGAATATTCGTTTTTTTCATAACAATTGTGCCAATTTACAAAGATGGGTTGCCATCTGCCATTCGGAACAGGTGATTCCACACTAAATCCCAAACTTATCTCTGACTGGATGTTATTTCTGAGCTGTGAGGATTTCTATTACTATGGGATTTCAAGAAATAAAGTTGAAAAATTAAACTGATATTTTTTTCCATACATTACATTTTTTTATAGATTTACAGAGGTAACTATATACCATTCAGTTTTCACCAGTTTCAGTATTTGAATTTTGCTGTTTAATAATTTTATTATTGTTTGCTTTTTTAAATGGTGTAACCTCTACACAGATTCTATATATATCTACAGATAATCTACTTACAACAGTTCTGATAATTATAACTAGGAATTACAGTAGCTGGGTTTGTGCTACAAATGAAATTTCCAAACTCAAGCAAGACTTAGTTGCTTCTTTCCTTTTTCATTATTTTGTGTTTTGATAGGTTCAGTTATTACATTGTTATTGCTTGTTTTGTATAGACTAGAATGCTAATTATCATATTACCAACACAATTGACTTGCAAATTAGGTACAAACTGAACCAGGTCTGCCTAACTGTTAATAGGTGGACTGTCCTTTGACACTTTTAAAAAGCATTGCAAAAACAGATATGCTGTTTGAAAAATTAATTTTGTTAAAGGAAATCATCTTAAGTAGTCTCACATACTCAAATAATTATCTTGGTTATATTTGATTTATACAGGTTTTGGATAAAGATTTAAGGTAAAAAAGATGCCTTACATAAAAATGGGTCCCAAAATCCACCCACTTATTCACACTGTGAATCCTGGATAATTAGTAATGAAGGGGCAAAAAGATGAAGTATTTAAGGACTCCTTAAGTCCTAGAAGTGTTTTGGTTACAGGTGAAAAAGTACCACCTGTAATATCTCAATGGCTGTTCTGGCAGAAAAAGCCTGTGGCAGACTGAATCATCTTGGTCTTTATGTCACTAGATCAAGATTAGGTTCTATTAAGTTACAGTAGGTATTGAAAATGATGTGTAATGTTTTCTCCACTATAAAATATATCACACACGTGTCTTTTTCATTCTCAGTACAAATTCTTTGTTGACCATCTAATGGTGATGGGAATAGGACAGTAATAAAAGTAAGCTCTTAGTCGTGATCTAAAAGATGTGGCCATTGTGTGATGTTGATATCACTGCCCTGAGTGAAACCTAATGAGTTAGAGAAAGGCAGCTCATGGAACATGGAGGTTGTTTATAATTCCTTCTGGAAGGAAAAGTCAGAGAATAATATGGTATTCATTGAAATGGATTTGTCATTAAGATTGAAATAATCACCCTGCTTGTTGGAATGAATGTCTTGTGACCCTGTGTGTGAAATTGAAGAAAACCAATTGACCTTTATAATTTTTCACATATTCCCCTAAGGTACAGAAGATTCAAATGATTCAACCATAGACAATGACTTTGAGAAGCTCAACCAAATTCTTTCTGTCTCAAAAGAATACTGATTTATTCAACTTAAGTAGAGAATCCAATCATTAGAGTGGAAAAATTGACAAGCAAGCCAAGAAGTGAAAATACAAACTTCAGCAGATTTGTTCTCTTACCGAATGCACAAAGCATTACCTTATCATCATCTATACTTAATTTTAGAGAAAAATTGATACAAAAACATCCCGGAAACATCCATGGTCCAGATACTGGCATGATTTATTATGTAATTGATCAATCCCGAAATCAAATCAGAAAGACTTCCACATTACTAGAGCAATAGCAGTAGCTCACAACGTTTGGTCTGATCTTTTTCTCATCTGTTCAATTATAGTATGTCTATCAACCAGGCTCCCAGACATCACAAGAAGAAATGTCCACTCAAAATCAGTGTCAATATTGAAGAAATGAAGGCTCTAAACCACATGTTTAGATAGTTTTGGAATATATTGGGCAAGCTCAAGCCTCACGAATAGTAGAAAAGTCCCCAAACCACTTGGAAAAACGTAAAAAAAAAAACAGATTACTAATGCCTGCAAAAATACCTTTTGGGTTTTACAGAAGAAGGATTTTAGTCATGAAAAAAACAGGACTGGTCCACCAAAATAAACCAGATGAACAATGAACTTATTGATCACAAACAATGGGTTTTGTGTATGAGGCTGTGCAGTCCTAATTCCAGACAAAACTGTTCCACAAACAAGCACTCAAATGAGAACTTTTGACATGAAGAACAGGTGGTGAATAGACAAGGCAAAGGTAATTCAACATCTTATAAAAAGAAATGACATCTAGGGTTTTTAATCAATACCAATTTACAGCACATTCTTTGACTAGATATTGAAGCTTGACTAGTGAGTTTTTTTACTCCATTAAATATAGAAAAACTAAATATCTTTTTACTTGTTTAGTTTAATTGCTTTCGTCTTCCGATTTGGAAAAGATAAAGTTAATTTAAACATTAAAACACTAAATGTTAATTTGTATAGTCTAACAATTGTTAGAAATTAATCAAAACATTGTTCTTTGAAATCCATTTTTAATCTAGACAATTTTTAACATATTTTCTAAAAAACACAAAATATGACATACTGTATGCAAAGCAAGGAAGATCACAAAAAAGGAGGTAATTAAAATGGGTCTCTAAGAAAATGCATCTAACCATGCTGTCACAGCTCTTGCACTAGCCTATCAAGCAATACTTCTTTCTTTAAGAACAACTCTTCTGAATGAATACAACCCAAGTGTCTTCCAAGGATAAATCAAACTCTATCACACTATTTATGCATACTGTACATTTTAATTGAATCCTTTAATTTTCTATTTAACTTACCTAACTGTAGTGTACTGTACTTGTATAACACACGATGCATACTGTATATATAAAAAAAATCTAACCACCATAAAGAATATTATTTTCACAAGGATTAGAACAGTCATTAGTTCTTTCGCTTCAGTGTCACAATCTTTTATTGATTTTGGAAACTTGGCTATACTGAGAAGTACATGTAGTGCTTCTGCTATGACATTCAAAGAGAGCAATGTTACTCATCTTTTTATGATTGTCAGTTTCAATATGGGCTATAAATGTGTGTATGAAATGGTATCTTTAGACCTCACAGCTTTAGAAGATTTTTTGACAAGGATCTTTTGATGAAGTCTATCTAGAGCCTTCCATCACACACTGACATGAAGAAATAGATTAAGCCTTTTTCATTTTTTTTTGAAAATGTTACAGTATGCAATGTGATAAACCATAAAAAGAAACATTTTTGAAAATGTTCATGATAGTTTTGTCATGTTTTTTAGGAAAAGCAGATGTTGTCCCTGGAGAGACCTGGATTTGTAAAGTCCATATTTAGAATTTAGGAGACTAAAGACTATAAAGCAGTTATAGTCGTTCACTGTGTTATTATGGCCTTATCATCTTCAAAATCTTTAAGTCACGTCTTAATAAAATTTCAGGTGCATATCTGGTAGGATTGTACAATATATGATATTAAGTGTAATGCATAGCCAGGTAAGTAATGATAGCATTCTAGTTGAAGACCATCTTAGTACAGAAAGGAAAGATAACCTGTTTTCATTTAGTGTTAGAAGTAAACAAACTTTTGAGTAACAAATGCTTTACTTCTTACAATTAAAAAGTAAGTGGCAAAATTGAAATATCCTCAACACTTTAAAAAAAAAATAAAACCCTTAATGAAGAAACTGGGATATTTAAATGATTAATCATGCTGATGGATCTGGTAGTTTAAATACTACTAAATGTACTGTATAGCATATACAGTACTGTACAGAAAAAAAACTACTTTGGTAATCTTTACCTTAATATGATGTAGTCATTCACATTATTCCCACAGAATATTACACAGTAAATGCACATTGTGAGGCAAAATGGATTTGCTATAGCTGTTCAGTACCTATCTGTATAGCTGATTTTTGTTCAGTTGATTCTAGTTTATTGTGTACTCCCACACTATACGCATTACAGGGTCTTTTGTTACTTATGTCCAAAGTTGTGGAAAACCACATTAATTATTTTTTAATCCAACCTAAAAATACCATAAATTACCATATACCAAATACCATAAGTACTTACAAATTTGGTTTACTCATCTAAAGTAAACTTATTATATTGTACACAACCAGGGTCTCCCATCCCAAACACTCTGTGCCTGTGTATTTTCCCTGTGATGGACTGCCATCCTATCCATGGTGTACTCTGCTTTGTGCCCGTTGCTTACCAGGATAGGCTCTGGTCCCCAAGCATTCCTGAATTGGAAGAAGTGTTTGGAAAATGGATTAATGGATGGAAAAATACCACATCTCAGATCTGCACTTCTTTTCAACAAATTAGCAATTATTGCAAGTTATAGTGGACATCTTTGACAAGGCACTCTTCTTCAGTTTAAGAGCTGCAGACAGAGGGGCAGGTTTGGAGAAAAAGGAGAGAAACGGCAAAATACCTGCTGCTGTTTCAGAGATGCAAGTGTTTTTTTTTACAGGACTGTCTATCCAAACAGGATTAGCTAGAAGATTGTGGAGAGAGAATGTGGATGAGTTGAAGAGAAGCAAGGGCAAAACATTGTGAAGTGCCCAATTGTAAAGAGAAAACCTTGGTGCCACTGAGACAGACTGTACAGTATACAAATGATCCGATGCCAGGTAGTGAAGAGTTAGTGGGAAGGCTGAGTGAGTATGACGAGCAGCAAGCCAACAGATGGTAGGCGACCTGCAGATGGTAGGAGTCGGTACAGCATTTCCCAGAAGGGGAGCAACATGAGGCGGCTAGGATCCCAGAGGGGACCCAAATACTAAAGTAGATCAGAGACAGACTAATTAACACTTCAAAGATAAGGTGGCATGCTGGGAGTGTACAGTATTTTGTAGATAAGGAATGTAGAAGAATAATGGTCAGTGTTGTCATATAAGGGGTACCTCACAAGAGGCACTCGAAATATTAAAATCAAAATGACATAAACTGTCAAATAAACATGAAAATGAAATCTGCTTTGGAAGTGGTGTGATGTTACCAGGATACATGGCAAGATATTGTAACTTTGGCTACAGCAGCACAACAATAATAATCACTTTAACATTTTTAATCGACATGTTATCAATTAAATGATATAAGTCGTTATATTTGCGACAGAAATCTTGAGCTTGTGCTATACAAGATGTCTTGTGGTATACAAGATGTTGGTGGTCTGACCCATGTGCAATATACAAAATCATTTTCAAGATAATCTTACAGAATGCTGGAACAATTTGAATTTAAGTCTATCAAGTTTCAGTAATAATCAAAGGGTAATCAATTTTGTGTTTTAAAACCCACAACAGTTCATGAACCATTTTGAGAAACATATCCCATCAAGTAAATCCTGCTTAAAAATATCTGGCCAATTACTCCCAACCAGGAAATATTTAATTTAGTTTGCAAATAATAATTACCTGTAAGCATACTGTACTTAATATATTTGTGCTAAGTGACAGCAGGTCAAGTTTGGTATAGGAGGATATTCTATTCAAGCAATGGAGATCCAACCAGGTTTTACTCACTCGAAGGGTGTAAAAAGAAAAGATTTTAAGTATAGGACCTGATTAATGGGATGTAATGGTATCTTCAAAAAGTATGGTAGACTCATACTTTCACTGAAAAACATTTTTTGGACGAATACACTACATTTATCACTGTACATCACCATTCTATTTGATTCACAGTAGAAACAATATTGTAGCTTATGAGGTAGTAATAATAATTCCCTACACTTTCTGGACACTCCACTCAAAGCGCTTTACAGCTCTCAGGGTGGACTCCCCTCCACCACCACCACCTGGATGATGCGACGGCAGCCGTAGTGCAGCAGAACTCTCACCACATATCAGCTATCACTGGGGAGGAGAACAGGGTGATGAAGCCAGTTCCTAGATGGGGATTATTAGGAGGCCATGATTGGTGAAGGACAATGGGAAATTTGGCCAAGATGCCGGGGTAACACCCCTGCTCTTATTGAGAAACGTCCCTGGGATTTTTAATGACTACAGACCTCAGTTTTACGTTTCATCCAAAGGATGACATGTATAGGACATATGATCGTCAGTATACTATAAAAGTTACTTCTGTTAAACACTTTGTTTAACTTTGTGATTAAAACTCTAAGGTCACATTGTTGTTGTTTTTTCTTTTCAGTGATCTACCATGAATAAATCACAAACCAACATAACTGGTACCCTGAATGAGAAATAACAATCATGGGCTTTACACATTTGCTCATGGTAGAGCATTTAATGTTAAATTTATACACTTACACACTCAATACATTACATTTCTAAATGGTGCATACTTTCTCTGATGAATCTCTAACTCTTTATAGCAGCTCTCTCTGGCACTCAGTTTTTTTTTTTCTAGAATTTGCTAGATGCATATACTTTAGCTGTATTGACAGTATATTGAGTGTTGTATAACAATTTTAATTTTGGAAAGTCAAACCACACTCTGGCCCTTCGAGATCAAGAATATTTAAATTTTAAGTTCTTGTTCTAATTTCTATTAATCACTCCATGATTGTAGCATTTTAGCCTGACCTGCCTATCCCGGGGTTTTTAAAATGTGTAGTCCGCATTTGCTGACTTTCTTATTTCTTGTCACGCTTCACCATTCCAGTTAGTCTATCATTTTGATGGCATTTTTAACCTTCTTTTCCAGAGAGCTGATAAATGTTCTATGTGGTGATGGCCTGGCATATAACTAGTAGAAAATCCTGTTTCAGAAATGAAGAAAATGTCTGCAGTACTGTAGTTACACGTACTGAAGCTTGATGAATTATTTTACAAACCTCAGGGATTAAAATGGATCAGGTCATATGCATCATTTGAATGCGTCAAAAGCTACTTTCCACCCATAAACAAATGCAAACCCTTATTATTGTGCTTTTACATAATGTTGTGGAATAGCATAGCAACTTATTGAAACGTATTTTAGGCAAAACGTAAATACAGTAAGATGACAAGACAAGAAAATGTCTGCCTATGTCCTCATTATCTAAGAAACCTGATCAGGAATCCTAACTTAATGTAACGTATATTTTTACTTGCTTAGAAATCTTGTTCATACAGAAGGATTATATCCTAAAATTAGGTCAACATTCATACCTACCAATCATGAATCAGTCAAGGAATGGCTTATGGTGGATTTTTGTTTGCATGGGTCTTCCTGTGCTGCTCATATGATGGAAAGCTATAATTTTGGATTTGGCAGCTGTGCTTGGTAGGGGCAGTAATCAATTAATGCATATACAGATAATTTGGGATATAATATCCAATAATCCCTTTCTAAAATAAATTATTAGTATATTACGCTCTTTTCTTGACTTTTTGCTCTGAAACTTTTTTATAAAAGTGGAAATAACAGACAAGGGATAACATTTGATCATTTCTCAGCTACAGGGGGCACTGGTACTAAAGTGTTAACATTTTCTGTCTTTTTTTAGAATTCCCAGTTATTTACTGTACTTTCTACCTTCAAAATAAAATTTTCTAATTTAATCAAAAAGGACCAAGACTGACATGTTTGCTTTAAATATTTTGCCGTGTATAATTCGGTTTGACTTTGTCACCCTTTATGTTAATGGACAACGAATTACAAATTTGCCAGTCAGGGTGCAGTACCATTCCTTTGATACTGCTAGGAGAGTTGTTATTGGCCTTTATACCGTGTCTTAGTTTTTAATTTTGTAATCTGATTAGAAAAGTAATTTAGTAAAGCATTTGATAAGTTAACATGTAGAGGTTTAGAATATGTACATCTAGAGGGCTACTCAATCACTAAAGTAAACCTGTAAAGATATTTGTCTGGAATACAGGTTGAGCCCTGCAGTCCGTACAGTTTGTCACTTGTTTCAGTGTAATATTGCACCATTAGATGACTGCAACAGCTGTTGGGGTTCTCCAAAGGTTGAAGTGGGCGCGAGTCAGCAGGAAACCCCTGTGATTTGCTCGCTGCCTGTTAACCTAATGTGTTGTCATTGAAAACTATACCACTTCACAATAAAGAAAAGGCAGATTGTTCCTGTAAGCACAGGTTTTGCTCTGCATAGGCGTCTTTCCAGCCACGTTCAAGATTCATTATGGTAAAACCGAACAGATTAACAAATAGCAATTCCAGATTGGAGAAGTAAGAAGTAAACAATTGGAAATTCTGAACATTAAAAGCATTACTCATGTCTGTCTCCCTCTTTGGAGAGAGAAATCTGTGGAATGTGGTCCCCACAGGGCTGCACTTTCACACTAGCATTTTTAAAAATTTTAGGAAGGGGAGGAAAACAATGATTTCTTCAAGCCTAGAATACTAAATGGCCATCTGGAATGAGCAAAGATCTTCTATCTTAGTTTTCCTTCAGCTTTGCTTTATGCATTTCCCCATGGAAGGAAGAAATATGAAGAAAAAAGTGTAAAAAGGTGACCATAAAATAACTTAAGTTAATATAAATGAAAATTCTTACAGACTTGCTTTTTTGATTTGCACATCATTTCTTTAAAAAATTATACTCTTTAGTGAAATAACACTAATGTCAGTGCTGGTCAATTACTGTACTGTATATGCGATAGTGTAAATGAATCTTATCCCTAGTGCATTCCCCAAATGCTGTGTATCCATGTTAATTAAATGTAAACACTTTTGAAAGGGTTATTTTTCTGATACATTGCTCTCATACTATTTATTTAATAAACTCATATCTTATAGTTTAGCAATGTTTTTGTGTGATTCACTCTCTTGTCCTTTACTGTTGAGCTATAGAGTACCTCTATGTATCAAGCAAGGTAGACTAAAGAACAAGGTAAAGTTTGAACCTGGGCAAAAATATGTATCATATTTAATGTCTACAAAGTCATTTTACTGACTTGCTTAACATGCATACAGTATAAGCATATCTCTAAACTGTGAATTATTTTGTTTATCTGCAATGGTTAAAAAGGTACCTTTTCCCAAAAATAAACTGCACAAGAACAGACTGTTTTTGATGGAAAAGGAATTATTTTTTCTTCAATGCAGTTAAAAATAATACCATAGAATTTACTGTATGTATAGGAAGAAACAACTAAAAGAACATTCACTTTATCAAACCCTGAGCAGTGTGGGATTTCTTGTGGGTGTCTGGAACAGACTACCCAGCCATGTTGATGAAACTGACTCTTTCAGATCCTTCAAACAAAGACAGCATGAGATAAATTCAAGTTACATGCAACCGAATGAGCAGTATGTGCCAAATTCCCTTCTCTCAATTGTTGCCTGCCTTATGTTCTATATTGTAAAATAATGTTTGAAAGCGATTTAAAAACCTTGCTGAACATCCAGCTGTTTTCAGCAGAAATAATGCACTCAATTTCTTGCGCTCTAAATCTTATACCCCCTTTTCAGACGTTTAGTTTATTTCTGCAGCTGTAAAATGTCAAAGTTTAAATCTTATCAGAGTTATTTGTCAGTCTTGTTTAAATATAATTTTCTGTGGAAAACTACCATGATAATTCAATGATAATACTATGTACTCAAGTAAACATGATCCTTTTCCTGTGAAATCCGTGATATATGGAGGGGAATGTCTAAGATAGCTACAGTATGTACAGTACCTTTACAGCATTGTGCAACAGGGCCAATTTGTCAATTTTGAGTTTGCACATTGTTTTAGCACATGGATTCACTTATGCTTGAACTCCACCTATCGTACAGTATATTGAAAGGAAGTCTAATTAGGATCACCTTTATGTAAATTGTTTCACTGTAAGACTGAATAGGCAACATATCCGTGAGGAAATAAATTGTGCAGCCTAAAACCAGAAGATGTTTCAAGGAAATATATAGTATGTGGGTATCTGGGAAAATGCTTATCTTTATGAACTGTAAAGTTGGTCAGCTACTGTATTTGGTGAAACTGTTTGGGTAGGTGAGAATGACTTTAACATCTGTTTTAAATGTTATTGTCATGTGGTCTGTAATGTATTAAACTAATCACTTACAAACCAGATTAACTATAATTAATTAGAAACATGAACACTACAACTTACAATGATTTCTTCTTCTGCTCTGAAGGTAGTACATTCAAGTCTCAAATTGGTGATTGTGCTAGGCTGATGAAAAGAACCCTAACCTTTAAATTATACCTAGGTGTGAAATTTCCATAGAAGAAGAGGGGCATGTGCTTGTACAAATATAATGCAGAAACATTTACTGTAGTTCTAGTTTTCTATAATGTGCCTCATTATTCCATAAAACTATCAAAGCTTCCCGGGCTTTCCTAGTACAGTGTGTGGGGTTCATTTGTGACAATGTACCTGACGACTCACATTTAAAAAACTTTTTGTGAGTTGTGGTGGAGATGTAGGGAAATAAGCGCCAAGGCCAGTTACTTTGCTGCGTCCCTGTGAATTTCGCCTGTCAGTGAAAATTACAGCAATTTTAGAAAAAAGTGGGTGTAATACAAGATTTTTCTACAACAAAGCAACCCATCATATACAGTAAAAAAATATGTGGACATACGGATACTCATAGCCAGAGAGAAGAATGATGCAAAGCATTTATCTCAGCCTTAAAGATATAGAAATGTGAAACTGAAGGAAAAGCTTGCAAAAATGATTTTCTCAGCCAGTCATGCACCACGTCAAAACAAGATTGTAGTAAGAAAAGAGGAAAAGCAGATTCAGAATGTGGTGTATTGCTTGGGCTGGGAGATGAAAAATGGTAATGCAGATTTCATCAACATCACTGTTCAGAATTTGTTTCTAGAAAATGTTGATTAAAAAATAATTTTAGACATGTCATGTCTTAAATCTTGTAATGTTCATACATTTAATTTACATTCAAAGTAACACAGCAAAAATATGATGCATTAGGTATGCATATGCAAAAATTAGGTAGCATGCAGTTTATTGAAAAATGAAATGCATTATTGCATGATGCATTATTAGAAATCATGCAATATCAATTTTGCAAACCCTGTTATTAAATATTTGAATGTGAACTTTTAGAAATTTATATTTTAGGAACTGTCAGAACATATTGAAATATTGCAAAGATGTGTGATTAGGCAACATAAAGTACAGTATTAATAATTCCATGATTCTTTCATTTTGGTTTCTCTAACTTGAAAGTCTCTTATCATGTTATCTTATTATGTGTTAACAGTATGAACTGTACAAGCCTTATTAAGAAGGCAAAAGACATACTGAAATGGCTCTGTATTTTAAAGTAGTTTAAGTAGGTGGCTGTGTCAGCATGCCTAGGCTGCAAAGGAGCAAATAAAGGTTTTTTCCATGCTGAAAAGAGAAGAAAAGAAACACAACGTTTTGGCTGTGGAGCCTCCTTCAGACACTAGACACCTGAAGAAGGCTCCACAGCCAAAACGTTGTGTTTCTTTTCTTCTCTTTTCAACATTGAATAAACCTTTACTTGTTCCTCTGTATTTTAAAGTCAAGGAAACAGATGACTTCGGAACTGAAATGGGGAAACATTTCTGCTTTTATTCAAACCTTCAATACTCCTCATCTTATTGGTGATGCACTATGCATTAAATCCTGTACAACAGAGGCTGCACTTACATTGACCTCAAAAACTCAGTTTAAAGTTTTTAGTTTTATAACAATGATACACTTCTTTATGGCATAGCAAAAGTATTAAGAGTGGCAAGGTATTATGTCTTATAATGGAGATCTCTATCACTTTCTCATTAATTGAATAATAACAATCTTTTGTTTGTGAAAAAATAGAAGTTTAAATTATATATTGTACTCCCAAGAATTCTCAAATAAATTCCTAATATTGATAGCTATGCCAGGCAAAGTACAAATTACTGTAATGGCTATACAAGTCCCCCTTCCTCACAAATTAACACATTAATCTTCTCATGAATTGGTTGTAAATTGGGTGAAATTAACTTACAGCAATACTTTTCCATATGTACAGTATATTCAATCTTTATTTCTGTTTTTTAAATTTTTTAAAGTTTAATATTGTATGAATGAATAGCTTCCTATATACTGTATATCTGAATCTATAAATGTGAACACATGTACAGTATTCACACTTCCCACCAGACTAGACAGATGATAAAACATTCATCACAATCATTGAGGACTTTGATGTACTGTAAGTGGTACTGTCCTGTGCCTCATGGTCCAGATTCCTCAAAATAAAGGTAATGTTTTGAGCTAAGTTGATGCCATTTGTGGGATATTTCTGGATCATTGATTCGAAAAGTGACCAGACATTTGAACCTCTATCTCATGTGGTGCCGGAAAATAGATTGACAAGAGTTTAAAATCTATATAGGTAGGAATGGGTGGTGCAACATAGGGACGCATACCCTACAGATCTATATTTTGCTTTTGATGGGAGTTTGAAAACTAAAACATGCATTTTTCAAAATTTAGATTCATTTTTCAAAGATTTGTTCATTCCATGAACATGTTAAGAACATATCATTTTTAAATCCACCCTTTTCTGGAGTTCATCATAGGTTAATACATTTTAGAAAGAAGTAGGTGGTGAGGGCAAATGCTACAACACTAGAAAAAAAGAAAATGATTCTATGATTACAAAATTGATTTAATTATAGCTTTATCCTGTGTGTTCCTACGTGCGACCGTATACCAAGGATGGTATAAATAATAGTATGCAAAATATAAAAAATATTTGTCAGTTGTTTCAGTTTTAAAGTTTTTTTTAAATAATGCAATCACACTTTGATAACATTCAATATACAATAGATGGATGAAAAGCTAAACTAATAGTGCTTTGACCAATACTATTCAATAGATTGTATACTGTATGTGAATTTAGTTAATTGTGTTCACATCTTGCTGTTTGTTTGAAATACCTTTCCAATTCAGACAACAATACAAGAATGTTGGTTTGAGTTTTTCCTGTTAAAATACCATTTCAGTCTAGTCTGCATAGTGTCCCTTCCTGTATAAAATAAACTTATGATTAGCCTTAAGAAATATTGGAAGATGTCACTTTATACATTTGATTTTATACAGTATATACTGTAGTACATGAAAGATTCTTAATGAGAAAGATAGAAATATTGACAAAATATTCATGAAAGGATTTCATGCTGAAAAAGGCAGGACTCTTTTAAAATATCCCATAACACATTGTACACTATCAACTACTAAAGCAAAATCTATACATAGGATGATGTATTAGATTGTAAATTACTCAGATTGTTTTAGAAATCATTACGTACCCTTAGCATTAAAACATTTCTTATCCTTTTATCAACAAGATATTGCAATGGTTTATGATTCTAATTTTCAGATTAATATAAGAATAAGAATAAATGAATCAAATAAAACATCCATTTGGTTGAATGGTCCACATACTGTACAGTATGCAAGTTATGCATCTTTAAATATTAAGGTAAATATCTGTTTTCTTATTTGGCTTTTTGAATGTCACTTGATTTTTTTTATTTTTGCATCTTATTAAGTTTCTCTTACCTTTAAGACACAATACAATGGATTTATATCCATTAGATTAGCTGGCACAGGATTTCCTTAGTTTTCTATTACAATTAAAAAGCTGTCTTTATAATATATAGGTTAGGCAAGCAAAAGTTAATTCTACTGCTAAATAAAACAAAACAAAAATCTGGCTGTGGCACCTTCTCCAGGTGTTCTCTTCACTTATATCTACAGTACATAGCTCTATACATACTGTACCTAAATTAAAAGCCGGGTGTCATTTGATTTTGATAGATGCCAATAATTCACAGCATTTTGTGAAAATTAACTAACTCAGTCATACTGTTTATCACAAGGAAAGCTTAATGATTTTTTTTTTACTTATCTGAGAACTGAAGTATTAATAAAGTATTAGTATTAGTTTTATTTACCAAGAGTAAATCCATTATGTTATTTTTTGACGTGGCACATTTATTAAATAATTAAGGAATAGATTTAAAACAGTAAGGCATTACTTTAGATACACATCTGCTAACAAACTAAGGTAAAAGACGGATTTCTGCTAATGTAGACTAGATCAGTAACACTGAGTGACAATTCCGCTATGTAATGATTGAGGAGAGACTTTATGTTTGAATTACAGTATTCTTACTCTGCAATATCCACAGGAAGGTGTATAGCTACCTTCTAATTTTTATAACTTAAATAGTACATTTTCCATTATTTGAGATTAAATATAATATTCCTTTTTACATATTTGCATGCTTATTTCTTGAAGAGGGCAATAAATAGGTCAACATTCTCTGGATTAAGGTTTAAAAATGAAGAGGAAGAGGTTATTACCAGTGGACTAATTACAATACAATCAGTAAAAAACACCATAGGAATTGCAAGATAAATAGAGCATGAAAATTAAGCCATGAGTGAGCTCCTTTACACATGTAGTTGTGTTGATGCTACTTTTCACTGAGTATATCACTTGTACTTTTTAATTATATCAGACACAACGGATTTCTGAATTAGTGAAAAGCTTCTATTTAATAGTTATCTAATTTGAACAGAAGGCTGGCTTTAGCTTTCTTCTCCAATTATCCCAAAGCATACGATTTAGTTAATCTGCTCTCTGTGAGCTGGTATTCATAACAAGAAATGACATGTACATAAGCCCATAAGAATTTATTTTTTTTATTATCACTATGTTCTTAATATTTAGCTCCAAAATAATTTGTTTTTCATACTCCAAACTGGTGCAGCTAGCTCTATGCCAGTACTGCCACTCTTTGAATTGAGTATGTTAAATTGGCTTGGTCCTGGTCACCTCTAAAGTGATTTTATTTTAAAGTATGTTTACGTTATCAGGAGCCAATTAAAGAAAGTTCTTTAAGGTGGCCTCCTATTTAGTCTAGCTGAATAATAATGACTAAAACATGAGAATAAAGTTTTTGAGCCGAATTTTTTAGCTAGAATTTGAACTGCAGAGCTAATTTCAATAAAAATACATTACTCTGCCTTGAAATGTTTTTGTGTTAAGAGAGTGGAAGGGAGCCAGTTAAGATAGCATTGTGTGCTAGCTCTCTGCCAAGTGCTAGAAGGGTTTTGTGAAACTGGCCCCTAGTACCCATTTTCAATGTGATTTCCTGTGCAGCACATAGCAGGCCAGCATATGGTACTTTGAATGAGGACATTTTTAAAAAATGAAAGCTGAATTGGGTAGAAAACCTGTGAATTTCTTTTGCTTCTTAATGAATTTGGATGTGGCAGGATACCAACTACCACTAAAGGTTTTAAAGGTCAATACAGGAATAAGTTCCTTGTGGTTCAACATGCATCTAATTTTTAAGCTGAATTAGAGTCTAGCTTGTATTACATCTTTATTTGTGTGGACTAAACCTGGACTAAACAAATTTGTGTAGGTTTGTTGTTAATACAAATTCACAGGAACCCCCTCCCCACCCAACACACTCATACAGTACAGTATATACAAATAAAAACTATCAAAAGATTAATTAATTGTTAAGAGGTCATGGAATTTATCTAAAATTTGTGGTGGAAGATAACAAAACAAAAACTTTAATTTTCATTTAACTGGGAAATTAAAAAAGTAGTCAAATCTATTCAATAGAACGATCTTTTGTGAGAAGAAGCTTGCCAGAAATGATACTGCAGGAAAAATACACTTAAAAGAATGCAAATTGCAGAATAATAACCGCTGCAAACTATCTTAAAACATTCATGTAATAAAGATTATATTTTTTGTATAAAAACATCAGTAGGCTTGAAAGATAGCCATCCTTGATTAGAGACCTTTTTGAAGGTTATTGTAGGATCAATGGATATTGATAAAAGCTTTATCTTCAACCTTTTCATTTGAGGATTACTAGGGTCTATTATGATTGGAATCTATAATGGGAGGTACAGTAGAACAAGTTGTTCAAAGAGTTAAGAGGAGAGTTTATCCAACCGGCTTTTGTTAATGGGCATAACCCAGTGCTTCCATCTCTAAAGAAGACATGTACTGTACACCTGTCCCATCTCAACTCACTTTCATAACTTTAATTCACATACTGTAGCCTACATAGAAAGAATAGCACAAAAGAAAGGAAGTCATTAGCTTATATACTGTAGTTTGTTTTCTAACATTTTGACAAATCTAATTCAGTTATATTTCAAAAGAAGCCAGGGCAACAAGTTCAAGATCATAGCTGGGCAGCTTGTTGTTGACACTAATGCCCCTTTAACTGAAATCATTCTTTATATTGCAAATAAAAGAAGTTGTTGTTGAGCCTTCTATAAATGTTATGAAACATCTTGTGGGAAAAGATAAAAACAAGAGAACGTAATGAATATAGAATATTTTTGGCAGTTTTGGTAAAATAGTATTTTCATTAATGCTCTTTAGAAAAAAGTCCCAAACATATTTGAAACTTTAAAAAGCCCTTCTTGAAGGATAAACAGTTCATCTGCGAGCAGAAGATTAAACAGCCATTTGTATACCAGACAAACACCTAGACTCAGTGCTTACTAATGTTCCTACAGAATAATGTAGTCCATAGTTGCACTAGCAAGCCATGCTGTGTACAATAAATCAATCATTACAGAGGTCCAAATGTGATGGTCTGGGTAGGAGTGTCTAGTTACCACAGAATACCACTTAGAGTTATTGATTGCAACCTGTTTGCTTGACACTATATTGATCAAATGATTGGAGTTCACTTGAAGGCCTTCCTGAAGGCTTCTCTTTATGTAATAATGTTCCAGCACAAGAGTGCACATCCTCATGCTGCTTCTGTAACAACAACTTTGTTGCGAGATGAGAACATGACACTTATTCTAAGGATTAAGCTCTAATGAAGATTTGTACAGTGCTCTAATCTCTCTCTCTCTTTCCACACTAGAGCCCAGAAGCAGACTAAGGCCCTTTTTTGTAACTAAACTATGAAGCCTCCTAATTAGCCCAGAGGAGTGGCTAACTCCAAGTAGAGCCTATCCTTTCCCTAACTTTGAATCAAATTCCTACCAAGTGCCACAGACTCATTCAGACCAGCTGTGCCTCATTCTGCAGTTTTTCTCAATTAACAAATGGCCATCTTGGCTCAAACCTATTCCACAGAGCCTGAGTTTTGAGCCAAGATGGTACAGTAGTCTCTTCAAAAAAACACCTCTCATTACATCAAAGCATCAGACATGATTTTGTTTAAAAAATATAAGGACATGATACAAGACTCATTAAGTTTTATAACGTGACCCAACAAAGAAAACAGTGATGATAATGCACTTAATAATAATGATTAATAACAATGGAAAAATGTTTTTAGATGATTAATGATCACATATAAGTACAACATACATACAAATATAAGTACAGGCAATTGTAATTATTAATAAGGGAGGATTTTATTTGGATTTCAAAATTAAAATATCCTGAATATTAATTTTAATAAGCTCTTCATGCTGTTTTCTCCTATGGCATATACTGTACATTTTACCTGTGTTCAATAAAAAAGAATAGAATGTTACAGAAACTCACAAATGAGCCTTAGTCATACATTTCAAGAATGTTGAGTGTTGTTATGAGGCTTTGATAGTGCTTCTCTCTGAGACATTTTCCTATTTACTTTTCTATTTATACAGTAGTGTGCTGCGGGTTTGAGACCTGTACGTGAACATGTAATAGCCAGCATTAGTACCAGCAGAATTGCACAAGAAACAACTAGAAATTGGCTTCAAACCCTTCCATTAGAACTGATTTCTATTTTGCCTTTCCATTCTAATTCCCCCAACATCACTACTTACATAATGCATGATATAGCCATATTTCCAGCTTCACAGATGAAGTGGTGTCATTTGGAGCATCTGCATTTCTTTCCCTTCATGACACTTTAATCTTTCCATTATTTTGATAAAGGTTTATCTTGGACGCATCTGCCGATAAAACAGATCCCAAACTTTCCTGGCTTATCTTTGAAGTTCTGTGCAAATTCTAAAGCATGGTGGAGGCAAAGACTTGGCCTGGGTGTGTATGGTCAGCTCTGGAACTCACTCATCTTTATGAAGTAACTAATAATGGCAGCAGCAAAATGACCAGAGCCAAAACATACCACCAATGCAACTAATGAGATCAGGTGAAAAAAAAAGTGGAACATTTTGGGCTGATCATGTCAATCTCAAGATATAAATCCAAGTGAGTATGCATTTCACTTCACTGAAGAAAATAATTCACATCAGGATACCCCAAGAACTCAAAGTGGCTGCACAAAAAGCTTGGCAAAGCATCTCAAATGTTTAGACAAAGGGTTTGGAGAACTTTGATTTGTCAGTGATTACCAGACTTCATGACTCGAGGGAATATGTAACCAGATACTGATGCATGCATGGAATTGTACAAAATAAAACATGCTTTATATTTAACTTATTATTAATATTAATATAATGATTATAAAACACAATGTATGATTGTAATGATTGCAATTTTCTGAAGGTATGAACTAGGGTTTTCTATTATTATATAACAACTGCCTTATTTATACAACTTATTGCTGTATATTTTCTCACTCTGGGTGAGAATAAACCAAACTCATACTTTAGTCATCTTTAATTCATATTCATTAGAATCTTCAAATTCTTGAAAACAAGTCAAGGTGAACTGTACACAAGCAGTCAATACAAAGTGCTGGAGTAGCTAATCCATCATATTTACCAACCACATGTAATTGATGACTCATGGTCAGATGTTCCTCATCATTAACATAATTTATTCTTTTATACATAGGTAACCTCTTCCAAACAGGTAAAATAGTTATGCCCTACCAAATACAGATCAACTGTTAGCTTAAAACAAATTCAGTAGAAAGTCACAGAATTATTTCTGCATAAAGGAGAAAAAACTGAGTGAAAAGAGTCAAACAATGTACAGTATATATAATTTACTGTATACTGAGTATTATATACACATATTAGAAAAGCATATTGTTAGTGAATGATTCATGGGCCCCATTTTTACAATATGTTTCCATCGCAGAAGAGAGTTTTATTTTTAATTAAGTAGTCCTGCTCATTCTCTGTTTTGCTTCTCAGCTGCTGAAGGAGGAGATGGAATGCTTGGTGTTTTGTGTTCTGACGGCTGAACCACTGCAGAGGAGTACATAAATATAATTTTCGCTAAGAAGCTGACGAACAGTAAATTGCTTCTTCTAAATTATGCAGATATTTCATTGGATATTTCTATTTAGATAGAGATACGTGCCTCACATTGTAAATTCCAAAAGAAACTAAAACAAAGGAGCTCTTTTTGTCAATTTAGATACATTTCTTTATTATGATCCAACTTATAATTGTTTTTTTTTATTTTTTCTTTAAATTGCACTGTACTAATGTGCAACACTTACTTGCTCTGAGGTCTCTTGTCCCAGCAGTGACAAGAACTAGGTCACTAGCATAGACTACTCTAGCATAGACTACAAAGCTCTGTTGTTTCTGCCCATTTTTCTTGAAACATCATAATTATAACCCAAATTGATATATTTATAGGTGAGATTGTTGTTATTACCATATATGCATCTTAACACATGGCCTAAACTGTATACTGTTTATACAGTATATAGTTTTATGTTCTCATCTCAAGCATGAAATACAAATAACAATTACACATTATATTGTGGTTTAGCTGGGGATTGTTTTTTCTGTTTCATACTTGAGTTAAGACATGTTAATTGTGTTTTTGTAATGTTATAGAAAGAAAATGGACAGCACAGTGGTGCAGTGGTTAGCACTGCTGCCTTGTGGTGCTGGGGTGCTACAGTATCTGCACAGAGTTTGTCCCTGGTGTGAGTGTGTGCATGTTTGTGTGGTGTCCTTTCCATAGTGTATCCTGCTTTGCATCCATTCAGCTCCCCCATGACCCTGAACTGGATAACATGGTTGGATGAATAAAATGGATGGATGGATATAATAAGAATCAAAATAAACATATTTTCATGACATTTTCTTTACAACAAGTTAAACATCTCTTTTGGGGCTACGGACATTTTTTTTAAAGGCATGACAGGTAAAATTGTTAAACCTTTTAACAAAATAGGGTTTTACAATGAATAGCAACTTTAAAAACATGCAACTGAACTCTAGTTAAAAATGATCTGGGATTCTTTCTTTATTGCCTTGTAGTTGAAGCTTTCATTTACTTTCATGTTAGAACAATAGCTTATAATTTTGCTGCCAGAAGTGGTGTTAGTGGAAACGGTAGGTGGCGCTCACCCTTCAGTCTCTGAGGGTCCTAAGGCCCCAGTATAGTAGCAGTAATGCTAATCAACATGCCACCCATTTGAACCATTATTTATCTAGCTACTGCTAAAAACATTACAGTAAAAAATTGCTACAGTAACTTGCTAAAATAGACTTTAAAATCTGCAAAACAAACTACGCACTTAATATGTCAAACCCATTACTTGACTAAAAACATGCTCTTTATTGCTTAAAAAGCTTTGTGAATTAGATTGAATATCAAATGTATATTGAACTGATAACATATCTTTATTAAACCTACTCATCCAGTTTTGTTAATCTAGTGACCACAGTATGTAAAAAGAAAAAGAAACCATTCTAGTTTTTTTTTTTGATTAAAAACTTGGAAAGAGGACACTTACATTTACCAACATTCAGACACTCAAAAGAATGCCTTGACAGAAAAGTCTAACTTTACTGCAGAATTAAAAAAAGAAATTTCCATGATGTACAGCTCTCTTGTTTGCATTTAGTAGTTTTAAGTTCCATTCATCTGACAAGCTTTGAAGTGTAGTCTTTACCTTGACAATGCTCATCAATCAGCTACAGCCAGGAGTCCCTGGAGGTAGCAGAAAGTTGGCTGAGGGCTGTTGGATTAAGTGGGGCGGTGATGACTGAAGTATTCAAAGCTTCCCACCCAGAAATGACCCTTACTATGCTTGAATTTATGTATCAGCCCTCTGCATGTGTTGATAGTATCAGTGTAAGTGTAGATGTCTTCCAACAGATGAGCTTATTCAAAGACAATCATTTGACAAAATAAACATTAGCCGACTGTATGAACAACATCAAAGACCACATACAGACTTGACAGATCTAGGACTGCTACCTTTTTCAAACTTTTCCAAATGTAGGGTGAAGAGATTCAGGAGCATCAGCTCTTGAACTAATATTCTTCAAGGCTGTACAGTATTTATAGACAGACCAATCTTACTCATAGTCCAACCAGGATTTTGCCTTTGTTCTTCAAATTACATCAGCTCCAGTACAGTGTGTGCAGCACACCCCAGTACTTCCCTCTCCAGACATAGTGCTAAAAGAATATTAGCTTATAAGAGAGTGTTTGTTTGGTAATTTAGTTACTAAGTGAATCTAAAATTTGGTCCAAATGTTTTAATAAAGAAACTATATGTATATAATAATTACCTTTTTACAAGGAATCATTTGGAAACTATGCTGCTGACCACCATGTATGACAGCGGTGTAAATTTGTATCTAAAGACAAAGTTTTCAATTGGCCTCTTTATTACAGATACATTAGTGATCTTGTATCTGTCTGAGGATATATTTGTAAAAATCAACGATATGTGTACTCTATGTTAAAGGGACTACATGTACCTCTGAAAGTACCAAACTTATAGTTACAGTACACTGAGTTCTGGATCATCCTGCACTATTTGCACTATAATTCAGCTTGGAGGATACACATCTTTTTATGTTGTACAATAGACAAATAATTAAATTGTAAACAAGAAAACCCTATCAAATATAGTAGCTACCTGTACAACCATGATCATCAGCAATGACTTTTATATGCTGCCTTTCATATTAACCTGAACAATTAAGCCCCATTTTGTTGGTGAGACACACACTAAACAGCACCCACTGGACTGGAACAAGACAACTACTGTATATTTGTACCGGAAGACCACAGGCTAACTTGATCAGAAACAACTTAAAACTGACTGTGAGGGGGATAGGAAATTGACCCTGACTTACTGCAGCTACAAAATGCAGTTGATGTTCTTGTTCAAATGTGGAACAAAATATTCCATGAATCTTAGGTTATCAATTCAATCAATGAGGCAGTGCTGTATAGCTTCCTCTGCCAGTTACTGGTGTAACACCCAGGACTAATTTATGGAAAAAGAATCTACATGCTTTAGACATCCTCTCTAGTGAACTTACCCGCATTCAACTGTGCTTTTACCATTAGAAAAGAAGGCTTAAATTACAATGTATTACATTTTTACGTGTATATCCATGCATATCCGTGCAGATATGATTATATATAAATAACATAACAGCTGGTTATATTTATATAGATTGAGAGGGGTTGTACTCCTCTCACCAAGAAATAAAAAGGCAGAGAAACTGCAGCCTTCACTATGTACAGTAGACTGCTACATGGTAGTCTATTGCTGTGTTTAAGCTAAATCCCCCAAAGCACCATTTAGCCTTAACAACGTGATATCAATCCTTCTCAGGTCAAATGTAAAAGAGCAATTCAAATACAACGTGAAACAGTTATTCAGATATCTCTTATTCACTAAGCAGAATACAACACCAAAGTAAGGCAATTTTCTGTTTCTCTTGTTATTTTTCTCCTCAGTCTTGAAGTCTATTATAATCATACAGTACAGTACATGAGAAAACATATGTCTAACAAGACCTTCAACTCTCATTCACTTGATTTGCACCAACAAAATAGAATAGTTTAAAACGTATGTTGTTTAGTATTCTTGTATAATACATTATGCTTAATATCAAGCTTATATTCAAGTATTTGCTTTAAACATTAAAATAAGTTAATATAAAATGTACACTTTCATTAATGTGTAAACTCCCATGTAAATCTTCCTCTGTAGTGTAGTTTTTTTTAAAGTGGAAAAATACATGATCCAGTCATTGTTTTTAACAGTTAATGTGATCATCTGAACCGAGGAGAATATACAGTATACATATCTTGCTCTGTTTGTATTTTAATTAATTGATTATTTGTTATTTAAAATTCAGGATTTACCAGCAACAAAGCAGAAAAAATATTCAAGTATCCTATCAGTCAAAACCTAAAACCTTCCATACACTGAACACCTGTGATGTACTTATTGAGCTATCATAACAGTTAAAAGGTTGCTGTTTTTTACAGATGCATCTAATTTTAATTCAGAATCACAGCATTGTGCAATTCTGCAGGTCTTTTTGCTCAATCATCTCTGAATGCCTGGCATCCTGTATTTTTTATATCCAAAGGGTTCTATGAGACATTTTAGCATATGGAATGAAATTGAGCTGTAGGATATACAGTATGGTATAGACACTTGCTGAATTACAGTGTTTTTCTGTTTTTCATTATAATTATGTATCTTATAAGGAGTACTGAATTAAGATGATGTACAGTATTTATTACATCTCTAAAAGCTATTGTTTCTCTGTAAAAAATACAGAGAAGTTAATGTGCAATTTATTCAAGACCATAGAGGAGAGCTATACTGTATATTTTGCAAAAACATGATGAGACATGCTTATATACAGGTTTGCAACACAGGTGCCAATCACTATACTGCACCACACCACATATCATCAGAGGGAATATATTAAATTAGAACAACACTACAAGCAATGATTTTGTAGTATGTTGATGTTAAAGGTTTGATAAAATCTTTTAATCTAGTTTGTCTAATATGCCACCGATTTCACACATTTGTTAAATAATTTCTACCTGCATTGCAGCTGTGAAGGTTTCACTGTAGTGGCTGAACTCACATAGATCTGTTCACTTGTTTAAGCTATTGCACTTGAGGTGAGGAGTTATCAGAGCTTTATTGGCTATATGTGTACATGTGTGTGTTTTAATTGCATGTACAGCACATTTACATTAATTGTACATACAGTAGTTAAGTGAATATTAGTCCTTTCTTCAGTTGCAGCTCTTCAGTTTACCAGGACTCTTCAACTCTCAATAGAAGTTTTCAATTTAGGGGCTTATGTGAGATTCAATTGGTAATGATGCTCACTTCAGTAACTTTACGATCTAGAAATTGTTAGTTAAACCCTCAGTCACCAGCCAAATGTCACTGGTATCTGGCAACACACAATTGGCTCAGCATTGCCAGCAATAGGGTTAGAATCTGTTGGCCAGAGCTCTTGTGACTCCAAGCAAAACAGCTCTTCCTGCACATTTGCAGATCCACACTGACTTCGAGGTTTAGAGTTAAACTTCCTGTACCTTGTTGCCAATCTTGTATCTAGAGCTGGGTGATAATTCGATAACGATAATTATCGCGATATAATTGTCCTCGATATAATTTTAACAAAAGTTCGATAAATGTTCGATATATATGTTTATGCTTTGCGCATGATATGCACATGCGCACAAAATACTGTGCGAGTGCATGTGCGTGTTGCAGACCGGGCAGCTAACAGATTTGTTTAATGTTTCTGCTGTTTGGAAAGTGTTTGTTGTGTTCTTAAAATAAAGAGTTGTTTAATTTACCAATTAACTGTCTGGTTTCTTCAACTTTCACTCAGGAGAAAAAATCTGCCTTTAAACTTGAAAGAAATAATGATTTGACATTTATCGTGATAATTATCGATATCGACTGATATGAACATTTTTATCGTGATAATGTTTTTGGCCATATCGCCCAGCCCTACTTGTATCATATTAAAAGATTTAGTGGGTTGTTCAGAGAGAATTGTTCGTACTTCTCTATTCTTCCTTATGTTCTAATTAGTAACTTCATGAAAATTACAAATAATAGTGCATGGCAAGATGTGACTGTGTGTTAACACTCAAATAAATTGGGCTGTAAAGACTTTGGAATGGTTTATAGATTAAATGCAGAACTTTCTTCTCTACATTATACATGACAATTATTTTCAAGTAACTATCAGCCATAAATAATTGCATCAGAAACAGATGTTTCAGCTTTCAGTGGTAATGCTGTTATGGCATTTTGGCACACAATGTTTTTGGTAAAAATAGTTTATTCATATTTTTTTCTGAGCAACTCTGACATTCAATGTTATATCTTTGTAATGTATTTTTCTTATTTTAATTGAAACCTTCAAGTGAGAAAAAAACATTTTTCAGTAAATCTGGCATAATGAAAAGATACTGACGTTGCAAATTGAGAGACAAAGGATCTTGAGGACACAAGTGGATCTTAAAAGAGAGAGCATTTACTGCTAAAATCAGGAAATGCTACTTCAGGTTGTGGGAGTGTAGAAAATTCTGACCAGCCAATGTTGTTGCAGCTGGATTTCCTGAGATATTTGAAGAAATACAGTATTTGGATGGTAAACTACTAACAACCAAATGAGCAAGATAGGCTAAAGTCCTTTTCAGTTGTTGCATTTCTTATGTTCTTCATGGTATGTAAATGAAGGGAAGGGAAATGAGTGAAAATGAAAAGTAATGTTGCGTATACTGCAATATCACATTCAAGTTTAAAGATTGATCCCTTCAGAATCTAAGTGCACATAGTTCTGAACCGAACTGTGGAAACAAAGATTCTCCCCCATGGGCATGTGTTTTCGCATATGGTTAGTTTTAAATGAATACCCTCTTGTCAGGTGTTAATTGGGGGAATTTTCCAATTGGGACATGAGAAGTGAAGCTACATACAGTACTACATTATTTAAAATATATAGAAAATGTATTTTTCTTCCAATTTTTTTGAAAGTATACATTTCAAGAATGAAGACTTCATTTTGCTCTACATTCGGAGTGAATATCTTACTTGTTTATTCATGCTTCCCCTGACAGTCTTGCAGCCTGAGATTGCAAGCTAATCCTATGTAAAGGAAATCCAAATAATGTGTCACCTGTCTGTCAAGGTGATTTGACCTTTAAAAGATGTAGATGTCTGCAGCATGCTGTTTCTTGAAAGTTAAACAGGCCAACTCAGTCTCAAAACCACGTATAAGGATTATACAATAGCACCTTAACATTTATAGTTATTTTTTGTTATTACATTAAGGGGCCTACAGTATGCTAACTTTATTACACTTTTTTTGTAACCATTCCTGGTGCTTTTTTCCCCTGCCACATGGAATATCTCTTGTAAGGGTAGCACACAGTCACACTTTCAAGATGCTGTGTCAGGCAGACATTTGATGGTGCTGGAAAATGGTTTGAATAGACTAAAGAGATTAAAGAGTCTGATGTCTTTTGTGAGGTTTCTGACATTTAAATATAGTACAGCCATGCCTGTGCTAGGGAGAGATGCTGTTTTTCACATGAGAACACCATTCCTGCACTCGCATGATATCTATTCTGACTCTTTCTGTGGTAAACCTCAGCTCAGAATATAATGACCTGGCACATTTTTTCTTTAATGTGTATTGTAAATGCTAATGTTTCACATCGTAATTTCTCTTTTTGCTATAGTGGGATCTTATTCTCAGCTATAAAAAGAAAACCTTATTTTTTTTGTGTAGTAAATTCTCACTTATACATTTGTTCTGTTTAAGCCTTTGCTATTTAACAGCCCTCTTTTTTGTAGTTTAAATAGGACAGGGTTTTAATAAAAGCAAAGAGAAATATTCAAATGTGTAGTAGTATTGAAATGTTTTTTTTAGATTTTGCTGTGCGGATAAAGTAAAAAAACTGTTTGACAATAATGTTATAGAATATGGAATATAGAACGCACTGGCATTATCCATATGCCTCTAAATAAAAAATTGTTTAAGGATAAGGTAAGGTAAGGATAGGGTTGCTATTAGACATAGTTTGGGAATACTTGTTATATTTGCATATTTAATTGTAGATATTCATCATAATTATGCTACCAAAGATAATATTCGCATATTATATAATATTAGAATTAGATAATATTAACAATATGACATAGGTGGCATTCCTCTGTTGTATTTTAGTTTAGATACAGTAAGTGTTGTGATTAACTGAGAAAACAGCAATAGGAAATACATTTAACGCCTTTGATTCCATGGCAAATAGACTTGTTGACATGTACTGAGCTACAATACAGATAATATATTTCACGTTTTGAAAACTTTTTTTTTCCTATTTTTAATGAACTGTGGCAGCCAGTGTGCGCTGCAGCAGGAGAAGGGAAGATGGACAACTGTGGCTTATCTGAGCCAGGCTGATGAGCCACAGGTGTATGATAGCTATTAAACTGCTATTTCCTGCGGTGCAAGAGTGTTATACTGTGCTGTACAAAAAAAAAAGAAACAGCTGAATGTCTAAGTCAAAATGCCAGAATCAGAATTCTAGAGGTCTGGACAGCCAGAAATGATGACAAAGACGGTAGAAAGTAGTATGCTTTTGCCAATATTGGGCAATCTGTTTTATCTAATATTTTAGTCATTAGTGTCTTGTAATACTGCATAAAAATAGTGAAGATGTGAAGGAAAGTCCTGCCTGGACCACAAAATTCCATAATTTTCTTAGGGAAATTGTATACTGTGTATATGAAGTGATGTTTCTGTTTCTGAACACAAAGGTATCATTTCAGTGTGTTTCAGACAAGAGTTCTCCTTCATTTGTTTTGAATACAAATATATCTGAAGTGAAAATCTGACAGTTTGGGACAAGTCACCAGGCCTTCTTAACCTGTCAGTGCTTGCCATTACCCGCAAGCAATGTCAGTTATGATCCCCTAATAACTACACACCCCTGCGCATCGTGTAGTGCAGTAGGTTGACACACTTTAAAAAATGTTTTCTCAGGCAGTTTACTCTGAATCACATCACACTATCAGGTCATCAGATCCCTAAGGCTAAGAAATTCTAGAATTCTTTAAAGGCATGAAAATGCTATTTGTCTCAGGTACATTGTACAGTATGTTGCAGTGCATTTCTACTGTATGTGGCACTTGAGGTTTTCTTCCTTTTACTACCTTTAGCCACCTCATTGTAAAATCTTGTCTTTTCTGGCTTTAACTTATGCTTTTGCACCCACATACAGTACTGTATATGACTCCTTCTTAGGAACAAACAAATAATTTCAGCTGTATTTTGTATTCTGAAAATGTGTTTAGTGGGACAAGAACAGTGTGCACAGAATTAATTTAAATCACTAAACAAAAGACTGTTTACAGATGATGGTAATATGGGACATGCCACAGAACTGTTGATATTAGACTTATGTCTGAAATACATTATCTTT
The DNA here is from genome assembly GCF_055471065.1 of Atractosteus spatula. Classification (NCBI taxonomy): domain Eukaryota; kingdom Metazoa; phylum Chordata; class Actinopteri; order Semionotiformes; family Lepisosteidae; genus Atractosteus; species Atractosteus spatula. Next base: position 6,385,466 of record NC_142717.1, read on the forward strand.
GACTGATGTTTGAAACCTTTATGAAACTGTAAGGTACTTTATGTCCATGTTTAATAATCACTTTTTGACTAAATACTATACTAAAAATGAGTTAAAATGAGACTTTTCAGATTTCACTTTAGGCTCAAGTACTGTAGATCATCTCTGCTGGGAATGGGAATATACTGTAGCTTATGCAGACTCAATTTAAAATTCAATTACTATTGCCCCTGGTAAAAAAAAAAACATTCCTTCAATGTTACAGGGTTTTGCACTCTTGCTTTAATTAAAATATAGCTCATTGCGACTTATAAAATTGACCAATTTATACTGTACATTATCTTTTAAATGTTTAGGAAGGGAACTGAAACTGAACCGAACCAGTGTTTTTGATGGTGCAGTTTTTCAATCAATGTTTACAAAACGTATACCGTCATAAACAGAATCTATCATAAATGTTGAATTATTATGAGGATTTGTTTTCTCCAGTGATAGTTGTACACCATTCCACTCCCAGATCGTCTAACCATCCATTTTCTAAATCCTTCATCCAATTCAGGGTCACAGGGGAGCAGGAGCAAGCAATACTGTAGGTGAAAGGCAGGTTACACCCATGGAACCAATGATTTAATTGGTTTCTAGTTTAATTGGTCTCTGGGAAAACTGGCCCTAGTGTGATTGTGGGTGTTTTTGTGTCTGTGTATGCCCTGCAGTGGATTGGCATGCCATCCCATGTGTAACCCTTATTTGGATAAGGAGGTATTGAAAGTGATGTGATGTAGATTAAGCTATTGCACTTGAAGTGAGGAGTTATCAGAGCTTTGCTGGTTATAAGTATAGTACATGTGTGTATTTTAATCACATGTACAGCACATTTACGGTATTTGTACATACTGTACTGTATTTCAATGAATATTAGGTATAAAGGCATGTCCTTTCTACAGTTGCAGCTAAATTTACTATAAACAAAACAATGAAACTCCAACTAACCTGAACTTTCCTTTATTAATTAATTACTCTAAAAAATGAAGAAAAATAAAGAAAAAAATAAAGCATCATTATTGGATTACAGAGATACAGAGGGATACAGATGCATTGTAAACACTGAACTCATTGCAGAAAGTCTGAAGATCATTTACATCACATTTCAGTATAAATGCCGTAATAAAAGAAGTGACATTATAGATGCAGCTTTTTCCTTTTCAAGCTGAAGGTTAATGGGAAGATAGAACTGTGCAAGCTCAGCAAGATCATTTTTGTGGTCATATAGAATAAGAATATTGGCATTTCTTCCCACTGATGAGTTATGTGACAGCTGTCATGGCCAGTGATTTCCAAATTGTTGAACATCACAGGCCCTGAAATTATAAATGACTTTGCTTTTATTTCTGACTAACATTCAACCTTGTTGTGTAAACTTTTTCTTAAAATATCAAAATATCACATTTATTTGGGTATGCATGTGCATTAATTCCTGTTGTGCTAATTTCAGTACTGCATTGTGTATTGCATCTAGCTGCTGGCTATTGTGAAATATCATTTATAATGGTGTTAACATTGATTTTGTGATGGTTGCATGTAATATGTAAACTTACCACTTTTATAAACATAAAACAATAATGCCATTTGTTCCATTTTCTTATTAGGTTGCTATTGGTTTATTGTTCTAGAAACCTCATTCCCTTACAGTACATCCTGAAGGACACCAAGAAATGAATGGCATAATGGCAGTCATTCATCATCATCCAGGTGGATACTGCACATTGGTGGTGGTGGAGGAGAGTCCCCATTACCTCTTTGAGTGGAGTGTCCAGAAAAGTGCTGCTGCACAGTATATAAGTGTATGCAATTATTATTATACTGTAATTATGCCACTGTGAGGCCAATCACAAGTTTGAAAGACTAATAGAGCTCAATGGCTGAGATGAGAGCAAATGTCTATGTGTCACGAATATCCCAGTCAAATCAACAAGGGGAGATGTATGTACAGTAACCAACAAAAAGTATCTCAAATCCTACATGGGAGTTTCAGCACAGCACCTAAGTAATACTGCAAACATTGTTTGGTTTGGTTTATGGACCTCAAAATAATTTGAGGTGAAAAAAGTCAAAATTGTATTATCTAAATTCAAAGAGTTACATCAGTCAGAAAAACAGCATAGTGTATCATTCAGTCAAAGCCACCCCTATTGTCAAGCATGGTTGTGGTGGCATTATACTATATTATAATTCTGTTTTTCATCAGCAAAGACTGGGAAGCTTGTCAAGACCGATAAGAACATATATGGAAGTACAGGAAAGTGTTGAAAAGACCTGCTTCTGCTTCTGCATCTTTTAGATCTGCTCCAAATCAAAATGTGGGACAAAAGTTCACCTTTCAGCAGGAGAATGATCCACAGTGCAAAGCCAAAGCTACTCTGGATTACTTTAAGAATAAAAAAGTGAAAGTCCTTTGGTGGTCTAGTGAAAGTCCAAAACCTGAATCGTTTTGGAAATCTATAGAAAGACTTGAAAATTGCTGTCCTTAAACCATTCCCAAGCAACTTGAAAGAACAAATTTGCTTAGAACAATCACCAAAAATGCACCACGTTGGTGTGTAAAGTTGTTAGAGACTTGCCTAAAAAGACAAGAGTCTTAATACTTGCAAGGCCCTGTAATTCTTCATGTTAAAATGTTTATGAATGTCACTATGCCTCTTAGCTCTTGACTGGTTCTCCTCAATCCTTATTATTTTTCCTGGTTTTTGTTTGTATCTGAGCTTCCACTTTTTGTATTTGATGTATTTTGTAAACATATTTATATGTTTTAAAAAGTTTAGATTAATCCTTTAAGACTTATTTGACTTGGAAATACTTGTTTTATTCAGTTCTTAGTTTCTAAATCTAATGGTGTAATTTAACATTCTTTTTTGCATATGACATTTATAAATACAAGGTTTTCTGTATGTCTTTAGTGTATTTTCTAATGTGTACATCAAAGTAATTTAAATTTAAGGCCAGGGCGATGGCATTATTGTAATGAACTCAGCAGAACTTTCACATTTATGAAAATGTAACAATCCTACTAAAAAGCCATTTTCTTAAGGCTGAGCCATTTATTAACATATGAAAAGCCTATGTTTGTGAGAACAGCACTACAAAAACATTTTTGAACAGCAGCAACAGACATTTCTTTCAGAGATTTCAAATATAGAGAATAGTTATCCTATAATAATATCCTGCAGAAAAAGCAGTGATGAGCCATTTAAGTCACTATTTAATTAACCTCAAAGCATAAGCCATCTAAGCTAACCTGAAAGTATAAGTAGCCATAAGATACAGTCTTGATCTTGGAGCATATGCTCATCTCAGTGTACTGTATGTTTTTGGTAATACACAATAATAAATAATGAATAATGAAGCTTTATAATAATAGGAGTTTTCAAGCAGGTGTAAGGGTGTCTTTGAGCCAGAAAATGCATACACATTAATTATGAATAATTTTGATGTCATTCCATGACAGAAATTGTATTTATACTGTATTTAGTATTTCAAGCACAAATGACACAACTCTTGATATGAATTAATTGTAAAGTTCCATATTACCTATAGGTAGAAGTGAAGTACTTTTCAACAACTGGGTATTGTCACATACTGTATATGAACAATGACCTTTTAAAGGGAAAATCCTGAGCACCTGATGTTGTGGGAGTGGTGCTAATTTCCTTTTGATTCTAAGTTTTATTCACCATTTAGGTTGTACCAGGCAGTAACCTAGAACAAGTTTTTTTTCTTACTCTGTTCAGTACCTATCAGGTCACATTTCATTTTGGACAATGAGATTTTTTAATTTCTTGTGGATAATACATGCATAAAAGGTGGAATGGTAGTGTAGTGGTCAAAAGCTCAATAGTGGCCTGCATCACTCTTTGTACAGAGTTTGTAGGTTCTTCTCGAGTCTGTATGCTCATGTTTCCTTCTGTGTCTCAAATAAATGCTGACTAGCTTAATCTACATCTGTAAATTGGCCCTGTGTGTCATGTCCATCTTGCCATAACCATTGCCAAGAATAATTAGCTTTCTAATAATGAATGGATTGACCTAGCACAGATTTACCTGTGCTCTAATAAAACTGGAGAACAAAGGATGTGTCCTAGTCTGTAAATGCTCAGAATTTTAGCCCTTCCCTTTTTTATAACAAAGATAATACTATACCATATCATATCTACATACAGTACCTTGTATCTTCTTAACTATAATTATACATTATAACAGAAATTTCAAAATTATTATATAAACTACTGTGTCTTTACACAAGCCCCGAGAGAGACTCTTTTTTACAAAATACAGTATGTTGTTGTCCTTTGTCACATTGGACCCTTTTAAATATTACACATAACTGTGTCCACATTTGTGTCTGGAGAAGTTTACTCATAGTACACTTCTGCACTGGCAGAGTGAATTCCTTAGGACAGCTAATGCTAACTAAGGTCAGCTTATCCCAAATGATCAAATCACCTGTCCTTGACTTTAGTAACATGTAAGTATGTATGAGGTATTCCATATGGGTACCCATATGGGTCAACAACTGAATGTTACAAAAAATAGAAACAGATGGCTAAGGACTATTACATTTTTAATCTATTAAAATCTGAATCTTATCCAGTCTGACAGCATACAGACAAAAACAAATACTGTATGTCCGGTTGAGATGATCTAAAGTGAACATTTTTTATTGACATTTATACTACCCTCTAACATCTCTAAGAGGATAGGTTTTAAACATCTGTCTTGTAGTTTACAGAGTTTGGGTATGAGTTGAGGTGACACACTTGTATTCCTTATAACTGTCTCTCAGAAGGCCCAGACATAGCAATGGCCAGTCTCATTTTTTATCTTCTTCCGTTTGCTCAATCAGTAATTGCACTAACCCTGTATGTTTTATTTAGGAAATATCTAAAAATGAGCCATTTAGTTCAGTTGTTGATAATAATTGATTAAAAATTCCAAATTGTAAGGTCTAAGAATTAGGGTTACATTTTCTTAATTAAATTCAGAGCAAATCTATTCCAATTGGGGCAGCACAGAAGTGCAGTGATTAACACTGCTGGGGTCCTGGAGTGTTATCTGCACTGATATTGTATGTTCTCCCTATGTTCAAGTGGGTCTCCTGTTCCTATTCATCAAATGGATATATCTTTTATAACCATGTACAGTATACATGCAACCAAATAAACTCAAAAGAGCAGCTATATCTGTAGGAACAATACATGAACAATTCATTATTTTGTAAGAATGTTATCCCTTTGCACAAAAGTTATGCCACCAGCAATATAAATTATACTTTAAGATAAATCTCTGAGACTTGACTGTAAAAAAGTGACTAATGAAGCAGTCAAAGAAAGGAAAAGAAGAAAGTGTGAGATTTGATTTGAGAAATAAAGGTTTTTCTTTACCCCTCAAAACCTGATGATGATGATGAATAGTCTTGTAATAAGCAACATCTTTCTTTTTCTTAGTCATGTCTTTCCATATTTTGTTGCAAGACACTGAAAACTCAGAAAAGATGCCAGACTTCATTGATTTAGTTTTGCATTTTCTGGGTTTTACTTACGCCTGCCTTTGTGTTCTATATCACTATAATTAGCCTAGCTAATACAATTTCTTCTGTCCTCTAAGCTCCCAATGCCTGTCCTGTACCCATTTATATCAGATTTCCATGTTTTCCAAGGAAACAGAAAGATTGCATCAATTTGTAATTAAGCACATAATTACAAGTCTAAAATACAATCATCTGTATCTGGGGAGCATTATAATAAATAAAATATTGAAATCTACAGAGGCCAGGTTTCAAGTAGAAATCATAAAACCATTAAAAATATTTCAGAGAGGCAAAGTTGATATACTGTAACATGTTAATAATTAAAATGTTAATAACATTGTTTATTGTGATGGAATGCAGGAAAGAGTAAAACCCAATGCTGTGGTACTTGAATCATTTGACCAAAAGCCCATTAGGGGATGCTGGTCTCCATTCCAAAATTTAATGGCAGTACATCAGACTTGGACTAAGCAAATTTATATGTTAATAAACACCCAAAATAATCAAAACAGTTAGCCAATGAGGAAGGAACAGGGAAACATTGTCTACATATACTGTAACAATATATCATCAGTATAGTGTTGACAGACAAAAATTCTAAACTGAGAAGAATACTTTATATCTGTTGATAAATAGCATATAAAAATCTAAGCACAAAATTAACTTGATTCAAAACACACATGGTCTTATACTAACTATAGATAATTCATATTGATCTGGTCAAAAGGCTTCACAGTATCCAATGAAGGAATGGCGCAGGGGGAAGGAAACAAAACATTCTGGAAGATGAAGTGGATACAGGCAGAATTGATTATATGCAAAGCATCCTTTAATATAACCTGCCTAATCATGGTGTACTAATTCAGTATTTCTGTATACTGTATGTCTCCAGTAAGTATGATAACACTGGATACAGCTAACCATCTGAGCACACCAGAGAAATAGAATGATAATTTGTACTAATCACTGGATATTCAACGTTTTCAATAATAGGGAACTATTGGTCATTTTAAAGTATTTCTGATATGAACCCTAGTCAATGGCACTCTGTATCACTTCAAAAAGAAGAGAGAACCTAATTGGAACCAAACAAGTTGGATAAAATTCAGGAACAACACCATCAATGACTATTTATTATTTGTTATGTCCCAAACCATAAACAAATCTGCTTCACTATTGACTGCATAAGCAAACTGGCTATTTCAGAAGATTTAAATTCTTTATGGTTCTTCTTTCTTCAAGCTTAAGAAAGACATGGGTGAAGAGTCTGTCTTCTTTAATGTCCCTGAAAACCAACACACCTACACATATTGTACGTAGTGTGATACAGTATGTACAGTAGCTGGAGTTCTGACCTAAGGCTACTATTCCTGCTTATATCTGTTAGTTCATGTATCCATTACATTATTGTCTCACAATAAAAGAAATATATCAGTGGCACACCTAAAGAATTATTGATGCAGGTGATTTTGTAGGTGTGTCTAACAGAAAAAGCTTCAATCATAAATTTATAAACACTCTTCATATAAATAAGACTTTGATAAGCTCAACAGGTAATTTTTCAATTATTTTAGAAGTGGCCAATTCTGGCCCTGAAAGGCAGTAGGTTGTTCATTCCAAAGGAACAGTAAATTACTTCATTAAACGAAGAAGCTTCTTGAGAGGTAAGTGTTCTCCATCTGTAGAAAGTGACCTATAAAACCTGCTGGACTGTGGCTCTCCAAGAACAGGGACAGCTACTAGTGATTTATACTGTTTAATTTACTGTTATCTTCAGATCAATTAGCTACTAAAAGCCAAACATGCTAAATGGGTAGAATGCCTTCCTCTCATTTGTAATCATTCTTAAATTATTTTATATTTGTCAATGTGTTTTATCACAAGTTCACAGAGAACAGATGACAGATTCCTTGCAGGTAAAAAATACTACAGGTGTTAGTAAAAAAGTGCTTTATGAATTTAATAAAACTGCAACCTAACGTGGGAGTAATACTGCCAATGTATATTTTCTTGGTCAAACAAACATTATTATTACATCTTATACGAATACTAGTATTCACTGTGTAGCTACAAATGTGAGAGCAGGAAGATAAACAAATATACAAATGCATTCATGTTGAATGCACAAGACACTGTAGTGTACAGAAGTGATTTGCAGCACAATGATCTTATTTTTGTCATTAAGTACAGATTAGTTAATTAAAACCTCAAAAGGGTATTTAGAATGTTGTGTTTCATGTTTTCTTGATTATATCATAAATGGGGTAGTTATTTTTGGCTTTTGAGAAAGTGGTGTGTAGAGAGATTTAATAACTATTACATAGTCTGCTGCAAGTGGAAAAGGGTTGGAATTGTTGTCCTAAGAGTGTACTGTAACTGGTTGAGAGACAAATAGGTACTATGTCAAATCAAAATGAAATGTTTATTAAACCTGATAATGCCAGTGCTTTCATGTGCTGATCATATACTAGCAACAAACAATTGGTTGAACAACATTGTACAGATGCAGCTATCTGGTATGCTACAGGGGTCAGTCTGTGTACCACAGTAAGCGCTGCTGTATCACAGACAGCAGCACATCATGGATTTTTTATTTTTTCAAACAGTCTGATACAGTACTGTACTATATTGTAAATCTGTCAGGTGGTGCAGTGATCCCTTAAAGTTCTGCAGCTGTGTGTGGTTGTCAGATAATTCAGTACAGTATTAAATGTTTATTAACCCATTAGTGTTTTTCTGTGGTAATCATACTGTACTGTATGCATACTCAGCTAGCAACAAACAATTTCATTAAATATAATGATTACATTGTTGAGAGATAATGTTACCATCCTGCTCCTACATTTCCAAATAATAAACTGTATGTCACAATGCTATATAATACAAACAGAATGACATACATTTTTTTTAATTTCATGCAGTGTACAGAAATATTAGTCATTGTGAATACATAGTAATTAGAAAACAGATACTTCTATTTTAGATTTTGATCATTAAAAATAAATTATACAGTATGTCAAGGCTTTAAAAACATATTTATAGAAAATCAAATATACAGTATATTTTAAAATGTGACCAGATTGAAATAAGTATTGCATGGTGATTTGAATGACTTTGTCAGGCATGTACTCTAAATTTGTGAAGAAAATCACAACGGCCTTTTAAACATCAGCGGTTTGAAAGAAAACAAAACAAAACCAGAGGAGCCTCAATGAAGAGATGTCCATTTCACACACACAGAATCTCTAACCTTTAGATATGAGACAACACAGATATTCTATTTTCCTGATGTTCTAATTTGGTGATAAATGACGCAAGCACAGGTAAAACAGCCTGTAGTGGGGAATTGACTTACAGCTGCTTACAAACATACAGAGACATTCATGATAATATTATATAAGCCGATAATTTAAAACAGAATACAACGTCTCTTCCCCTCACTCATTCATTCACTTACATTTGTGAATGCCCTTCACTGTGCCACACATTTAGTCATCCACTCGAAGTGATGCATATTGGCAGTTTAGTGGTAAAATTCTCTCTGGCTAGCTATCAGCTATCAGACTTTCCCATAATTTCATATTAAATGCATTTAAAGAAGCAGCCTTTCAGTACATGAATGTTACATTACTGTACAGTACTTCAAAGTACCAAACAGTACATAGTGGTCTAATGCAAGAGCTTTTAATCTAATGGATCCAGATTACATTCATGGCATGTAATTCCCTTTTCAAAAAAAATCACGGCCACATTAATACATTTTTAAACAATAGCATGGCTATGCATTTTATATGTTAAAATAAAATGGTATATTTTCAAGAAATATGATTACTGGACTTAGAAATAACAGCTTAAATAAAGCTACCATATCAGTAACATACTGTATAATACAATATAAGAAGATCACCTATTGATCTTCTTTAAGCAGTGAGGGGATTATTTTGGTATGCTGGACCAGATTGTAGTATACCGCAACTTGCTTTCCGCTACTGCAAGTTTTTGATGCACATTCTAAATGGCCACATCTGCACTGTAGCTAAATCCAGCTATTGTAAAGCAACTTCAGAACTGCACTTTATACATTATGAAGGGATTTGTATGAATTGCATGCAGGTGGTCTAAGCAATTTTTTTTTAAAGTAGAAGACATTGTTTTTTCTTTTTTTACTTTGTTTACTGAGTCAGAAATCCTGTTAGGTCAGCAAGTTTTGACATGCTGTCAATTTGAATGAAGAACTGCTGGAGCAGTTGCTGGCAGAAGCCAATTGCAGTGATTTGTAATGCTCCCCATTCATAGACATTCATGTACACATTGTGATTTGTTGAACATTCTGTGATTATTTTACTTCTTACAGAAGGTCTCTAGCTAAAAGAAAAACAAAACACTTCAACTATTACATCCATACACTGTACTGTGAGCTTTATTTATAGAGGTAAGCATGACAGAATAATCAATCAAAACATAGACATCCAAAAAATTCAGAATTTACTACCTTTTGACAGAATACACAAACTAGACAAATATACATGATTATATATACTGTATATGCCTAGTGTTTTATTAAGAGTGTCTGTATTAGTGAGGCATCACAAACCTGATTTAATAGATTTGTGTTCCAATGTGCATGTTTGTAAATATACTAAAATATCGAAATATGAGTGTTTCAACTAGACACAAAAACCTGTTTTTTTATTTCATGGTCATGCTACATTCTTAAGCAATCATTCTGCACAGAAACTGTTTTATTCCATATTGCTACAGTAGATGTTTTTCTGCTTTTTCAGAGAATAATTTCTTAGCTTGATTTCATATACCTGGCAATCACACTTTCATTATCACTAAAACCAAAATATCAGTATAGTGACTTTTTCCACAGAACACTCAATGCAACTATTTTGGTTAAGATAGCAGATCCAACTACAGTACCTATAGCTACTATTCAGTTATGATAGTAGATTCACAATCACGTGTCACTCAGTATGCTAAAAAACGGTCATCCTCAGAACTGAAATCAATTTGACAGATCAGTGCATTGTTCAGTATAATTGCTTTATAGTTATTTGGAAGAATTTATGGGACCCCTCTGGTGTAGTTCCTCCATTATACATTTCTTTCTCCACTGCCCCTATGTGGGAGATCTGTTAGTTTTTTTCAGCATTTGAAATGTCCACATAATCTTATTTGTTGTAAATAAATGTTGTTTTATTAGATACTCCCTTAAAATAATCTTTTAAGATGAAAAGCAGCATAGATGTTTGAAGTTAGTTAGGGCCGTGTATCTGGTAATGAAAGCTATGCAAGTTAACTGCTGTCATAAACATTCTTAAAATGTTTAGACTAATTCTGCATCTACATTTAAGAAGGGAGATACTATAAGACTGAATTTAACAAAGAAACCAATAGAAATAATAAACTTCCTTAAAACAATCATATATAACTCAAAGATATATTTTCTGTACTTAATTTTGTAAATAAACGTTACAATAAGAATAAGAAAAAGAAATAGAGATTTTCATTTTCATTTACAAGCTATGTCACATGCAAAATCTAATTTGCATATTAAAACAAATATGCTTATATTCTTAATTTGAATGTGCATCTCCTATTTTGAAGACAAACTATAGAGAATTATCGAAAGCATGGATTGTGATATAATGCTGACTTTTAATATAAATTTGTGTCTAGTTACCCCAAAATCTAGTTTTAAAAAGTGAAATCATTCTTGAAATAACATTAAAAATAAAATTCACAACTGGATATGTCCTATGGCCAGTATTTAGATGAAAAATATTTTAATTATTTGAAATTGGTTGATAAACTTGTAAATGAAGGGAAACATGCCCAGTACATATAGTACAAACTTTTTTTTATTTTGGACACTTTTTAGTTTAATAAAACTATTCCTAGAAGTTCTTAAAATAAATGAAAAAGATAAATGTTAAGCAATGAGTACAATAAGTACAGTATTTACCAAAAGAGTCAGTCTTAAGGAAAGGATTTACATTTTAAATGGCTAAACCAGTAGCCAAGCTTTGCACTCATACTGTAGATACAGTAAGTAAGATACAGTAAGATACAAGTGTCTTACTGAGATTGGCATCCACTTTCTGCAGACTTTAAAAGCTTTTTTTCATATTTGAATGTATCCCTTAGCTTTTTTTGAGCTAGAAATATGTAGTGAATAGTGAATTATTATAAAACATGGTCTATAAAATTGTTTGTATACCTAAGATAATCAAATTCCACAGTAAATTTGACACATTGAGTATCACTATTCTGTGAAAGCCATATTATTATGGATATTATGGATATTCATTTACTTCCTTTGTCATGTGCTTCAGCAGGTCATTTAGGTCATTTAAGATAAATATTGTTGGATGAAAACTATTCACTATTATTGTGGTCCTTTGCTAATTAGGCAATGAATCTATAGTAATAAGGTCTTAATAGTAAAATAATTATTTGTGATTTTTATTGCAGCTTTTAGGCCCAGATTAAATCAGGCCCACCAGATCCAATACATGATAGTGAAAATATGAATTTTACAATTGAGTGGATGCAATTAAATTCATTGTGCTTGTTTGTTTTCACATATCTTATTTATCTGAGATGTTTTGCAGCGCTCAAATGGAACCCTTTCCATCAACATGGAAAAAACATCTCCTGTTCTCAATTCTAATTACACTTTCTTATAACTTCAGATTGTACCCTTGTGTCCTTATTTTGATGCTGAGCATGAAGATATCCATTGGGATTACTATGTTTTTTTCTTCTGCTTATAACCTCCTGGTCGATCTGAAATTATTCTGATTACAAATCTATGAAATTCTTGAAGGACTGCAATGTCATTTTTATATTCTGGCAGCACTCAGATTTAGTAAATAAATTTGGCAGAAGTAAATTTAACATTACTTCTTTTAAGCATTTGCTTTAGACTAACTTTTTTTCAAGCCAGAAAAAAAGACCATCAGGTGAGTAGGCAGTAAAAAATGGGACTTTCAGATTAGTCAAAGTAAATGTTTTAATTGTTTAAATATTCTTATACGAGAATAATAAGAATTTTCTTTGATAACTGAACCTTTACAGCTCTCAATTCAATGCCATTCAATGTATGAATGCTGAATCACAGATTTTCAGAGCTGTTGGGTTTATTTTAATGAAAACAAAAATATTGTAACTTACAGTTATAGTGTGCAAAATATTAACTATTAAATGAGTTTAGATATTGCACATGTCAGGTCAGCAAACAAAAATAAATGTAAATTTCTGTGAAGATCATATTGATATCTAAAACATTTACAATAATTTTACCCAATGAAAGCTCTTAACTGAGATGGAGAATAAAACTTGCTTTGTACTCTTTAAAATATTTAAATCATAAATCAGAAACTCTTGCATATGTATTTGACATAAATTAGTTTTATTGCACGGCTGCCTTTTGATCAAAATAAAGTAAGTACCACATTTCATCTTGGTATTGTAGTTATTTGCATACTAATTGGATGTTGACTTGATTGATCCAAGTGGACAATGTTAGGCGGTCTAATTATTTTTGCTTGTGATGATTTTTTGTATTGCAAGGAGTCTGCAGACATTCAACTGTTAAAATTGTAAAAAGAGAAGGAACAAGCCTTCTTCACATGTGTATAAGTGCATAAGTGTATTCTAAGTGTATAAGTGTAAGGAATTATTATTATTATAAAAATAAACCAATTCCTATAAAGCAGTGGTTAAGGTGTAAAATGATTCTGTAAATCCTTTATAAATATTTGATAACCAAAATACTCATAATCAAAACATGTAAAAAACAGGTAATTGAGGGTCAGTGTTTGATTTTTTCTAGAAATTAGCATTAGAATAGTGAATCAATCATAATTCATTTATAAAAATATTCGCTCCTGTTTTAACAGATTCTAAACAGGAATTGAAATATTATATAATCAGGATTATAAAATATTAAAAACTTAAACTGTGCTTAAATGTATGAACAGAAAAACAAGAGGAAGCAGGGACAGTAGAAACAGTATAGGAGAAAAATAGGATGAAAAACAGAGACAGACTGTGAAAAGTGATTGTTAAAGAAATAGAAACAGGGAAATGAGGTTGAATAGAAAGTCCTTGGGCTGGCTGTAGTGGCAAACCAGGGATCCCTTTGATATGAGTGACATTATCACAGGTGGTGGAAGTATGCTAGATGATAGAGCATGCTTGTTATAGAGGTAGAGAGGGAGAGAAGAATACATTTTGGTGCATTAATTTTTTAAGGGTATGCCATGATTGTAGAGAGTCCTTTTCAACTTACAGTAGCTAAAGTCCAGTCTTTGATGTCATTACTACAAGGATTGGAGTAAGAATGATGCAGAAGCAGAAGAAGACAAAACAGCAGGCTGATTATGAAAAAGACGGAAATTTTTGCTGGAGTCCAGAATTTTTTTGATGGAACAGCAGATCTGGAGATTCATAGTAAAGAGGAATATTTTTAAAAGGATACAGCTGAGATTTTCTCAGTCATAGGTTTTTTTAATCTGTTTTATCTGGCATTTTGAGACCTTATGCGAAGACATGTTTAGAAGTTCTCTTTTCCATCTGTCTTTTTGGTTGTTTAGTTAGTTCATTTTCATTTTATTTTAATTGTAAGACGTTCAGTCCATGTCTTGAATTATACACAAGACGGAATGAAAGACAGGTAGAATGAAGAGGTATCTTTTACTTATGTTTTTTGTAATTTGGAACATGATCATGTGTAGATAAATAATTTGTGAAGAAAACGTGAGAATATTTCTCTTTCGTTCTTTCCTGTTTTCTCTTTCCTGCTTCATTGTTTATACTATATACAGTATATTGAATGTCAGTAATGATGACAATTTAAAACAGGTGGGTGAAATTGGCTTTGTCATTACTACTCTTGAAATGCCTAGAAAACACAGTAAAAAAAACTTAAATGGGAGTCTTTTATGTAATTTAATATAGGTATATAATATATAACATAGACTAGTTTTATAATAATTTTTTAGTGGAAGTTGTTGTCACAGCCAGAGGGTGCTCCTGCTCTGTCCTGTTCCTAGTTTCCCTTTGCTTTCCTTGTACTTCCGGTGTGTCTTGTGTCTGGGGCTTTATATTTCTGGGTCTTGCCTTCCTCCTAGCTCAGCATTGGGATTGGTTGTCGAGAGGCTTGCCTTACCAGGTTGCTCCACGTTCGTTACCTGAGGGCTTATGTCTCATTCCGACTCCATACGTACCTTGAGCCCCGATGAACCCTCTCGTTCACTCCGTTCCTACCGCTACGCATTGTCCTATCGTCTCGCCGGTCTCTCTCCATGGCTAGCCCCCAGCTTCTCTGACAGTTGTCTTTGTTGAATATGTCTTCTGTTAAAATCTGATTAGCACATAAGAACAAAAGCACTTTCAGCTAAGAAGCACTTAAGCGCTTATTGACTATGACAATGTTTGACACTTTTTTACATTTTTTTATTGCTTTCTGATGCAACAAACATATATTTGTTTTTAAAAAGAAGAAATGTTTTAAAAACAGTGTTTTTACTGTTCGCCTTCTCATTTGAAAACATACACCCCAAACAGGGGTACAGTGAATCAAAGGTGGATTGATGATAATAGTGTTGTAGGGTTACAATGGAGAATCTGCAAAGGGACAATAGGGAAAAAGGGATGACTGAGATGATAAGCGAGCCAAGAATGGGTTGAACATGTCCATCAGTATTGTTGCTGACACCATGAAGTCAAATCTGCACCCAGAAACAACAAGGAGTGCTGTGACAGAGATTTTTAAAAAGATAATGTCCCAGGTTGAAAGGGTGGAGGGGTCTTTAATACTGTATATCATGTCAGAACTTATCAACCATTGAAAGTTGTTGACTTTTTTTTTGCAGATCTGCACCAATAATGTAAAGCTGTGCAGTAAGATATCATTCTGCTGTGTGTGGTGTGGTGTAGTAGGATGCATTGCATTTGACAGATGAGATGGTACTTAGGCAGAATCACAGATCTTCATACAAAGCTATGATAATCCTCACCCTGGCATACACCTAAAAAAGCTGAATGCCTACTGTGGCTTTGCATTCTTCTGACAGTTAAGCATTACAGACACAATGTGGGATATGGGGATAATATGCTGAGAAAATTATTTATATCTGTATTACATGGAAGAAACCATGTACTGCTATGATACATAATTGCCAGAATCCACAAAAAGAAATACAGTACATGCCAGCATGTAGGGTGTAGCTTTGATATTTATAATTAAATTGAAAAACAGTAAATAATAGTCAACAGTCATCTTATCCTTTTGCCTCACAACAGGAAAAAATGCTCCACTACTGTTATTTAAGGCAAAGTAGAAGACTCATTTATTGAGCTTCCAGAAACAATGAAATAAGAATGGACTGTATGGTTTCCTCTCATTAGCAATCTGTCTTATTTTGCATTTACAGTATATTTATCTAATTAGACCAGTCTCTGGCATGGTTTCCATTCTCGTCTTAACCCAGATTTTCAGAACAGGGACCTTTGCCAAGGACCTTTGTGATCATAATGTACTGTATCTACAAATTTGTGATATCAGCCATAATCCTTCTGGTATTTTCATACCTCGTAGCTCATATCTAACATATCTCATACTCCTTTCACATACAGGAGGGAGATACAGCTCATCCATTGCAGTAGTGCAATGTCGATTGGGTGACATGCAGTAGCCATTAGTGTATGTCTCGACAGCTCAAGTGGAGAAGTGAGAATTTCCTTCACCATTTAAATTAGGAGCAAATTTAAGCCCAGACTGACTTTCCTAGAGGAGTTTTTGCCAGATCTACAGGTTTACTGCCTCTTAATGTCTAAATGGTCAGAAGCTCAGTCTAAAGAACAAGCTCTTATCAAAAGGATAGCACCTTCTACATGTCATCAGTTACTGAATTTGGATATTGTTTTTGAAAATTCTGGTCCGAAGGGAAGAGTGTTACCTCCTGGTCCACCAACACTTCTTATTGAAGTATCCTAATTTTCCCTGGAGATATCCCAGGACCTGACCATATTTGTTCAAGAAGCCAATCTGGAAGAACTAATTTCCCCAGAAGCCATAGGATAATTGAAGCCAGATTTGCCAGATTCACTGGGTTCAATTGAGCAGAGGTGGTGTTAATAAATGCCTTAAATATAAAATAGGATTTCACCTTACATAAAAGGTTTAAAGATAACAATATATTCAATGTATATTAGAAAGGAAAGCATCATGTAACACAGAAAAGTACTTAGTAAAATTTTAAAATAAACATGTTATTTGTGTTGGTGTTGCAACCACCTTGACCTTGTTAAGCATGACAGCTGATTATTATTAGTTATTTTTAATTTATGAACAATATTGTTTTTATGCATCTGAATAGCATCTATTGCTTGCAAGATTTAGCTGACTTGTCTTGAGAGCATTTTGCACATAATGTCAATTATGCCTAAATATGTTTAGCATCTTTCCCGGCCTGACCAATACACCTGTCAACGTGAGAGCACTAATTTCTCTCAAACTAATCAACCACCTCCCCATATCTTCCTATTGACTTTGATTGACAACTATTCAACACACTTTTACTGTAACCATGTTCTTTTTTACCATGCCACAGTGATCAATATTTCTATTCTAAAATATACCTTCGTCACCTACAGACACATACAGGTTTCTGGGGATTTAAAGAATTTCAAATATCAGGTGTCTAGAGGATTATTTAAAGGAGTGAACCTGGAGTGTTTTCTACAACAATTAGAGAGTGTTATGATTTGCATGTTCTCGCAATAACATAGCCATGCATCATTCTTTTATTCAATGCATCTCCCAGCGATTTAATTTTTCACTCTGCATATGCTTTGTATTTATTTTCTGTTCTACTGCGTGTTGTTGTTGTTTCTGTTCAGTTTATTATTAAACAGAATACTGTAAGTACATACTCTTGTAGCTATTGCTTTTGAAAAGACTGTTAAGAGATGATTACTTGGAAATATGTAATGGAAATAATCCAACGCCACCTTATGCAACAGATGTTTTATGCATAATTTGTAATGATGTGAGAATACAGGCAAATTCACAAGAGTGTTATTTCCCCCAATTAAATGCAGTTGTGAATTACAATAATGAAGAAGGGGCAGCAAAACAAAAATGTTCATTTCTGATGCACTATACAAAGCCTGCAGTGAATGGTGCCTTGGAGATTTTATGAACTTTTTATTTTAGTGAAAATATTTTCAGGTTATTTACTTTATGCCAATATTTTTGCCTTAAATATGAAACTATTTTCTGTAAGTTGCTTTGTGAGCATACTGTATCTTTGCAGCCAGAGTGAAGTTGAATGTTAACTGACAGCGCCAAGGTTTTGTAAAGTGCTTTTTCTGAGATTATGGAGCTGCTTTATGGATGCTATTGGCATTTATATGTATATCTGTAAAGGGGTCCCTGCAATAATGAACATGCCTATTCCCCTTTCTAGGTTGAAGATTATTTTTGTCCGAGATTGAATGAATGACTATATTCGTTCCCTTTTTCTGGAGCACATTCAAGTAGCAGCTTATTTCTTTACACTTTTCCTTAACTCAAGCAGCTTATGTGATTTCTCTTGATTCTTCAAATCCACTCTGTATCTCTGTCCTGATGACAACACGGCACTTCAATTAACCTTCAACCACTACAGATGTTAAAATACATATGCATCATTTGATACCAAATTGTGTTGTATAGCATTTGATCAAGTACAGTATGACATATAAAATAATTTTAAGTTTTAGAAGGCTTAAATTGCAGGAAAAGGTGCAATGCTACCATTAGTGGGATTATGACTGAATGCCTTTAAGTCTTAACCCCCACTAAAAGTTGGGGGACATTAAAACTTATGACATTCTAGAGAACAGAAAATAAAACATAAATGTAGGTTATATCAGTTACTTTGCTAAATCTGCCCCTTTAAAATACTAAATTCAAGTAATATTGAACAGGAACAGTTTTTTATCTAGAACTTTAATTTCCCTATCTTTTTCAGAGTCAACTTTTCTCTCAGTTGTTACATTCCTCTGTGAGCTGAAGATATAATTTACTTTATTTCATATCAATGTTAAGGACAGCCTTAAACTGTTTGGCATACTTTATTGTTATATTGGAATACTGCTTTTAAAAAAGGATATTTTCCTAAATTATTTTATGGCATACTTTAAGAGCATCTCACATACAGTATCACTTATCAGACATCTGTTTATCCTGGTCACAACAAGCTAGAACCTTGAATCACAGGGTGCAAAGAAGACTAGCAACTCTCCCCTGGATGGGTTACAAGCCCATTGCTGGGCCATGAAGAATGGAACAATGAATAATAGCCAATGCATCTTAACCTGCATCCCTTTAGAAGGTGAGGGGAACCTAGAGCACTAGAACATGGGGAGAATATGCAAAATACACACAAACTGACCCCAAGGCCAGCACTAAACCTAGGAATGCAGACCTGTGAGGAGTACATACTATAACTGCTGTACTGCACTACATAACATAAATCATAATTAGTTTCCCACAGAAAAATTTGTTTTTCAAAATTCTTAATTTGTAATATTAATAGAACATCACAAAATCTATAGAGACTTATTCTTATGCACAATCTACGTACAGTATAAACTCATTATAACCTGGAATACAGAATACACAAATATAATATGAAATCATTTTTGCAGTAAATGACCATTATTAAGATTAATTTGTCATGAACTAAAGTAAGATGTGTCTTTTATAAATAATTTATTAATAGCAATTTCAGTGTTTACAAATGTGTCTGTTCTGCACATACTGTATAGTGTCATTTCTACCCCTAAAATAATGTATTACTGAAAATTGAGGAAAATTGATCCATCAGCACATCAGAGCTCACCATTTACCCATTACAGCATGAATCCTTATTTTGGAAAATGCTTGCACAGTAGTGTTCACAATGTGTCAATTTACATTATTCTGTTCAATAATAATGTTTTGTGAAGAAGTGTTTTCTAGTGTCATTGCCTTATTTCCTTTTTATCACAATATTTTACCATTATATTGTATACTAAGATTGTTGTGTAATAACAACAGATCTAAAGTTATTTTTTTCTCTATATGCATTTATTGAAGACTGAAAATTTTAAGAGACTTCTTTCAATTGCTGGTTATGGAGATTGAAAGTAATTAAATTTCTTCAATTTGTCCTTATAAGCTGTTCCCTTGAGCCCTGGAATGAGTCCTGTTGCTCTCCTCTGGACGTTCTTTAAGGCTCCAGTGAGTATGTGCAGTATTCCAGATGGTGGTCTAAATAGGGCACTGTACAGCCTCATCATAACTTTATGTGATTCAGCATTATATTTGCCATTTTTATTTTTTCTGAACGTTGCCTTGTTGATGACAGTGATTAATCTACCACAACATCTTTTTTTTTCCACTGAACCTCCTACTACAATTCACTCATTGTATATTTGTGTTATATACAGTATATACATTAATGTAAAGCCAGTACTGTATTTAAAGTACTGTATTTATATTCAACTTTATTTTCCATGCATCTGCCCGTTCTTTATGTGGTGCTTATGACCTTATTTTGTATGCAGGGCATTGGTAACTGTCTTTATCTTCATACCTTCAAAAAATAATTTGCATTTGTACTGTGCTATCCACTTTTATTACGAGAAGTAACAGACAAATTATCAAACTGTGGTGGGCTGAAGGTTTTACTCCATCACAAATAATATTATTTTTCATTATTATTGAATAATCCAATGTTACTTAGCAGTTGTACTTGAGGCTAGTGAAGTTTTAGGTAAAATATTTCAATTTGCAATTTATTTGATAATTTATAGAAGTTGCCATGTCACCATTCCAGTTCACACACGAAGGGGGGCATTGATGTGATTTGTGGTTTTCTTTTGAACTCTTTGCACCATAATAATAGTTTGAGTTGCAAGACCTTTTGGAATCAAGTTAATGATTGTTAATAAACTGAAAACCTTAACTGTTACATTTCAGATAAATTGATGTCACAATCGGTACACGTTATGCTGAAGCAGTGGTGACTCTCAATCCTTGGTTGCCCTGGGAAATCCTGACATTTCCACAAGGGATGATGGATCTCCTGATGGAGCTGAGGACTCAGGCTGTATACCTGTCAATTTAGTCCCTGTACTAAGCAGCTACCCAATCATCATATTAACTGCTTTTCTATTTATTCCCAAACTACCAGTCTTGAAGCACTCCAACACTGAGCTCTCTTTGAGGACTGGCTCGCTGCACATCCGTCTGGACACAGAATTCCGGGTCCGGATGAACCCTTCCCGTACCTCGAAGCACTTCCCGACACTCAGAGGCTTTTTGCCTGCCAGGACTTAAAAGCAGCCTTTTTCCTGTCTCAGCCTTCTCCTTGGTCTGCTGCACCTTTGGCTGTCTCCAGCGAGCTCCAGCTTTAGTTACCAACCCCACCCAAAGACCCACAGGCTCACGCACTTGGGTTCCGGCCACAAATCCTCTGCAGCCGCCTGCAGCACACATCTGCACTACAGCCCCTGATCTCCACAAGCAGCCTGTATTCTTCCGCCACTGTCTGCAGCACCCTGCTATGTAGTAACAGTACTGTACGTATAAATAATAATAATTTATTAAAACACATAATCGTGTAGTTACGAAAGAATGGAAGCGTGCTTTGTTGGTACTGTACGTAGTCAGCTTGTACTCCCAGATCTCCCAGCAAACAGCAAGAGACAGATCAAGTGAGATGTGGTTTAACAAACTTAAAACAGTAAAACCAAAGAGTTCCAAATTATTACACTACATACTGTACAATACTTGAGGAAGTGAAGTAATAAACACAAAACATAGCAACCACCACTGCACAAAAGTTATCAGTGATTAAAATGGCGCTCATAGCATCTCTCCACTTCTACAATGAATCAGACAGTGCCTATTATTTACAGTGATTTATAATAACGCCTAATCAAACAGCACAAAAATGTGAAGAATTGAACAATCACTTTATGCTAGGCAGTAATTTTAACCCAAAGCTATGCAATCAGTCAAGTAATTCAAATGCAAAGTCCTCCAGCTGAAAATAACCAAAGTCCTGATAGTTTTGGGTCAACACTTTCTTTACAAAAGCTTTTATGAAAATAAATAAAGATTTCCTCTAACTGTTCTGTTACCATTCAGAAGATATTGTCAGAAAGGACATCACTGCAGTGATCACGTCAATCCACTCCTACAGTACCTGTTTGCTACCTACTGTAAATGCAGTAGTTATTATTCTATTGTATATTTGCTCACACACTGCAAGCAGCATTTTGTTGACACACAAGTAATCACATTTTTGCTTACATTCGTCCCAAACAAAGCTCTAGGTATTCTGTCACAAAAGTTTGGCAGTGTATCACTATCTTTTAATATTCATTCACCAATGTTTTTATTCATTTTCATTTAACAGATAAGGAGAAATCATTTGGCCCATCAAGCAATGTTTGCTGTATTTAAGCCATTTATCAATCTTAGGATTTCATCCAGCTATTTCTTGAAAGACATCTTCAAAAACATAACAGGGTTATTATGTAGTTTCACTGCTTCTTGTGCAAAAGGTGCCTTCTGTTCAGTTTTAAATGTACAGTAAGTTTCAGCTTTTATCTTTTTCAGTTGTTTGTTATCCATAGAATTGACTTTGTAAGTATCTTTGATGATGGTGAATACAGCATTCCCTTTCCAGGAGTTACGTTTCTGAAAACCTCCATAACAGGCAAAACTGTTGGTACTGTAAATACCTGAGATTAATTAATGGGCATCTAGGCAAGCATGATTTAATTCTAACTTTGTTGATTGGCATCAGCCCTACTGTTTGCCAGGAAGGTTTAGAGACTGTGATTTAAGTCAGAAAGCAGAGAACACACACAAATAAGACACCAAACTTGACACAAACACTTGCCATTATACATTATACTGTACATCTAAAGTCAATACAGCCCCCAAACCACTGTACCATACGCACCTTCTGTACTCTGTGACACTAACAACATACCTAAAATGAAATGTTAAAAATACAGAGAAATTGTATTATTTATTGCAGCACATTACCAAAACATAACAAGATCTTGGGTAAAAACAAGGGTCCATACAATCTCTTTCTATACTGTATGTTCCAGTTTTACAGTAAACATTGCCAGTCAGGTTGCTATTATTTTTAAGAGACGGCTTTTTCACTAATGTCTACAGCACATTTGAAAAGAGTATAGAGTTGTATTTTAATTAAAATAATAAAATCTAGTCAGCTCAGAAGTGTGGATTAGGGAAAAATGTGGACATAAGAATAAACATCTTCAATTAAATCAGAATCTTACTTCACTATATTAAAATCTTGATTATATATGCGTGTTGATAAAGGTTAAGTTTTAAGTTAAATTAACTTTAAATTGTTTTAGAAAAATTTAATATAAATTTGAAAAAGAGAATAAAACATTTTCTTTTCTTTTTAAACACAACATTTTAGTCCTTAAAGCTAAAAACAGATGTAACTAACGCAAAGACTATAACATATTTTAAGTCTCATTTAAACTGATTTATTGTGGTAAGAAAGAGGATGTTTATGGAGTTGCTTTTGTAGCTATGGGTAAACTTGAATCTATGACTACCTTCCTATTTTAGAATGAAATCCTTTACCTTCTCTAATTTTTTTTTTATAAGTGAAACACTTAAAAGTGAAACTAAAGTCAAGTCATTTACACATATTGGAAAGAAGCTCCACTGGAAGACAGAAAACATCAGCAGTAAATTTTAATTCAATTTTCCTAAGGTTGATAAAAGTCCAGCTTTTGAGCAAGACATACATCTGCAGCTTCATAATATTTTATTTTAAGTAGCTGTACTTTGAAAGCTTGTAAAAGGCCAAGAAATCTTATACATTTAACTTTGCTTTATTAACTTGAAATTGATTTTTTATAAAGAATGCAAAGGATGTTCTTCAAAAAACATTCCTATTATAAATGTTGTGAATTTCAGAAAACAAATAATGAGTTTTGAGAATATTAAAGTTGAAAAAATGTTGTAATATTCTATGTAATCTGTATATGTGTGTGTTTCTTAAATTCTAATATGTACTGTACTTAAATTATAATAGAACAAATTAAAATATATGCAGTATATAAACTGCAGTGTGAATATAACATTTATTTAGTCTGTGGATATTTCCAAACCACATACTGTATATTCCTGCAATAAAAATGGTCTCCAGACAGTCTTCAAGAACATGATCATTGTTTTTTATACATTACTAGTATGATGCAGGTCTTTCTAGTATAGGTCCTTGTAACCCCTAAGGGTTCTTTGTTTAAGTTCTTACATTTTTTTATTTAAGTTAAGTTCCTAATTATATAACTCTCATATTATATGAGAGAACAATTTGTAGAACGACAAATTGTTTATTGTGTTTATGTACAAAAAAGCTGCAGTTTTCACATGTGTTATGAAATACAATTTTTAAGTTTAAATTTCCAGTAGTATTGGTGTTAGAAAGAAAGGGTTCAATTTAATTTCTGACAAAGTAATGCATATTACTTACTTGTTAACATGCAGATCACGTTGGAACATTTCTATGGTAAATTGTCTGCAGCACAAATTGTACGTATTCGTATGTACATTGAATTTCGTCGAGAAAGTTGTCGAAAGGACCAACATCTGTGCCCATGTTTATTACCCATCTCTTGAATAGTTGAATATCCCTTTGAAAAGGAAACAGTCTGACTGATCCTATCCTCTGTTCAATGAGAACGATGCTAGGTACTGCACTCTAAATGCTCAACAGCAAGGCATTATTTAAAATACTGTTGAATAAATAGGTTGAGAAAGCCAGAACGCTCACCACACATCAGCTATCAGTGGGGAGGAGAGCATAGTAATGAAGTCAATTCATAGATGGGGATCATTAGGAGGTCATGATTGATAAGGGCCAATAGGAAATTTAGCCAGGATGCTGAGGTTACACCCCTACTCTTTTTGAGAAACGCCCTGGGATTTTTAATGACCACAGAGAGTAAGGACCTCAGTTTTACATCTTATCCAAAGGACGGTTTACTGGGGCATTAGGACACACATGGACCACAGATTGAGCACCCCCTGCTGGCCCCACGAACACCTCTTCCAGCAGCAACCTTAGTTTTTCCCAGGAGGTCTCCCATCCAGGTACTGACCAAGCTCACACCTGCTTAGCTTCAGTGGGTTGCTAGTTGTGAGTTGCGAGAGTGATGGCACTGTGGCTAAGGATCTGTGCCTGTGGCTGGATTGCCGGTTCAAATCTCGCGGTCGGCAGAGGAATCCTACACTGTTGGGCCCCTGAGCAAGGCCCTTAACCCCAACTGCTCCAGGGGTGCTGTACAATGGCTGACCCTGCGCTCTGACCCCAAGCTTCTCTCCCTGTCTGTGTGTCTGTGTCTCATGGAGAGCAAGCTGGGGTATGCGAAAAAAGATGAATTCCTAATGCAAGAAATTGTATATGGCCAGTAAAGTGATCTTGTCTTATATGGCTGTTGGCTATCATGAAGTTAATGATTTTTTGCTTAATTTGAAAGTTGTAAAATTGTCCTGTACCATCATTATATTTATTTTTGGTGGCGAGATTTCAGATGGTCTGAGAAATTAAAACTGTAGTTCCCCTTTACATTACTGAAGTTTTACCTAAGACTAAAATCACTCCAACAGAAATGTGACTCTGTAGGATCTAGTTCACTAAACTACTCTATGTGTACAGTACATTAATAAAAAGCATGAGTTAAAAGACTAATTAGTAAATCAAGGTTTAAATACATCTTTTTTAAACTGGAAACTGAAAAGTATTTTGTGTTATTTTTCACTATATATTAAATTGATTTCACTGAGGTCACCAATATCAATTTTCTGGTCAGAACATGAGATATTCATTGTTGGATAAAACAATCCTCTGAGATTTACATTTTAATTTACCATTTAAAAAGTGCAGATTTTTTAACTAGAGCATGATACCTATGTTATTGTGGTGATCTAGTTATTCTTATTGTCCCTGATCTTTGAGAGCCAATTTGGCACAGGTGTAATCTGTTTACAGTTAGATACTGTAGATAGCTAGATAGATAGGGTGTATTTGGAGAGCTCAGGGTATCCTGATCAAATAAACAAACGTATGGAAAAACTAGACAGCTTGATAACATTTAAGAATGGAAATGGATGGTGAGACAGACCTCAAAGAATAAAAATGATGGCAAGATGGATACAATACTGGAGTGATGGGATTCTAGCGCTATTGTAAATACATTAAGTCTTCACCATTTGGATTCCTCATTAAGAAACCAAAACAATCAGAAATTAGATATTGAAAGGATGTACCTTAAATTTCAGAACCACAGCTACTGTATATTATTTTTGTGGAAATTATTTATTTTAATTTCTCCTTTAAATCTGCAGGCAAAGTTTGTCACTCTTAGTTGTATTTATATACATTCTGGTGTCTGTTTTTCTTTTCTCTTCTTAGTATTACTTTAGAGTTCAAGTCTATATGTGGAGAATTATGTGTTTTATAAAAACAGTCCACTTTAACCAGATAAATATTTATGTCTGCTTCTGTATTACAGTTTGTCAATGTGAAACTGTTTGTCAAGTGTGTTTTGATGTTATTTTGGGCTCTGGAGCTCACTCCAATAATAACCACATAGTGATTTAAAAATATTAGCTTGTGTGCTGCGTATCTTGTTTGTTTTAAACTATTGTCTAATTATTTCTAAAACTCCAGATTGTTCACAGATAATTAAAGAAGCCACATGACCTTACTCAGCATTCCCTGACCTGTGGGGGTGTTTTATTATTTAACTTTTATTAATCACTTGTTCTCAAATTGGTGTCAGGACTTACTATTGTGACTTAACCTCTATTAACAGACACATCTGCATAACATTATCATGATTGCTTTTCTTGCTAAAAGGTTTTAGGATGAATGAACTAAATATAAAAAAGAAAAAAATAAATCCTTGAACACAAAATAATTTTAACACTCAGGTCTAAGTGGAGGAAACTGGAGTAACTATATAAACCCCATGCACAAACATGGAAAACATGTAAATTCTACATTAAATTCTTATGTGTCCAGTCCTATATGAAACCTAGGATGCAGCATTACTGACTCACAATTCTTAACTGTGTTGCCCCCTTTAGAATTCATGGACCACATATTAAAATATTTAGAAGTTTAAATCCAATTTGCTCCCTGAGATTTCAGTGACTACATTTTTAGAATATATTGTAAGGTCCAATAGCTTCTTAATGAATTGTACTGTAGATGGAATCTGTTACTGCTGTGTTTTTGTGCATTCAGAAACATTAAAATGGGGCACATTGAAGTGATTGCTTCATTATTGCATTTGAATAATACATTTAAATATACATATTAGGATGTTTGATGAATTAAATAATCATTACATAATGATGACATTGTACATTTTATATTTCAGTATCTGAGTGCATTAGTTACTTTTTATTAAAGACTTGTGAATTTATTTTATGTTGCTACAATCAATGTAGAATAATTCATTAAAAGATCAAACCACTTGAGGTTGGTAATTTATTCTTTAATCTCATAAAAAATGAGATAATGAAAGAAGCTCAATATATGTAACCATTGCTTTTGTTTTGTCTGTGCAAGATTTCCAGACTATAATCAGCTAACTATGAAACTCAATTGAGGTACTGTATAAATCTTGGTGGTTCAAGAAAGGGTGAACTGTCATTGATAGAATAGGTATTAACAGAAAAGGAAAACAGGGATACATTTGGATTTTAAATTAATGAGAGTGCTTGTTAAGGACTGTCTATTTTTCAAGCTATACTGTATACTGTATACACAGCAACTGTAGGACATTTTGAAGCTGCTTTATTTCTGCACATTCTGAGTACATTAGATAAATAATAAATAAATCTACTGTAACTCTTCCTCAGTTTCTCTACATAAATATATGCAGAACTAATACTATACGCTCCCCAAATCCACACACAAGGCCATCCTTAACCCTAACAGTTATCTGTCATCCTAACCCTAACTCTGTAAGTGCACACAGACAGTAGGAGTCAATGATAACCAAAAGATTTTAATGATGAGTTAACTGATCATTCGGAAGCACAGTTTGAAAGCAAGAAGAGGGGAATAAGCTTCTTCACACAAATTTGTGCACTGAGCATACATACAGTAGTAACACCACAGCTTTTCATTCAAAGTACATTGACAGTCCAGAGATAATGTTAACAATGTCTCCTAGCTGCTTATCTTACAATAGGCACAGCTCACTGTGTTCATAGTTCACATTTTCATTGGTAAAATAATGACAGTCTTATACATTAGTTGTGATACATCCTGATTACATAAATAGACCTCTCAAACTGTTTTTTTTCCAAGTGCAAGAGGAAAATGCACACATCTAATGAAATCAGTTACACTTACACTATTACACAAGCAGAAAAAAACAGTTTAAGACATGGCAAAGGCAAATGCATCAAATAATGAACAGGATTTCAGTGCACTTCACTTAAACAATTAGACTGTAGTGGCACAAAGCACCCATCTTCTGGGAATCTGATCTTCTGGAATGGGTCATATCATGTAGAATATGGTGCTGCTGATAACAGACATTGCAAGGCAGATAGAGAAACATGGCAAAACTTATACATGCACCTAAAGAGCTGAGCTGAAAGGAAGCTGGGAGTTGGAAATGATGCAGTAATGACACAGATAATTAGCTAGTTTCACAGATATGCAAGAAAGAAGAATGACTGGGTATGGAAAGTAAAAGATTAAGGGTAAGGCAGAATGAAGGAGATAGAAGATAACCAGAAAGTATGACAGAAAATACAGTGTAGGACAAGACATTGTAATTAAATAAGTAAAATCCATGTTACCTGATTTCAAGACAGCTAGAATATCTTATATTCACAAAGAGGAGAAAATCAGACTTTGCAAAGCAATGAAAATGAAAATTAAAAATTAAATCTAAATCACACAAAGATACAGAATAAATCAAGCCAAGCACATCATGTTATCCTCTATTTCAATATTTGTTGTAAAATCTGTTTCTTTGTCATTTTTCTTTATTTCCATAGCCAGGTTTTACAACTGATATTTCATTTGTGAACTACTGTATTATTCAAGGGTACATTTGATATGAATTTAGTTTAAGGCAAGTTATATATCAGAAGTTGATTATTACTGTATATTCCGATCACATTCCTTATCTGCACAATTGGAACAACACCGCAGATTCAGTGATATTCAACAATGTAATAATTCATTCTGTCATGCCATTTTAAGGTCATCTCAACTTGTGACAGGAGACATGGATTAGTTGAGCAAGACTTGCAGAAAAAAAGACAACAACTGATGCTCTGCAGACCAACACAGTTGTTTAAACATAAAGGCTGTTAAAAAAATAATAATTTATATAAATAAAAGAATATTTAAAAACATATTTTGACTTTAGACTTGTTCCAGCAATGGCATAATGTTCACATTCTTTACATTTGAAGGTATTGCTGCAAATGACTGGATTATCTTATAACTCCATAATTGGCTCTACAACTAGAAAATTTACTAAATGGAGGAATAGATAATATTTTAAAAACTAAATTTTACAGCGAATATTTACTGAATGTTGTTGGAAAATACAAATTTGTATTTCTTTTGCAGTGAAATGGAATGAAATGTCACACAACTGGAAGCTAATGTGTTCCAAAGCAGTTGAAATTTTGTTTGAAAAGTGGGACTGGTGTTATACAGTATGTTTAGGAAGTTTAAAGTTTAGTAAGCCATGTACCTATATTAACTTATTTTGGATATAGCATATAGATTCTAAACATTTACTTTTTAATTTTTTCATTCACTTTTTTTATTTTAGAATGATCATATTGACATTTTATCTAGCTAATTGTGAATTAAAATGTACTGTAAGTGAAAAGAACAGAAGGCTGTATATCAGAGGTCCTCAGCATAAACACTGTACAGTATGTCTGATCATCATCACATCATCACTTCCATTTTTATAGCTATATGTACAGTAGTCTTACCCTACAAGATGTTAATATGTACAGTAGCATAGCGGAGACTTCAGTAAGTGTTCAAAAGACCAGAATCTATTGTTACATATTAACCTTTATTATACAATGCTATTTAAAATGAGTCTGACAAAATACCCACACGTCCCAACATCCACTTAAAAATAGATAGTTGTCTACTGCAGTGATGCATGAAAGAGATGTATACTGAAATAATGGTTTGACCTGCTTGACTTGACCTGAGCTTGCACTCAAGGCAGTTAAGGTGAATTGAGATGTTTAAACTAAGACCATCAAATCCATTAAAAAGACAGTTCTTGGGAGCTCTCAAATCCCCTTAAAAAGAGTTCCTTATTTATTCAGAAGAAACACCCCATAAGCGAGTAAAGATTACAGTCCTTACATTACAGAAATGGTTTTAAAGTGGGGATATCAACATTGTGTTGTACTGTAAATGGGTCCACAACATATGCTCGACCTTAAAAATCTATTCTATTGGAGGTCTTTGGTATAGTTTAGATTAACTCACAAATGTGGTTTGTAGATGTATATCTTTCTGTGAAGAAAACTGTAATCCTTACTCAATCTGTTATAGTCTATTCAAGTAATAAGCCTTCAGGTAAATACACTGAAGAGCCTGCTGAGCCACAGGTACTGTACATTGCTTCACAACAGGGAAATGAATCTGTTAAAAGGCAAATCAGATCTGAACTTAGAGCAGAAATTAGAAAGATAAAATTAAAGTATAAAGAGAATATTGAAGGCAAACTCAGTTCTTTTAATTTGACGACTGCCTGGAGTGAAATGAAAACTATGGTGGGATTGTAGGACAAAGGGAATTTATCCACAAATGGGGTGAATATTGATGGTTTTATCATTAGCAAAGTGACTAGTAACCTGAATACATAAAATAAAAACAGACAATATAATGAAAGTAGCCAATAAAATTATTGGTGCACAACAGCTACAGGTAGCACACATCTACAGTATACCACACAAGTATTGGGAAAGGTTAATATAGTCTTTGACTATCTTGACCAAACATTGCACAGTGAAGCTGAGCTCCTTCCATCATCTGTCGATTTAGACAACCTAGGATTAAGTGCAATAGAACTAACTCATCATTTATTCCCACAGCCATTAACCTGCTCAATTTGGACATGCTGTATAACCGACTTACAAATTAATTTTCATCATGTACATGTACTGTATGTCACTCACTGATGACCCAACTTCTTAATTTATCTATTTTGGATTATAAGTATTATTTAATGTGTTACATGTACAGTATTATGTATTGTGTATGTCCTTTACCTGCCTGCAAAAGCAAATTTCCCATCTAGGACAATAAAGGTTAGGTAGGTAGGTTAGGTTAATATACTGTATAACTTAATATGTATTTTAAAAGGATTGCAAAGGTTTTTGTCGAACTCCATTTTAATTTCCAATTGTGTCCTTTTTTCGCTTCTCAGTTTCACATAGTCCACAAAAATTCTACTGGTATTAGTCTTTCATATTTTTCAAGCTTGGATTCAATCTTTTCAAAATTAACCAAATTTACAAAAAGCATTCTGTTTTTACTTGCCAATATTACTTGCCAACATGAGAATATAGTAGACTTAAACATTCTCTTTCCATTGTGTATTTGGAGGATTTACAGTGCACAGTTAGAACTTTATGCACAATACCTGATTCAAAACCTCTCTACAAAGATGCAGAAAGGCACACTGCCAAATAAACATAACTGGTTTCACCTTCGGATATATACTTTTTGGTGAATCTTAAAATGTACTTTTATGCCCAATCAGGCATCTTACATATACTGTACACCATAAAAACACTTACAAAACTATTGCTACAACTAGTAGCTAGAAAAAATAGAATTACTAAAGTACAGAGCGGGTTAACCAATAATTAAAATAATCATCATAGCCCCAAATTATAAAGATGTCTACCAAAAATATACCCGAGTGGTTGGTTTAATTAGAGCCACTGGAGCTCTTTTTTTTGTCACAGTTTCGGCGAAAGATTAATAAATCTGGCATGTTAGGTTAAAATTTATTCATAATAATACAACACTAACTAAAACAACACACCACATACTGTAAAACATACAAGTTACTCTATTTATAAAGTAAGCATCGTAGATGCCTACGTCCTGAAAAAAAACACAGACTGCTACTAAGTATATAAAATCCTATATACTGTACTGTAACACCTTCACACACCAACAGGAAAGATAACCCTGCCTTCTAAATTAAACAGAATGCAACCTAGAGTTAAACCTCTCTCACTATATGGTGCTATAAAAGGGGTGGGACTATTTATCTATTATAAAAATGCATCCACTAACCAGGAGAATCCATTTTTAACCTAGGGATTCTTTAAACAGGAAATCAGAGTTTCCTAAAAAAACACAGAACGGCAAGCTTTCTTAAAAAGGTTCAAATACTTAACCTTAAGGTTGATCTGAACACTCTTTTTTCTTCCTCCTTGTATATCTATCCCTCTCTTCTGTGGCCCAGTAGCTGCTGTAAATTTCCCCTTTAAAATTCTAGGGTTACAGGAGTCCAAAAGAGTACAGGCTTGACACTTTGCTGCTGAACATAGCTTCTTAATGGGGTGTTTGCCTCGTAAGTTTTACTGGTACTCATGGCGCAGGTACTGACGATAATGGATTGATGCTCATGATATGTAAGTTGGGGCTCGAAGACCATGAATAAAATAACCTGGTTGGTGTTCATAACCATGTCAGCGGTGAAACCACCAACCTTCCATAGAGTCCGGTGGTCTGTGGGGGGTTCTGATGTTGAACAGCTGTGTGATTGAGAGCCAGTTGCTAAGCCAATTAAGCAGAGACAATTACCCCACCTTGTGGTCATCCTCAGTGGGTGTCTTTTCCATTGAGCAAAAAGCCTGGATTTCTGGTGAACCTACAGTACAGCACCTCTAATTTCTACAATTCCAACCAAAGAGAAACTGGAACTAAAATTGTTCTATTATAGGGTAATTAAGAGTTTACCCTTAAGGTACAAAATAATGCACCATGCAGCTCATCCTGTAAGGAAGAGCTTGGCCATTTAATTGCACACATTTTGAAAAGTTGGAACCATAACAAAGCAATGATAAAACAACAGGCTTACTTTTGAGGCCACAATTGTTTCTTGGCAGAAAATAACTTTCTTTCTAAGTTCCAGAATATTCAGAGCCTAAAATAGAATTAATCTTTGAATTTGGCTAGAGTATGCCTGCAAGAATGTTATTTGTCTTTTAATTTAAATAGACACATTATTCTAAGCAAAATCATTTTACAGTCAAATAGTTTTAGGGCTGTGGGCAAGATTTGTTTTCGTTACTAATTTATTTGGCTGATGCTTTTATTTAAATCAGTTTGCATTTACACCCAATTGTACAGCTGGCTATTTTACTGGAGCAATTTGGGTCAAGGTTAGAAAAGCAATGACTCACCAGAACCCACAGACTTCCAGTAACCATTTAAGTTACAGAAACCTAACCACTGCTCTATACTCATGGCATTAATGTTCTATGCTTCCAAATAAACTCCATGTACAGTACATTTTAGTGTTTTTTTAACCATATTAATCTCTGTCATACATTGAATATAAATCATACTATCCTTACAATCACTCACATAAATTTCACTAGTTCGGTCAAACACAAGAACCTTAACTTACCTGGCTAAGGGAATGACCATAAGGATGAGGTTGACAGGACACCGAAAAAATCAAAGGAACCCCATAAAAATAAGAGCTTCAAGTCAAAGCTTATGGTGTGCACACATTTGGCTCGTTGAGTTAGTTCAGGTATGCAGTAGGTAAAATAAGCTTCAAAAACCACTAACCTAGTTTTAATGGTAAACACTAGAATTCCACAATTGGTTGTAGATGATGCTCACCCTAGATGGAGTGACCTGAAAGTTATTGGTGCTGAAGTTAACTTTAGTTAGTCGGACACATAAGTGGTATAGGAATCACTGGCGAGACACCACTTGCTGAAATTCATCAGTGAAGAAAGGATCAGAAGGAGTGACTGCCTGGGACAAGAGAAGTGAGTAATAAGATATTTATAAGATTGATAGCAGAATTGAGCTTGAAGTACTGAAGATAAGTGCCCTGTCTGGTCCATTTGCTTTCAAAGAATTAATGAGGAAAGATTTTTGTTCCAGTCAGAACCTCAAAATATAGAGGCTAAAGCAATGTTTTAGTGCATCTGGTTCACCTGAGAGGGTTTCCATTAGAGTCATTGGTGGCAGAGATTTGGTGGTGGTGAGTAACTAGGAGTCTGGGTGGGGGAAACCTGTTTCCCAGCAGGGGCAACAACACCTGTGAGCAAGGATCACAGACCTGGCATGTACTGATATTGTGTAATCACACCCACTTTACAGAATCAGTGTCAGAGATGGGAAGGATTTCTATGGATGGGGAGAAGATTGTGGGTTGAAGGTGTGGTGACAGCCCATCAGTGACAAAGGGCAGCAAAGAAGAGAGAGCAGACCAAACAGAGGTATTGTAGTAGTGTAGTGTAGTTCAGGACCCTATGCAGTATAATCTGGAAGTAAGTTGTGAAGGACAACGGGTAGGAGACGATGAGGATCAGGGCGGGTTGACAGACGGGGGGTGTGACGACGGTGATCTGGTGTTTGGGGGGCGTGGCGAAGGCAAAAGAGTCCAAAGAGTCCAGGGGGGAAATTTGGGGCGCAGTCCAAAGTCCAAAACCGGGTGATCCATCCAAGACAAGACAAAACATCGTTAAAACCTGGAACAGGATCTGGGACAGGGACACGGAATAAAAACAGGTTAATGAAGCCAGGCGCTCCAAGGCTCTGGACTCAGATGGTCAGGACGCCGTGATGAAGCCTATAGCGTTGGGTCTCTCCTGGACCCACTGGTAGGCGGGCTTCCTGGCGTCCATCTCCCAATGCTGGGCCAGAAATAGCGGGAGTGCCAGGCTTAAATAATGACAGACAAAACAGGGGGCAGGTGCACGTAATGACCTAAAATACGAAAGGGTTGGAGCGTCCTTAAGAGGAGGGATGAAGATCGTGACAGGTATTGGGAACTGGTGGAGAGGAGAGGTGGGATGAAGGGGCAGGAAGCGGCCACATGTTTGCAGCTGTGCCAGGCAAGTATGACAACATTGGGAAGAGTCAGAAAAGCAGATATCATGGCAACTGAGGGGAGCCATTTGTTTTCTGTTTAATGAGAAAAAAATGTTTGAATACTGTACATACAGTACCAATAACTGTTCTTTTATTTATGTCACATTAAATCTTTGATCAATTATTACATTTGATGATAAACAAAATTAACGGATAAGGAACACAAGGTATCACTGTCATCAGTGTTATAAATATTTTTAATGGATTTATATCACATTGTGCTCAACTTTAACAGACAAGGACCATCTCTGAAGATTAAAATAAAATCTGTATCCAGCAGCATTATGCAGACGTCTCCCCAGTGAAACACCAATAGGCAAGGGCATCTGTCACTATCTCCTTCTTCATATCACATACCCTTAAAACAATTGTCACTGACAATTTCCCAAAACTGCCACAGTCTAATTTGACTGTTGCTCTTTTGTATGAAGAAATGCAGGTATTACTCATGTTTTAATGACTAACATCATGCCATTGATCTTGATAAGTGATTGTTTTTTAATGTTACTTTGCAACTTTTGATATACTTGATTAATATAACACACTGTACTATTAGTAAACAATAATTTATTAATGTATCATTATTTGTGTGCACTTTACCATTTATAGTGTCCGTTTATCATATCTTTCATATATGCCTTGATGTTTTAGTGTCTAAGTCTTGTATTTTGTTGGTTTTGTTCTGCCCAGGGACTATAGACGTAAATTCGTTTTTTGTCTAACTCTGATGTAGCTTAAGAGCCGTGCGCTGTCCCTGTTCCATAAACTAAACTAAAACACTGCCAGCTGTAGTTCAGATGGAAGATCAGAACATCAAGGTCTGAAGGTTTCTACCTTTGCATAGATTAAGCAGCTGTCTTCAACTAATGCAAGGTTATAGGTTCATCCACAAACTATAAAATTTCAAGGAACATTTGCTATCCTCATAAAAAAACAGAAGCATGTAACAGCATACTGTAAGTGCTTCAGTATTGTAGTTCATTATGCTATTATATAAGTATCCATCAATTCCCCTTGTTTCAACATTTAACAGAGATACAGTCTTTAATGAAAACTCTCAATATATATTTATATTTTGTTAACTTATTTCCTATTTTAATGTCTGAAAAAATAATATTATGAATCATATCTTGTGTGTATAAAACATTGTATTGATCACTGTGTTTCATAATCAACCAACATACTTCAAATTAAACTCATTTAATGCTATGAAAAGGTAAATAAATGTCAGGAAAGACGTGGCAAAAATGATTAAATTATCACTTAAGATTAGCATAAGAAGGAAGAAGATACTTTATAAAACATTAAAAAAATAACATGATCCAGCTAAAGAAAAAATAATATATAACAATATATTATATTATATATTATATAAATATATTATATAAATTGAAAACACAGGCTAATATTAGAAGGGCCAATAAATAAAAAAATATTGCAGTAGAGGATAAAATAAATTTTAAAAAACATTTTGCAGTATCACAAAAACTGAGGTCACAAGTGAAATTTTAAATAGCAAGGTGAAAGTGGAATATGCTGCTTTTTAAATTAATAAAAGTTTCAGCAAATCTGTGTGATTAAAAATGAAGATTGTATGGGAACTGATTACTAGAAAACGCTGTTCATAAAACCAAATCATAACTAAGCTAAGGTGTGCATCTTGTGCATAAAATACTTCACATAATAAACATGACTTGGTTAAAAGCATAAAAGGTGAAAATTTCAGTTTGAGTATTACTTACATGACTTTTTACAAAACAGTTCAGAAAACGTCTCAGTTATGTCCTTAAAAAGTATTTAGAAAAAATCAGTAAATATTAGCCACTAGCAATGTGATTTTTGACATTTATATTTAATTGAGTAAAACAAGTTAGTGCTGGACAGTATTAGTCTTAGCCATTTGCTGCTAACCGAATTAAATATGTTAGAGTTTAGAACTTGTGCAGAATGATTATGAAACACCCATATCCACAAAGACCTTGGAATGAGGACACCTGAGGCCACACTTCAAAATATTACAATTAACAATAAGACTGCCTGGAAGGCAAATATTTTTTTTTCTATAGTTACAATAGCCTTCTAGTTAGTGCATGGAACACCTCTTAAATATCAGCTGAATTCATACAGCAGCAAATCCTAATTCTCTTTGTGAACTTGGTCCTACAAGTTCCATTCTTAATTTTGACCTATCTGTCCCAGACTTTTAACAATGAGGTTTTTGAAAGTGCAAATTTAGATTTTAACAAAACATACTCCCATTTTTTTAGCTTACATTCTGAATTCTAGTTATTGCTTTAGGAGTTTTACTTTTTTTTTAAAAAAGGGGTAGATTATGATATTTTTATTCTTTTACAAAATCACCAACAATAAAATGTAAATAAGGTTGCTTTTCAGGCCTTTGCTGATACTGCTGAGAGCAGTGACTGTGCTTTAAAACTGCAAGGTATTACAATTTTGCAAAGTCCCTTTGTAAGCAGCTGAGTCCAATTTATGCCCTATTATAAGCAGTTAAGTAGTTCAGGGCATTGCACTCACTGCCAGATAGGGTCCAAGCAGTCTAAAGTTAAGGGAATATATTTTACTATTAAAATATTTTTATAAGCCCTAGCCGGGAGAAGTTGCTCCAGGAAAACAGACTGTATGAGAAGAACTGTGGTGTATGCCACCATAGCACATATTTATTTGGAGAAAAATCCCTAAATGTCAAAAGCATTCTGTACTTTATTTTTTTCAAATAAACAAATCCCAAAGGCTACCAGTTTTAGTGTGTTGCTTTATATGCAATAACATATAAACACCCTTGAAATTGGCAACATATTTCTGAGCAAAATGTTGTAAGCAGGGGAGGCATACAGCATTTTAACTTACTGTTTACATCTGTAGAGATGGCCTTGGAGGAATTCTATCTGTTCTGATCAATAATACATTGGACAATCTCAAAGACCTACAGGTTTTCAAGTAATTTAAGGTACATGAGATAGCTGACATTAGTGCTCTGAATTCTCGAGGGTGTGATGTTATTGTATATGTGGCCAAGCGGTTATAAAAAGGTATAAATTCTCTTTAATATCGAAACTACAAGTAGCCAAAGGGAAAACCAGAGTTCAAGGCAAAATCAAAGGTGTTTCCTATTATACAATGTATCTCTCACTTAAGTAGCACTCATAATGACACAAGTGTAGATACTGTACCTTAGGGCACAGAGTTTAGTAACAGTCTGTGTAAGGTTTACAACTCCTGCCAGTGGTGCAAGATAAGGTATTCCAACTCCAAATACAGTACATATTTTGTATAATGGAGCATATTCTACTTGGGAAGTAACTATTAGTCAACAAAGTACTACTGTTTGTCTTTCAATGACAAAGAAATTGTAAATATGGTGAAAGAATCCAAATTATTATGTTTTCCTAGGTGGCTTTTTCATATTTAAAGTGACTTATAGCTTTATTCACAAATATACAATAGTTCACGATAAGCTTTGTCATTATTTGCCACAGCAGTAGCCCAGTAAACACGTACTGTATTTTGCTTGAATCAATAATAATCAGTTATATTTTAGATCTATTACTAAGGATTTCTTAGATATTCTAATGATCAGCTAAGGTTATACTAATGATGATTAGTATAGTTATTAAACCTTCAACTTAATTTATGACCAATGATATACAGTATACTAAACATCTGAAGAAATTCATCACTTATAACTTCAACAGATTCACAAAGTTATTATGAGTAACCTGATAAAATAATTACTGGAGACAGTGCACTGATACTTCAGTGAACAGATATAACATCGGAAAATCCATTATGGTGAATGAATTTGTCATGAAC
The DNA here is from genome assembly GCF_055471065.1 of Atractosteus spatula. Classification (NCBI taxonomy): domain Eukaryota; kingdom Metazoa; phylum Chordata; class Actinopteri; order Semionotiformes; family Lepisosteidae; genus Atractosteus; species Atractosteus spatula. The sequence goes on from NC_142717.1 coordinate 6,424,124, forward strand.
AGATATGAATAACAGAGGGTCTACTGAGAAAGTCACAGTATAATTTCAGTGTTGAAGTATCTGTAGCTACTGCTGAAAACAAAACTGGTATACTTGTATGAGCCCTACAGTACATGCATAGATGTGGAATCTAGGGCTCATAGAACAGTGAACATGCTTGTCCCCAGTCACTCCACGAATGTTTATTGGAACTTAGGTCTGGAGAATTTCCACAGCACAACTCACATTTATCTTTCTCTCAAGAAGGCTGTTCCTACACAAACAGCACTGTTTCAGTACATGCCCAGTACTATCTGACCAGAAGGTTGTCATTGCAGCATGAACATACAGGAAGGGCAGTGAGTGAGGTCCAAGGACTTGATCAATGTAATACTGTGCAGTCAGATTGCCATTAATCACCGTTAGTGACGTTCTGTAAACAATCCTTACCATACCATCACACTTAAACTTTCCTACTAAGTGGCAGTTTCTTGCACATCTGTACAGCACTCAATGAGTAGTCTGCACAAAGTCTTTTAATCACTGCTAAATAGTAAATTCATATACTACTGATAAGCCCGGCTGAGGTATTGCTCCATCATAGTGATGGCAGGATAATGTTATTGTTTTGATAAATGAAGTGTAGAGGTTCCTTTCTATTTTCGTTCTTAATTTTCACCTGACTTGACATTGAAATACCTCTGTCCAATCAACTCATTCACTACTGATGTCATTTGATTTATGCTTCAAAGTAAATGTGTATCAATGCCAGGCACGAATTAATCTATTGATTTAAATTTCATGAAACAGTATTAATTGGTACCCAAAATTTGTTATGCTTTATTTTTCTAAAAACATACAATACATGCATAAATGGAGTAATAAATGCAATAAGGCTCCACACCTGAGGTACAGAAGACCTATGGGACCAAGAGTACCAGAGCCCCATGATCTTTTAAGGAATACACCCACATTGCAACTAAATGCAACGTATCAATGGGTTGTCCCAGAACTGTAAGTTGTGGGTAGTGGGTGAAAATTAAAAAAAAATCATGTGGTGACCTGCCAATGAATGCTAACAAGTTTCTTCTTTTTTAAATGTATTTCTGCTATCTTCTGAAATGGAAATGTGAATAAATAAGGTAAAGTACACTAGGTGATACATTTCACTGCACATTGCCCCATCTATGTACAGTATCTCGGAACACCCAGTGAGAAGTCATAGAACCCACTTTTATTTAACTTTATATTTTAAGGTATAAAACTACATAAATAACATCAGAGAATTACCCTGGGACATAGTAAAGGTAAAAACTACATTTCCCCCTGTTCATTTTCAATGCTGCATTTTTAAAAATGTTTCTGTGCATGTGCGTGGTATGTAAGTAAAATAGTTGTTATGATGTGTAATGCAAAAAGCTATTTAATCTGCAGAATGTTATTTATACTAATGTTATCATTGCATTAAATAAGACAAAAAGCAACATGCTTTTCTATGGAGAGACATTAAGTTCTCTTGTTGGAATTATTTTTTTTGTGCTAATTTAACTAATGTATGAATGTTGGCAATATTTATGTGGAATGTTCCCATCAACAGAAAAACGTAGATTTGTTTTAACACGATTTACTCATACAGTATATTAATAAAAAAGGTCATTAATGAACTGTACTTTTTATATCTACCATTTCCTCAAGCTGGTGCTAACTACAGTAATTTTATTAAAACACGAAGAGCAGAACGTTTTACACTGCAAGTCAAAAACACTCTTTTGTGCTTCCATCTTTACTGTTAAATATGACCCACAGTACATCAAGACCTTGGCTTTAGTGTTGCTCATATGAACGCACTAAGTAAAAATATACATTCTATACAGGACACTATATATTATAACTTCAATAGGCAAAGTCAAGCTTTTATCCAGCAGCACTGCATATTTGAACTGGCACTTTGTACATTTGCCTCAGCAGCTCTTTTTGTCAAAGGGAAAATTAGCAGTAGCTTAGGCTGACATAATAGATGGCAACTCTTGACAGTTAAATTCATTTTGAGGCTAAAATTACTGTCTCATAAAGCCCGGATTCACAATCAGTCTTGCCACTCGTGGGTATCCTTAGGGATCAGATGTTTCTTTGAATCAATATAGGAGAGAGGACTGTGCTGTTCCTCCATGCTTGTCCTGATAATCATGAATTAGATGAGTGAGGTGAAGTGAAGATCTGAGGATCAACAGTGACAGCTATCAGTACAAGCTCTTCATAATAACTGTAGTTTTCTTTAGGTTAAGGATAAAATTTCTATTTCTTGAAAAGAAAAAGATCATACCATGCACCATAAGTTCTTGGTTGACTTAAACTAGTTATTTTGTAATAGTAATTCCTAATTTCGATCTTTTTGTGACATGCCAGACAAACCTTGACCTTTACATCTTCTGATTTGTCTTGACGTGTTTGTAGATTAAAATGATACATTACAAAAGTATTTATTATGTAAGGGCCTAAACACTCAACTAATGCAATGATCGACAATATCACAGACTGACTACAAAATCCTAAACTAAATCATCTTAAGTGTGATGATAACCAATGTGTTTTTTGGCAAAGTTCTCTTTGGAAAGAGAAAGTTGAAGCACTGACACATGTCTGTGGACTTAAAAGGAATGACCTCAACCTAAGCAGAAGAACAACTGCAATCACAAAAAGACAAAGTCTTTAAGAGGACTCTAAAAATAGTTTTCTGATGTAGCTACTGTACATTAGACTCTAGTGCCAAAACACCCCCCTCTTTCCTGGAAAAGTCGTATACCAAATTGCAAGCCTATTTATACTATTGCATAGTGATTCATGAGTAACGGACTCACCTCTTTACTCAGGAGTACATACAGTAGCTGAGTCTGCTGCTAATATATCCACTAGAAAAAGTCTGTCCCAAAAAGTCCAGAATGACAGTTGGATTTCATTCTGACTTACTTCACCTAACTGCAATATACAGTATTTCAAATTTGGAAACTATAACACCCTTATACATATTAGTGGTTTTATAGGTAGTGCATGTCAAATTATACCCAAATTATACACCAATAATTGTACAAAAATTATGACAAAATACTGAAGAACCTCATAGAGGCAAAGGATATGATTGTGCTATGTACTGAGTGTTATTAAAGTTTTAAAATAATCCTATTGCCTTTACCACGCAATTACTCTGGCAGTTTTGGTCTATCTGTAAAGCATTAGGAATGCAGCTGAAATAGGCCTCTCTGATAGACAGAGTGGTCTGAGTCTTTAACACAAACCAGGACATGGGATCCATTTTGATATTTTTAATGAATACTGTTAAGAAGTTGGAGTCTCTTTGTGTGTCATCAGACTTAGATGATTTACAGTAGATGTGTCACGGTCGCCATCCCTCTTCTAGAGTGCGCTCCAACCTTTTTGTATTTTAGTTTCATTACGTGTACCTGTTTCCTATTTTCATCCTCACTTCTTAAGTTTGGTCTCTCCGGGCTTCAGGGCTCGTTATTGAAAGATGGATGTCACAAGGCCTGCCTATCCCCCGGGCTCGCGGGCTTATTTCCCGGCATCCTGACCATCTGGGTCAGGAGCTCAGAGCACTCGACTCCACTATGATTTTAACTTCCTTATTCCTGATTCCTCGTCCTCGTTCCTGTCTCTCTTTGGATGGATCTCCCAGAAATGGACTTTGGACTGCTTCCTGTTTCCCCTTCAGGATTGTTTTTGGACTTTTTAACTTACGCCATGCACCCCGAGCACCAGAACACTGCTGTTATGCCCCCCCTGTCAGTCATCCTGTCCTGATCCTGTTGTGTTTCCCAGTTGCCCTTCTCCAGTCTGTTCTGGATTTTATCGTCTGCATAGGGTCCTAAATACGCACTACATGGGAGTCAGGACCGGCTCCTGTTACAAGATGATGATCTAAGCTACAGGTTACAGTCAATCATCCGAAAGATGACCAACCAATGAGGAACCTGCAGGGCGGTTAAAGACACAGCACTTGATGACATCACAACCAATCACCAGCCCTGATTACTGAACTTCAGTAACTTCAGTAAAATTACAGTATAAACATTGCTCATTCTCTCAGCTTTGGTCACTCAAGTGAAATTTTACTAAAGAATAGACGACGTGATTGCAACCACTATTTCTAGTTCTTAAACCTAATGGAAAAGCAGTTATTGTATAATATAAGATAGTAATATAATATAAATGTTTACATTACATGTTTGAGAGTTAACTTGTTATCTCCAACACATTTGAAAATGTTTATTTCACAATAGTCAATTTATTTCATTGTTTTAGAGTGTTGAATAATTGTATGAGACTGCCTAACTTATGAGGTAGACCATAACAAATGTTAGAGGTGATGTATTTAACCCTGACATTATTTCTGTTCCTATAATCCTTGAGTGAAAGATCAGCCATTTGTGTCAAGGCAGATTGATTCATACAGTATGCATACTATTACTCTTGTTGGTTTACTGTGCATTTTCTAATGCTGCATACATAAATTATACAAGGTATAATTTGAATTTATGTGCAGTTATTGCTTAAAGCATTTTTGCAATTTATTTTAACAATTTCTAATTGTGCAAGTAAATTCAACTTTTGCATCACTACACCCTGTTATCCTCATTGACCTGGGGTTTGACACTACTATCTTTAAATGTTAAAATCAACCATCCATTTTTAATCCTTCCACCTTCCACTACCATGCATCCATATCTATTTCATTTTACACTTGCAAAATATTTAAAGTGTTGACTTGATAACATGAGGGATATCACTTTGATTTCCACAGAATATGTGAGTAAGACTGAGTTAGAATACTACATTCTGTAGGTTGCAAACTACACCAAACTTCTGCTTTTACACAAATCGTAATGGCACTTGTATCTCAAGTTCTTCTCATTAGATTTTAAAATCTGGCATTTGATACTCAATCATTGTAAAGCTTGACCTTAATAATATATTCTCTATCATGTATTGTTCACACTGTATATGCATTTGTAATTGAATGCATTATGACAAACTAAATAAAAAGCATAAGCAAGAAAAAAAATCCAAATTCAAGTTAACCCTCAATTGCCCTTACTGTACTGTATTAGTCCTTTGACATATAGTGTTTATACTCTATATACAGTAGTATAAACAGACAGTATGTTTAATGCTACAGTTTTAACATGCCTGGCTGAGGAAATGATCAGAGCTGTTGCATCCCCCCTCACTTACAGTATGAGATATGATCCAAGAAGAATTGTCTCTACTATGATGTTGAGTTGCAGGTAGAGATGCTGGAAAAGCAGCATGCAGTGTTCAGCCAGGGAGGTTTTATAAGTAGTGAATCAGAAGCTCAAGATTAGAAATTGACCGCTACCTGAACTTCTGTTCAATAACAACATTTCAGATGTCCGGTCAAACGATTATCATGACGAAATCATGATGAAATGAGCTAACGAATATAAAGAGATAGCATCATAATACTTTTAATTTAACTTGCCAGGCTGAGGAAATGACAGAACTGGTTGGAGATGACTTACAGTAGAGGCATTCAGTCATAATTCCTCAGATGGTAGTTTTGCACCATTTCACATATTTTGCAGCCAAACACATACAGTACCAAATGTCTGAACCTGCGGTATCTCGAATACTGAGCAGGATTATTATTGCAACAACACACCATACATTACATATGGTAAAACTAACCTGATGGTCTAAACCCAGCTTACTTTCCCTGTAAGTGGTGAACAATCCAGTGCTTGGGGAATACCTTTTTATAATGATAGAAAAAGCAACCAACAGGTTAGATTATTTTTAGACCTATGGGTTGGTAGAGGAGGTTAATACAGTATTTACGAAATTGTCCATTATGCTAAATAACTTAAAACATGTAAATAACCAATACAATGTCCTGATTTTTCTCTGAACTTCACAGTTCAAACATGACAGACATTTAAGGAGATAAAGAGAAAAGTTCTGATCTATTTCACTTGCAAACTTTTCCTGAGAGAGTTCAAGTGTTCAATGATAAACTTGAAAGTTCGGCAATCAAGTGGGATTTGGATATGCTTAAGTATGGTCTGATTGTGAAAATGTTTGTGCTTGAGACAGATCATGGAGCATTATCGTGGTTAACAAAAAAGAAAAATACAAATTTATAAATAACAAGTTTGTGATTGCCATTACAAACCTTTGTTTTCAAAGTCAAGTACAACCCTGACAGTAGCTAATTTGATTGCTGACTTTCTCTGCTTTTTTTTCCCAGGGGAGAAACAAACTTGAGTCCAGTGTGATGTGATATAAACATAAAATAATGTTGTAAATTGTCTTTTCAAGACCCATACATGGAGAAATACAATGAATTTGAGGCAAGGACAGAATAGCTAATTCATATAAAAAATGAATGATATTCAAGGGAAATAATTTCAGAATTGCAAGTGTAGTACTTTCAAAACTTTTTTTCCTTAAATGTCACCCAGCATGAAATACTGTACATCATGGTTGGATCACAGTTGGAAGTAAGATGTAAGATGTATTAGAAATTTGTGATACAAATCTTTAATTTTAAACAGATTAATACAGCCATGGGTCTCTAATTAATTATCTGAAGAGTCCATTTGATTATCTACAGTTACAATTGTAATCTACATATTGTAAAAGGCTGATGAATTAATGATTGTTATAAATACTTTGAGGTATTAAATATACTGTATATATATTTATGTTACCTACTGCAGATGGTTCATTTCAGTTAAATAAGCAAAAAACAAGATTCATTGCCCATTTAATTCTATATACTGTATATACCCTTTTCATCTTATTTGTTGATCTTCTTAGGTGAAACAGGGACATTTGCTGGGCAATGAGCAGGGAAAAAATCATACCTAAAGGGCAGCTTACATAAAAAATACATTAAACATGATGTTGGCATAGTGTAAAATCCTGTGTCATATTTCCATTTTTCTCAAAGCTCAGAAGGAGTCTTGTGCTAAATTTTGGGGTCATGTCTAGCCATAGGCAAGGTGAAAAAAAAATGATACAACTTTTGGTGGTCAGAACAGAACTTAAAGATGAGTAATGACAGACAAATTGGAAAAAAAAGCTTGCTAATGAGATGATTCTCCCAATTCTCCTCACATTAGGAAAAGGTTATCGTTTCATATTAACACTGCATGGGTTTTTATTGTGGAAAAATATTTCATCTTACATGCAACACAACTGTTAGCATTAGAGACACAAAACTTATAGCATTTTTCTGCAATCTGGACTGTGTGTGGCTAATTTCATTTAGTAAAAGGTTAAAAAAGAAAATGCATGCAGCATTGTTTTCCTATGCAGAAGATTTAAGAACAATATGCTCATGTCATACTTCATTCACCATCAAATGGCCATCTGTTAAGTTTCTTACTTTTACTTCAGAAACTTTAAAACCACATTCAGTCTTTTCTTGGGACATCATAAAAATGAAGACAAAGAGTTTGTGGTTTATATTCAATTGGATAAAAGAACTACCCTTCCTTTCCAAATAGCTAGAACTAATAAGAGCAATTTGGTATGCAGTTACTCTGTATTCAGTTTTTAAAAGGTGATTAATTGACAAACTGCTATTTCTGTCCTGTCATAATAGGCTATTTTATTTGTCATATTCCCCATGCCCTGTGATGGACTGGCATCATGTCTGTTTGCAGTCTTGTACTTTGAGCCCTGTTCTTTACTCTACATTTACATTTACTCTACAGTAATTAAACGTTTCGACAGAGCACTGTGCATGAATCCCTGTGTTTTTCTTCAAAATACTGTAGATACAGTTGTATAAAAATGTTTTAGCAGATGCAATCTCTTCAGTGTCACAGTCCAACAGAGCTTCTTACATATTGAGACAAGTTGGCATAGTCAAGATAAGCCATGCAACATTCTTATATGGCAAATCTGATTAACGGGTGAAGAAATATACCATAGGACTGTAGGGATATTCACAAAATTAACTTCCACTGTCCCTGGGTCCTTATACGGTATTTGTCAATGATCTTAAAAAAAATCTTGACTTTGTCAGATGCTTTCAATATTTTGAACACTAGAATCAGGTATGCATTTACCCTTTTCCAAGGTTAAAATGATTTGGTTCTCTAAATAACTGACCCTAGAGCAGCAATATGTTTTTGGTATCCTGAGGACTATAACTGATCATAATCCCTCCTCTTAAGGGCACTCCGGCCCCTTTGTATTTTAGCTCATTACGTGCACTTGCCCCCTGTTCTGTCCCTCATTATTTAAACCTGGCGCTCCCGCTGTTCCTGGCTCAGCATTGGGAGATGGATGTCCAGAAGCCCGCCTACCAGCGGGTCCAAGAGAGACCCAACGGCATAGGCTTCAGCACGGCGTCCTGATCATCTGAGTCTGGGGCTCGGAGCGCCTGGCTTCGTTAACCTGTTTTTATTCCCTGTCCCTGTCCCGGATCATGTTCCAGGTTTTAACCATGTTTTGTCTTGGTTGGATCACCCAGTTCACCCAGCCTCCCGAGCACCAGATCACTGTCGTCATGCTCCCTTGTCTGTCAACCCGCCCTGATCCTCGTCGTCTCCTCCCCGTTGTCCCTGTCCACTTAATTCAGGATTATACCATCTACCTGGGGTCCTGAACTCCGCTTCACAGGAGTCTGGACAGGCTCCCGTTACATCTAAACACGGTATTTTATGTAAGGCTTAAAAAGTGTATTGTATAATTTTGTCATTGCTTACCTCAATTTAGATTCTACACTTTTAATTACATTACACATTTTTTTGCCATTTTAATTCATTACTGCTTTGTGTAAATGAGGAAGATAATGTCAACATATTTTTGCAGCCCTCAGTCAAAAGCGTCTAACTAAAGGTATCAACTTAATAGCCTCCCTCCTCAAATAGCAGCATACAGAAATGTTGATCTGGACAGGATCTACCTGAGGTTTAAAAAGGGAACCACGTAATACAAAGGCTAACACTATGACGTATTAAAATCTTTCACACTTTGTGTACACTTACCAGCTACTCTATGAAGTTATAACTAATGTAATTTAAAGAAATGAAGTCATGACAGTCAATCTAGAAAATAACCAAGGATATAAGGTAAATCTAAAAATTGCCAATCACAATATACAGTACATTCCAATTACATTACCAATTTGCAGTCTATCAACTATCCCAATGAACTTGTCAGAATTTGAGCAATTTTACTAGGAAGAATGGACAAAATTACACCATCCCACTGTGCAAAGTTGATAAGAATGTATCTGAAAATACTGGCAAGTTACTTCTAAAAGGGCTTCAGCCACATGCTAATGTAAGAGGCTGGAATTTTACTTTGTAGATTTTCTTTTTAATTTTTGTTCACATTCAAGCTTGTTCACATGTATTAAAGTTCAGTTTGATCATTACAATTTTGAGCAAAAAATTAGCTTGAAAAAAAAATCCATACATTACATGTAACTCAAAATGTGACATAGGGTTGCAAGTACTTTGTGTGCATAGGCATTATTTACCTAAAACATTTCTTTAAGGAAATGCATTTAAAATCAAGATCAGGTGGCACTTCTTTATCTAGAGAGTTATGGCAATATGGAACAAGCTACCTAACCAAGTTGTTGAAATTGATACTCTGGTTTCTTTAATAAATGGCTGGATAACCCTAACTACCAAATGGACTAGATGGTCTCCACTCATTTGTAAACGTTCTTACATACTTCAGTCACCTTGCATTTGCTGTGGAGATTCTAGGGCAGACCCTCCTACCATCATGTACAGTATCTGCAGTGCTCTTTAATGGAACAAAGGAAACATACAGTATGGAGGTGCTGATAGTTATGTGATTAAATCACATTTGGAACATTTTTCTTATCCCAGGACTCATATGTTTTGTTTTGCGGTATTAATTGCCTCAGGTCCCTACCATATTTATGATAATACATACATATTCTCTCATGGAAATATGTTGTGAAAACGAATTCAGTCTGACGCTCCTTCATACATAAGTACCCTGGGGATGTGGGATACCTTGCAGTATGCCTCATATGCCTCATGTGGTTGTATTAAGAGTGGATTCAATCATGTGCACTATTATACTTCCTAATAGGGATACACCTTCAAAATAGAGATTGAAATTAATCTACACAGAAGATCATAATTTACACACACTCTAGTGGTTTAAATCATTTATGATAGGAACCAGCTTTATGTATTACACTTTCTAATGAATAAATTAACCATGGAGTCATACAGTATATAAGTATAACAGGGTGGATTTTGTTGTTGTTTTTTTTAGTTTATAACATTTTGCTACAGTAGTATACAGTAAATGTTATAGCATAAGCAGGAGGTTACTGCATACTGTACAGTAAAGACAAAATATTTATTTTTTTACAATTAAGAATTAATTAAGAATTAAAATTCTACTAACACAAAATTGATTAAAAATACAAACAATAATAAAAGAAAGTATGCTAATGCAATTCATAAATTGAAATACACGTGCAAATTATGTTGTGAATGAAATATTTATCACATATTTTAAAATCTGTATTCAAATATGGATTATGCAGTGACGTGAGAGAAGTGGAATTTGCGCTCGTTTAGTGACCTTTTGCACCTGTGCAGATGCAATACCAGCTTCTAAGAACCTAAACTCATCTCACACAGTGTTTTGTGCATCACTGCAAGGCAGAAAAGTCCCCTCTCGCATCTATTAGGTGATCTTTTGCACTATAAAGGTAGATAGCAGACACTTAGCAGATGGTAAAAACTGTTCCACTCCACACTGGAATAATGCTAAGCTTGACAGGTAACACTTGTGGAGAAACACACAGACAGATGTGACTGTCAGCATATTTCACTTGTGCAGTGAACACAAATTTGAATATTCAGCAAAAGCCATGAGTAATTATAAATGGCGAGATGACGTTTAAAATGCAAAACCATTTTTTCGTTATGATGAAAAGATACAGTCTTTTCTTTAGACTTTAAACTTCAATTTTTTGTTATGGGAACATATGGTTCTACAGTAATCTGCACTGTACTGTGTCTAAAATATCATTAGGTTAGACCACACTAATATTGACATCTTTTAGAATTTTGTTGCTGCTACAGTATGTATTGTTCCAGGTTAAACATGTATTAAGGTTTATATTATCTAGTTTATCTCTATCCATTTATACATATGTAAAGTTTGCGTTGTGAGTTGTTTCCAGGTTTTGAAAGTGCATAGTTCTAGTGACAGTCATACCGTACAAGATACAAATATCTTTCCATTCTCTAGTTCTGCATGGAACCCTGAAGCTTTTGAGAGTGGCTGTGTAATTTCTTACAAAGCTGACTTAATTCTTTGCCTTATTTATTATTTTACTCCTACAATACCTTTTGCTTTGCATACTGACTATATGTTGACATCATCACATGTTTGACTGCGTGTCATTCTGCTTTCTACCTTCCTGCTACTCATGCTGTAATAATATTTGTGGTCTTTTTAATGTGGTCATATGTTTGATCCTTAATAGTATAGATCTGGATCCTTGCTTTATATTTTGTTGGAGCACTAAATTCTTAATTTAATTTTCCTTTTTTTGAAGTGACACATTGTATTTATTGTCTACTTAGACAGTAATTTACACTAAGGTTAACCTCTTCAGTCTCATCAGACCCAATGCTAACCCATTTATTCTGTGTGTTTGTGCTTCAGGCTTCCCAAGTAGTGCTCATGTACAGTAGTTCTCTTTTGACCCTTTGGGAACACCTATTCCATTCATGCCACAGGTGTTTTCAGTTCCATCACCTTCCTGAGTCTCAAGGTTGTAGCATGTCATGTCAGCCTATGACAGGATGAATATGCTTTAAAAATAAGTGCAGTTTACTACTACATTTTTTAAATGCCTTAAATCTAGAATAATTAGAATGATTAGAATTAGAATAATTAGAATGACTTGCAGTTCCGTTATAATATTAGATATTTCTATTATTCTTAATTAATTCTATGGTACCATTAAAAATGTGTTCACTTGGCTGACTGAAAAAACACAAAATTTGTGAAATTTGTGAAAACACAAAATTTAATATTGGACTGCTAGCTGAGTGGAGTTTTTATGTTTTCCCCATTGTTGTGTGGGTTTCATCTGGGTACTCCAGTTTCCTCCCACAGTCCAAAGACATTCTGGCAGGTTAAATGGCTTCTGGAACAAACTGTCCTGGTATGAGCGTGTGCATGTCTTTGCCTGGCGTCTCGTCCAGGCTGTGTCCTGTTGCCAGGACAGGCTGCTGTGACACTGTATTTGGATAAAGAGGTTAGAAAATGAATAGATGGATAATAGCACATACTCATCTGCAGTGTAAAATAAATCATCATAAACATAAATGATGCACGTATAATGGGCCTCTCAAATTTGAACCTCACTAAATCAAAATATTCCTCATACTGATGCTACTCCTTAGATAAACACATGAAGACAATAACCTTCGATATGGTGCTGCACAATGCAAAAGTATTTTACAGAAACCATAACATTAGGGATACTAAATGTGTTTTCTAACAGATACATGATATGCTGCATGTACTGTAGCTTTAGTTTTTTCTTTATTGTATTGTAGCTGTTTTCTGCTGCTTTCTTGCACGTTATAATTTTGATTTTCATCGAGAAAATTAAGCTGAAGATCGACAGCACTGAACATATTTTGTAAAATGTTTAATGCCTGTCAAGTTATCAAAAGAGTAAGACCAGAATTAACCAGATGTTATGCACAGTACAATTCAATCAAGGAAAAGATGTATTAGAGACATTATTTTCTGAAAGACAGAGACTATCTATACAATCTTGTGTCAGAAAGTATTTTATGTGTAAGTGCTTTACTGTTTAATCCTAGCACAATAAAGTAATCTGCCTTTTGAAAAAAAATGCATCCTATGTGATATACTGGTAGCAGTGTCACTGGTGCCTAAAACCCACAGTGTCTAATTCAACACATTAAAGATTTAAAATTCAATGCACATTTGATTTAGTGAAGAAACTTTGGCAGACCTTATGTAATACCCTATGCCTAGGAGTCCTGAGATGAATATCTCAACAAGTGAGAGAGCTTCTCTAACCAATCAGCACTCATGTCTCTCTGCAGTGTTGGTGCTGAATTTACACTGCACATGGCTGATATCTCTGTATTACAGATATTCTGTAATATATGGTGCACTTTGGTCCATAACCTCCAGTGCATCATTTATGCTGCCAATTGTATCAGGAGATATAACCTACTACACCATTATATTCCATAGACAGTAATTTACACTAAGGTTAACCTCTTCAGTCTCATCAGACCCAATGCTAACCCATTTATTCTGTGTGTTTGTGCTTCAGGCTTCCCCGGTAGTGTTCACGTACAGTAGCTCTCTTTTGACCCTTTGGGAACACCTATTCCATTCATGCCACAGGTGTTTTCAGTTCCATCACCTTCCTGAGTCTCAAGGTTGTAGCATGTCGTGTCAGCCTATGATAGGATGCATATACTTTAAAAATAAGTGCAGCTTACAACTACATTTTTAAATGCCTTAAATCTAGAATAATTAGAATGTTTAAAATTAGAATTAGAATAATTAGAATGACTTGCACTTCCATTATAATATTAGATATTCCTAGTATTCTTTAATTCTATGGTAGCAGTTACATTCAGCCACAGGTTTTAAGTGATTTTGAATAATGGCCCTTCATTCTCTAACACCATTAGTCACTAAAAGAGAAATCCATAAAACTTGTTTGACTCTGTTGTTTCACAGTGCTATTTCTTTAGTTCAACAAATCGTGATTCAACCTAGGAAGAGTTAAACTTTCTACCAAATGAGCTAATACTGTAAAAGACACAGGGTGTGTATACTTGTTTTGACAATCTCATAAACATCTCTGGAGTTACAGATTTCTATACAGTAATTAACTATTGTTTTAAAGCAAACCATCAAACATGTTTTGTAATTCTGATACGGTAATACTTTGTCTGATTTCTCAGAAATTTGTTTTGCATCGATACAGCTACAGTTGTACACACAGAGACTTACAGTACAAGCACAATAGATAAACATTATATTAAAATAACATTACATAAAAGACATTGACCCACACATAGTTATTACACACCACTCCTACAGAAATCAACATAGATTACCAGAATCTATGTTTACATTCCCCACAATTATCCTAAGCCCCAATAACTGCACAATACCCCTTCATTTTTGCACATAACCACAAATTGCCCTTACTCATAAACCAATACTTTTTGTTGTGGAATCATTTATTGAATAGTTTGAATGTGAAATAAAGGAATAATTGCATTAAGGGATTGTAAAAAACATCTTTTTGAGTGCAGTTGGTATTCTTCAAGCTTTGTGTCACCCAGAAAGACTGTTATACCAGACGGTTACTCAATACTGCATGACACGTTGTACCACAGAACTGAAAAACATGGACAGAATCTGACTGCTGGCACTGAAAATCCGTAACCTGCTAAGAAAGTAAATTTGCTGTTGTGAATCATTACAAATAAAGTCAACATGTGTCTTCAAATACAGATTAGTATCTACAGTATGTATATTTCCTGATATTTATAAGGATTTAACTTTCTTAATTGACACATAATGAATTATGGAACAACTAAAGGTTTATTTCATGCTGAAAAGAGAAGAAAAGAAATACAAGGTTTTGGCTGTGGAGCCTTCTTCAGGCATACTTCTTCACAGTGAGTGAGGGTAACTACAGTATCTTCTGTGGTCCACCCTTGTTTATAAGCAAAGTGATAGGGATCAGATTTACCATTTATTGACTAGGAGAGATTCTGAGCAAATAAACTCTCTAATGATTTAATCAAAACTGATACAAAAGCTTTTCTTAAGGTGGGGTATAATATGGGACGTTTTCCATACTACAAGAATAGCATGCATATCTACAGTAATATGAAAAATTGGTTGTCAGACTGGAAGTAATTCTTTTGCAAAAAACTTCCAAATAAATGCTATTATGTACATATCTGCAATGAGATTATTGTTAAACTGTAATGCAATAGCACATTCTAAAAATATAGGATGAAAATTGTTTCTGTTGTCCAGAACCATGTTTGTCGTCTTAGGCACAGGCATAACTGAAGCTGAAGCTTTTTTAAAGTAACTGAAGCCATACTGTACCAATCCAGGACTCATTTAATATGGTGATGATGATAGGGCAGAGGCCTGAAAAACAGGATTGAAATAAAACAGAAGGCATAGGATCTAGTAGACAGGTGGTGGGTTTCATATGCAATACCAATTTACTGAGGAATGCAGTGTCATGTTGAGAGAAACAAGAAAGAGGAGAACCAACAGAAACAGGAATGCTGGGAGGAGGTGTAATAGTGACAAGCATGGTGGAGAGAATGTGATGCTGGATATTTTCAATCTTTGTCATAAAAACTCTAAACACTGTTGCAAAGTTGGGATGAGCCACTAGATAGCATTAGATCGAAACTTGTACTGTAATTGTTTACAATATTAATGTTGCTTGTGTATCATCAACAGGAAGATTATGCCATAGTTACTGTACCACTAAGAATACAAGTAACTTTACATTTTTGCCTGTTCTAAGGGAAGAAAATGTCATTGTATTTTAATATTCTTGCTGAAATCTTAAAAAAATTAAACTTCTCATTCATGTAGCAGTATGTTCAAGTTTTAATATCCACAGCCCCAAGAAATCAAAATCAGTATGTACTGTATGTATGTTAGAATTTTTCAGTTTATAGTACCAAAAATGTATCTTGCTGTTTCTTTTATGAAATCTTTTCATTTGTGTCCTGCAACATATAACTTTCAAACTGGCATTTTATTAGACAATAGAGCCTTCATGTTAATATACAGTTAGTTTCAGAGTTACAAATACAATAAGTATTAGCATTGGGCCTGTAATTCTGAAATGTACCTGGTACTGTACATGCAGTAATAGAAGTGTTAAAAAGAACTCAATAAATATTAACATGACACAAATTAAAGTTGAAATTATGCTTTTGTAGGCTTTAAGAGTTCTGTCATAAAACACAGATCTCATGCAGTTTATAAAAAAAATAAAAAATCTAATCTTAATTTGCTAATAAAATTATTAAAAACAGTCTTAAATAGCTTTTCACATGACAGCCTGGTTTTGAAAAGATATTTCCTGATGTGGCTTTGTCACGGGTTCTCTTACAATATTTTAATCCCCGGTGGTATTTCCACTTGTCACTTGAATGCAACTTGAAGCACAGGTTATTATTGTTTTCAGTAAAAGAAATAGATTCTGCACCTGTGTGCTTACAATTGTTCTAAAAATAAACAATACATAAATTGTGTCAATCCATCTAATTTATGTGACTTCTTAATATTTATTAAAGGGCTTTAGCTGTGGACATAGCAACACTTATACTTTTTTCCCAGCTCTAGCACTTGGTTTCATGTACTGAACACTATCAACAATGCACTGTTTGTACTGTACTATATCTCTCAGTCAGATGGTGTATGATGTGTTAAGGACAAGTGCACCTGTAAATCATTAAGGATTGCACAGAGTCTACTGTAAGTGGGAAACTTATAAATTCTATATTTAACATCTCATATACAGTATACAGTATATATACTGTATAACCCTATGTTAACAACTAAGCTTTGATGTTATTGTTTTAGGAAGTCTTTATATAACATAAACTTTTGCTTGTGCAAAATATCTGTTTTCCTGCATGCCACAGTTTCTGTGAGCTTCTATCCTCAATTAAAAAAAAGCTTGCTTTGCTAGTTAACCTAGGTGTTATGATAAGAGTTCAGTTTTACCCTTTGTTATAAAAAACAGCTGTTTAGTTGGAGAGTTGTCTCTTGATTCCCTTTTCATAATTAGAATAATCCTTGACTGCTCAGTGTAATGAACCCCTTTACATTTCCATGCTCCAGCATCACATAATATCCTTAGATAAGCAATGTGTTTTCTCAGCATGATAATTGTCCTTAAGATGCCACCAGATTAAACATGATAGCTTAAATAGTAAAGACAACTAATGTGTTGTAGAATTCATATACTGTATAGGTAATGAGCTTGATGGAACAGTGAAATAAAAATGCAACAAACACATGAAAATCGTTAGAATTGAAGGGACACAATTGATGGTATCAGAATACTAAGCCTGAGTGACAGAGTGCCTAAAGTAAGTGTGAGTGTGATTGCTAATGAGAAGTGGAAATGGATTTCCATATCAAAAGATTGCATTAAAAATACAACAAAATACTTTTTTAAAATATATTTATTTCATAAATCCAAAATACGTGCAGTGTGGTGAAAAAGTAAGCACACCCCCTTAGGATTTTATGGTTTGAAATATTTAGACATATTAGATTTTCAGCAAGTACTCACTAAGTCCTAAGGAATAGATAAAACATTCATTTGACAAATAACACAAAAATTATACTTTAACATTATTCTAAGAAGATCAGCCAAATAAAATAAGTGCACTCCACAGTTACAGTACATTCAGTAACTGATCCAGTAATGCCTTTAGCAGCAATAACTTGAATTAAATGCTTCCTGTAAGAGTTGATCTCTCAAATCACTTTGAATCAAGAATCCTGGCCCACTTTTCTTTACAGAACTGTTTCAGCTTTGTGATGTTTGAGAACTTTCTTGTATGCACAACTCTTTAGGTCCTGTCATGGCATCTCAACAGGTTTTAAATCTGGACTTTGACTTGCTCTTTCCAGAATCCTGAATTTCTTCTTTTTGAGCAATTCTGTCATACATTTTCTTTTGTGTTTTGGACCATTGTCCTGTTGCATGATCCATTTTGGTTTCAGCTATAGCTGTCGGACAAATCTCACATTTTCCTCCAGAATACTCTGGTATAGTGTGGAGTTCATGACAGATTCAATTATAAAGGTGTTCCGGTCTTAAGGTAGCAAACTGTGGAATGATGCACTTCAGAGATTAGTTTTATAGATTAATGTGTGACACTATTCAATATTCAGAAATGCAATCCTAGGCTCTCTATTCTAAACACTTCAGTGCATCATAGTTACATTTAACTACAAGTTACAGCATGTGTAGGTAAATTTGTAATGAAATCAAAGTAATATGCAAATAACATATAATATTAAAACAAATTGTACCTAATTTAGATAATGCACAATATCGATATTGATGGAACAGAGCAGTAAATAATGCTTTTTTCTTTATAATTTCAGAATAAAACTAAAAAAAAAGTTTTTCAATAGTTAGCCCTATACAGTATATTTCACATTATTTCACCTGGTAAATGGACAGTATACAGTACTTAACATTTTAAAGATGTTTAATACCTGTGGATTCTGAGATATACAAAAATAACTGTGAATGTGGTACTATCTGCACTGCTGTAGATCAGGGCTTAGTCCCTGGCCCAGATTGTCTTCCCCTCCAGCATTACTGTATTTTGTATTGGCAGTTTTACATACAGTATACAATTCTGGGAAGAGCAATTTGTCTGTCAACAATTCAAAGACACGAATGCAGATAACTTGAAGTACTGTATGAGGAGTGAAATATGGCAGCAGTTTAAGCTCAAGAAGCAGTGATAGGATGTGTGTATGCATTCTAGTTAGTGAAATATATTGTATGTTTGATTTAGCTCAAAAGAACCAGGCTGTAAATCAAAACTTCCGTGAATGATTCTTAGTTGAAGAAAAAAAAGAGGGCGAGAGTGTTTGAGATACAGTAACACCACCAACTCTCCTGACAAAATCTAAAACTTTAACTTAAAAGACTACATTTGACAAAACAGGATATTTGCAGAGCAGCAGTCTTGAGTTATGCAAACATTTCATAAACATACTTAAATAGCCTCAAGCACATTCAGACCTAAATTTCTCGACAATAAATAGGACCGACTTAGTGAAATTGGAAAACATTAGACAATCACTTGTGGACAATTCTTTTCGACTAGACAATCCAAAGAAATGGATTATACGCATAAGTTCTAATGTTATTGACTATGCTTCAAGACCCAAAATACATACCAATACATTCAGCAATATCTCAAGATCTCAAGAACTGAATAGTGGATAGTGGAAAAAGTTTAGAAGAAGATGAAGTGGACTGAATCACATCCAAGAAGAAAGAAAATACCCTTGAATGTTTCCTTTGTTATGGAGGATATTAATGGATATTGTTCCTGCTCAAGATGGTCCTTATACTGTATAATATATAATAAATAAATACAATTATTGTCGGTGAAATATAGAACAAATGGACAAAACTGATTTCAATATTTCTTCTTTGAGCATGGTTTAGGCAGTCCTTCTATTCTGCACTTGTACTGTATGATGTGTTCAGGAGCAAACATTGATGATAATCATCTTCTGATAACCTAATATGCATAGCTGCTCTGAGCATTTAATAGGATAATATGTACAGTATGCTGCCTGTTAATACTGTATACAGTACAGTATGTTCATTTCAACAGATAATGCTATCAGAGAGTAAAAGCATTCATATTCCACAATGAAGGAGATTAAATCCATGAAGCAGAAACATACTTTCCACATGAAGTAAAATTCCTAATTACCATATGTTTACAAAAAGTAAGCACTTGCATCAGTTTAATTGGCCACACATTCAACGTGATTAAATATACCATATTAAATACTCTTTGCTTAAGTCATTTTAATCAAGACAAAAGGAATAAAAAAGATCTGTAGCCTGACTATGAATAGCATCTATTAAAATTATTTGATTGTCAGGGGATGTTTTTATTCTTACATAAACAAATAGAAGTCTGGAATGTAAAAGCAGACTTGGAATCTCAACTTTCAGTTTGTAAACTTTAAATACTGTCATCTTAAATGCTGATAGTTAAAAATATAAAAATCTGACCTTTTTAGCATCTACCTCAGATTTTTACTTTAATTTATGTGAGAACAGATTAAAGTCCGTATGAGTTATGTAATGAAATATGCCTGTAATCCTAGTTAATAAAAAAACTCAGTCACCATTTCAGTAAATTTTATTTGGAAGCCTGTTGGACCCAGCACAAGATAGAAAATAGATACAGTATATAACTTATAAACAGTAATCATCAATGGGTATATGGCTTTTCAAAAATATGGAGTTGATAAGGTAGAGAAAAAAATGCAACTTCTAGAAACATAAAATCCAGCTAAACATTATGGAATAGCTGTCGTGGGTTTATCTTTTAATTTATTTAGGAGGTTTAAAACAGTTGTTTCCTAATCTTCATTGCTATACAGTACATTACTTTTTTGGTATATCCATCTTTGGAATCATGCATTCCATGCCTTTTTCAGTTCTAAAAATGTTTTTCTATCATGGAATGTGTTAACGATAGCATGTTCTCAATTGGTCCACATACATTAAATGTTGCTCTCTAGTGTCTTTACATTTCCAAGGTATTAAAAAGTAAACATATTGTGTAAATTGCCATTCACAGCTTTTTGGCCTTTATCCCAGTAAAAAAAAGTTCATACTGTAAGTAACAAGTGAATGTCTCTTTCAATTAAGTGAAAGAAAGTATCCAGTTTGTTTTATGCTGCTGTTAAATTTAATCACTGTCTCTTAGTTTACTCGTTGTTCTCAATGGAGTTTGCAGACTAAAAAACTGTCCATGCAATGAAACACTTAATTCAGCAATATCACGGAACAGGTAACAACTAACACATATAATTTAAACTTCTGCATTTAATGGGGGAAATAATGTTTCAATTTTCTTTTGTATAGAGTTTGGATTTGCTTATTTAGGTTCGCTCAGTTAGATCCTAGTAAATGAGAGAGAGATGAGATGTGAAGAGTGTATTTGTCATAGCTCACTTGACTGAGGGAACTGGATGCCTTGCTAGAAGGGGCAAGGTCTTCCGGATCCTCCAAAAGAATTCCCAAAAACAGAAATGCAGAGTTCAAAATGCTGAGCTAATACCTAGTCAAAACAGCTGTGGTTTTGCTTAAAGTGAGCAGATTATTATCTAAAATATGTGTGATGTGATATGTGAGAGAAGATGTATGAGGCAGGCTTGTGCTTGTATAAGTTAGTTCAGTAGCGGTGCCTAAGAAGCAATATGCTTTGGATGATGTCACGGTCGGCATCCCTTTCTCCAGAGGGCACTCTAACCCTCTCTTGACAGTTCCTTTAAGTATTACCTGGGTTATTTCCTGGTGCTTCTAGTTTTTTTCTCCCTATTTAAGTTTACTTCCTCCTGCCTTCGGGGCTCAGCTTTGGAGCATGGTTGCCTGATGGCCCGCCTACTACTAGGCTTCAGGGGAAGCCTGAGGGCATAGGCCTGTTGTAGCTAACTTATAGCACACTTCATGTGTTTGCGTCTATGTTCGTCTCTGGATGGAATTCCCAGCAATGGATCTACGGACGGTTTCCTGATTCCCTTTAGACCTGCGTGGATTTGGTTGCTTTTGGATACCAACCCTTCACTTTCACACGGACTTCCCTGTAATCACAGTGAGCACTAATAAACCTTGTGTGTCTTCCCTGAAGTCCGTTTCTGGATCTTTTCTGGATTAGCTGCCTCACAAAGGGTCTTAACTATGCTTTCCACAGGAGGCTGATCCGGCGTTCGTAGCACCTAGCAGCTGTAGCAGGACCAGAGAGCTCAGTGAGTGTGGGGACCGTCTTCTGGGAGATGTCTCCATCTCCTGTAGGCTCTGAAGTGGTACAGAACGAATTTTGAAAGTATAGAGCACTACATGGTATGGCAATAGAAAACCATGTGGGAACATTGGAGAGGAAAACAAAAACAACTTATAGCTTCCTGTGTGGAAATAGTTGATGAAGACGTGGTAACCAGAAGAGCAGCTAGACACAGAAGCAGGGAGAGGGCAACCGGTTAGCAGGCAGCTGTACTAGCTAGTTTGAGATTGGAAGCAGAACCCAGAAGAGAGTTACTGCTTGTTGAATTTATCTACGAATGCAGGCATTTAAAATGTGTTAAATGTGTGAAGTGTGTGAGGTAGTAAACTGAAACAAGTGCTGTGGTATTGCGAACACCACGACATAATGCCTTTTTTATTTTTGGAAATAATCTGATTCTACCAAGTAGCAAAATGAATTGTCAATGTACCGGAGCTGTGTGAGGCTGTCATGTACAGTAAATGTTATTTTAATAATAAAACTTAAATGTTTATTCACCCACTTGTGCTTTCCTGCACTAATCGCACTGACCAGTAACACAGAATATTTTGACTTTTTTAAATTGTAATTAGAAAACACATAATTTTATTTTAGATTTTGTTGTGGCTTTAAAAGCATATCATATTTAAAAACAAATAAGAAAAACAAAAACTAGTAGTTTAAAGGCTAGTAGTGACATGAATAACTTTCAAAGAATGACTTACAGTCACGTAGTGTAATTTGCATTTAAGCTGATACAAGTACACGATATAAATGTTTTTTTATTAAGGGAACCACACTTTTTCCACCACAATTCTGCTATCATCACAACAAAATGTTTTTTTTTTCTGTATTTAATGTGTTTCTCAATAATTTTTTATTTAAGTTTTTATTCAGTGTTTTTATTAATTTCATTTTGTAACACTTCAGTTTCATTGGTTGACTGATTGGTTTCACTTCATCTGCAGTCAATTATAACATCAGTAATTTTAAGCATTTGTTTACATATTGTAACGCAACAGGGTTCAGGTGGGCGCCCTCGCCTTCTGCCTACACAGGTCGGCCCCGCACCATCGGGGACGCGAACCTGGGCCTCCGGCGTCACTCAACAGGGACCCAGCTTGGTGAGCTAAAGAGAGATCTCTCCACAGCCCAGTGGCTGTGGTCCTGCTACTACAGGGAAGGGCGGTGATGTCACCGCTCTGGTAAGCCGGCTCTTACACAGTGCCTGTCAGCCGTATGCATTACAATATATTATATCTCATGATTCTTTGCAGTAAAATGGAAAATGAAACCATGTAGTTTTTAATTAACTCATCCATACAGAGTGATATAGCAGTTCAGAGGTGATATGGTGCTGTTTTTGGTGTGCCAGTGCTTGGCATTTACTAATTCCTCAGTTTTATTTTAGAGTTTTGTAAATTCTTATTTCACATATTTCAAACATATTTCTGCATTAGATTAGCCATACTCTTGCCATCCATTCCATTCAGAGAGAGCTCAATTTCCAAATCTTAGAAATCCTTTAGGTATGTATTCTACTCCTTAAACCACTCCATTAGATGAAATGTCCATTTTCACAAAACTGGGGTAAATTACAAAGAATAAGGGATGGTATTCTATAAAATGCCAAGAAAGAGGGCCTACAGAGAAGTCTGGAGGATAACAATTAAATTACAGGTTTAGAGTACTGAATGTTACATGGTCAGAAAAGTCCATGGCCTACCCATAAATCATAGCAACTGCATGATTTTTTTAAACCATTACAAATCAGGACAAACATAAATCAATATTCAAACCTGTACTGTATGTCACAATGGTGAGTCTTGATAAAAAGCACAGTTATCCTGTCATAGAAGGTGGAATTTGAACTTATTACGAGTCCATCTTACAATGGTTGTGGTATGAAAACTAAGCTAATTAATATACTGTATATACTATACATCAATATATACATCATGAATTAAACAAAATACTTCACATTCGCTTTTTATGTGTGTACAATCAGTGCAAAAGAAAACACCTGACCAATACAAAACAGCTGGCAGCCAATTACCCCAAGGTTTTTGATTACCATTTATGAAATAGGGTGATTGAAAACAAAAAAAACACTATTACTGTAACAACTTTGATATCATGGATTCAAAATTCTGTCTTACTTTGCACATACAGTATGACAGCCTCCAGAAAGCTACTGTACAATATGCAAGGATACACTGTAATTCTAGTCAATGTTGACAATCTAACCTACTGTATACGGTACCTGTCTGCATTTTTAATACATGAATCACATGTTAGATTTGTTTATTTTGCACAAGCTACTGTTCTGTTAGCTGAGGCTTGCTGAGGACTTTATTAACCCCAATATATGAGACACAACCCATCTAACCTTTATTAACTTACAACAGTACTTTATTATTCTGCAAGACCAACTAGTTCAAAGGTCTCTTTTTGAGTTAGCAGAGCTGATCAGCTGGAAAATATTTAGTGCCCTTGAGCAGCAGGTGTCTAGATTCTCTGTAGAAGGTTGAATAAAGTTTCCATAATTGGCACAGCTTCAGTTTTGATGTGTCTTCATAAGTAAAATTGAGCTACATTTTTGGATTCTAACTTCCCTTTCCGGTTCTGTTTTGGGGCACCTCAGGTGAGTTAGCACTGTTACCTCATAGCTATGGGGTGCTGGATTCAACTCTGACATGGGGCACATTGTGTGGACTTTGTATAATAAGTACGTAATTTTCTCAGTATGGGTGGCATGGGGGTGCAGTGGTTAGCATTGGTGGCTTCCAGCACTGGGGCCCTGGATTTGATTCCAGATCCAGGGTGTGTCCTAGATGGAATTGGTATGTTCTCCATCTATTTGTGTAGGTTTCCTCCCACAGTTCAAAAACATATGTACATACAGTATAGGTTAATGGCTTCTGGTGTGAGAGCGTGTCTGCCCTGTGATAAGTTGGCATCTCGTCTTGGGTGTACCCTGCCTCGTGCCTGTTGCTTCGCCCATGTAGGTTCTAGCATTTCTGAATTGCAAGAAACTATTGATTTGAAATTAATTGGATTATTTTAAAATATTCCAAGTTAAGTAGGAGTTTTGCATTTACTGCGTATTGTAGTAGAATTAACAACATGATTGAACATCACTTCTTACAAAGTGCCTGTACTGTAAATACACCATAAACTTATGATAGAACTATTATTGATTTCCATTATGCCTTAAATGTGCATTTCCTGATGTAATCTAAAATCGTTTGAGCCCTAATTCCCAACTTCACACCAGAAAATATTCAATAATCCAATCCTGATGCAGTTCATGGTTGAGATTTTTATATAAGAAGCATCAATAACATTTTCTGATCATTTGTGTTCCACAGCTAATGCTTTTGCCTTTTCAGTTTCTGAGTCAAAGGAGGCTTTATTTTCATTTCAGAAGCATAAGCCTTAATAGATTTAATGAGCATAAATGGGTAATATAAATAAATGAGCATGACTAAATGCAATGCATTCACAATTTTGACAAGATTTAAATAGATAAAGAAAATATTTAATTAAGATGAAAATATAAAAAGATAGAAAAAGAAGTGAGATACATTAGTTTCTTGAGCAATGTGCACTATGCAAATTGTTTTCATATATATATTCTCTTATAAAAGAACATATTGCAAATAGGAAAAATTGTCAATAGAGAACCCAACAATTCAAAATGTAAATAAACAGAAATGCAAGTAAGCTTGTTTTTCATCACTTTTAAAATTGTATCTAGTTGCTCACAATGGGAAACTACTTACTGTAGGCCAAGCCTATTCCAGAAGCGTACAGGAAATAAATTATACAGAAGCACACAGGAAATAAATCACAATGGAAGTTTCACTGGAAAATGTACTGTATATTTTAAAAACATTAGTTTAATATGCATTTAATATGCAAGATATTGTCAGTGAGTATCAGAAATTGACAGAGCAGGTTAATCAATAAGTAAATTAAATAATCATAACCCCCAAATTGTAAAGATATAGTCAAGAATGTAAGCAAGCAGTTTATTTAGAGGCATCTGAGTTCTTTGTTCTCTGGCACATCTTTGGTGAAAACAGTAATACCGTACTATAAATCACACACTCTTAAGGTACAAAAAACAATCATCTGTAAATTCTTGACCTTCTAACCAGACGTAGTCAGTCTCTCTCTAAAGCTGTGCTTCTTGCTGGCTATTAAAAAGTTTTCCTCTGAAAACTCCAAATGTTCCTCTCCAAATGTTAGTCTTTCTCCAAGACTCTTCTAAAATACTCATGCTGAGGAATTAAGTTCCCAGTCTTATCTTTCTTTGCTCCTTTGTTTGTTCTCTTCAGTGTCATGCAAAATGGAGGCTCTGATAGCTTTCTAGTCAGTAGAGGTCAACAAACTACCTGAAAGCTCCAGCTTTCTGGTTTTAACTGTCATCCGGCCAGTTGTCTTCCATTAATTGATCAGGTAACTGAGGATGGCAAGACATTCCCTGCTGCAATCTGGAGAAAGTGATGAACTGCTATCTTGTCTCCACCTACTGCCCTCTTACATTGTACAGTATAGCATTTATTTTCCTTTATCTATTTCTAACAAAAGAATGCATTTGTTTCTAAAATGAGAATCAGAGGTACCTTCAAAAATATTTAAAAGTTATTTTTAACCACATTGATAAGCAAACTGATGTACGCTGCAGCTTTTAAACTTAATCTTCCAATAATTGTAACCTAAATATGGCCAGCAGCCATATCACCCTGCAACTCACAACTGGCTACCCACTGAAACTAAGTTTGGTGACCCTGGTCATTACCTGGATGGGAGGCCTCCTGGGAAAAACTAAGGTTGCTGCTGGAAGCAGTGTTAGTGGGGCCAGCAGGGGGCGCTCACCCTGCGGTCTATGTGGGTCTTAATGACCCAGAATAGTGACAGGGACACTATACTGTAAACAGGCGCCGTCCTTCGGATAAGACGTAAAACCTAGGTCCAGACTCTCTGTGGTCATTAAAAATCCCAGGCCGTTTCTCGAAAAGAGTAGTTGTGTAACCCTGGCATCCTGGCCAAATTTCCCATTGGCCCTTACCAATCATGGCCTCCTAATAATTCCCATCTATGAACTGGCTTCATTACTCTGCTCTCCTCCCCACTGATAGCTGATGTGTGATGAGCATTCTGGTGCACTATGGCTGCCGTCACATCATCCAGGTGGATGCTACACATTGGTGGTGGTGGAAGGGAGTCCCCATTACCTGTAAAGCGCTTTGAGTGGAGTGTCCAGAAAAGCGCTATATAAGTGTAAGCAATTAGTAATTATTATTAATTATTAATTAAATGTTGAAATAGGTGTAACATTAACTTTGAGTCTTAAAAGTTTCAAAGTATTTAGAAAGAGGTATCCTTAAATATTCCCTCAAACAAAAACTCAATTATAGAATTCACAGTACTGTATGTTTCTATTAAGAAGTGTTATCCTGCCGGACAATGATATAAATTCAAATTCAGTGACGATTTTAAATGACAATATATCACTGACAATGTGATAATGAAATGATCAAGCTGGATTCTGTGAAAAAGTTACTCTTGTCTAATCACTGGCTTATGATTTGTAATGTAATTGCTTTAATACATTTTTTATGACCTGTCTAAAATTCAATATTATAATAACTGTTCCAGTATTAGCTTCCACATAGGAGGATATATTTAATCTTTGAAGGGGTTATGATTTATTCCTGAGGTTCAAAAGTGTAGAATAATAAAATTTAGGAACAGAACAATTAACATAGGTGCAAACTTTTGTGAATAATTAAAACAGGCAACAAATCAATTCAATCTCTTAAACTGCACAAAGGTCATTTCAGGAATTTGTACCTACAATAGGATAACAATTTGAAAATGCATAGAGCTTTGAACAATTCATAGTCAAAAGATTATCATCAGTGTTAGTGAGGAAGAGTAGGGCTGCACTTCATCTGGCGGTTGAAATGGATCTCATACTGCATTATACGTGAAGCATTTTGGGATAATTTAAGATGAAAAATATCAGCAATCAACTATTATTATAAACTGTCACGCCTGCCTGCCAGCCAGCAGATATCAACCCACAAAAGAGCTAACCAGTGCCAGCAGTGGGTTAATAATAACAAGCACGCAGCCGAATTTAAACCTTCTAAACTCGTTTCTCGCTGCTCAGTATTGATTCCTCTCCTAGAGAGCTCCTGCCTCGCCTTGTTGATAAACTCCCCCCTTTTGTGATACTTCTTTCAGTTTTTGAACTACCTTTGCTTTTGATCGCCTAACGTTTTGGATGGGATACCTGTGTTTCTGTATCTACTTTCTCCTTCGTCTGCATAAGATCCTCATACCTCATCATTTGGATTCGTTACATAAACACAATGCCAATCACACATGTGATTATTGTTATCTACACAAATAAGCTTTTTAACGTCCACACACTTAAAAATCAAGTACAGTACAGGTATACCACAGAATATAGTTTATATTTTTCTAATGGTTTCTACGACCAGAAATCTAAAATATCTGAACTATTCATACTGTAGATTTATGGGTTTTTTTTTTGTATCACTTGGATATGGAGCACCACACTTCCACTCCTCTGCTCTCTAAAATGTTTATCAGTCCTTAAGATTCTATGACATGAAACATGGTATCTAAGCTTTAATAGTATCTAAGATTTTTTAAAATTTGCTAGGGATGTTTAACAAGGATTGTTCATGCCTCAATGGATATGTAATATGCAAGAAACCACTATTCTTATTAAAATTAGTTATATTAATCTACTATCAATATTATTTATACAAATTATTTGTAACGGAAAATTGATTGTAAAACATCATGTTTATTATATTGTATATTATATTGTTGATGGGCATTGAAATAAAGACTAGAACAAATTAAGTGTGGTTCGAACATTGTTAGTAAGATAATAGTTTAGAATATATTCCACATTTCCATGGTATATGAGGCACTGTAACCAATGAAATCAGTAGCCTCCGCCTATGCTTTTACATTTTGCAAATCATGGAGATTCAAGTAACCTTTCTGGGCTCAGTGATTGCGTCCGTCACAGCAACTCAGATCACTCATGGCCAAAAAACAGATTGAAAATTATTACACTTGAATGGATATTTCATATTGAATACATGTGTAATTGTGTTTAAGAATGCAGACACTGACAGTTTGAAAAAGAAATGGCTTCACAATTGTCCAAGGAAGGGACTGAAAATGTGATCTTTGTACAAACTTTAGATTATATTCCAAAACACAAATTTGACAATGTTGCCTGCAGCAGTGATGAAGGAGCTATAGTACTGTAGGTCTGCATTTGAACCTAGAACACTCTTACTAGTTTCTCAATCTCTTCTTAATTCAGAGTCTTCAGGAGTTTCTAACAATACTACAACCATTGTACTCTACAATTAATGGTCTCCTGAGAATAAGAATAAAAAACATCACCACTTATTTAGACGGGGCATTCCAAATTTAACAAACAGCACATGTTAAACTTCCTTGTGGAGATCGCACTTCTATCAAGACTGGGAAACCAAGACTATGTTAGTTATTTTACTTTAGTTTACGTTTTTGGTACCTTTAGATAATTAGGAAGTAAGTATCTCCATTTAAGGCTCCCAGTAACACAAAGAAGACTTAAGGACAACATTTGAACCTTATTTAATAGGCTATCTCAAGAAAAAAGTTGCATTTAAAAATATCAAAATTGAAAAAATCCCACATTTCCATTTAAAAACCATGCATTATCTGTAATACCCATTAACTGTTATTTATAGTAGTTCAGGTGGGTAGCTTGTCAGGAACACGTAATAGGTTTATTCCATGCTGAAAAGAGGAGAAAGAAAACACAACGTTTCAGCTGTGGAACCTTCTTCAGGTGTGTGATTTGTTATTTATTACTGATTAGAGAATAAAGAGAAATTATTGTACTATGACCTTAGAATGAGGACTTCTATAATTAAATGGCTATTTCTCAATGGTCTTATTTCAACTTCAAGTACAGTAGCTAGAGTATATTAATAGTGATAGATGTAACAGCATTGAGCAGAACACAAGTATATGACTATTGAAATCAAGTTGACCGTGAAAGAGTACAGTATATTACATGGCACACAAAACTGAAAACTAGAATCAAGAATGAAAGCCAGATTATCGTTTTTACTGACTTTTGGTATTTTCCAGTTTTGTGCGTCAACATCAGATTCCCCATCCCTAAATTTAAGATATCTTTTCAGTAATCACAAGTTTTTGAAAAGCACATGGAATTCTCTGGATTCAAGAAAAAAAAGGCATTGTCTCTTTAAGAATAACTCCTAATTAACAAACTATAGTCCTCCTTGGATATGAGAAATATTAAATTCAAAAGAGAACTCTGTGGAATATCATGTAGAATTACATTACAAACCTTAAGAAACAGAATATAAGGGAGAGCTAACAAATAATGGACAGATTTAATATATTTAATGAATAATTATAGGTTCTAAAATGCAATGGCTTATAACAAGTTTCTGATTTCTACAATTTCTTACTTCTTTTCTTTTAAAAGGTATAAGGAATTATGAGTGATGTTTCAATATTAAAAGTCGTCACATTTCACACTGGGTATAGAGTGATTTGACAAGATGTGAAAGATTGTTTACCACTGATGCAACTATAAAAGAAGAAAAATACCACAGGTATTAACGAAACATCAAAGAAGAACAGCTGAAATTAAAAGTGTATTTTTACTTCTGATCTTGTCTATCAAAGGATCTTTTAAAATATTAATAAGTCTTTGAAGTGTTTTAATATTGAATAATATAGAAGAGTGTTTAAATTATAAAAAGTGCAAAGCCTAACAAAGCAACCTTGTCATCAATATACTGTATTTTGTGAAAATAATGTGTTTTTATGTTGGGGTTTTTTTCTCTATTATTTGCTTTTCTATGTAATTATTTCAGTAATAAACAGATCATTATCAAAGCTCTTTCTTATGGTGTCTGCATGGGAGGCAAGTAAAAGTCACACAAAATTAAAATATGAGAATATTATGGAATAAGGTGAGAAAGTATATTATTTTTCAGTCAATCCATTTCTCAATTAATTTCACAATGGTTAGCAAGAACCACTAATGAACACTGAATCAAATAGAACAAAATAAATATAAACATCTAATAAGAAATCAAACAACTGCAGCTGCTAAACTGTTTTCTTCCCTTTTAGGTCTTTTAAGAAGCTGTCTCCAATTCTGTAATTGAAAATAATAAAAGGAGATAATATCAATACTGCTGAGCATGCACTAGCAAATAATAGTTTTGAATAAATAGTTTGCAAAAACCTATAATTAAACCTATAATTTCAGTATACTTTATCTCCCTGACTTTAAATACCTACTAATTTATTGAATTGATAGATGCCTTTCAATTCTTGCCTTAATATTAAGGGACATAGACATGTTTTTATACCCTTGTCTTGATCTGTACCTAAATACGATGCTTGAATTATTTTAAAAAATCAAATCCTTGCTCAATATTCACTACCTGACTGAGTGATCTTACAGACATAGGTGTTCTTATTCTGAAATTTTGATCACTGTTACTGTACTTCACACATACAGAAGCCACTCAACTAATTGTGTGACTCATTTACTGTATTTAATTTTGTGAACCAAAAAATTAATTAAGCAAATAATTTAAATATGTATGTAATTGTTACATTTCCCTTTTTCCTTTCATATTACAGTATCTGTTTTTGTTTGTTGTTTTTTTTTTTTGCTTTTAGTATGTGGATTAGCTAGTATATTTACTAAATATTGCTTCTTCAAAGTCTCGTGATTATAATCTTTAAAGTAATTGTAATGTCCACTCCACTGTGGCTGCATCTGGGGGTTCTTCGCTGGCTCCAGGTTTTAGTAGGTGGTCTGCTATTTCAGCCCGGTCCGCTGCCACCTAGCACTTGGCCTGGTCTCAGGAGGAGACCCAATGATAAGCGTACATTTCGTTCAGATTCTCTGGTGTGTCCTGCCCGGTTCTAGATGAGGACTGAACCAGCCCTGCCCTGCACCCAGGATTAAAGCACAATTCCAGACACTGGCATTTCCCTTTTTTGTCACTAGAGACTCTGCAGGTTCTGGCCTCCAGTGTACATACTGCTCGGCCTGGTCCAGGGTGCACCCTTCGTAACCTGATCTGACTGCTCGCTTGTTCGGCGCAGTCTTGGAAAAAGACCCCCAGACAGTGCGGATTCAGACCAGTTCCTGGGGCACCTTCAGTTGACCACCACAACAACCTCCACCTTGTCCGGACCAGCATCAGGTGCAGACCCTCCAGCTTTGCTTGCACTCCTGCCCTGCTTCCCATCACCACTTCTGCCCTGTGTCTGAACTCTGCCTCAGCCTGCCTGACCCTTGTCCTGACCATTACCTTATGAGCACACTGCTTGGCCCAGTTCCTGGCGTGCCACTCGGCGATCCTATCCTGCCTAGCTCCCATTACAGATCAATCAGCCCTGCCTTATCCTTGACTTTCAGTCCTGTTTCTTTCTTAAGCTGAGGAGTCCATTCTGCAGAGTGCCGGCCACTACCCTTGGACTGTGATGCCCTTGCTCCTGGGTCCGTAATTTCTCCTTGCCCGCCCTCTCTTTCCTTGTGAGCAGCATTGTGTAACAGTATCTAAATATGAACAAAATGTGCAAGGGACTGAATTCTGCTACAAAACATTGTATAATGTACGGTCTGACATTATTGGGCCACTTATTTTAAAATCTTTTAATATAAAAATGTGTTTTATAATTCAGTTAAGGACACGTGTCTTTTTTATTTGATATATCTATTCAAGCAACGTCTGTGTCACCCACAGGTATATAGAAATACAGTACACTAAAACTCTATTGCAACAGACCTGTTGTCACAGTCATCATCCCTCCTCTAGAGGGCGCTCCTACCTTTTTGGTATTATTTACATAATTCCTTATTGGTATTGTGATTTTTGTTTTAGTACTCCCAGCTGTGTCTACTCCCTTTTGCTTTATATATGCCCGGCGTCTCCACAGTTCCTGGCTCAGGTTTGGAAGACGAACGTCCGAAAGCCTGCCTAGCACCAGGCTTGGAGATAGCCCAAGGGCATAGCCTTTCATCCCGACGTTCTGACCTCTGAGCCCGGGGCTCGGAGTGCTTTGTCTCACTATGGTTTTATCTTCTGTGTTCCTGGTCCTTGTTCCCCGTTCCCTGGATTTTAATTGTCTTTGTCTTGGATGGATGTCCCGGCTCTTGTATTACGGACTGTGCACTGACTTCCCCTTTGGATCTGTCTGGACTTGCCTTTGCGTTTCCCCCCATGCACCGGATCACTACTGTCACCGTCCACCCAAATAAACCCTTTTGTGTTTTCCCCTGAAGTCCATCTCCAGTCTCTTCTGGAATATACCGTCACGCATAGGATCTTAATTGCACACTCCACGGGAGACTGACCCAGCTCCCGTGACACCTGTAATTACTACCCAAAAAATAAACATGTAAAAAAGCCTTTCCTTTCCCACTTATTTCAGCTGTTATTATTTCAGCCATTGGATTATCGAAAGCCATGGAAACAATGCAACTTGAAACTGTTTTGAAATTACAGCACAGCATGTACATTTCATCCTACATTTTAATGTATAAGCAGAGGTACTGCTGCCCGTCTCTACTGATACTTTGAACATGTAAATGTAATTAGCTCACAGAGCTAATTAATGTACTAACTCATTTTTTCATTTTTAAAATCCATTTGTTGTGTTAACATAAATGGTTTTTGGTGACTAAAGTATTATGTCTTTAAACTCAATAGTCAGTCTGTCAGCAATTTGTATTATAGTTCCTGTCCTCTGCCTCTGTTAATGGGTAATTTTCAAATTTGGTGTGATCCACTACTGGGTTTTAGATCATAAAGCTATGTCTGATGGTAAGGGTGCTGACAGCAATGATGTACATTTAGTTTTTAAGTAAAAGAAAATTAACGATAGTCCAAAAAAATTAATGACTAAATTGGTTCATATTTTAAGAGAGCATTCCGCCTCACTGGAGGATGTCTGGAAGACATTTTAAGCACACAAATAATGGTATTGCTGAACATAAATTAAAGAGAGCTAAATGTAAATTTATTAAGTATTAACTTAAGTTTAATTAATCTGTTAACTACACCACTGGTTAAATGAGAAAAGCTTTTTTTTCTGCAAAAATCAACATGAATATGAATATGACACAGAACAAATTCAAAAAGCTGTGTTACATACTGTATGAGAAAAAAAAATGCTTAGAGTAAGGATATTAGCCAGTTTAGAAGGAAACTACATTTTGAACAGAAATCCTGAACATAGCTTTGGTGAAGCAAAAAAAAGATATGACAAATAGTAAATTGATATTTATTATAATGGGTATTTTTTTAATAAATCCATTTCCTATTTGTGATGTCCTTGTGTTTGAGCACAGCGGCGGGTTGCGCACATAACTGAAATGTACTACATATTATCATTTTTGTTACTAAAATTATAAAGCACTACTTTCACATAGTCCATTTCAATTACTGAGATAATTACTTCTAATGAGATACATGATTTTCTCCTAAAGATGAATCATAAAGAGGGCTGTAGCTCTTGGTCTCCTAATGTTACACCAAGATTGCCATCTTCTTTCTTTATCAAAGCTTAATTTATTCTTATTTTTATAATTTTTGCAATGCAAATAGCTGTGAAACAATTTTTAGGATACTCTAATAACACAATAAATTTGGGACATGATAGTTATTGATATTAACAATTTTTTTCTTAGGTTGCCTTTTTTGGCAGAAGAACAACAAAATTATAGTGAAAAGAGGTATGGTTTCTATGAGCAAATAGCAAGTAGAAGTAATGTTTTTTGCTGCGAAGTCCTCTTCAGAAGAGAAAGAAGTTGAGAGAAAGTGTTGTGGTAGGAAAGACTGAAGAAAGAAAACATGAGAATAGGAAAAGGAAGTGAAAAGGGGACTAAGGTGCAAATCTGGACAAGAGAGTTCAGGGTAACTTCTCTGTATTCCTACAGAGTTCATTGTATTCATTTATAATCTATTGCATTCAATCTTTGAATGCCAGGGAAATAAGTAAACTTAGTTTAGTTTGGATGTCTTTCTGATGAAAAAGAATTCAAAACACTAGAAAAGGACACAGACAGAAAGGTCAGTGTAATTATGGACAGTATAGCTCAAATGGAGGGGTTTCAGCCTGGAGAGATATTTGATTATCACTGCTCTGACATGTTCTCTGAAATGGTCAACAAAGTTTTCTTTTGGCTTCTCCAATATAAATGGACACCTTCTTCAGGAAATGTGATGAATGTCATTATTATACAAGCATAATACTCTGTGGGTGTTATTGAAATGGCAAGAGGGGCCATGTACAGTATATTGGTGCTGTTCGTTGTTTACTCACAGATGACACAGTATCTTCTGTTGCAGCAAAACCACCATGGAGTGGATGGAGACTATGGATGGTTAAGGGTACTGTGGACAAGATGGCTTTGTAAATTAGGCTGGCAGCAGGAGAAAATTGGGTGGATCTAGCAAAAGGTTCTAGATGAGAAATCAGTTTTAAATGTATGATCAGACATTGTTTTTTTTACCTTCCAATACAATTATTCTATTTGCTTCATACTTAGAAATAGATCTAAAAAAAGTAATGTGATAAAGCTTCTGAGAAAACTCTTATCTCATGTTATGAGCAAATAAGATATATTAGCCAGCAGCCATATCACTCTGCAACTCACAACTGGCAACCCACTGAAGCTAAGCAGGTATGAGCCTGGTCAGTACCTGGATGGGAGACCTCCTGGGAAAAACTAAGGCTGCTGCTGGAAGAGGTGTTAGTGGGGCCAGCAGGGGGTACTCACCTCGTGGTCTATGTGGGTCCTAATGCCCCAGTATAGTGATGGGGAAACTATACTGTAAACAGGCGCTGTCCTTCGGATGAGACGTAAAACCAAGGCCCTGACTCTCTGTGGTCATTAAAAATCCCTCTCGAAAAGAGTAGGGGTGTAACCCCTGCGTCCTGGCCAAATTTCCCATTGGTCCTTACCAATCATGGCATCCTAATAATCCCCATCTATGAATTGGCTTCATTTCTCTGCTCTCCTCCCCACTGATAGCTGATGTGTGGTGAGCGTTCTGGCGTACTATGGCTGCCATCGCATCATCCAGGTGGATGCTGCACATTAGTGGTGGTGGAGGGGAGTCCCCATTACCTGTAAAGTGCTTTGAGTGGAGTGTCCAGAAAAGTGCTATATAAGTGTAAGTGATCATTATTATATATAAACTTAATATTAAGTTCTGTCAACTCAAATTAAAACATATATGGAAGGATTGTTCACTGACTACAGCTATGTTAAAACATGCAGCTTTGTACAGTATATTACTATCTTTAAAAGAGAGAGATGATAGCAGTACAGTGTGATCTGAAAGGAATACTGGCAAAATCTTTCTATCCTATACACATTACTGGAAGCTTTGAAATAAAGAAAAATCAGTTCCCAGAAAAGATCCATTCCTAGCTGTGGAAATGTGTTATACAGCAAAGGGGTTGTTTGCTGCACATATACTGTAATAAAGTGAAGTTAGACAGTAGACAGTACAGTACATTTCTTAAGTACTGAAGTTATGAATTTTGTTTACCTATTTGTCATCTTCAGGCTCAATAAGAGGGCATAGATTTGTATTCATATCCACATTAATAAACAGATGATACAGTATTTGGAAAGGTTTATTAATAAGTTGTTAAATAAAAGTTTAAAAATAAGTGAAAATGAAAAATGGAGCAAAGATCTTGACAAAAGCATCTTTATAACTCCCTATGTAAGCCATTAAAAATGCAATCCAGGATTTAGTCTCACCACCTGTACCTAAATTAGTGATTTGGACAGAATGTTTAAGAAGAATCAAAACACCATGATTGTTACTACTTACTGGAGAACAGTGTTTATTAGCCACTCTGGGTATGTCTTAAGATGGCAGACAGGACTGCTGGATCATGTCATCTTTGACTTTAAGCCTATGTACTGTATCTTATCGAGGCCAGAAATTCTTTTATTGGCATGGTAAAGGTGGCAGACACAGACAAACTAATGTTCTACTTCCTAGGAATTTCCTTACTAGCAAAGGGTTATATAGCTATAAAAAAAGAAAAATAAACTGAAAATTAGTGAACATTGTGTGGAGGTAGGATTGTAGAGTTGGAGCTCAGAGGCTCTTTAATAAGTTTATACTGTACCTGTGATTCCTAGGAGTTGAAAAGATTTGGGAATATTGATTGTTGCACTGGTGCGATATAGTTAGTAGAGATTAATTTCACAAGGTATATTATTACATTAATTATCTAAACTCTGGCATAATTAAGAAACTAGTCAGGCAGCATAACATTCAGCCAGGCAAAATTTATAAGAAAAATTAAGTCTTTACAATATCCTGAACAGGGTTCAAAAATCATTTTAGGATGAAATATCTTCCCAAATTCTTCATTTTCAATAGAAAGCAAAGCACAGTGCTGTGAATTGACGAGATTACAGTATTAGTGTTACGAAAGTGATGAGAGGAACCCAGTAACATGATCTCAGATTAATCAAAATTAAGATGCAAAAGATTTTGTCAGAAATGCTACCAGAAAGTACTGGAACTGCTATCTCGCTGTGAGGTGTAGTCTGGACATACTGTATGAGTGAATGTGAATAGCTGAATACCATCTGCCCAGAAATGGTAATTCAGACAATACGATTTTAGTATTTTCCTAGGAGAAACATAAATACTGAAAAGCAGAGGGCTCAGCATTGAATCCTGATGAATACCAGGGATATCCTAGGCAACATTAGAATTTTTCAACAAGAGAAACAAAATGTAGAGCCACAGTAAGACAAGACTGAAACTATAATAAGGACAGGGCCAGAGATGACAAACATCTGCCCAATCAAATAAATAGAATGTTGTTATTCATAGTATCAAATATAATGCTGACATCCAAGAGTATTAAGATAGTGTACAGTACATGAATTAGTTACCATGAAGAGACTATTAGCAACTTCAAGGGCAGTTTCAGTGCTGTGTAACTGTCTAAACTGAGATTGAGAAGGATCAAGAAGTTTATTTACAGTGAGATGACTATTTACTGTAGTTTCATGGCAACAGTGTGTTCTAATTTCTCCATAGGTGTAGTAGGAAAGTGTGGATAAAGGCCAGAAATCATTCATATTAAGAATCTTAGCCACAGTGAAGACATTTTTATACAATTACAAAGTGGCATGGTCATATTATCTCCCCAACTAGGAAACTATACATGACCAAACTGATGACTGATGCCAATTTATTTGTGGTAGTACTCTATTAGCATTGTAGTTTCATGTAAAATGTGCTTCTCTCAATCTTTTAAATTGAGAGTCCAGATTTTGATGTTTTAAGTTTCTGTGAAATTTCAGTGTTGTACAATTTGTTAAACCATCCCATACTTTTGTCTTGAACTTGAAATAAATATGCAAAAATGTGTATAGTGGTGTATAATGGTGTGGTATGGCTATACCATCATAAAATGAAGTGCAGCTGGGCTAGTGCGTGAAGCTTCTGTGGAGGTTGGTTGATTGAATGACCTACAGTACATGTAAATGAGGGTACATTGCTGTACTCTCAGTGTGGGTCACTGGCATACTTAACCCATTCTGGATCTCATCTGCATTTATATAACTAGGGTAGAATAAGATAATAGTTTGCCCTCTATAGTTGGGTCTACTAGAGTGGACCCTCTGCTATTCCGCCTTTACATTACTTGGACAATATTAAAATTGCATAACCTGAATTGTCATTTCTAAGCAAACGATACTTAACTGTGCAGACTTACTCAAATTCACCCCTTTAAAGAGTGTATGTTGGAGAATGTGTATGCTGGAAATAATCACCTCCCTTTGTTGGAATAAAAGAAAGAGAATTTAGAGTTTGGCAGAAAACTATAATTCAGTACATAAGGAAATCTTATCAAGAAGGAAAATAGCTTAGTCAATACACTATTGAACTGGGTTCTTACACATTTCTTTACCTTGGTTATTAACTAGTACGGAAATTAGATCAATACTTATCTTGATCTCTGTGTTAAAACTCCGTCACAAACAATCATCATGGCCTACAAAAATGAGCATTTTAGCTCAAAATGTTATTGTTAATGTAATGTATAACATAGAGACTGTAAAAAATAAATGAATATGAAAATTACTTTACAGTAGAATTACTATTAAAGAACATTAAATTACAAATGAATATTATTCTCAGAGCAATAAAGCAGCAGAAGACAGTTTACTAAATATATATGTGCAATATGAAACATTTTTCACCTCTATACTGTATGTTCAAACATAATCTTCATTAAAAACTAAGACTGAGATTTAGCATTAAAACCTTACAGTAAAGTTTATATACCTTAGAACCAGATATACCTGTAATTTTGAACATAAGGCTTGCAAAATTTCAGAAGACTTGGATCTTGAACACTTATTCAGAAATAAAAAAGTTTACAGATCCTTTCACCTGAACAGAGCAGTAAATCTTTGGTTACTCGAAATATGCCTTTTGAAGTTGAGTTCATATTTGTTTTTTTTTCAAGCACACTTTCTATACTTCTTTCTACTTTCAAGATTGGACCTTTTCAGTGCCATTTACGGAAACCACATACATTTATTATTTATTGTGAAGGCCCTGGCTCTGAAATTCTGAAATCAGGGCCTCACATGAATTGTCTTACAG
This sequence comes from Atractosteus spatula, assembly GCF_055471065.1. Taxonomy (NCBI): domain Eukaryota; kingdom Metazoa; phylum Chordata; class Actinopteri; order Semionotiformes; family Lepisosteidae; genus Atractosteus; species Atractosteus spatula. The sequence continues at coordinate 6,463,545 of NC_142717.1, forward strand.
AAACAGCTTTGATAGCTTCAGGCTTAAGCCTGGGGTACATGGTAGCAAGCCACAGATGGTGGAATATAGACATAAATCCATTTCCAAACAATTTCTTATTCACGAAGAACAGTAATTACATTTCTGTTCCATATACAGTACACCTATACAAATTTAATATACAGTATCATACATTTTACATAAAACTAAAATCTCAGAATAAATCCATATTTACACATTTGCGTGTAACAGATATTTGCAACTGGAAATTTTAAACATAGAATTTCTAAAGAAACTTATTTTACACACACATACTTGAGTATAATTATGTGTTACTGACTACTGTATGAATTTGCAGTTCAATCATCTTGCAAAGATGGTTAATCATCATCCTTGATAACTATGTATAGAATTTCTCATCTTTCATTCAAACTATAAAGGATTTTAGTGAGAAAAAAAAATATGAACATACAAAGAACCAGGCACTTTGTACACGTTTTCGGTGCTTTTAAAAATAACGTTTGAGTTTACCTTTGCTGTTTCATTGAGTGCTTCAATGCACAAGTGTACAGTACATATTGGTGAGTTTCCAGAAATTGCTGGGGTTTTTTCTCTTAGATTTAGAGTAGTAATGTCAAAACCAGGTTCCTAACAGCTACTTTGATGTACAATGCTCTTTATTAAGCTATTTTAAATATCCATATTAACTTATTACAAAGTTAGAGACCCCATATAAAGGTTGCTTTTTACAAAACAACAGGTGGTTGGTTTAATTAATTGATGAGAAAACAAACATTGAAAAGCTTTAAGAAAACCATATTTAAAAAGGGAAAACATGAAGGAATTCCAAAAATTAAGGGCTGGCTACTGATGCTGTGTACTGCTGGTAGAATACAATGTTAAACTGTGTTCTTTAAGTAGAACCTTAAGTAGCTTTTTTATTCAAATATCAGGCCATTAATCTTGATATGCCAGTATTTAATCAACATGTTGTTAGGAAAGTAGACTTTTAAGGGCCTTGGTTGTGTTTTTATTTTTAACTACTACTACTATTTTACATGGTAATTGCAGCACAAGAAATTACAAAACAGCACCACTTAAGGGTGAGCTGATACTGGCTCTGTGGTTGCACTCCATTTAAGGCAGAATTCATTTGCTGGTAGGAGTGACTGTGTAGTCTCTATTTTGTATCTGTATTTATCACAGCAATCAGTATATACATATCTATAATCAAATACCAAACCCTAACCTGTTGTAAGTTGTAAGCATAGCTTAAGAATGCATAGCTACACATAGTGCCTATTTAGATTTACATCTTGAACTATGATATTTAAAGAAAAACTCTTTCTGTATGAAAAAGATGAGAATACCTTTTCTGAGGTAAAATTCCTTGATTATTTTTATATATTTTTTTAAATTCTGCTGCATGCTTTGTTGAATTGTTTTGCTTTCTTTTTTCTTTGTCATTTTCAGGGTTGTGACAGCTGCAGCTTAGAATCTTTTTTTGCATCCTTACATGCATATCTGCTCCAGTTATCCATGAAACAGTTGTTGCAAAACTGCATCTGCTCTCTCAAATATTTGAATATTTAGCTTTAGTCCATGTAAAACTGTCTAAACAGCTCATCATCCCACAGAATGCATATTCATTATCCAAATTTTTAATGATGTGCTTTCAAAACCTTTTCAATGTAGAGCAAATGTACATACAGATACACAATTGCTTTCACGTTAGATGTGTTCACGTTGCCTCCATCACAATAAAAAATGTTCCTTCAACATATACTCAGCTATTGTTTGTCAATCTGCTTTGGAAACCAACTTTTTGTATTCTGTACAATAAATTATTTTAAAAAAGTTTAAAAAGTAATAAGTCAAAGCACGGCATGGTGTTGCAGTGGTTAGCATTGCTGCCTCACAGTGTTGGGTTCCTGGGTTCAAACCCTGCAGAGGACACAAACTATTATTTCATTAATGCTTTCAGTAATCAGATCTAAAGATTTACTCAAACAAATCTCTTTATAAGACAGACAATATTAAAATATTAAAAATTCCTATTTGAAACTGCACCATGTTGTGTGGTTAGATGAAACATTAATTGAGCATTCTGGACAGTGTCACCAGCTGAATGTTCAACATGGAAAGGTGAGCCTTACAGTATGTTGAGAAGACTGTCATTCCCAGTGTGAAGTATGAAGCCTTGATAAATGGCTGTTTAGATGTACTTGATATGTAATACATTTTACCCTTTGTATCCATTTACTTAATTGAATGAAAAGCCCTTTTTAATTTGTTTTATGGGAAACAATGTACTTAAAATTTGGCAGTTCATGATTCTGCTGAAAACTGTTTTTTTTAATTAAATATACTTATTTTCAAAGTAACTAATTTTTAATTTTTTTAATTTGAATAGCACAGTGATACATACTGTATCAACCTATAAATATACTTGTACCAACAATAAATGTTACCCTTGAAAAATATATTGTGCAAAAAAATCAGTATTTAATTGTTTTATTTTGAACAATCGTGAATGCATTCTGAATACATTTGACAACTAGCATATTGAATCTTGTTTTTATCTTGAAACATCTTAACATTTCTACAATAAGATGGGCATATTCATTAGAAAACCACCCACCTTAACTGCCAAAATATTCATCTTATATTCTGAACCATTTTTCATAGATTATGTGCTAAATGATGATGGGTATTATTTAATTCTTTAGTTTTCCTCTTTATTGATAGTTATTGTATTTGAAATACTCTCACATTTAAAGTATCAAAGTAGTAAAATATAGAGCTAAGCAATCTTATACATCAACGAAGGAAAATTCATCCTATGCTCATGTGATTTAGAAAAAGACGTTAAAATGTTTGAGTTTTTTATGAGCAACAATAGTAATGGCTGTAAAAACACAACGTATTCTATGGTACAGTATATTTAGATTTTCAGAAGGATTTAAATTATTTTTCTATAAAATATTAATTCTCACGTAGATAAATAGGTATACATGTACTGTATATGTATTGCATATGGTTTAAGAACCAGTTAGTGGGTTTAACAGATAAGACATGAATTATCCAATTAGAGTAGATCTGAACTACTGATTATCCTGATTTATATCACTAATCTAGATTCTGATATGAACTAGTTATGTTCACAGATGATATCAAAATCAGGGGATTGACAAATCACTATAGAGATCGTACAACATATTTAAAATGATTTAAATAGAAAAACTGTTCAAATATATGGCAGATAATGTTTAATGTTGACAAGTGCCAAGGTTTTACATGTATGGAGCAGTAATATGCATTATAAATAAAACTGAAAATACTAAAAACTGCATTTGAAGTAGCACCTTATGAAAAAGATTTAGATGTCTCTGCTGACACATCAGGATCAGAATTAACAATGAAATATGGATTAGAGGATACAAATGAAAACTAACTGCATTTAATCTAAGATGACATGGCACTCCTTTTTAAACAAAGGAGTCTGGAACATACTAACCAGCCAAATAAAAAAATACCATTGCTTTTTTCATGAAACAGCAGGCTGAAATCCTTGAGTCAATTATCCACAAGCACAACTAGATGGACAGAATGACATTTCATTTGCAGACTTTTTGTTATTTTCCTAATCAATGAGAATATTTTCTGCAACAACCATCGAAAAGTTTCTTGTGGTGGAAATATCAATAGTATCAATTTTCCTAATTTAAAGTATGTTCAAATATTCAACCCAACCTGGGCTTAAAGGAGACCTTATAAACAGCAGTGTAATTGTAACCATTTCTTGTATTTCTGAGTTAAAGAAATAATAATAATAATATATTTCATATTATTGATAAATGTAACTACAGTTTGTCAGCATTGCCAGCATCATATTCTGTGAGATTATAATCTTTTTGTGGCTAAAAATCTGAAAGGGGCAGTCATATGAAGTTTATTTACTTTGTCATCTTTGCAGGAATGACGGTCAAATGCTGTTAGTCTGTTGATCAGTTACAGAGAGCCAATCACATCTTTTCTGAGGTCATTGTTGGGAGACACCTGCTCATTCCACTATTTTAAACAGGTCATAAACAGCATGATAGACATCTGTCTTGGAATGGCCTGATACCATTATTTAAAGTACAAGTTATTTTTTAGCATGTCAGCTCACTTCAACTTTTTATTTTCTACAGAAGAACATAAAAAGGGTTGCAAATGACTGGAGGTTAATTAACCTTAGTGTCAGTTAGACTAAGCTAACACAATGCTGTTTAAGATCACAATAATAATACATAACACAAACATGTTATTGACACCTTACATTGTAAAATGTCATCTGAAATATTTATTCAGTATGCTAGCTACTGCTATATCTTTATCATATTCTATTATTAATCCCCTGTTAACTCATAAAATATTAACTCCCACTTTTACAGTTCTTTTACTGTTGTGGTATTGAATAAATGAACAAGTAAAAGTTAATTTCATGTTGAAAAGAACAAAAATGGGTGTGTTTTTTATAACGTAGCATTATTATTGCTTGTTGCATTATGTTTCTGTTAACCTATCGGCAACTTTAAATGCTTTGTCTGAGCTTTAGAGCAGACTTTTTCTATCTTTGAATCTTCAGCCATTTTAGGTGTAGAACACTCTTTTTATTCTATGCTTTTCTTGATCTTCATTATGAGATGTTTAAGCCACATCACACTTAACGTGGACTTCAATTTTGTAGATATATTTTAAATTTGGAGTAATTGATTATTTCTAAGTCCTTAGAATTTATAATTTCTCTATAAGTATAAATGCCAGATGCAAAACGTGAACATTATACGGGCATAATGGTTTACAGAGCATAACCCTTGCTGACACATGGCCCCTCTGAGAAAATGTTCACATGTGGAAAGAAGTAACAAAGTCTTGCAGATGGGCAGTGTGCTGCTGACTCTGTAACGGTTGTGGAAATGGCACAGGCACAGATGGTGCTGGTTCCCCCTCATGAGAGGAAGCATTGGAAAATTACCAGAAAGCAGATCCATGGCCAAACAGGGCTGACAGTCCAGGCCTGGCACCTTCTTCAGGTGGGTTGCATGCCACCAAGATCCAAGTGGAAATTAAAGGAAAAGGCAGGCATAGCTGGCAGCTCAACATTTTAGGGGGGTGGGACCAGTAAGGCTGGAGTTTGTCAGTGCAGTGGGGATGTTTAGCTGGAACTCAATCCAAGACACAAACATCAGAGAGCTTGACTCTGAGGGGCTTTTTTGAATTACTGATTCATGCAGTGCTGGTATTTTTCAACAGGGAATGAAACAGTACCAAAGGACGTAGTCCAAAGTTAGATGCATTACTTATCCCATCATTTTTTCAGCCCACCAGCCGCAGAGAGAGCAGGATGCAGTGTAGTGCCTGGACAAAACAGTATACAGGTAGCACACATCTAAGAAAACTGAAGGTCATTCCTTATGCCATAGTGAAGAAATATGTTGGACCATCTCCCCACTGTTGGCCAGCAGTGAGAAGCCCAGCTCAAGAAGTCCAGGCCGCGGAGACTAGTCCCCTTTCTTGTGATATGTTTATGGGGCTCCTGGAACTCCTCCACTTAATAGTTTGTTAAGCACAAACCCCACCATGTAAATGAACTGAATATTTTTTGCTCAGTTTGAGAGTAGCAAACAATTACATTTTAACAACGTAATTGGGCCCTTTTAGTGTGTCTCCCTTTTAGTTAAAGATCTGAACAAGTGGGGTGTATATTTGAGAAAATTAATACTTAAATATCAATGGGTCCCAACAGACTAGAACATAAAACTTTGTAGAAATGTAAGGAGCCACTTAGTCCTGTATTCCTTAAAAGTTTTCAAAAGTCAATAAACACATTTATAGTTCTAAGTTTGTGGAAAACAGCTGCAAGTATACCTGTACCAAAAAAAGCCCCAAAACCGATTTAATTAAAAGATTGTTGGCCAGAAGCAGCGTCTTCAGTCTCAATGAAACGTTTTAATCAAATTGTTTTGTTCCATCTCAATTTGGCAACCAGTGCACTCAAGCACACTCCTATCAATTTGTGTACAGGGTGAAACAAGGAGTTGAAGATGCGACTGTGACCTTGTTAAATCAAGTGTACAAACATTTAGAAACTCCATCATTCTATATGTGCATACTTTTTTTTTTATGAATTTTCATTGGCATTAACCACCATTCAGGCAAAAAGGTTGGTTGGAAAGCTTTTGGATATGGGAGTACATCATAGACTTACTCAGTGGATATACAATCTTCTTACTGATCGGCAATAGTATGTGCGAGTAAGCTCAAAGAAGTCTCTCAACAGCAGCACCTGCACAGTGGTACCACAAAGCTGTGTGCTGTCCCCATTGCTTTTCACGTTGTAAATAATTATTGTGTAAGCCACTGTGTCAACTGTTTGAATTGCCTTGATGGGACTTTTGAATGATGATGAAAATAATTACAGCCAGGAGATACATATTTTTTTATGATTGTTGCCCGTATAATCCATTGTTTTTAAACACAAACAAAACAAAGTAAATGATAATTAATTTTAGAAATAAATATTATATTCCTGTGATCCCTGTAACTAGTAATGGAATTGATATTGAAACTGTAAATTAATACAAATATAGTACCCTGGCAGTCTTATCGATTGCAAATTGACTTGGACCACCAATACTGTGGCAAGGTATTTGAAGGCACAACAAGTGTTGTATTTTTTAAGGAAGTTAAGGAGTTTTAATATCATTCCATTTTAATCCTAACAAATCAGCATAAAGATCAAACTAGGGCACTCAGGAACTTGATGAATGCAAAACGTAAACCTGTAATTCAATTGGTGATGAAAATTGTACATACTGTAGTCATTGATTCCCATGCTTCTTTGGAAATTATCTTCTGTAAAACCTATTTTCTAGAAAACCTATTTAGAAAATAAGCTGCAACATTCTGAGAAACATAGGGTTGTGCTTCAGCAGGTGTTGCTAAAATTGTTAAAGTTGGTGTCCACTGTATTGACTCACAAAATGTTAACATGCACTTTTCAGTAAGGCTTCATTGATCTTGCCCTGTGTGATGTCATTTCATATGTTGGAGAAATGCCAACTAGTGGTACTTCCATTGTGTCAAGGACTGGAAAACAGAATGTACTGTATATTGGAGTTATAAGTGACATCAATCAGAAGCTTGGAGAACACTCCCCTGCAAAAATGTTATCTTCAGAATCAGTGATGTAGATTTATAACTTGTAAATTGAAAGAAAAGCAACATCTAACACCAATTATTTCCTATTCCACTATTATTTCCTAGAATAAACCATTTGAAATCAAGCAAAATATGACTCTCAATGAAAACTATATAGGATAGAACCACTTGTCACTGCTGGGACTCGTTTTCAAGGTTGTACAAGCAGGGACATTTTTTGAAATATTATTGCTGAAATCCTTCAGCAGTTATTGAGTGAGTTCATCAATGTTGTATGGCCCACATTAAAGCCAGTGGTAGACCAGAATAGAACTAAAGCAGCTTCCCAGTCAGCCATCAAATCTTCATACCTTTCAAACATGTGCTGTAGGTGAGATTGAATATTGCATTTTCCTTCCCTGAAATGATGAAACCATTCAAACATTTTTTCAAAATGCTTTGAATATTAGGGTTTATTGGTGTTTCTTTCATTTATTGTCTTTTAATATTGTAGCTACATAAATGGAAGGAAAAAGGAAAACCCCACCATGATGGTTTTCAAAGACAAGAGAGTCTGCAGACACTTTCTTTTATATGATATACAGTAGAATTCCAAATGTACAAAAAGAATCTGCTATAAAAGAACCCCACAACTCCAATGGCATGGATATTTCAATTTCAATGCATGTTTATTTCTGTCTACATTGTATGGAAATAAAACCCTAACCCTAGCTTTGGGTTTTGCTAGTTAGGTTTAGGGATCAAATATTTCTCAAGGATAACTTTCACAATATTCCACTCATTTGACAGGGAAATGTGCTTCTCTGAATCAAAATATGAGTCTGAAAAGACAATAAAACACAGCCACAACCAAAATAGTGTGTCAGACCAAAATAGTGTGAAAAAAATGTTTAGAAAACACTGAAAGAACTATATTTCTAAGTATCCTTTTAGCCCTAAAACACAGTCACGCCATCAAAAACTGTCTACATTGTATGGGAATAAAACCCTAACCCTAGCTTCGGGTTTTGCTAGCTAGGGTTAGAGTTCAAATATTTCTCAAAGACAATCTTCTCAATATTCCACTCATTTGACAGGGAAATGTGCTTCTCTGAGTCAAAATATGAGTCTGAAAAGACAATACAACAATGCCAAAACCAAAAGAGTGTGTCAGGAATAGTCAAATTAATTGTTGAAAGGTATTCCTTCATTGGAAATTTTGGGTTGAACGGAGTGCTAAATGAATGTACGATAAGGCTCAAGAGGCCTAAAAGTCCGAAACAACTAATACATTTTTGATTTAACTGTTAAAATTCCTGTGATTTCAAAGCCCATGGCAAGAGTTTGAAAGTTAAATCAGGTTCATTTGAACTGTTGCTTGTCGGGCAATTCAGACGCAATTCCTTATTCGGGCAAAGCACTGTCTACAGCCATATAGGTCAGAAAAAAATGTTTAGAAAATATTGAAAGAACTATATTTCTGAGAATCCTTTTAGCCCTAAAACACAGCCATGCCATCAAAAACTGTCTACATTGTATGGGAATAAAACCCTAACCCTAGCTTCGGGTTTTGCTAGCTAGGGTTAGGGTTCAAATATTTCTCAAAGAAAATTTTCTCAATATTCCACTCATTTGACAGGAAAACGTGCTTCTCTGAATCAAAATATGAGTCTGAAAATACAATACAACAATGCCAAAACCAAAAGAGTGAGTCAGGAATGGTCAAATTAATTGCTGAAATGTATTCTTTCACTGGAAATTTTGGGTTGAACGGAAAGCTAAATGAATGTACGTTAAGGCTCAAATGGCCTAAAAGTCCGAAACAACTAATACATTTTGGCTTTAACTGTTAAAATTCCTGTGATTTCAACGCCCATGTCAAGAGTTTGAAAGTGAAATCAGGTTCTTTTGAACTGTTGATTGTCCGGCAAATCAGACGCCATTCCCTTTTCGGGCAAAGCTCTGTATACAGCCATAGAGGTCAGAAAAAAATGTTTAAAAAACATTGAAAGAACTATATTTCTAAGTATCCTTTTAGCCCTAAAACACAGCCATGCCATCAAAAACTATGTACATTGTATGGGAATAAAACCCTAACCCTAGCTTCGGGTTTTGCTAGCTAGGGTTAGAGTTCAAATATTTCTCAAAGACAGTTTTCGCAATATTCCACTCATTTGACAGGAAAATGTGCTTACCTGAGTCAAAATATGAGTCTGAAAAGACAATACAACACAGTCAAAACCAAAAGAGTGTGTCAGGAATGGTCAAATTAATTGTTGAAAGGTATTCTTTCATTGGAAATTTTGGGTTGAACGGAGTGCTAAATGAATGTACGATAAGGCTCAAGAGGCCTAAAAGTCCGACACAACTAATACATTTTTGATTTAACTGTAAAAATTCCTGTGATTTCAAAGCCCATGGCAAGAGTTTGAAAGTTAAATCAGGTTCTTTTGAACCGTTGCTTATCGGGCAATTCAGTCGCCATTCCATTTTGGGGCAAAGCTCTGTATACAGCCATATAAGTCAGGAAAAAATATTTAGAAAACATTGAAAGAACTATATTTCTAAGTATCCTTTTAGCCCTAAAACACAGTCATGCCATCAAAAACTGTCTACATTGTATGGGAATAAAACCCTAACCCTAGCTTCGGGTTTTGCTAGCTAGGGTTAGGGTTCAAATATTTCTCAAAGACAGTTTTCGTAATATTCCACTCATTTGATAGGAAAATGTGCTTACCTGAGTCAAAATATGAGTCTGAAAAGACAATACAACACAGTCAAAACCAAAAGAGTGTGTCAGGAATAGTCAAATTAATTGTTGAAAGGTATTCTTTCATTGGAAATTTTGGGTTGAATGGAGTGCTAAATGAATGTACGATAAGGCTCAAGTTGCCTAAAAGTCGAAAACAACTAATACATTTTGGCTTTAACTGTTAAAATTCCTGTGATTTCAAAGCCCATGGCAAGACTTTGAAAGTTAAATCAGGTTCTTTTGAACTGTTGCTTGTCGGGCAATTCAGACGCCATTCCTTATTCGGGCAAAGCACTGTCTACAGCCATATAGGTCAGAAAAAAATGTTTAGAAAACATTGAAAGAACTATATTTCTAAGTATCCTTTTAGCCCTAAAACACAGTCACGCCATCAAAAACTGACTACATTGAATGGGAATAAAACCCTAACCCTAGCTTCGGGTTTTGCTAGCTAGGGTTAGGGTTCAAATATTTCTCAAAGACAGTTTTCGTCATATTCCACTCATTTGACAGGAAAATGTGCTTACCTGAGTCAAAATATGAGTCTGAAAAGACAATACAACACAGTCAAAACCAAAAGAGTGTGTCAGGAATGGTCAAATTAATTGTTGAAAGGTATTCTTTCATTGGAAATTTTGGGTTGAACGGAGTGCTAAATGAATGTACGATAAGGCTCAAGAGGCCTAAAAGTCAGACACAACTAATACATTTTTACTTTAACTGTTAAAATTCCTGTGATTTCAAAGCCCAAGGCAAGAGTTTGAGAGTTAAATCAGGGTCTTTTGAACCGTTGCTTGTCGGGCAATTCAGACGCCATTCCTTATTCGGGCAAAGCACTGTATACAGCAATATAGGTCAGAAAAAAATGTTTAGAAAACATTGAAAGAACTGTATTTCTGAGTATCCTTTTAGCCCTAAAACACAGTCATGCCATCAAAAACTGTCTACATTGTATGGGAATAAAACCCTAACCCTAGCTTCGGGTTTTGCTAGCTAGGGTTAGAGTTCAAATATTTCTCAAAGACAATCTTCTCAATATTCCACTCATTTAACAGGAAAATGTGCTATACTGAATCAAAATATAAATCTGTAAAGAGAATACAACACTGCACAAACCAAAAGAGTGAATCAGGAAAGGTCAAATTATTTACTGAAATGTATTCTTTCACTGGAAATTTTGGGTTGAACGGAGTGCTAAATGAATGGACGTTAAGGCTCAAGTAGCCTAAAAGTCGAAAACAACGAATACATTTTGGCTTTAACTGTTAAAATTCCCGTGATTTCAAAGCCCATGGCAAGACTTTGAAAGTTAAATCAGGTTCTTTTGAACTGTTGCTTGTCGGGCAATTCAGATGCCATTCCTTATTCGGGCAAAGCACTGTATACAGCCATATAGGTCAGAAAAAAATGTTTAGAAAACATTGAAAGAACTATATTTCTAAGTATCCTTTTAGCCCTAAAACACAGTCACGCCATCAAAAACTGTCTACATTGTATGGGAATAAAACCCTAACCCTAGCTTCGGGTTTTGCTAGCTAGGGTTAGAGTCCAAATATTTCTCAAAGTCAATCTTCTCAATATTCCACTCATTTGACAGGAAAATGTGCTTCTCTGAGTCAAAATATGAGTCTGAAAAGACAATACAACACAGTCAAAACCAAAAGAGTGTGTCAGGAATGGTCAAATTAATTGTTGAAAGGTATTCTTTCATTGGAAATTTTGGGTTGAACGGAGTGCTAAATGAATGTACGATAAGGCTCAAGAGGCCTAAAAGTCCGACACAACTAATACATTTTTGCTTTAACTGTAAAAATTCCTGTGATTTCAAAGCCCAAGGTAAGAGTTTGAGAGTTAAATCAGGGTCTTTTGAACTGTTGTTTGTCGGGCAATTCAGTCGCCATTCCATTTTGGGGCAAAGCTCTGTATACAGCCATATAGGTCAGAAAAAAATATTTAGAAAACATTGAAAGAACTATATTTCTAAGTATCCTTTTAGCCCTAAAACACAGTCATGCCATCAAAAACTGTCTACATTGTATGGGAATAAAACCCTAACCCTAGCTTCGGGTTTTGCTAGCTAGGGTTAGGGTTCAAATATTTCTCAAAGACAGTTTTCGTCATATTCCACTCATTTGACAGGAAAATGTGCTTACCTGAGTCAAAATATGAGTCTGAAAAGACAATACAACACAGTCAAAACCAAAAGAGTGTGTCAGGAATAGTCAAATTAATTGTTGAAAGGTATTCTTTCATTGGAAATTTTGGGTTGAATGGAGTGCTAAATGAATGTACGATAAGGCTCAAGAGGCCTAAAAGTCCGAAACAACTAATACATTTTTGCTTTAACTGTTAAAATTCCTGTGATTTCAAAGCCCATGGCAAGAGTTTGAAAGTTAAAGCAGGTTCTTTTGAACCGTTGCTTGTCGGGCAATTCAGACGCCATTCCTTATTCGGGCAAAGCACTGTATACAGCAATATAGGTCAGAAAAAATGTTTAGAAAACACTGAAAGAACTGTATTTCTAAGTATCCTTTTAGCTCGAAAACACAGTCATGTCATCAAAAACTGTCTACATTGTATGGGAATAAAACCCTAACCCTAGCTTCGGGTTTTGCTAGCTAGGGTTAGGGTTCAAATATTTCTCAAAGACAGTTTTCGCAATATTCCACTCATTTGACAGGAAAATGTGCTTACCTGAGTCAAAATATGAGTCTGAAAAGACAATACAACACAGTCAAAACCAAAAGAGTGTGTCAGGAATGGTCAAATTAATTGTTGAAAGGTATTCTTTCATTGGAAATTTTGGGTTGAACGGAGTGCTAAATGAATGTACGATAAGGCTCAAGAGGCCTAAAAGTCAGACACAACTAATACATTTTTACTTTAACTGTTAAAATTCCTGTGATTTCAAAGCCCAAGGCAAGAGTTTGAGAGTTAAATCAGGGTCTTTTGAACCGTTGCTTGTCGGGCAATTCAGACGCCATTCCTTATTCGGGCAAAGCACTGTATACAGCAATATAGGTCAGAAAAAAATGTTTAGAAAACACTGAAAGAACTGTATTTCTAAGTATCCTTTTAGCCCTAAAACACAGTCATGTCATCAAAAACTGTCTACATTGTATGGGAATAAAACCCTAACCCTAGCTTCGGGTTTTGCTAGCTAGGGTTAGGGTTCAAATATTTCTCAAAGACAATTTTCTCAATATTCCACTCATTTGACAGGAAAATTTGCTATACTGAATCAAAATATTAGTCTGTAAAGAGAAAACAACACTGCACAAACCAAAAGAGTGAATCAGGAATAGTCAAATTATTTACTGAAATGTATTATTTCACTGGAAATTTTAGGTTGAACGGAGTGCTAAATGAATGGACGTTAAGGCTCAAGTAGCCTAAAAGTCGAAAACAACTAATACATTTTGGCTTTAACTGTTAAAATTCCTGTGATTTCAAAGCCCATGGCAAGAGTTTGAAAGTTAAATCAGGTTCTTTTGAACTGTTGCTTGTCGGGCAATTCAGACGCCATTCCTTATTCCGGCAAAGCACTGTATACAGCCATATAGGTCAGAAAAAAATGTTTAGAAAACATTGAAAGAACTATATTTCTAAGTATCCTTTTAGCCCTAAAACACAGTCACGCCATCAAAAACTGTCTACATTGTATGGGAATAAAACCCTAACCCTAGCTTCGGGTTTTGCTAGCTAGGGTTAGAGTTCAAATATTTCTCAAAGTCAATCTTCTCAATATTCCACTCATTTGACAGGGAAATGTGCTTCTCTGAGTCAAAATATGAGTCTGAAAAGACAATACAACACAGTCAAAACCAAAAGAGTGTGTCAGGAATGGTCAAATTAATTGTTGAAAGGTATTCTTTCATTGGAAATTTTGGGTTGAATGGAGTGCTAAATGAATGTACGATAAGGCTCAAGAGGCCTAAAAGTCCGAAACAACTAATACATTTTTGCTTTAACTGTTAAAATTCCTGTGATTTCAAAGCCCATGGCAAGAGTTTGAAAGTTAAAGCAGGTTGTTTTGAACCGTTGCTTGTCGGGCAATTCAGACGCCATTCCTTATTCGGGCAAAGCACTGTATACAGCAATATAGGTCAGAAAAAATGTTTAGAAAACACTGAAAGAACTGTATTTCTAAGTATCCTTTTAGCTCTAAAACACAGTCATGTCATCAAAAACTGTCTACATTGTATGGGAATAAAACCCTAACCCTAGCTTTGGGTTTTGCTAGCTAGGGTTAGGGTTCAAATATTTCTCAAAGACAATCTTCTCAATATTCCACTCATTTGACAGGAAAATTTGCTATACTGAATCAAAATATTAGTCTGTAAAGAGAATACAACACTGCACAAACCAAAAGAGTGAATCAGGAATGGTCAAATTATTTACTGAAATAAATTACTGAAATGTATTATTTCACTGGAAATTTTGGGTTGAACGGAGTGCTAAATGAATGGACATTAAGGCTCAAGTTGCCTAAAAGTCGAAAACAACTAATACATTTTGGCTTTAACTGTTAAAATTCCTGTGATTTCAAAGCCCATGGCAAGAGTTTGAAAGTTAAATCAGGTTCTTTTGAACTGTTGCTTGTCGGGCAATTCAGTCGCCATTCCATATTGGGGCAAAGCTCTGTATACAACCATATAGGTCAGAAAAAAATATTTAGAAAACATTGAAAGAACTATATTTCTAAGTATCCTTTTAGCCCTAAAACACAGTTATGCCATCAAAAACTGTCTACATTGTATGGGAATAAAACCCTAACCCTAGCTTCGGGTTTTGCTAGCTAGGGTTAGGGTTCAAATATTTCTCAAAGACAGTTTTCGTAATATTCCACTCATATGATAGGAAAATGTGCTTACCTGAGTCAAAATATGAGTCTGAAAAGACAATACAACACAGTCAAAACCAAAAGAGTGTGTCAGGAATAGTCAAATTAATTGTTGAAAGGTATTCTTTCATTGGAAATTTTGGGTTGAATGGAGTGCTAAATGAATGTACGATAAGGCACAAGAGGCCTAAAAGTCCGAAACAACTAATACATTTTTGCTTTAACTGTTAAAATTCCTGTAATTTCAAAGCCCATGGCAAGAGTTTGAAAGTTAAATCAGGTTCTTTTGAACCGTTGCTTGTCGGGCAATTCAGACGCCATTCCTTATTCGGGCAAAGCACTGTATACAGCAATATAGGTCAGAAAAAAATGTTTAGAAAACATTGAAAGAACTATATTTCTAAGTATCCTTTTAGCCCTAAAACACAGTCTTGCCATCAAAAACTGTCTACATTGTATGGGAATAAAACCCTAACCCTAGCTTCGGGTTTTGCTAGCTAGGGTTAGAGTTCAAATATTTCTCAAAGACAATCTTCTCAATATTCCACTCATTTAACAGGAAAATGTGCTATACTGAATCAAAATATTAGTCTGTAAAGAGAATACAACACTGCACAAACCAAAAGAGTGAATCAGGAATGGTCAAATTATTTACTGAAATGTATTATTTCACTGGAAATTTTGGGTTGAACGGAGTGCTAAATGAATGGACGTTAAGGCTCAAGTTGCCTAAAAGTCGAAAACAACTAATACATTTTGGCTTTAACTGTTAAAATTCCTGTGATTTCAAAGCCCATGGCAAGACTTTGAAAGTTAAATCAGGTTCTTTTGAACTGTTGCTTGTCGGGCAATTCAGACGCCATTCCTTATTCGGGCAAAGCACTGTCTACAGCCATATAGGTCAGAAAAAAATGTTTAGAAAACACTGAAAGAACTATATTTCTAAGTATCCTTTTAGCCCTAAAACACAGTCACGCCATCAAAAACTGTCTACATTGTATGGGAATAAAACCCTAACCCTAGCTTCGGGTTTTGCTAGCTAGGGTTAGAGTTCAAATATTTCTCAAAGACAATCTTCTCAATATTCCACTCATTTGACAGGGAAATGTGCTTCTCTGAGTCAAAATATGAGTCTGAAAAGACAATACAACAATGCCAAAACCAAAAGAGTGTGTCAGGAATAGTCAAATTAATTGTTGAAAGGTATTCCTTCATTGGAAATTTTGGGTTGAACGGAGTGCTAAATGAATGTACGATAAGGCTCAAGAGGCCTAAAAGTCCGAAACAACTAATACATTTTTGATTTAACTGTTAAAATTCCTGTGATTTCAAAGCCCATGGCAAGAGTTTGAAAGTTAAATCAGGTTCATTTGAACTGTTGCTTGTCGGGCAATTCAGACGCAATTCCTTATTCGGGCAAAGCACTGTCTACAGCCATATAGGTCAGAAAAAAATGTTTAGAAAATATTGAAAGAACTATATTTCTGAGAATCCTTTTAGCCCTAAAACACAGCCATGCCATCAAAAACTGTCTACATTGTATGGGAATAAAACCCTAACCCTAGCTTCGGGTTTTGCTAGCTAGGGTTAGGGTTCAAATATTTCTCAAAGAAAATTTTCTCAATATTCCACTCATTTGACAGGAAAACGTGCTTCTCTGAATCAAAATATGAGTCTGAAAATACAATACAACAATGCCAAAACCAAAAGAGTGAGTCAGGAATGGTCAAATTAATTGCTGAAATGTATTCTTTCACTGGAAATTTTGGGTTGAACGGAAAGCTAAATGAATGTACGTTAAGGCTCAAATGGCCTAAAAGTCCGAAACAACTAATACATTTTGGCTTTAACTGTTAAAATTCCTGTGATTTCAACGCCCATGTCAAGAGTTTGAAAGTGAAATCAGGTTCTTTTGAACTGTTGATTGTCCGGCAAATCAGACGCCATTCCCTTTTCGGGCAAAGCTCTGTATACAGCCATAGAGGTCAGAAAAAAATATTTAGAAAACATTGAAAGAACTATATTTCTAAGTATCCTTTTAGCCCTAAAACACAGTCATGCCATCAAAAACTGTCTACATTGTATGGGAATAAAACCCTAACCCTAGCTTCGGGTTTTGCTAGCTAGGGTTAGGGTTCAAATATTTCTCAAAGACAGTTTTCGTCATATTCCACTCATTTGACAGGAAAATGTGCTTACCTGAGTCAAAATATGAGTCTGAAAAGACAATACAACACAGTCAAAACCAAAAGAGTGTGTCAGGAATAGTCAAATTAATTGTTGAAAGGTATTCTTTCATTGGAAATTTTGGGTTGAATGGAGTGCTAAATGAATGTACGATAAGGCTCAAGAGGCCTAAAAGTCCGAAACAACTAATACATTTTTGCTTTAACTGTTAAAATTCCTGTGATTTCAAAGCCCATGGCAAGAGTTTGAAAGTTAAAGCAGGTTCTTTTGAACCGTTGCTTGTCGGGCAATTCAGACGCCAATCCTTATTCGGGCAAAGCACTGTATACAGCAATATAGGTCAGAAAAAATGTTTAGAAAACACTGAAAGAACTGTATTTCTAAGTATCCTTTTAGCTCTAAAACACAGTCATGTCATCAAAAACTGTCTACATTGTATGGGAATAAAACCCTAACCCTAGCTTCGGGTTTTGCTAGCTAGGGTTAGGGTTCAAATATTTCTCAAAGACAGTTTTCGCAATATTCCCCTCATTTGACAGGAAAATGTGCTTACCTGAGTCAAAATATGAGTCTGAAAAGACAATACAACACAGTCAAAACCAAAAGAGTGTGTCAGGAATGGTCAAATTAATTGTTGAAAGGTATTCTTTCATTGGAAATTTTGGGTTGAACGGAGTGCTAAATGAATGTACGATAAGGCTCAAGAGGCCTAAAAGTCCGACACAACTAATACATTTTTTATTTAACTGTAAAAATTCCTGTGATTTCAAAGCCCATGGCAAGACTTTGAAAGTTAAATCAGGTTCTTTTGAACTGTTGCTTGTCGGGCAATTCAGACGCCATTCCTTATTCGGGCAAAGCACTGTCTACAGCCATATAGGTCAGAAAAAAATGTTTAGAAAACATTGAAAGAACTATATTTCTAAGTATCCTTTTAGCCCTAAAACACAGTCACGCCATCAAAAACTGACTACATTGAATGGGAATAAAACCCTAACCCTAGCTTCGGGTTTTGCTAGCTAGGGTTAGAGTTCAAATATTTCTCAAAGTCAATCTTCTCAATATTCCACTCATTTGACAGGGAAATGTGCTTCTCTGAGTCAAAATATGAGTCTGAAAAGACAATACAACACAGTCAAAACCAAAAGAGTGTGTCAGGAATGGTCAAATTAATTGTTGAAAGGTATTCTTTCATTGGAAATTTTGGGTTGAACGGAGTGCTAAATAAATGTACGATAAGGCTCAAGAGGCCTAAAAGTCAGACACAACTAATACATTTTTACTTTAACTGTTAAAATTCCTGTGATTTCAAAGCCCAAGGCAAGAGTTTGAGAGTTAAATCAGGGTCTTTTGAACCGTTGCTTGTCGGGCAATTCAGACGCCATTCCTTATTCGGGCAAAGCACTGTATACAGCAATATAGGTCAGAAAAAAATGTTTAGAAAACATTGAAAGAACTGTATTTCTGAGTATCCTTTTAGCCCTAAAACACAGTCATGCCATCAAAAACTGTCTACATTGTATGGGAATAAAACCCTAACCCTAGCTTCGGGTTTTGCTAGCTAGGGTTAGAGTTCAAATATTTCTCAAAGACAATCTTCTCAATATTCCACTCATTTAACAGGAAAATGTGCTATACTGAATCAAAATATAAATCTGTAAAGAGAATACAACACTGCACAAACCAAAAGAGTGAATCAGGAAAGGTCAAATTATTTACTGAAATGTATTCTTTCACTGGAAATTTTGGGTTGAACGGAGTGCTAAATGAATGGACGTTAAGGCTCAAGTAGCCTAAAAGTCGAAAACAACGAATACATTTTGGCTTTAACTGTTAAAATTCCCGTGATTTCAAAGCCCATGGCAAGACTTTGAAAGTTAAATCAGGTTCTTTTGAACTGTTGCTTGTCGGGCAATTCAGATGCCATTCCTTATTCGGGCAAAGCACTGTATACAGCCATATAGGTCAGAAAAAAATGTTTAGAAAACATTGAAAGAACTATATTTCTAAGTATCCTTTTAGCCCTAAAACACAGTCACGCCATCAAAAACTGTCTACATTGTATGGGAATAAAACCCTAACCCTAGCTTCGGGTTTTGCTAGCTAGGGTTAGAGTTCAAATATTTCTCAAAGTCAATCTTCTCAATATTCCACTCATTTGACAGGGAAATGTGCTTCTCTGAGTCAAAATATGAGTCTGAAAAGACAATACAACACAGTCAAAACCAAAAGAGTGTGTCAGGAATGGTCAAATTAATTGTTGAAAGGTATTCTTTCATTGGAAATTTTGGGTTGAATGGAGTGCTAAATGAATGTACGATAAGGCTCAAGAGGCCTAAAAGTCCGAAACAACTAATACATTTTTGCTTTAACTGTTAAAATTCCTGTGATTTCAAAGCCCATGGCAAGAGTTTGAAAGTTAAAGCAGGTTGTTTTGAACCGTTGCTTGTCGGGCAATTCAGACGCCATTCCTTATTCGGGCAAAGCACTGTATACAGCAATATAGGTCAGAAAAAATGTTTAGAAAACACTGAAAGAACTGTATTTCTAAGTATCCTTTTAGCTCTAAAACACAGTCATGTCATCAAAAACTGTCTACATTGTATGGGAATAAAACCCTAACCCTAGCTTTGGGTTTTGCTAGCTAGGGTTAGGGTTCAAATATTTCTCAAAGACAATCTTCTCAATATTCCACTCATTTGACAGGAAAATTTGCTATACTGAATCAAAATATTAGTCTGTAAAGAGAATACAACACTGCACAAACCAAAAGAGTGAATCAGGAATGGTCAAATTATTTACTGAAATAAATTACTGAAATGTATTATTTCACTGGAAATTTTGGGTTGAACGGAGTGCTAAATGAATGGACATTAAGGCTCAAGTTGCCTAAAAGTCGAAAACAACTAATACATTTTGGCTTTAACTGTTAAAATTCCTGTGATTTCAAAGCCCATGGCAAGAGTTTGAAAGTTAAATCAGGTTCTTTTGAACTGTTGCTTGTCGGGCAATTCAGTCGCCATTCCATATTGGGGCAAAGCTCTGTATACAACCATATAGGTCAGAAAAAAATATTTAGAAAACATTGAAAGAACTATATTTCTAAGTATCCTTTTAGCCCTAAAACACAGTTATGCCATCAAAAACTGTCTACATTGTATGGGAATAAAACCCTAACCCTAGCTTCGGGTTTTGCTAGCTAGGGTTAGGGTTCAAATATTTCTCAAAGACAGTTTTCGTAATATTCCACTCATATGATAGGAAAATGTGCTTACCTGAGTCAAAATATGAGTCTGAAAAGACAATACAACACAGTCAAAACCAAAAGAGTGTGTCAGGAATAGTCAAATTAATTGTTGAAAGGTATTCTTTCATTGGAAATTTTGGGTTGAATGGAGTGCTAAATGAATGTACGATAAGGCACAAGAGGCCTAAAAGTCCGAAACAACTAATACATTTTTGCTTTAACTGTTAAAATTCCTGTAATTTCAAAGCCCATGGCAAGAGTTTGAAAGTTAAATCAGGTTCTTTTGAACCGTTGCTTGTCGGGCAATTCAGACGCCATTCCTTATTCGGGCAAAGCACTGTATACAGCAATATAGGTCAGAAAAAAATGTTTAGAAAACATTGAAAGAACTATATTTCTAAGTATCCTTTTAGCCCTAAAACACAGTCTTGCCATCAAAAACTGTCTACATTGTATGGGAATAAAACCCTAACCCTAGCTTCGGGTTTTGCTAGCTAGGGTTAGAGTTCAAATATTTCTCAAAGACAATCTTCTCAATATTCCACTCATTTAACAGGAAAATGTGCTATACTGAATCAAAATATTAGTCTGTAAAGAGAATACAACACTGCACAAACCAAAAGAGTGAATCAGGAATGGTCAAATTATTTACTGAAATGTATTATTTCACTGGAAATTTTGGGTTGAACGGAGTGCTAAATGAATGGACGTTAAGGCTCAAGTTGCCTAAAAGTCGAAAACAACTAATACATTTTGGCTTTAACTGTTAAAATTCCTGTGATTTCAAAGCCCATGGCAAGACTTTGAAAGTTAAATCAGGTTCTTTTGAACTGTTGCTTGTCGGGCAATTCAGACGCCATTCCTTATTCGGGCAAAGCACTGTCTACAGCCATATAGGTCAGAAAAAAATTTTTAGAAAACACTGAAAGAACTATATTTCTAAGTATCCTTTTAGCCCTAAAACACAGTCACGCCATCAAAAACTGTCTACATTGTATGGGAATAAAACCCTAACCCTAGCTTCGGGTTTTGCTAGCTAGGGTTAGAGTTCAAATATTTCTCAAAGACAATCTTCTCAATATTCCACTCATTTGACAGGGAAATGTGCTTCTCTGAGTCAAAATATGAGTCTGAAAAGACAATACAACAATGCCAAAACCAAAAGAGTGTGTCAGGAATAGTCAAATTAATTGTTGAAAGGTATTCCTTCATTGGAAATTTTGGGTTGAACGGAGTGCTAAATGAATGTACGATAAGGCTCAAGAGGCCTAAAAGTCCGAAACAACTAATACATTTTTGATTTAACTGTTAAAATTCCTGTGATTTCAAAGCCCATGGCAAGAGTTTGAAAGTTAAATCAGGTTCATTTGAACTGTTGCTTGTCGGGCAATTCAGACGCAATTCCTTATTCGGGCAAAGCACTGTCTACAGCCATATAGGTCAGAAAAAAATGTTTAGAAAATATTGAAAGAACTATATTTCTGAGAATCCTTTTAGCCCTAAAACACAGCCATGCCATCAAAAACTGTCTACATTGTATGGGAATAAAACCCTAACCCTAGCTTCGGGTTTTGCTAGCTAGGGTTAGGGTTCAAATATTTCTCAAAGAAAATTTTCTCAATATTCCACTCATTTGACAGGAAAACGTGCTTCTCTGAATCAAAATATGAGTCTGAAAATACAATACAACAATGCCAAAACCAAAAGAGTGAGTCAGGAATGGTCAAATTAATTGCTGAAATGTATTCTTTCACTGGAAATTTTGGGTTGAACGGAAAGCTAAATGAATGTACGTTAAGGCTCAAATGGCCTAAAAGTCCGAAACAACTAATACATTTTGGCTTTAACTGTTAAAATTCCTGTGATTTCAACGCCCATGTCAAGAGTTTGAAAGTGAAATCAGGTTCTTTTGAACTGTTGATTGTCCGGCAAATCAGACGCCATTCCCTTTTCGGGCAAAGCTCTGTATACAGCCATAGAGGTCAGAAAAAAATGTTTAAAAAACATTGAAAGAACTATATTTCTAAGTATCCTTTTAGCCCTAAAACACAGCCATGCCATCAAAAACTATGTACATTGTATGGGAATAAAACCCTAACCCTAGCTTCGGGTTTTGCTAGCTAGGGTTAGAGTTCAAATATTTCTCAAAGACAGTTTTCGCAATATTCCACTCATTTGACAGGAAAATGTGCTTACCTGAGTCAAAATATGAGTCTGAAAAGACAATACAACACAGTCAAAACCAAAAGAGTGTGTCAGGAATGGTCAAATTAATTGTTGAAAGGTATTCTTTCATTGGAAATTTTGGGTTGAACGGAGTGCTAAATGAATGTACGATAAGGCTCAAGAGGCCTAAAAGTCCGACACAACTAATACATTTTTGATTTAACTGTAAAAATTCCTGTGATTTCAAAGCCCATGGCAAGAGTTTGAAAGTTAAATCAGGTTCTTTTGAACCGTTGCTTATCGGGCAATTCAGTCGCCATTCCATTTTGGGGCAAAGCTCTGTATACAGGCATATAAGTCAGAAAAAAATATTTAGAAAACATTGAAAGAACTATATTTCTAAGTATCCTTTTAGCCCTAAAACACAGTCATGCCATCAAAAACTGTCTACATTGTATGGGAATAAAACCCTAACCCTAGCTTCGGGTTTTGCTAGCTAGGGTTAGGGTTCAAATATTTCTCAAAGACAGTTTTCGTAATATTACACTCATTTGATAGGAAAATGTGCTTACCTGAGTCAAAATATGAGTCTGAAAAGACAATACAACACAGTCAAAACCAAAAGAGTGTGTCAGGAATAGTCAAATTAATTGTTGAAAGGTATTCTTTCATTGGAAATTTTGGGTTGAATGGAGTGCTAAATGAATGTACGATAAGGCTCAAGTTGCCTAAAAGTCGAAAACAACTAATACATTTTGGCTTTAACTGTTAAAATTCCTGTGATTTCAAAGCCCATGGCAAGACTTTGAAAGTTAAATCAGGTTCTTTTGAACTGTTGCTTGTCGGGCAATTCAGACGCCATTCCTTATTCGGGCAAAGCACTGTCTACAGCCATATAGGTCAGAAAAAAATGTTTAGAAAACATTGAAAGAACTATATTTCTAAGTATCCTTTTAGCCCTAAAACACAGTCACGCCATCAAAAACTGACTACATTGAATGGGAATAAAACCCTAACCCTAGCTTCGGGTTTTGCTAGCTAGGGTTAGAGTTCAAATATTTCTCAAAGTCAATCTTCTCAATATTCCACTCATTTGACAGGGAAATGTGCTTCTCTGAGTCAAAATATGAGTCTGAAAAGACAATACAACACAGTCAAAACCAAAAGAGTGTGTCAGGAATGGTCAAATTAATTGTTGAAAGGTATTCTTTCATTGGAAATTTTGGGTTGAACGGAGTGCTAAATGAATGTACGATTAGGCTCAAGAGGCCTAAAAGTCAGACACAACTAATACATTTTTACTTTAACTGTTAAAATTCCTGTGATTTCAAAGCCCAAGGCAAGAGTTTGAGAGTTAAATCAGGGTCTTTTGAACCGTTGCTTGTCGGGCAATTCAGACGCCATTCCTTATTCGGGCAAAGCACTGTATACAGCAATATAGGTCAGAAAAAAATGTTTAGAAAACATTGAAAGAACTGTATTTCTGAGTATCCTTTTAGCCCTAAAACACAGTCATGCCATCAAAAACTGTCTACATTGTATGGGAATAAAACCCTAACCCTAGCTTCGGGTTTTGCTAGCTAGGGTTAGAGTTCAAATATTTCTCAAAGACAATCTTCTCAATATTCCACTCATTTAACAGGAAAATGTGCTATACTGAATCAAAATATAAATCTGTAAAGAGAATACAACACTGCACAAACCAAAAGAGTGAATCAGGAAAGGTCAAATTATTTACTGAAATGTATTCTTTCACTGGAAATTTTGGGTTGAACGGAGTGCTAAATGAATGGACGTTAAGGCTCAAGTAGCCTAAAAGTCGAAAACAACGAATACATTTTGGCTTTAACTGTTAAAATTCCCGTGATTTCAAAGCCCATGGCAAGACTTTGAAAGTTAAATCAGGTTCTTTTGAACTGTTGCTTGTCGGGCAATTCAGATGCCATTCCTTATTCGGGCAAAGCACTGTATACAGCCATATAGGTCAGAAAAAAATGTTTAGAAAACATTGAAAGAACTATATTTCTAAGTATCCTTTTAGCCCTAAAACACAGTCACGCCATCAAAAACTGTCTACATTGTATGGGAATAAAACCCTAACCCTAGCTTCGGGTTTTGCTAGCTAGGGTTAGAGTCCAAATATTTCTCAAAGTCAATCTTCTCAATATTCCACTCATTTGACAGGAAAATGTGCTTCTCTGAGTCAAAATATGAGTCTGAAAAGACAATACAACACAGTCAAAACCAAAAGAGTGTGTCAGGAATGGTCAAATTAATTGTTGAAAGGTATTCTTTCATTGGAAATTTTGGGTTGAACGGAGTGCTAAATGAATGTACGATAAGGCTCAAGAGGCCTAAAAGTCCGACACAACTAATACATTTTTGCTTTAACTGTAAAAATTCCTGTGATTTCAAAGCCCAAGGTAAGAGTTTGAGAGTTAAATCAGGGTCTTTTGAACTGTTGCTTGTCGGGCAATTCAGTCGCCATTCCATTTTGGGGCAAAGCTCTGTATACAGCCATATAGGTCAGAAAAAAATATTTAGAAAACATTGAAAGAACTATATTTCTAAGTATCCTTTTAGCCCTAAAACACAGTCATGCCATCAAAAACTGTCTACATTGTATGGGAATAAAACCCTAACCCTAGCTTCGGGTTTTGCTAGCTAGGGTTAGGGTTCAAATATTTCTCAAAGACAGTTTTCGTCATATTCCACTCATTTGACAGGAAAATGTGCTTACCTGAGTCAAAATATGAGTCTGAAAAGACAATACAACACAGTCAAAACCAAAAGAGTGTGTCAGGAATAGTCAAATTAATTGTTGAAAGGTATTCTTTCATTGGAAATTTTGGGTTGAATGGAGTGCTAAATGAATGTACGATAAGGCTCAAGAGGCCTAAAAGTCCGAAACAACTAATACATTTTTGCTTTAACTGTTAAAATTCCTGTGATTTCAAAGCCCATGGCAAGAGTTTGAAAGTTAAAGCAGGTTCTTTTGAACCGTTGCTTGTCGGGCAATTCAGACGCCATTCCTTATTCGGGCAAAGCACTGTATACAGCAATATAGGTCAGAAAAAATGTTTAGAAAACACTGAAAGAACTGTATTTCTAAGTATCCTTTTAGCTCGAAAACACAGTCATGTCATCAAAAACTGTCTACATTGTATGGGAATAAAACCCTAACCCTAGCTTCGGGTTTTGCTAGCTAGGGTTAGGGTTCAAATATTTCTCAAAGACAGTTTTCGCAATATTCCACTCATTTGACAGGAAAATGTGCTTACCTGAGTCAAAATATGAGTCTGAAAAGACAATACAACACAGTCAAAACCAAAAGAGTGTGTCAGGAATGGTCAAATTAATTGTTGAAAGGTATTCTTTCATTGGAAATTTTGGGTTGAACGGAGTGCTAAATGAATGTACGATAAGGCTCAAGAGGCCTAAAAGTCCGACACAACTAATACATTTTTGATTTAACTGTAAAAATTCCTGTGATTTCAAAGCCCATGGCAAGAGTTTGAAAGTTAAATCAGGTTCTTTTGAACCGTTGCTTATCGGGCAATTCAGTCGCCATTCCATTTTGGGGCAAAGCTCTGTATACAGCCATATAAGTCAGAAAAAAATATTTAGAAAACATTGAAAGAACTATATTTCTAAGTATCCTTTTAGCCCTAAAACACAGTCATGCCATCAAAAACTGTCTACATTGTATGGGAATAAAACCCTAACCCTAGCTTCGGGTTTTGCTAGCTAGGGTTAGGGTTCAAATATTTCTCAAAGACAGTTTTCGTAATATTCCACTCATTTGATAGGAAAATGTGCTTACCTGAGTCAAAATATGAGTCTGAAAAGACAATACAACACAGTCAAAACCAAAAGAGTGTGTCAGGAATAGTCAAATTAATTGTTGAAAGGTATTCTTTCATTGGAAATTTTGGGTTGAATGGAGTGCTAAATGAATGTACGATAAGGCTCAAGTTGCCTAAAAGTCGAAAACAACTAATACATTTTGGCTTTAACTGTTAAAATTCCTGTGATTTCAAAGCCCATGGCAAGACTTTGAAAGTTAAATCAGGTTCTTTTGAACTGTTGCTTGTCGGGCAATTCAGACGCCATTCCTTATTCGGGCAAAGCACTGTCTACAGCCATATAGGTCAGAAAAAAATGTTTAGAAAACATTGAAAGAACTATATTTCTAAGTATCCTTTTAGCCCTAAAACACAGTCACGCCATCAAAAACTGACTACATTGAATGGGAATAAAACCCTAACCCTAGCTTCGGGTTTTGCTAGCTAGGGTTAGAGTTCAAATATTTCTCAAAGTCAATCTTCTCAATATTCCACTCATTTGACAGGGAAATGTGCTTCTCTGAGTCAAAATATGAGTCTGAAAAGACAATACAACACAGTCAAAACCAAAAGAGTGTGTCAGGAATGGTCAAATTAATTGTTGAAAGGTATTCTTTCATTGGAAATTTTGGGTTGAACGGAGTGCTAAATGAATGTACGATAAGGCTCAAGAGGCCTAAAAGTCAGACACAACTAATACATTTTTACTTTAACTGTTAAAATTCCTGTGATTTCAAAGCCCAAGGCAAGAGTTTGAGAGTTAAATCAGGGTCTTTTGAACCGTTGCTTGTCGGGCAATTCAGACGCCATTCCTTATTCGGGCAAAGCACTGTATACAGCAATATAGGTCAGAAAAAAATGTTTAGAAAACACTGAAAGAACTGTATTTCTAAGTATCCTTTTAGCCCTAAAACACAGTCATGTCATCAAAAACTGTCTACATTGTATGGGAATAAAACCCTAACCCTAGCTTCGGGTTTTGCTAGCTAGGGTTAGGGTTCAAATATTTCTCAAAGACAATCTTCTCAATATTCCACTCATTTGACAGGAAAATTTGCTATACTGAATCAAAATATTAGTCTGTAAAGAGAAAACAACACTGCACAAACCAAAAGAGTGAATCAGGAATAGTCAAATTATTTACTGAAATGTATTATTTCACTGGAAATTTTAGGTTGAACGGAGTGCTAAATGAATGGACGTTAAGGCTCAAGTAGCCTAAAAGTCGAAAACAACTAATACATTTTGGCTTTAACTGTTAAAATTCCTGTGATTTCAAAGCCCATGGCAAGAGTTTGAAAGTTAAATCAGGTTCTTTTGAAGTGTTGCTTGTCGGGCAATTCAGACGCCATTCCTTATTCCGGCAAAGCACTGTATACAGCCATATAGGTCAGAAAAAAATATTTAGAAAACATTGAAAGAACTATATTTCTAAGTATCCTTTTAGCCCTAAAACACAGTCATGCCATCAAAAACTGTCTACATTGTATGGGAATAAAACCCTCACCCTAGCTTCTGTTTTGCTAGCTAGGGTTAGAGTTCAAATATTTCTCAAAGACAATCTTCTCAATATTCCACTCATTTGACAGGAAAATGTGCTTCTCTGAGTCAAAATATGAGTCTGAAAAGACAATACAACACAGTCAAAACCAAAAGAGTGTGTCAGGAATGGTCAAATTAATTGTTGAAAGGTATTCTTTCATTGGAAATTTTGGGTTGAACGGAGTGCTAAATGAATGTACGATAAGGCTCAAGAGGCCTAAAAGTCAGACACAACTAATACATTTTTGCTTTAACTGTAAAAATTCCTGTGATTTCAAAGCCCAAGGCAAGAGTTAGAGAGTTAAATCAGGGTCTTTTGAACTGTTGCTTGTCGGGCAATTCAGTCGCCATTCCATATTGGGGCAAAGCTCTGTATACAGCCATATAGGTCAGAAAAAAATATTTAGAAAACATTGAAAGAACTATATTTCTAAGTATCCTTTTAGCCCTAAAACACAGTCACGCCATCAAAAACTATGTACATTGTATGGGAATAAAACCCTAACCCTAGCTTCGGGTTTTGCTAGCTAGGGTTAGGGTTCAAATATTTCTCAAAGACAGTTTTCGCAATATTCCACTCATTTGACAGGGAAATGTGCTTCTCTGAGTCAAAATATGAGTCTGAAAAGACAATACAACACAGTCAAAACCAAAAGAGTGTGTCAGGAATGGTCAAATTAATTGTTAAAAGGTATTCTTTCATTGGAAATTTTGGGTTGAACGGAGTGCTAAATGAATGTACGATAAGGCTCAAGAGGCCTAAAAGTCCCGCACAACTAATACATTTTTACTTTAACTGTTAAAATTCCTGTGATTTCAAAGCCCAAGGCAAGAGTTTGAGAGTTAAATCAGGGTCTTTTGAACCGTTGCTTGTCGGGCAATTCAGTCGCCATTCCTTATTCGGACAAAGCACTGTATACAGCAATATAGGTCAGAAAAAAATGTTTAGAAAACATTGAAAGAACTATATTTCTAAGTATCCTTTTAGCCCTAAAACACAGTCACGCCATCAAAAACGATGTACATTGTATGGGAATAAAACCCTAACCCTAGCTTTGGGTTTTGCTAGCTAGGGTTAGAGTTTAAATATTTCTCAAAGACAATCTTCTCAATATTCCACTCATTTGACAGGAAAATTTACTATACTGAATCAAATTATTAGTCTGTAAAGAGAATACAACACTGCACAAACCAAAAGAGTGAATCAGGAATGCTCAAATTATTTTCTGAAATGTATTATTTCACTGGAAATTTTGGGTTGAACGGAGTGCTAAATGAATGTACGATAAGGCTCAAGAGGCCTAAAAGTCCGAAACAACTAATACATTTTTGATTTAACTGTTAAAATTCCTGTGATTTCAAAGCCCATGGCAAGACTTTGAAAGTTAAATCAGGTTCTTTTGAACTGTTGCTTGTCGGGCAATTCAGACGCCATTCCTTATTCGGGCAAAGCACTGTATACAGCCATATAGGTCAGAAAAAAATGTTTAGAAAATATTGAAAGAACTATATTTCTGAGAATCCTTTTAGCCCTAAAACACAGCCATGCCATCAAAAACTGTCTACATTGTATGGGAATAAAACCCTAACCCTAGCTTCGGGTTTTGCTAGCTAGGGTTAGGGTTCAAATATTTCTCAAAGAAAATTTTCTCAATATTCCACTCATTTGACAGGAAAACGTGCTTCTCTGAATCAAAATATGAGTCTGAAAATACAATACAACAATGCCAAAACCAAAAGAGTGAGTCAGGAATGGTCAAATTAATTGCTGAAATGTATTCTTTCACTGGAAATTTTGGGTTGAACGGAAAGCTAAATGAATGTACGTTAAGGCTCAAATGGCCTAAAAGTCCGAAACAACTAATACATTTTGGCTTTATCTGTTAAAATTCCTGTGATTTCAACGCCCATGTCAAGAGTTTGAAAGTGAAATCAGGTTCTTTTGAACTGTTGATTGTCCGGCAAATCAGACGCCATTCCCTTTTCGGGCAAAGCTCTGTATACAGCCATAGAGGTCAGAAAAAAATATTTAGAAAACATTGAAAGAACTATATTTCTAAGTATCCTTTTAGCCCTAAAACACAGTCATGCCATCAAAAACTGTCTACATTGTATGGGAATAAAACCCTAACCCTAGCTTCGGGTTTTGCTAGCTAGGGTTAGGGTTCAAATATTTCTCAAAGACAGTTTTCGTCATATTCCACTCATTTGACAGGAAAATGTGCTTACCTGAGTCAAAATATGAGTCTGAAAAGACAATACAACACAGTCAAAACCAAAAGAGTGTGTCAGGAATAGTCAAATTAATTGTTGAAAGGTATTCTTTCATTGGAAATTTTGGGTTGAATGGAGTGCTAAATGAATGTACGATAAGGCTCAAGAGGCCTAAAAGTCCGAAACAACTAATACATTTTTGCTTTAACTGTTAAAATTCCTGTGATTTCAAAGCCCATGGCAAGAGTTTGAAAGTTAAAGCAGGTTCTTTTGAACCGTTGCTTGTCGGGCAATTCAGACGCCATTCCTTATTCGGGCAAAGCACTGTATACAGCAATATAGGTCAGAAAAAATGTTTAGAAAACACTGAAAGAACTGTATTTCTAAGTATCCTTTTAGCTCTAAAACACAGTCATGTCATCAAAAACTGTCTACATTGTATGGGAATAAAACCCTAACCCTAGCTTCGGGTTTTGCTAGCTAGGGTTAGGGTTCAAATATTTCTCAAAGACAGTTTTCGCAATATTCCACTCATTTGACAGGAAAATGTGCTTACCTGAGTCAAAATATGAGTCTGAAAAGACAATACAACACAGTCAAAACCAAAAGAGTGTGTCAGGAATGGTCAAATTAATTGTTGAAAGGTATTCTTTCATTGGAAATTTTGGGTTGAACGGAGTGCTAAATGAATGTACGATAAGGCTCAAGAGGCCTAAAAGTCCGACACAACTAATACATTTTTGATTTAACTGTAAAAATTCCTGTGATTTCAAAGCCCATGGCAAGAGTTTGAAAGTTAAATCAGGGTCTTTTGAACCGTTGCTTATCGGGCAATTCAGTCGCCATTCCATTTTGGGGCAAAGCTCTGTATACAGCCATATAAGTCAGAAAAAAATATTTAGAAAACATTGAAAGAACTATATTTCTAAGTATCCTTTTAGCCCTAAAACACAGTCATGCCATCAAAAACTGTCTACATTGTATGGGAATAAAACCCTAACCCTAGCTTCGGGTTTTGCTAGCTAGGGTTAGGGTTCAAATATTTCTCAAAGACAGTTTTCGTAATATTCCACTCATTTGATAGGAAAATGTGCTTACCTGAGTCAAAATATGAGTCTGAAAAGACAATACAACACAGTCAAAACCAAAAGAGTGTGTCAGGAATAGTCAAATTAATTGTTGAAAGGTATTCTTTCATTGGAAATTTTGGGTTGAATGGAGTGCTAAATGAATGTACGATAAGGCTCAAGTTGCCTAAAAGTCGAAAACAACTAATACATTTTGGCTTTAACTGTTAAAATACCTGTGATTTCAAAGCCCATGGCAAGACTTTGAAAGTTAAATCAGGTTCTTTTGAACTGTTGCTTGTCGGGCAATTCAGACGCCATTCCTTATTCGGGCAAAGCACTGTCTACAGCCATATAGGTCAGAAAAAAATGTTTAGAAAACATTGAAAGAACTATATTTCTAAGTATCCTTTTAGCCCTAAAACACAGTCACGCCATCAAAAACTGACTACATTGAATGGGAATAAAACCCTAACCCTAGCTTCGGGTTTTGCTAGCTAGGGTTAGAGTTCAAATATTTCTCAAAGTCAATCTTCTCAATATTCCACTCATTTGACAGGGAAATGTGCTTCTCTGAGTCAAAATATGAGTCTGAAAAGACAATACAACACAGTCAAAACCAAAAGAGTGTGTCAGGAATGGTCAAATTAATTGTTGAAAGGTATTCTTTCATTGGAAATTTTGGGTTGAACGGAGTGCTAAATGAATGTACGATAAGGCTCAAGAGGCCTAAAAGTCAGACACAACTAATACATTTTTACTTTAACTGTTAAAATTCCTGTGATTTCAAAGCCCAAGGCAAGAGTTTGAGAGTTAAATCAGGGTCTTTTGAACCGTTGCTTGTCGGGCAATTCAGACGCCATTCCTTATTCGGGCAAAGCACTGTATACAGCAATATAGGTCAGAAAAAAATGTTTAGAAAACATTGAAAGAACTGTATTTCTGAGTATCCTTTTAGCCCTAAAACACAGTCATGCCATCAAAAACTGTCTACATTGTATGGGAATAAAACCCTAACCCTAGCTTCGGGTTTTGCTAGCTAGGGTTAGAGTTCAAATATTTCTCAAAGACAATCTTCTCAATATTCCACTCATTTAACAGGAAAATGTGCTATACTGAATCAAAATATAAATCTGTAAAGAGAATACAACACTGCACAAACCAAAAGAGTGAATCAGGAAAGGTCAAATTATTTACTGAAATGTATTCTTTCACTGGAAATTTTGGGTTGAACGGAGTGCTAAATGAATGGACGTTAAGGCTCAAGTAGCCTAAAAGTCGAAAACAACGAATACATTTTGGCTTTAACTGTTAAAATTCCCGTGATTTCAAAGCCCATGGCAAGACTTTGAAAGTTAAATCAGGTTCTTTTGAACTGTTGCTTGTCGGGCAATTCAGATGCCATTCCTTATTCGGGCAAAGCACTGTATACAGCCATATAGGTCAGAAAAAAATGTTTAGAAAACATTGAAAGAACTATATTTCTAATTATCCTTTTAGCCCTAAAACACAGTCACGCCATCAAAAACTGTCTACATTGTATGGGAATAAAACCCTAACCCTAGCTTCGGGTTTTGCTAGCTAGGGTTAGAGTTCAAATATTTCTCAAAGTCAATCTTCTCAATATTCCACTCATTTGACAGGGAAATGTGCTTCTCTGAGTCAAAATATGAGTCTGAAAAGACAATACAACACAGTCAAAACCAAAAGAGTGTGTCAGGAATGGTCAAATTAATTGTTGAAAGGTATTCTTTCATTGGAAATTTTGGGTTGAATGGAGTGCTAAATGAATGTACGATAAGGCTCAAGAGGCCTAAAAGTCCGAAACAACTAATACATTTTTGCTTTAACTGTTAAAATTCCTGTGATTTCAAAGCCCATGGCAAGAGTTTGAAAGTTAAATCAGGTTCTTTTGAACCGTTGCTTGTCGGGCAATTCAGACGCCATTCCTTATTCGGGCAAAGCACTGTATACAGCAATATAGGTCAGAAAAAATGTTTAGAAAACACTGAAAGAACTGTATTTCTAAGTATCCTTTTAGCTCTAAAACACAGTCATGTCATCAAAAACTGTCTACATTGTATGGGAATAAAACCCTAACCCTAGCTTTGGGTTTTGCTAGCTAGGGTTAGGGTTCAAATATTTCTCAAAGACAATCTTCTCAATATTCCACTCATTTGACAGGAAAATTTGCTATACTGAATCAAAATATTAGTCTGTAAAGAGAATACAACACTGCACAAACCAAAAGAGTGAATCAGGAATGGTCAAATTATTTACTGAAATAAATTACTGAAATGTATTATTTCACTGGAAATTTTGGGTTGAACGGAGTGCTAAATGAATGGACATTAAGGCTCAAGTTGCCTAAAAGTCGAAAACAACTAATACATTTTGGCTTTAACTGTTAAAATTCCTGTGATTTCAAAGCCCATGGCAAGAGTTTGAAAGTTAAATCAGGTTCTTTTGAACTGTTGCTTGTCGGGCAATTCAGTCGCCATTCCATATTGGGGCAAAGCTCTGTATACAACCATATAGGTCAGAAAAAAATATTTAGAAAACATTGAAAGAACTATATTTCTAAGTATCCTTTTAGCCCTAAAACACAGTTATGCCATCAAAAACTGTCTACATTGTATGGGAATAAAACCCTAACCCTAGCTTCGGGTTTTGCTAGCTAGGGTTAGGGTTCAAATATTTCTCAAAGACAGTTTTCGTAATATTCCACTCATTTGACAGGAAAATGTGCTTACCTGAGTCAAAATATGAGTCTGAAAAGACAATACAACACAGTCAAAACCAAAAGAGTGTGTCAGGAATAGTCAAATTAATTGTTGAAAGGTATTCTTTCATTGGAAATTTTGGGTTGAATGGAGTGCTAAATGAATGTACGATAAGGCTCAAGAGGCCTAAAAGTCCGAAACAACTAATACATTTTTGCTTTAACTGTTAAAATTCCTGTGATTTCAAAGCCCATGGCAAGAGTTTGAAAGTTAAATCAGGTTCTTTTGAACCGTTGCTTGTCGGGCAATTCAGACGCCATTCCTTATTCGGGCAAAGCACTGTATACAGCAATATAGGTCAGAAAAAAATGTTTAGAAAACACTGAAAGAACTGTATTTCTAAGTATCCTTTTAGCCCTAAAACACAGTCATGTCATCAAAAACTGTCTACATTGTATGGGAATAAAACCCTAACCCTAGCTTCGGGTTTTGCTAGCTAGGGTTAGGGTTCAAATATTTCTCAAAGACAATCTTCTCAATATTCCACTCATTTGACAGGAAAATTTGCTATACTGAATCAAAATATTAGTCTGTAAAGAGAAAACAACACTGCACAAACCAAAAGAGTGAATCAGGAATAGTCTAATTATTTACTGAAATGTATTATTTCACTGGAAATTTTAGGTTGAACGGAGTGCTAAATGAATGGACGTTAAGGCTCAAGTAGCCTAAAAGTCGAAAACAACTAATACATTTTGGCTTTAACTGTTAAAATTCCTGTGATTTCAAAGCCCATGGCAAGTGTTTGAAAGTTAAATCAGGTTCTTTTGAACTGTTGCTTGTCGGGCAATTCAGACGCCATTCCTTATTCCGGCAAAGCACTGTATACAGCCATATAGGTCAGAAAAAAATATTTAGAAAACATTGAAAGAACTATATTTCTAAGTATCCTTTTAGCCCTAAAACACAGTCATGCCATCAAAAACTGTCTACATTGTATGGGAATAAAGCCCTCACCCTAGCTTCTGTTTTGCTAGCTAGGGTTAGAGTTCAAATATTTCTCAAAGACAATCTTCTCAATATTCCACTCATTTGACAGGAAAATGTGCTTCTCTGAGTCAAAATATGAGTCTGAAAAGACAATACAACACAGTCAAAACCAAAAGAGTGTGTCAGGAATGGTTAAATTATTTACTGAAATGTATTATTTCACTGGAAATTTTGGGTTGAACGGAGTGCTAAATGAATGGACGTTAAGGCTCAAGTTGCCTAAAAGTCGAAAACAACTAATACATTTTGGCTTTAACTGTTAAAATTCCTGTGATTTCAAAGCCCATGGCAAGACTTTGAAAGTTAAATCAGGTTCTTTTGAACTGTTGCTTGTCGGGCAATTCAGACGCCATTCCTTATTCGGGCAAAGCACTGTATACAGCCATATAGGTCAGAAAAAAATGTTTAGAAAACATTGAAAGAACTATATTTCTAAGTATCCTTTTAGCCCTAAAACACAGTCACGCCATCAAAAACTGTCTACATTGTATGGGAATAAAACCCTAACCCTAGCTTCGGGTTTTGCTAGCTAGGGTTAGAGTTCAAATATTTCTCAAAGACAATCTTCTCCATATTCCACTCATTTGACAGGGAAATGTGCTTCTCTGAGTCAAAATATGAGTCTGAAAAGACAATACAACACAGTCAAAACCAAAAGAGTGTGTCAGGAATGGTCAAATTAATTGTTGAAAGGTATTCTTTCATTGGAAATTTTGGGTTGAACGGAGTGCTAAATGAATGTACGATAAGGCTCAAGAGGCCTAAAAGTCAGACACAACTAATACATTTTTGCTTTAACTGTAAAAATTCCTGTGATTTCAAAGCCCAAGGCAAGAGTTAGAGAGTTAAATCAGGGTCTTTTGAACTGTTGCTTGTCGGGCAATTCAGTCGCCATTCCATATTGGGGCAAAGCTCTGTATACAGCCATATAGGTCAGAAAAAAATATTTAGAAAACATTGAAAGAACTATATTTCTAAGTATCCTTTTAGCCCTAAAACACAGTCACGCCATCAAAAACTATGTACATTGTATGGGAATAAAACCCTGACCCTAGCTTCGGGTTTTGCTAGCTAGGGTTAGAGTTCAAATATTTCTCAAAGACAGTTTTCGCAATATTCCACTCATTTGACAGGGAAATGTGCTTCTCTGAGTCAAAATATGAGTCTGAAAAGACAATACAACACAGTCAAAACCAAAAGAGTGTGTCAGGAATGGTCAAATTAATTGTTAAAAGGTATTCTTTCATTGGAAATTTTGGGTTGAACGGAGTGCTAAATGAATGTACGATAAGGCTCAAGAGGCCTAAAAGTCCGACACAACTAATACATTTTTACTTTAACTGTTAAAATTCCTGTGATTTCAAAGCCCAAGGCAAGAGTTTGAGAGTTAAATCAGGGTCTTTTGAACCGTTGCTTGTCGGGCAATTCAGTCGCCATTCCTTTTTCGGACAAAGCACTGTATACAGCAATATAGGTCAGAAAAAAATGTTTAGAAAACATTGAAAGAACTATATTTCTAAGTATCCTTTTAGCCCTAAAACACAGTCACGCCATCAAAAACTATGTACATTGTATGGGAATAAAACCCTAACCCTAGCTTCGGGTTTTGCTAGCTAGGGTTAGGGTTCAAATATTTCTCAAAGACAGTTTTCGCAATATTCCACTCATTTGACAGGGAAATGTGCTTCTCTGAGTCAAAATATGAGTCTGAAAAGACAATACAACACAGTCAAAACCAAAAGAGTGTGTCAGGAATAGTCAAATTAATTGTTGAAAGATATTCTTTCATTGGAAATTTTGGGTTGAATGGAGTGCTAAATGAATGTACGATAAGGCTCAAGAGGCCTAAAAGTCCGAAACAACTAATACATTTTGGCTTTAACTGTTAAAATTCCTGTGATTTCAAAGCCCATGGCAAGAGTTTGAAAGTTAAATCAGGATCTTTTGAACCTTTGCTTGTCGGGCAATTCAGACGCCATTCCTTATTCGGGGAAAGCACTGTATACAGCCATATAGGTCAGAAAAAAATATTTAGAAAACATTGAAAGAACTATATTTCTAAGTATCCTTTTAGCCCTAAAACACAGTCACGCCATCAAAAACTATGTACATTGTATGGGAATAAAACCCTAACCCTAGCTTCGGGTTTTGCTAGCTAGGGTTAGGGTTCAGATATTTCTCAAAGACAATTTTCTCAATATTCCACTCATTTGACAGGAAAATGTGCTTCTCTGAATCAAAATATTAGTTTGTAAAGACAATACAACACTGCAGAAACCAAAAGAGTGAGTCAGGAATGGTCAAATTAATTGCTGAAATGTATTCTTTCATTGGAAATTTTAGGTTGAACGGAGTGCTAAATGAATGTACGTTAAGGCTCAAGTGGCCTAAAAGTCCGATACAACTAATACATTTTTGCTTTAACTGTTAAAATTCCTGTGATTTCAAAGCCCATGGCAGGAGTTTGAAAGTTAAATCATGTTCTTTTGAACTGTTGCTTGTCGGGCAATTGAGACACCATTCCTTTTTGGGGCATAGCACTGTATACAGCCATATAGGCCAAAAAACGCTGAAAGAACTACTGTATATATGAAAATCAACTTTTAAATGCCATTTTGAACTTCTGATCCTCACAAGTTATTTCTAACTTGTTTAAAACTCACAAATGCCTTATAGTCCTCTAGTATTGTACATTTCCCATTGAACTAAGTGAAAGCAAGTCCTTATGCTTGTGATCTGAAATCCCAGGCGATTTCTAGTGCAGTTTATGAATGAGGCAAATGTCATCAGAAAGATGTATTGTAGTCTGCTTTGCAAAGACAGTAAGATTTAAACTGCAATGGAAACCAAATGTTTCTGGGCTTTTTTCATTGTATGCAATGTTTTGATTCTAATCCCCAAATATTTTAATGTACAGTATGTAAAATTGTAGGTACTGTAGAACATTTCTGTTAATTCATTATGTTTGGTGTCATTTTCCTTTCCTTTTCAGATTTGTTTGTATACATCAGACATTCATTTAACATTTAAAGTTGTTTACATGCACTGCTTCCTAATACAGTATATTTTCTTTTTCGGCACTTTGATGCCATTTTAGAAAATGAATTGTGCTTTTTAGTTTTTTTTTCCTTAAGCGTTTCTGCTCCATGGAGAATCTTGCATTGCAGTATGACTACTGATTACCTTTAATATTTTATTAGTAAGATGACATCTTTAAAATATTTCAGAGATGTCAAACGGTTTTAAGCAAAGTCCTTGCAAACTATCCTCTAACTTACCCTCCAGAGTGAGCTTCTATTGTAGTGTATTTTGCCTTTTGCAGTTGACTGTTTTTTCTCTTTTGAGGTTGTGGTGTAGCAGGAAATCTTGTTGCCTACTTTTGTCATGCGTAACCCAATACAATTTTAAAAATGATTTGCCTGTCTGAGTCCTGAAAATCCATACTGCATTTATATCTGTAGGCTGCATATTTTCTTTTTCATTTTTTACCTTTCAGTCTGATTCCCGCATACAGTACCTCTTGTATTTAAATATCCCTACCCTATAGTTCATAATCTTTTGCACTTAATATTGTTCATGTTTTCTGGGTTTCTCTGTCAATCTCCTTACTCTATAGAGATCTGATGGAATAGTACCATTTCTGTGTGAGGTTTACCTCTGTTATCTACACTGCTTTCATATGTTTTTTGCAAGAAACAGACAAAATAAAAAGACAATAAGATCAACTACAAATGAGAGGAAGCTGTAAAGTCGACCTAGCTTTTTTGGTTGCTAATAGAGCTAAGAATCTCACTCAGTTCAACTGAAGCCAGGGCACTTTATATGCACTTCCATATATTTATACTGGGATCATCTGATGTTTTACTGACAATTGTGAAGTCTGATCGGCTGGTGATATCAGCAGAGTTTTGCTTATGCAGTAATGTAATATAAACCAGGGCTATACTGCTATCTTACAGAACATGTGTCAATATCTAAATCAAAAAGACTAAGAATGAGCACATTTTAAACTTTTTTTTCCTGTTTATACATATAATATATTTAATAATCAAATATAATTAATAATCAAAGCTATATAGTCTATAAAAATAACACTTACCTACTGTTTTGTGAGTTCATGAGACAAAACCTATGGAGTAAATTTCAGTTTATCTAATCTTTGCTATGTTGAACAATTTATAAAGGTATGGGACATATATTATTAAAAAAAGTTACCAGAAAATCTTATTGCTTTGCTGTTATGCTGTCAATATATGTTTCACAGAAAATTGCAGTGAGTGGTAAGATTTGCTATTGTACATCTTTATCACAGCTCCTTCATCTTGTACAGTTTCATTTTTCAGCAAAATGTATATAATAAAAGGTGGCTACTAAAACTGCTATTAGATGCTTAATGCCAAAAAAAAATGTTTGATTTCATTTGAATGGTCTTCAGGAATCTGTTTAATTAGAATAATAGCACTGAATAACTGCAGTATCTAAGTAGTGAACAGTGGGGAAAAAAACCCTTTGGAAAGTTGCAACTGTCCTGTGGCAGGTCACAACGGGGCAATGATTTTAGGTGGGTTCCTGACCAACAGTCCCTCTCCAAACAAAAGCAGTAAGTGTGCACTTTATTTACAAGTGGGGCATACACAATCACTATCAAAACTGAAATAAACTAAACAAAAGACTAGCTCTTTGTTAAGCACCTGACTAACGACCTTGAGTACCTTACTATCCTGCCAATATCACACAGACTCCCTAAAAGACAAGTCATCTCAGTTTTTTCCTTTTTTCAAACAGGTCCTGTTTGAAATCCCACATAGAGCATTGGTCTTCTCACACTGGCTGGACCGGCTGTGCCTTATACTTTGCAATATACTGTACATGCAATTGGAAAAGTGCAAGCAGTTTTTGAAGGATTACAGGCAAGTTATATTTTACTAAACATGGAGATACAGTAATTGGCCAATAAAGTTTTGTGTGGAATACTTTATGGGCCATATTTTCCCAAACCAATTGACGACCCATTGTTGTCATAATAGGTATTGCTGCAAAGCTCAAGGTGACAGTCTCAAGCAGGTTTGTGTAAAATCTGCCAAGTTTCATAAACATGGTATCAGTTCAATGGTCAATAAGACAGCAGTACAATAGTTTCATTTGTGGACTAATTATTTTGCCCATACTGTCTCTTCATTATTCAATTAGTGCAAGTGTTCTCCAAATAGAGGACATTTGAGTTGTGAGAACAAAATGACAGTCACGCAGCCATTTTGATAAGTGCAAGAATGAAGTGCTTCAGGTGTCAATGGTATGTTCATTAGAATAAATAGTTTATATAGTCAAGTTCTTTTAGGGTTGTATATTGATGGCTTCCATTACATTTTAGACTTTAGAAAACTAATTGACCCATTCATGTGGTTGAGCATACGAGAAATTTCTTACAATCAAACAAATACACGTTTTCTTAAAAATGATATTTTCACATAAATAATTGAATTTAGAGTTAACCAACATAAACTTGTTTTACCAACATAAAAATATTTTTTTTTATGGAAAAAAAACAAACTGTAATGGCAAGAATCATTCTATTGCTGATTTCACATGACAGAAGTAATTATGATAAGGAGACGATAGTGAACTACTAATATTATTTTGCTTTTATTACCTCATATTTGCATAGGGGATTATACACTATGGCATCTTTCTATGTACAGTACTGTATATACATTCTAAGAAAAGAAAGTATATTTACTTACAGTTTATGTGTAAGACAATATAAACGAAATACTGTACAAACCACATCTCAATAAATGGATTATTAATTTTGGGACTGTTTACAGATATACCAATTCATGCATTCTTGGGACAGATGAAGTTTCTTATGTTTTTTTGTTTGATTAGACATGTATCAATTGTGAAAACAGTCAAAAACCCTAACGTTTCATGGAATCACTGCAATGCTATTGTTGCTGAAAGCTGAAAGGACAGGTAGACTCGGGATCCTCAAGTTTGAAAAGCGATTTCCATAAGGTGATTGTTTCCAGTTCTTAGAAGACGCAACAAAAAACGAGGTACACATTTGTTTTGCCATGAAACGGCAGTGTTAAAAAAAGGAATAAGCACAAGCCAGCAGTTAAAATGCAGGTAACCAATTACTCCAAGATTTTTAAAATTAATTAAGTAAAAGCTTTGAGAGTTATACATAAGCTGAAGGTATGAATTCCTATATCTGTTTTGAAAATCAGATAGTACAGCCTCAATGGAATTTAGAACTAAATCAGTCTGATTTCCTTTCATTTGAAAGTTGATATATTCTCCAGGAAACAATGAACTGTACAATGACATGTAGTGATGAAGAATAAGAAATGAGAACACTAGAATCAAATTCAATAGTGAAAGTCTTCTTGAAGGAGACATGTTTTTCTTAGTTGTAATTAATATGCTGTACCTGCAGCAGTACTCAAAATCCTTACATGTAGGTGCTGCCACAGTATGTAAATTGTAAACTTATGAGTCCTGATTTGAAATTAGTTTTAATAACATAAGAATCAGGGTTTATAAAAATAAAAAATAAAAAAACAATATTTTATATAAATGTCATTAACAATTAATTTTCTTTTAATCATTGTATATTTTGAGATATGAAATACAACATGGACTGTCATAGGCTGAAAAAAACAAACAACAGAATATTTAACTACATCTGAATATTTTTATATTTCTGATTTCCACTTCTCTTTGGAGCATTTGATCCCCAAAAATGATCTTGAAATACATGTGGCAGACACACATTTCTAATAATGTAAGATCAGAGGTGTGATAATTTTCCTTGATTTGTATTAATGTTTCATTATGTATATCACAACCAATATCTCCAACAACACAATTAAACTAAACAATGTATGAATCTACAGCGGCATTGAATGAATGAATCTTGAGATATTATTTCTTTTTGTTTTAACCTCATCAGCATTCTCTCCATTATTCTTATTTTAGTCTCCCACCGAATCTGTGTTGAAGGTCAGGGCAATCATGCTTCATTTATGCATACAGCATCGCCTTGGTGTATGACAGTATCTGTATGGGTCTACACCAATGCTTAAGGGATTTCACAGGAGAAAGTCATAAAATAAGTAGTTCTCATTTACTGTTCTTTATTTCACAGCTGAACAGCAAGCAAAAATGTCAAATACAAATGACAGCATTTCAATAATGTTTACCTGTGCTCACACGTCTAAGAGATTTAGGGTAGACGATACAACTGTTGCTGCTATTTTTATCCATTATTCATTAATATTTCATGTGTACAATAACAGTTTATGTATATAGTCTATTAGTAGTGCATGGCAGGATGGATAAATAAGCTGGTTCTGCCTCAGCTGCTAAAAGATACACCCTAGGAATTTTGAAATACATATAGTACAGCCCAAGTACTTAAAAAACGGTCTAGGACCACACTAAAATATCCCAAAATAGCTTTTATTTTTGGAAATTATTTTAAACAATTCTTTCATTTTAAATACTTCCTGCCCCAAAGACAACTAGTGATAAAAGCAAGATATAACATTTATAGAGATACTATAGTATAGTACAGGTGATGTGTTATATTTACAGTATCTCTTTTAATGTGATAAAATATTTGTAATTTATTGCACATTTCATTTAACTGACATCATAAAATCCTGATACATTAGAAAACAAAAGGTTATTTAAGGTATTCATTATACTGTAGCTCAAGGAAATACCTGGAGCTTGTTATTAATAACCAACACCTGTTGATTTGTTTTCAGAACAAAAGCTTCTCACAGTGTTTAAAGTAGTATATATTCTATTTAATTATTTAAAATCTGGAGTTTTTGTTACTCAAGATTTATGTACCTGATATATAGCAAATGTATTATATTTATATATGAACTATATGTTCCTGTATGGTTTTTAGATTAAGGAAAGGATAGAACTACTATAGTTTAGAATGAAATTTGGTTAACTGACAGTTCATTACAGTACATATTGGTCAATATAATGCCAAATCAATATATTGTTTCTACAAGTTACATAATAAATATTAATAGAGTGCAATTATCCTGGTAATAATGAAAACAGCCATGCTGATGCTTGTTTTCTGTAAGTTTCAAGTATAACATTTCTATAACATGTCATTTGTAATCAGCATTACAGTAAGTACCTGTAAATGGGTTTAAATGTTATTGACACTCAAAGAAACATGCTCTTAATTTCAAGATTGCCATTGAAGGTATATCTGAGGTTACAACATTTGCTAAGAAGACTGCATTAGTAAATACACAGAAGACTAAAAGAGACACACTCCCTCAAAATATAAAACCCAGGGTAGAACGTGTCAGCTTGAGTTTACATTCCTTTAACTATTGTACCTCTGCAAATCTGTATAATCAATTGACTTTAAGCTACTAGGCATTTTCTATCACGTCACACACATAGAAGCCAAAATTACTTCACTACAGCATCTTGGATGGTAATGTATGTCATAACATGCAGTCAGGGTACATAAGACATTTGCAACTTTCTCAAATTTGTCACTAAGGGAGTTTCTAAATGATGTGATCAATATATCTGCTGCAGGAATGCATATTCAAAAGCTAGAGTGCATATTTGGATACATGAAAAGACTACATACCATATACACCATAACAGAAAATGATACAGATGATGTATCAATCTTTTATTTCTTAAAAATGTTTTACTCTGTGGGCAATACTGTATATGCAATTACAGTAATTAATTATCATACATAAAAGTACACATTTAAAATTGTAAAGGTCTCAATTATATCTGAGAGTCAAATATATAAAATACAGAGTGAGAGTTTTACAGTATATTCTCAGGCCTGTCCCGTGCTTCCAGGATGGACTCCATTTTAATCCTGTTTACATCTTAAGTTTTCAGTGTATGTAGAGTGCCTCTTCTGTACAGTAAAATAACAGTT
Organism: Atractosteus spatula; assembly: GCF_055471065.1. Taxonomy (NCBI): domain Eukaryota; kingdom Metazoa; phylum Chordata; class Actinopteri; order Semionotiformes; family Lepisosteidae; genus Atractosteus; species Atractosteus spatula. Next base: position 6,507,295 of record NC_142717.1, read on the forward strand.
GAAAGAATATACTGTATATACAGTAGCTGAGCAAATTATCTGGTCAGTTCAATAACTCAGAGAGTTATTGCAATGAAAGTTGCAATGAAAACCAGAGACCTAGAATTTAAAATCAGACTGGAATTTTAGATGTGATATACAATATATTGCATCTTTGGACTCCGATGTATACATTTACAATAGCAATTTTCACCAAAGGCAAGTGTCACGGTCATCATCCCTCCTCTAGAGGGAGCTCCTACCTTTTTTTGGTATTGTTATTAATTTAGTAGTTTCACCCGTTTCTCATCCTCTTTCCCTTATTAAAGCCCAGTGTCTCCATAGTTCCGGGCTCAGCTTTGGTTGATGGATGTCTGAAGGCCCGCCTATCTATCGGGCTCAGGAGCAGTCCGAGGGCAAGGCTTTATCCCCAGACGTCCTGACCTCTGAGTGCAGAGCTCGGAGCACCTTGCCCCGTTATGGTTTTAACCTTCCGTGTTCCTAGTTCCCTGTTGCCTGTTTCGTCTCGGATGGTCCTCCCAGCATTGGACATTGGACTGTGCTTTAACTATCCCTCTAAGCTTTATTAGATTTGTCGCCTTGGCCTTTCCCTGTGCACCGGATCACCACCGTCACCGCCCCCATGTCTGTCGACCCGACCTAACCTTGCTGTGTGTTCCCTGATGTGCTTCTCCAGACACTTCCAGATTATACCGTCACACATAGGGTCTTTAAATAATGGATTAGAACCAGCTACCCTGACAGCAAGGTTTTCACAGCACTTCAAAAACAATTCTAGCTAAGCCAGCAATTAGTACACTGAGGAGAATCTATAGCTGCTCTCTTCAACTGCTTTTCTGCCACGTTGGAGTAGAACAGCATAAGAGTTGGACCAGAAGCATTCGTTTCTGGTTCTGGAGGTTGCACTCATTAAGATTTTATACTGTAGACAAAATTTCAATGGCTGAAAATTTTAAACTTTGGTAATTTAGTGCAGTTAAGTCAATAATTGTTTCCGAACTTAAAACTATTAAGATATCTTAAATACATTTTCATACTGTATGTAGCGGCGAGGCTTAATAATAAGGCAGAATTAAGTGTTTCTGAGCTTCCCAAATGAGGCCCCATTTCTCTGTTCATCTCTGTGGTGCAGCCACAGAGAGACCATTAGTGCAGGGTGATTTAAGGTTTCCTAGGACAGCTCCCAAAGGGGGATGCACTTAGCTAAGTCTGGCTATCATGATCAATGGTCATCCACTGGCGCCTATCAGTCTAGGGAGTGCCGGATGGACATCTGGACTGCATTACTAAGTGTCAGGACTAAGTGACTCATATCTCACCTTGATCAACCAATCAGGGACTGGTAGGGCCGAGTAACCCACGTGGGACTCTGATGCCCATGGAACTTTCAGCCAATCAACGAGCTGAAGTTCCTCTAGGTAAAAACAGGCAACACAGAGATTCAGATTCAATAAGATTCGGGAGATTCAGTAAGATTCTGGAGAGGATTCTGTGGACTGTTCTAAAGGGAATTCAAAGGAGAATTCCAGGGCAGGACGGCCCAGGAGCAGAAGGCTCCCAAGGGCAGGACATTCTCGCAGCGCGCCTCCTGACCATCCTGAGACTCAGCCCGGACAACCACGGAACGGCCAGTGTGTCCGAGTGCCAGAACTTTCCTTTGTTCTAAGAGTCTAGAGCGGAGGTTGCCAGAGAGTAACCAAAGGATCCACCCGAGGTTAGCAACAGCAGCAGGCCTCGTGAACAGGTCGGAACTGTGGACAGCTGAATCATTATTCAGAACTAGCGCTTCATCAGGAACGAACCGGTCCTCTTCCTGACCTGCTGGGACCCACAGTCATCTTTTCTCCTGTGCACAAACTTTGCTAGTTAAAGCCAACAGTGAACATCAGCAGCGCACCATCGCAAGCTGCACAGTACAACCTGGCACCGAGCCAGAGAGCGCGGATTGGACAGCAACAGCCTGCAACTGTTTCTTTGTGCCCGCAGGAGATCTGAATCCCCAGAGATTGGATGAGTATTCAACTTCAATGCATTACAGCTCGAGAATTCAATTGTTATCCCAACCAGTTGATATCAATTTAATTCCTAAGAGTTTTGTACTTGTTTTGAGTATCTAATGTAGAAGTTATAACCAAGTTCATTTATGAAACGGTCTTAATGAATGATATACTGAACGTATGTCCTCTTGATATGTGTAACTCTTTTGTAACTGATTGAATATATACCTTTTGTATTCTGATAACCCTCTCGATAAGATCTGTTAGGTTTACATGCATATTCTATGTATTAATAAATGTATCCTCGTGTATTAGTACCTGTGTGTGTGCGTTGTTTGAGTTATGTCGCATGGTTGGATTCTAAAGCCATCAAAAGAATCAACTTTGTGATTTACTGCTACAATTGATAATTGTCTCAGTAAATGCCCAAACCCTACAGAACTGGTGCCTTCAGAGAGCCACAACGTTACATATTTGGCTTCCCTGAACGGCTATGAAACACTACATGTATATCTCTCATATCTCCATAGACCTGTACCTGTGTACCATAATCTGAAACTTCGTTTTAGACAAATATCCAAAACAGATGTTTCAACAAGAGGAATTCAAACTTGATTGAAGCAGTGATGGTAACACTGTTAGCAAGAGTTTTGGCATTTCTGATATTAACCCCTGCCTGTTCAGTAATAATGACTGTTCTGTAATGATGAATCTCCCTATGGAATTTCTGCATTTATACTACATGAGACATTTAGTGGTAGAAGTTAAAATGAAATAAAGAGCTTATCAAAAAACCCATGATCATGAGCAATATTATGCTGTATATTTGAGACTTTATCTTTAATTAGGACACAAATTTTAGTTAAATTGCAGAACTGGGGCTAATTCTAAATTACATTGGAAATGACTGGTAAATTACATTTTTAGTTCTGGGATTGGAACTGAAATATATCAGAGTTATGGAACTGGAATTGATTGGATGGATTGAATTGAGATGGAATAGGAATTTTAGCTGAACAAAAGGAATTGACCCCAACTCTGCTTTATTTAACTTGAGGTCAGTGGATGTGTCTTTCTCAAGTACAATATAACATTGTTAATATTATGTGATGTCTATCTCTGAATTGAATAGGGAACAATTTGTAATCACAGACATCTCTTACATACTGTCATTTCAGTCTAAAAGAAGTAGGTAACAGTGAATGACAGGTATTAACCTTCTGCACAAGGGGCATCAACATTAAAACATGTTTATAAATGTATTTCTCTGAGTTATAAAATGTAAATGTCAGGATTTCCCTTTATTATTTACATTGATGATAGTCACAAGCTCAAATCTGAGAAGCATCTGCAGAAGCGAGGTCCAAAATAAGTTCAAAATACATTTCCATTTCTATTAGGGAATTAATCACAAAACAATTAAAATAAAGCAACCCAGTGGCTTATATGAGCAAATAAACTTGGTCTCTTGCCCACTGTTCCCACACAGATATAACTACTAACAACGAACAGAAAATATGATGCTTTAGCTGCAAGCAGGTCACCAGAGTGACTAACTGGCTGACTGACAGTACATGGGATCCCTAGCAATATGTTTGCATTTAATGACAATCACTCCATCACCATCCTGAGAGCCTCACATTCAGCTCCTTCTAATTAGGGTGTGGTGGCACCTGGCCTGCTACTGCTGAAAATAGAAGAGCTGAATTAAAATAAAGCTTGTGAGTTTTATTTCAATTGCTGAAACAAATGACATCCTCAAAACTCAATTCTAAGCCTAACGGCATGTATAAAGGTTTATTGTCATTTTTCAGTCAAAATAAATCCCTTTTATTCCTCCAAAATAAAACCAGTTGAAAGATCTTTTAGCGGTTTCTAGTCAGTTTCATCCTTGTATCTTTCACTTGTTTTTTTCAAAATAGTTTTGGGTGGCAGACTGAGGCAAATCAGCTTGAGACGAATTTGCGTTCTGCTCAGAAAACTTAACTTACCAAGATCTACAGTAGGCTAGCAACATCTCAGATGCTTCATGCGATTTCTGTTTCATGGTATGATTTTATTTAGACTTTAAATAGTAATGCTTTCAACATACAACATGCTACAATGTACTAAATTTTACTCCTGTTGAATAAGGAAGATAATTATTATGCAATGCAGATATGAATATGTTTTTTTAATACAGAATGACAAGAGCTGCTTAAGCAGTGTGTTGTATAGTATTCTGATATCTTTGCTGTCTCTTTACATTATACAGGTACGGCTCAGAATACTTAAGATGTGTCAAGCTTTTTAAGGCATTTCAGTTTTGCACAAATTCTAAGAGAAAAATCTGCTTTCTGGGTTTTCAGAATCTGATTTTTTTCTTTCTTTTTTTAACATTGTCTGTCCTTTCAAGCTTCTAACATGTTTGAACACAAATAGATCACATTAACCCTATCATTAAGTCAATTATTTGCCAGATTACCAAAAATGTAACAAAAAACAGCAGGCTAACCTACTATATGGGTTGGCCGGAACAGAGTTGAATGTAGATTATATTTGATGGTATAGCAGTTCATTCTCCAATAGGCATTCTACTACAAGCACATCCCTAAAAATCAGAACAAGAACACAACAAAACAATATTTATTTTATATTTTTTTCAAATCTCTGGGATTTCAGCATTTTATTTTAACATGTTTTTAAAATAAACACTTGTAATCACGTTGAGCACAAGAAAACCTTTTCATTTACAGTATATCTTTTTGTTGTTGCAAGCATGTTCACTACTTTTATATCTGTTGTCATTGTAGAACATGTTGAAGTGCAAACAGATTTTTTCCCCTTGATGATGAGAATGTTCTGCCAAAAACATACAGTTGAAGAAAATGTATGGATAACGAACAACCTTCTGAAAAAATAGTAAGCAATCTAAAGCATTTTGGATGAATAGACTCTTTGGCAGATGATCTAGGCATAACCCAGAGGTTATGAAACATAAAGTTTCAAATTTACTTCAGAGTGATTTGTTTTTTGTTGTTTTCCATGTTGAAATATAATTCCTGGTCTGCCAGTGACTCTAGTGCCCAGAAAAGAAGTATTACGGTTATACCACAGGGGTTTCTGTTTGTGTGAAAAATGCAGATTGCATATATAACATATTACAATGAAAAAGCAACATCATTGTTTTCCTGGAATCTTCTGAAATCCCTGAGCAATTCAGACAAAGCCATATGAAATGGATGACATTTTGTGAGAGGTCGAAAAAAATCTCATATCCTTTTCACATTCTTACTTCTGAATATCAACTTCTTCCCTCTGGAAAGTGTTTTAGGGTTCCTGAATGTAGTTCAAATAATTCCAGATATTCACTTGTTACCTTATCTAAGTAAATACAAATAATTGGCAGGGGAAAATGCAATTGTGTCAGTGTTAACCGATTACACTGCAACCAACTATTAATACGCACTGTATTACTATGTTGTAACAAGTAATGCATGTGCAATATATGTGGTGTGTAATGTTTTGTGCTGTGAGTCTATATTTTTTCCCCTAGGTGACAAAGTTTCTTATTTCATATCTTATTTAAAATGAATTAAATTAAAAAAAACATGGGAAAGTATTGTACAGTAGTGTCTTTCAGTTTTCTTTGTGAGGACATTTTGTCATATTTTGAGCACAATTTGAAAACAGCACATGCTCACATACAAAAAGAGCATAAACTATCTCATCTTAGGTTGAGAGTAAGTTGACTTCACCTGTCCACACCTAGTCACTTTCATCCATGATTTTAGTTATTCTGAACATAGCTGTGAAACTATTAATATACATGACTCATGCATCTACTGTGTATAAAGAAAAATGTTAAACAATTTAATTTAGAAGATTAATTATCTTCCTTTTGAGAAGCCATATAACTGGTTCCTTGTCTATCTGCCTATATTTTCCTTTTTATCATTTGAAGTTATAGTTATATTTTATTGTTATATTGTTAACTTCAAACACTGTTGTATTGCATTTTAAAGCCAATAATGCACCTGACTAAAAAGAAGAATCATCAAAATATCTGATCTCGCTTGAGACTTGAAAATAATGTGCTGCAATAATATTGAGTGTGGAGATGTATCAGCCTGCATTGGTTGCAAAGCAACAACACCTAAAGAAAGCTCAACAGCTAAAGAGGTCTTTGTACTCATTGTGGAATTATTCTTCACTTGTTCCACTGTTGGATTATTTTTAATACAGTTTTCTTATTTAAAAATTAAACAAAAACTTTTAGGGGCAGCGTGGGGACACAGTGGTTAGCCTTGCAGGTGTGTAACCCCTGGTTCACGTCTGTAGTGTGGAGTTTGTATGTTCTCCCCCTTTTTCACATGGATCTCCTCTGCTTGCTCCAGTCCAAAGACTTACTGGTGGTTAATTGGCTTTTCAGTCAGCTGGGCCTGGTGTGAGTGTGTGTATGCCCTATGATGGACTGGCATCCCATCCAAGGTGTAACCTGCCATGCACCCATTGCTTGCTGGAATAGGCTCCAGCTCCTCTACAACCCTGTATTGAATAAGAGCTTACAGAATGGATGGATGGATTACAAAACACTTTTCATGAGAAAGAATAGTGCATTTAGTATTACCTAAATTTATTTACCTTTGCCTACTGCCCTGTCTCTCTCACACCTGAAGAAGGCTCCACGGCCGAAACGTTGTGTTCTCTTTCTTCTTTTTTTCAGCATGGAATAAACCTATTACTTGTTCCTTTAGTATATTTAATTCTACTTAAGAATAGTACATTTTTATCAATTATCTATTCATCCAATCTCAATATTTGTGTCTTATTGTATTTTTTGCCTGCCTATACAGTACCTTCACCAGCACATTTAATTTTATTAAATGTAGAATTAAAACAGGGCAAGGGTGATAATCACATGCTAATGTCTTCAACAATGTCATGAACCCTATAGCTCTGGTTTGGAACAAATAGCAAAGGTGTCTTTCTTTGGAACGCTTAAAAAAAGAGAAAAACCAGAAAGAGCAAAGAGATATTGCATATCTTGTTTTATATAATGTCCTGTATACTGTATGTGGTTTACATATAAAGTACATTTGTAAATAAACATTTTCTAAAGAATAAATTAAATTTGCTAGAATGTTTTGAAACATTTTAAAATTTTAATACAATTTTCAATATTTTAATAAAATGTTAAATATGTGTGATCAGAGGAAGAAAGAAAGAAAAAGAAGAAAATGTTTCCATAAGAAGTGAGATGTAAACTTTCAGGATTTGATTAGAGTTTTGAAGTTTTGAAAATGTTGAACGTTTAGCCAAAGCACTCATTATTTATTATATTTGAATATGTTTAAGAAAATGTTTTTAATATTTAACAGATCAAAGACAAAATGGCATTTCTACTGGTTTCAATATTAAATGTCTGCATAAATGCCACATGCTTCAATTTTTGAAGTGTAATGTATGATTTGTGAGATAGGCAAGACCCACAGAGTTATCTCTTATTTCTGCTACAGTATATGCAGATATCATCACAAAGCTATTAGAGAACAACGAACTCAGCAAATCATATTTAAATGGAAAGAAGTGAATATGCATAGAGAATAGTTAAACTTTAAAACTGGATGGGAAAATAAAATCCCTAAGTTACTGTAACTGTAGTTGATTATCCCTGTTTGGAAATATTACATAGCATTATTATTTAGCTTATCTAAATATTGCCACAACAAATGCATAAAGAGTAAGGAAAGGAAACATTGACTAGAAATGAAGACTGATCATTGTAATGCACTCAGACAACCTCAGCTATAAAGCTAATACCCAGTCCGGTTAGGAAAAGACTGACAAACAAGTGCACGGTTTAGAAATACAAAATTACTTTCATATTCAGTATATACATAATTACTGTCGCTTCTTGTTTTTCATGGTCTTTATTTTCTACTGATGATTGGATAATAGATGATCCTAGAGCACCATTTATCCATAAGGTGAAGGAATAAAATCTTTGTTAGTGCATGGAGTAAACTATTTTCCACTGCTTTTTCATATTTTTTTCCTACACATCAATACCCAGTATGTTTTTTTAAATTTGACACTTATTTCTACATTCAAAACTCAACTAACCAATTTGTTGAAAATGTATTTTCTTGATCAGGGCTTTTTTCTAGTGCTAGTAGTTCTTGCAAAATTTGGCAGGATTCAGAAAATTGCATTCTACCAAGCATTGGATTTCAGAAGTCTCAAGCATTTTGTGCATTATTTTGATAACCAGATTTTTTAAATTTGCCACATGAACAACTGGGGATATTCATTAATGATTTGTTGGGTAAAATTCATTCTTGTTTATATGTGAATATTGTTCATTTCTAAAGTTTATTATTATCTATTTATAAAGTTACAGAACAGCAGCGATACTGTATATTAAACACACTGAGAATAGATAACACATAGTTGGCTTGAAGATGTCAGATAGTGCTTGCAATAAAAAAAATATCCTTTGCTGTGGAAAAATTTAAGGATCCCATTTTAGTCATCTTAACTGAGAAACACACACAGTACAGTACCTACTTTCAAATGCATAGAATGATCCATTAGATCTTTCTTTTTTTATTAAAAATATAAATTAGAAAACAAATTATTTAGCTTTATTTCTACTCTTTTGCTAGAATGTATGCATTAAAACAGGTACCTAACCTGATTTTGCAAAAATATATTTATTCAGTACACATGGTGTGGTGTGTGAGATGGAATTTCATCACTGTTGCCTCACAACTCTTGGGTCCTTGATTCAATTCTGAATCTGGGTGTCTTCTGTGTGGAATGTACATGTTCTATTCATGTCCATGTGGGTTTTCTCAGATTGGTTCGGTTTTCGTTCACCTCCCAGAGACACGGTGATTAAGTTAATTTGTATCACTAAATTGTCACCATGTGCTTATGGCTGTGCTCTATGATGGAATCCCATCCAGAATGTACCTTAGTGTCCTGTGCATCAGGATTGGTCTCTAATAAGTGGATTTCTCATCTATTGATAATGGATGTGTGTATATATGTTTCATAGTGTAAGTCAAAATTCTCAGGTTTGTCTGCCCTTATGTGCGTCTCATCCGTTAAGTCACAGTGGACTGGCATTTCTTCCCAGGATGTCTGTCTCCTTTGTAGAGGCAACCACAAAACATTGACAGAGTGCTCCTCCAAAAAAATCAATCACTGCTAATAATTTCAAAACAAAGAGAGACGCATTAAATAAATTAGTGCAGTGTACATTAACTCTGACTCATTAGTCAAAACATTTAGTGAAAAATCCTCCTCATAAGTGCCGGAATCTCATAGTGAGTGCTTAATTTGAAAATCCCAAGTTGCTAAATCTCAACATAAACAGGAGAGAGCAAATATACTGTAATGGGGGCATTGGAGCTCATATAGTAATTGTGACGTACATAACTCTTAACATGAAAGTAATGCATTTTCAATGTATTTTTAAGCTGACTTCAATAACATGCCAATAGAGGTACTTAAAACACCTTAATTAGTCATTTAAAATACCACAATCATATTCTATTAGACCAGACTTAAAATTCTGTTAGAATCTATTAGATTCTATTTTGCAATGCACAGTTCTCCACTCGATCGATCTGTCGTTGGGTAGACAGAGTTTTACAATATGACTGTATAATCTCACACTCTATACTGTATGCAGCCATCAGGTAAGTAAACACATAGACAAAATATCTATTTTTATTTGTATATATATTTGTTTTTATTTGAATAAAACCATGTTTAAAAATTTAAGGGTTTAGGAGAAGACAATACTATATTACAATACCTCATTTCTGAGTAAATGCTGTAGAATATTTGAATATGTAACATTGCAGTGCACAGTCCATCCAACATCAACACTGTTAAATTCTAGAAAATATACACTAACAGCATGTGCAGAACATCAGCTATGGGGCAAAATGTGAGACACCATGTCCCATTATTTTTGCACTTCAAGGGCATTTTTAAGGTATTGCTATACTTTCTTATACTTGAGCAATCAAAGATTTTTTCATGGAATTGTAACCAAGGAGTCAATGAGATAATACAGAGACCAAAATTATTTTAAAATTGAAAATACAAGTAAAATATTACTTCATGTCACAAGGGGGTGTCAGAACTGTGTCCAGAAATTTCAAATTGAATGGTACCAGAGCCGAGCTCTAGCACAAGTTAGATAGATAGATAATACTTTATTAATCCCGTAGGGAAATTGATGTTAAAAGTTAAGCACAGCTCATAGCATACTACATAATGTGTAATACATTTCAGAGGAAGATATGAAAAATATTAAATATATGGGTATAAAGAAATGCAACCCTCAGGTTAATGTATGACTGTGTTTTTTGCATCAGGACACAGCATCCAATCTATAAATTGTATGTTTAATATACTGTACAATATAATTATGTAATTGTGTTTTATTCCTATTTAATAATCGTATATGCAGTTGGCTTCAAATCTCATTTTCAAGTTGTTGAAATCTACATAAACATTGAAAGCAGTAATATAATCTTTTTTGTATTGTCATTGACATTTCTCATGTCTGTCTCTTAATCTCTGTATCTTGAGCAGTGCTACTAAAATGTGTTAATGGGACAGATAACAAAGATGTTCAAATCTGATACTAATTTCTGACAAAACAATTCATTCAAAAGCATTCATTTCAAGTCCATGGAGACTCACCTTTCTGAGGAACTATGGGGAATGCAAGGTAGATTTTCATTAACTGGAGAACAGAATTACATTTCAGAAAATGTACAATAAAAAATAACAAACAAAATGATTCTCTCAGTGTAACTAACACAATAACTGCACAAACTGAAAGTCTTTTTACCACAAAAATACGACATATAATTCTGCACCTTTTTTAGGTGAAATTGCTATGGAAAAATATAAAGGGTAACTGCATAGAACTTGTTTGTTTTCCCTGTGTTCGCAAAGGTTTCCAATGGTTGCTCAGGTTTTATGGTAATTTTTTGGATTATAAAAAGCTTGTCTCATCTGAATAAACTTGCTTCAAAAATGCACTAAACTGCATTGTGACTTCTTGCATCCCGACGATATACAGTGAAAAGATCTCATTTAGATTTAGTCCCTAACAATACTACCATAATTTAAAGCTACTCGTAATACCAATAATTATAGTATTTATCTAGAAAACTTTGTTAGTGAATGCAGATGTTAATCCTAGTGGTCCAGTTCAAGAACCTATTTTAATTTTTGTAATTTAGTTCTAATGTATCTGTGGGATGGTTAGCCAAAACATGAGTGACAGATTTTTCAGATGTGTCAGTCAGGCTATCAATAGTAGGACCTACTGAAGAGCTAGGAATAAGCTGTTTTATTTTCCTGAAAATGGACAATGTTGGATGATCTCAAATCAAATTTGTGAATTTAAGCAATACATTTAAGAAATTACTAAACAGGATCTCTTGGTTTTCAATCATTCATGATCTCTCACCTAAAAAAAATAAGCATTTGAAAACCTCAGGGTAAATGTTTTTTTTTTTCATATAATCAGACCATGTAAAAATGTATATTTTATCTAAACAGTACAGGAGAAAGAGTGATACTGCACCTTTTAGTTGATGTTAAGTTGTGTCTTTCTGGGCAATAATTACACTACAAAAATGCAGCTGCCGGGTGAATAGAGGTGCTGTCAGACATCTGTTTCAGTTGTCTCTATAAAGTATCATTTGATTGGCAGTCAGGGTGATAATTTCCAGTTGGACACTCTTGATGTATAACATAAGTGACACATTTCTTATTCCATTGCTGAAGGCTACTAAAGGCTAACCCAGAGTTAATAAAGGGAAGGGTGTGTACAGTAGCCTGCAAAATATGTGAATCAGAGAAACAAAACATTAGGATATTTAAAAATTCAAATTAGATTACCATTTAATGATCAAGCTCATCTTGAACTGATGGCTTATTACAGTTTGCTCTTTTCACATGTGTAAGGGGGATCTTGATCTGTACTATATTGCAGTGTGTATAATGTACCCAAACAATAGTGCTATAAATACTGTACCTAATAATTTTAGTTTTTTTTAAATTGTAGAATATTTTCAAATAGTACTGTATAAGAATATACTGTATGTTCATTATACTGTCCATGAAAGATCATAACAGTTTGAGGTGCCAGGTCACTGGCAAGGAATGTTTATTGGGTCTTGCAGAGTAAGGAAGGTCAATCTAGTCCTTACTCTTTACTATAAATATATTATAAATTTATCATGAAAACCTTAAAGTGGCTACATGGAAGAATCTAAGATTTACATAATCATTTAATAACAATTCTATGGTAAATAGCAAAGCCTAAAGAATTCCAGAATCCATCTGAGATAAATGGACTCCAAATTACAATGTAATATTATATTCAGCCTACATCAGTACTTAATCACAAATTAAGTTTTGTAAGTTGAAGTCTGGTAAATGTTGAAAACAATTTCATAACAGATGGCAATTTATCTACACAGCACTACCAGGGACATAACACAGATTGCAAATGTGAAATGATAACTTCTGCTGAAAGTAAATGGTTCCTATGAGCCACTGAGGTCCCTTCACTGCAAAAACAGTGTTTGAACATGTTCTTTTTGTCTTTATTCAGAAAAGTAAAAAAAAGGAAAGAAACAGAACACTGTTTATCACTTTGTATTTTTAAAAGATTCTTCCATGAAATGAAAACTGAACTGAAAGCATGATCTTAAGTAGACAGCATCCATTAAAGTAATAAAAACAGGTGTGATGAAACCAGTAGTTTCAGTGGGTTGTCTGGATGTCTAGATAGAAGAATCCTTTATCTTCAGAGACAACTTGGTAATTATAAAATATAGTAATGGCACAGAACACAGGCTCACATTGATGAAACATTAAAGTCCTAAAGACTCCTACTAAGAGCCTAAAGACCCATGTAGCCCACACTGCCAGAGCCTCTGTTTCACAAATGTCCAGGGCTGAGTCCACAATTGCTACAATATAAGAACATAAAGTTTGTAAATATGAATGGACCATTTGACAAATGAAACAACACAGTTTTTGGTAGCAAATTAATCTGAGAATCTTATCCAGTTATTTTCTGAAGGTAGAGATTCTATCAATTTCAACAATATGAAATATTAGATAGTATATTTTGGATTTCCATGATCCCTTATAAATAAGTGTTTCGTACAAGTACTTTTGGTTTTAGCGGTTTTTTTACTAAGAACAAAGTAACATCAATGAGCTTCAACAAGTCCTCCAATAACTATTCTGTCTTTTTGCTGTCTGAAGTACTGCTGAATTTTCATGCTTCGCTATACTGTACTTTTTTTCCCCTTACGATAACTAAAAAATCATTTTTTGAGTCAACCTATATGTCCTTTGTCTCCATGTTTCTCCTGTCACCTTTCTGAAAAAAAGAATATAAAAAAGATATTTTGTCTGTTTGTTGTGCTGGATCTGATTACTTTTGCTTACAGTACGTTCAATTTGTAGTTCTCAGAAGTAGAAAATCTGAAAAGTTGTCTCATAAATCCTGGGAGCAAGGACCACAGTTTATTACAGCTTGCTTCGTGTCTGATTTTAGCATTTTGTTATTAAAGAGGAAGAAAACTGTAGGCTACAGTTTCTAAATGTCTAAGATGAAATCATTCATCATACCACTCATTTGGTGTTTGTGACCATAGGCAGGAAATATTTGGATGTTACTCATATTGCTTGAAAACATCGATTGAGAAGAACATTGGAAGTGGATGGAATGTCACTAGGTAGGGTGAAATCATCTTTAGTACTCTCCTGGCGTTGATTGTTGTGGCAACAGCCACATTCTCCAAATTAAGCAGATTGGGTAAGCAGTGCAATTGTGGATCTGCCTGAGGAAGATGTGTCAATGATTATTGTGTCTGTTCCTTCATTGGTCTTGCTTGTTTCACATTACTTTTTTCTGTAATTTGAGATGTATGCTGTTTCATTCCTGGGAAACCCATAAAAAGCCTTTTGTTTGTAAAGGACAACATAATGAGGCCAAAGCCTGAACTGCACTCTGTCTTTACATTTTACAGCTCCCTGCATATAGCAGCATTTCTCAAAATAGTATATACAGTATAGCCTAAACATAGTACATTGCAAACAGTAAATATTGTTTTCTCCATAAAAATATCTACGAAGTACATGGGGATTATTGGTACAGGGCACCCACTGCATCAGTGCAATTAAGGCTATCCTGTATGTGTATCATGGTGACTGCCTTTGTACAAAATATTCTTAAAGAGATTTTGCTGGTGCATTGTTCAGTCTGAACAAAATATCCCTTAAAAGTTTCCATTTTAACTATTCATTCTAAAGTCATTTGCTTCCCCTCATCTAGAGGATGTAAATTATGTCTACTTAAGAGCCTAAGTGTACCGCATAAGTGTTCTCTTCAAGCTCAGTGTTTCCCATTTTATGGTTGTTTTTTTTTTGGTTTTACTACCTGCATGCAACACCCAACATAAGCAGTGATACTTATGCCATCAAATGAAGCTATTTTAAAGACTTGTTTTAATGATAAGGGTACATTTCTGATAAGATAAAACACTTTTGCATGCAAAAAGTAGAGATATGCATGATTAGACTATAAATATCTTTAAACAATGCTGCATTTTGATAATGCGTCATATTCACACTATATGTTAAGACAACATCGTCCCAATGTCCTCAAAACTGTAATTTACAGGTCACACTACAAAACAGATATAAGGTTCTCAAAGGTAGACATAATGATAAATAATACTGTCACTTATTTATTTAGGTAAGAGTGAAGGCTAAGTTCCCCACGATAACAAGGAATGCCCTTCAGGGATGCTTTCCTTCCTCTCAGTTGATCTTCCATTAAGTTGAAGAAAATTAAATAAGTGTGAAATGAAACAACCCTGAAGGAGAACATAATCTTGCTTTCCCTCTTGCAACTCATTCATAATTTAGAACATTAAAGCTTTTTTTCACATTTTTCATATTGCATCAAAATATATTCCGGAACAATTTAAAAACATTTTTTCCTCACCTGAGTTCAGATTAGAATTTAAAGCTACACTGTCAGCCCAAGAAAATTAAAATAACTTTAACCATAGGCATTTCCATTACCTTTTCTACACATTTAATAGTATCTCTTAAGCAAGTCAGGTATGTTATAGTCTTCTGCATATGCACAACTATATCCATGTTACCAATACATTTTTGTGAGATCTGGTAAGCCATTAACATTACAACATTGCATAGAAAGTTAACACCCTTTCTTTTCAGAAGATGCAGTTTCACATGCAGTATGTCTTTTAAACTAAGTGTAAACCCTCATGCAACAAAGCACATTTTACTCTCCTTCTGATGTCTTAAAAGGACATAAAAATGGAAAAGCTGTTTTTAGGCCCACCTCAACACCTCCAGCTGTGTGAGATGATATTTGTATATACAGTATACATCTTCTGAAATGTCATATATGGTAAATAGTGCATTGCTTTGTTGACAAACAGTAGGGCATTCATAAGTTGTAGAGAATTGACAGGTTCTAGCAAGAGCACAATCAATGTAATAACATAAGAAAAGTTTCAGACAAAGTTTCTTTGGCTCATTTGGGTGCCTAGTAATCTAAGAACACAATAATTATATTTCTTAAAGGATCCACTTTGTTGCTAGGGAGTTGGTTCCAGATTCTTGCAATTTATCTGTGTAAATGATTAGAGCAGTATGATGAGCTGGGGGTTACTAAATTGTGTCTAACCAAACATCTGTTCCAAGCATTTTATTAATTTTGAATCCAACACAATATAGAACAGAAAATGGAAGTTTACAATAAAGAAAGGGAGGGAATAATTTTACATTTTTTGTAACAGCAAAATGTAATCTAACCATACTTTTGTTCCATAAAAACAGTTTCTGGACATGAAGTTAACCAAATGTTCCTGAAGGGAATCTTATTTGCCAAACAAACCCGTAAAATTATTTATCGTTGTTGTTGTTGCTGTTGTTGCTGTTGTTGTTGCTGTTGCTGTTGCTGTTGTTAAACCCACCAGCAAAAGAAGGTGCCAAAAGATGGACTGGCGCTTGAGTCATCATTGTAATTTGAGGCCTCAGCAGGAGTCATACTAGTGACATCCTAAAGCACAGTAGTCAATAACACCCAGATTTGCTCTAAAACAGTCTACCCTCAAGAGCTGTACTAGTAAGAATCCGGTGCAACATGGGAGCATCAGTGACGGAGAGGAATTAGAGTAAAATTAACTTTGTGCTACCAGTATGGTGTTACATACAAACTATGTGCATGTTTGAAAAGAATTAGCTGTTGCACTAAATTTTAAGACTTAGAGAAAGACTTTCAGGAAAATTTATAAAAAGAATTATCTTTTTATAAATTTGTAAAGCACATTTGTAAAGCAAAGTGATTTACATAACATTTACTTCAGCGATATATGGAGGTGTTTCATGACTCAAGAAATAAAAAAAAACAACAAAAGATCTGTGAAAGTGGAGACCAATGATAAACTATATTATATTAAATCTCATTGAGCTTTGATATATTATTTTTGTGTATTTTCAGAAGTTTGAATAATCAAGCTAGGTATAAAGTAATGATGCAGGTAAAAGTTATCTTTACAAAATGAGAACACCTGTGAGCTGTGAAGTAAATAAAGATGATTATAAAACCAACATGGGGGGAGTGATGTATATTGCATTTGTTGTACATTACAGTGTATTGAAAATATTGTAAGCAGTTGCTTATATTATTCATTAGGATAATTCTCTGATGAATTTACCCTTTAAAATAATAGATTAAATAAAAATCTCAGTTCCCCAGTACCAGCTTCAAAACATGCTACTGAGCACTGAATAAATAACATTCCATTGTGTATCAAAATGAGAAAGGAATCTCAAAGGTACTCAGTCATGCAATGTAATAGCATCTTTTGAGAATACCTTCACATGTACATTAATATGTATTTGAAGAAGTCTGAAATGAAGCAATTCTTGAGAGTTACATTCTCCTAGATCATCAGTTGTAAATGCTGCTTAGTGTTCTGACTCTCTGTGTGTGCTTTTCTTTTGTTTCTTTTTGATACATGTGTAGTTGAGTGCTTCACTGCATTAACTTTTTGACAGAAAAGAGGGAACTGAGCAGCCAATATATTGTGTAGGTTTTTTATTCACTTTGACCACTGAACAAATATAATTCAGAACACATCACACTGTTTTAAAAGCAGTGTACAAAAACTGTACTTTGAACTAATTTTACTTGACAACTGTGAATAAAATAAAGCTGTGTGAAACAGTATTAAAGCTTTTAAATAGGTGAGATAATCTCCTGGCAAGTGGCACTAACCTTGTCCAATGAAGTCTATGTTTCAAGATTCATTTTTTCCCCTAATAGATCACATATTTCTGGGGAAACAATGGATAACTTCTCACATGTCTTCAGACAAATTCCTTCCCATATGGTACTGTGGGGTCTTAATAATATACCATTAAGGTAGACCATATACTGTAATAATCCCTTCAGCTCAGATAGATATCTAGTTCCTATACTCAACAGTACAAACAGAGAAATAATACATTTTAAACCCTATTTTTTAGAAGTGCGAAACTAGTTTGTGCAATTACGGAACAATGGTAGAATGAATTAATACTGCCACAGGAAGTAGCAGTAACAAAAGAAATATTAATGGGATCTTTTTCTATACCAGGATAGTTAGGTTTGGTACCTATATGTCTTTCCATTAGAGATAGAACCTTCTGATAAATACCAAATTGATTCTTATTTTTTCATGTGCACTTTGATAATTATTGATCAGCTGGAAGAGTCATTCAATCCATAACCATAATCTTATCCCCCAACTCCATCCCTAATGTGTCCAAATGACACGTTCCTCTAATATTTAGTATATTTCTTGCTGTTGTTTCCATTATTGTCTTTTTTTATAAGAACAGACAATTGGCCTTGAAACTCCAATTGCAAATGACTATTTTGTCAAACCCAGTAAAGTAACCGGAAAGATAAATCCAACAAAGGATTATAAATGCCACATATCATCACAGCTCATCTCACCAATGTTCTTTAAGGCTCAGTATTATGAGCACAACATTCACAGCACAACCGTCACATCCCCACCTTGCAGGAAAGCTGTTGCTACAGCAGCATAAGGATGTGCATTGTCGTGCTGGAATGTTGTCATATCAAGTTGAACAAATTATGTCCCTGGACATGATTAATGTAGCACTTCGCAGTCAGACTGTCATTAATTACTACAAGTGGAGTTTTATAGTGACTAGACTCTCCTGCCTAGACCTTCATGCTTGGAACTCTGTATTGATTGGTCAGTTGTATACAACAATTAACTTATCATTCTGCACATCTGTACTACATCCAACATCCATCAAGGTTTTCATCACAAAATCTGGATAAATAACTAAAGATGACTTCACTCCACTGCTGCCAAGAGATATACCAGCACACCACAGGTGCTGCTGTATTGATAAATCAGGTGTATTGGCTCTTTAATTAATTATTCACATTATTAGTTTCTTTTAACTTGGGTTGTATGACAAGTTTGTTTTAATGCTCATCTTATATAAGATAAAGAAAACAATAAGTAAAAAAAAAGATGAATGTCATCATGTTTACACTGATATGTGACATTATAGCTGTAACTGAATTAAAGTGTATGGAGATTTTTTGTAAGGTTTAACCAGAAATAGATTAGCATTGGTAGAGTTGCTTGATTAATTGAATTATTGGCACACATAAACATTAGCTCACACACCTGAATTAAAGGAGCAGATATCAATGGAAAAAAAACAGAGGTTTTTCGGGTGTTGAAACTACTAAAAACATCTGTTATTGAAAAAAATTTGCCTGTGACTAAAAACGTGCTTGGAGCAAAAACAGTAGACCAAGTAGTTACCAAGTACTGAAGTTAAGAACCACTTCCCCAGATTCTCTTGACAGTTCTGTGGGGCAGGAGCAAATATCTAATTAATATATATATAAATTATAATTAGATTATATACAGTATACACAGTGTATTGTATATACTGTAATCTTTTGTGCAATTTTGTGATTGGTAGTATTCATGAAAGGGACTGGCCACTGTTACTTTGTGGGTGTGTGTTGAGTTACAGTATGCTTTGGTGCTATATATTGTGGAACCTACTGTGGTTTTAGCAGTGACAAGTGCTGATTTTCTATTCTTTTTTGAAGAAGAAGATAGAAGTCACGTTACCTGCTGGTTTTCAATGACATGGCTGTGTTGGTGCAAGCTACATTTCCATTTGCTTGGGATTCCCAAGTGTTAGGAACTTTGCTTGCAGAGACTGCACATAATGTGGCCCACAGAAGGTAAAGAGGAGGGCTGTGGAAAAGTCTTCAGCCAGTATCTTGAGTTCTTCCTATAAGAACCCTGTGGATCTTGTGATCTTCGGGGTTCCTCTAGGGTTTTTGTCCTCTGTAGAGATTTTAGCTCTGTTATGACCCTGTCATTTTTAAATGACTTCTGTGACTGTTATGTTTTAAGATTTCAATCTGTAATTTTCTCTTTTGTACTTTTTAGTGTAAATTGTGTTTCACTGCTTGTTGTCTTTGTGATTTGTGATATCTTGTATCCTTTGAAAAAAAACAATAAATAGTTGTCTTAGTGGTCTTAATACACTATTTGCAAAGCAGAATTAAAACATTTTTAGACAGTTCTTAATTAAGACAGTTAATTTGCACAGTTCCCATACTTGAGATAATTATATCTACGCTGTCAATAATGTGGTCCAGGTAATTTATAAATGATTAAAATGTTAAATATAAAGTTAATGTAATTGCATATTTATATTGATGCAAAAACTGCAAAAAAGAAATAACACAAATAATCTCAGAAACAAAGGAAACCATTAAGATAATCTAGCCCTTAGATGTTTTAGTAAATTAGTAAATCTTATATCCTGAAGGAACCCAGGGTATCATTTTCTTCAACATGGATCATTGACCTTCTTAAAAGGGAAACATCACATACTATGTTTTGCTGTCATGTTACTGCTAACAGTTTCCATCTAAATACCACTCTTTGTTAACAATCGCAGCTTTCATACTCCTGTCACAGTCCACCATTTTCCAGTCTTAATAATCTGCCAGAACAGATTTATGCTAGTTTTAATCTTTCTACTTTCCCTTCCACTCAAAATATCCTACAGTATGAGGTCAGAAGACAGTGCATCAGTTTAAGCAATGTATTATTTTTCTATCTCATTTAAGCAATTAACTTTAATAAGATAATGTGTTCAGAGTTGTTATCATGTTAAAAATAAACTCTTTACCCACATGTTCCTGAGGGTATACATGATACTGGAAAATTGAATGACATTGTGTTTTAATTATGCCTCTCCTGTGTGCTAAAAAAACAGTCCCAGGATTCTTAGTGAGAGTCAGACTGCCGGAAATGGAATTTAATTCTCTATTTGACACACTTTTGAGCAAAGGGTGGTTAATAAGGCAGACAGCACAGACAAACAGAGGCACCAGGGAAAAACAGACAAAACAAGAACAGAACTCTCTGATTAAGCACACAACAACAATACAGTTTCTTTATATAGTACCATTTTGTACAAAATCACAGTCCTGGTACCAATCATGCCTACAAAGATGTACAGTAGTCCTTTGTAACTAGTCTATCCTTAATCCCAGGTTCAGGCGCAAGCAAATAGTACTGAATTCCTTTTTATTTTCTTTCACATACAAAGATTTAATGTGAAACTGAAATCTGAAATATTGGGTAAGAAATGGTTTTCCTACGACTCCAGAAAAAATCAATACATCATCTCTTTCATTTGTTTCCTAGGCCACTCTATTTAAGATTTTATTTTTCAATTTCTATTGACATTGGTTGCACTTCATTATGCAAAATAATCTTCTTTTTGAAACGTCATTACTGACCATTTTGACTCACCTTACAAATCCCTTACATTGCCTACAAGTGCAGGGGGAGTGTACACCAAACCTTTTAGGTTATTTCGCCAATACACAAAAAGTAGATATAGTAAAAACAAAGTACAATAGACTTATATAACTTACTATTTTTTCTGCTTAACCTAATGTGCACAGTTGTGGAAACAAATAGGTATTAAAACTGATGTTCTGTTTTTGGTAGTCACTATACTCAGTAACACTATGAAAAGTTTGAATTTTTCCAACCACCATAAAATATGCGATGGCCATTGATCAGAGCTAATTTTCAATGAAAGCCTCAATCACAACAATTATAATGTAGTGAGAGTTGCAGAGCAGTGGGGAAAAAATAATTCACAACTGTTTTGGGTAACAAATGAAAGAAAGAAAAAAGTGAGGCTATTTTATCAAAAATGTGTAACCTATAAAGCCTTCTTGGAAATGAGGCTGCAAATTCATAGTTAAAAGGCTAATAGAGCATCTACTTAAAAGTCTATATGCTAAGGTTGCAGGAAATATATTATAAACAGGGCTTTTTTGACACTAACGTCAGTTAGCACCAGTGATAAAGAGGTCATTTGGAACAAAAACCAACAGACACACCTGTCCTTCAGAACCAAGTGATCTAGTGAGAACTAGTGATCTAGAGAACACCAGAAGGTGGAGAAAGTATAAGATCACCCTCTCCTGATGGACAGGACATAATGGGAAGTCAACCAGGGTAGAATGGACAGTGTTTTTTCAAACAATGCAAACTTGCCAAATGCAAGGTCCTTCAGTGGTTCCATTGGACCTCCCCCCTTCAGTAAAATAGAGCTTCTTGTCATCAATAAAATATCCATTTTATACAAACCTAAAATCGGCTTAAAAAAGATTTTAATGGATCTGTGGCAATAAGAATAAGAT
The DNA here is from genome assembly GCF_055471065.1 of Atractosteus spatula. NCBI lineage: Eukaryota > Metazoa > Chordata > Actinopteri > Semionotiformes > Lepisosteidae > Atractosteus > Atractosteus spatula. The sequence goes on from NC_142717.1 coordinate 6,529,159, forward strand.
TTTATGTGGCAGCTGCAACAATTGTCCAAGCTGTCCTATAGGTGAGACTGCCACTGATTCTCACTACCCTTCTCCAGAGCTCCTTTAGCCTGCACCACCAACACAACTACCTGCTTCTCTTTATTCTGTCTAAAATACATTGAAAAAACGTGTTTGCACTATCCGTAATTATAGTGTTTCATATTATGCTTCATAAGAATTTATACAATCTATATTCGAACATTCAAAACACTTCCTTCAATCATGGGCTGGCTGGGTAGGATGAAAAAGTAACAAACCTCTTCTTTCCTTCCATAAAATCAGTGAAGACATGCTTCAAATTTTCATTATTATTCAGGAAACATTAGTAACAATTCCATACCACATTCTCATCCAAAACTTTATTGGAGGCCATCTAATCTTACAAAATCTTGCCAATTAAAATGGATTATCTGCCATTACTAATTCGTTATATATTTGCACCACCATAGTCTAAATGGAATTATCAGTTTCTCCAGGAAAAACCTTTCTATGGCTACAATCTCCTTCTGCACCTTATTCCAAAATCCCACCAAGAAAATAAAAAAAGAAAACTTCCAGCCACTGCCTAAAAGCAAGGATAGCAACCAATTCAGATCATTCTTGTGTAATTCCTACTTGCTGCTGCAGTGATTTTGTTTTGGAAAAAAAACTTGGGAGCTATTCCACTCTCAAGACTGATCCTAAAGAATGGCATCAATAGTGCTGACTGGTGTGTGCCATTTTGGAGAGACACAAAAAACCACTTTCCATGCATATTAATAAAAACCGAAAGGATACAATCATCAGAAACCCCAAAATGTCTTATTGTCACATGAAACTTAACTTAATCCACTTTCTATTCTTACTGCAATCACCAAGCAATAGAACTACTAACTACTGTTAAACATCCTAAGCAAAAGGCAGGATCACTAAGGTAATGCCTACTTTATACAGTAAAAAAAAAACACCATCCATGATTCTTTCCCGATCAACATACTGTAGCTCCTTAGTCAGAGCTACGGTATAATGCCAAGAATCAACCATGGACAACCAAGAATGTTAGGGCTCATCAGTGCGGTATAGCTGGACCCTGATTAAGAAAATGGGATTGAGGTCATTATGAGAAACACAATTCAGATTTAAGATGTCCAAGAATGCATTAAAATGAATTAAGGGAAATTATAATAAATGGTTTAACTCAAGACATTGCTACCTGTACATTATACTGATAATACCTAATAGGGGAAAAGTTGTCTATTGCTTTTACTAGTAGTTGCTACAGTATTACTTGACTAAACATACACAAATCAAAGTAATGCTTTATTAAAACAGTTCTGTTTGTAAGACACTAAAATGGTTAATGGAGTCTAATTAGCATATATTTTCCTTTTTTTATGGTTTCTTGGGCAATCGAACATGGAATGGTATCCATTCTTTCACTTATTCACTGCCTTCGAGATCTGGTAAAGCTGTCAAAGTTCTCAAATATAGTAAACAAATTATAAAGAAATACAATCAAGGATAATGAACGCTTGTGGAGGTGGGGGGGTTTTTCCCTGTATATGTAGTATTGGCAATTGGGACATAGAGAAATGAAACCAAATGAGCTTGATGGGCCAAACAACCTCTCATTTCTGACCTTAATGGTGTTGTTATGAACTATTTATATCCATTATAGGATAATGCTTTTGCTTATCTAGCAGATTTGAATAATAGGATTCCAAATGCATTGTGTACATACTGACTCCTTTCCTGGTTGCAGTATATAAAAAAGGGTTAAAGAATGTGTGGATCACATTTTTTACTTACTGTACATGCATTTTTAAATAGCAGAAAAAAAAATTATTGCTAATAACCTCACATTTTTTTTCACTATTTTAATGCATCCCTAGTAGATATATGGCTATTTGTAACAAAATAACAAATTAATGTTTTATGCTGTGGTCTGTTTTTTTTAATTTAATGGTTTTTTGCTTTTAAAAATCCATTAAATATCTAACCTTCATCTAGCTTTAACAAAGCCACCAAGATTTCATTAACTTCTGATTTTGGATATCCCTGGTGCTGTTTGTAACTTAAGAAATACACTTTCTTTGTGATGCTGTTATAATATAAATGTAAAGCACTTTGGGAAATCAGCTCTAAATATTATAAAATACATTTCCCTGAAAAACTAATTTCTATATGGGTGTGGTTTTGATTTAAATATGGTAAAATCAAAATTATTATATTATGATAAGCAGCTTTGTCACTCTTTGTGAAACAAAAGTAAGCACAACATGATCCAGTCCTTATCTATGAAATACATCCTGGCACAAGTCTGATGCATTGCTCTTACATTTGTTACTTGGGATTGTATTGCTATGGAAAAGCCAATTAATTCCACAAAGTTTTAGAAGGCAAATATTAATAGTGCTTGGCTCTGTGCATCAACAGTGATCAATGCTATAAATAACATTAATAATACAATTTATAGTTGTTTTTATTACTGAAGAAAACTGTTTTACACACACCATATGCAACTGGGCTGTGCACGGTGTTACTTCTGGAACTGACATAATGGAGCAGGCTTTTTTTGGTTTATGCAGATATGCAAAAACATTCACAAAAGTTTACTTATTTCAAAGACAACAAAGCATAGATATTTACTTTTATCCATTTTACACAATTCATTTCCTGTATTAGCTGTTATTTCATAAAGTAGTCTCAAAGGAATGTTTTCCCACTATTACTGTTGCATAAAATGAGAGACAGGAAAGAAGATATTAGATGAAGGCTTGAAATATTAAGATTAATTCAAACTTGAAACTTTTTTGACAGATTAGAATGTTCCTGTCAAGCATTGTGTCATCTGTTATTCTTTCAAATGAAACTGCATTTCACACAATATGATGTGTTTGTATATGAATGAGTTTAATATCTTATCATTTTTGTTTTTTACTCTAGTACTACTAGCTTTGTAATTTTTTACTTGAGTTAAGAGTAAGAAGTTAATTTCCTCACAAATATTGTCCCCCCAGTAGAATATTGCAGTTAGTGAAATGATTAAGGGATAAAGTGCATAAATGTTGTTCTTTTAGTTTTGGTCGTGTTACTGCATATTTGGTTTTATTTGCTGTACTTTGAAAATCACAAAGCAAGGTCACTTAATTCCTTTACATTATTTGTATGTGACTAATTTTCCTTTTAGTGGTTAGGAAGGAAATGTTGTATTTGATTTCAGTCTTTGTTAACATGTTTCATGGGGCATTAGTTTTAAACTGCGGTTTATGCCTTTAAGTTCCTTTTATTTCTATGCATAATTTCAATTTCCAGATTTCTCTGGCATTTGTAACACAGAAGAATTTGCTTGAAGCATTATTTTAGAAGAAGAAAGTAATGAATTTGTAGTGTATCTCTGTATGATGATGTATAAAAATTGCACCAAAAATTGACCACCCCCTAGATCAAGCTCACCCGCTGTTACTGAGGTTTAAAGCTACTGGCAGTCCTATACTCTGTGCATGGGTTCATACTGTATATCAATGCATCTCCACTGGTTTAGTGTAAAGCTACTGCAATATTTCCTATGTCATTAAGCCTCAATGCATAATGTAGCACTTGATAAGTGATGGACTTAGCAAAGTCATCTAAACTTTGGAAAACATAATACTTAATTTGTGATTTGGAAAAGCACAAGCTGTTCAATTATCAGATTATGTTTCTTAGTGGAACAGAATGGAAAATATATTTTCTTAGTTAAACAGCATTTTGTTTCTTCCTCTGATTTAAGGGAGTTAATTAAACCTCATTGTGGAGTGAAGCCAATTCAGTTGTCAGTAAGCCTAGCACTGTGCACATCGCAAGCTGTATTCTGATTAAAATTAATTTGCTTGAGATTAGCCATTACAGGTCAAGGTCATGTGGTTTTGGTAGCCCTCCTGGGTATCTCTAGACTCTAGACTGGCATAACATCTCTTACAATTGTCAGCCACATTCTCACTTGGTTCATAACTAGACCATAGCTGAAACTTTTACCAAACCATCAGAGTCATCTGTCTCTTATCAGTGCGAACACCCATAACATATGTTTTTGTTGAACTGGATGAGAAGAATGCATATCTGACACCACTAACCAAATGCATTAAATGTGCTGTTTAATGCCTTTATCATTTTCCATTGCTATGACAGATAGAGTAGTCCCAATAATATGGAATCAATGCATACAGTAAGTGAATCTTGGTTGCAGAATTGCTGCAGCTGTAGTATACTTGCAGCAGATAAAAGAATGACTTGACAGCTGTGATGTCATCATCCTAAACCTGATTTATACTTGACTAATCTGTATATTAGTCAAGAGAGCATAAATAAATAAATAAATAAATAAATAAATAAATGGACTTATGTATTTGTCATAATATGTTTTGGAAGGTCACCCTGGGTCTCACATCTTACTACTTAGGACCACAATGTGTCTTGTGCCTCTCTTTCCCTTATCCAGAACTTTAAATCACAGGGGTAAAATTCCATATTAACTCAAATGAATGTAAAACTCTTATCTACTGTCTAGGCAAATGGCACTGTGCATGCTAGGAGCCTGAGTACAATCGTGATCGAATGCCAGCAGGGACAAGAAGAGCTGCATTTGACAAAATTGGATCTGTCAGCAAATATTCTGAAGACTCAAATACTGATCATATATATTTGTCAAGACTTTCTTTCTCCATATCAGGATTTTGGACATTTGCTCAGAAATTGTGTGTCACTAATTTTGGAACTGTGGTCAAATTTCCAAACTGTAACCATATGGTTTCCATTCTTCTTGTTTTATCTCCAGGATGCAAAGGTTGTTCCACACCGAGAAATAGGAAGAAGAAACACAATGTTTCAGCTGTTGAGCCTTGTTCTGGTTTAGGTGTCCATCACTATCATTTACATGAGTGCTGTCCATATACTGTGTAATAAAGATCTAAGATTCAAATATAGAAAATAGTATGGTGAGCTACTGGTATAGCAGAAGTTGAAAGAAAAATAGATTAAAATTGCCAGGAGGAAGTCAGAAATATTAGGTAGAGGTAAAAAATATTGCAAAACCGTTTTCAGTGCTGCAGCAATAAAAAATAATAAAAAGGAGAAACAGATAATTTGAAATAATAGGAGATTATTAGAAAGTGATGAAGAGAAAGTAAACACGGCAAATGTGCATTAAATACAGTTTTTTAAACATAAGGCATCAGTAATATTCCCCATGTTTTAGAATTTTCCCCATTAGTATTGAGTAGTTTTAGCATAATTGACACTGGGGTTCATCAGAGGCTAGGATGATTCAAATCTAATAAATCTGTGGAGCCTGTTGGTACTTTTCCAGTCATATTTAAACAGATGAAGCGTGATAGTCTTAGACCCCTACCTAAGATATTTCCACTCTCAGAATGGGAGCAGTAACTACAGATCTGAGAATGGCAAATGTATAAAATGAGTTCATAAAAACACTGAAACAGAAAAAAATATATAACTATTTTACTGGAAAAGTTATGTACATTACAAAGCTAAGTTGCCATTATAATAGGCACCCAACATGGATTTAGAAATTAAATGTCTGGTCTACATCATTTCCTAGAATTCTTTTGAACAAACAAAAATAATATTTGATGGCACCTAAAGTGCCTACTTTACAGTTTATACAGTATATAAACCTATAAAAAATAACAAAAAATATATATAATGCATTTCCAGAAACATTTGATAAAGTTCCTGAAGGATGATTCTCTAATTAAAAGCTACAAGAATCACAGACAATATTTGCACGTGGATCAAGAACTGATTAATAAATTGGAAACAGTTTTGTTATCTTAAAGAACATCATTTCTAATTGTGTGTACTGTATGAGAGCAGGTATGCTACAGGGATCAGTTTTAAGCTAGTTCATTGTCCTGACCTGTACCAGTGATTTAAAATGTAAACATAGTTAGCAAAGTAGCTTCATTTGAAGATGATACAGTACTAAGATAGAAAGAGTACTGTAAATAACACAAACTACTGTATAATAATACAAAATATCTCTAACAAAGTCATGGATAGGGCAGGCATATGGCAAAAGAAAGTTAACATTAATTAGAGCCAACTAATCCTACTTGGTAACAGGAAAATAAACTATATATATATATTGTGGCTGTGATAAATATCAGATATTCTGTATACCCCTTAGGTGCTATAGACAAGGTCAAGCCAGGGGACTATTTAATAGTAATAATAGTTTTGGTACTGTACTTGAACTTCAGTCTCAATTGAAAAACTTGGGGGTGATATTTGATTCAGGCCTGACATTCAACTCACATGTGCAACATATTGTTAAAACATCATTCTTTCACCTCATAAATATCACCAGACTACGTCCTATGCTATTGCTGACTGTTGCTGAAAAGCTGGTCAACACAATTGTGTTCTCCCAAATTGACTACTGTAACACTGTACTCATTGGGGTTTCTAAATCCACATTGAACAAACTCCAGTATGTCCAAAATTCAGCAGCCAGAATCTTGACCAGGTCTAGTGCAAGTGATCACATCACTCCTATCCTGGATTCCTTGCACTGGCTCCCTGTCAGGTTTTGTGTTGACTTCAAAATCCTCTTGCTCACCTATAAGGCTCTGCATGGCTTGGCACCTCAGTACTTGTCTGAGCTACTATCATCCTACTCCCCACCTCGCAATCATCTTTCTTCTAATTCTGGTCTCCTCTCTGTCCCCCAAGCCCATCTACACTCTTTGGGTGACAGACTCTTCTTCTGCAATGCCCCAAAGCTCGGAAACACTGTCCCTAAGGATATCAGTCGCCTTCCCTAAACTCCCTCAAATCTAGACTCAATACCTTCTTTGGAAGAGCCTTTATTTAACTGGATCTGTTATTTACTCCCCTGCTCCTACTGTATTCAGTACCCCCATCTACAGTCTCCTCTCATTGTGTATTTTCATTGTGCATACCTTGAATTTTTTTTTATTGTTGTTGTTCTCTAAAGCACTTTGAAAACTCACCTTTAAAAGGCACTATATAAAATTAAGTTTTTTATTCTTATTGGGGTTTCCCTGACCAACATCCATGTTGCTTTTGTGCACCCTGTTGACATATTTCCTGCTGTTTAGCTTACTAGCAACACAAATGGTAACTGCTGGAAATAGTCACCCTGTTGTCTGGAAGCATGAATGGTGTGATGGGCTGTAAGAGTTTAATCGAACTGTTCCAACAATCCATTGCTAAGTAGGCACAGCAGTGTCCTCTGGATTCCCAGGTGCCGACGGAGTTCCTTTGGTCACTCAAGAGCTCCACTGGGACACTGAAGTACGCTATCTTCCCCATTATAATGACTTTATGTTTACTACTTTGGGAGCACTCTTCTCAGTCTACTTGATAGAACACTTCATGGCTACAAAGACGTGTGCTGAACAGATGCCCCAAACACATAAACATGTAAGTGGACTGCAACAAGCTACAAGGCCCCTTCAATGCCATATGCACCTGGCAAGTCCAGCAGATATTTTGGATGTCCTGGTTATAGTTTCCTCAGTACAGCTACTTGCAGAGCTTTGTAACTTCACAGAGGTATACCCTGGGATAATGTATATCACTTGCAGTGTTTTCGCTCTTATTTATGGGAGTAACAGTTGCAAACAGCAATCCTTCTGTTTTTGGCTCCCTTCAAAAGTACAACATTCTGCTGCTAATCTTTAATTGATTCCTAAAATGCAACCAGGCCTTTCATCAGCTGGAGCTAGGGAGACATGTCTGACTACCTCGTGCCGTCCTTCCCACAACCAATGAAACACTGGGCCTAGGTTATCAATCAAAATGGTAGAAATATTTGGGAAAAACATTTTTGTGCCAGACGAAGACCCTGTACACTTTTAAGACATTTGAAAATATAAAGTTAAGTTAGGCATAAACGTACTAAAATGTAACACATCACAAATGTTAACTATTGTCAGGCTTCGAGAATATAAAATAGTTAACCTTATTTTCAATGTCAAAGTGATTATTGGTGAAAGGTTGTAAGTATAAAACATGAGAATAAATGAACACTACAATCTTTTCAAACATTTTAAACAAATTTGCTTTCAAATACAATATGTATCTTGCCTGCATCCTCAAATGCTTCAAAAATAATTTTGTTTTAGCAGACTACCTGTACATCTGATGGGGCAATATGGTAATCTGTAGTTTATTATTAGGGTTTGTAAACAGAGCCATGTAGTTAAAGCTATTGCTCTCATTTTCTTATCCTGGCAAAATATATTTTGCACAATATACTGTACTGTACATGATGCTACGTTTTCTATAGTGAACATACAGTACACTGTATGGTGAATGCCTTGTCTATATAATTGTTTTCACATGTAGATTCCATCAAATAATCAACAATGATCAAATTCATTTTTGCGGTGTTTGTTAATAATTCTTGTTAAATTTAGCAGGTAAAAATATTTATGAAATGACTTTTACAGAAGTTTCAAAGTCCTAACAGTCTAACATCCATCATATACAGGTCCAACAGCTGTAGGTTAGTAATGTCAAGTTTTCATTCAGCACCTGTCTCAATGCACCAGTCCTTTTTAACTCTTACAATCCCCAGTGTTTGAATGGAAATGTCTCTAAATGCCCTATTTGCAACTTCTGGGATAGTAAGAAAGTCTAAACCCGATTCCTTCGGACTTTCAAAGTTATTTTTATTCTTATAAAAATAAATAGATAACAATTTAGATATAAAGTTATAGATAAGCTACTTAATTAAAAATAAATAGATAACATTAAATAAATATAGATAAAATTAATAAACAAAATAATATAAAATTAAAAGCTATATTGTATAATCTAGAAAATACAGATAACATTTGTGATGTGTTGTTCTAATAGAAATCTCAGTTTTGACTATACACCCTCAGCTTGTCAGTTAACCCAGACAATTTACATTTTGGGATTCCAGTTTACAGTTCTAAACTAGTACAGGCAGTGGTAAAGCTAGTTATGAAAACACTGGTGTTACTTTCACCAGTGTAGGGATCTTTACTTTGTTTCCAGGTAAAACAGGTGCATTGGTCACCAATAACATTGCACAATAACAGTTCATAGTTAGATGCAAACATATACAGTAGCTGAAAAAATTGGTTGGCTTTCTCATGACTCTGGTCTGTGGTTAACTGAGGCTTTGTCCATACTGTACATTCCCATTAAACATACAAAATAATTTTATAATTTTCGAGAGCTATCTTCTTGTAGGGGTCTTTTTAATGTTGTTGGGCTCATTTACAGTATCATCATGCATTCACTCAATCAGGAATCCCCAAAGCTTACTGTTTGACTTTGAGATGCAGCTTAATGTACAGTAAATGTAAAAAAGAAGTAGGATTTACTAAATACCAAAACTATGTGCACCTCCAGAGTTCACCATCACAGGTCAGCTTTGTTTAAAAAAATATGTGCAACAAAGTGTGAAATCTTTTTTTTTATCAATCTTTGGTGGGTGACCCTTTGCTAAAACTGAAATATTTGCTTAAACCATCATAAATTATGTACTGTATTTTTTTTAGTTTTGTTAATACCAATCATCAGGCCATGGCTTGTACATTTTCTACAATACAAATAATTGCATTTGTTCTACCTCCAGAAAGCAATTCTCTAGGAAATGATGGCTTGGATAACCTAACCCCAGTTACAGCATACCCATATCCAAAAAAACTAACATTAAATTTGTCCCCTGCCTTTACAATGTGCTGTACTGATACTCTATTTGTGTTTAATGTACATAAGCTACTTTGGTACCCAGTTTGCCTTGGCTAGACCTTGAGGCTATCAATAACATAGCATTTTTTCCAGCAAAGTTAACACTGTCTACCTCAGATGAAACAGCTATTATCTAACACCCAGCTGAGAAATCGACCAATTTGATATTCCCTACAAGAAGATGAAAAAACACATTCCCCAGATGTGGTGGTGAGTGAATTAAACAACAGTTGTTGTTTTTTTACTGAGTATAATTCAAATACTCAGAACTTGAGCCTTAACTTTTGTCTTTCAAGAATCAGCATTCCATTGCTGAGCCTCATGCATCTGGACTGGTTGTTTGACTGTGGTTATAGAGGCCTCTAACACTGAGCATAGCAAGGTTACATCCTCAGAGAGTGACGATTCTGTACTAATGGAAAATAACAGATATTTTAAGAAAAGTAGAAAGTGGGCAGTATGGTGGCACACTGAAAAGCACTGTTGCCTTGTAATGCTGGAGCCCAAGAATGGAACCCAGGGTTCCATTATTGCAAAAATGGAGGTCTCAAGTGAAAAGCATCATGTTTGTATGTGAGGGACAAAAAAATGCCAGCACTTCCCCACAATACAATTTTCACTCTGTTTTATAGATCTGTCTGTCACCGTCAGGTGATTCCAAAATTTCAAGTGTATGCAAAGGACTTTATAAAAAGAATGCCTTACATCCTTCTTTTTTAGAAAACTAGGACATCCAGTCAAAAAAATCCCTAGTGTCCTGAAAATAGTGAAAGACATACATCTGCACATGCAAAGTATGAAAGTCACTGTTTCAGATCTGTTGTATTCAGATGGGAAACTGAGGAAGAATGGAGGTGTCTATTAAAAATTACAACGGCTTTTGCATAGAACCAACAGAAATACAATCCTCCTGGTTAATAAAGCTATTTCTTACATCTTAGAATTAAACAGCTCTGCGTTAAGGTGTATAGAGAGAGTGAAAGGAAGAGGATTGTCAATGCATTGTTATACAATTGGGAATTCCTTTCTAACGTTGCTGTGGTTCACTCTAGTAATGAACTCACATCTGCACTAAGATTTGAAAATGTGATCCTTCTGATTTTATGTGTGTAATGGCTTTCTGTGTAAAAACAAATATAATTGAAGCTTTTAAGTCTTTATATTCTATGAGGTTTGTGACTTTTACTGTACTTTGCATTCTGTCTACGTGATTCCATACATCAGACTGTGTCTACTGTGTATCTCCCCATGCATGTGTGCGAGTGGTTTAGTGTATGCTAGCACAACAGCTTCAAGTTGTATTGAAGGGTTGCAAGTATTTTTTAATAGCTTTTTCATTTCTGGCAAAGTTGTTTTCATATCTGTTTTAAAAAAAACTTTTCTGAACAACAGTGTAAGGCTTTGAATCTTCATTGTGACACTTGAGATTTTATTTAGAAGAACATTAGGGGTGGGGGAGGTGGGGGAATCTCCATCTGCTGAAAGCAAACTGTGGTATACTGCAGTCTGTTCTGGCAGAGAGAATTTAGCCCCTCGCTACTCAAAGAATAGATGGCACTTGTGTTAGACATTAGTGAAATTATAACTTCATTTAATCTGTTTTTCTTAGTTTAAAAGCATATTTGTTGAGACATGTAATATATTTTATATTTTGTATATATTATATAAACTATGGTCCAGTATTACATTTTAAAATGCAATGTAGCTGTACAGATTTTCTGTCTGAAAAGGGGATTACATGCCATGAACGGAGCCTGGATGGGACCTTGTTTTTTTCATTTTAACTGGTTTCACAGAAATTCTCAGAAAACAATACATTTTATCTAGTCACTATAAACTCATCCAAACAACTGAAATGTCACATACTGCATGTCACAATATGTACTGTATGTTACTATAAAAAAATATTTGTTTTGTACTTGCATGTAATACAAGATAATTTTATTTTAGACATTGATTATAAAAATATTGTTACAAATAGGAGGTTAAGAAAATGGTGAAAAAAAAAAAGTCCTAACCCACTCAGAAAAACCCCAGACTGCTACCAAGAGCTCAACTTTAATAAAATACCTTAAAAGGCCAAAAGAAGACAAAACTCCCTTCTTAAATAAATAAAATGCAACCTACAGTTAAATCTTTCTCTAAACCCAGATGCTAACCTATCACCAGATTCTAAAATGCACTCACAAACTAAGAGAGGCTGTTTTTAACCAAGGAATTATTTACACATGAAATCAAAATTCCTAACAGTAATGGTGTAAGTAATGGCATCTAGATGTAAGCAGTCTGCAAGAATGACGTTAATATTATTCTGTAGTTGATGTACATTACGGCATTATGGATGTCTGCAGATGTTACTTCAGAAGTTGTTTTAATATGTGTGGCACATCGGGAAATAGGTTTTTTTGTCCATATATTTAGCTCACATTGCCAAATTTAAAATTGCATTAAAAAAATAAATAATTTTAAATAATTTTAATTTTAATATTTAAAATAAATGCAAAATTAATAAACACACTTCAAATGATTAGCGACTGCAAAAATAACTTCATGAAAAACTGCTGAGGGTAAACTTCCAGACCATAACACAATGCCATTAGATCATGGTGGTGGGACCTTGCAAATGCTTGAAAATCATTGGACAAAAATGGGACATGGTACCTCTCAAAAAATTTGACGAAAGTACAGTATTTCATATTGTCATATTGTCATAGTTCAAGATTGCAGTTTCCACAAAAGGACCTTTTCAGATGTTTATGAAGTAACAACAGTATTTCATATCCACGCACAAATTTCCAATGGAATTTGTTAAACCTCTCAAATTGTTTAGCAGGAATCCTTACAGAAAATAACAGTTTATTTTACAGATGAAAGCAAGGAATGGTGAACCTTAGAGAACATCGAGTTCCCAAGATATAAACTCATTCTGGCTTTTTAAAAACACATTATACACCCTGCGTCAGTTTAAAATTTCTGTTCTCCTTTTTTTTTCTTAGAAAATGGTTCGGAAAGCAACCAGATATTATATATATATAAGGTATAGCTGCTGCCCTGCTCTGAGCAATTAAAATAATTTTAAAAATTACACAAAAGAAATAATATGAAAATAAAGTAAAGTTAAATATCAGGAAAGACTGTGTGTTAGTGTTTGTCTTGAAGATGAAATCTGTTATTTTCTTTGTTTACATGAACTAAGTTTGCATGGAAAGTCATTTGGCAAGGTTGCTTTTGTCAAAAAAACATGAACTACTACAGAACAAAATCAGCATGCAACATTTTAATGATTTGTGCCACTAACCTATTTAATTAGGTTGTAAATGTTCCCTTGGTTGTTGTTAAACATATGTCTTTTTTTTCATCCTTTTTGCATAAAATGGAAATTGGTCCTCTGTAGTAGGCCATCAAACAGCAAGATGCATGCCATCCAACCGCAGCTGAATTACTGGAAGAAATTTATGTGCAATATGTATGCTTTTTAAACAAGGGAAAACAATTCTCTTTTTAAAAGAGATTTAACAGCCCAAGATATCCAATTTCTTCTTGTTTTTGTTTAACTTGCACATGATGTTTTAAACAAGTACAAGAAAGAAACTTTTACAAGACTTTAGATCATTTGATGTAGCTTGTTTCATTGAGTAGCAGTATGTTTTGATATTCATTTCTGTCATATTGATTTTTTGAGAATTGCACCCACTCTCACAAACACTTACTCTGCAGAGCCTTTACAATTATTATCATTGGAGTGCCATTCTTTGTCTTATGGTACCCTTCAAGCTTAAGGACAGCAAATCGCAACTCCTAAACCAAATGACATAGAACAGGCTTCACACGTAATGGCTCCATTTACATGAATAGCTGGAGAATCAGTGCATTTGTACTGACCCTACAAGACAACGTACAGTAGGAAGCACTCTGAAAACAAGTAGGAAATGTTGAAGATAACCCACTATTAATTTTCATTTTGAATATACTGTATATACACTATATATACACATATATCAATGGCACATAGCACTATATTTGAAAAAGCTATATAATCAAGACCATGTTTAGTCCGATCTGCCTTCACTTTGAAGTAAGGTTGATTATGACTCTATGTAGAAGTAACATGATCCTAGAGCACATTGTTTTTATTAGATTTGAAGTACTGTTCTAAACAAAATACAAGTAATAGATACAATTTAATCACTGCTTCTAATTGGATTGTCCAAGAGTATTTCTACATCATGTGAGTTTAGAGATGTAACTGCAAAAGGTAAAACATCCTAAGAGACAGATCTACCTTTGAGACTAAATCAATTAACAATAACCTACAGGTACAAAGTTATGCCAATGTTATGTCAAAATGAAATTCTTTCACGTACAGTGCATATAGGAAAGATAGGACTCAATATCAATGAGTGTCTTTTAATTTCAGCTCCACAACATTTTTTCTTCAGTCGATTAATTTAATCTGTATTTTTTCTGACCTATTGAGCCAAATTCATTTCTTTTTTTAACCTTGACAGACAATGTCAGTGCAGGTTCAGCTTACAGAAAAAGTCGAGGCCTGTGTGGTACTGAGTGGCCAACAGGCAGCATGCTGTTTCTTACTTGTGCAGAGGTACTGTACCTAAACTTTTTGCATGACTGGGCAACATACTGTATACAGTATAATATACAGTATATTATATATATTCAGTAAGTGTAACCTTACAATGGTCTGAACTGTGTGGACAATTTCATATATAATTTTAAGGCAAGGCATGCTACATTTGCTATTGCACTTACATTTTTTGTAGCTGCCTCTTTAAAATCTGTGTCGAATAAATATATAACATTTACTATTGGAAAAAAGAAATGCAACCTCCTCCTCCACACTCTAGCCCTCCTGTCTGCTGACAAGCCAGTCAGGTGTGATGTCTAGGAGGTGTGAGCAGAGGGCCTCTGACAGGTCACCTTGCTCTAAGACCAGCAGCATGGAGCCTCATTGTCTTGTCACTGATGCGGGCATCTTGTCTGCCGACAGTTTCAGCAGAAGCACGGGTGGCAGATCTGAAACAATCTCTCAGATGGACCAGTCTGAAGTGTCGGCCCTGCTCTGGTGTGGTCACTCGAGGGCAACAGGATCTTTGACGGTCATCTGTCCTGCCGGTCTATTGAAACCTTCTCTGCAGTCGGGACACAGTGGAGCAGCTTACTCCATAGTGTCTGGCAACACTGGCACATGACATACCTGCCTGCAGCATGTCAATGGCCCTCTCCCTTGCTTCTGGTGACATTTGAGGCATTATGGAATGCACAGAAAACTGACTAAGTGTGTCCTTTTTCTTGCAGTGACCTAAGCTTTGAATTAAGGCCTTTTCAGAGGTAACTTGATCAGGAATTGTTCCACCTGGACCTCATTGGGTAAATACTGCACAAGTTGTATTGTTGGTCAGAGGGCTTAAAACATATTGACAAGTACATAAGCTATACCTATAGTATTCTCATTCCAGAAAATGTTGCATTTCTTTTTTTCCATCAGTATTTAAAATGTATAATTTTAGGATAATGTTAAATAAACACATTTTGCCCAAAACAAGTTAGTGAGGGCAACCAGTCTCTTAAAATTGATCTCAAGGTATGATACAGTCATCCATCAAATGTGTGCATGTGGTCATTTGATAAGTAGGTTTAGATTAATCAGACATATCTAAATTGTCTGGCTAATTTTTTTCTCATTTTGGAACTCATTACTTGGAATTGAGGGCGAAAACTCATCCATTGTCTAAATTCTAAAAATGCTGTTTAAGTGAAAATGATTCTGTAGTTGCAAAGGAGGTATGTGCATTATTCATACTGGAAATAAAGTACTTTTCAAATATCTGAATTTTGTTTCAAGTGGGTAAACATGAACTCAACATTCCTTGTCAGAAAGTTAAATAATTTTATTATATGATCACAGGGGAATGGAGCACTTACGTCTTCACAGGATGGAAAGTGAAAAAGTGTGTTATACTGTAGGAAGAGCTTCATTTTCATCTGAAAGATCTAATTCTTCTATTACATCTGACGAGTGTTTCTTCACCTTGCAACTACAAACTAGTCTATAAGGTATACTAGCATATAACTATACAAACTATATAGTGAAAGGTTTTAAATACCCAATTAAGGAAAATCATGCAATAAATTCTCAGGTCCCTTTCGTCATGAGTGTGAATCAAAAACACACACTTGGGGAATGTTTGAGCACATGGAATTTTGTCAGAGTTGTTTCTGAGTTTGTGAAAGGTGTGCAACAAACATAAAAATGTTCAAAATTTTGGGAAGGTCTTTCAATGAGATTATATAATACAATGAGTATATTCTGTGAATCCCAGTCTCATGAAAACAACCTAGGAATGAACTCAAATATTAATTTGCAAGATTCCTCGACAATTGCATTAAGGAGCCAGGCACTTGGTGAATGCTGAAATGTTGCAGAACTTGATTTCAGATTTCTCTTAAGTCTATTCATCACATACTGTATCTATTAAGATCATGATAGGTAGACTGGTAGTATAAATGACTGTCTTTCTGGTGCCTGTTACTGCATGTCACCACAGAAGACAGGACAGAAACAATCTGCTAGAGACACAGCAGAGAATGTAAATGGTACTTTTAACAAAAAAGTCACAAGTTAGACTATGATTGATGGTACCAGAGGTCTTATCAAGGACAAATCCTTAGTTATCAACATAGATACAGTATGCAAACCAAATAGTTTTCACCTCAAAATATGCCTTTTTATTTATTTATTTATTTTAATTGCTCCCAGGGCGTTTCTCGAAAAGAGTAGGGGTGTAACCCGGCGTCCTGACCAAATTTCCCATTGGCCCTTACCAATCATGGCCTCCTAATAATCCTCATCTATGAATTGGCTTCATTACTCTGCTCTCCTCCCCACTAATAGCTGATGTGTGGTGAGCGTTCTGGCGCACTATGGCTGCCGTCGCATCATCCAGGTGGATGCTGCACATTGGTGGTGGTGGAGGGGAGTCCCCATTACCTGTAAAGCGCTTTGAGTGGAGTGTCCAGAAAAGCGCTATATAAGTGTAAGCTATTATTATTATTATTATTATCTGAAAAATCAAGTTTTGCTGATTCATGTTTCTTGTCGATTGGAGCCTACAGTATATTTCCACTGTATATATTGTAGGCACTAGTAACTATTCTTGTTTTCATGAAATTTCTTTTCTCAGCCAATCCATAACCATGTAGTTATGCCCTATACATATAGTATTTATTTATTAAGTTCACGTTCAGATGACTCATCACTGCAGACCATATTTAAATAATTTATTGCATAAGCATCCAGGTCAAATAAATGAAGTCTGAGATTATCAGCATTTAAAAAAAAAACGTAACGAATGAAAAACCATTGGCTAAGAAACCTCGGAGTTCTCTGGGTTCAATTCCTGTGTTTCCTCCAGGTGCTCCAGTTTTGTGGTTGTGCCTGAGTGTGCCCTGTGATGGATTGGCATCCTGTCCAGGGTGCGTGTCCTGCCTTGCTCCTGCCTCCATCTGGGATAGGCTCCATCTGCGACCATGTATTGGATAAAGTGGTTACAAAATGGATGGATGTTTAAATGGAAGGTCAAAAAGAGATGTATTGCCATTACAGATTTATCTGCAGATTGCTGATGCCGATTGCCTATTTCTTTAATTCACAGGGACACATTTGTGATATACATATTTATCCACTTTATTTTGCCTATCCTAACACTTAGAACAATCAATTGATTTAATAGTTGCAACAACATTGCAACAGCATTGTGTGAACCTTGAAAAATGTTCAAATTGTCTGTGAAAGTCAGTTAATTGTTCCAGAATAATGTTTTCCAGCATTTCCAGCTTTAATACCAAAATACTAGAGTTTTTATATTTTCCACTATGCTTAATTATTGTCTCTTTTGCTTGTATTGTAGTGCACTAGCAGGGTTCTCTTAGATTAAATGCTTTTTCCATAGCTCTTAACAGATAAGTAAATCCACAATTTCAATGCATGGCCCTTCATTTTGTCAGTGATTGGAATGGTTTAGCTGTTGATCAATGAGATAAGATAATAAGATTTACTTGCTCTCAAATACAACAAAAATCGGTTTTAATTAATAATATTAAAACTTGTTGACACACCATCACCAGGTGATGGTGATTTTGTTTGTATCATCTAGTGCCCTACTATAACTGTCCTTTGGGATATTTTAATGCTCTCACAGATTTCTGAATTACTGTTTCATTCTGAAGCTTATTGAGAGTGTTACCTAGGGAAATAGAGAGTGATTCACAACTTGTATTATTTTTTATATATTCTCTGCTGAATACAAAGCTCGGGGAGGAAATCTAGACTTGCAAATTTTACAGCACATATATGAATCAATCATATTGTAAAAGACATGTATCTCATTTTGTAAGTAATATTTTTAGTAAGACTAAACACTATTTCTCTTGTATAGTACATGCAGATAACAATACTTTATAGCAAGTGTGACCTCACACCCAGCACAGTTAAATAAATATCCCTTGGTTTGTAATGCTAAGAAGTGGCAATATTGACACTAGCTGGCAATGTCTCTTGATTCATTAAGACATCTCCATAGTCACCTACCATACACTGTAACACTATTTACTTAGAATTGGTCATTTCAACAAATTATTTTAATTTTCAGAACAAATCTGCTCAGATTTGAACCAAAACTAAAACCTGTGGGTGTGTATAATTTGTTTTTGCTTCCTTGCTTTGGCTCAATGTAGATTTCAAGTAAATAAGATTCAAAACACTGCTGCTCACTGTTGATGGCTTAAACAGTTTTGATTCCTGCATCCATAAATGAAATGCTAAATCTACTGTATATACATCTAAATGTTGTTTGCACTCTATGGTCCTTACATTCTATTCTGATACTCCAAGACCAATGTGTAAGGATCTCCCAGCCCAAACCAGATCCTGCTGCACTTTAGAAAAAGCCCTCACTTTCATAATCTACCTTTTAATTTATATTTATTGTTATAACTTGTGAATATCTTGTGAGTTTCTTTTGTTTGAATATTTAATTCTATGATGTACCTTATAATGATATAACATGAGTACCAAGGTGCAATATAAAAGCTTATTCTTTTTTTACTGCAATTCAAATACATTCTAACTTTAAAGGCTGAATTTAACTTCATTTTTGCAATCTAAACATACAGTGTTATGATTGGAATTTGGCATATTTCAGTAACGAAAGAGAAGCACACTATTTTAGACACTTTTTGAAAACTGTTAAAAAAGATTGACATAAACCTACATCATTGGCATTCCCATTCCCTGTTTTTTTTTCTTTCAGGTAACATCAGTAAAATATGTGGGTGTAGTGCTAGGCACTTTGAAATATTTGGTGCATATAGAAAAACTGAGGGTAAGTCGGTCTTGAATATTTGCGAAAAAACATTCTGAATTTGAAGGCAAATAAAGATGTGGGTGCTTGTTTTAGCACATGGCTAACATATTTCTCTATAAAAACTACATGTGTGGTTAAAACAAGCACAGCAAGTCTTAGTTTTGAAAATTAAAAAGCTGGAAAAATTGTGTGGTTTGGAAAGGTAACCTTGTGCACCTAAATTAATTTAGGTTTGCCATAGTAAATGGTTTGGACATGTACGTATGAAATCATGGTTTTTCCATTTTTTCATATTATCAATTACTTTCTTTTTTGCTTTGAATGTGTGGAGTAAATTTTGTACATAAGAAATCTTAATTGCAATATCAAGTTGTCATAATTTCAAGCTTTAAAAGCAACGAACTGTGAAAACACCTTACTTACTTAACACATTACTTAAGATAAAGAAACATTTGAAGTTCCCAGGCACCTTTGTATTGATAAAGGCATCTGTATTTTTTTACATTGTAGCTAGTGCACAAATTAAATAGAAAACTAAACAAGGATACTCTGTATTTTATGATGATGTATACATTGCTTTGCATGTTCGTCTGAATAAAGTAAGACGAAACAAAATTACTTGTTTGAGGAAAACTCATACAATTTGTATATTATGGAATTACTAGTTTTATGTCTTTGCTAGTTATTAATGTGTAAGAAGTAAGTTATGCTTCTTAAATATGAGAGATGGTTGTACATGCCGCACAACAGTTACATAATGGCACTCTGTCAGGGAAAAATAAAATGGGAAGTCTTCTACTCATATTTTTGTGTGTAGAATGCTTTTTGTGTACTGTATACAGCATAGAAAAGTCATCAGAAAAGAATATTCTTTAATTTTATTTAGTTTGATTATGTAGCTGAGTATTTAGCTAACAGAGAAAACAATATTGTAGTGCCAACATCTTTTAATGCATGAAAGCATTACTTTTTTTTTTCCACAGAAGAGTGTGTGTAGAGTGAAAAGCACTGTACAGACCAAAGCCAGGCTTGTCACTTTGTTAGCATTATGCTAGCTCGTTGTCATTAGCACTTAGACTACTCTTAGACTGTGATAGTTTTTGACTGAAATAATATGGCAATGAAAAGGCTAGTTAATAATAACATTTTAAGGATGTACAGTATGTACCGCTTGTCCTATATGGTTTAAACCTTTTTAAATGAATTCATACAGCAACTTCTCTATGGTTACTACAAATTCAGTATTGGCTATGGCTGCTGTAGAATAAATTAATAAAAACATAGCTTTGAGTACTATAAAGAAATTCAAAAATTAAGGAATAATTATTAACAGTGATAAAACATTTTATCTTCATAGTAACAACTTATCTGATGTCTCCAAATAAAATAATTTATTATTTACCTATTATTGAACAATTGTCATTGATCTTTTTAAAAATCTGAGAGGAGAGTCAGGACCTAGGTTTTACCAATCATCTGAAATACGGCGCCTTTTGGCTTACCAAAACCTGCAAAATTGGGCAAAATTTCTTTTTCGAGGAAAAAACAAAACAACACTTTTCCTGCACTGCACATGTATCCTGTAGCACAGAAAAAACATCACAAAATGTCTAGGTGTTTTAAAACCCTAACCCTAACCCTAGGCCTAGGCCCAAACCATAAACCCTAACCCTAGCTCGGGCCATTGTAGAACATACAATGCTTGTTTCCCAAAACTGGCTTTCAAAAGTTCCCAAATGACTCCAAGTTAGTCAGAAACATTTAAAGTAGCGCTTTGAAAGCATTTCAAGGTATCTGCTGTGAAACCTTTTAATTTTCTAATATTTCTTTTTCTGCAATCTGTTGCTGAAATGGCATTTAAATTGAGCATGTTTTGGACATTTTCAGGGTATGATTAGAATTACCATTGTAGTTTGGTTAAAAGCATAATTTTGTTTGGTTTTCAATACAAAAAATAACAATATTCAGCATAAAGAAAGGGATTTCCTTAGTCTTGATTGGCAGGTGTTTGGCTTACTAAAATCTGCAAAACTGGGCCAAATTTTCTTTTTCGAGAAAACAACAAATCAACACTATTCCTACATTGCAAATGCATCCCGTAGCACAGAAAAAACATCACAAAATGTCTAGGTGTTGTCAAACCCTAACCCTAACCCTAGGTCTAGGCTCTAACCATAAACCCTAGCCCTAGCTCGGGCCTTTGTAGAGCATAAATACATTTGCTTGGCTCCCAAAACTGGCTTTCAAAAGTGTGGGACATGACTTCAGGTTTGTCAGAAACATTTAAAGCAGTACTTTGAATGGAAGAAAATAACTTTCTACCCAAAGCTCAGCAAAAACATCATACAATGTTTTGGTATTGTGAAAACCTAACCCTAACCCTTGCTCAGGTTATCAAAAACCTTGCCTTAAAAAACTGTGTTCAACAAGTTACTCACCTGATTCCAAATGGCAGTTTTTAACTTTTTTTCCGCCACTATGAATAGGTCAATTTTAACGTATTAATTTCCTCAAAGATTAGTGGAATAATTGAGCTTATATCTGAGTTAAGATTCAGTCTACATGACCAGGTATATTTTTTTCTCATAAATTAGTATTTTTTGGAAGTTTATTGCATCAGTTAATATATACTTGATAACTTTAGTGGATGCTGTTCAATATTGCTCAAATCATACTCTTATGATTGTTACCATTTTAATGTTGTAAACTTGTTTTTGTCAGTGATTCAGCTTTTAGAATATGCCTATTGTGTTCCATAGACCCTCAATCTCCAGCTTGGAGTGTATTCCATATATGATCTCTGGTCCATTTTTTATTGTGTCATTCAAGACAAGTTTTAGCCTGATGTCAGGCCCTTTCATAATTTTGAATAATTATTTTCAAAGCCTTATATATCCTAGACTATGATGATTTTAAATCTGTTCATATATGAACTGAATTCATTTCTTAAATTGCCCAAGGTGCTCTTCTTTAAACTTAGCCTCTTCTATTATAATGGTGAATAGCAGTGTTCTAGATAACCCTGTGCTTATTTAGTACATTGAACAGTCTTATCATGGCTGTGTCTACCTACATAGTTTAACATCATCATAAAATATGAATTGTTTCAAGATCAGTAGATAATTGCCATTAATGCATGTGATTTAAATTCACAAGACTTTGAGAAAGAAAGACTTTCTCAGAAACTGTCTCACTTAAAAAAAATCTAATTGTGTTATATTACTGTAATAACAGAACTGCACAGTATACAGTCATATTTGTTGTAATTAACTGAAATCCAGTTAATATAATGTTAAAACAAGAGAGTCACATTTATTCACACCTCTGTTTCTTTAAATAAATCAAGAGAAAAAAAAATGTACAATAACATTCTACTCTTTGTACAGTAAGTGCAACGGAAACATCCAAAACTTTATAGAGTTTCTCAATGACTAATCCATATATCTCTATTTTTTTTTCTCGAAATAACATGCTTTGGAGATAATACACAGAAAACATTAAGCATTATCATGGTTAAGGTTGTACAGCCATTTAGAGACTAGAGACAAATGGTCATTGACCTCCAGACATTCTAGCTGTAAAACCACAAAAACTTAAATCTACTACTTTACACTATAACAAAAATAGTTTTAAAAGTAGTTCTAAGACATTTAAGGCTACCTGGCCACACAGCTAATAATAGCATGTATGGATTGGTGAAAAAGTGGTTCGGCAACCATTAATCAAGAAGCAACAGTTGGATATAAAAACCATTTACAGTTGGTATTCATAGCTGGGTAGCAACGATAAAGTCTCTTTTCAACATGAGAATGTAAGAAAGGTTACAAATGAGAGGGTGCTATTCAGCCCATCTAGCCCATTTGGTGGTAGTTAATTGATCCAGTGATTTCTCCAACCATTTATTGAGAAAAGTCAGGTTATCAGATTCAACAACATGGACGGGTAGGTTGTTTCATACACTCACAACATTTTGAGTAAAGACGTGGACCCTGTTCTTGTTTTTAAAAGAACATCTGTAATATGTCGCTGCTGGAAATATTAAAGCAGCAACATGTTTTCGTAAATAAACCCATATGCTGGTTGATAAACACTGGCAAACAGGCAAGCAGCTGTGTGAGTAACAGCACACTGCAGAAAGCAGCAGGGACAACTGTGGTGAGCACAGGCAAGCATGGTACAAGCCAGTCCAGAGCATAATTCGAAACAGATGAGATCCAAAGCTAGGTAAACAGATCTGCCAGACCTTGGCTTATGCTGATTGAACCACCTGAGATGGGAGTGGTGAGTAATATTTCCATTTATTACAAGACTCCTGTTGAATACCATGGTAACCACCACTTGAATGACAGGCGATTGATGTGTGGCCAGCTATCGTGTCGATAATAATAATAATAATAATTGCTTACACTTATATAGCACTTTTCCGAACACTGCACTCAAAGCGTATTGGGGAACTCTCTACCACCAAAGTGCAGCATCCACCTAGATAATGCAATGGTAGCCATAGTGTGCCAGAATGCTCACCACACATCAGCTCAGTTCTCATAATAATTCCCATTACCTTACATGCCATGGATGTCTAACTTAATGAAGTCAGATTTATTGGTCTATAAATATTTGGTCCAGTTTTCTCGACCTTTTATGAGTTGGTACTACGATAGCAATTCTCTAGTCCCGGGCTACTACCCCCATGTTAAGCAATCCTCTGTTAAATTCTCTGTTAAAAGATGAGAAAACACTCATGCCTACAGTCCTGGAGCCCTTTTCATGATGAGGAAATCATGAACTCCAACACTAACCAGGACCTTTTGGTCAGACACCTTGTTCTTACTGCCAAGAAGCTCAAGCTTGGTAGAAAATGAGAAAAATTCAAAGCATCATTCATATTGACAAAGGAATGTTTAACTGTGTACAAAATAAATGTTTTCAACTGTCCATCTCAATGTCCAGACCACAGTAAATTTAAACATTTTGATGTTTAAATTGTCAGTTCACCGATGGAAACAAAAGGGTGTGAATGACATGCAGCAATTCAACAGGAAGACGTGTTCATACGTGTACTGGAACCTCATGTGTCTACACTGTTTGAGATATCTAGTCAGTGTAATTACTGAGAAGGTAAAAGTTTAAACAGTACAGTATCTACATTTTTATCTCAAACTAAGAACACCTTTTTAAAGGTAGGTTATGTTAAATGAGAAAATGAACACATGTTTAAATGTCTTTCAGAAATCCTACAATATAAGCATCTTGCATCACTTCTCATCTACTTTATAGACTAATTAATGCATATTGTGTAAACATAGTTTGGGATGTGTATTTGTTGGTTGCAAAGATATGTTGGTACAGTAATATATGGCAATAAATAATGTTGGTTGCAAAGAAAGTAAAATATTATTTGTAGTAATGAAGATTTAAAGCAGTGTTAAAAACCATCCAAAAGCAAAAAAGCAAATGGACAACTCTACTGTGCTCACTCTTTAGAAAGATAAGACCGAATGTAAATGAGTATCTAAAGAAGTGTTCAATATTATGTGATGAGTGACCACCATGGCAGACAAGAATCTATATTTTCATGATGGAAAGAGGAATATATTCAGCAGTGTTACTTAAAAAATTCTTTTAAAAGTAAATGGAGAAAATGACCAAGGCCAAACTAGAATTTCTCCAGTCAATACTGTGATAAGTGGATCAGTGAACAAAGGATGAAAAATGCTACGAGTATAGAGCCATACAATAATTTAGGCTGTCATAATAAAGCCACCATACACTGAGTTTCTTTTAAGCCATTCAAAATCTAAGAGGGAAATATGGACAAGAGAATGACAGACTATCACAGTGTTTCTGTTTCTATCTTTTGATCTCTTTGCTAGTTAGTAGTTATGTTTTAAATATATTTTTCTAAATATCGCACAGTTTTAAAATAAAGTATGTATCCACTCCTACTAATCACATGCTGTTATATGCTCTATATGCTCTTCATAGATTTATGGTCTATTGTTGAAATGCCTGTACTTGAAATGCAGCACCTTGAAGCTATGCTTTCTTAGTTTCAGGTAGATTCTCTTCAGTAAATCTGGACAATTTACTGAAAGCACTGTTCAGAAAGACAATCCAATGTTTTAAATTGAATATTAAAAAAAACACAACATCCAGAACAGTGTTGTTTAAAATTCTTTGCCATCTATTAAAATGCTAAGACCTTAACCTCAGACACATTAATTGTTGATTTAGGACCAAAAGACCTGTTTGTTTGGCTTTTACATTTTTTTAAATATTACAGTTGACAGCACCAGGAAGATGTGTTTAAATAAACTGTCACAGAGCTTGGTTTTGTATCCCTTCAATTCATAAAGGATTATATTTTAACACAGTGAAAGTAGAATTGTAGAAATAAATTCAGTAATTTAATCTTTGTAATGCTAATATTGTATATCTGCTCATATTATTATAAAGCAAAAGACCCTTTGTGTCTAGGACTCTTCATTCTTTGGACTTGGGGAAGAGAAGGGGTAATCTTTATTGCTAACTATATTTTTTTATGTAGGGCAATTACAAAACATCTTACATGTGATTTTATTTATTGTACTTTACAAAAATATTGCTTAAGTTCTACTTAAGTTGCTTACGTTTTATATTTAAAAGTGTTGTAAATATAAACTAATGACTATCACTTTTATTTAGGAAATCACTGTTGCTAACACATCTTTACACAATCAAATATCAAAAACCATTACAGTCCAATCTAATAATGTACACTAATATGCACTAATGTACATCAAAATGCACATTAAGAATGTGACTGAAATTGTGGATACATCTACTGTACTCACAGTATAGAAATGAACACTCAAGCCAGCACACAATGCAGTTCATAGATGCTTTTCAAACTTGTGGATACTAAAAATCAAGGGTTCAGCAATGTAAAATGGTATAAAGAAAATTACGCTTGGATAACTGCATAGCCAATTGCAAGGGATCACTCTATAGCCAATTGCATTTTTCAAAGAGTGATTTGGAGTGGTTGTATGTGATTCACCTGGTAAAATTCATCTGGACATCTGCACATCTCCTGCAGCCCTTAGATGGCATAGCAAATCAAAATATGGCAAACAATTATCCAGTATAATTGGGTTGCTTATTGTTAGGTCTAGACTCATTGTCCTACTGTTTTAATGACAATTATAAATAAATGCAGTATCAGATATTAAGTCTGTTGTAACAGAAAGAATAAGGTTCTGGATCCCGAGATGAAGTTAAACAGATGACTTTATTGCATGAAAGGAACAATAAAGCCAAAGTCTTGTTTCCTGCAAGAAACAACAAAACCGAAATATTGTTCAAGGTGCCGGTACAAACTTTAGGTTTATATAGTCCTTCCTTGCTGCTTCTGACATCATTCGTTATTATGGTAAAGGGGGGAGGTCACATGTTTGGCCAGTTTACAGCTTTTTGGCCAAATGGTCAGGGATTAAGTCCCCAGGGGGTTCCCTATCTTATCATCCTTATCAGTTCTCTCTTTCCTGCCATAAACTCCTGTTGCTTAGAAGTCTGATCTTCAAGCAGAAAGGCCTTAATTTAACCCCCATCTTTACTTTTACTTCAAGTCCTTTAGTAGATATGGTTTTCGGATATTTCCCAATAGCCTGGCTGATTGATTTAGACTTCAGTTATATGTTTTAAGCAAATTTCATTAAAATACCAACAGTATTCCCACAATATTACACAGTCCCAAAAGTGACTTAACACATTTCATTGGGTACAATTATGCCTATATAGTAGTTATACTTGCACAACACGTATATGGCCTATACCTGTTGCTCAACGAGTAGTTGAGTAGTTGAGTTGAGTAGTCATAGGCTTTGTCTGGAAATTATAAGAATCACATGATAAGCATTTCTCCATTGAAAAATACAGAATAGAAAGAAAAAGAATCACATGACATACTATTTAGAAAATTGGGACAAAATAAAATTCTCATCATGTTGTAATGTGAATATAAATAAACAGCAGGTGTGTGTATATGGAATGCAAACTCCATACAGTAAGTGTATATCCCTTTTTATTTTTGCAAGTATAAGTGACCCATGAATGTCACAGCAGTGATGGAAGGAATATTGTCACTACTACTGAGATAATTAAATGTCTTCAGCATGCCATATCAATTTAGTCAGGAACCTATATGCTGTGACTAACATTAACTTCCCCATTGACCTCAATATACGGAATAATATCCCAGGTAGATCTACAAAACGTCTAACAAATCTAATTAGATAAGTCAGGCACTCTGTACTTTTACATCCCACCTCCATGAATATTGTTTTAACTATTAAATGTGAGCTTAATTTATTTTAACATTTTATAGAAAATAATATGAAGATATAGATTAGTAGCTTGCTCTTATACAGTATATATATAGTTATGTATGTTTAATTTAACCTTTAATACATGTACTATATTTGAGGTGGAAAAAAAATGTCTCAATAAATGGATTTAATCAGACATACTGTATACACTGCAATTATTATTTTTTTAGAGCTCTCACATGCACTTGTCCCAGTCCATACCCATTAAATGTGTTTTAACATTCAAGTGAAATATTTTCATGCTGTACATCTTAAATGTGTAGCTCTGGACCTGGAAGGCCATAAAATCCAACAGATAAGATGTATTTTAAATTATCAACAGTAAGAACAGGGAGAAGAGGTCTGGTTATTAGGAATTAGTTGAATTTGGTAATTAAAAATCCACATGGCATGACAACCTTCAACCTTCAGTAGATCTTAACATATTTTGCCCTGTAACATATTGAACCTCCTAATCTAATACATTTTTCTCTAAATTAATGAATGTATACTGTAAATGAATAAGATATAATACTCAGATCATTATAACAGTAATATTATACATTACAGTAAGAGTACTTCAACAATAAAGCTTTGCAGTAAGCATACAGTAACATTAAAGTTTTCCTTTTTTCTTCAAACTCTTATTTTGAATGGATTTATTCTGCTAAATATGAATATACCATCTGTGAAGAGAATTAAGGATTTTTGCATTGAAGGCTACTATATTTTGACACAATATTTTAAAGTCTATACGGGTGGGCCTGACATGAAGCGCAATTCTGTTAGTGATCTTGTGTATAAAAATCAATGTATGATTAAATGGACTGTAAAAGCGAAAGGATTAAATTGTTAGTTGGTAGAGAAGAGTTAAAATTGCCATTGTTTCTGGGGGATAAAAATGTTTTGAGCGGAATAATATGATAAGAAGTGGTACTTTCAAGTGCATGGGCTGGTTGACAATGACTTTTGTGACATTCATTGTATTAAAAAAATCATTATTGCTGTGCAGAAGTTTTTGCTTTACCATCATAAACTTTTGTGTGTGGGGTGAAAACCACGAACATGACATAAAACCAAACTGAATCCTCAAGAATTATAATTTTATTTTTTTCAGTTTCAGTGATTTTTATTTTTATCAGCAAATAAAAATGCCTTTAATCTAATTTTCTGCCTCTACAATTTTCATATTGTAGGAAGTGTTTTATAATTACTGTAGTTAATTGGCTAATTAATGAATCAAAATTTTAATCTGCTTTCCCCTGGGACTTTCATGAATACCAGATGTTGAATCTAACAAGGTTATCCCATTGAGAAACATGTTTAATACAGAATTAAATTTACTGTGACAACTTTGTCACTTTAATTGTCAGGATTTGTTAGGTCCATGGACAAGTGCAGGCTGTAAGACTAAACTGCAATTGTGTCAGTTGGAGGAAGAGTTGTCTTATTTTTTTTGTGCATTTAGAGGGTTTAGCAGTTGCATCCATATATTATCAGACTTCATACCTGATAAGGGGTCAGAGCCCATTCTGGAAGTAAAGGGAAAAGGTGGGACTACACCTTGCAAGGGGTACCTTTCTGTTGCAAAGCAAACTTGGGTACGCACGCATGCAGTGCAGTACAAACAAGCAAGGTTAATTTAGAGACACTAATTAGCCTAGCCAGCATGTCTTTAGGAGGTGGGAGGAAACTGACAGAAACCCAGAGCTAGCCTACTCAGAACATGAAAACTCTACACACAGAATGTGCCCCAGGCCATTATTGAAACCAGGACCCAGGAATTTCAATAAAACAGCTACAGTATGCCACCACAAAACAGCTAGGCCACCCAACATAGCACATAAGTGTGCTAAGTACAAATTATGCTTTCCGTAGCCTAATTTTCCAGGGGGGTAAAATAAGAGCTAGGACTTTTAGTTTTTTTTTAACCTGATTCTGATGTTCTGAATATTATAAAAAAATTACAAATAAGGTTTCGAAAGTCGCTTCTAGACAGAGTTTTTATTTTACTCCTTTTGAAAGTCTGTAAGTGTCTTGTGACTAAATTTGGTAGCAAGTTATAATAAATAATTGGGGTAAACGTAGCTCACAAGCAACTATTCTCCATTTCCCTGAATAGAGACTAGTGCTTGTGTGTAATGAGAGCATTGGGTAATGTGAGAGTATTGTAGAATGTAATGTGGGAATTAGAATTTCTGTATAGTTATAATGGGAATGTGACAGTAAACTGGTGTACTGTAAGTTCATAGAGCAGAAGAAACAACCTTTATTCTCCCAGCTCTAGTATAAGAAGAGTGGGAGGACTGTGTCCAACTTCAGAAGCTTTGGTGCTACTGTACAGTAGGTGGGAGTCTGCACTGCAGTGACAGAGGAGGTTTTTGGCAGGGGGTGAGTATGTGTCAGACTGTCAGATATTAGTTACTGCGAGAAAAAAAATAATTATAAGAATTGTTTACACTTATATACAGTAGTGCTTTTCTGGATGCTCCATTCAAAGCACTTTACAGGTAATGGGGACTCCCTCCTTCACCCACCAATGTGCAGCATCCACCTGGACATCAGCTATTAGTGGGGAGGAGAACAGAGTAATGAAGCCAATTCATAGATGGGGATTATTAGGAGGCCAAGATTGGTAAGGGCCAATAAGAAATTTGGCCAGGACGTCAGGGTAACATGGGGTAATGTGAAATGAGTGGGAAAATGTAAAGAAAATGATGATAAATATGAGTGGTATTAGTGTAAATGTGTGAGTAAAGGTGATACTGGTGAGAAGTGTTTGACAAATTATTTGCAGATGGTCCCGTAAGAAGCTCACCTGGTTGGGGTGGGGTCTAATTTTCATTCAGCAATCTCCTTTATTGCATTTCTTGCAGAAAACTCCCCACCTTTTAGATTGGTAAAATAGGGTTGAGATTAGCCAACAATTGCAGGAAACACATCAGAGCAAATGAGGATCAAATCTCTCCAAGCACATAATGCCCCATTTTACCTATTCCAGCTATGATTACAGAGCTTTCTCTTCATCCTTTTACAAGTGACTTCAGGATTTTTATTCCAGAAAGACAACAAGATTATCATTTAACTAGAATCACACTTCATATACTTTCTTTTTAGAACCCCTTCATTCATCTAAAGATTACTTATTTTTCACTTCTGATAAACTTCATCCTTCAGATTTCCTTTATCTCAGTACTTTCGTAACTGCTATGTTCATTCTCACATGCTCTTTCTTTTTTAGCCTTTATCACTTCTTTTGCATCATATTCCAGCTTTCTTTGCTCACAACTGAAGAACATTCCACAGCTGAAACATTTTCTTTCATTTCCTTTTTTAACCTAATTATCTGTTTACATAAATCAGGTAATTGTATTATGACTGTAGTAAAGTGATATATGAATTTATAAATGTGGTAATTACATGTAATAGTCCAGCAGGTGGCTCTACCCATTTTCCAAGGTTATAGGAGTCATCCGGATGTTATAGTTTTGGCGCCAGAAAGATAGAGAGAAAACCGGAGAGAACTTTGGGACAGTTGGAGAAAGCTATCATGAGAGAAAGGTGTCAGATCGGTAGTTAACGAGCTGTACAAACTAACTTTTCTTTAATACATACATAGTTCACTGTTCCACACCCACCTCCATGTCATTCTTTGCTTCATGTGAAGATACAACTGTAGTGTTTCATAGCCATTCAGGGACGCCAAATATGTAATGTAGTGGCTCTCTGAAGGCACCAGTTCTGTAGGGTTTGGGCATTTACTGAGACAATTATTAATTGTAGCAGTAAATCACAAAGTTGATTCTTTTGATGGCTTTAGAATCCAACCATGCGACATAACTCAAACAACGCACACACACAGGTACTAATACACGAGGATACATTTATTAATACATAGAATATGCATGTAAACCTAACAGATCTTATCGAGAGGGTTATCAGAATACAAAAGGTATATATTCAATCAGTTACGAAGAGTTACATATATCAAGAGGACATACGTTCAGTATATCATTCATTTAGACCGTTTCGTAAATGAACTTGGTTATAACTTCTACATTAGATACTCAAAACAAGTACAAAACTCTTAGGAATTAAATTGATATCAACTGGTTGGGATAACAATTGAATTCTCGAGCTGTAATGCATTGAAGTTGAATACTCATCCAATTTCTGGGGATTCAGATCTCCTGCGGGCACAAAGAAACAGTTGCAGGCTGTTGCTGTCCAATCCGCGCTGTCTGGCTCGGTGCCAGGCTGTGCTGTGCGGCTTGCGACGGTGCGCTGCAGATGCTCACTGACCGGCTAGTTAGTGTTGGCTTTAACTAGCAAAGTTTGTGCACAGGAGAAAAGATGACTGTGGGTCCCAGCAAGTCAGGAAGAGGACCGGTTCGTTCCTGATGAAGAGCTAGTTCTGAATAGTGATTCAGCTGTCCACAGTTCTGACCTGTTCACGAGGCCTGCTGCTGGTTACTCTCTGGCAACCTCCACTCTAGACTCTAACAAAGGAAAGTTCTGGCACTCGGACACACTGGCCGTTCCGTGGTTGTCCGGGCTGAGTCTCGGGATGGTCAGGAGGCGCGCTGCGAGAATGTCCTGCCCTTGGGAGCCTTCTGCTCCTGGGCCGTCCTGCCCTGGAATTCTCCTTTGAATTTCCTTTAGAACAGTCCACAGAATCCTCTCCAGAATCTTACTGAATCTCCCGAATCTTGTTGAATCTCACTGAATCTCCCCTTCTCTGTGTTGCCTGTTTTTACCTGGAGGAACTTCAGCTCATCGATTGGCTGAAAGTTCCATGGGCATCAGAGTCCCACGTGGGTTACTCGGCCCTACCAGTCCCTGATTGGTTGATCACAGTGAGATATGAGTCACTTAGTCCTGACACTTAGTAATGCAGTCCAGATGTCCATCCGGCACTCCCTAGACTGATAGGCACCAGTGGATGACCATTGATCATGATAGCCAGACTTAGCTAAGTGCATCCCCCTTTGGGAGCTGTCCTAGGAAACCTTAAATCACCCTGCACTAATGGTCTCTCTGTGGCTGCTCCACAGAGATGAACAGAGAAATGGGGCCTCATTTGGGAAGCTCAGAAACACTTAATTCTGCCTTATTATTAAGCCTCGCCGCTACACAACATTAATGGTCATTTATTTTTGTTAGAAAAAATTAAAGCTAATAATATTCAAATGTGGGTTTGGTACACAAAAGTGTGTTGCTGTTATTTGCAATAGCATGAAACCTTTATACCTGCAGTGCTCATATTAACTGAGTTAAAATGTGCAACTTATAATCATATATTCTCTGACTACTTCAAAAAATGTTTAACTGATAATAATAGTCATTATAAGAAGTGTCTTCTTGCAAGGTATGTTTGTCAGGTAACTGCTGTCTTTTTGATTACATTATTCACTACAGTATAACTGATGACAAGTCTTTGTTTTGTAAACCTAAAAATAGACACCTCAATTGTATTTTTGTAATTTTTTTGTGCTGATGAATATTAAGAAAGACAGTCTAAATAGCGTTCTCCTCTCAAACAAAATCTGCACTGCATTGACAGCTTTTGAAGCATTTTAGTCTATATTTTATTGGAAATACTATCACACTTACACTATTACGATAATACTATAATAATACTATTACACGTATAATAAACATCGTGTTTAGCAAAATATTGATTATAACAAGAAATGCCACTTATAATGTGAAATAACTCATAATTCAAACTATGATAATAAACATTTTTTATTAGAGTGATGCACTTTCCTCTATGATCGAAGCAAATTGCAGTGTATCCTTTTCTAATTGAAAATAACTTAAAGGACCTAAACTGTGAGATAAGCTACAGCAGATTATGTGAGAAACAATACACAGTTACAACCAGAACAGTCCTATCAGATTGGGTATTTTGTATTTTTAATTGTCTCTAAATTCTTAGACACCTCAAATAGCCCCTTACATACCCATAACAAAATAAATCATGAACACATTTCCCTTATAGTTGCTGTTTTCACTTCTCTAACAGAGGGTTTAAGAAAAAAAAGATAAATAAAATGAGTGAGAAAGAAGACCTTAGTCACTTAGTTTCAGCTGCTGATGTCCACAGTTGTTTTTTCCCTGATTTAGGAGGCAAAACTAAAAAAGTCTATCTCTACCTTTTCCATCATTTTTTACTCTTTGGAACATTACATCATCACCCCTTTACATTGTTTTCATCATCATTACTCTTTTAGCCATGTTTTAGGGACTCAAATTAAATCATAATCACAGATTAATGTTATAGGTTCAATCCCTGCATTGTGTTCTGAATACTACTGGCACTTGGGTGCATGCATATATTTACTGGATCTTTGATATTTTGTTTTTTGGCATTTTCTTTTAGACTTTGATGTTTTTGCTTCCAAGTCACAAATATACACACACATTGGGATAGATGGGGCAGGTCAGCCTACAACAGATCCGAAATAACAGCCAGCCAACCTGCACTTAAAAGCCACCAAAGGGCCTCTATGAACCATATAAAGGTTTAATGAAAGTCAGTTTGTTGATTTATTGTGATGGGTTGAAATGCACATTCTCAAATGGATTTAATTAGTAGTGTAATTAGTATATAAAGAATTGTGTATTGCTAGTGTATGTGGAAGAAACTGACAGGAAAGCCTGAGATAAAAAAAAACAAGCCTCCTGGCTATTGTTAATCTTTTTGTGTATGAGGATTGCAGGAACCCTAGCTAATGATAGAATTGGTCAAAATAGGAAAGGTTACAAATGAAAGGAGAGCATTTTGCCCATATGTCCTACTTGGTTGATAGTGTATTAATCAAAACAACTCATCCAACACTTTCTTAAAAGATGCCAGAGAATCTGCTTCAACAGCATGACTGGATATCTTGGATAGTTTTTTTTCTGGCCCACATAACCCGTTATGCTTCCTGAATTCAGTCTTCTTGTCTTCCTTCTTAGTATTTACTGTACTTGTATTAGTGTACTGGTACTCTTTTTCCTAAAGTAGTTATTTGGTCTGACATTGTTAGCACTTTTTAGGACTCATAGGAGCATAAAAAAAGTTTACAAATGAGATGACATCATTTGACCCCTCTAGTGGTTTAGCAGATAATAGATGTGAGGAACACATACATCCATTTCCTAACAAAGTTAGTACAGTATCAACAGCTTCAAGAACATGGTCATGTAACTTTTATAGACCCACAGAACATTGCATCATATCTGATAATAAATGACACAAACATACTGCAAAGTTGTTCTATTACTACTTTGCAAAGTGTAAAGGGGTAAAACTCACTTACTGGCTAAGATCTTCATCTTTACATAATGAATGATCCTGGAATTCTTAGGCAAATCTGATACACACAATTGTTTGACATTATTGCTTTGAGTCCTCTGTTTTGAAACATGATTCCAAATATTTTTATAAAAAAGCAGCTTTACCTTTTACAACTAATGCGTTCTAGGTAGATGTCTGTATAAATCCATTAAAAACATCAGCCTTTTAAACTAAACTCTTTCCCATCAGTTGAAAGTTAAATGTACCACCATGATCAACTAGGGCCCGCAAATTTAATATATTTTAAAAGGTGAGCATTAGAATTATAATCATTTGTAATAATTTAATGGTGTATTAGGTCATAAATAATTATTTATTAATTAAGCAATATTATAAAATCCTTAGAATCCTCTGGGCCCTTTAATGTTTTGAACTCAAGATAGCAACAGGTGCCAGTCCCCTTAAACAACACCATGATGTTTATAACGTGGTGTTAGTGCTTTGCTTTGGTTAAGTTCTGTGCTTCTGTACAAAATAGTGTTGGCAAAGAGAATGTTTCGAAAATCATAATGTTCAACTTTTTGTTCTATTAACTGGTTAAAAATAGCTTAATAAAAATGTACTCTTTAAAAAAATATATACAAGATGTAGAAACCTTTAATACTGATCATAACTCTTTACTGTGCAACCTATGATAGAGAATTATAAAAAAATGTTTTGCTGGGGTGATTCCTTAAAAAGTTTTAATACAATAATAAAAAAAAGTTTGCCTATAGCATTATATAAAACAACATACTGCTTCTGAACCAGCGTGGGCACCGGTGTAGGTGGAATGAAGAGATTCATATTATACAACTGGATATCATTTAAATAGATGTTTGATCAGCAAATAGAAATAGTAGCAAGAATAGCTTAGCATATTTTAAATTTTATACTTTTTCTACTCAATATCATTTTGAAGAAGCTCTCTGCTAACCAAGAAACCTGATTATTACAGTTTATTACAGCCCATCCTGAATAAATAGTATTGAAATAAGATTGGGAAAATAGACATTCATGCAGGAATGGCTCCTTATTTTCTACTGCAGACAAACTGCCTAGTCTATTATTGTTAATTAAAAGATCAGTTTAGTCAGAGTGGTAAATCAGGTCCAGTCTATTATTATATGCAGAAATTATCTAGAAAAATGAAAAGAATGGTCACTGCAAAAGGGTTGTATAAATGTACTGTACTAAAAATTACCATGTGATGTTTTTAAAATGTATTTTGTGTTTCTTGAAACATTGTAAAACACTTCCTTTTATTTGCTCAACTAAACCTACAAAGATTATATCAAATCATAGTACCCTAGAGGATGGAACAGGACCCAAGAAGCTCCCTTTCTGTCCTATCCTATATCTGTTCTCTTGCAGCAATTATGACAAAATGAGTCACCTCAGAGATGTTTTTTCCACACAACTCCTGGGAATAATGAATGCCATGTTACAGTATGTTCTCTTCTGAAACCTTGTAAAGGTATGGCATAACTTCTATGTATTAGTACAACCTTCTTAATGTCAGGATTACTGGCGTAGACATTAAAGTGTGTTATATAGTAAAAGTAAAAACCAACAGAAATAAGGGAGAGCAGTGGGTTTAAATCGCTGTCCCTATGGTTTCAGACCTATGAAAATAAGTTTGTATTATATCTTAAAAACACAAATCAGACAAAATAAGAAGTCTAAAAGGTCTAATTTTAACAATATCTAAGCAGGTGTTTAAAAACATTTCTTATAAACAAAAATTAATAGAACGGCATTTACTTGTAAATGTTATATAATTTGGGGATATTATCATTTGGTGTCCTGGAATTGGCTAAAGAAAAAGGTACAGTATATCATGGAATTCTGCCGTATACTGTACAGTATTACATTTGACAAAATGTTTATGGACAAAACAATTGTAAAGAGCTTATTTGCATTTTATTTTACAACCAAAGCTGAAAGGGAAATGCCACTAATTAGTTATTTAGTTTTTTCTGCCTAAATAACACTTCACAATCCTCTTGGTATATTTTAGGATATCATTGTCTTGATTTATACTGTTTCTTACTTCTCTGCCACAGATTGACCTTTCAGGATAATCCCACCACACAGCTAACCAGTTCCACATCTGTGATCATTGTTCAGTTCCTACCTCTCTGACATTTATATCAAAGAAGTATAAACATTAATTCAAATTGATTTGATTAAAACATTTTCTAGTCTGCTTCTTGCTGTGTGCACTTACACAATTGCAAGGCATTTAAAGGTCTTTTCGCATGACATTGCTTTCAAAGAATATAATGTTCTTACAATTCCTTATTTTAAGGAGTAAATCGTCTGTCATCAAATTGTGTTTTTTTTCTTACTGCAAGTATATTCTGTGCTGCCACCATTACCTGAAAAAGTGGACTGAAAATGGGTGGATGAATACATGTATACTGTGCAAACCTTTGACTCATTAAACTATAACTGTGTGTAATGTAAGGAAACTTAGTTCATTTGCTAAAATAAACAATCTGTAACAAGGAATTTTATATTGCACTTGATTGAAAAGTGCAATATCTCCTGTAGTACTAAGACATTGTCCATGTAAACAGGCTATAGAAAATTTAAAAGTAAACAGTATTTTTTTTTGCCAATGGTCCCTGTATGAATTGTCATGTATTCCCAAGAATAATTAGTAGCAAACCTCCAAATACTCATTAGAACTAAATATGTTTTGATAAAGATAATAAAATGTATTTTATCATTAACAGTATTTGAAAATGTCAGATGAAATGCTAAGCACCAATTTGACCCAAAGCACCAGGAAATGTTCTTTTTCAAAACAAATTGATTGTCAAGTTGCTAAGTATTTCACAAACAAAACTAACGAAATAACGCTCCTTATTTAAATATGACATTTATGCCATACAGCTATACACAGTAAAAGGGAAAACTTTTCACAGAGATTTTTCTTGGGAAAGGTGCATGTTACATCTTCTACATGTTCTGTAAAAGGTGGAATGAGATTTGAAAAGTCTCATTCTGGATTTAGGTGTGCTATTATTTCATTTTGTGATATAAGTTGCATATTCTCTGGGCCCTTTAATGTTTTGAACTCAAAACAAAGGTCATTGCTACTGTAAATCAGTGAAGCGTGGCTGAATTATTATTAAAGCTTTAATACTTGTATAGTCACCACAAATTTATAACTTCTCTTTTTTGTGCTTCTCTCAATGCACTGCTAAATTATCTAATACATGCAGCATCCTTGGTTTATATACAGTATGTAATACGGAACACTATTTTACTATGCTGTCTTAGTTCATTGGTTAGCATCATGACTACAGCAGTAAAATATACATTTTTCCCAAAACCACTCTTCTTATTTCTGCTGAATAGTAGGTCAAAGAAAGTATCTGTGTAAAAAAATATTTGTGTTTTAGCATACTGTATCTCTGATACAAAGAAATGGTATTTTATATAAAATGATTTAGAAGTGTACCATACTGCCAAAGGAAACTGAATATGACACTTCTGTTGACTGGGAGGTAGTTACAGTTGAAATATCGTTTGTGAATTATTACATGCCCTGTAGAACCTCAGTGTCATTTAAACTCAATATTGGAACTCCTGCTATAACCTGGACAAGTGGTTTACATATATTTTAAAACTTGAATGAAATATTAATTAAACATATTAACTATATTTTTTCATATCTATTACATTATTAGCGCACAACCCTCACAACAACATACATCGGAGGATTCCATTTTATTGATACAATTAACCAGTGGCTCCATCATGTTTAATCCATTTTATCATGATTATTAGGAAAGTATTATTAAATACAAGCATCTCTATCTACAGTATATGCCATTACAACCAAGATTAAGTAGCAGTCGTTAACCATTTAGACTATATTAATTTCAGATTCTGTATTCCTCATGGCAGTGTCCCAATTTTTTGTAGGGAACATTTGAATCTTCCACTACTACCATGTCTACTACTACTTTTTGCTATTGACCTTCTTCATCTCCGCATACGGTAATGTGTTAATCTCCATTTAAAATGTCTGATTTAGGTGACTTGTAATATCTGCTGTTCAGACTACTTTTCTTTTCTTGTTTAATCCACAGAGATGTAAACTATGTCCTCTTACTTCCACATCTTAATTTGAAGTTTTTATGATGTTTCTATGTGTGTTTGTGTGCTTTCATATAGAGATTTCAGGTATTTTTTAATAGAACTATGGCTCAGTTAAAAACCCATGCATCTTATGGGATGCGGTCAAAGGAATCATTAAATTAATTATACTGTATTTGCCTCACAACTGCATAATCTCATTTTAATAAAATTACTGAATTGGTTGCCACATTGTATTTCTAGGGCATAAATAAGAAAACATGTATTATGAATCTACTGGATTTGAACCTTGAAAGAAAACAGATAATATTCTGCTTCCAATATTAACATATGATTTACATATGATTTAGGCAGTTCTATTTTAATAGCATTTAACCCATTTACCATTTTGAGACTCTATGGAAAAGAATGGTTTGAGGTCATTACTACCATTATTTGTGCTAAAGTGGTATAACTGTCAGGTCCTGTGCTGATAAACACAGCACTCTATCTTTATAGTTCAGGTAGGTAACTGCGTCAGCATGCGTAGGCTGCAAAGGAACAGTAATAGGTTTATTCCATGCTGAAAAAAAGAAGAGAGAAAACACAACGTTTCGGCCGTGGAGCCTTCTTCAGGTGTGAAGAAGGCTCCACACCTGAAGAAGGCTCCACGGCCGAAACGTTGTGTTTTCTCTCTTCTTTTTTTCAGCATTGAATAAACCTATTACTTGTTCCTTTGCACTCTATCTTTATTATATTATACCATATATACATTCAATATGATGAGAACAATTGCGTGAGATTTCTCAAGTCGCTTCTCTTATGTAGATGTACTGGAGTCACTTGTATCTCAGAGTTCAAGGAAGTGTTCATGACTTGAAATAGGGTAAATCACTTGACATTGGTGGAATTCTATACAAACTTTTATTTATTTTTTGTCTCGAGTTAGGTTCCTTTTTGATTCATAAATTCGTTAATAACTGTTACGATAAATGTGGTTATCTATTAGAGTGAGTTATTAATTATTAATAGTAACGTCAGTTTTAAGAGGGTAAAATTGATTGACTCTGTTAAACGTCTCAATCCGCACTACTGCTGTTAAATTTTGCAATGGACCAAACCAGCCTAGCTCTGATTGTATTGTTGTCAAAAGCTTCAGATCCCTTTATATTGACCTTCACCCTTGTTTATATAAAATTACAATAAGCAACTTTAATAACAATATTATACAAATTTAATAGAAGGACACGTTCAAATCTCTCTTCAAGCTCTCATGTATATAAAAAAATTAATGTGTTTCCATGTCTGAACTTATTTAGTTCTATTATTATCTCCCACTTTTAGGTTATTTGGTTACATGCCATAAAATACTTTTCTCAATTCTTATGGAAAAGAAATGCAACCTATGACAGACTGCCTGTTTTTTTTCATGTATGTTATATACTCCAAGACATTTCCTTTACCCTTTCTGTATGTTTGTAAGTTGTGTATGTGAAACTTATTAAGTGTGAACAATACTTACCCCCCTTTTCCCCCAAATCACTGCAGTGTTCCCCATTTTGGAGTATGGTGTTAGGTTGGGCAAAATGGCTACCAGTCACCTTTCAGTTTGTAGTTCCCCAAACTGCCACATCAGCAGTACTAAAAAAAACTGCTAATCTTAAAGGGAAACATTACTGGTAGGTCATCCATAATTAACTGATGTATGTCTATTTTTCTCGCTTAAATGTATTAAAAGCCTCAGGTGACTTTGTTCAAGTTTATTACTTTGTAAGTTATCTTTGGACTTGTTTTATTTGTTTACAAACAGTCCACCACTATAGGAAATATGATTAAGTCCCTTTAAGGGAAGACAGCCCTGGGAAAGGAGGGGATATACAGTAAGAGGTACTGGGAAAATTCAGTAGGAATGTGGTACCTTGGAGGTAAGGTGGGCTCAGGAGACCTTCTCTGAGCTTTGAGTTGAATTCTATTTGACAAGTATTGTTTGACAAAAATAGCTCCAGTTTTGTTTGTTTTTTAAGACTGCTCTTTCAGAGTGTTTGTTAATGAAGCCAAACTCAGCCACTTAGTCTGTGACACAACCATGTTTAAAATTCTCTATTCTGTAGGAGACTAGCTCTGCCAAACAATTCAATGTTATTTCTATACTTTTGTGCTGTTTCATTGTCCTAATACTCCTATATGTTGGAACCAGTTTAAAGCGGACCTCATATAATAAAACTTTAAGATATAACTTATTCTGGGATGTAAGTTAGATATTTAATAAATTGTATTTTGACTTCATACACAATTATAAAATTATGTATTACTTTTGTGTGTAGAAGAAAGTTTAGTAAAATTATAGAAGACCGGTCATGCCCATTCTCCGATTTGACATAATTACTAGACCTAAAGTAGATTTTTTTTTTCATATTGGAGAAACAAACAGATTCATATTTGATCAGATGTTTTAATGAGAATGATCTTCTTTTAATACAGGACTTCATATTATATACACATTGCATAATTTGCTGGTTCTCAGGGATGTTTGCTTCTTCTGTTTGTTTGTCCTTTAGAATTCATACCAAGTCTTTTTTTTCCATTTTTACTATTTGGATTAGGAATGTGAATGTTTCGGATGAAGATATTTCATGGGGCTATATATAGGACCATGTGGATTTGGCTTCTGCAAATCCTAATCGTTGAATGATTAGCTAAAATTGTCTTCACAGAATACTCATACTCTTTGTAGACGATACGTTTGTCACCAGACCCTTCTGTACTTTCTGTTTATAGGATACTGTAGGAATCCTTCTATGCATATAAAAAATTGGGGAAATCCTGGATGTTACATTTTATTAACAGGTTTTCATACACTTTGTGAGTTGTTTTAGGCAAAGTTATTCTTTGCTATCACATAGTATATATGCCGAATAATAGCAGTGATCTTAGCTAGTCACCTTACTAAGAACTTGCTCTGATCGTGGTACTGACAGGGTGGGGTGTGAAATGCTGTTGTTAAAGTCTTCAGATTTTATTGGAGGTGTTTCTATGTTCTTTAACTTTTGGAAAAAATAAAATATTTAGCTTTTTTGAAGACAGCAGTATCAGTACTTCCAAAGAAAAGCTAACCACCTCACTCAACACCCTTCCTCACCCCATCATCTTCACCCATTGCCAGAGGACGTAAGAAATAAAGTTAAAAGCCCCTGTGATCTGCTGAAACTAAAAAGAAAAACTCTTGATTGTGACTTAGAGAACCAACTTGTATACCATGAGATAGCTTTTTTGCACTTTATTTAGTAAGCCATTAATAAATAAAATATAAATGTCCACAAGAAATTAAATTTAAAAAGACTGTTCATTGCATTTTCTCTCTGACAAAGAGAAGGGGTAGTACATTAAAAAAAAATAAGATATCCAAGTTTATTTTTCTCTAAGAAAACTGTGACACATGCACATAATCCCTGAGGATACAGTAGCAAATGCTAAGGTAGTCTGAAAGTCAGAAAGGTCTGGCTATATCAGTCATAGGTAATACCAAAAGTATCATTATGCCATGCGGTAAAGTACTATGCATTTGAATAGGTCATTGTGTCAGAGTCCCAAGGCATGTAGCACATAGCAGTCTGAATATAATGTTTTCAAAAACCTTCTTGTATTTTCAGGTGGTCTGTTGAATTTAGACACACTAAACTAGAATGCTGCAAGGTAACAACATACTGTAGCAGTTTTCAGCAGAGACCTGATAGCTATTATGAGTATGGACAACCATAGCAAAAGATTTTGAATTTTTTTCACCTGTTTAAGGTGTGAGTGAAATGTTTATACTTTTATTAATTGATGTGGTATTTTAACAGTTGAGTGGACAGTTTTACAAAGATACATTGTTAAATTACCTCAGGCACTCCTATGATTATCAATGTTGTACAAGATTTTTTTATAGAGTTTTATAGCTGTGAATAAGATACTCAAACCAGAAGCTTCAAAGCGTGGATGGGCAGATATACAGTACAACAAAACATTTCTTCACTATCGCCATTTGTGAAGGACTCGCAAGGACAACCCAGTTTGGACTAATTCAAATAATGGTCATCATATTCATATGACTTTATATTAATAACTCAATAATAATGTAATTATACCGAGTATATTATGTTATATATTATCCATCCATTTTCTAACCACTTCATCCAATTCAGTGTCATGAGGGAGTCAGAGCCTGTCCCAGCAAGGAACGGGAGCAAGCAGGTTACACCCTGCATGGGACACCAGGGAAGTTATCTGCAGGAGATCAGGGGTTCCCAACCTTTTTTGTCAGCTAAACTCCTTAGACCTGAATTATTTGCCTCATGTACCCCCTTGAGATTTTAACTAAATCAAACCTTTCAATAAATGTAGATAAATGCTACAGCAACCCTCTTAACATGCTTCTTTTCACTTCGTAAAATATAAATTTTACTACTGTTGTTTTACTTATTCTTATTATTACATTGTTATTTATTAATAGGAATATTTAATTTGACATTGACGTTTCCGTCACAATCTCACGAACCCCCTGCAGTACCGTCACGAACCCCCGGTTTGGGAACCTGTGACCTAGCTGAACTAGTTAGCATCTATCTTTTGTGACTAGACTGACATTCTTCTAAGCCATATGCTGTCTTGAATCCATTGTCTACTAGGTTAATCTGCAAATCACCACATCCCCGTGTTGGACTAAATGGTTTATTGAAAATGATTGAATAGATGAACCTAGATGTCAACACTAAAAACCAATCACCATATTGTCATTATCTTCTCTTTAGAAGACATGTTGCCTTCTATTTTCTGGCATAAAGCCATTTTATAATACAAATAAGTACAAGAGTATGTTATGAGAAGAAACCAGGAAATAGTCTGTATTTTTGTTTTAAACTAGGCACTTTTTTTAACCCAAGCAAAATGTTTTCTGAATTTTCCCAAATTCAGGACAATTGTATTGTACGGCAGATCAAACAAATATCAGCAAAGTTTGAAAAAATAAATTAAAATTGTTTAATCACACTTTTGGAACATTAGTTGACTGGTTAATTAGAATTAGCCTAGAGTCATGTAAAGTGGGTCAGACTTTGCGCTGGAGTGTTGAAAGTTAATATTGAAAAAGTATCTCTCATATTCTTGAACCATAATGAAATTAACACATTTAAAAGAAAATACATTTTTACTTGAAGTTAAAATTCCCCTTTCAGTACAGTAATCAAATTAATGTTATTAAGTTCATGTGACTAAGACTAGTAAATAATATGTGGAAAAATCTATTCAAGGACAGTTATAAGGAAAATGAATGAAAATCACACAAGAACTAAATGCTAATGGGAAAAAGTCATTAATGTTAACAAACTTTAACAAAAGTACCAGCATAATAGGTTACAGAAAATAAAATAATAAATCTAAAGGTTTTCTGATTTATACTTAATTTAATATTGTCATATAGTTTTGGGGTATAAAATATACTGTACAGAGATTGTTTGATAGCTAGGTTTTTATATATCTACAGTATGTATAGCATATGTACTGTAGATACAGTAGTTATTTTTGATAACTTAAAAGATTTCAAGTTTGTGTATTCTATTTTACAGGTTTGTATAATGATTGTATGCATTTGCAAAAATGTCCATGCTATTACACCACTCGATTAATTTTTAACCATGTTTCAATCATGTCTGTGTGCCATGATTGACAGAAATGTCATCAAAATAAAAAAGAACACCATGCTAGGATAAATATTTGATTCAGATATCATT
This sequence comes from Atractosteus spatula, assembly GCF_055471065.1. Classification (NCBI taxonomy): domain Eukaryota; kingdom Metazoa; phylum Chordata; class Actinopteri; order Semionotiformes; family Lepisosteidae; genus Atractosteus; species Atractosteus spatula. Next base: position 6,573,827 of record NC_142717.1, read on the forward strand.
TTTAAAACAAAACAGGAAACACAATTTGTACTTAAATAGCTTCTTATTTTAGGTCACTCTATTTCTTTATGTAACAATATGGTGCAAGGTGCGATGGAAGAGGTATAGTTATGCAAACAAACTCTCACTTCTCAAAGTGTTAAAGCTGCCTAGACGTTCAACTAAATCAAGTCATACAGATCATTATCCAAGCTTACAAAAAAGCCACTTGTAAAACAGTATCAACACTGTATCAGGGTATAATGAGTTCTAGAAAAGAAATGACAGGTTATATTAAGACAAAATGGGAAGAAGAACTACGTGTAAATATTGCTATCAATTGCAAAGAATGGGAGAATATGTATAAAACAGAATGCACATCTGCAAACTCAAAAAGATTGCGGGAATTTTTCTGGAAGAATTAAACTCGATTCTTCATAGCTCCAAAAATAAAATAGTCTCGTCTTAGTTTGCCACAAGCATGTTGGAGAGTGTGGTAATAGAGATGCAGGACATTCCCATATACATTGGCAATGTCCAAGAATTCAGTCTTAATGGGAAGGTCTCTGATTCAAGATATACTGTATTTTATTTAGAAATTCCAAAGTCTGCCTGACGAGGTTGTGGGAAGAGATAAATACTCACTAAAAGTATTTTTGGCAGCAAGCAAGAAAGCTATAACACATAAATGGTTAGAAATGATAATGGTTTTATGTTTTTGGAAGATTTTTTCTTCACAGCTCTGTATCCTCTGTAAAAATACAAAGGAATGATAAATAACGGACTTTATACTCATTTATATTTGTAACACTTGAGGTTTTGAGATGACTGGGAACTATTTTGTTTTCTGGTACCTTTGTACTGTATGTTAATAAAAAAACATAAAAAAAGCTGCCTAAATAGCTCCAAAAAACAAAAAAGTGAACCCTGTGCAGGTTCCAACTAATAGTGAAGTCTAAAAGAATATATATATATACTGTACAGTATATAATTTGCAGTATGCAACTAAAGTGAAGGAACAGGCCAAAATCAAGAGCCAGGTAGGAAACCCTAGAAGAAACAAAACACCCAAAACAGGAACAGGAAACAAAGAGAAACCAGACAGTAAAAACTTGAAAAAAAGAAAAAGAAAGAACAGGATAAACAGTGAAGTGTAAACTAAGGAAAGGTCCTGGTTTCAGAGCAGAAGTAAACAATATTGAACACTGAAAGGACTGAGAGCACAGTTTACATATTTGACATAGGGCTAAGGTGGTGAGGCATGGAGCCATAAGTACAGTACACTTGTTAATTCATAATTGGCTAGAGCCTTCTGCACGGTCTGTGCCTCTCCTGTGCAGCTGAGCCAACAACCAGTGTGTTGACGATGGAACCGTAAAACAAAGGCCACTGATCCTAATGCTTGCAGCTTATGTTAATACAGTATTTACTTCTATGGCAGTTTTCATAATAGTGATCAGCAAAACTTGGTTTTGACATCCCCATTACAAACCTGAGTGTTTTATCATTTTTGCTGGCAATATGTTGTGAAACAAATCACCAGAAAAACAATTCAGTACCAGTGACAAAATCCACACTTAATGCACGAGGGCTAAAAATGTATTCAGTTTGGCTTGAGACCTTTGTGTTTCACAGGTTTATTGTATCACAAGACAAATAGATGGTGGGTTTTCTGGAGATATTCTCTCATTTTTGTCTTTTCCAATAAATTTCTGGACACTCTACTCAAAGCTCTTTACAGGTAATGGGGACTCTACTCCACCTCCACCAAGGCATAGCACCTAATTGGATGATGCAATGGCAGGCAAAGTGCTCTGGTATCCCCAACACACATCTGCTATCAGTGGGGAAGAGAACAGATTAGTGAAGCCAGTTCATATACAGTATGGGGATTATTAAGAGGCCATAAGTGTTAAAGGCCAGAGAGCAATTCGGCCATGTTTACACCCCTACTCTTTTCAAGAAATGCCCTGGGATTTTTAATCACCACAAAGCACCTCGATTTTACTTCTTATCCAACTTACATAAACATATAATGCATAAACCATATTTTCTCTACAGTTGGGTAAGTAGTTACTAAGCTTACGTCATACCAACCTGATTTTTTACCCTACCCACCTGACCTGATTATTCTTTAACCTATAATGCTCCACTTTCCAGTTTTGATATCCGATATATTTTTAACCAAAACATATCCTGTTTGGCTAGAGGTTGAGATTTAAACATTCATCTTCTGACAATCAGTCACAGTCACTGTCTGGATGTCTCAACTTCCATGTATTGATAGAAGAGACTTTGACAGTCTCCTTGAATTTCCTTTGTAGTGTTACATGAGACTTTATTGTCCTCATAATTATATTTTAAACCACAGGCAGATCCTGTTTAGCCTGAAGTTGAGACTTAAATGTTAGTCTGCAGACAACAAGACACGGTAACTGTTGGGATATTTTGTTACATATTACAGTAGAAAAGAACTAACCAGTCTCTTTGAATAATCTTTGTTGTGCCTCACTTAAAACATTACCATTCAAACTGCCTGGGAGTAAACGCTTTCTGTCTACATCAATTCTCTTTTAAAGTGAGAGTAATAATTTCATAACCAATGTTGTGGATTTCTCTAACTACCTCATGTGGAATGCATTGATATTTATTTTGTTTCTGGAATGTTTACACACTGCACTCAGTGGTCTGAGCTGAGCTCATCACTCCAGGTTCCACTGTTGCATCACAATACATAAATACACATTCATTATTTAAAAATATTGTTAATGGCTTTGCTTTTTCCTATACGATTGCACTTTATTTCTTATTTGATTTGGAAAGATACAAAGAGGTTGCCTTTATTGCAGTTTGGTAAAGTTGCCTGTTATTATAATTTTTGTTTTAACAAAAACAATTATAAGAGTATTGTCAGCCAGTAGTGCGTACAAAATCCAGTGCTGGAACAAATATCTTTAACATTTTAGACATGAAAGCAGTGATCTGATTATTCACTAAGCACAAGGACCTGATGAAGTTCGCCTCGGGACACTATAGTGTGGAATTGCATTTGACAAATTCCGTGCCCCTAACAAAATCTACCACATTGACTAGGCCAAGGACATTCATGCCAGTTCTGTTGATCCATTTAAATTAACTTGGAATGTGTGCTGTATTATAATAATAACAATAATCATCCTTACAGTTATATAGCACTTTTCTCAACACTCCCCTCAAAGATGGGGACTCCCCTCCACTATCACCAATGTGTTGCACACCTGGATGAATGGACACTAGTATAATCACCACACATCAGAATAGCCAATTCAGAGATGGGGATTATTAGGAGGCAATGATTGGTAAAGGCCAATGGGAAATTTGGCCTGGATTCCGGGAAACACCCCTACTCTTTTCGAGAAACACCCTGGGATTTTTAATGACCACACAGAGTCAGGACCTCGGTTTTAAGTCTCATACAAATAATGGCACCTTTTTTTTACAGTAGAGTGTCTCTGTCACTATACTGGGGTATTACGATCCACACAGACCACAGGATGAGCGCCCCCTATAGGTCCCACTAAGAGCTTCAGTGGGTTGTCAGTTGTGAGTTGCAGGGAAATAAGGCTGCTGGCAAGTTTGCTGTGTATTTGTATATTTGCTCTCACAGATTAAATTATCTAGAATTAGTCAATTTTGTACCTGAATTAAGCAGTATGTTACCAGAAATGTTATATAACTGAAAGAGTGTGGTTGCTTATAATGCTACAATTTACTATACAGTACATTACTATATATTACTGTATGTACTATAATATTTTACATATTGTACATTTGTACAAGTATTGGCAAAATATCAGAAAACCTTTCCTTGTGGTTCATGTTTGTGAACATGTGTTGCAAGTGATTTTATTAGCCCTTTAATTTGAAAGAAATTTGTTCATGAAATAATATCATAAAGATTAGTTAGTGGTAGGTTATTATATTGAAATATCCTTAATAAAATATATCTGTTAGCCTTTTACTTCCAGAAATGTATAGAAATATATACAGTAGCTGTTAACTTGATTTCAGTCTTCAGGAAATCAACTTCAACATTAAAAATAAACAATAACTATATTTAAAATGCATTTCTTTATGAATCACACAAAACCATGCTATTTGCCAGCTACACACACTCAGACATTATAAAACGAAACTACCTTGCGATAAATGTTTATTAATACAGAAACATCTACTAGTAAAGATATCTATGTTACTGTGGCAGAATTTGCAGCAGTCATCTGTGTCATCAGACCTAGTTTATGATGGCACAACAAAATAGTTTTTTTCTTGAACTGAAATTTGTGGCTTAATGTCAACCCAGTTTAACAGTTTAGGTACAAGAGATATTTCATGTGAATAGAAGACACCAGATGGATAATTGCCCTCTTCTTTAAACTTACACTTGGACACTGATGAGTGACATGTTGCCTGAGAGAAGTTACAATAATCTGACTCAAACTCAACACATCATAATATCTATGAAATCCTTCTGTTATCTTCTGTGCTATGCAAAATAATTCTGGGAGACTTAGGGATCTGTTTCTTCTGCTGCCGTTGCAGCTGTTTTATCAGTTTAAAGAAAACACTGTCAGCTTTATGATTATGTGTAGAAAAAAGCCACATCTCTCCTAATGTAAGTGAACGCAAGAGTGATTCAAGTGCTATGCTTCAATAATTCTGTAGCATTTTTGGATAGAAACAAGATTGGGAAGTTGGAGTTTTGCCTCATGGTAAGAATTTTGATATAAAAAAGCCGTATGAAATGTCATGGAGTATACTCTGAGATATTGTACTGATTTTAGATATCGTATTGATTTTAAGATGTCTGGGCCACATATAAGACATTGGGAAGAAGTAAAAAAAAAAAGTTGCTTACTGTAGTTATCTAATATGAGTCATGGTATATTTCTGTCATGATAAGAAGCTCCTTAAAACCGCCGCCCCCACTACAAAACAGCACAAACAATAACCGGTACAATCAGTGCATTTGTTTGTGCCATTGAAAACAGCAGCACAAACATTATTTTTGGCAGCACAAACTGGTCCAAACACAACACAAACTAGGTTTGTTTCTCCTGGACTGCTATCGGGGAGCTAAATGATGTCATTCCCCGGTAAAGGTGTAATGCTGTATATTAAGAAGGAAAGCAGTACAGATGTTACTTTTAACAACATAAACATGACCAAAAACAATAAGACTACTTTGGCTCTCCTGCATTGTTGTAGATGGACTGGCTGAAGTCACATCAGTGAAAAAAGGCACTATTCTGTATCTCAGGAAGGACAGCAGCACAAACATTACTTTCAACTGAATAAATATAGCACAAACACATGCTGCAGGTTTCATTGTTTTTTCCTGTTTGTAGGGGATCCAACATCATGAAGCTACAATAAAGACTTCTTTCCTTCTGATTGTTGGCTTTTAGGTACTGTGAGAGTACAGTCCCATTAGGGCTCATATTCCCCATGTTCCTTGAGGGGAATGAGCTACTGATCTGCCACCCTACCAGGTGGTCGGCCAATTGATCAGGTGACTGTTTTATAAAACAGGAAGAGGAAGCTTCCAGTGTCAGCCACTTTGTGGGAGTCAATGATCTCTGAGGGGCTGATGGCAGAACCCTTCTATACACCACTCAACACAGGGAAAAGGACTGACCGGTGACTGTAGAATAAAGGATTTGTGAGTTTCTGGGAAAATTAACAGAGTTTTTGACATTTTTGCAAACTTTGTGAAGAGCCTCAGACAGAGAAACTTAGACTGAGACTGTTTTGGGAATTGTTTCTTCTTGTGGCCAGTAAGCAGTTTATCTGCTCTTCTGTGTTAGACGGGGGCTTCAAGAAGAAGTTTAGGCAGGAGCTTGAAGATGTTCCCTTCACTGTGAATAAAGGCACTATGGTGTTTTTTTAAGCTTACAGCTCTGTGTTGTGTGTGTCTGTTGACCTGGATGCCATTAGAACTCACCCATGGGATTGTCGCAACAAACAAGTCTGTTTTGAAGACTAGACTGGCCAAAATTATTTCTTTTCTGCAGTTTTATTTTTTCTGGCAGCAATTGACATTGATGTACATTTGCTACCAAATTTTTGACACAACTGAGTTAATATCTTGTTAGTCAGATACTTATCCAATGGGAGAAACTTGTGATTGTCATTTTGCTGGGTTAGAAAACGTATTATCATGAGGATCAAAATGTATTACTTTACTTATTTATTTAATTAGCAAATGACCTTATCCAGTGCAGATTACCATATTGTGTCGCTATGGATCTGGAACCGTTTCCATCTCCCATGCATTTCATTGTTCCTTGTGTGATGCTAGTTCTTTCTTTGTCCTAACACACCTTCAGTAACAAGCATGCTCTTTAAAAATTAAGGAGAACAAATCTGATGTGGGTTGTAAAAATCTGCTTCCTTCATCATCCACTCTACATACACTTACTGTATATCTAAAAGGACCATTTGTTGTAATGTATAATTGTTATATTAACTGTCAATATACTGTAAGAAAACAATCATCTGGGTATTAAAAGGCAAAATAGATTAATTAAATGAACCTAGCACAGATTTGGACAATGTAAATTCAAGTGTAATCCAATGTAATAGTAAGAACAAAAAGGAATTATGTTTTTTATATATGGAATAAACCAATTACATTGGTGGGTCTTTAAGATAAGTACAGCCCAGTGAGACTGAATTATTTTACTAAAATTACTGACAAATATAATTATAGTTATGGGTCTTCTATGACACTCAGTTATGTTAGCGCTCTAAGTATTGGTGTGTCTCATTGATTCCTCAGATGACCCTACAAAAAATGACAATCATGTCAACAGTTGTCAAAGTTCTTGGTTGATCACAGGTGCTTCCTGTCAGTTGGTAGTGCTTCTGGAGTTTAATAATGGTGCATGGATGTACCCTGAATGCCCTAAAGAATTCATGTTATACCTTTCCTGCTGGCAACACTGTCACGATGCTTTGTCTATGACTTTCACTAAGCCATAGCATCATTGCAATATGACTGGCAAACTTGTGTGCTGTTTATTATATTGTTGTCATAAATACACATGGACAAATCTCATACCAAATGTGTTTTGTAACAAATTTTGTTAGTTCTTACTAACGGAGGTACTGTACCAACATGTGCAAACATAAGCATTAAACATATGCTTATGCTGGCATAAACATTAACATATTTGATTGGCATATGATGGCCTTTCACATTATCATGATCAAACATGATTGGCTACCAAAGTATAAATAAAGTTGAAAATATGTTGAGCTTTTTAACCTTTTCTTTGTAGTTAATAAGTGCCCTAAGACATTTTAAAAATTTAAGTCCACTGCAATGATTTTCAAATTTCTGCATTTCAGGTTGAGTGCAGCAGAGGTATATCCTGAGGGCTACTATATGTCTGATGTCACTTGATGCAGTAAAAGATAGGCCTTTCTCTGAGCTCCGATACAATGGTAACTGGTGCTTTCTGTCAGTGACGGGGAAAGAGCCACTACCCTGGTGTATTGAATGTGAACTGACATCTTGAAAAATATTGCTCTTGACCTATAAGTTAAATTAGATTAAAACCTTTTCAGAATGTGAACACTGGATAGAAACATGTATATTCTTATTTTTGTTACTTTAGTTAGTGGTTACCAACCTTGGCACTGGAGCAACACTGCTTATATTCTTTCCAGCTGATCTCTGTAAATCTAGAGTTAATTGATAACTTAATTGATTTGCTTACTTGTTTAGACTTTTACTTAGCTTGTTTTTTTAATGATTTCTATGTGTAAAATATACCATAATTCAAGCATATTGTACTGTTTATGATAGCTATAGCACACAGAACTTTATGCATCCTCTCCTCAACATGCTTGCTTTCAGATCAGATTCAAATTTAAAAATATACCCCTTATAAATAAACATCCATTTGCCTGTGATTAAGAACTGTAGCAAAAAGCAGAAGAACTAATGTTTTTCCATGACCAGGCCTAGGACCTACATATTTAATTTACTTGGTAAAATACATTCGTCTGATAAAATAAAAATATTTCACTTTAAATAAATTTAGTCATCATTATCTTTTAGTGTCTACCAAGTGTTACCAGCTTGTTATTACTTAAACTCAACTGCAACTGTACAATCTACAGTATGTAGTATTCTGGAACAGATGCAGACATTGATCTGAAAAAATAAAAGAAACATTATTACCATTACCATTTTATCATTGATGATAGTTATGTCTATATGTTAGTTCAAACCGCCAGCAATTGAATAATTCTTTTAGTCCAAAATTATTTTTGTACTGCAATATCTGGTCTTCTTAGTTTAATATGGGTAGGCTCTAATAGTATTATACAAGGCATCATGTAAATGAGCACAAGGGTGAATAAAGATTGATAATTTATTTTTCTTAACAGGTTACAAAGTCACTAATTTTCATTAGGGAATAACTATAAGTTGTACTGAGTACTCACAGCCAGTATGTGTTGTTTACAGTGTGAGTTACTCCTTTGATTGAAGTTGACATTTAAAGCTTAATTCAGTCTTTGCAGCAGCCTTCAAAAGCAACTGCATTATTTATCCTTCTCTTGTTTACAAGTGACTCAATAACAACGATCACTCTCAGTGCTTTAAAGCTTACACTACTATATTCTGTCTTCAATAGTCAGAGTGCATATATCATTCAAAGAGGGACACTTTTTTTCTTTTACAACATGTATTCTCTTACAGAGCAAACAATAGCATCACCACTGCTAAATTAGGCAAGAAAAATAACTTAAATTACTTACAGTATGTTCAGGTTAGAGTGACACATACCTTATAGTCATATGGAGGATTATTGCATAACCACATTCTTAAAACATCTTCCTTTGCTCGGACGTTGCCCTATTCAGGCAAAAGATTAATCTCTTTCCTATCACATTACAAAACTGGAACCACTACAATCTTCATAACAGCATTTACAAAAATAAATATAGTAACGGGTTTACTAATACCTGTTGATAGAGTTGCAAAGACTATGATATTGGCAGGATAAGAGTGCTTTGATCATGAGAGTGTATTCAAAAGGGCAAATTTAAAAGAATTTCAATGCCAAGCCATCTTCTCACATCACAAGCATTTAGATGAATACATAGTGTTAGGGAACATTGTCAGTTTGTTTGATCACTAAAATCCATGGATCATATAAATAGTAATTGCAAGGTACTGTAGTTCCAATTCCATTCCATCTCTACCTATTTCATTTTTAGTGACAAATTGAATTTGTTCCAATTTCTGTCTAAAGGGAGTATATATGTTACAATAGAAAATGTTTGGACATTTTAAGATAAAATGGCATTCAGTCTTTTGCAATGATCAATTTGAACATTAATATTTTTTTCTGTTGCTGGAAGGATTAAAGAGGGCTGCATATACTGTACAGTACCTGTAGTATAAATTTAGTAGATTACATTAGTATAGTATATAGGATATACATATTGGATGTATTAAATATAGTGAATTGTAAAAGTATTCAGACTCTTTTCTATAGTGTTCATTTTGTAATATTACAAAGTGATGTATACAGATGCAGCCATTCAAAGTGCGCGTCACAGACACGTACCGCAGGTGACGTCGCTCAGTATGACGCAAGATGACGCGTGGCACCGCAGTACGTGATTGGTTGACCGACAGGGGCACTCGTGGTCCGTTGGTCTGTCGTAGAAAGACTTACAGTAAAAACGTCTTTGCTGTGCCCGTTGTAGATATTGAATTTTACCACTGAAGGGAAATCTTAGTAGCTGAGCATAAAAAGAATAGGAGCATACTGTAACGCGTGTGAAGGCCATAAACGATATTAATTTTGGAACATAAACATACAGTATATACTGTAGCTGGTCTTGGTACTTTAAAGAAAAAAATACACACCAGTATTCCATTTCTCCCTAAACATTTTAAGCTTTGAAGTCTTTAACTAACATGATACCGGAGTCAACAAGCATACTTTTAGAATTTGATTAAAAGGGAATATAATATGGAATCGCGTATCTAAAGAATTTAATAACGGTATTCGTGTGCTGCGACAGGGCTGTGTAGGGCTTTTTCGCCTGCCTGTTCATGCGAGCTGTCTTCTAGCCGACTGGTCTAGGTGCGTGACTAGCAACTGGGAGGTTGTGTGATCGAATCCAGCTGGTGCCGGACTTTTCTTTTAACAAACATTTCTTCGAAAAAATAGAATAGCGATATTATGGACAATAAATTGACTTTTATATTTCAAAATATCGCAACATGAACGATATTTGCGATATTTTGAACATATCTTCCCTTCTGACAGCGGTTCCTCCTTCTATTGTGTGTGTGTGTGCAACAGAGTAAATTTTTATAGAGAAATGGAGGCTGGACAGTATGCGTTACAATATAAACATTTATATTGATTTAAATCGTGTTCTGATTTAAATCGCAAACGCGTGTTTAATTATGTGTTTTTTAATCATAATCAGGCTAATGCATTTCTACATTTTCTGTATGAACCAGCTTAGAGGTTCATACAGAAAGACAGCTTGTGTTTAAATTGAGTGTAAGGTAATTTATGCTTCTAAAGTCATGGTCAGCATTTATTATTGTACTGTGCTGTAAACTTTTTCTGTGCCTAGTCACATTATTTTATAGCGTTTTTATTGCGTTATTAAATCCGGTGGCGCTGTGTGTTAGAGTAGTTTCCTGACTCCCTTGTCACATGGTCTGTGATTGAATCCCATAGAACTATGACTTTATTTTTTAACAAACATTTCTTTGAAAAAATGAAACGTTTCCCTTGGTCAGAGATTAAATAAAACCTCACTCGCACCAAACAAATTTATATTTCTAAATATCACAAAATACGTTCATTGTCTTCCAATCGAGTCGAGTTGACATTGGAAGCCTGCCACACCCGGACTGTTAAACCAACGCATTAGCACGTCAAAGCCCATCGAGGGTATTGAGCCAGTATTGCCTTTAGTATTCCCCCCTCTCCCCTCAATTCAATTCAATTCAAGGTGTTTTATTTGCATGACAGATGGGTACAAGCAGTGTTGGGTATGTATATTGTAACGCTTACGGCAGACAGGCACTGTGTAAGAGCCGGCGCACCAGAGCAGCGCACCGAGGGAGCGTCTGCATTTCTAACTTAGTTTTTAAAATTAGTCAAGCAATATGAAGCATCTCCTTTTACTTAGTGCCTGAGCATAAAAAGAATAGGAGCATACTGCAACGCGTGTGAAGTCCATAAACGATATTAATTTTGGAACTTAAACATACAGTATATGGCTGGTCTCGGTACTTTAAAGAAAACATACACACCAGTATTCCATTTCTCCTAAACATTTTAAGCATCGAAGTCTTTAACTAACGCGATACCGGAGTCAACAAGCATACTTTTAGAATTTGATTAAAAGGGAATATAATATGGAATCGCGTATCTCAAGAAATTAATAACGATATAATTATATTCATGTTGCAAAAGAACTGCAACGGACATAAAAACTCCCTTGCTTTTAACAGAGCGTTCCATAATTTCTAACTACGAAAATGCCAGGTGAAAGGATTTGTAAACATATTTTGTTAAAGCAAGTCAGAACCCATTCAGAGCCTACATTACATTTTAGCGTTTCATTCTGAGCAGAAGACCCTCACACCTGAAGAAGGGGGAGGTGTTTTTCGCTGGAAATCTCGCCTGCTTCTACTTTACAACCGGAGTGCTGGCTGTGACGAATTAAACCGGTATTACAGGTTACAATCACAGACCATGTGACATGGGAGTCAGGAAACTAACACAGCGCCACCAGATTTGATAACGCTATGAAAACGCTATAAAATAATGTGACTAGGCACAGAACAAGTTTACAGCACAGTACAAAAATGCTGACCATGACTTTAGAAGCATAAATTGCCTTACACTCAATTTAAACACAAGCTGTCTTTAGCCCTCTAAGGTGGTTCATACAGAAATGTAGAGATCCAGGCTCAGAACACACAGCTTCATTAGCGAATACATATGCAGGACAACTAGAGAAGACGTTTTACAGAGGATGGATTTTTAGAAACATCCCATCAGTGACATCACTGAAGTCAACTCCTAGGTACTGTAACTGTCGTGTGGATAGTTTCACAAGAATCAGACAAAGGTTTAAGCATCGCTTGTTCTAGATAAAACTGCAAAAAAAAACAACAACCCATAATGTACTTCTTTGCGGCTCTGTTTGCCCAAATCATATATTCACAACGTGAAATCTAGAAAATAATATTACGTAACCAAAATCCGCAATATGGAAACAGAACCTGTGTAATTGTTGATAGATGATGTACTCGTAACATTTTTTCAAGACGAACTACAACATTTAAAAAATGACTTGTATGTACTTGATATCTCTAATCAATCCACGGGTCCCAGCACGAAACGAAAGTAAAACGCATACCGTTTCGCGCTTCTTATTAGTTGCTCAAAAGTAATTTGACCGTATGAAATGCATAATATAAACCTAGAAACATATACGTGAGTAGTACTTAAGCACTGTAGTATCGGTGTTAAGACATACCTCTCAAATACTGTAAATCAAGTTAAAAATATCTCAAGATTCTGGTCATAATGAAACCATGTTTCGTGTATGTTTTCTTTAAAGTACCGAGACCAGCCATATACTGTATGTTTATGTTCCAAAATTAATATCGTTTATGGCCTTCACACGCGTTGCAGTATGCTCCTATTGTTTTTATGCTCAGCTACTAAGATTTCCCTTCAGTGGTAAAATTAGATATGAATATTCAATACTTAAACGGGCACAGTTAAGACATTAAATATACATATACATACTGTATACAGTACAGTTTGCATACGGTAATATGTTTATGTCCCTAAATCAATCTCTTTTATGAGCATGTGAAAGGCATGGTGAATCACTGTACTTTGCATGATTGGAAAAAAATGCGTGATTGCGAAATGCTGTGGCGTTACTTTTACAAAGACGGTCAATGAAAAAAAGAATGTGGACCAGGGCAATACTTTGAGTTTACAGCTTGTCCAAGGTCATTTATTATTAATACTATTATTAATATCTTCGTTAAAGACTTTGATGGCTACAGCTCAAACATGAGAGGTTGAGCTTTATTAGCTCCACCTTGCGGAAATTCCGGATACTATTATTTTGCTAGCGGTATTTACCGGTAACTCGCGGTATTTACCGGTAGCTTGCGGTAGACTGCGTACAGCGTACCGGAAAATAATGCGGTATCGCCCGCGCATTTTGAATGGCTGCATCTGTAGATATTTTTAAACTTAATATTTATTGAAATACTTCAGAGTTTTTTTGAAAACCTAAATGCTCAGACAGAGGACTTCTAGGGGTAAGGTAAACCTCCAACTCAATATTTGGTGGAAGCATCAGCTATAGAGCTTTGCATTCAGAAAAAAAAATGTTTAAGATTTGTCTTAAAGCCTCAAGAGTTTTTGCCACAACCGTGTTTGCAGTTATTATTCATTTGCTTTGTTGCAAACCCCATGTGAGATTTGAAATGTTCTTTTTCAGTCCCATACAAATCACCTTTCACTTCTTAATGATTGGGTTCACCATGCTCAAAGGTATACTGTATTAATAGTCTTTGAAACGTTTTTATGTCCTTTTTCTGAGTTGTGCTTTTATACTTTATCCCTGTATTTCTTTGAAAGAAATTGTGAGAACCACCATTATTGCACATAAACAGAGGTCGCTCAACTGTGGCATGTTAAGGTACTTTCGTGCACCTAAATTAATTAAACCTTGCCATAGCAGAAGGTTTAAATATTTATTTTTAAGGGATTAATTTAATATTATTAAATCCCAATGTGTATTTACTTCTTTTATTTTTATTTTTTGCTTTGAATGTGTGGAGTAGGCCCTATATATTTTACGGTATATACAGTAACAGTAATTTAAGGACAAAAGCATACTTTATGACAATACAGTATATCTAAATTTGATCTTAACTTTTGATCTTAGGGGATCATCCAGACTCCTCCAGTTTCCATTTGTTTTTCTTTGTAAAGCTAAAGAAAGTTGCTGTGACTGAACAACATATTTTAAGGTTTGCTTTATAAACCCACATCATGCTTGAAATCATCAAGAAAATTTGACAATATTAGAGATTTGTAAATCCGAGATGTTACAGCTATATGGCAACAAATGTAGAGTTTAAGTTCCTTATACAGAACGCAGTGAAATGTTCTAACTCCCTGTTTTTTTTGTGTTAAACAATACGCTTGTGGATATCCCCTCTGCTGCCATCTACTGCAATTTGTGGAAAATACCGATGCACTTGATGTGCTTGTACTGATTGATGATTTGTGAAGGCACTCTAAGGAAATGTATTGTGAATGGCGCTATACCAAATAAAAACTGATTTAAACTGAATCTGACTGGGCAACAAAGAACCGCTGTACAGAAATCCTGCCTGCAAGTGGCTAGTGAACAATATGTGGCTTTAACCCAGGAAAAAAATGGAATGATGTAATGAATTACTTTGTTGTTCACATTCTTTAACCATATGCTGGTCTGCTTAGAAACAAGATTAATGTATTGAAAATCTAAAATCTAGTTCTGAGTATGTTTTTGTGTAACTTTTAATTCCAACTCATGATAACACACTTGGCTTGAGGATGAGGCATTTGGAGCCAAAGAAATGTTGCAGTGACAATAGGGTTGGGGGAGGGGTATTTGAGCAAAGGACCCTATGAAATAAAATATGAAATCCATATTCATACCCTAGTGAACAATTAATTGGAAGGAGTTGAAGTGTTATCTTTCTCCTCAATTTTTAAAAAAGGAGTTTGTTCATGGGGGTCCTTTTCAGTACCGTAAAAACGTTAAAAGAAGAAATGAGAACAAAACTGAGATCTTAGCACTGTAATTCTATCTACTGTACCTGTGTTGCATGCACATTCAAATTATGGTATAATCACATATGTATTGGTATAGAAATATACCATATACAATATAGAAATCCTTCTCTAATTATGAACTTGGAATTCACTCAGAAAATGAATTATGATTATTATACTGTAGTTGGGTCTCAAATGTGCTATGTCGGTTACTAAATAACCAAATATTTCTGTTTATTGAATTGTCTGCTTGTTTGCTTATGAAAGTGTGGGAACAAGGTATAAGTGCAAAAGGGGATGATGGAGATAAAACTGTTACTCTTGTCCACTATTTATAGTGATTGTATATACCTAGTTTCACAGAAATTCTCAGAAAGAAAAACAATGCATTTCTTGGGGTGACTATAAACTTATCAAAACAACTTAAATTGTTAATATTGAAATTTTCTGAACATACTGAAATTTTCGTAAAGTACTGAAGTTGTGTGTGGTTGTCAGACATATTGTTATAGTATTAAATGTTTATTAACCCATGAATGATTTCCTGTGCTAACCATACAGTTGCATACTAGTGACAAACAATTTCATTACGTTCACTGATTACATTGAAGAGCTGTAGTTTTTAACATGGTGCTACCACAACTTCAAATGAGATACAATACTTTATAACAATACTATTTTTTAGTACTGTACATACAGGATATAGAATTATTGGTAAAGGTTAATAAATAGTAAATAGAAAACAGATAATTGTATTTTAGATTTTAACTACATATATATTATAGATATTTGCTTTAAAAATGTCAAATTTAAAAGCAAATTAATACATAAAAAACAAAAGGCCAGATAAAAATAAGTTTTGAATATTGATTCCAATGACTTTGTCTTGTACTGTAAGTTGCATTGTAATAATGGTATCTAGATGAAGGCAGTCTGCAAGAATGACACAAATACCTCACAATTTTTTTAAAGATATGTGACACATCAGGAAATGTAGTTTTTGTCCATGTATTCAGCTCAAGTGCCAAATTAAAAACTACATGCAATGAAGGAGACACTTCCTGTTCCGTTTAAGTACTGTAGGTCCATTAAAAATAAAAGTTTAAAAAAGGATTGCGTGATCTTTAACTATTCAGCATGTCTGAACCACAGCTAGAGAGAGAGAGACAGATAGAAGGAAAGAAAATAATGAATCCCTGCAAGAAAATGCTTCTGTATCTTAGTGGTAAGGGGAAGCAAGGAAACAAAGTACCCATTTTGTTTATAAAAGGTGTTTTTTAATTACCTAAAACAGTTTTCTATTTTGTATATGTATTTGTATATCAAATATGAAACTGAGTAGAACATTTTTTTATTAAAAGTTTTAAAATATCTCTAATGCATTGTGTGGAATGAACTGGGTTTAAAAGCCAGCAGAATGATCTGATATTGGGAATAGCATACATGCACTCAAAGTGAGAACAAGGGCTATCAGGAAGAAAAGGGTAGTTTCTTACTGATGGAGATGTATTTCCCACAGTCACTAAACAGTAGGGGGTACATTTAGGAGCAATGGACAGGGAATAGGCTCTGGAGGCTAGCCCTGTGTTCATTCTCTTCTGAAAAAAACAAAGTTGTGGAAAAAGTTTTCCTCACATGGAAAAGATTTTGGACTGTTGAAAAATTTAAAGATCTAGTAATCTGAATGTTAAAAAAAATATTTTAAAGGAATTGTAAACATTACAATGCATGGGAAACAACCCGCTTTACAAACATTTGACCTTAAGCTACTACAGCTATATTTAATACGGAGGAAAATATTTAAATATATTAAAATATATTTTATAGGGAGGTAAAGGTTTATTCCATGCAGAAAAGAGACACAATGTATCAGCTGTAGAGCCTTCTTCAGGTGTGCGTTTGTATAATTAATACTTCACTGACAACCACACAGAGCTGCGGTACTTTAAGGATTCATCATCATCATCACATGCATTCTAAAAATAAAAAGAAGACATGACGCTGTCCATGATACCACAGTACCTATAGCGGTATACCAAATGACACCTCTTATAATTCTAGATGGCTGTATCTGTATACTTCAGAGAATAAGGATTATTACTTATTTGAATCCTTCAGAAAAGCCTAAAGGTTTTTTATTTAAAGAAAAATAAAGCAATCTCAAGCAAAAATAAACAAGGTGGTAAAATAAGATTTCTACTTTTTGTATCCTGTTATGAATTTCCCTAATGCAGTAGTTTGTCTAGTCGTGGTCTTGGGCATATTATGTTGTGAATATGGTCCACTGAATGAACAGAGAATAACATATTTACTTACTTATGAAGCTACATGGCAAAGTGAAATTTTCTCTGTATATTTATGTATAAACATTTTACAAGAAAAGAAACATTGCAATTCAGCCTAAATGCTCAATGTTGATGCTTACAGCTGGTTCAAGGGTACTGTGCAACAGAAATCTTTTGTTCTATTTGTATTAGAAAATGAACAATATATTGAAATGCCAATGTCCAAATGAGTATAAAATTGTAACTATACGAGGTGGAGATACACAGAAAATGTATAAACTCTTTCTTTATTAAATACAATATGTTCACATATTTATTCTTGAAGTACCATGTGCATATGCTGCAGTTAGAACAGATAATGAGCAAAACCTATTCTGAAGCATAGTCACTTTGTGTGTCTCTTGGGAATAGTGATGCATCTGAAAATTTCCACTTCAACAACCCAAAGAACCCTCTGCTACACAACCTTTCAATTCAGCTGCCACATAGGGAATAATTTTCTTTTGAAATAGAAGTCAAAATTAAATTACATTTATTGTGCTGTGGGTCTAGGTAGTGCAGAGTGCTGTTCTAAAGAAAAAGGCACCCAGAGATTTGCAGTTAGTCTAAAACAATAAAATGATGCAATGTTCTTCACTATTGCTAATTAGATGTGGATATCCATAGTTAAAAAAACTACAGTCAAAAGAACTGAAAAGGCTGAAAATCGGCCTCCATTTTTTTCTTCATTAAAAAGTTTTGTTCCATAATTTATATTAAATATCAGCATTTTAAAACACTTACCAGTAAATTGTAAAATTATACTCATTTAAAAACTAATAAATACCTTGAAGCTTTACTATATCTTCTGTATAAACAGGGATACATATTGATGTAATATGTAAATCTTGTGTTTGACATATACAACAAGAAAGATGCTTGTTGGAATTTCTCTTACCTAACTACAACATATCCATATCTTTTAGTGAATACCTTCTGTTAGTGGCTGAAGAAAGAGGACCAGGATGACCAAATTTAGAATGGTAAACTCCTTATCCTCTGCTATCCTCTCACCCTTTATTTCTGTGGGGAATCTGATTAAACAACACAGAAAGGACCAGTAAAAATGTATACTATATATATATAGTATACAAAAACCAGTACAAATGTATGTAATAAATAAGTTGTATTAAAATTTAATATAAAGAAAAATTGTCATTTAAATGATCAAATGTGTTAGATATGCAGGTGCTTTTTAAAAAAAATGATGTATAATATCTAACTGAATATTTAAACACCTGCAGAAACAATACATAAAACCTTCATCTTTGGTACACTCTTTCACTTATGCATAGGTAGTTCTTTTAAATTGCAATGGTGGGACAATAAGTGTATAATTCCAATGCAATTCCTTAAGCATTAGATCTGTATAATCGGACAAGAGCTTTTGGGTACGATTCCCACATTTCTTGTCATGGCAGCAAAAGCTACTTGTACTGTTTATGTGTTTAGACAGTTTGGTCTGTGCTTTGCAGTCTCACAGACACTAGGTCACCAAATAGAAAGAGACATGCTGTCATGCTTGATTGAAATGCAGAAAAATAATTTCATTAGTACAAAGTGTACAGGGGCAACAGAACAAGGGGTTCTGTAGAAGGCCTCTGACCTTTACATAAATATAGCAGTCACTTCATGGGGGTATTTTGTGTTGTTTCCAGTTCTTTTGCAAAATGTAAACTTTTCATAATAATGCTTGTCAGTGTCTCGTGGCAGCATTTAATGTTGTTTTATGAACTACTGCAATCTGGATATGGTCAACAAGGAAAACCTACAAGCTACTGTATTTGTTGAGCAGGAATCTATCACCTACAGTATTTAACACTCAAGTATTTTACAGGTTATACTAATCAGGTGTCTGATTCTCCGCACAAATGTATTACTTTTATCCAGCTATTTTGAATAATTGGTATGTAGGATTAGTTATGTATTAAATAATATCTTGTGGACTCTTTAAACCCATGTTTTGCTTGTGCTTGTAACCCTTGAGTTCAAATATCCTATAAAAATAGTTTTATAAATGAAAGTCTAACATTAAATTCCAGCCTCCCTATAGAGAGGGAGCTACTGTATCTAAGGTTTATGCCAGAGCTTGGACAATTTCAAACAAAAGTCCATAATATATAATGTATAATCCAACATAATTATCAGATATCATCTTGTAATTAAACATATAACTAATTAGTACATACTGGTAAGTGTTGTTTTTCATTTTTACATTAGAATCTTACCTTAAAATAATGCATTTCCACTTTTTGGATGTGATGTGGATTTCTTTCGTGACTTCTAATAAATTCCAACACAGCAGAAAATGTATATCAAGTAACAATGGATTTAAAGTATGTGAGAGTTAGATACTGTAGACTGACTATAAGAGACCATTATAAGCTATTCCTGTGAGAAGACTAATAAATGGCAAATATGATACAGAAAATATTATGATGACTCTGAATTACATCATTAACCATGTCACGTGTAAAATGAGACTAAGCATCATCTTACAATTTGCCAAATGATGCTTGTGGTGGATAGGCTTGAGATGGTATTAAATATTCTACTCCTCTGCTTGCTATTTAACAATAACATGTTAAACTTGTCCAGTTCATGTGAGCTTGCAGTGTTGTCAATGAGAGCCATATCACACCACCAATCAATTCTAACTCTGTTTGAATCTCTTTTCATTTTGGTTTTATATGAGAGGCAGGGTTCCTTGTATGCCAACCCCAAATGTTACTTGAAAAGAAACAGATGAATGACATATTTTAATCAATAAGTTATTAACATACAAACAAGCAACAAGGCTAGAGTTTATCGCCAGGTGCCTTTGAGCATGCAGTGTTGTCAGGATGTAATGAATCACACCTCTAATTGATGCTAGTTCTGCTATGGGCACTGTGGGACTTGTAATATGAAAAATAGCTGATGGCATTAAGTGCACATGTACTGAAACATGTGTTGGTACTGTATGAGGTTTGTGACAGTTAAGATGACGAATCAGGGAATCCAAAGAAGATGAAAAAAGAAACTAAATGGCATTACCCAATGAAAAAATGTGAAAATGTACAGTAGGAGGAAAATATTTTGAACTAGTTTTTATCAGGTTTATTATGGTTAGATGGAATATTTTTGTCCTATTTTACTAAAGATGTGCCTCTTTAAACTTTGTTTCCCCAAACCTGTATACTGTACATGTATTTTTTAATATGATGTTCATTACTTTCACCTTCAAATTTTATTTTATTGTAGATTGATACTGGAGGGGCAATAATCTGCCATATGACCTGTTGTAGGTAGTACAGTACATCAATTGTTTGAGCTTCTTCTTAAAGCCTTTTCTGTTACAATCACCCCAGTTAGCATTGTACCAAAGTATATGTAGGGAAATAAATGTAGAATAACCAGTGCTATTTCTTTATTATGAGCACCCAACACCCAAGCATCAGTGTGCTGATTATAGGGATTATCACTATCCTTTCGGGACATAAAAGCAAGTAAAAGAGACACCAGGTAGTGGTAGTGGAAGAATGCTTGCAGCATGTGCCTTTAAGGCAAAACAGATGCACAAGTAGGCCACAAACCACCATGCCTGGATGGAGGCTAAAGCATGCCTCAGGCACCCCCACACAGGTGCTTCAATGAGTGGATTTCATGGTCTAATGTATGCTTGACACTCTGTATTGTGAGGAATTAGTCTTACTTAATAAAACAAAAAATGCGCCCGTTCACAGGAGCAGGTCAAATAGCTACAGGCAAGGAAGCCAGCAGCATTGCCACCTTACAGCTTGATCTTCTCAGATCTAAGAAGTTAAGTGAGATTGGGCTATGTACTGAAGGTAGTACTGGAATGGTAAAGTTTGAATGAAAACCATGTTTTGGTTTGGGGTGTTGTTGAGCCTGTAAGTGACACTTTTCCAACTGGCTCACTATTTCCAAATCAATACTCGAATATGGTAAATAGGGATATGTTATTGTAGCAGGTGTCATCCTTCGAATATGATGTTAAACCGTGGCACTCAACATAAACGTAGGCTTGTTAACCATTTTGTCTTCCCTAAATTTACCTAAGTATTCTTTATTCAATTCAGTTTCTCACTTTCCCACCTGATTCGGGGTTCCTGGGGCAACAGCATGTCACCCAATGGTGACTGAAGTGGACCCCCTCCTATCTGTAAAGCACTTTGAGATGAAAAACACAGTATCTGCAGAAGTATTTGTACAAAAGCTACTGTATGTTCTACACTAGGGTACGCAGGTGGGCTGAAGTTGCAGGGGAGTCAGAGTTCGTTTTTCATGTTTCATCAGCCACAGATTCATTAGCTGAACAACAGACCAGAAATGTATTAGCTGGTTTCAGCTTCAATAGCTGAGAAAGCAATAACAAATGTAGGGTTGACTATAGATATATTTTTTCTTATAAAAATAAATGAGTAACTCGCCTGAGGCTAGCTCTAGGGTTGTTATTTGAAAACTTCAGACCCTCCCAAATTAAATAGCAGTTACATGGACTGTAATCTTTTTTATCATACTGCATTATTCCGACTCTGTTTAACAAAGGGAGAAATGACCCGAATAATAATTAGGGAATAGAACCTGCAGAAAAATCAGGACTGTCATTTGTTCCTTTCTCCTGAAACAGCAGATCCAATTTAGGCTTCTCCTTAAGATCCATTTGTCTATTTTTCATACAGGCAAATGCAAGCATAGTACAGTACCGCTGCTAATCATTATAAAAGAGTGTAATGTGCAATATTTAAGTTAAAAAACAAGGCTCAGATATTTTAATAAATAACTTCCAACATTTCATTTGACTGATTGCATCCCTTACACACTCCTTAAAACAACAATATGAATAAGACATGTTTATAGCAATTCTAACGTTTTTTACCATACTTGAATTAAAATGGATTCTTACACACCCAAAATTATACATCAGAACCCTTGTGAGTAATGTATAGTATTAAGCATAAAAGTTTTTTTTTCCAAATGTAGGTTACAATAGTAATCAAGTGCTAAAAAGTAAAAACATTTTTTAAGATCATGCTACATTTTTTTACCATAAATGACAGGGCATAATGCAAATTAAGAATCTGCCATGAGAATTTATTAAACATTCACTGAAATGATAAATATCTGGAATTAGCCCTATTAATGCAGTTAAATATTCTTGACTTGCAAATACTCTCAAATTATAGATGCCCTAAATCACTGTGATTCACTTTAACAGACTTCAGATTTAATGGGCAAAATCTGCTAAAGGGGAATTTTGTAAAATCAAAAATACCAGATTTTCCCAACAATAATGTAAAGTGGTACAGTAGCTAGTCTGGACAAAAATGTTCGTATATTCCTTAAAAAGAGGGCAGGATAGAAGAAATAAAAGTATAACCAAGTTGTAAAATATTGTTAAAGTACACGTACTAAGCAGAGATTTTAATACAGTTTGACTTTGAATAAAAGAGTGTACGTAACAAAACTGAATACTCTTTATACAAAATATACATATACAAAAACTATTACAATACAGTAATGTACAGTAAATTAAATTTAAGTAAAATGCAAAACTAATAAAACAAATATTATATCTTGTGGAGTACAACTTTATGTAGGTCTGAAAGGCATGGATATCAATGGTGTCCTATAGAGGTAGGCAAATTGTTTAAATTGGGTGTTTTGTGTTGGGTGGCATGGTGGTGCAGTGATAACATTGAGCCCTAGTTCTGGACTTGGGGTGCTACCTGCCTGGAGGTTTTTTTTATGTTGTCCTCGTGTTGGTGTGAGTTGTTCCAGTTTCTTCCCAGAGTCCAAAGACATACTGGTAGGTTGATTGGCTTTTGGGCAATTCAGCCCTGGTGAGGGTGTGTGTGTGTGCCCTGTGATGGACTGGTGACATCCAAGCTGGTACCTTGCTTTGTGCCCATTGTTTTCTGTAATAGGCTTCAGGTCCCCCCCAAATCTGTATTACTGTATATAAAGTGGATAGGAAAAGGACCTATCCATTTCCTGACCTTTAGCAGTGTACGGTATGTATGAAACATGACATAAAGAGCTGTTTATGATAAAAAAGCCATAAAAACAAAAAATGTGACTGTGTTGATTACAGTAACATAAAATAATTCATAATAGACACTTCTTTCCCCCTGATAATACGTTTACAGCATTTACTTAACTTGTCTATCTTGGTAATGGAATGAAAGGAGAGAAGTATTATTTTTTTGGCTTTTTTGGCTGATGTCTTTGAAGTTCATTGTATTGTTTTTTGCTTTCTTATCATATCATATATCATATATCTTGACCATATAGTATTTCAATAGAAACACATTTTCCATGTATACAGTAAATATATTTTTATTTCATATCCAGTTTCAATAGCTGTTCTTCTTTGTAAATACAATTTTTAACTTTGAATTTTCCTAGAATTAATCTAAAACTACAAGTGATGACTTTTTACATACTTGTAAATCAGCAACCACCAGTGGTCTGTCAGGAATGTTATCATTTACAGTAGGTCTAGCTTTAAGTGACCTGAAAAGCTCTAATGGATTAGATAAGACTTCTAGGTAGAAACAAAGACAGAAATCTTGACATAACGAGTAAGGAGTCTGACCTGCTGTAATTACATTAGAAAACCTTGACAGTAATTGGCTTTTCTTTGGGTAGTGGATGCCATTCTGCCAAGATGCAATGTGCTACCGCAAATACACTCTTTTGCACTTCCACATATTTTTCACTCAATCACCTTAAGTATCTTGGAATTCATCAAAAAAGGATTTTAATAAAAACAAAAATAGTTTTGTAAAGTTTTATATGGATATATAAAAACCATTCCTCAAACACTATAACATGTTGTAATAGTAATTTGGAATTGTTTAAATGCCAAATAAAATCCACATCCCTAAAACAAATTTCTTTATATACAGTATATATACTGTGCCATTCAGAAATACTCGTTATTCTTCCAATGATGTCCCATATTGTTGACCTACAAATGATTTATGCGCATTCATATTTTTAATTAAAACTTCAGTGCTCAGTCTGAACACTTTAAGAATTAAGTAAAATATCTGCTAGAACTGCAAAGTGAAATCAACCCCCCCAGAAATGTCGATTTCATAAGTATTCACTATGACACTGTGGCAAACCTAAATTACTGTAGTTCTGCTGCACAAAAAATAATTTGACAAGTTGAATGGCCCCTGTGTGCAATAATAGTGGCTCGCATAATTTCAGAATAATTATACCTGTCTCTGTAATGTTGGTCAGTCAGGTAGTGAATTTCAAACAAAAATTCAGCCATAAAGAACAAGAAGCTTTAAAAATGACTCAAGAATAACGTTTTAGCCACATATCCGGACAAGGGTATACAAATATTTTAAAGCCAGTGATTATTGTTTTGAGAATGGTGAAGTCAATCATTAAGAAATGGAAGGTATATCATATCACCAAAACACTGCCTAGATCAGACTGTTCCCCCAAACTGAGCATCAAAGAAAGATGGAAACTGGTTAAAGATTCCACTGCATAAGAAATGGTGACTTTAAAAGAGCTACAGAGATCAATGGTTTAGTTTGGAAAAATTGTGCATGAGTCAATACTCTTGTCATTCCTCAAAGCTGGCACCAAAAACAAAAATCCATTTCAAATCATGCATGGAGTCTGGAGTCTGGAACAAAACATGCACTGTGGTTTTGTCAAATTCTAATGAAAGCAAAACAAACTGACAAATGTAAAGGGATGATATACCTAGTGCCTTATCAAAAATAAGGCAAACATTTGTGTGAGATAAAATTGGAATTTTCTGTTCTAAATGCAGTGTTAGTCTGTTACAAACTGAACACTGTGCTTCACCTAGTCAACACCATCCCTAATGTCATGGGGATGGCAGAATTATTTTGTGGTACTACTTCTCATCAACAAGATCTGGGAATCTTATCAGCATTGAAGAGTAAATGAAAGGTCAAAGTGCAGAAAAGTTATAGAAGAAAACCTAGTTTTCTTAAGACTGAGTTAAAGAATTATTTGTATGTGTACAGTACATTATTTCATGAAAGAAAGAGCAAACTTATTTTCTATATAAATATTATATACTGTATGAACACCCGTATAATTTCTTGCAGAGAAAGTGACATCAAGCAAACCAGAAGTGTTTTGAAATAAAAAAGATAGGAGTAAAAAATGTTTAAAAATATTTAATGAAAACTTACACAAAATTACAGAGTTTACACGAAATTACCGAGAACTTATATAAATTATGTTTCTTGAAGTATAGGTTGTTTATTGTTTTTAATTTGAACTTTGCAAGTGTTCATGGGAAGTTTTAAACAAGCATGTTAAATCTTTCCAAATAAGCACAGCAAGTGTACACGGGAAATGTAGTTAAAATGAGCACATCAAAACTTTTCCGAAATAACTACAAGTTACCAAGTTAAAGACTTCAGTGCATAAAGTTCAATGTTTATGAAAAAGATAGAAAGCTATTATATACTATATTTTTTGTTTTCAGCTACCACTACCAGCTATATAAATGTATATTATACTCATAAATTAATATCATTAATAAAGTTCAGAAATGTTAAAAAAAACTAAAGTATAATAACAATTGCTCATCTTCGGCTACCAAAATTTCCCTTTAATTCTACTGTATATTAAGTGGATTTAAAGAAGTATTACAACAGATTAAATAAAGCTACTTTTTCACTAACATCTAATGCACCACAAGTGCTACCTATTGATCTTCTTTGGCCAGTGAAAAGCTGCATTAAGCAAGCCAAATCATACTGCCATACACTGCCCTTTTCTTACCACAGACATGGGTTTTGACACATAATCTGGGCGGCTTCATCTGTAGGTTATGGTGTGTCTGCTGGTTAAGGTGCCTTAGCTTAGCTGTTATCTCTTTTTAATATTTATTGTTTTTTTCAGTGTGTTTCCAATTTGGAAACTGGCTCTTGACCCTTTCCTGGAGGGATCCACAATCATAGTCTCTATATCAAATGCTATATCAATTTTATTTGAATTGATTTGGCTAGTATGTACTACGTTTTATGGTGTGTGACCAAGTTAAATTCCTACTCATTTTTTTGTTGCTAATTACAATATATTCCAAACAAGCCTTTATATATGTTACGTACTGCATACAGCCAAAACATTATGCAAAATAGAACAGCATTACAGAATATCATGAGTGCAAAATATTCTGCAGTTCAAAACAGGGCTGCACAATATGGTACAATATAATATGCTGCAAGCACATCACAGTAAAAGGTATTGCAATACAGTCACAGTCTCCCTCTTAGGGAAATAAAGCTCCCAGCGGTTTACATGGTATAATGGACCGTCTCCCCTCTTTTTTATGTAGGGATTATGAGCCTATTTTTTTTTCCCCAGAGTGAATTACAAAGATCTGAAAGGAGCTCCTTTTTTTCCTGCTTTGCTTTAGTGTTTTCTTTTATAAAAGTAATTGAGCACACCTCATTCCTTAAATTTTTTGTCTTTTTGATTTTTCTGGTTGAACAAAAGCTGTGCTTGGCTTTCCTCCTTTTTTGAAACAGAGACCTTTTCTACTTTTTCACCACTGAGGACCTCCTTTCACTGTTGTTTGTCTAACCATGCTTATGGCACTTGACCATTCTTTTCTTTGCTCATGCCTGTTTCATTTATAAATTTTTACAAAATCTCTTTACAAAGAGAAAGAGGGGATATTGTTTGGTTTTGACATCTGTATTGTCTGCTATGAGTTGTTACCCGTGGCTTGTAGCCACAAGTTGTGTACAGTTTGGTGCCTCTGTGCATCCCTTCTCACTCTCCCTTTTTAAAATATGTGCGCTTTAGTGCTTCTGTTCTTCTACCTTCTAATTCTCCATGCTCTGTGCTCATTTATGTCATGGCCTTCTGAGCTCTCTAGACCCCCCAACTCAAAACCATGGGTCTCTCTGAAGCCACAGAGTTTTTTTTTAAAGAATTCCTTAGTGGCCAGAGCTTGGGCTGCTCAAGTACTGAAGGCTATGAGCTTTCTTCAAGTGTATCAGACTACTCTCATTTGAGAATGCCCACCTGTTCACTCACAGACAGATCATGCTGAGCTGAAGGCCTGTATCAAGCCATTAGCAGGATTCCACCATCTGTGGATTGCTCCCAGCTTTGGTGGACATGGAAAATAATTCTGGACACTGAAAAAGCACCACTATTGTATACCACTCTAGTCTTCAACCTTGAGATGGGTGGTATTTTTCATCACATACAGTAGGAGGCTTCAATGAAACTGGAGAAGCTTCTGTCTTCTATGCCCCCAATAGCAATATAGCCTAAACAACAATGGTACCGCCCTGCTCTTTGGACCACAATTTTGGCTGCATTATTGTGCCACAATCACCAGAGACTTAAGCATTACCAAAGCCAATTAGGACCTTGGATCTCATGGTGGAATATTAAGAATTGAGAATTTTCCTGTTTGAACACAGGTTCAATTTTTCAGCTTCATGGTGATTAACCAACTGTTGGGCCTGAGATCATTTTTACCACATGCTGCCTCAGAACGGCAAGTGATAAAATCAGAGACCAAAACCACCCTGGGAATGCACTTTTTTCTCTTCTTCCTTCTGGCAGAAGATTTAGGAGTATAAAAGTCCAGACCTCTAGATTCAAAGAAAGCTTCTACCCCACAGCCATAAAACTCCTAAGCTCCACCTCTTAAGTCCTACTTACATACCTCTATTTTGCACTGAACTGAAAATACTGCCACCACGGAATTTTGCATCTAGAATAATTTGCAAAGACTACCCCAAAAACTTCAAATTGCTATCTTACTTTTTAGTTAATACATTTGAATTTATTGGCAGAAAAATATTAATAGTTGATAACCATATGAGTATGTTGCACTGGGTTCTATTTAGTGCTGCACTGGTACTGTATATGAGAAACTTACACTGCTTCAATGTTTGTAATTATCTTCACCTAAAAATGAAAGAGAAAATGTAAGTGACCTTGATTTTTTTTTTGCAGCAAAGGAGAGCAACCTATTTTATCTCTCTTGTTTGTTTCAATTGTTTCAGATAAACACTATAATACTGTGTAATTTTGTTGAGAGAGCAGATTGGCATTGATTGCTTTGGCTTAGGGGGAAAAAGTCTGGCAAAGAGCACAATGTTAACGGAAACCTTATAATTTGGAGAAATAAGACAGGGAGCTGTTACAAGGATGTTGATGGGGGAGTGGATGTGAAGCAATGATCTTCTGGAAATGCAAGCATGTTAACTACAGTAAAAAACTAGTTGTACAAGACTGAGGTTTGTCTTAGTTCATTTCTCACTAGCAGCTCCCTTCTCTCCATTTCAAGCTTATCCCAACTATTATATACAGCAGTGATAGTAGTTCAGGTGGGTAGCTGCATCAGCATGCGTAGGCTACAAAGGAACAAGTAAAGGTTTATTCCATACTGAAAAGAGAAGAAAGAAAACACAACATTTCGGCTGAGGAGCCTTCTTCGGGTGTAAGAAAGATAGGGCAGTCAGCAAAGATAATGTAGCATGGGAAAACAAAAGCCAGGAGAGGAGGGGGAGGGAGCAGGGGAGAGGCAAAATGGCCAATCAAGTGGTGCGAGGTCGAGAGAGGTGAGGAGAGGTGTGAAACGAAACCTGCAAATGAATAGAGAGAATTAGAAGAAATCAAGTCTGTTGTTGAGAGAAGGGGGAAGGTGTGAACCTAGTTTCAGGATAATTTTAGTTTCTGATGTCTTTCTGCTATAGGAGTTAGGAAACCCTACTTTGAGAATGCAGATGGAGAGATCAGTGTGATCATGGCCGTCAGAGGTGAAATGAGAAATGTATGGGCTTTGAGAAGTCTTTAATCTTCACAGCCCTAGCATGTTCTCTGAAGTGGTCTCAGAGTCTCCTTCCTGTTTCCCCAGTACAGTAGTGACAGTAAGATCAGAATTATAGAGCTGCTTCTAACAGGGCAGGTTAATACAGAGGGAGCCCAGCTCTCTTTCATCAAGGAATGGCAATTAATCATATCGAATTCAGCTATCCGCTGATCATTAAAGAATAATAATGTGAACACAGGTTGATCGTGTGCACTCTGCTCAGAACAGCACCCCTACCCTGGAATAGAACCGAAGACTCTAGAGCTGTGAGAGAGTGGCATGACATACTGTACCACACCATCCTGCTGTCACCTGCCAGCAATTAAAGGACCCTAGAGAATTAACATCTACAATTATTAGGCAGATGTTCCTTTTTCATGTTATTCATACATTCACTGAAAATAATTACACAAATATTTATACCTAGAAGTCATTACTTAATACTGTATATGAGTAAATTATTTTAAATATTACCATGCCACTAATATCTGGTCCCTCAATTTTGTAACAGGGCTTCCTCCAACATTCTAATTCTTTAAATAATATGCCCTAGAATGCATTAAACAGTTGTATCAAGGTAATAGCTTATTTGTTGATTTGGGATTTGTTAGCACAAAATACCCTTGGATGTCATTTAATGCAGGTGACACTAAACAAAAAGTATATTTTCCCTTAAGTGTCACTTGTTAAGACTGCATGCTGTGATATTTTTGAAAGTTTTCTATGACAGCATATAGGTGTATATCAGAGACACAGTTGTATAAGGTATTAATGTTTGTTTTTATATAAAAATGGTCTGTGATTCATTATGTACTTAAAGTCTTCCCTCATGGCTGAATTTCTAAACAGTGTGGTTGACTACAAAATTTAACTTAACAACTATACTGGGATGATAATGTTGTTTAAAATCATATCCATGGATATCATATCCTCTTGGAAAAATGCTATCTTTTCACTATTTTCATTGTTGACAAATCATAATATAAGAACTAAGCATTATCGGGCTATAAATAAGAAACAACACTTGAAAGATAATTTACAGTACCTGTCTGCATGCCTTAATCTAAATGGAACATTTCTATTAAACATGGTCACATACTGTAGAAATATGTCAATGTATAGTTGAAGGACACTTGTTTGATATAAATAATCACTGCTTAGTAACCCTATTTAACTATCCAACAAATACACTATATGACACACTAGGCAATTATTTTCAGTCAGCAGCTAA
Source organism: Atractosteus spatula (assembly GCF_055471065.1). Lineage (NCBI taxonomy): Eukaryota > Metazoa > Chordata > Actinopteri > Semionotiformes > Lepisosteidae > Atractosteus > Atractosteus spatula. Next base: position 6,604,109 of record NC_142717.1, read on the forward strand.
ATGTACATAGGCATTGTTTTAATATGCTACAAGATAGGCAATATGTTACTACTGACAACAAAAAGGTATGTGTGTAAAATTTACATAATTTAACAGCAATCTAAAATAGAATCAATTTCAGCTGTGGGCATCGAAGTAAGGAAATGCAGAGTCATTTGAAATACTTGATAAACAAACATGAGTTTTATAAATGCAAATATTACTGTAGGCATCAAGTTTTTTTAAGCTTTACTTCATGAGAAACAAAACATTACACTGATTGATCTATGAAAATGTTTAACTGACTTTATTTGGTTAATTCATAACAGTATCTAAGTGACTTCAGTCACTGAATCATAGAAATGGAAGGCTGCAGTATATTGATCAGCTGAATGATATGAATGTTCATGCCTTCTCCCCATCTAGCAGGCCCCTTATGAATTACAGAAGCTTCACATCTGCAGAAAATAATGTTTTGTCTCTCGAAACACTGTTTGTAGCTTCTCTGTTTTCAAATATAATAACAACAGCATGCTTATTTATTGATTGGAGCCTTTGTGAAGACTGTCCAATTTGGCCAAAGGTGCATAGATTAACCATCAATCATTGTCTTTCCAAAGCACAGCAAGACAGCTACACCACATGTTGTCAGGTTTTGAGGTTTGCAGCAGTCAGCTCTACCTGTGTGCATAATCAACTGCTGTGCTCTGAATATCGGCAGCCACCAACGGGAAACCCTGTTTTGTCAGAGGAATTTATCTGAATCTATTCAGGCTCAGTGCATTATACAAGAAGAAGCAGCTGTTTTCTATTTACAAACCTGTTACTTGTTGACCCAACTGCTGTTAACAAAGACTGATTTATCTTTGTGAACCTTGTAGAGCCCAATGGGATTCTGCAATTGGATGAACTGCTTCGCAGGTATTAACACAAGCAGGCAAAAAGGTTCAACAAGGAATACACAGAGAAAGCATCCCAAGGTTTGACACCTTCTTCAAAGAGGAAAATCTCATCATTAACAAAATTACCAAGCCATACTACTACTTTTGAACTGAAAAAAAAAACTACAACAGGCACAAGAAAGGTAACTTCAGTTTTTTTTAATTTCCTCTTTTTAAACATCGAGGTAGACTTACTGTATATAATATTAAGACATGTTTATGCTCACGTTTTCAACCTGACATAACATGATGATGTTCAAAGTGTTCATCTAGACCAAAACACACTTCCCATTTTCTATATGATATACAGAATGGTGTGTTTTTGACACACTAGGCTTATTTTTTTCAGTGAGCAACTACAGTAAATGTATAAATGTGTTGTTACAAAAATAGAGAACTGATGAAAGCATTCAAGATTGGGTAATGTTGTAGGATTCCTGTAGTGTAAAAATAGAAATTAAAAGATAGAAATTGATAGACAAATGAAAAAAAATAATTTCCCCATTCATACAAACAGCATACAGGATGTACCCAGGTGTGTGTTTTGGCATAAGAGGCCACATTTATGTATATATTCACACCTTTTTATTTCCAAATAAGAAAACAACGGCATTAAATTAGATGTATCATTAAATCTCCAGGATGCTAATTTAAAATAAAAGTCTCTATAGGGTCTATAAATACATTTTTTTTATTTTCTAACATTAGGAGTTCTGATTTGCTTTTACGAAAAGCAGTAGGTTAAGTATGACTAAACCCATTACTAATGGGTGCAATCATGAAAAAGATGTGAAAACATAATAAAAAAAGCTCATATTGTGATTATTTAGCAGTGTTTGTCCCACATTTGCTTAACCAAGAAATTATCCACATCCTGTTTTAAGTAGCACAAACGAAAGAAACAAAGGAAGCAGCTCAGTCCTAATGCAAGCTAATAACCTTTGCACCAGTGTCAACGTCGCTGACTCTGAACGTGCTCTAAGCAGCCGGTGGACACTGATAATAATGAAAACAGAGGCATCAGCATCAGTTCATGGTAAAGTTAGTCTTTGTAGCATTTTCATATGACATTTTCACATCACGCTAGAGCATAAATCCTCTTCAATTTGCATCTGACAGTTTCACTAGTGGACGGAAATGGTCCCCATGTCTTAAAAATTGTGCATAGGCTTTATTTTTATACTGTACATGTATTTACATTTCCAATTTATCTTACAGTATATTCTGAAGAATATTCACTTTCCTTCAAATTAAGTATTTTGGTAGGTTCAGTAAATAAACCAAGACATTGTTTATACATTTACCATCTTACCTAAACAAATTACATTCTGGTCATGATTACAAAGTTATAAGACCCCACACTGACACGCCACCAACACCCAGGCTTGGAATAAGCCAAGAAGTGTCTGCAAGGGTAGGGATGGGGAGGAGACAATATTGTCAAGTGAAGAATTCTGGATGAAGGGTGTTTTTTACCCCTTATTTATACTGTACTTATGTGAATGTGGATCTGCAGGGCTGTGGTCCACCAGCAACCACTTTAAGCGCCACTGACTTAAAACCTCTAAACAGTAACTGACATGAAGCTGGAGTTAAGATACAGTAGGGTATTAGCTAAAGCCATTACACAAATAACAGCAGTATGGCAGATCACTGAAGCTTGAAAGTATACAGGTGTTGTTGGTACACACAGATAATATTTTACAATGAGCACTTAAAACTGCTCATTGTGTTTTGAATGCCAACAAGGCAATTATCAGATTACCATCAATATATCAATTTACCTTTGGTTTAACTTTGGTTGGTGATACCTTTATGTTGTATTATAGAATGTATTTCAATGTTTATATTAAAAGTTGGTGATCATCACATAGACAAAAATAAATATTGTTTAGCACACAAGATTTACCTTGTTTACACAGTACTTACAAATTCTAGTTGCAGCGTGGACAAAGACAGTTGATTAGATTGCACAACAGAAATCGTGAAATACTTTTAGGATGCACTCATTATTAGGAACTGCAAACCATAACAAAAAACTGCCATTCAGAGCTCTTTTGTAATTATTCGCAACACCCCAAAGTTAACTCACTAGCACAGTGAGTTCATATTTTTAGTACAAAAATAACCATCTTACAAAAGTGTATCATGTTTAGATAACTGAAAATATATGTCCCATGTTTTCTTTCTATGTCTTTTGGTCTGTCTTTTCCAAACTTAATGGCAGTGCTGTTGTTATACAATTCATTTAGTTTTATGACTTGTTTTAAACTGTCATTGCTCCTAGTTTTGATTTTGACATCCACCTACAGTACCTTCCTCCTACAGCACTGCTCTGTGAAAAGAACTGTTTATGAAACATTTGTCTTTTTTGACAAAGCCACAGTCGACAGCAGTTTGTTTATTAAAGATGCACTGGGAGTATAGCTCTCACCACGTTATCCTGATAACAAAATGAGAAAATTAGCTTTTCATTAAGTGTCAGCACCCTGAAAACAAGTGTCAAACCTGTGGTACATTCTCAAGATAAAAATGGAAATTACAAATAGATTTCTGTTATTTTAACACCAGATGGCTTAACACAGCATACCATGCAGTCCTTTTTTATGAACACAGATGCTGCAAACCTTATGGTTGGTTTTTAACGTTACATGCTCCAATGATGAAACAGAAGCTGAGATAATTGTAGAAAAATTATACACATGCCTTTTCAGAAAATCAGAGTATTTTTGCCATCTGCTACTTACAGATAATCTTTATTAGAATTTCAATCATATAGCCTAGTTTATAGTAATATTTTACTATAGAGGAGTAAAATGCTCAGAGGACATGAGCACAGCCTCCAAACTATTTGTTTTTAATTTCCAGTATATAAGCACTAAATATAGCTATTCTCATGTTACAAAAATCAGTGGTCTGTGAACATGTAAGAACCTTGTGTAAAGATTCCTTACATGCAGTGTATGACTCTTATATTCATTGTGTATTCTTGTATATACAGTATAATAGAAGATTTGGAAAAAGAAATGGGAAAATGTTTATATTTAGTAAAATGATTCGCTCTCTGAACAAAAGTAAAGTAAGAGCTGCATTCTTGTAAAAGCTTTATTAAAAAAATAATGTGTAACATATAACAGTATACATGCCATTAATTGGAGATACCTTCCCCATCTCCATAGTGACGAGAATGAATCCAGAATAAAAATGGGTGCACTAATTTTATGTTTAATTAATTCTATACAGCGTTTCCAATTCTGTTCAAAGGAGGGAAGAAAAGAAAAAAATATATATCATTGAATACACTACACAATAATAAATATTAAAATCTGTGTTACCATAGTAAAAGTCACAAAAACATGTATGCTGGTTCTCAAACTATAATCTGCACTACTGTACTACCACTCCATGTTATGTTGAGTTAAAAGAGGAACCCTAGGATTTCAAACTTCTGTTTCCATCAGCCTAATAAAGATTTTAGGAGATCTGAATTTAAAATCTAAAATTATTTCAAATATCTAGATATTATAGTAGTTGTTTAATTTAAACAACACAGCAGCGAAAAAAGTGACCGTAGAAATGTTTTCTTTCATCATTTAAAAACCATTCTCCAGTACATAAACATCAAAATGATTAATTACATAGCTTTTGAGTTTTTTGTTTTGTTTCCTTTCTAGAGTTCTAACTCTAGAAAATTGACTGAAAAGTAGAATGTGTAATAAATGTATTGATTTTGCCTTTTCTTATAAGGTGTCCCTATTGTAAGATAAAGTCCCACCTTTACAAGAGATATCATAATAGTCTTGTCACAACTACATGAAAAGATTGTCCCTCATCACGTCTATGTGTTTTAATCATGTACTTCATACATTCTGTTCCTCAACTTTAGCAGTGCATTGGCATATTTTTTTACCTACTGTATTTATTTAAATTATCTAGAGAATATTAATGATAGTTACAATCTTTTTCTTCTCTCCTATCCAGTCTTTCCCAAACCTTTTTGACACAGGTAACAATTATACTACTTAACAATTCTATTATTTTAGTGCTAAAATCTCACAGAACATTTTCAGCACTGATTACAATGTGTTTTTGGATGCTAGACTTTATTCTGTATATCGCCTAAGCAGCAAAATTTAATAACACATTACCAGAACCAATTATTCTGAACACTAGAGTGCCTCAAGGGTGCCTACTTTCCAGCAGAGTACCACTGCTGCTTTTCTGTTTCCAAATGCCTGCATTACCATTCATTATTCTGTAAAGTAATTACAATTTGGTAATGACACCACTGTTTCAGGATTGATAGAAAATGCTGATGAACCTGACTATGACAAAGAGGTTGATGGACCAGTGTCTAGAACACAACTTAGAAATCAATGTGCAAAATGTCTTTTCATTGACAGTAGGAAATATAAAACCCAGATGGAACCTTTGGTCATCTAGAGAGTTAAATCTGTTGATTCTAATTAATTTACCAGCGTGATGATTCCAACAGTTTCAAGTGTAATGTCAATGTTAAAGGCCCCATAAGGAAAGCACAGCAGCGTTTTTCTTAAGACAGTTAAAAAAGTTTGTTGTTAGAATATTATGGTTATAATATTTTGTTATCGTTTCAATACTGATAATTTGCACTACAGCTAACTACTATACACCACCCAGGAATGTTAAAGTTGCTAGCATCCTTTGCTCTGTACAGGCTATCAAATGCCCTGAACCTCTATCAGTGTGCTCCAAACTGGACAAGACAAATATAGTTAATAATTGCAGTTTTATTCATGTATCTTTTCACAGTTACCAAAGGAGTTGTATCTCTATCATTATAAAAAAAAAGATAAAAGAAAAAGGTTTCCATTAGGCACAAATGCAAACCAAAAAGGCAAAGTCCCAAGTAACCAGAGAGTGGTCTTTGCATAGTCCTGTCTCATTCCATTCCCTTGCAATGACATAAAAAAAGAAAAATCTTCCAAAGGAATCCTTCCAAGAGGTCTGAATCAGCTTCCCTTCCACATCAGGATTTTCTTTCATGCTGCTGCCATCTGTACCCCCAGTGAGTCTGCTCAGTCTAGCCATCTAGGCATGCTTTCTTCCGCCAAACTGTAGAAAAAAAGATCTCAGTCCAGATGTCACTCACATCTTCTTTGTCTAGACAGTTCCAAAGCAATATGTTGCACTAAATATCCTCTGCCCTGCTATCTGCGACAAGAAACAGGACACATGAGGAGGGGAGGGTTCAAGCACTGTACCTTCACTAGCTGGGGTTGTTTTACCACCTTTCTAGCCAAAAATCCTGAAGTTGAATGAGTGTCCAGGTGGAAAGAAGAGACAACAGAGGCTACTTGCAGGCTATGTCTGTATACAGGTTGAGATGTTGTGGTGATTTTTTTCCCTTCCTCTCTGCTTTGCTTCTTTTCTGTCCCTCTGTTCCAGATCCAGTCCCCACTGGCTCAGCACCTCCAAACACCTAATGTGTCACCTCTGTGTGGTTATTGATGGGCATCCAGTTAAACAGTGTGTGACTGAAGTTTGCTGTCTGCTGTACTGTTTGCACAAGAGCAGGAGGATGTGCTTAAAATGAGAAGAAAATGGACACGAAAGCGAAAAGACACACACCATACCAAACAGAAAGGCAAAAATATCCCCCAAGCCATTGTCTGACTTCCACATTGTCTCTTTGTTATATTATACTGTAACTATATTTAGACAAGTCTAAAAATCCTTAGATTATACTCTGGGATTCTTTTGGGACTTCCTGGATGATATTCTTTTCCTTTTCTGCTTTTGGGAAGATCTTGGAAGGATGGCTGGTTTTAGATAGTCACTGTGGTCTTGAATATTTTCCATTAGCCTGACTCTGAAGCCTTAAATGTTTAGAAGTGGTTTTATAACATTCTCCAGACTGATCTATATCAACTAATCTTTTTTTTTTCTGTGGTTCTCTATAACCTCTTTTGATCATGGCATAATGTGTTTGAAAACATTTGTATGCTTAAACTCACATTTAGAGACTATTACATGTTCAGTGCTTCTCTAAACTCATTTCTTATTTACTTTTTACCTAATTATTTAACCATATGATTCTAATTACACTCTTAATTGTGTTAAGTGAACTACGATTTCCCTTATTATTTCACATACACTGATTGCTAATTATTCATTATTTTCTATTTCATGCACCATTGCATCTCAAAAACATTAAATTGTAAATAGAAATCCTTTTGTTTATGGAAAGACTGGTGTCAATTGATAAAGAGTATCATGGTGAAAAACTGTAATTCCCATAATTGAATTGGTGGTTCACAGCACTGAACATAGCATTCTAGAAATGTCTAGCTGTTTTTTCCCATTGCAGCCAGACAGTTCAGGCATTGTCTTCTCTGTCCATAACACTTTTAAATGTCCTTTTTCATTAGCTGCCCCCATACAAGCTTTTCTATAGTGCTTCCATCAATCGATTGAGATTTATCTGGATTTAAAATCTTTAGTAAGTCGGGTTAATGGTTAGGAAACTGCTGGAAGTATTGTTTCTCCCTGTTTCTGGCTCAGCTACGTTAGTTACCACTTTCTTTGTATCTGTATTGGGAACTGCATTTCATAATGTAATACATTTATTTATTTTATTAACTCCCAGAATGCGAAGATTCTCTTTCGAAGCATGGTATTGTTTCAGTCATATAAAATGGAATTAATGCACTACCTGATTTGTTTTGGTTTACATCACATCACGTTTACTAGTATTTTTGCACTGTTGGTTTTATGGTTCAGTGATAATGCTGAATGTTTTCCAAGACTGCAGTTTCAAAGAACTAAACAATGATAACTTAATCATTTTTTGATGATCAGTGCATGGGTCTCATGTCTCCTCCCATTCTTGAATACTCTCTTAATTGTCTTTTTAATCAGGAACGTTTTAATAACAAACATAATAATGGTCTACAATATGTAATTTTCTTCTAAATTCAATGAATAATTAAGAAAAACCCTAAAACAAAGCATGTAACAATGGAGTATGAAAAATGAAACATTCTCACCAAATACAAGCAATCACAAGGTCACAAACGAGGGCAGCTCTGATTGAGAAGTTAAATTTGTCTCTTGATGAAACAAGGAAAATCCATTCTTTATTCAGTGGTACACTGTTCCCTGTGGTGAAAACAATGTAAGAGAAAGGAATACAAATTCATACATCAGGTTTAGCTATCCTCAGAGATAGAGAAAATGAATTTTAATTTAGGATCTGAAATGACTTACTTTACTTACTTACAAGGGGTGATACAATGTGTAAGAAAGCCTTGTTCTAAACAAATGATATTGAAACTTTATAAGTAAGGGCAAATGTTATTATGTAACTGGAAATACTTATAATAATATTGTGACGTGGCCAGCTGATTTTCAGATGGGGTTGGTATTGTTAGCACCTCAAAGCTTGATTGGCTTACTCAGAGGGTTTGGAACAATGGGTATTGTTTGCCTGTATGTACAGTATATACTGTATATCTGTCCTTAGGCCAAGAGATATGTAAACATAGGGGAGACAAAGAAGCAAAGAAGGATCATAATCATCTTCCCCTGTTTCTCCAAAGTTGTGTTGTGGGAGAGGTCCTCTTTCCAATCAGACCCAGAGCAAGGTTTTGTCTGTGTAATATGATCACTGAAGAGCTTCAAACTTTGAGATTTATTATAGATGAAACTTTGCTGTCATATTTATTTGGAAATGTTGATATCCTGGATTGTGGGATCCTTAGGCTCAAGACGTTTCTCCTATTTTAGTGATTTTAGTATAGGGATTTTTTTCCCCTTCGCTTCTGCCCATCTGTGTTTTAGAGATTGAGATTTATTCCTGGTTGGAATTATTTTTATGAGAACACGGGGATTCTCTATTTGGCCTGTTAATGTATCTGTGGTATTATAAAGATAAAATTTTGGATTCTATATGTCTATAGAAGCCAGGACTCTGAAACCCACTGATTACACACACAGTATGTATCTACAGTGTAACTGTTGTGAGTGTGGTACATTTTTTGTGAATAAATATTTGTGTTATCTAAGTTTGGGTCCTATTTTCGCTCTATTATAAGGCTGTTTCAGAGAACAAAAGTGTAAAATGCTCAGTAATCCCTTACTTTCGGAGATGAAATTAGTAGTTTTTATTATTTAATATTATATTAAGATGGTGTCAGAACAAAATCTTTATACTTATTGAATAACCTCCTTAATTTATATATCTATCACACACCCAAAATGTAACAAGATTGTGCCAAGAATAGAAAACCTTAGCATTGCCTCATAAATAGGCACTGAAATAGCATTTTTGTTTTATTCCACCCGGTTCTACATTTGCATACGAAGCTTTACTTTGTAATGAGCAAATCTATGGCATGTGGACAAGCTAATGTACAGTACAACACTGTAACATTACAGCATGTCAAAGATTGAATGCTTCACTGGTAAATGGTATGCAAAAAGTAGGATATACAGTAGCAAGATGGTAAAGCCCTAATGAAACCAAAAGGAGAAAAAGTTCTAACATAAGAATGGTTACAAACAGAAGGCCATTTGGCCCGTCTACCCCATTTGATATTTACTAATTGATTTAAGGATCTCCTCCAGGCTATTGGCTTTAACAATATTACAAGGTAATGAATAATCCTAACCTAAAAATCAAAGACACAAGCATGAGGTCATTAGATCATTCAACTTTAGATCAGCAAAAATACTTGAATATCCGTGCTTTGTGATTTTCCGTATAGCAATGTTCCAAAAACAACATTTTCTGTCATTTACTGAACTGCGGCATCACCACTGTTAGTTTAATGAGGTTAGATGTGCCTTTCATTTTCTCACAAACTACTGTTATGAAAAACAGTATCTGCACACATATATCATGCTGTCCCTCCCAAAAAAATAGATATTGCAAACAATTTATGTTTATATGTAATCAAACCAATTATCTTCAAGAATCACTTAGTGTAGAAAACAGCTGTATAATTAGATTTTTCCTAACAGTGAGTTAAATACATAATTACCAGTTATTGAAACAATATTTACAGTAGTTGATGAATTCTGTAAAAGAACCAAGAGATCACAATAATATGAGTTTTGAAAATGAAAAATATCACAAGAGCATCATCATATGTATATCAGATTTTGAGCTAATATCAGCATAACAAAATATTAAAACCACTAACTCACAAAATATATTATACTGTATATGCATTATCCATTTTATATTTAACATAGGAACATGATACTTTTTGAAAATGAGAGGAGGTGCATCAGCCCCTCTACCTCATTTTTTAATTAATTAATTGATCTAAAGATCTCATTCAACCACTTCTTCATATACAGTAAGTGATGGTATTGGCTTTCACATCATGGCTAAGTAACATGTTCTGGATTCCCACAACTCTTTGTGTAAATATGTACTCCCTGTTTTCTGCTCTTCCATTCAGTTTTTTATCTTCTGGTTTAACGCAATAGATAATCCAGCATTATATGTATATTTTATGCTTGCACACATAGTCTAGAAGATAAGAATGATGTCTGATTTAACACAAATATTATGGCTTTGTTTTTAATTTTATGTTTACAGTTTGTTTTTGCTACCTGCATGGAACACTGTACTTTTCCCACAATCAAGGGAAATTTTAAAGAGTACTTTAAACAGCAAAAAAGAAACAAATATTAGGTCAAAAAGTGCCAGAGTAGTTTTATTTTAGTGTTTTTGTAGTCATTTTTTAGTAAAATTGAACTTATTGTACATCAATGCTGTCAATTCCATTGCCACTATTGCTTGTTGAGACTCTGTGAGCCCCATGACCATGAATTGGAATAAGTCGTTAGAAAATGCATGGATGGATAATTTTTACAGCATCACACACATCTTGTAACAACAAAACAAAACTTAAAAGTGGTGCAGCACAAATCATAAATAAGAACACTGGGGCTTATATTTAAAACGCTGAATATCTTAAAATTCCCATTGCTGTGAACTAAGTGACTATATTATCTTTACAGATAAAGTAGCTTTCGTCAAGAACAGAAGTATTTTTGCTGGAAGAAACTATTTTCATTGACAATTAAGTGCTGCCAAGAGGTGAAACACACACAAACTCGGAACTGAATACTATATAAAAGAAAACATAATAAAGATCAAAAACTAAATAAAAGGCAATGTACTAAAGTAAGGCCAAAGAGGTTTCTGGTGATGAATCCTTGAGGAGTCACACTGTATTCCATTCTGTGTAACAGTAGCTGTATTTATGCACAATCTTGTAAATAACAATTGTATTCACACTGTGTTCTTTTAATCTGAAACTCCCTTAGAGCATTATGTCATTATAAATAAATTGATTCTTAAGTTTTGCATGCTTTGCCTTATCTAATATTTTTTTCAGATAGTTCTTCAAATTAAAATGGTAAAGAGCTTCATGTTTCTATACACTACATAACCCTTTTACTGAAATGCTTTTTTCGTGAAATATAATCATATTACTTTATAATGGTACACATTTGATGAATTAGATTTTTATATTAAACTCATCTGACTCACTCTGTATTGACGAAAGAGTCCGTATTCTTTTCAATGTCCATAACCTGACTGTCAATCATTTTTTGAATAACTTCCAGCTTAGCAACAGTGTTCTAGGCAAGGGACAATTGTATGTGTTCTTGTTACTTAAATTCATTTGGGCTTTGTGTAGTTGACTGCAGTTTTGATTAATATTGTATCCATTCATTGAACAATTTTGAAAACATCTTACTCCCAGTCTTCAGCAACATTGTACTCATATCAATTTGTTTACTATTTGGAAAGTCTGTCAGTTTACATAGGGATATATTGTTCTGCAAATTTCAAAATATTGTACTGTAATCTACACAATTATTGTTTTAGAATTTTGTTACAGATGTTGGTACCCTAAAAATAATTTTAAAATAAATTAAATAGTATTAGGTGAAAGTTGTAAAAATATCTAATTGGCTAAATGCAGTTTGATTAGTGTTTATAATAATGTGCTGCGTACAGTATGTTTCAATATTTTGCACAGAAAAAAAATTCCTTAGAATTCTATTGAATTATAGTTGTGAAGTATAAAAATGAACATATAGAAAATGTGTTTCTTTCCAATACTCCTTTAGATATACTTTAAAAAAATCCAAATGTGGACATTTTGTGTTTTCAGTGTGAAATTTTGCAAAAGTATTCAGACCCTCGGACATTTCACAATGTTAAAGCTCACTTTAAAGAAGCAATCAATAAATGCAATACACATAACCTACACCAACACACATTTAAGGCAAAAAAAAAAGGATGAAATATGAAAGACACTTGGGATTGTATAACTATTAAAACCCTTTGTTATGGCAAATGTAAATGGATTTAGGTTCACAAAACTACTTTAACAAGCCACACAATTAGTGCCCTCTGTGTGCATGTTCAACCATGAAGTTCTCACAAAAACTAAGGAATATAGTTTTAAAACACATCAGGAGAAGGGTATAAAGAATCTTTAATATATCTTTGAGCAAGGTGAAATTGATCATTAGAAAGTGAAAATTGCTGTTCATAAGAGATCCCCAAGCAAGATCATAAGCAAATTTGTCAAGATGAATTGGGAAAAATTTAAACAAGCTGTAATTGCTGCTAAAGGTATTGCCAGTATTGATTTCATGGATATTAATATGTACAGTATGTAGTCTACATCTCTGTTTAGTTTTTATTACATTTATTATAACTTACTTCAGCTTAGGAATCTTTCTTTGAGCATTCAAGTTTTGAATAAAACACTGAATTTAAAAAATGTATACAGTACAGTATGTATCATTTTGTAATTTTAAAAATAAGACAACATAGGGATATCAGAAAGTACTGTATGTAAATATTTTAGATTTAGATTTGTAGATGATTAACATTTGTACACAGTTCTGTTCAATATCATACCATTTTTTTTTAACTGCTGGATTTTGGGGAAACAGAGTCTATCCCAGCAAGCAACAGGATCAAGGCAGGATATACCCTTGACAGGATGCCAGTCCATCACAGGGCACACACTCACATCAGCATCAGTTTTCCCAGACGTCAGTTAACCTATGTCTTTTGACAGTTGGAAGAACCCAGAGCACCCAGAGGAAACACAGTGAGAACATATAAGCTCTTTGCAAATAGTACTCCAGGTCTGGAATTGAACACTGGGTGCTCATTATGGCCAAACAGTGACACTGACCTCTGCGCCACTGTGCCACCTTTAGCATTATCTTTTTTGTATTATAATGTTTACTGTAACATTTTCTTGTTATTAGAATATTTCCAGAATTAATCCAAGTTAATTTGATTAGTTTTCCATATTGGAATATTCTGGGAGACACTTCAATAACATTTGATTTAAATAGGGAAAGAGCCAGGATCAGCCTTATTTAGACATGTCAGCAGTACCATGAAGTAGGCTTTTCTAGAAGCTGGCTTAAGCTTATTGACAGCAGAGAAGCATGCAATTGCTATTCATAATCTTAGGCCTCTTGTATCATTAGCAGAACTAAGATCAGATTTTACTACCCCTTGAGACAAATAAAGGAATTACTTTTGATCAGAAATTATCTTCTAAACCAGTTTTTATTTTTTCTTTCAGAATGTTAATTCTAAGTTATTTTATTTAGTAATGTAAGCTGCACATTTAAGGTTAAGGAAACCTGTTCTGTTTCTGAACACAACAAATTAAAAACATTAAAAAACATTTGCTTAAGTGAGTGGGAGGTGGCATTCACAAACCCTTGATTAAAAGACTTCACCAATGAAGTGCAGTACCCACCTGAACTAATATCATCATGTGTCAGGAATCCAGCTAAACAGCATAACATGTGGAGAGGTGACATAGTGCTTCTTCCATTGAACCAAGGGAGAACATGGAGGCCCAACTTAAAAAATTCAAAGGTAGAATTCAACAAGGACAGTAGAATAATATTACCTTAAAGAATAGTGCCATGATATCTTTAATGACCAAACAGTCAGGACTTTGGCTTAATGTCTCATCCAAAGGACTGCACATCCTAGAACAGTCAACAACTGTCATGATACTGGGCCATTGATTTGCAAATTTGCTGGACCCCTGTGAGCTGTGGTTTTAGGAGAAAACTGTGTCAGTTCTCTACATGGTACTTAACTGTTTTGTTTATGCTATGGGGCAAAAAAGCCGTAGATGGCAGATGTAGTTTTCAGAGCCTGTGTATATGTAGTCTGCAAACCTTCTTTCCTAGTAGAATGGTTGTAGTGGTATCTCAAGCTGCATAGCCACCTCCAAAAAATGATTAAAGTAGGAATACAAATGTCAGAATGTATGTTAAGTTGATGGTCACAGTAGAAAACCACATGACAAGGCTTCATATTGTATATGACATGTTTTGCAACCAGTTTACAATTTATTTTTTTTCACTCAAGGAATAATAACATAAGAAAGTGCTAACGATTTTGCTAGTACCATAAGTGTATTTTAGAAAATCTGCAGGATATTGTTTTATAATGATCTCTCTCTGGAATATTTTGCATGATATGTTTTCAGATTTTGTTTTCGGTGACAGAACTGACTATTCCAATTTCCAAATTGGTCAAATATGCAACATAATATTTCTTTCTGGAATTGGATGTCTTGGTTGGTTTTTTTTTCATAATTTAAATTGTTCAGACGTTGTAAGATTTGTGTTGATGTGCTCAATTGATCAATTAAATAACTGAGGTATTAGCTTTGACAGCATGTTCATCATTTACAGTGAAATAGTAATGACCCCTGTTTTACTCTGAAAAATCTTTTGGGATGAATGGAGTTAGCTTTTACCATTGTTTGTTCCAAAGATGTGAAATTTTGTTAGAGCAGTACATTTTTTATAAAAGACAAGTACTGTGAAAGAATGCTTTTCATTGTGTTATACTATAATCAAAATAACTTTATTCACAGCTAATGTCTTTTGTCATAAAGAATTAATTGAATTCCAGAAAACAAGATTTATTCACAACTCTGAGTATTCCATTAAATAAAATTAAATGAAAACACGTCTGCTGTTACATTTTGTCTGAAGTACAATGTCAGCCTCTGGAACTACAGTATATACTGTACTGTAGAAGCTTTCGAAGGTTTACTGTTACCCTGGGGTATAAAAGGAGGTAATCCAAGGAAAAGTGGTAGCATGACTCATCATGGTTATAGTCTGAGAGCTCATTGGTGACTGCAGGCAAATCATCATTGACCTCCACAGGATTTTCAGATAGAAATGCTTGGCTAATGTGTTCGAATAAGTAACAATTTGATATTAATAAAATATACATTATATAGTAGATCTACAGTATACATTATAGATTTTGAGAGCTACTGTATCTTGTAATCTCATCCATGTTTTTAGTATTAAGTTCACAATAATACTACTTTATATTTTCTTGTGTTCTAAATGTTGAAAAGTTATATGATACTCATTTAACAAAGTAAACAATGATGAATGTTTTGATGTATTTATTTACAGTAACTCTGATGTTTTTAATTCCTTTCTTAGTACTCCATGAGTAAATGATTTGTCATTTGTATCATGGTAGATTAATTCACATATGGTGAATTTTATTATTACTCTTTTTCCTTTGCTTTTAACTTTTTGCTCTTGTATTAATTGTGTATTCTGAATCTGAGTGAAGTGACTGCTTTTTATTCTGTTTGATTAATTCCTAATAGCCATAAAGCACTCTCACAATGTTCTTTTACTACTTTCTGTTACACTTTCTAATTAAACTCAAGCATCACATCTACAGCACTGTATATAAATCATATTATATTACAAGCATAAGTTGCTAAGAATACCGTCTGGCTGATAGCATGGTCAGTTTTTTTCATTATTTCCAGAAAACTATCATAATTTGATGTAGTAATAAAAGAATGTAATTATAAAATCAAAGACGATTGCATTGTTATTAATCTCAGTTAATTTGCTATGTTCTTACCTGAAAAGCAATTTTCTTCTATTTTATTTAAAAAAACATTATCACTCGAAAAATTCAGAAGTCACAATCTCCAATAATCATTTGAACCTATTAAATAGTATAAAATGTTTTTTAATAGAATGCAAGTCATGTCAACATACAGTATTTGTTAAGCATTCCCAGAGTACATGCCATGACAAATAATACTCATACATTAAAAGGAAGACGTTTTCAAAAACATACCCATAGGCATCACCTTGTCAGAAACAGTGTGGCACCTGCTCTCGTTTAGCACAGTCAACTGAAATCATATCAGTGAAAAATAGTACAGTAACTGCATGCTCTTTCTGTCAGTTTAAATTTTTTGATATGTGGACAGCAATAAAGCTATGCACCAACTGAGTGTACTTTACATGTGTTATGAAACATTTAAGTAAATTCCAACTTTAAAATGTTTCTACTTGGTATGAAATACAGTACATAATGTAGTATGTATCATCAGAATGTCTAAAAAACTTGTCTAGAAGTTTCAAACAGAACTACAATCAGTTCCTTTATTACCTGTATTTATCTGATAATTAACAGGATCGATACGTTCTTTGTTTAATGTTGGTTAAATTAAATTACTGAAACTAGTTAACAAGAGGAGACATGCTGCATATTGATAATTAACACTGTCTAAAAATATTCTGGAGGTGCAGTGCCTTACGTAAGTATTCACTCCCTGACAGTCATGTCCCATTGTTTTGAATTATAAATGATGTATACACATTTTTACTGGACTTATAATAAAGTTATACGTTGGTCCTAATCTCACACACTTCTACTTGCCTGAGCAAATAAGTTTCTCACCCAGGACTTTCCCATATGGCATCTCTCTCACAATAACATTCTGCATCTCACTCCATCACATACAGTACAGACATCTCACATTCAGCATTCCCAAGACCTTATCTTCATCATGCTCATCCAGGACCGAAGTCCCTCTTACTTCTTCAGCCTTCCAGTGTTACGCCACGCCCCTGAGGACTCGTCGTTCCACCTCGCATTCCAGTGCTGTCCCTAATTAGTCAATTGACCTCCACCTATTTAAGGCTGCATTACATACATCACCCTGCACAGTATTGGGTTTACCCTGGCTAGAGCTACTCCTCCAAGATTTTCCTGCATCTCACTACTAGTAAATTGAATTGATTTGTCTCCCGGCTACATCTCCTGGTTTCAGTTTTGGCTTTCTACTGTTTGTTCTGGTTTTGACTCTCGGCTTCCACATAGTTTACGGCTCCGCTTCTAATTTTGATACCTCTAAACTACCTACGGCTTACGGACCTTGGCTTGACTTCTCGACCAGGTCCCTAGCTTTCGTTCAGGATTCTGCATAGGGTCCACATTACTTCTTATAAAACTAATCTGTAACATCCAGTCTATACATATTGTATTGTCCCCTTCTTCTCCCCTATCCTTCATTCTCTGTCTACTACAGGAGCCCTCAATTACTGACTCCAGCTCCCCACGAGCATGAGTGCACAGGGGACCTCCTCTCCTACTTCCTGTCAACTCCAAGTCACCATGGCAACTGCTAAAAACACAATGCTGATATTGTTGTAACTCACTAATACAGCATAGCTGGAAATTGAAAAACAAAGAAAAAACATTCTACTCACCTGCACACATCAGCACAGTGCTTCTCAAGCACCACATCCAAACTTACTTTACCATAAAAGTGCAAGCCTATGTCTTACTCATTCTGCCATATGTTATACACACTTATTTGGCTAAAAAAATCAGTTCCAGCAAAGCCACAGCTAAACTGATTCACTCTTAACACAGTATTTAGAACTCTCATCTGAGTTTTAGGGATTTCTTTAACGTGTTTGGGTAGCCTCTTCCTTACAGTGAGGCTGCCAAATTCCCTTAGCCATGCAAGCTACAGTACATTAAATACACACCATATATTTTGTTTCTCTCATGTTTATTAGGATCTAACAATCCATCCATTTTCTAACTGCATCTTCCAATTCAGGATTGCTTGGGAACTGAAGCCTATTCCGGAAGGCAACGGGTGCAAGGAGGGTGCACCCTGGATGGGATTCACACCAGGGCCAATTTTCCCAGAGTGATTGGACACGATTCCAATTTTAGTCTCTTCTATTTTAGCATTGTGGTTAATGTCTTTCCCTTTGTGTCATTAATGCCCTTCAAAAACACAACAGTCTAGGATTTGCAGTATTTCCTTATTGAACAAATGCATAAGGTTTGAATTTTAAATACAGAGCAATTAGATTTGTTGATTGTTTGGAAAGTATTATTCCTTGAGATAACAAAATATTCAAGTCAAAACTTCAGTCATGTGATTTCATAAATGTTAGCTTGTGGTATTTGTACTGAGGTAAAATTGTTTAAAGAACTTGATTAAAAATATTTCAAAACAGAAATTTTAAAAGATGTAAATTATGTTTAAAAAGATGTAAATTATGGAATTACTTTATAGTGAAATAGTAGTGAAACGTAAGTTACGATCATGCCCTGTTGGAGCAATTAACCACCTAGTTGGTTTTATTGTAGGTGCTCTATTTGCAAGACAGGATGCCACTAAATGAAATGTTTAGCTTCAGAAATCCACAGACTAGTACAGAGATAAAGAGAAAACTGATTATGTGAGGGATCTGTCACATCAGGGAAGCCACAGGGTCACAGGACCATCCTGGGACTATCAATGTGATAAGTGTTTTCAGACTACTCTGTCTACAGCTTGGAACCATTAGAAAGAAATAATGTGCCCATCAGTGGAATGATTGTAACCTGCTATCTTCATTCTGGGAGGCTGATCAAGGGCAGCATGTTGGCAGGAGTTAACCAGGAAGAATGGTGGAGTATTTTATTCACCAATTTATGTCATTTTGCCCATGACAGACTTGATGGAAGCCAATATTTGTAGAGGTGGCAGCATAATGTTGTGAACATTATACTGACTACTGTGTTGTTCAGGTCAGGCTTTATGAGTAGTAAAAGTAAAATGATGTGAAGAAAAACCCTGTTTAACTCAAGAAAATTCAAACTTACTATTCCATGATCCATTGATGAAGTCCTTACATAGAAAGTCTTTCTGTTCCTGCAAACCTGTCTTCTTTTAAGAAAGTGATGCTATGGCCAGCCTTTTTTTCTAACCTGATTCCAAAAAAGTGACCGAAGTGACAGGACAGTAACTATGAAAAGTTGGTGGTTGTATCTTACCAACTCTTACCAGCTGGCTGCACATACACAGGAAGAGTGGTAGTATATCTCATAGCAGTCTGTCCAGAGGCTTACAGTAGGTCAAAGTGATTCTGCCAGTCAATTTTCTCATTCTTAGAGATGCCATAGATGCCGAAACTGTTTTCAATTTGATGGTGTGTCTCATTTCACACTTACCATTATTCTTTGAATGTATTTTTTGTTTACATTTTCTGTGATGTTGTATGTTCCATACATTTATAAAATTTAAACAAATTTTAAATGTGTGTTTAATTTCTTCTGTGCATCAGTGTTATGTCCCAGTGTGTGGTCCATGTATGTTTTTGTTGCTATGATCCATACATCCTGACTTGTGATTGTTCTCCGTCCCCCATTGGTCCATCATTACACCAAGTTTTTCTGTATGACGTCATCATCAATCAGCTTCTCGGCCAATCAGAGTGCAGCTTATTTAGTTTATAACTTGGAAGTTATCAGAAGGAAGGGACCTTTCGTTTGACTTCAGTCCCGCTCGGCTTAGCTTTGGTTTTGTTTCGCTTTTGATTTTGCTTCAGGTTCGTTTAGCTTTGTGTGTGTGTGTTTTTTTGAATAGCTTCGGCTTTTTTGTTGTGTAGGTTTGTGTTTGTGTGTTTGTCTCTTTGTACTTTCCTTTGTTTGTGTGTTTATCCTTGTTTTGGCTTTACCTTGCCCAAATGTAATGTGTTCTTTTGTACCCTGTTACTTGTGTCTACTCTCGTTTGTATTCATAGTTCACTTGTGTATTTGTGTGAACTTTTGCGTATAGGGTTAGTTTAGGTTGTTGGGTACATTTTGCACATGAAGTGGATTTTTGTATTAGTAACACTAGTTTAGTATGGGTGAGTGCCTTTTGTCTTGTATGGTTTTGGGTAGTCAGTGAAGACCGTGTCTTTCGGGTTTTCTTTTGTAGTTAGGTCAGCTTCTCTCACTTTCTTAGCCAGTTCCATTCTGTTTGTTGTTTTCTTTTTTTTGGCACCACTCTAGTTCCCTACCCCTGTGTGTTATTGTGTCTTATTATGTACCAGTCACCTTAAAATAATCACTTTTGGCACCAACACATTGTTATCATGCTTCCTATGTCCCTCACCAGAACCCACTTGCATCCAAAAATTATCCTAAATGTTACACCACTTTACCCCTAGACACTTGGAGACGTAACTATCAGTATATTACAAATGTACTTTCTATAATGTAATAAATAAATCTACAAATGTACTTTCCATAATGTAATAACAAACCTCTTGGTAATTGCATAGTTTCATCACCAGGGATGTGCATGTGATTTAGAAAGTACTTGGGCTGTTAACTGTACTGTATGCTACTATGTTTTTCCTTCTCCTGGAACAACCCTTTAGATTCATGATATGATATTTGATATCAGAATTTGATATGCAATACAGTTGAATTGTGACATGGAGAGGTCAGATTTGTAGTATCTGTAAGTTTTGTAAACAGACATCCCTATCAGTCCCCATGGGTATCATACATATAACTCCTAGAAAAGCCAAGGTTGTTCACTTTTATCTGTCTTGCTGTTTTATGAATTTCAGCTATAAAGATGTACAGTACACAGATGAAAACAACCTTGGCTGCTTCTGAAGATATACTGATGATTTCTTTGGAAACTATCAGGAAAGCCACAAAAAACAGATATTCAAATTGTAGCAAACATAGGAATGTACTGTATCATTACTATGATGAATGCTTTCTGAAAACTGCATTACTGTCACAGGGGAACTATGCTATTTCCCTTTACAACACATCACTCGTGGACATAACCATTGATAATATTATAAGAAAATGAATATACTCTCATGCTGTCACAGCAGGAAATGTTAAAGGATGAGGGTTCTTTTGGTCACAAATATACACATTTATGACATTCCTCTTACTCTAGTAAAGTAAACACTGATAATTTACCTACAATCCAGATTTCTTCTTATACAGTATTTATTTTGCGATTAAATTGGTGGTAATGTAAAATATTTCAAAACCAGGCAGGTAAAATATCTTTATTTTAGGACAGTTAATAAATGCAATTATTACATATAATATATGTATTACTGTGCTGTTTAAATTGAAATAATGTACAAAAATCTCCATATTCTTCCATTTTTGTCACATTTTCATTTTTAGAATGGTGACAAGTTTCTTTTCTGGAAGTATGAGCTGTGCAAGAATGATTTGTATGCTCTTTTTAAAACTTTGCTTTCTTTCAAAAGTAACACAAAGAAATGAAAGGTGAATTCCTACCTTACAGTTTCCATGTGTAGTTTGTGATTATATTTTTTATTTGCACTTGAATAAAAGTTGCACATGTAGAATTAACTTGGTTAATTATGGTACTACTACTCTGAGAATATTTTTGTGTATTTTTCTGTTGTCTTCCAATACTTAATTTAATGAATACCTATGGTAATATACTTCAAATATACGGATGACTGAAAAAGGTATAAAGGGTGAATTGGATAACTGAATAAATTAGTCCTGCTTGGCTTTCAATACGCTTTTCATTGTAAATGAAATAAAAGAGAATAATTTCCTCCTTCAAATGTAATCACTCCACAATCCACTTCATTAACAGCCAGACACGACCACATACAGTAGCTGAGAAAAAATGTACTACATGCCTTTAGAAGTGCACAAGAAAAAATCACGTCACACAAAACACAGAATATTTTTATCAAAGTCAAACATTATTCCCACATTCTTCCAAGAACTGTCTCTCAAAGATTGGCTATATGACATAATGCTGTGGTTAATTTAATTGCATTTTGGTTTCCCTACTTTGAAGAATTTGAGGGGATACTTAATGTGGATCTATGAAATATGGGCACTATTCTAAGTACTGTATATAGTGGGGAAAATTATCCAAAATATGTGGCATATATCTCTTTTTATTAACTGCAAATAAAATCTCTACAATGTGTGTAACCATAGTTGGCTTTTCTCCAAAAGCTTCAAGTCTGCAAATTACGTTAACATTTGAAACAAAGGCAAGATGGTATCTTGAACACCAATGCCGTGTACTTTAACATCAAAAACATGACTGAATATGAAGTCCACCCTCTAAAAAAGACATATATTGCAGGTCAGTCTTGGAAGGGACTGTAATAGCTGCTGGCTTGGAACTACTGATCAAAGTCAAAGACTTCTATAATTTTTTAAATACACACCAGGTGGTGGTTGGTTAAACTATTCGATTATTTGTGATACTTAATTTTACATTCACACAGGGGGTTAATTAGTGGAATGTTTGGCTATATAGAGGGCAAGGGTTTTGCTAGCAGTCTGGAGGAGCTCGCAACAAATTCATTAAAAAAAAAAAGATCTGCATAATCCAGTATTGACGTTGTGAGGTTTTCATGTGTTCAGATCCCTGGAGCCATATTACTTAAGGATGGCATCTGTCACAACATGCAACTCACTGTTCAGAACACCAGCCTTTGGTCTTATTGTACAACCACTGGAATGACGGAATGTGCTCAACTAAGACAACATACAGCATTTATACATGAAGCTACCATAAACACAGCTCATAATAACTGAATAATATCGGTAGTCATACAGGAGTAAATTGAAAATCTGGATACACTGAAATACACTGCCATATTTTTAATTATTAAAAGTAATTTGCATTCTAACATACTATTTCCGGTGCCTAAAAAAAATGCAAGTAAAATATTATTCTCTCAGCACGCTACAGAAGTGTAAACAAAACATAAAAGTGTTGAGAAAGTGCTACATTTTCACTTTAACTATAGGAGTTTAGATTAAGATGTCAATGAGGTACTTAAAAACACATTTAAAAAAACATTGTTAGGAGGAAAAAGAAAATGTTTTGATATTGATACTGCATAGTATGTTCTAACATTTCTTCCCTTAGAGGATATGGATTATTTTAAATCCTTCAATTAAAAAAATGTATTTTATTGAATATAAACTTAATGTAAAGATTATATGTATTTGGGGGGGCACTGTTGTTAGCATTGCTGCCTTGCAACAGTGGGACAGTGGTTTCAGCTCCAGACCTGGGGTGGTATCTGTACGGAGTTTGTACTGTACAATATGTTCTCCCTGGTTTTGCATGGGTTTTCGCCAGGTGCTCTGGTTTTCTTGCGCAGTCCAAAGACTTCTGGGAGGATTTGGCTGTAGCATGAGTGTGTGCATATTTGTGTTTGTCTTTGTGTACCTTGTGATGCACTCGTATTCCATCCAGAGTGTATCTTGCCTTGCGCCGAATGCCAAAGTTTATTTTCCTAAGAAAACAGAGGCTCACAGTGAATGGACTTTAGCTGAACAGATTGTTAATGATAATGTATGATACGTACCTCATCTCTTTAGATTCATGAAAGAGCATTTGAGCTTTTAAAATGGAATTATCTTTGGACTGTTCTAGGAAATTTTTCTTCTGATCATTCTCCTTTTATATCATATTGATATCATATATCATATGATTTAT
The DNA here is from genome assembly GCF_055471065.1 of Atractosteus spatula. NCBI lineage: Eukaryota > Metazoa > Chordata > Actinopteri > Semionotiformes > Lepisosteidae > Atractosteus > Atractosteus spatula. Next base: position 6,627,693 of record NC_142717.1, read on the forward strand.
ACTTATGTAACACCCCCCACAGCATGTGTGTAGACTGTGATACCTCAACATGTTGGTCCATCATCACACAATTTTTCATTGTCTTAGCAGAACTACTGGTCATTTAACTTTAACACATTTCCCTATGTGTTAGAATTATTTGACAATTTTGGTAGGATTTCTAGATATAAAATAAGTTGAGTGGTATCTATTCTCATGTCATTGTACTATGAAACCATGCATGGAACCATTGTTTTCCATGCAATACCCTTATTCAGTCACCATCTTTCTGTTAGTATTAGCATGACCAAGAAATTTAAAATACTTGCAGAAAAGAGAATACGCTTGTGGTCCTTAGCAAAGACAAAGTAGCACACTAAATGATAGCATATCCAGTATGAAAATTAATATACTTCCTTACGGTGTTACTTCCACCAAAGTGTTTTTAACAGATTAACTTGAACGTATCAAAATTATATCAAAAATAAAAAATTATAAAAATAATTTTATTTTTAGTGGTAAACATTCAAGGATCCAGTTAACAGTCTTAGAGCAACCAAGATCCATGCCTTTATGAGTGGGCCTTAATTATATGAAACTCATTGGAAATGTGAAAAAATACAATTTCTTTCTCAGCAGTACTCTGAAATTTAATAAAATACTACTGATCTGGAATAATGCATTCTTACTGGTTCTATGCCAACCTTATCTCCGTGGTTTGATAAAAAAATCCAAACTCTCTGTGACATTTTTGATGATAAGAGATTATGCACATTTAAGGATTAAAAAATACTTGCTCTGTGTATTTTTATTTTATGTATTTCAAACTGCACACTTTGCACATTTAGAGGGCCATGGGACACTTCACTGACTTCTCATCAAGTGGCTGATCTGTTTCTAAAACCTTGACAAGTAGCCTAGTCTCATTATACTGTATATGAGTTTTTCCAGCTAAAATCAACTCACTGACCATGATTCTACATAGAATAGAGGGATAGACAGGCGTGTGTGGTAGTCCTGATTAGAATATGGTTTGGAAAAGTCTATATTCCTCTTCTCAAAGTCTAACACATCAATGGATACAATTTTATGTTTACTGTTTACATATGCTGTAGATCCTATGCAATATACTACAAACAGATTTCCAGATGGGAATTATTCTTAAAACTCATAGATCTGCTGAGGCTGAAGCATGAACGTTTTTGCGTATCTTGTGGGAGTCTTTTTTGATAGAGCAAAGATCAGATTTGATGGGGTAAAGATCTTGTTATATGTAGTTGATGTTATTATATTATTTATCTTGCATTGCTGAGCTGGGACTCAGACTTTAGTCTAGTGAGTGATGACTGTTATATTTCATTCCATCCTCAGGTATGGTACCTTTTGTTGTCAAGATTTACTACTATGGTATCTAATTGTTGTCAAGATAAAGCCTAAAATGTATTACAGTATATGGGCCTGATACTGTATCTTTTTTTTAATTTTGTGTTATTACACTTTTTTTAAATGTTGTGTTATATAGAGATTATTGTGTAGAAAGAAAAAAGCCAAAATTAAATTTAGTTTATTGTTATTATTAGTTAATATTAAATCTTCATCTCTACATATACTGTATACTGTATAATAGTAAATACTGTGTTAAATATTAACTTTAATCTTTAAATGCAAACTGAAGGCTGCTGACTTCTATGGTAATGAATATTTACTTGGATTGAAAACTGGTTAATGGATAAAAAAGGCTGAATGAATGAGGGATAAATACTTAAATGAAACTGGGGTGTTGTAATTTGTGGAGTATCACAGTAATCTGTGTTAGGTGATAATTGACAGTTTTTTCTCTAATTTATATAAAAGATCTTTACTGTTATACTAAATAAACTATTCATGTTTGCAGATAATACCAAAATAAGAGGATTCACAATCACAGGTAATACATTTAAGCAGCACAGAAAATGTATAAAAACAAAGACCAAATTCAGAACTGGGCAAATACCTAGCAAAAGACATTTCATTCAGACAAGCACACATTGTTTCATGTATATTTCTTAATATAAGAAAGGTAATACTGACCTTGAAGAAAATACAAATGGAAAAATATATTTTCCTTTATCTAGCCAAAGTGCGGAAGCTATAAAAAAACAATCAGAATATTTTTATATGGTTAGGTGTTGAATTTAAATCAAGCGACATGTATGTTTGAGTTGTACAATGCACTGATAAGACTTTATTTAGAATACTGTGTATAATATTGGTCATCATGTTACAAAAATATATTGTATTGATATTTTTTTAATTAGTCTACAGAAGAATGTCTGGGGTTAAAGGACCTGAACAGAGCAAATTATGAAAGGACCTGATTCAATTACAATCCTCATGTGGAAATTACAGTGAGGTGCATTTAAAACTCAGTGAGCTTTTTCTTACGGGAGGGTTGTGGCAGTCTGGAACAAGTTACCTTGCCAAGTTAGCAAAACTGTTGCTCTGGCTTATTTCAATAAGTGGCTGGATGAGACCTTTGGATGAATAAGCTACTACTAACAAATGAGATAAACGGTATGGGCCAAATGGTCATGTACAGTATATACTGTTTCATTCCCATTTACTGTATAATGATATGCAGTAAATACAGTAGGTATTAATGATACACTAAAGAAAAACTAATAGCATGACATGTTCAAATATAAGTAAAATTCATAATTCGCAATTTAAATAATACTGTATAATATGACTCCATGAGCTCTCTCAAGTTGCCTAACTTGCTTTGTCTTCTGAACATATTAGAATGTTCAGTTGCATCACAACTTAATCATCATTTCTATGTAATAAAACAATTTCTATGTAATAAACTTTTCAAAGCCCTTCAATCTGATTACATAGAACTGAATCCTATCTTTTAAAATTCCCAATGGTCTCCTTAAGTCAGCTGATTCAGGTGACCTACTGTATTTTGATTCAGTTGTGTCACAGGGCTGCATTTGATATTGGAAATCATGATATTCTACTTACAACATTGAAGAGTTTGTTGAGTATCACTGGTAAAACCCTTCAATGTTTCCTTTTAGCCCCTCAATTGTCTACATTAAACAGCATCTGCCAGACATTTGCCTATTCTTGAATACTTTAAAAAACATTTCAATTTTCTTCTTTATCTAAGGTGGTTCCTAATCCTCCTAATTCAACAGGAAGATCAATGTCCCAACACAGACCACTATTATATCACACCACTCTCACCATTCACTCATTAACTTCACTATTTCACACGCATTAAGCAGTATTTACTGCACATGCATTTCATTAAATGTCTATCACTTGTATTTTGGGTATATCCATTATGCAGAACTTTATCAATGGACTTTTGGTAATTGACTTACATGTACTGGATATTCTATCAGATGTACTGTATGGTCAGTTACTACTGTTATTTCACATTATTTTGACAATTGTGTTATTATTATTATCATTATTATTATTGGGAACTTGGATATTGGAATTAAAGTTAAAACATGTCAGTACTACTCATACCCCAGAGACATGGGACATCTAATGGATTTAGATTTCATAGATGATTATAATGTACATGAGGTCTAATGAAAAATAAAATCCCTTTAGACTCTGACATAGTCAGTTTCAGTCACATTTGGCTCTGACTATGGTATTTATAGAAATAATATCGTAGAAAACAGGAAACTTTATGACAGGTAGTCTCTAGACAAATAACCTCAGATGAATGTATGGAAAAACATCTGAATTAGAGTGTTTCCTTCTGATAGTTGGTGACAGATTAGATATCTGCTCTTGGTAAAATCTAATTATTGCTATATTGTGCCATTTTTATAAATGACTTTCTTTAAAGTGTCAATCCAACTTAATTGTGACATTAATTTGTAAATCTGATGATAAATATTGATCTGTGAAACTAATTGCCTGTAGTCTCCAATATTTTTAAGTGTGCAACTTGCACAAACTTATATGAAATAATATTCAGTAGATTAAATAATTTTCACTTTAGAATACCAAAGTGCTTTATGAGGCCTGCCAACATAATGTAAGAACACAAAAAATAAATTAAAAAAGGTCAAGCAAAGAAGATAACACAATACGTACACGTGGAATAGACACATGGAAGAATATTTTATTTTGTATGCATTGAAATTACCTGTGTTTTAATTCATATTACTTAGCAGAATTTTTGTTACCTACATAGAAAAGATCTGTATGAATTAAATGGCCGAACCTGCCATAAAATGAAAGATGAATGTTTACCACTATACAACAATTCAAAATTCATCCAAATTGTTGTTTATGAGTTACAGTATACTGTACCTTTCAGCTGTATTACGGGATGTGAGTATGTTATTTTAAATCTATGTGTTTTGTTTTTGTGACTTTCAGATAACAGCAGAAATGAAAATGAGCTGGAAGGCACTTCTGATGTTTTCCAAGAATACCGGTGTAATTCAACCCTTAAAGGTATGTTTATTCATCTGTAAAAGTAGAAGAATGACATGTCCATTTATCATTATAGACTTCTTTTCCTGGCAGCAGTTTAAACTTGGAGGTATAGAATGGATTGATGACTATATTCATGTTGTACAGTATTTGTGTTTCAACTTGATCTTGTTGAAACATCAACAACCTAACTCAAGAGCTATCTTGTTGAAATTATCATACAGTACCCTAAGAAAGAATATTTGTAGAAGAGCTCCATACTCAGTAAGGATATAGTCTGAAACAACTTCTTGAGAGAGCCAGAATACTGTACATTAAAAGAGAATGAGGAATATCTTTGAATATTTCAGCTTGATCTTGGCAGACTCTCGACCCTACTGAATTGTTCTGGAATGAGCTTGAATGAACAGTAAAAGTGGAGAGTGAAACAGCATAAACATTGGACATGGGACTGGAAAACAAAAGACAAATAGAAGTGAATTCTGCATACAGAACCCTGGAAGCACCCATTCAGAGCACAGTTTGAAGCCTAAAGTTAAAAAATTCTCTGGTGTAAATTTGGGCTATGTCATTGGCCAACTTTGACAGGGATTCCCTGGCATGAAAATGCACAACTGGTTTAGCACCAAATGTCTTGTTGATTACAAAGCTGCAAAAACATCTGTGAAAAAAATCTAAATGGGAACTGACCAAAACAAAAAATTTTTTTTATAATAAAACCAGAGCCCAGACAAATATTAATGAAGTCTCATTACTTCACCACATTCATTGTCTATCATGGGGATATTGTACATCATTTACTGTATACTCCAGGGTGAGCATAAGGGATGAGCTGCTTTGTGCTTTGTTATGAAAAAGAAGGGTCACCTAGATTGCTCAAAAACTGTACATATAGCCAAATATGTTTTTTCTTACATGTTACTTTATATGCAGCATATAATATCTGACAATTAATCTAACCAGTGCTTCTCCTGGATACCAAATATTGAAGAGAGATTTAGTGGGGGTTTAGTAGGGTGAGAAATGCTAAAACGTTATCAATACAGTGGAAAAAAATATTAGCCTGCTTAGTCAAGAAAAGCTCTATAATAAGAAGCTTTGGCTTAACACAATCCATCTACACTTTAAACAATAAAATAAATCAGAATCAACCCTAAATAAATAAATAAACCTACCAGGTAATGTGAGTGTCCTCTGACATTTGGTCAATTTTTGGTGGTTTTTATTATGTTTTTGACAAACGTTTGCAATAAAACATCAGAAAAAACAATATTTTCACAAAGCTTATAATATTTAATGTAAAAGATTATACTGCAAATATTTTTAACAATCATATTATTCCTGTCTTAGTGATCAGCACTGCACATATCGTAGGTAGTCTTCTATCAAAATGAATTCTGAGACATTCTATGGTGCTACAGTATTTAAAAGGTCCTATTAGTTTTCAAGGCCTCTGATGTTAAATACATAGACATATTAACAACAAAGCCTTATTTACCATTCTTGTTTCAAAAATGCCAATTAAATGCTGACAACAGTTCAGTCCTTACCAATTAAAGGGTACCTGGAAACACAGAAAAAAGATAATTTCCTGTCACTCTTTGCGCAGACCATATTTTACACTCGTACTTTGTCCCATGGTATACTAATAGCTCTGCTCTGCTAAATCATACATCTTTACATTTCTTTCAAAAACTCTAAGAGATCTTTTTTTCACTTTTGTGTCATTTTCTTTTTGCTACCATGCAATACACCCTGTGTTATTATCTCTAGATACCTCACATACTTAAATTTCTCTGCCACTTAGACAGACAAGTGCCTCTTCAGCACTGCCATCATCACCCAAGCAGTGATTTGAAACAGGTTAAAACTATATCAGTTTTTCACCTCAGGGAATCAATACAGAAACCACAGCTGCTCACCTGACATTGCACAACCGAACAGAGCTCCATTGTCATAGCAGTAATAAAGATATTTCACTTTTTTATTTCCTAATTCACAATACAGTGATATATTCCTTCGTCTTTGCTTCTTCATTATTTGCTCCTTGTTTGACCATTTCCTGACCTCTTTCTCTATAAATACAATGTATTATATGTATATAAAAGCATAAGATCAGTTTTTCTTAATCACACTGAAGAAGTGTGATTCAAAGCCACCACCATCTGTCCTGATCTGCTGCTTTGCTTTTCCATGTTATTTCAATAAAGTTTCTGATCAATGTTCACATTGTCTATGTGGACTTTGTGACAGTAATTTCCTGTCAGTTAAAGGGATCCATTTAATTGTTTTATTAGTTCAACACCACTCATCTTTTCTCTTTGCAATGTAATGTCGCCTATTATCATTTTAACACCATCTGTTAATGATGTTATTCAGAATAAAACTGCAATTAATACGTATATTGTGACACACCCGGGGGAGTGCTGGAGACACGTTTCTTCTATACAGGTGGGTCTCAGAAAAAGAAACTCTAATGAAGCCATATGGTATAAACCTACACAGTTTATTTAAAAGAAGGGGGATCTCAAAATAAAATATAAACCTCAGTTCCTTTTTGAGCTTCTAACTGACCTCTTCATAGTCCTTCACTACTCATAGTCAGGCAGCAAAGTTGCTCATCAGCTTCCAAAACGTAATTCTCTTTTAGACTATATACAACACTAAGCTTCTCACCATGACTCTACTTAAAATTGCACAAAGGATCCACATTCCCATAGTCATTTGGTTCCTCCTCCCTCTCTTGTATTTGCTACCACAGGGTCTGCCCTCTGTCCCCAGAAGGTAAGATTCTCCTGATACAGGAAGCCTATGCTTTTTATTTTTTTATTCCAGATCAGTTATAATCTGAGAACTGGTCAGTTGATTAAGGGGTCCATTCTCAAGACATTCTGATATCCATCTTACAGCATGTACAGTATATACTGTATGTGTAGATAATGCATATGTTGGTGAAGGAGGTTACACTGCAGGACACACAATAAAAGAATGAAAATATTTAGGAAAAAGACATTCTTCAGCTGTGCACAAAGAAAAAAAACAGCATACAGTAGGATGAACATATACTATATAAAAAGAAAGTGAGCATTGTAACACACATGCATTTGCTTTGATTCACACCAGCTCACCAACTGGCTTGGATAGTTAAGGCCATTAATTTGTAGTCTGGTAAGACAGACTATGATTCCTGTGTGATTACCCAAAAGCACTGTGTGAGCGATTATTGACAAACCCCTGGAGGAGAAAATGATCTACTGTAAGGATTAAAGAATCCTTAAGAATTAAATCCCTTTAGATATTGAGTTAGAGTTATGTTTTATTTCATCTCAATCTGGAAACATATATGTAACATGTGAAAAATATAAACAACAAAAATAAAAATAAGAGGTTTATAACATGATTTCCTTAAATTCTTAGTCTCTACTCTCTCCAACTGGTACTCAAACACGAGGTAATCAAGATGTTTTATTTTTTTACTTCTGAATATAAGACAATTTAATAGTTTTAATTTAATCTGAATTTGATATAATGTAAAATAGAATTCAAAAGATCTGAAAAATCATTTCTAAAGGACTCTACTCTTCAAACACAAATTATCACAACCAATAAAATGCCCCACAAATATCACAAATCCTAGTCCTACATAAAGTACTTTATGCCCCCGTCTTTCTAAGAAATGTCCCTATTTTTCTATTTTAAAAACTAAACTGAATGAAACACTGTATATATTTCTGTTTAAACAAAGGAATACTCAAGCCTACTTCACAAAATCTTGTCCTACACTACCATAACTAGTTCCAGATGTGAAACAGCAACCAAGAGCTCTTCAGAATGTCAAATTATGGCCAGTGAGATCCAAAATAGTTATTTTATCGCAGAAAAAGCAACTATATGGTTGGAAGAAAATATTTTGAAAAAGGCAAGTTGTGCGACTGTATGATGTATTTTGCCTTGGGCACTGGAAATCTTTCTATTTTAGAAGGATCAATGAATACTGATAAAATAACTTTTGCAGTCTCATACTGTATATTACCCCGTGTTAAATAGAAATTAGCATTCCAGAAGGGTAACAGCCTTAAGCATTAAGTCTAGAAAACAAAAAAGTATGCAAAAGAACCTTGCAGATATGGATTGGTCATCTCAGTCCTAAGACTTGAATCCTATAGGGATATTACAGATTGACAATGATGGTTGCTGCTGCAAAGAGAAAGCCAAAGTCAATGGCTGGACTCAAAGCACTGTGTAAGTGTTTAGGAATGAAAAATTAATCTCCAGAAAGCTGTCAAGAACTGATTTTGAAATATAAAAAAAGGTTGCAGACTGTAAAGGTACAGTAGCAAAGGATGAGCACACAAAACACTACATAAAGTGCCTAAAGCTGTTTCATTTCATTAGTACCCAGGATGCTACGTGAGGGTGGGTCAGTGAAGGCAGAGTGGAATGTTTCTGTAAACATTTACACCACTTTTATATAATATACTGTATACTACTGATGCATAGTATTAAATTTCATGTTACATATTTATATCCAGCCACACCATGTACAACTATAGTTTAAAGAAATATAGGAGGATTATGTAATAGTATTTTGGTGATAAATGTTAATTTTGATGCTAGATTATTGTAAAACAACCTAACTTCTACATCTGCTCTTATATATCTCTATGATGTTATACCATACAACAGTTTTAAAAATCCATGTGTATCGCACCAAAATATATTTTGTTCTAATTCTTTCTTGAATAGGTGCTCTTTACAGTTAGTTCTTTAGCTAATATTCTCCTCTCCTTCTTTGTGAACCTTAATGACAGACACAGCACATTGCGTTCATTAATGTGATTGGTTTGTCAGAAGAGGGGCCAGTTTCATAATGGGTTTTTTGAATGTTCAGAAATTATCCTCTTTGGCTGCTTTTTAAAGTTGGCTGTAATATTATTTCAGCAGAATGATAGCACAATGCCAAGTTGTTTAACAGATTTTAATGTTTGGCTCAATATCCGAATGTCATGGGTAGAAATCAACTTATTCTGCAATCAGTCATTCCTACACAAATATCTTAATTCCACTTTATATAAAAACATATGCCTACAGGATTAATTTAGTGTGGTAACATTCTTATCCCTATCCAGACAGGAAGGAAAATATACAAAAATGGCTTTTCTTTGCTCTTATGTAAAACATAAAAACTAATTAGGTACCTTCTGTATGATGAAGGCAATTTTTTCCTGGGGAATTGTGTTTTAATAGATCAAGGACAGCTTATCTTAGAGTAGAGCACTCATGGGTCAGGGTCATCATATATGAAGCCATCCAAAAAATTCTGAACGTGTTTTATCTTATTCATTATCCTGACATTTGCCTTGAGTATCTTTCCACTGGGGCATCTCAAGGTGAAAGGGTTCACCATTAACATGAAATGTGGTTTTCTGTAGCAGCAGGTAAATGCAATTCTAATAGGAACAGTCAATATTATACAAGAGCTATCCACACCCTTCAAGAAAAGCAAATGATCAACTTAATATATATGGTGCCTTGTAAAAGCATTCACCCTCTTCTAATGACTTCCCATTTTGATGAGTTACAAAGGATTTTAATACTCCTTGATCTTCATGGTTGAATCTTTGCTTCAAATTTACTACCTCAACTAATTGAGGTTTGTCATTTTGAAGATGATGAATACTTTTGTAACCTGTATATTTTGGTTTTGATTTTTCTTTGCTGTTTTAGCTGATATTTAACTTATTTTACTCATAAAAGTATTCAGATGGAGTAATTAAGTTTCTGTACTCTGTATTACAACTCTTTACTATGAGTATTATGCATAAAAATCTGCATAAGTGAAGAGTACTCATTCATCAATTCAACATTAAATATATAAAGAATGGACTGCATCATTTTAAAGAAGCTAATTTTGAAAACTTCTATTAACCAGTATAATATCTATATACTTATATCCCATACTTCACTTCATCTTATACCTTATGGTTATCTACTGTATTTTAGATCTTGCATACTTTTATTGTAGTTTTTTTTATCTATTGTATTATAATGTTCCTGAAATATTTCAGATTATTGTTGATGTACAGCATTTTTCCCAAGCATGTTTAAAGGTATAAGTGTTATGATATATTATATAACATTAATTCTCCTACTTTTATCCTAAAATATTTTTATATTTCTTTCCCTACATGATTTTAATATATGCTATTTATTGCATATCATTGCATTAGAGCTTGCTCCCAACAAAAAGATCTTTCAGAGGCAGCCTGGTTATAAATGTATCATATTTTCCTTTCAACATACCTGTTTCTCCAGTAGTTACAGTCTACCAAACACTGTAGAGTGGGGTCTCAACATTCATAAGGGTTTGGTGTAGAGAACCATCACGAATATCCAAATTCCCACATAATCAAATCCAACCCATACAGTATGAAGTATGTATGGTTAAAAGACATACTGTAAGTAACCCTCCTAATGCCTTGGCTTTAAGTTTAAATATCATTGGTCAACTAAAATAAACAGTTATCTTAAATATAAAGTAATCAACTAAAATAAACAACATGAATCCCTCTGCGTCCAGCAGATGTCTGTACTTTCTCTATCTGCCATGATAAGTATGTCACAATGTAGTGAAAAAGGCAATAAAACTGTCAGGGAACCTCTAAAGTCTTCTCCAGTTTTTCACTCCCCACACCACCAACACAAGCAGGAGCATTACAATTCAAAATCAAGACCACATTGAGATTCGGATGCTAGGTAGTGGGTACCTGGGCAGGGGGCAGGGAGAAGGCACACTCACTAGCTAAATTCGTCTCATGATCCTAGTCTGTTGCGCCACCAATTTAAAAGTTGCACTTCACAACTTTAGGCTCAGTTTCATCCTGCTCTGCTTTTCTTCCATCCAAGGCCCGGTAAGACAGACCAAATCACAAATAAGCCAATTTACAAATGTTAGGTTTGCAGTTTTCTTCCTCTTCTTCTAATTCACTCATTCATACCTGCCCTTATCTTTTCCATTTAATGGAAAATTCTGTTTTGACATACAGCTTTTATGAATATACAGTATATTTTCCAACAAAGTATTCAGAAATGAAATGACGCCAGGGGCCCATTTTTTATTTATTTAGTTAGAAACACGGGTAAACTCCACTCCTCAATTATTTGTCAAAGAATAGGCTTACAGTTGACCACAATGTAATATAAATACAAGAGAATTTCTCTCATTGACTTTTGTAAAGTTCACATCTCATTAAAGATACTGTTTGTGTTTATAGAACATTATGAATCATTCTTCCTTTTAAAGTTTTAATTTTCCCATATTTAGCCACACGAACAAGAAATACAACCATTGTATAATTTTATTATCATTAGCCCATATCCTGTTAATAGCCCTCTCACTTAATTTAGATCCAATAAAATTATGCTTGGCAAACAGAGGTGGGAATAAACCATACCCCTATACTGCCTCTTACTTACTGAGACAGAATATTTAAAGCCCGTCTAATTTAGATTTACAAATGAACTATACTTTACATGAGTTATGTTCAGTAAATGTGTTCCTTGGCAGGATTCAAATGCTCAGGAATGTAAGATCCTTAATGACTCTTTAATATATGCATTTTGAGCTTATATTGAGCTTGTCTTGTCTTTGAATTGCCAAAATTCAGTCATACTTTCCAGCTATACAGCGATACAGGAACACATTTTGACTTCTGCAATTTTTTCTACATGAAAAATAAAGGTCTCATTACTACCCATCTAGATGTTTAATAGTCAAGAAGCTATTAATCTTTACAAGTCTTTTAAGTGAGGTATGGGGTGATGAGGGAGTTACTGTAGAAAATTAAATATTTAAGATAACATAATCATCAAATTAAAAACCTGAGGTTCTTTCAAATCCACCTTCATCATTATCATCCACAGCAGATGGCATTGAGCTCTCCCAAGTCACCTAACGTACTTCTAGTTTTGTTTCGTGTTCATTATTTGTGATGAATGGGATCTGTTTTGAAAGCTGTCATAAGTATATAACATGTACTGACTCGATAGTTCTAATTCTGAGTTTATGTCACTTTTGGGGAAAGAGGTGCCTCTTGTTCTCAATTTTTAAATGCACTTCCCTTCAGTTTCCACTTGGTGTAAATCAATTACTTTGTACCTATAAATGTTTTGCATACTTCTCATAGTCTTCTTATTTCAAACCTGGAAGTATTCATTCACACAATAATACTACTTTCTATGTTTCTTAGAAAAGACAGTACTGAGATCATACAGTACAGTAATGTAGTGTAATAAAAACCTGATCACATCAGCAGGAGCACTCCATTCTTCTACTGCTGACACCACAGATACAGGCAACTGAGTGTTCCATATAAATATTTTAAATAAGTCAGAAGATGCTAGAGAAAGGAATATGAAAGTTCTCAATGAAGTGCCACCCTTATAAGCTATGGTGAAACTAATCAACCATGTCCATTTCAACAGGAGCACCAGGTGCAAGCAAGGAATATTCCTGACTAGAATACTGAACAAGGAATGAAGAAACTCAACTGCAAGACCAGCCACGTCTCGGCACTCCCAAAATGTATCTTAAAAGGTGCCAAGAGAATATCATGGACAGAATACATTCAAGGGAATAGGAAAGGTATTACAGCACTTAAAATGGTAAAGTGAAATGTGATGAAGTTATAGATTAATAGTTGGACATTTACAAATTTTGGAGGCATTTTTATGTTGTTGCAAATATTTTCCTGCAATATTTCTGTTAATAATTCCTATTAGAATATTACATAAAAAAAATTGGAAATAACCAATTCTGTCAAGAGTGATGCCTCTGACAGAAAAAGAAGAGTCCAATCCCTGAAATTTTACCCTAAAATTCATCAGATTATGAAATGGTTGTATTTTGTGAACTCACAAAGGGTGTGACAGATTTACATTGCAGAGTAGAGATATATGTAAATATAGAATAAAAAGACAAGTAGTTTGCAATGAGACTGTAAGTTCTGGAATGAGAATGGGGTACTTTATTTGTAAATTTGTACATAGTGTAACTTGAGTGTTGTATGTTTGTGTTATGTGTAGTTTAGTGTATGTATTGTCATTGTTAATACAGTACATGTGTTTATCCCAGTGTGTCTGAATTACTACTCTCTTCATAAAAGCTGTGTCAAAGAACAAAGAATTCACGTGCCTCTAACTATAGCAACTGCCCAGGTATATTCTTGGCAAAAATAATTTACAATTAAAGATTTATGATTGTTTATTTTACTTATTGATTTATCCACTCTGTAGTTTTGTGATATTTGCTATTTTCTTAACCCCTCATTTGTAACATTATAATGGAGGCAAAAACTAGATACAAAATAAAACTGTGGCCCAAATGTCACAAACTCAGAGGAATTCAGAGGTGATTTACTCTTTTGTCACATTCTGTCCCACCAAGCGTAGCTCATAGTGGTTTATACTGTACTGTATGTGTCACCAGTATTGCAAACACTGTAGGAGAATGACAAAGTGAATGAAGAGATTGGACAAACCTCATACATTTCTCCCAGTCATATCAGTTGCCAGAACTGTATAATTCAGAATAAAAAGGGAAAATATGGTGTCTCTCTTAACAGGATCTGACACTCCCATTGCTGGTTTAATGAAAAGAATATCTGCAAGGTATCATTGCTGCAGATTCTCAAAGTTAGCAAATGGCTGGGTTGATGTCCATTATAGTAATAATCCAACTTAAATATCTAAATATAAGTAATTTGGCACAGTGTCTAAGCCCCCAACTGTTTTCTATTGAGATTGATTTCCAACGCAGTTGCATTATATATATTTTTTTAGAATTATATTTTTTATAAGATTTTTTTTTAATGTTCTAGAAAGTTAATTTGATTTCTAGTTCAGTAATTTAGTAATAAAACACCAGCAGTGTGGGAGGTATTTGAAGACTCAACAGTTAGTAGAAATCTAAAGAAATTACCATGGTCATCTGTCAGCATTGCTACTGCAGCTGCAGATAAAAGAGCCAGAGAAGTAGGAATTAAGTCAGTTCTATAATACGTTAGTGATTTTTTAGCTGAGGGTTAAACACATCATATATCCACCACACAGATATTAGATGAAAAATGTCATGATGTCACAGATGATTCACATCGTACAAAGAGTTCCAGAAGTGAACAGCTCAGGAGATTAGCAATAAACTGAACATCGCAGGGAAAAAAACTGAAGAAAAACACTTAGATGAAATAATAGTCTTAACTGCATCAGTCACCCCAGACCATAAGTTCTTGAGATCGATATGGAAATTTAAAAATCCCCTTGTAATCAAATGTTTTTAAATTTTAACTTTGTTTTGTTCTCTGCCACATACTGTATTAATACTCAGTAGCAAATATGAAAATATATTTATGTTTCAGATTAAATGTCTTTATCAATCCCTGTGGATATCTATAACTATTTTTTTTCTTTCTAGCAAATCGAAACAGCTATGGTAGTATGTCTAGTAGCAGAATTTTAGCACACTTATGCTACAGTATGAACAAATTAGAAACATTAGTTATCAGAAAAAGACCCAATGGCAAAGAGGAAAAACATCTTCAGTGAATGAATAATGCCTTGATTAGATAAAGTAAATATAGCAGCTGCTAAGCAAAAATGAAAAGACAAAATATCAGAGATAGTAATGAAATCCCTTAACGTGTTCTTTAACAGCACACCAATACAGAATCAGCAAGAGGCAGCTGGAACTCAAACCTCAGGCTACCAACCTGATATACTGGTCATGTGATCTCGTTCCAGGAAAGACTTTATAGTTTTCTGTTTATATTGAGACAGGCATTAGCACTGTCATAAAGCAAGTCTTTCATTTTCAAGCCCTTCCATGAATCTACAAGGTCAAGAATACCTCAGCTATAGCAATATGATAAATAAAAGTTTGCGTAGGAGCTATGATAGCATCTTTTCAATGACTCAATTTTTTCCATGGTTAATAGGCTTTTGGATTAGTATTGCTCTAAAAGAAGATCAGACATTGCAGCTTAAATGTGGCCCTGCTTCTTAGCATTGCCCATGCAAACATACAGAACAAGGTTAGATTCTTATGTGTCACTTCCATTTGTCAATCCAAACAGTTTCATGTTTTTTCTTTCATAGTTTCGTCAAGCCAGCTGTTCTTTTTATGCAGGGAGTCACGCTTGAACTTTCCAACATAAACCTGTGTTTTCTGTTCATTCAGCAGAGGAGTTTCCTGAAAAAGTTCCAACATAAATACACTGCTGATATCAAAGTGTGACTTAATGAAGCTGTGCCATCCTAGTAGTAAACTCAAATTGAGGTTGTTACTGAAATGGAATTATTTCATTATAAGTGGACCATTTTTTTCTTCTGATTTTTCATTTGCCTGTAATAATTACCCTATTTGTTATTGTTTTAGATCACTTCCCTTGTAATATTTGAGAGCTCTTCTGCTTTAACGTGCAGCGCCCAACCAAGTGTTTTAGACTAGCACGTTGTATTCAGTGTTTTATTATATACAGTGCATTATTACTGTATATTATTTCATTTACTGTATGAGTAACCTGTAAACACTGTATTAGGTTCACTGACAGGAACAAAATGTGACAGTGGATTACAGTACATTTCATTTACATTGAACTGAAGAAATACTGTATGGTTGATACATTTGTAAAAAATACTTGCTGTTAATGAGAGGAATATCATGTGGGATTACAGATGAAATATTTTAACTAAGTTTTCATATTTGGTCGTTCATCATTTAAACTAAGAAAAAAGGAGAATTGCTCCAAAGTGGATTTACCACAAGTAAACGTCACACAAGGAAGTTCTGTTCAGACATTCATGTAAAACAATCATCACTAATTAAGGAACTAGAACTTTTAAACTTAAATGTTACTCATTTCTTTAACAATTTGGCTCAAACTCTGGTGCAATATGCAATATTTTTTGGGAAGTTTGTGTGCAGCTATTTTTGGTTTCATCAATGCATGGATTCCAAACTGTGCAAATGTCGGGTTAAGAGCTTATTCACTGGCCGTGTTTGTTGCAGTAATGCTGAGAGTAACTAGAAAGAGCAGTCTTATTTATTTTACTTTTTCTGCATAGGTTATTATATGAAACATGCCAGAATTACTGTATGCGTAATCACTGAATTATATGCATCATAGATCCTATGTTTTACTGTTTATCTTAAAGACACCTTAAACTGAACAGGCTATGGATGGAATATTGTTTAATGTAGAGTCCCTCTTTTTCCAAATATATATATATTTTTTTAAATATGATTGATATCCTGGAAAATATATCCCATGACATCAAAATCCAGGATTCAACAATAAGGACATGAAATGTGAATGAAATGCAGTTTGTGTTATTTCAATCATCAACTCTCAAATGGCAGACAAAATTGTTTGTACCTCCTGTCCACAATCACTTGATTAAACCATCATTCTATGAGGAATTAGTGTCCAGCACTTTGATAAGATGACCATGAATACATACATGATTAAAATGTATATAGGTGATTTTTCAGTGTTATTTCTCAAAGTAATCAACATTCATCACAATGCATTTACCTTGTATAGCCTAGGGACCAGCAAATCTTTTGTAACTGAACTTATGGCTACTCCTTAAGCTACATATCAGTGGTGGGTTTCAAGGAAGAATTGCCATGAAACTATGTATCATGCAGTGCAGACTTCAGAAGTCAGAACAAATAGTCAAGACCACAGCAACTGAAAGAGCAAATCAAGGGGTGCAGTATTACCATACTGGATCTTATACAGTGCAGCACCACATGTTGTCCCTTTAAGCAATGCACTTGTTATTTTCTCCTTTTCACATTTTGACAGCTGCCAAAGCAAGTTTTTTTTTTTCCAGCAGCTGCAAGTGATGTCAGCCCTATGGCTTGATTTTGGACACACACCTGAGAGACACACCTATGCAGGTTAGTGCCATGGAATTATACAGTAGCTAGACGGGATATGAGCTGTAAAAATGACAGTTTATTATAGTGCTAAATTATCTAAATACTTATAGCAACACGTGGCAATACACAGTACAATGCTAGATTTTTTTTTCTGTGTGTCTTTTAATGTAAAATGCATCGAGTATGTCATTTTTTGTTTCATTTTGTCATGATTTAACCTCTAAAAGAAACAAAAAAAAACATATAATAATTTTAACCTCTATCATTAACATTTTATCTGAGTAGTATGC
This sequence comes from Atractosteus spatula, assembly GCF_055471065.1. Lineage (NCBI taxonomy): Eukaryota > Metazoa > Chordata > Actinopteri > Semionotiformes > Lepisosteidae > Atractosteus > Atractosteus spatula. Next base: position 6,645,354 of record NC_142717.1, read on the forward strand.
ACTTCAATCCTTGTCACAGGGAATAATAATATATTTTTTATCTAAATCCACTATATTAATCCCAAGATAGAGATAAAAGATTCAAGTTTTTTGGAATGTGCTGGTGTTATTTAAAAAATAATTTTGACTATTTTACTCTGCTTACCATGGTGGGCAGAGGCCATCATAAAGGCATAATAATGTTTGGATAATTTATATCTTGGTTGTTCTTCATGAATGTCAACAATATGCTAGTCACAAGACCACAACTGCATAATAACAACATATGAATTTGCAGAATTTCAGAAAGTTTATGACACTTATTGTAAACTCAGCTGCTGAATAGTTCAATGGATATTTACAGACCAGCCCAAGACACTAAATCGCATAATTTTAATAATCTTTTTGTTACCCTAGCAATTACAATAAGCTGTCACTGTCTACAATACAAAGAACACAAGAAAAAAAAAGGATCCACAACATACAGTACACACACAAATAAATGCCATAATCCTTAGTAACCAAAACAAAAAAAAATCAAAAAGCACCACTCTCACAAATGAGCTCTGTCAAGTGTACTGGCACACCTTGTTCTGCCATAATGAACAAGAAAAGCTATCTACGGTAGTTCTTCCTCTTCCATCCCAATAGTCCAAAACAACATGTTCCATTATACCCCTCCTACCCAACACTCCTCAAAAAACACTGGATAGGGGAAAAAGAAAGCACCCAAGCCTTCCTTTGAACTCCTGGTTCCCATTCTTCAAGGCTTATACTGTATATCCTCTGTCTGCCATAACTCCAGAACGTGAATGAGGGACAGGAATGTCTGGGAGATCAAGGGGGATAGGAAGACATAAGCAAATAGGAGCTGGTAAAGGAATTTACTGTATGGAGAGAACCAGGTGTTAAGGTATATTGTCTTTCCTACCTTTGTTCTTTGTCTTTCCTCTCTGTCCCTCTGTTCCAGGTATGTCTCCAATCTGTTCAGCACCCCCACACAATCTAATGCATCACTTCTGACTGTGTGGTAATCACTGGGTGTCTAGCCAGACAGTGCTTTGTGTAATATTTTGTGATGTTTGCCGCCATACTGTACGCACTACAGGGCATACCTCAAGGGGAAGAAAATACACATACAGAATTGTGGGAAAAAACACCATAAACACTTTTCTAATTCTATGACACAAATATTTTATTAATTAACTTCACCATTAAATCATCAAGACAGCCGTGTTAAAGAATAAACATTCAGCAGTGAGTGAGCCATTCCACATGAGGTCATTAAGCCAGTTTCCATTGGAATAGACCACAGCACAAATATAGGAATTAAGATAAAGAAAAAAAAGAGAGAATAAGAAGAGGAAGAGTGAGAAAGGGGGAGAAGAAGGAAAAGGAAGAAAAGTAGTGGGACAGCAAAGAGGAGAGGAGGAGCATCATCATTCATCATCATCATTCAAAGCTATACTGTGGGGGAGCTCCTCCAACCAGACTTGTAACCACATTGTTCTGTAATCTCTGTGCTGAAAAGAGAACTCTGAGTCGTGTTATAGAAAAGAGTTTGCTGTCTTATTTATTTTCAAAAATCTGATTTCCTGTAATGTGGGATACTCAGACTTAAAACACCTCTCCTATTTCAGTGATGCATACGTGCAGAAAATATGGTCCCCATCCACTTGTGTGCATTAGTGTTTCAGAAAGTGAAACTTATCCCTGGCTGGGACTCATTTTAGTACCATTCAGGTTTCCCTATTTAGTCTGCTATGGTGTTTTTTTTCTAATATTCAGTTTATAAGGACAGAATTCTGAATTGTCTATGTATACACAAAACAGGACACTGAAACCCATTGATCGTGAATATCTTTCTACAGTGTTTTGAGTGTTGACCTACTTCAGCTACCTCCTAGATGACACCTGGCAGTCCTCACAGAGTCACTAAATAGCAGATCAAGCAATGAAGTGAGAAATTACTTCATCAGTTGAATTTAGTGGGAGCTTTAGAACAAATCACTGGGCTTTAGCCAGGACACTGGGATTACCATCCTTTTTCATACAAGGGGTACTATTGGATCTTCAATGACCAAGTAGTCATGACCTTGGTTTTATGTCTTAACTGATGGAGAAAAGGCACCCCCTCTACAACAGGCTTGGAAATTCTGGGAAGAGTGTCTCCTATTAGCAGCAATGAGGTTTTGCTTGGAGATGTTTTATTCCAGTACTAACAGTAAGTAAATTTATAGCAGACTCTTAACCTCATACACTTACCTATATAAAGTATGTCTGAATGGTAAAATTTAGAGTAAAACTTGACAGTTTAGGGTTTATCTGTATTATATCTGCCTGTGAATCCCCACCCCTGCTAATCTAATTGCCAAGATGTTTTCAAAATGGTCATAAAGCTACTATGTGGTTGATTCATTGCTAATATCAAGACTTGTCTGCAATGTAGGTTGAAACTGTGACTAAAGCATCTTATGTTGTAACAGTGTGTTATTAAGTACTAATGAGGGACACACAAGAATTGATCAGTTAAATCAAATATATAGCCATTTGTGTGGTGACCTGATAATGACATAGGTATTATATCTGTGTTGTGTGCTACAAAAAAGAAATTGTGAGGCAAAAATATAGTCAATTCTGAAGTATGATTCATATCCAACCAATTTTTTTTTTTGCTTGAGGAGTTAAATACACACTATATATTTACTACGCCCAGATGAGACATACAATTTCTCAGTGCTGTAGATGTCTGGTATTGGGCATTTATCTCTGTCAACTTCCATCTATCAATTATGGGATTCATGACAGCATTCATATCTGTACCCAGAATAATATCAGGCCATATACAGTATAGTCAGCCTTATCCAGCAGGGCTTTGAACAAGAGGTTAAAAAATCTAGTTCAAGTATCATAGGGTATAAACAGAAACAAAAGCATTTCTTTTCAGAAATATTAAGTTACAAATATGTCAGTCTCCCCAGTTTATCACCACTAAACCTAAATTTCCTTCTCAATACAACTGTAGCCCCTTTTATTTTGTTTGCTGATAAGGTGGCTCCCATGTACTGTAGTAATGGCTTATTAGCAAAGCCTTTTTGTGTTTCAAATTGGACTTCTGTATCCACTCATGAACATATTAAGTGTACTTATTAGCTATTAATGGAAAGTGGAGATATAGACATGAATAAACATTCAAAAGTGAGGAATTTCTGCCACCAGCTATTTTTCCCCCTTCCCCCTTCTCTCAACACCCCTTATTGAATCTGGGACATTAATGCCACCATGGATTGAAGCCAACCCAGCATTAAATACACACATAATCAAACCAACAGAAATGAAAAGAACTCCCCTGTAAGAAAATATATAAGTAAATAATGTGCCTTAAACAATAATCAATAACCATCAGAAACAGAAAACATAACAGAAGAAATCTGAGTAAAATAGAGGCTGGTGCTACTGTTAGTTAGAAAAAACATTTGCTGCAACTCTAGAATTTTAATCTGAGACCCCCTATACAAAATATGTTAATTGGTAATAAACAGTGTGTTTAGGAATTTGTTCATTAATGAGCAAATTTCCCGATTGTTCAGTGCTCTTTGTTCTTTCTTGAAGAAGGCTCCATAGCCAAAACGTTGTGTTTCTTTTTTTTTCCTTTCAGCAATAAACCTTTACCCGTTCCTTTGCAGCCTATGCATGCTGATGCAGCTTCCTGCTTGAACTCTTTTTATCTGTCTAGGCTGTTTGTAGCCCAGCTGTATGACTTGTTTAAGTCATGCAGCTTGCTGGGCTGTGTCACTGAGTCTTTGGCCAACCAAACTGTATAATCAACAACATATTTAAGACTTATACAAAAATTAATTAAAATTATGTTTTAATTACATAATATTCCTCTCATCCAGTTTATACAATATGCAAGCTATGCATCTACAACAGGTGAAGTAGTATTCCTGATTACGTCTCTCTTGTGATGTCACTGTGTTAAAGACTGCTGGGTGTATCACGTTCTTTGTATACCACTCTACCTCAACAGTTTTATGTTGTCAATCTTAGAAATGCTTACTAAAGTAAAGTGTTCACTGAAAGCAAACAGGACCCAATATGTGGTCTTCCACTTCGCTTCCCCCTTGACTTCCTCAACAGGTCAGACACTTCAGTAGCAGGATTTCTAATGACAGCTCAGGGAAACTGTAGCTTTTGGGCTTGCCAGCACACCTTGCACTCCATGCAGGGATTCTGTGATTTTTCTGAAGGGAGAGAACTATTGAACACATTAATCACCCATTAATGAAAGTGTACAGACCCCATTCCATGCCACAGCTGTGCGCATAGTGCAGTGCCTTCAATAAATGTAGGGTAGGCTTTTAAAATGAGAAATAATATACCTTCCAAATGTTTTTTTACATTATAAAGAAATAACCGTCCTATAGTTACTATGAGCAACATCATCCATCAGTAGCTAGACTACTGCAATGAATGTGCCTGCTCTGTACTGAAGCAACTCAGAGATGTTTACAAAGACATTCCAGTCTCTGTCTATTCTTTTATACATCATTACATTATTCGATATAGCCACACACTGTCCACCTCCGGGAGGCAACCAGAGCACCCAGAGGAAACCAATGTGAAGGTGAGGAGAACATGCAAATGTGATTGATTATGGCATTATGGCTGGGACATGTAGGATTGTTTTGCTTGCATTTCTACCTGGCTCACAGTGAAAGCTATCTCTCTGGTCCCTTAAAGAACTTCTTATATTCCGCCAGATAATTTAATAATGGCAACATACAATGTATTTGACTTTCTGAAGGCTTAGTGGAATAGGAATGTGTCCAATAACCTTAATACATGTACTGTTATACTCCTTGCAAAATCACTCACTTTTAAAAACTGCTTATCCAACTCAGGGTCGCAGTGATTGGGAGCCTATCCAGCATTTGGCCCTGGAAAACATTGGACGCAAGGCAAGACACGCTCCGGATGCCAATTTTACAGACGCCAATTAATCTAACTGTATCATTTGACTGTGGGAGGCAACTGGAGATCCCCCAGAGGAAACCAATGTGAACGTGAGAGGAACATGCAAACTTCATGCAGATAGGATTATATAAAGATCCAACAAGTCTACAGTTAAAGCAAGGTTCTTTTTTCACAGCGAGGCCACAAATAATAAACAGTTCACTGGTGTGAATATTTACATCCAGACAACAAGCAAAATTAATTTATATGTCCCTCAGTGTCTCGGAAAGACAATCTTAATGGTATAAAAAATGATAAAGTTTCAGCTTCTTGGGGTTCTAATAGAGAATTAAGACTAAATAACATGGGATGTTATTTTTTATAATATTGATAAATTAATAAAAAAATAATTAACAACCAAGTTATTTAGCAGAAGTAAGAATGGGAATTGTTTACTCACTTGTGTGAGGTAATTTTCTCACTCGGGATGCCAATTTGGCTCTGGTTTTGGTATCTAATATCGGCATGTGTGAAGTTAGTTACTGAAAGGTAATTAAAGTAAACTTATGTTTACAGTTATTTACAAATTATTTTTGTATTGTATTGCATTATTGAAGTACATTGTTTTTTCTTAGATTTTCTGCACATGTGCAGCTTCTAGGCTGTGTGAGGTTTCCCCATTACACACTCTCACACATGTCCCCCTATAAAAATATGAGAGTATAGTATGTTCCATTGAACTGGTTCATCCTGTACAAAATAGTGGAAACGGTTCAGGGCATTATTCCTGAGAGCTAAAAGTCAAAGCAGATCAGCCCTTTTGCTTAGTATACTGTGTTATGGAAAAGAACACTGACACACATGACTATATAACAGGCGTGATCATTTATGCATTAAAATCAACAGCAAACCTGGATAATGTGTCAAGTCATAGATCCTTGAGAATTTAAAAACAGTGGTTCTTGCATAAAATGACCTCCAAATGAACCTCAATTAAGCCTGCAGGAATCTGTTGATGACATTTCTGAACCTTTATCCATGTATTAACATCTAGTAAAAACAAAAACAAGGTGTGCTGACGCTGTAATAATTGCTGGAGGTAATGCAAGTCGTCTGTATGATATACTCTGATATATAATTTGATGTATACTGTAAGTGTATAAACTGTATATACTGTATAACTACTTGAGGGAACATACTTTGTATGAGAATGTGTGATTAGTACACCATAAAGTTAAAAACATACATATTTTAAGCCAATCAATATAAAGATGTTATGTATTGTGCACTTATTGGAAGAAGACTCAGTGACAGGACAAAAGTATCAAAAGAATATCGTGAAATACATTGCATGACCATGGCTGGTACCATTGGGGATGACTAATTTTGCCCTGTACTGTTGGGGTGCTCATGGTCTTTCTGAAGTAGGAAGACATAGACATTTGTCTGCAAGGTTATTTAATCTTCATACCATAAAATCCATCCACAGACAGGTTTGTTGACTTAATACTTATCCTTTTCTAGTTTCCATATACTATGTTTGCACATGGTGAGCTAAGGGGATGTGGCAAACATCCTCATTCTTCAATTATATACAGTACAGTAGAATACAATACACTTAATTTTACTTGAAGGTTCTTACATTAATCTGAAAAAGAATTGTTTTTAAACCTGTTCAATCAATTCAATTTGCAAGCAACAGAACACTTTTAATGGCTTAGTCGCTTTTTTAGGTCAGTCTTAAATACTGTATTTGCGAGTACATCAATTTGTGCGGTCTTTACATAAATACAAAATGTCCATACAGTACATGGATTTAGCACCTCGGACAGTTCCGAAAATCCTATAATCCGCGAAAATTCAAACAGGCTATTTTAAAACCGGAACCATTGATGCAGGGTTCCCCAGTTCCGATACTGGTGGGCCAGTAATGCTGCAGATTTTCCAGATCTCTTTAAAACACCAGCACCCAAAGAAGCTGTTAGAGGCTCATAAATTCAATTAAACAAATCAGAGCTTGTACACTGAGTCTTGTTACAAACTGAGTCCTGCCAACACTTCTCATTATGTTAATGAGTTTTTTTTAGATTTTTTAAAATCGGTCGTTAATTTTCAAATCGATACATAAGGAGAAGTACTTGGGTATGAAAAACACATTTCAGAAATTGTGTCTGAAGCATGACTTATCTTAAACCTGTTCAGTGATCAGTGTATTGCAAGGATTGTCATGGTTATCAACTGATAATGTCCAAGAAAAGCGGGCAATGAAAATTAATTTTGAAATTATGGTTTCAGAAGAAATCTGCTTGATCTTTTAAACGCTACTTTTAAATATGTTCAAGTGTAATGTTTATATGTTAGATATGTATGTACTGTGCGGTACGTTTAGGTATATCTGTGCATTGAGGAATTTGATGGTTGAGTCTGGCCTCACCGATGAAGAAATCTATCACCCACCTCAATACCTGTTCGTGAGAGGTGTTTGTAGCGCCTCACTGCCTACGACCATGAACAGGTTATGAGAACGCTCATACAGTAGATAAACTCTTCTTCGAGTCATTTTTCCAAAACGATTTATAATAATTATAAGGAGAAACGTGTAGCCAGAAGGAATCGGGAGGCTATGAAATAGTACAAGAACAATAGCATTCTCCATTGTCTTTATTTGCTGTTGTGAAATCGTGTTTTTTTACAGAAGTACGAAGGTATGAAGGAATCTGAACCTTAATGCACAAAATTACATTTATATTGTCGCTGACAGTTGACAGCACCGCACAGCTTAACAAAATGCAAACCGTGACAGTTGGTTTTAGAGATTTTTTTAATGCAAAGGCAAATTCCACCGGTGATGATAAGTGGGTCGCAGCGAGTTCGCGGTAACTCAGCACACTCAGGGCATACACGCCTTCACTCACTGAAGCACAGGGGAGCAATTTAGCACGCCAATTAATCCAGACAGCATGTTTTTGGATTTAGAGAGAAAGCAGGAGCACCTGGAGAAAACTCTCGTCACGTGGACGTGGACATGGACACGAGGAGAAAATGCAAACTCCACACGCCCAAAATGGACTAAAACATTGGACCCTACACCTCTGAAACAGCAGAGCTAACTGACGATCCACTGTGCTTTCGGATGATGATTATGACGTTATTAATTATCATATTTGTAATGATTGAGGCTTTGAAATACTGTTTTTAATGTCTTTGGAAATTCTGACATACTGTAGATTTTTATTAAAGACAAAATCTTTAAAAAAAACGAAATCTTTAACTGTTTTCTTTTTTTATTTTGAAGTAGGATATTTGCCTGTGACGGGTAGGGACGCAAGGTGAATTAATACGTTACTGTCTTACAGTTTACTGCAGTTTATTAAATATCTGTATTCATCCGTCTGTTTAAATACGTGCGGGTTGTATAATATGCACCCTGCAAAGACGGCAGCTATAGTATGTACGTGTATCTATGTGTTTGTGGGGATGTCAGAGCGCATGCTATAACATTAAAGAATGGATCCAGCTACAGATGTCAGATCATGGGGCTGTAGCCTGTAGATGGCACAAGCGTTCTTCTGTAGTTTAGCATTAACCCCAGGAACATCGCATTAGCTTCCAACTTTAATAAGACTGGGTGTGGGTATCAAACCTTCATGGATATAATACACATCTCTGCATTGAAGAAATATGTTGATTTTATAAATAGCTACGCGTTTAGCAAGTACTGTGTATAATTTAATAGTTTACGAGCAGGTAAACGATGTACATACAGTACAGACTCCAAACCACATACACTTTACTGTGCATTCTCATAACTTCATTTAACTCGACCCTTCCATTGTTTCATAAATCACAAACTGAAGTTATTCGGTTTTATATTATTTATTAATTTGACTCCTTGAACGCTGCATAACCCAAGACTGGAAAACTTTAATGTCAGTTTTGGTATATATTTAATTCATTTACACGCGGGAACACCCGTCTTTATTATTACCAGGATCACTTGCATAGGCACTATTGATCTCCAGAAAAAAGAGCACTTGAATTTGATAGAGAGCACCTCCCTCCAGCTGCCCGCACGCCTCCTTTGCTTGAGTTATTTGTTTTGGTTTTATATGCAAATAATTGATTGTGGGTAGTTAATTGAACATATTGGCATGATTACCAGTTAAGAGAGTGGTGTTCTGTTTGATAAAAGAGAAGGGGGAAAAGTAGCTGGAGAAGAGCTAAGACTCAGTGCCCCTGTTGGCGAGATGGTTGAGTCCTCGTCAAGGTTGCTGTGGTATCCCAGATACACCATTCACTTCGAGCTGTGACCGCGCACCAACCACAGCAGCACCCACACTGCGCCTGGCCAAGGAATAGAAATTAACTAGCTTGATGTGAATATGAAAGCAATTAATAAAAAGGAGTTTTACGCCAGGTCAACGGAATTGGTCAAAATTTTCAAGAGAGGATGTATTAAATGTGGACGAATGGACTTATTTCAAGCTAGAAAAATGGGGATTAAAACTGGAGTTATATTTTGGAATCTCGTCTTTCTAATGATGATCACATGTGTGCAAGGTAAGTCTACTCTCTGTGGGATTTCTACACGTTTACAGAATAGTGTGTTATATGTTTTGTTTGGGAATATTCGGTTGTGCTGCAAAAATGCGTGAAAATAGGCTGGAGTTAAGAAAACGCATTTACTTGCCAGGCTTGGCGTTCAATGCAGGCATTGAGCTTGGGCTCAATAAATATTCTTGCAGTATGCTCAAGCGGATACGTGAGTTGCTTTGTATGCCTATTAACTAGTGAATTGTTCGTGAATATCCCCTATTGCGTTTAGGTGAAATCCTTCTAAATATAACCAATTCTGTATTGCAAATAATGTGTTTATTGTCACCTGGACAATTACATTACTAACACCTTTTCAACTCTCGTTTATTTTGTAGGATCCTCACATCTGACATGTATAAGTTAAAATATCAAAGTCGCCCCAATAATCGACGAAAAAAAGCTATTTTGGTACAATTATTTAGCGTGTGCGTTACGCTACATGCCGATTGTTTCAGTTTTCAACTGAAACCTGTTTCCAATCGTAAGGTAGCACACTTCAATCTGTTTATGCTCTTCAATATCCCATGGGAACTCGTGCCCAGATTATCTGATTTTATAGTGAAAATAATGAAGAAAAACACAAAATAGTCGATAACGTCACATTTTTTCTGTTCTTGATATATTACACAGCCTTTAGACGAGGCTATATATTCTAATTGGATAATTGAATACTGTACATGGTCATTAACTTGAAACAACGAAAATGAAAAATCTTAACATCAGACTGCAAACGTTCTCAAATAATCGGACGAGGATCCCTGTTCGGTGCAGAAAGAGGTTCTTAACTCGGGTTCATACAGTTTTAACTGTTGCGCGTATTAATAGCTCCAACTATTGAAATAATGAGATAACTGAAATAATTTGAAAACTGAAACTCGCCTTATTCTGATTTTATTTCACTCATTAAAATATTGCTACAGCATCAAGTAAAAGCCAAAATGCAAGAGACATCAGAATCTGGACCAGTTCTGCAGACTGTAATCGCTGTATTTTCCTGGAAAGGTTCATTTGCATGATATATCTGTTTAAGCCTGGATACTACGTAACCGATTTACATTGCTTACGACTAAATTAAGGTTTCACATTGGCTGTATTTTCGCTTTTACTAGTTGAAAATCTTTATTGTAGCATTTGCAACTGGGTATGTTACATAAAAGCAGCATATTTGCATTCCATGGTGATGACAATTGGGGTTTGATTAGGTTGGGGGTTTACCTCATGATATACTATCTGGACAATATATTTCTTGGTGCTTTCCACCTGCCCAGAATTTTAGTTTACATCCATATGTCATTAAACATTGCTAGTCTTGCGTTTGCGACCTGCACTTTTTTAATGGGAATTTCACACGCATGAATATCTCGTGAAATGCGCTTTCTGTATCTTTAAATGTATAATCTCTATCGTGGCATTCAGTTTTCAGCTTGTAATATTAAAGTACAGGAAGGAGTTGGAATTTCTTATTGCACAGTCCTTATATATTCAGATAATAAAGTGTTTCATTCCTTTTTTTTAGAAAAAAATAGGGATCTCTAAATATTAAATGTTTATTGAATAAAGTGTTTTACACTGCGGTCACCGTTAGTGCCTGGTTGATATCTAACGCGTGGTGGCAGTGTAACAGATTATCGAAAATAATTAATAGGCTGTACCACATACATTAAACTGCCATAACAGAGGGAAGGTACAGTATCCTTCCTTATGAGCTCTGGTATTATCGTTTCCCTCAGTTGCGGTGTTCTTGAAAGAATACTGAAGTGACGTAATACGTTTTCAGCGCTATCTGCTGCTGTGTAGAAATGCATTTAATTGGTACATTTACTTAGGTGGAGAGGACTGTTTTGTTTGTTTAGAAAAGATCAGTAGACAAAGCAGGTTTGAGAGAGAACCACCTTACCTCTATTGCTGAATCAAGAATTGGTGCTGTTGCTGTGGAAAAGGATACCCAAGTACTGTACCTCTGATGTTGATCGCACTGTAAGCGAGAGAACGTATTGCCCTACCACCGCACACAACTTCACTTAAACGCGCATAGTTTGATACAGAAAAAATGCTTAATGGCTCAGTGATGGTTATTTAACAAGATTTTGTACGGTACATATAGAAATTAAGAGCGTCTGGCAACCAAAGTAGTGTGCTACTTAAGAAATCAGCAACGGAGTGAAATGACACACCTTCTAGCCATTCGTCGATGGAAGCTCTTGTACGTGCATTGCATGAAAGACAAAGAAACCGATTTCCCTTCTCGTTACCGAGTGGCGTGCTGACCGCTCTAAACTGGCAGTTACTTTCAGTAGCCTCTCATATTATGAGCGTTTGTTCTGTGACTGTGCAGTCACCCAAATACTTGAATCGGCCTGTAATATTACCTTATATTGCTTCATTCAAGTTTAATTTTCACATATCCAGTTCGTGCGCAGCAAAGGGCATTAAAACAGATAAGAATAATTTTATGAAATGAATTGGTTGGTACTGTACCATACTGGACGATAATAGGCAGGCACCTGAATTCTGACTTGCACTACGCTGCAGCGCAAAAAAATGTATACCCCTCAGTGAATGAGTGTTTCTAATCTCATGCAATAGAGTAGGCAGTGACAAGCAAACATAAGGCGTCGTCTTTATATTGTACTGTACGTACAGCATCCAGCTGTGAAATATAATTTTTCGTTATTATGAAATGATTGTCTGCGCTATGGGTAGAATGTAACTGTGATAAAATCAGGTTGTTTTGTGCCAAATGTGATTTTTGTGTCAACAGATGCATTTTGTGTGAAATTATATTGATTTCAAACTGTGGGTGACACCTTGCTCTTAAAAACTTTAAAAGACTTTAGCAGCACTTGAATACTTTGGTCAAGATATATTAATTTGAAAACAGTCAACATTTATCAGAGAAATACTATCGATTTTTTTTAAAAGGAAAGATACTTCCTTAATGTGAATATAAGTGATACGACACTTTATGAATTAAGTTTATTTCAAATCTTGCTTTAGTAGTGCAGATCTGCAAATCATACTTTTAAGATGCTCATATTCAGACCCTTTTTCAATTAGAAGATTGAAATCTGGCTTCTAAAGCACCCACAGAAGAAGTTTAATACCCAAGTAGCTTCCACATGTGCACTGTTTTGAAGCTATGACAGGTGGCACCATTTTCTTCAATTTACAGTATGTGATTCCAATTGAACAGTACAAATTGGATAGTATCATGAGGTGGAGTGGGGGGATTGAATTGTTCTAAATAGGAGAAATATAGCCCTTTGCTTTGTCATTCTTCAAAGATGGGAAAACATTGCAGTAGAACAATTTGACCAAATAAGTAAAAAAAAAACTGTCTTCAGCTTCTTTAAGTGAAAACCCAAAGTTCAGCCATGAAACACATTTGAAATTTACGAAGCATCACTTTGTTAGTAACTGATAGCAAAATGCATATTCAACCAATATAAAAATCCATGCAACAGTGGCAAGATCTCTACTAGACTGTAAATAAAGAAATTTGATTTCATTCCCAGTAATGCTATGACACTAACCATATGTCAGGTAAGTATTATGTGCTCAAGAGTTTTTCAAGTTTTGATTTCATATTTCTTTCTATTTTTTATTTTATATTTGTTTTATATTACAATTTGTTAATTCCTGATTCTTTTTTTATATGAGTCATGTTTTTTCAGTGCACTGTGTAAATGAAGTTTTCCACATGTGCAGAGATTTACCAAAGATAAGCAGACACCCCCTGAGATTCAATTAGAGTATTCCAGTAACATAATAAGCACATCGATGGTAGCTATTAGAAGTGGTGCATGCCGAAGGAGGCGTCATCTTTAGAAAGCCATGACTCCAGAAGGATTTTCACCAGAATTAATGGACTTTGAATTGGTCATGTGGTTGGTTGGTTGGTTTGGAATTGTTGGAACAAAGTAGGACAACAATTATTTTCTGTGTTTGGCTCATAACAGGGTGAGCTCATAATACATTGGCAGTTTATTGTGCTGCAAAGATGTAGACAAGTCTTGAAAATCACTTTAAAATCATGGAAGAAAATATGCACAGGATAGTAGTTGTGTATGAGGTGTTACCTCCTCACTCTGAGGCATATTAGAGCAGCTCCAAGAGGACAAATGCATCCCCTGGTTCATGAAATGTGCAATTTAATTTTAATTTGGCTCTTCTGTCTTTTGGATGTTGTCATTTCTTTCTGGTGTTTCACATTTCTCCAATAGAAGTTACACTTAGGCATGCTATTCCAACCAAGGATTTATTTTGCCACTTATTAACTAGCCATGACAAAATGTGATCTGTCTGTAGTCATAATTAACAGTCATGAAAAGAACAGTATTAGCAATATGTCTAGATTCCTCAAGAGAGGCATAAACCTTAGTATTTCAAAGGCCATGAAACTAAAGATTATTTTAAAGGAAGATAATTCCCTATCTTGCAGAGAAAAGTAGAAGGAGCAAGGATGATTCTGGCCTTACCTGGTCAGGCTAAATCTACTGGAAAGAAACCTTTATGAGAAGGTGTGAGCTACTGTACCTTCAGGTGATACTAGCAAACCCTTCTCACCATTAACCAAAGTTGCTTCATACTGTATGTAAGAACTAAAGTATTAGACTTATCTGTAGCTAGAACCACTCTTTATTTTATTCTTGATTATCTCCTGGATTATCCTTTAAACATTTACTGAAAGACAGGTAGAGTTTATTTTGACAGTACCGTACCCTGTAGTTGTCTAACCAGCCAGAAAATTTGCTGCTGTGTGCTAGGCAATGATCTCTTTCTGGCTCTATCTAGACAAATACAGGCAGCATTATCACATTCAGACACCAATTTAACATTGCTAATTGGCCAAGGCAAAGTCATTGGGGAAAATGGTCTGCAATCAGAGCAGTGATCTCTGAATTATAGGACTCATCTTGCAATCCAGGCAATGACTGAGTGAACCCAGTCTGGTTCCAGAAATAACATGACCCGTGATAGTGCTCAAGTTTGTTTATCTAGCATAGCATCATTTGCAAAGAAGGAAAAAACTGAGAAACTATAATCTTATTGTAATGAGTCTCCACCAGAAAGAAGGTCTTTATCATTAGCAACCTATAGCCTGAGGGAAGAAGTTGGATTGATTTTACTCAGTCTGAACTGGAACAAAGTAACCTTTCTTAGGTCTTTAGCTGATAATTTACAGGGACCTAATATAGACTGGACTATGGTGAGCTATAAGAACCAGGACTAAGGATCATTTTCATATAAAAACCGAGGAACATGAGTGGTAAGGAATGTATAATGGCTCAGAGATGCAATCAAAAGCTCCATTGGTTTCATAGTGAAAAGAAATACTAATGCACTCATTAGGATTATTTGAGAGCTGTTAGCTGGAATCTTAAATTGGATAAAAGCATAGCCTGTCTTATTGACTTCATGGAGTCAAAACAATTTTTGATCTCCAAAACTAATGAAATGATCAGGGGGTACTATTAAAGTTGAATTATTTGATCTATAAATGCATGTGATTTAAGTATAGTATAGGCAAAGAAGTGACCTGCGTATAAGTAGGAGCATCATTCTTCTGGCAATCTAATAATTCAATTAATATTAAAATCTAGTTTGTTAATTTTATTTCTAAAAGAGAGCATTGACATTGCATCCATTCTCTCAGCGTGATTGCTCATTTCAAGCATGCATTCCATTTGTTTAAATATACTGTAGCTCATCAAGTTCTTTTGCATAAACACTTTAATGTTATTAGTTACCTTACTGTAAGTTTTAACTTAAAGTATCATTAAAAGTTTTTTTAAAAGGTATCATTTTGCCTTGCATTCAAGTACGTTATCCTATTGTATTATATGGAATATACTGTATATGAAATATTATTAGCCCCAGCACAAAGACAAGTGTTAAGAGCATCCTTGTGGTCTTTGTCATTGTACTGTATATGGACCATGGTTATTCCTCCATTGAGAGCCTGAAACAGCTGCCAGAGCAGTAACACAACTTGTCCCTCATGATGCTTGATTGGGTTAAGATCCAGTGATACAGCAAGTCAATGTTGATTCCAGTTTGAATCAGAACATCTTGAGTGACCTTTGACATGTGCTGACAAGTATTGTCATGCTGAATTAGTAAGGTATTATGCAGAGATGGTGTAACTACTGAAACACAGTTTTTGTAAATATGGTCTTTTCTGGGTCATTAGAAGCAGTAATCAAGACATGGTGAAAAGGGCCTTTGATCAACCATTTGGTTGCTCTTTGGAAGTCTCATTGTAATGGATGGATTCACTGTAAATGTCATAATTGAGCAGTATCCAATCTTGGTCCAGGAGAGCCTGGATTTCAAAGTATCTTTGAAGCACCAGCACCTAAGGATCTGGGATAAGATATTAAATATATACAAATAGACCATTCATGGACTGCTTTGTGTTATGAAGAGTTGAGTTAGATTGAAAACCTAGAGACACACTGGCCATCCAAAACCAATATTGCTCATTCCTGCTCTAGTTACTTTACTTTGCCGTATTACTGCAAGCTGCATTCCTGGTGTGTTTCACTGAGCTATGTTATCATTGCAGTATGATTAAAGCCAGCGGCATTGGCATGTCACCTATATTAAAACTCACAAGTCCACATGGGTTTCCATGTGTACAGCATGCAAATAAAAAGCACTGATTCTGCCAAAATTACTGCAGTCAATGTGCAATTTGCACAGGGTATAGGGATTTTGTGAAGCATGTAAAGCATGTAAAACCCTCTACTAACCTTTTAAGGTAATTCAAGATACTAAATATAAGTATAAAAATGGTAACTAAGACACAAATTGGGGGGAAAAAAATAAATTCACAGATGGGTCAGAATATTAACTGATATTGCTTCATTACTTTTCCCCAGCATTTTCAATTCTCTCTGCTCATACAGTAGTGCATTTTAGCCTCTGGTGGACATTGCTGACATCAGCAATTTTTCACAATATTTTATGTTTTTAATGCATCCTAGGTTTATGATGTGCTTGAAATGTATTTAACAATATATAAATGCAGGAACACAAGGTGACAGTTACTAAAACAGGTCATCACGGAAGGCTTGCAGCTTCTTGGAGCATTTAATAATATCATCTTTTCGTATATAGAGACTATCTTGGAAATATGTTCATTCACCATTAATATTTTCAGTTTTATAAAGAAATTTAATAACTAGCCCCATTTCATAACCTGAAGGTCATTTTTGCTTTCATTTTTATGTGCATTTTAATGATCAGTATTGTAATACATAGTTCATAAGTGACTTTCTGTTTTCACAGTAATATGAAGTTTATTGCTTTTTCTCATCCATATTGGTTTAAGTAGTCTTATTAGTTTAGCAATGAAAGCAATTGTGTGTGTCAAAGTGTGTAACATATGAGTGAGGTTAATGTTTTGCTGAGCCTTGTGTATCTTCATCAGTGACATCGACAGGAAGGCATAGCTTCATTGTTTTACCCCAGTGTTATCTCCCTCTGCCCGTAGTGCTTTTTAGTTTCCGGAGTGGACATTGCTGTCATCAGCAACTTCTTACAATATTCCAGATTCATGATGTGCCTTATAATGTAAATTCATTTTGTTGGGAAGAAGTTTTACTTTATAGATCAACAGTTCTGATCTGTGACACAGAAACACTGAGTAACAATATGTGTAGATGAAGAGAGTTTCGTATCTGTCTTCTCTGTACAAAAAACATTCTGTAATGTTTGGACATCCAGGGTATGCCAGATTTCTATTCTTGAATTGCACAGTAACCCTGTTAGCACTTGGATGCAGAACATTGTTTTTCGTGGACATATCCAGTTTCCATTTAATAATACTGGAAAAACTAAGTGTAGGGCCATTCAGGCACATTGAGCACTTTTTGGTGCTACTAGCTAATTGATTGGAAGATCCCATTTAACCGTTTCATGAAACACTGCTGTAGAAGCTTTGACAACTTGGTTGGATAGGTTGTTCCTGACCTCTACAATGCTTTGTGTAAACACACCTTTTAACTTGTGACGCTTTAAATACACCTTAATGTATAATAAATTATAACCAAAGTTACAAAAATATGCCTGAAGGCGTATGTTTTATTTTTAGAAAGGAATTGCTTTCTTTATCCTAATTGGATTGCATGCACCGAAACTGTAATTCTGCCTGTCAGAGCACTTTGTTTTCCACATATTAATTTATATTTCACGAACAGTGAAAGATCCCTAAAAGATCTTATCCATCATTAGATCAATAGTCTATTTAATGTTACGTCAATTAATAGATCACAATATTCAAAATCCTGAAAGGCATTGAAAGTCACCTTATTGAACTGCTTTAGATAATGACTGAAACAAGAACTAAAGGACACAAGTGGAAACTACTGTATGTGGAAGTGTGTTTAAACTGGAGAATAGGAGACACTTCTTTACCCATAGGCTTTTAGGAATAAGCAACAATATACTTAACAATGTTCTGGAAGCTAAGACTCATGGGTTTTTTCATGAAATAGCTGGATGAGATCTTTGGATCAATTATCTACTCACTTCAATTGAGCTAAAGGCACCAAATTTAGGCCTATTGGAATATTTATTATTTAAATGTGTTCCATCACGTTTGTCTGTAGCACTGACTATAGCAAGCCTTCTTTAGCATGTCATGGATTCAGCCACACACTGTGTTCACTTAGTGTTTTCAACTCTACACATTTTCATGGTCTAGGAAGGAAAACGTCTTTTTTTCTTATCTTGAATACAAGGTTTCTTTTTCAAAGTGTTCTAATTGTGTCAGGTGTCCCAACATAAACAGGGACCACAGAGACTTCAAGTAGCCTTGCTGGGATCCTTTTTAATTTTTAGATATCAGCCGCTTTAGCTTCTGAGACACTGTATAATGTTGCTGACAAGGGATCCATACTGCATATCTCATTGCACTTAATTTTTAAGACGAGAGTCTCCAAACACCACCACTTCTCTTTTGCTTTTTCTTGTGTTTCTGGTAACATGGTTACTGATTGTATCAGTATCTGGGACAGTGGTCTCCTGGGAAGTGCTGTCTTGAGCTTCCAACTAAGTCCTGCCTGACCATTTTCAGTTTCTGGAGAGGAACAAAATTGTTTTGCGATGTGATGTTAAATGATACTGCCTGGAAAGACTGTTTCATCCTTAATCCTTTGACAGACTGGGACAAGTTCCTCTCTGTCAGTTTCTCTGATTTAGAGCCCTGTCCATTAGGGTTCAAACTTCCATGCATGCAAGATGTATGGAAGAATAGGATTCTATGGCAGTTTTCACAGATGTCATTTCAATTGTGAAGAAGTATGCTGAGGACATCACAGATTTGAAGGCCAGTATTGTCTTGAATATTTTATATTGTTAGGATTAAGTATATTTTTTTCTGAATGTTTTTGGTCTTCTCATTCCTTGGCCTTTAGATAGTCAAAAATGTCCTGTACTTGTGGTGTGAGGTGCTGCTATACAGTACATCTGGCATTTACAGCAGCAGTTGATTGTTTGGCCGAGCAAATTACAAAAAATGTGCTTACTATTCCATCTCCTCTGAAGTTTAATAGAGGATTTTTTGTTATTCTCTAAAGTATTGCTGTTCTCCGATCTCCATTTTAGATTCACCTTAATATCGCATGCCAATTATCTGCACTTCCCTTGTGCAACTTAGGGGGAAAAATTAAAAGTTCATGTCCCTCCCAACTAATTTAATTCTGTCTGAAGATTGAGTTTCTTCTAGTTTGTACTTCTTATTAGCACTGGCACTTGTTTTACTGTTTAGTTCCATGTTCAGCTTTTCATTTAAAATATGTCACAATTTTTTGTGTATGTTTAGTGAGTGATGTTCTGCACTTATTGGGGATTTAATCCCAGCCATTCACAGGCAACTGTGACTTCAGAAACAAACAATACCAATCTCAAAGCAGTAGTGTTTCTCAAAACCACAAGACTGGGTAGTTGCAAGAGTGTGATGTCACCTTTTTCAGTCCTGTTATGTATTTACAGTACTTTTTTTTTCAGAATATCAAGCTTTAGATGGGAATAATTCAGAACTAAACTGTTTTTCAAAGCTAGAGCAGCATAAACTGCACTCTGAATATTCTATGTGGTTATACATACGGTTGCATTCTACAAAATTCTTTATCAGTGTAAAGTTCATTATATGGACTTGCTTCTAATAAGAAAATGTAGACATGACAAGTAACATTTTTCCCATGGGATCTATCTTATTGCGTTTACTGCTTGTTGACTGCTTCTTGCCTGCCTTTTCAGAGACTCATAAGATATACAAAACCCTGATTCACCTCAACATAGAGGTACTTTATTTAAGCGGTAGTTAAGCTGCCGTGATAGATCTATTTTGTGATTACTCACTTAACTTTAAAATTGAATTCTAGCAAATAGCAATTTTAAATATACTTTTAATGATGCCATTTTTGAAGTTTCAGTTCTAGACTGAGGTGTGCTTTACCCAGGCAATAAAGCAGTGTATGGTTTGTAAATCAAGTTAATAAATGCTTTTTTATTTTGAAATGCATCCAGAACAGTCATTCTGCTTGACTGCAAAAAAAAAATGAACTTTGTCACTGGGATGAAAATTTTTCCTTTTGACAGTGGACGCAGCTGCCAGTATCTGGGTCTTCCTATTAAATGCTATGACCATTTAATAAATCAAGTTCAGCATTTTAGACCAGTAATTTCACAGGGAAGGTAGCTGACGCAAGAGTGTTTACTTAAAGCTGACTGCATATTAATCCAAGTAGTTTTTCTTTTTTTCTATTCTAAATAGAATATCATGTCACTAGATGGATTATTGGTCTACTGTTGTTTTTTTTTTCCATTTTTGAGTATTTAGGTGGTTTTCAACAGTTATTAATGTTCAGTTATTCTGGTCATATTAATCATTGTAGAAGATTCATTTTGAAGGTGCAATATTTTTATTAAAACCTGTGAGGAACATTCTGGATGACCAGAATGACATTTCATTAGTTGTAGTGTAATGGAGTTGTCTAATCTTTGAACATTGTTGCTGGTTTCTATACTATACAATAGTTTCTGGTTTCTTAATGTTCCATAACAGAGTGCCAGGTATAGTTTCACGTTTGATCTTTTTTTCTTTATTTATCCTTTACAAATGCATGGCAAAGACCATTGTCTGGGGTTCAGTGTCCAAATCCATGTCTTTAGCTGGTGTTTGGTCCTGCTTTATTACAT
Source organism: Atractosteus spatula (assembly GCF_055471065.1). Taxonomy (NCBI): domain Eukaryota; kingdom Metazoa; phylum Chordata; class Actinopteri; order Semionotiformes; family Lepisosteidae; genus Atractosteus; species Atractosteus spatula. The sequence goes on from NC_142717.1 coordinate 6,666,093, forward strand.
AGTAATGGGCCATACAGTATGTCATTGATATCACGTGAATGAGTTTGACTGGAGATTATCTTGGCAGGTCCTCTTTTGATCCAGTCAGTGACACTAATTGTTGGTCATTTGGGGAAGTTAACAAGATGGAGTTAAGTTTATGTTACATCTGATTATCCTAACAAGTAGCTCAGTTGTAATTTTTTTTATGCATCGGCAATTAAAAACTGGCAGTGCTTTTGGCCTTGCAAAGTGAAACACTTGGGACAACTACTGTATGTCTGGATCAGTTCATCTGGAGTTAGTTGAATTAACCAAATGGATAGAATTTCAACAATCCAGAAAATGACTGAATTCATGTTTGAAGTGATCAAATTAAGAGTTACTTTTAAGCTTACACTGCATTACTGAAAAGTAAAACCATCCAGAATGTAAGGTACTTTTTTATTTCATTCATTCTTTTACTTTGACACTGGTTTTATTATGTAAATATGTACTATATGTAGTTTAATAAAGCTTAGTTAAATAACATCAAAAGTGTACAGTTAATTTTGTTGAAAAGGATTTATAAATTGTAAACTGGCCAAATATCAAAGAAACGATACAGCACATTGGTAATAAGTCTTTCTAAATTTACAGTGCAGTTATACCTTTAATATATTCTGAAGGCTATGGTCATCAGATCTTTAACGTCTAATGTGAAGTGACAGCACACTGTCAATTGAATTGAGTTTATTTGTAAAATCAAAGTTGAAGGTTTTTGAATATTTGAATTCTATGAAAACATTACATTCCTGTGTAACAGTGGACTACCTAATTTCTGATCCAGAAGTTCATTTTTATTTTCATTGTATACCAGGTATACTAACCACCATTTCTTCTTAGAACCTTGATTCACAATGGAGTCGGAGCCTGATGCATTTTTTTCAAATTTCAGATTTCTGCAAGATTGTGGCACGAGAGAATTTGCCTTTCAACAAAATGGTGGTTGTTACAATGTGGTACTCAAACATTCACAGGAGATAAGGATGTGTTTATACCACACTTCATTTTATCTAGAGTACCATGCACATTTTGAATAAATGTTTGTTTCTGGGAATGCCTTACTAAGTAGATGTTATATCGCAAAAACTGAAACATGTTCTTGCTGGCTGTAAGTATTAATTTCATTGGTGTTTCAATAAAAATGCCACTTTGAATCTCTCCTAAATTTAAATATAATGTTGAATAGGTGGAGATGAATTATACAGTATATTGAAATTATTATGTATTTTCAAGCTTTATTATTACCTTACTGTCTAATAGTTTAACTCACTCCATATATTTCTACTTTTACTTATGCAGAATTCAGAGTATTGATTAAAAAATGTCAGAATGACAAATATATACACCAAATGTATAAAAAGTTCTCTCTTTGCTTTTTAACTTAAAATGACAGCTTGTGTTCCCAAACTGATAAAATGAGGAAGTGCAGACAAGATCTTGTGACTCACCCACCCTTTGAGTCTGTTCATCATTATGACAGGTTACAATCTCCGCATTGACTTAAAGGACGTTTGGTACTGATTGGAGGAGTTGGGCGTTTCTCACTTCTATCATCACTAGTGTACAGTTGTTGTTATTGAGATAGGAGCTGAGTAAGGTCTGCTTGAAGAATTTTAACCCTGATTTTAGTGACACTGTGTTAACCCCTTGAGGAACTATGGTCCCAGCGGGTTCATTGATATGAGCAAAGTTTCAAATCACATCTCCTTGAACATAAAGCTCAGTCTGTGCTTGAAACACATTCCTGATACATTCCACAAAATGGGCAATGTTGTACTATTCATAATTTTTGATCTGGCAAGAGAGAAGTTGTCGGGAGTACTTTCTCCCAAAATACTTGGATATTAGGAAATAGAGTCATACTGTTATTTTTTTTCTCCTTAGGGTAAATGGCCCATAGATTAGACTCAGAGATTGGAATGCAAAGTTTGTGAATTCTTAATACTGGTCCTTGGTTGGAAATAATGTACTTTCATTGGAGGTTGCAGGCATTATTAAATCAAAATGAGCAAATGTTGTGGAGTATTTTTTCCCAGTAGGCTCCTGGTGAATATACAGTACCTAAGAGACCACAAGGATGTTATTTTTAGTACTGCGTACAGTATATTAGTATACCATCAGGGTCAGACACAAACTTATTTCTGTACTATATCCCGGTTATTTTTGAATGACCTTTTGGTAGAAAATCATTTACAAGAGATTGTTCTACAACGTAAAACTGTCTGTCGGTGGATGTATTACTTGTAAAGTTGCAAATTTGAAATAAAGAGCTGTTCCCATTATATAAAAGACCAATGGTGTAGAGCAAGTGACCTCCTTGAACAATTTCCCTCCTGCATCTTGTAAAAACCTCCATCACCTTTTTTTTTTTAATCATGATATGTTGTATTGATTATAACCTTTTCCCCTTCCTGGAGTTTTTCTTTTTAAAACACTGTTCTGGCTTGTTCATCTGGGAGTCAGATTTCTGCCTCTTCACAAATAAGGGATCATTAGGGACTTGCCTCCAGGTGCACTACATATTTATATACGCAGCCTGGAGCAAGTGAATTGGTGAATGTTTAGAGGAAAGCAACAATTTAATAAGGATCTTTCATATTACCTTGATATTTAATTGGTTTTATGTGCCGTCAAATAAGAGGTATCCTTCAAATCTTTAATCAAATGCATTTAAAATAACAGTTTCCATATACCTAACTGGTAATAAGAAAATAATATTTTGATTTCCAAAATATTAAAATGTTTTACTGTAAAAGGTATGTGACATCATATTATATTCTGCTTAAAATATTGTTATAGAAATTTTTAAATTATTGGAATGTGATATTTTCCATGTACCACATGCACTGTAAATGGGGAAAAACATAAACCTTTTGCATAAATATTATACATTGATGATTTTAACTCTTGCATTCTGGAGATGTTCAAGAAAATGGGCCTTATTGATATGACATTTAGTAAATGAACTCAGCTATAATGTACTGTATTTCTGAATACTGTAGTCTGACAAGTTATAGTCCACAATATTAATTTGTTTGAAATGCAGAACTTTGTGTCCTGGTTGAAATTTACAAAAGGGTGGTCCAGAACAATACGATGGATAGCAGCAGTGGCACACAGTTGCTGGTCCAAGGTTCAGTTCCAACTGAATGAATCTTTTCTTTGTTCACATGGATTTTCCCTGAATCCTTTGCTTTCCTCCCAAGGATACGTAATATTAATTTTGTTTGGCTACATTCAATTGTACCTTTCTAGGGGGCTTTACATTCTTGTTGATGGTTAATGTTTTATAATGTTATGTTATATAATGTTATATAACTGTTGTATAACATGTTGATAGTTAACTGTTAATGTCTATGGGTCTATAGACAATGAGCATGCTAAGACAAATGCACTGCCCTCACGATTTGATTGATATAGCATATTATGCTGAATCTCTTCAAAAGCTTCCTACTTATGTATATAAAGACCTGTTCAGACTATGAAATTATATAAAATGACCAGTTGTCATCTATGACAAATATTTCCATCACAGGCTAGAATACTGATGCAAATATGATGTGATTAACAAACCATACAGTTTGTAAAATGTAATTTACATAAATATTTGTTATGTTCACAAACTGATGTCATGTTTATATTTACAAGGCTTTTTGTGAAAATTGTGGCAGGTATGTAGTATGTCAGAGATTTGAATAAATGTTATGGTTGTCCCTGTTTTATTCATTTGGAATGAGTAGACCAGTTCTTGCAGATTGTACCCAGATTACCAGTGGGAGCAAACAAAAATTATTGATTTTATATGCTGTTCCTTGATTGTATGCTTCTATAAATGGCTTTCTTTAATTTTGCATTGAAACCCTCTTGTTATGGCTTTAGCAAGGAGTACTTGGTTGTACTTGGCACACCCCTCTACCCATCCTAACATTTTCTGCTTTTTGTTTTCCTTATTTATCATTTTGCCTAATTTCTGCTCTCTTACTGACCCAAACCTTTGATGAAGTCTTCACAGATGACGCGTTTCATTTTTACAACAACAAATCTTATACCACAATGTAGAGATTTACAGCATGCGATTTAACTCCCAAGGTCTGATAATGAATCATCATTAGAACCCTTTCAATTGCATTTTTCAAAAACAAGAATACCAAGAAGATGTTGCATCGATTTCAGTATTAAGCACCCCTAGAGTGTATGGGTGCCTTGGGCATGCTTTTAGTGTTGATTGGGTTAATTTAGGTTATCTTAATTGGATGCTATAGTGTATATTATAGGACACAAGACAGTTTGGAAATCAACACTCATGAGTCAAATGGTTATTGATCCTCTGTGGTGATAAAGAAAACGTTATAGAAGAGATGACAGACTCAAGCTGATTTAAAAAAATCAAGACCAACCCAATCAAAGACAAAATTACAATGATAGGCTTAATTTTTGTTATCCTGCTTATTTTGTAATCAGACTTAGTTTAAATATTTACAGTATGCACCTAATTATATTGGTTAAAATGAATAGATGTATGGACTTAGGATCTTGTATGTGAAAACATAAAGGGCAGGAAATAGATCAGTTTCATGGGCTTTTAACCTTCTCAACAATTCAAAATGATTTACCTTATTCAGTAGTTAAAACATTGCTGTGAAATCTTAACATTTTATTAATTGTTTGAGTTCCCTTTATAACATTTTGGCTCCACAGTTTTAAATGGAAGATGAGCACAAAGCAGATGTATGTTGTTGGGTAAGCAATCTAATGGTAGAACTACTGTATGACTTATGACTCTGTAATAAAAATTGAGAACAATTCTACAGAAAACAGTAAACAGTGTTTTGTTATGCAACAGTATTTCAGTGCTTTTTTTTGTATTTCATGTTGCAAAGGTAACACTTGTGACTTAAGTTAAGCATTTTATGTACAGTGTCTTGCAAAAGTATTCAGACCCATTCACAGTTTTCGCATTTTGTTGTTTTAGAGCTTGTAGTCATGACACTTTGAACCAGCAATGTTTGTGATATTCATGATCATTACATTACCTTAATGAGCCACACCGCTAGTCAAGTGGTTCTCATGATTTTAGAATAAAAAAACGGTTGTGTCTGCGTGGTTTCTTGGGCGGGTAGGGATGAAAGTGCTATGATAACTAAAGAGCTCTTAAAGCAAGTAAGGGATAAAGCCATGAATATGAATATAAAGTCTTAAGTCATTCTGATTATTCCTGTGAACACAATCTATTCAATCATGAAGCACTGTATTGTGCTTTGTATCACCCAGTCACTGTCTGGATCCAGGCCAAGACTGAACAAGTGGGCAAGGAGGAAAATTGTGAGAGGTGGCACTGTTTGGCCAACAACAATTTTGGAAGAACTATGGAGTGCAATTGCTTAGATGAGAGAAAATGTCCATCAGTCAACAATATCCAAAATGTTTCAGTTGGCAGGCTGGCACAAAGGAAGCCATTACTAAAAATAAGCCACATCAAAGTCCATAGGACAAACCACAAGGCCAGAGCTACGCTGGACTGTATGAAGAAAAGGATTGAATGTTCTTGAGTGTGAGCAAACTTGCCACAAAAACCTGTACCATGTCAGAATTATTTACATTATTCAGAAGTTAAAATATTGCTGTGAAATCTGAGCATTTTGTTGCAAAGTTGGTAGATTTCCTTGCATAAATGATTCGAGAGATAATGGGGAAAGAACAAGTTCTGTATTGGGAAAAGTTGTGGTTACAAAATCATAAAATCATCTTTCCATTTTCTTTGCTCACTCCCATGGAAGAAACTAATTCGGCACTATACATGTGTGTTAAATACTCTCTTAGCTCTGTTATTTCTGTTATTTATAGCAGTGACAGATCCATATTTTCTTAGTAACATTAAGGTTGCACTAAATACTTTTCTATGAAAAGAGGGTGAAATTGGTTAGGCTGCTAGAATATATCCCCCAAAATAGTATTTTATATACTTCCATGATTACCTAAACCATAACATATATTGCAAAGGAACAAGTAATAGGTTTATTCCAGGCTGAGAAGAGAAAAAAGAAAACACAACGTTTCGGCCGTGGAGCCTTCTTCAGGTATGAGGGTGTGATAATATATATGATAAAATATAATCAACTTTATTTCAGTGCTCTAAATCTAATTGGTGAACCTGCAGGATAAAAAAGCACTTACAGTCCTGCATAGTTTTTTTTTTTCATGTAGCATTCCTTGAAGGATTTTCAAACCCTATTTAAAATGTCAAGTGTTTCTGCTTGAGATAAAGTTCCTTGACCCTGCAGCATTGTACAGTACTAGTAATGTTAATACAGCACTACTCTGTGAAATGAGGGTGTTTTTAAAGTAATGTTTAGAATATTTTGCATGCCCCAGGGATTTAATAACTCTTTGTTTCTTACTTTAATGCTGTTTTTCTGTTAAACACTACATCCAGTTTACAGTTCAAGTCATTGGAGTTTAATTTCTCTTTATTCCTAAGTAAGGGATGTACACAATTGACATACAGTAACTGGAACATTGGGGATATTTCACAGCATTTATTTTGCAATTGATTTTGTCTGAGTTTGATCCTGAAAAAAAAAGTCTTATTTCAGTTCACTATGTGTGATAGTCACGGTTCCGTGCGGGGTCGTGCCCCCCGCCGCCCGTTCCGTCCCCCACACCTCGGGCGCGAACCCGGGTCTCCGGCGTAACGCAACAGGGCACCAACCGCATGAGCTAAAGGAGACCTCCCCCAGCCCAGGCAGCTGAGGACCCTGATACGCGCAGTGAGGGCGCTGACGTCACCGCACTAGCTCCGCTACATATGCAACACACAACCATAATGCATAATACTAGGTAGGCATTACTTTGGAATACTTGGGGGCTGAGAGCACTTGGTAGAATTATACCCTAATGGCATTTCTAAACATTTAAAATAAAACCTGTGAATGATGAGCACATTTCTAAGCCTTGGTTGAGTTGCTTGTGCACATTGTGTAATGGGTTAGAATACATTTTTCTAGAGGATTAGTATTAAATACTCTATTGTTTACCCATTCAAATTGCAGTGTTGTGAATATACTGTAGCCCAAAGCCACTGCCTCTTAACCTAGAAGAGAGGCAGATGAGAGATGGTAATCTCTTAATTTTAAGAGATCCGTAATCATGTAATAATAAAACAGGTACTTTTTAACTGTGATACAGACAAAAACACAAAAAGTTTCAATATGATAATTGTGGGCACTTTAACAAATTGTATTGATAAAGTTAAAAAAAAACAGTATACTGTTATATATCAATTAAAAGATGTATATTTGCCTAAATATATTCAAAATCCATGTTTATTTTTCTTGTATAAGAGCCTGATTGTTATAAAATTCAAAATGGATTAAAATGCGGTGAAGTCTAATGTCAATCCCTATAAACGTATGCGAGCACACTCACCCCATCCTCCCATATGGTTCTGTGATGCATGTTGGAAACTTGCGTCCTACAATACATCCCAATTGTGTTTTTAATCAATTGACTCAAAGCTTTCTTTCCTTTAACACAATATACTGGAGATTATCGGTTCATACAACTTCAACCAGAATGTTGAATTTGCATAATTAGAACACACATTATTCCATCTTTGACCTACTGCATATACAGTACAGTATAAATCTGGTGTTAAGATACTACTGTACAGTACATACAGTACCCAGAGACACTGTTTCTGATCCTTAAATAGAGGTTTCCAAGGTGTAAAATCCTATTTTGTTTGTACAAAATGGAACTTTTTAGATTTGTGTGTGACCATTGATAGACCTAGTGTGTACACTCACTACCTTTATATTTCTTTGAGTTTTAACTGTTTTTATAACCAAAATAAATAATACCTGGGGTGAATGAATTTAATGCAGCTCATTTTCAAGCAGACAATGAGCTACAGTCATACTGCTGAAGTGTGGGCTATTTTATCATCAAATTTCTCATGCTGAAGCTACTGCAGTTTGGAAACAATTATGCAAATATCTCAGATGTAATGATCCTGGGCTGGTATGGTGACCCACTGTGTTATCCAGCACGTGGCCTGTTACTCACAGTCTCTGAGCCAGTTTACTGTTTTCCTTGGCCTAGTCTGTTTGTTGAAGCAGAACATTCATTCTCTGGGCAGCCACTCTCAAACAGGCCGTCTTCAATCACGCTGATTGCATACAGGTAATCTTCATTACTCAATCGAGGCATGGTCACATCTTTTGCTGTTCTTACATGAATTAAATTAGTTTCTTTTATGGCTGTTTATATTTGATTTCTAACTTATTTGAGCATTTACCTATACTCAAATACCATAAACTGAGCACCTGGCATTTTTCTGAAATAAAATGAATTAAGCTCAATATTTTTATCAGTATTGCTAATACTATTTAACAAACAAATTCTGCTCTTAAAATTTAAATATCTTGTTAGTGCCCATTGAGCTATATATGTAAAATAAATACTTATATTTTATCTCCATTGTGCATCAGTATATACAGTACAGTACTTCTGGAAAAACCTAAGGGAAATTTACCGTGTTGCTTCTTTTTTAATGTACCACTGAGCTTGCTTGGGAAAGGAGATAAGAGTTCATGTGTGAACCCATGGGAAAGTATCTTATAAGTCAGTGGAGTAATATTTCGCTGCAGGAAATTTCATACTGTACAGTACATACATATTGCTGTATGAATCAGATCTTTTAAATATGTTTTTCTGTAATGTTACAACATGGATCTATATCATGAGCCAATTATATTTATCGTATATCTGTGCACATTTACCTGTCTAATATATTTGAAGTACATATTTTGATTTATTTAATTGCCCTAGCGTAGTGTCAGAATGTATTAAATATACTAGAATCCCCACATTCCTGGTGTGTATGTAATGTTTTTCTACCAATTATGGCAGTGACTGTCAGAGTATTATAGTTTCTTGAAGGACTGTCAAAAGAAAGGATTAAAACTCATTTCACAGGTCATACAAATAATGATTAATCAAATAATTAAACTTACTATTTGTACTTATCTTAATATTTGTAGCATGGATATACAGTGCATGAAATTCACTTTTTTTCTTTAAATGCAACCAGGAAATTTAGAATTTTTGTTACATTTATGTTTACTTTTTGTTGATGCAATTGTACGGCATATTATTGAATGTTAAATACTATATTAAAAATAGGCTTTCTTTTCTTCTTCATTATGACACTGCTTTACGTAAAGACAAATATTGGTATGGAATAGAAATGCGAGTCCAATTTCACCCACATGCAGTAAAGACTGTGCAGTCCTTTGCTCTCACCAAACTACATTATTCTGCTCTATTGTTCTATAATTTTTTTATGTTTGTGGGCAATCTGAAAAAATATAAGGTGATGTCTTCTAAAGTGTATTGTAACAGTAGCAATATCTCCAATGCAGAAGAAACTGCCCACATCTGGCTAAAACATTTATATATTAACTGGTTACTTTCCCTGGGATCTAGTTTGAATATTCTAATGAAGTAGTTGCGTTCATGCTCCATGTGTTTTCAGAGAATGACATGCTGATCTCTGCTTTTGTCTAGGATTATTAGTTTTCTTATAATAAAATTCATTGAGAATCTGCATATTCCCGCCATTGGTATAATTGTTTATATTTTGTTCTGGAGATTATTCCTATAGAACTCTCTTCTACTTACAGTAGTTTCTTTGTGTCAGGGGCAGAGGTTGGGCCTTATGAAAGGCATAGACATGGGTAAGTCCTAATTACATTATAATTCTGCTACTTTTTTATGATCATATTTGAGGAGTGCAATGCTGATGGAGGGTGGGTTTTACTGGGAGTGATCAAAGTGATTGAAATCAGATCAGAAAAAGGAAACAAAAATAAAGACTCATAAGTTAAGTATGGATCATGGTCCTGCTCATTTCAATTGGCCTTTTTGTGTTGTGTGGTTCACGTAAAAGGCAAAGTTCAAAATTGTGAGCTTTCTCGGGGACAGTGTTAGTCTGGAATCTCTTTACTTACTGTATGTCCTTTTATATTAGCATTTTTTAAAATAATCTAAATATGGAATCCTGATTAAAAAGGATCACAACCTGATCAGAAATGTGATTTTTGTTATTTTAATGAAAATAGAGAAATATCTGTTCAGAGGAATTTCCATTTTTGCTATTTTATATGTGGGAAGTGTGCACAATAACGTTTGTCCTGTAAAGTATGTAAAAGGATTTTTCAAACACTTATACCTGCCATATGTCCTTTACATGAAGAATACATGTGTCTACAGAACTTCAAATTGTTTTAGTAGGCGTATTTTTAACTTAGAGGCATCAGAAGCATTCCAGAGTGCAGAATAGCATAAAGATCATTCCACGCAATAATGCTTTAAAATGTATTTAGGGTAGACAAGTAATGGTGAAAGCCTTTGTAGCTGTTTCTGTTTAAATTTATAGCACGTCTGCATGAGGGGGGAAAAAAGCAACACTTAAACAAAAAGTCATGTCAAAACTCCCCATTCAAACTAATGTAAATTGTACCTGAAATTTTGCAAGGCTATAGTATCAGTGACACTAATGCTTAGCTCTGGCTTTTGAACTCGCAAAGAATGCAAGAATATTGTGTTGCATTTCAGTACACAAATTATTCCACAATGATCTAAAACAGTGTGATACAGTACAAAATGTAAAATACCTCCTTATGGATTCACGCCACGAGTCCCCACCTGCCCATTCCCTGACATACAGGACATGTACACAAATAAATAAGATTAACAGTAATTGAGTTATGCAGTCTAAATTACCCTCTGTCTCACGGTTTACTTCAAACAAATACTGCATCCTCCTTTTTAAGTTCCTAATGAACTATTGTATGAATATTTCCATTTGTAATATAATGTATGGTAAATGTATTCTTAGGATAAGAATATACATATTGCATATTTAAGAGACAACTTAAACTTACACTTTACACTCTTCTCACAGTCTCAAGAGAATTTCTCTATTATATACACAGTATGTATAATACATTAATTTTATTTTTTATTTTTTTTACTAAATAAATTCTCCCAAAGATTCCCTGCCTTTGCCACTTGAAATGTACTGTATTCACTCAAAATCGGTGGATAGCTCACAATGCAAAACATACTGGGTTTTCTGCTGAGGCCAAGCTGCTATGGGTTATTCAATTAGCACCCAATTAAGGGCTTGTGGCAGAGCTGAGAGGTGAAATGATCTCACCTTGCTGAAGTGACAACAGAAACACAAGGGCAATAAATACATTAATGCGAGGTAAAACTATGTCAGAATGTAACACTAATGAGTGAAAGTGAGAGTGAGAATTTGAATAAAATTACCAAATGTAAAAAGGGGAAGACAAAGCTGTTCACTGTCACAGTGACTCATGCTGCTTTTCATGCTCATTTGGCATTTTCTGTTCTATCTACAGTAGTTTACATTTTTTCAGTGGTACTAGAAGAAAAACCCAAATAGGTTTTCCATCTGTCATTGGCGTTAAGCAGAAATACTTCACTTATCCAAACTTGCTAGCTAGCATCTGTATTCGTATTACCAAAGTTTTCTTATACATATGAAAAACTGTATGAGTACTGTATGTGCTCCTAGACGCCCACATTAAAGGCTATACCGTAGGAGAGATGTGTAAAATTAATGGGATCTTTAAGAAAGCAAGAGCCTTAATTCATTATCAGGTTTGTGTGTTAATAGACCGATTTTGTGAATCTCAATAAAAGAAGAGACTAAAAGACCACTGCAACCTGAAAATGGTGATTTGGATGTTTTGCCTTTACCTTGTTCTTAATTATGCATTAATGTTTAGGAGCATTTTAAATCTGTAACCTACTGTATACTCTATCTCAGTAAAGATGCATGCATGTAATACACAGGAGGTTAACTTTTAACTTGATACTGCAGTAAAGCAATGATTTCTTCATATGCTTTTTTTCATTCTCATTGAGAGAATCTCCTCTTAATATGATATTTATGAAAGCATATTTTGGATTTAGTTTCCAACATCTACAATACCTTTGCAGTAAGGTTTCGTAGTTATAGACCTTTTTGTATTTATAGGCCTCATTCTCAAAATATTAAATGTCAAAAAAGGAAACACGTTTGTTTGCAGTGTTTAGTAAGCTTTATATAGATGCCTTCAATGGCAATTATTGGGATACAATATACTCAGCACAGTGTAGTACATACTGTGTATTATATGCACAGATATACACAATATATACTGTACTGTACATACAATATACTTAGCACAGGACAAACACATAACTCATACAGTACCAAGATCTGAAACCTGTATTGAACAGAAACTCATCATTTCTGGGCATTGGTGCTAAACCTGATGATGATTCAACAAATAAAATGAATTGCCATTAGCCTGCTCGTGTAACATTTAGAATAAACATCACCCCAACAAGCAGTTTTTTAACCTCAAAGTATTTACAGTAATTAGCTAATGTTTAGGTCTTTAGAGAAATAAACATTTAGAATCAGGAGTTAATATTAGTGCTGCAATGGCATTGCATAGCAAGGTTTGGGCTCTAATGTCACAGCTATAAGCTTTCTCAGCATAGTCTTCTTCATTCTGATGCTTTAAATTATGTAATTACTTTTGTATTTCTTTGTACTGTATGACTAACTTTTTTGTTAAAATCAGGTCATAATGTGCTGATAGAGTTGCTTATGCTGCTTTATTTAGTCTTAAAATGATGAGAATGCATTTAGAATTCTAAATGAAAGGTATATTTTTAGTATATTAAAAAATATTTGCTTTTTGTAAAAAAACACAAAAATAGATGTAATAGATAATTGATTTTACTGCTCATCATAGAAACTACAGATTTGCTTACAACTATTTTTATATAGCTGCAGGCTCAGAAATGGTTATTGTTACATCCCAGTGTGGTCCATGTGTGTTTTTGTTTCTATGTTCCACACTTCCTGACTTTGGTTGTTCTCCCTCCCCATTCATCCAACTTGCCGTATTATGTCATTCGTAATCAGCTTCTCGACCAATCATAACTCAACTTCTTCGGTACTTAACTTGGAGGTTTTCAGAATGAAGGGGCCTTTCGCTCGACCAGTTCTGCTCAGCTCATCTTTGGCTTCGATTTCGGTTCGCTTTCGTTTTCGTTTTCGTTTTGCTTCGGCTTCGTCTTCGTCTCTTTTCGTTTTCTTTCGTTTCGCTCCGTGTGTGTTTCCATATATCTTCGGCTTTGTTGGTTTGTGTTCATCTCCTCCTTGTACTTTTGTTTGTATTATCCTTTATTTTGCCATTACCTTGCCCAAACGTGTTATATCAACCTCTGTGCCCTTTTGTACCCTATTCCTTGTGTCTGCTCTCATTTTCCTTTATTTGTATTCGTAGCTCACTTGTGTATTTGTGTGAACTTTTGTGTTAAGGGTTAGTTAAGGTTCTCGGGTACATTGTGCATTGTTTTGTAGTTAGGTCAGCTTCCTCTCACTTAATTAGCCAGCTCCATTTTGTTTGTAATTTTTGTTCCTTTGGCAGCACTCAAGTTCCTTTTCCCTGTGTGTTATTGTGTCCTGTATACGGACCTGTCACCTATTAACTTTTTTAAAAATTACACCCTTTTACACCAAATTTGTTGTCACGCTGCCTAAGTCCCTCACCAGAAACCCTCCTGCATCCAAACCCATCCTAAATGTTACACCCCTTTACCCTTAGACACCTGGGGTCGTAACATTATTGGGGGCTCGTCCAGGATCTGAACCCGGGATCTCTCACACCAGAAGCTTGAATCATACCCCTGTTTTTGGTACCCCTTTCTTGTATTGGTAATTGAAATAATACATTTTAAGTTAAGCCTTTCAAGTTAAAGCCTTTTTTAAAAAAATGCAGAAATTTAAATTTTTGCAAAAAAAAATGGAATTTGATAAATCTGTTTGTGTACAATCATTGAAGGTTCTAACAAACTGTCTGAAACTGCTGGCCTGATTAGGCCTATGCTTTTTTAGCTTAAACACTTTTATTAGACACCCATACTTTTTTATTGAAAATAATTAGCATTTTTATGAAAAAGTATATCCCTCTAACACATTTTCCTCCTTTGATTCTTCTCTGTCTCGTATGGCTGGTTTCATAAATCTTAATTAGTCTCAGTATTACACAGCCTAGCTTTAGGTCAGATAGCTCAGGATTAGTACTAACCAGCTCTGTGAAACCTCCAATCACAGTATGCTGTATTCTGACATGAATATTTATGGCATATGCTAGCCTATTTCCTTAGCAGTGTTTACAGAATTTAACATGAAAACACAAAAGTACTACACTTTCAATTTACAGTCATATTGTCCATGGATAATTATGAATATGAAATTGTAATACTATCCTGTAGGTAAGAAAGTTGAAAAATTATTTTCAGTTTAATAGAATAGGAAATATTGCTAGTGAAAAACAAATGTTCAGAGTTTGTTTGGAGTTTATAATACATCAACATCTTTAATACTGTCCTGAAATTTCTCAAATCATAAAAACGTGTAAACAGGGCTGGCAAATTATCAGTGACGTGGGGACATTGCATGGGAGGTCTTCATAGTTCTTTAAACTTTTATTAATCACATAATTTTTGTTTTTAAGGGGAACTGATACTGAAATGTCTTATCAGTTCTGAGTGTTCTGAGCATCCTCTGACAATAGTTTGATGTAATACAGTGATTTTAAGATGGTTAAAAACAGTTTTTCCACCTTGTAGCCTGATCTCATCAGATGTCAGAAGTCCGTCACTGCTGAAACCTGGTCAGTACTGGGATAGGCGAACGTAATAAAACTGTTTGCTGCCATAAATGCTTGGTGACCAGCAGGCAGTCTTAACTCTGATCATATCTGCTGGCACATAGTTATTAATCCTGTATGTAAGGAAACTTGAGATCCCTTCGACTGAAAGATGCTACAGTATGTAAAGTCAGGAAATCGTTAGAAGATATATAGGACATTTTATTAAATGAAATCCCATGTGGAGTTTCTTAAGAGACCTGGGGTTGTTTAAAAGATATAACATGATGAGTAACCTGGATTTAAAAAAAAAAATGAAGCGGGTAACAAAAAACTGTAAATGCGTGTTCATTTCTTCTTGGTTTTTAAACTTTTTCTTATTCCCAAAAAAATATCCTAACATATACATTTTATAGTTTAAACAGTACAAGAATGGTGGGTATTTTATTTTTACCTCTTCCCTTTTTAAAAGTTTTTTTGGTATCCTTCAAATATCCTGATATCGCACACATGCCTGACCAATTGCTGTATATATTTAGGCTGTACGAAGAGTACATTTTCATTTTTTTGTTAAATGATTTAAGTTAAATGAATAGTACATAATTGCAGTGAAGATTTATACTACATTAAAAGTTTAAGATTGAATGGTGTACTTCTTAGCCTCAGAAACATGACTCAGAAATTTTAAATAAAATGGAAACAGAAAAATTCCTTAAGTAGATGAGTACATTGACCCTAGCTGAACTGTAAAGATTGAAGACCTAAGTTATAAGCCCTTAGAGCAGGGTAGCCAAATTCAATTGCTGGAAGGCTACAGGGGCTTCCAACTGTTATGCCACACCAGCTCTGACTTTAATTAAATTTGCTTAATAATTGATTTGCTGGAAAAAGAACTTAACCCTTTTGAGAATCTTTATAAGCATTGTGCTTTGAGTAAGCTGTTCATTTTAGTATTTTCTATGTGAAATATATGTAATAAAGAAAGTTTCTTGATCTGCTACTGTATGTTGATTGAGTGCTGTAACCGGAACAAAATGAGACTTCATAACGACTAAAAATAAACCAAAGAAATTTAGACCACAAAGTACTTTTTAAGATAAGGGATTCCATTTTACAGAAGAATTATGATTTAATCATTTTAATAAAGAAATGTTTTCTTATACAAATTCACTAAATGGGGACTAGAGGAATGTCCCTAAATAAATATAAAGTGTATTCTATATTTGAATATATCTGTGTGATATTGTACACCATTAATAGAAAGTGCACTAAACTGCAAATAGAAGTCTCTCTCTTCTAAAAAAACATATGGGAACTGATAGCTGTATTTTGAGTTGCCAACCATATCTTGCCAATTAGTGGGAGACTGTCAGAGTATTTATATCTATTCTTTTTCCTGAGCGTTCCAAAAACTGAGATTGGAAATTGTTACAACATAATCATTTGAAACACAAAGAATGTATCCAAATTAAATATATTATGCCCGTGAATGACATTGAGACCATTTAACAGGATATAGTACCATTCCCAGCAATGAGAGACATTTTTGTTTCAAAATGATTGTGGTGGTAGGGGCTTTGCAATGTTTTTACCTTCCAGGAGGGGTAGTAGGGGTCTCCTAACATGCATTTGTGTTGCCCTTATGTTGAAAAATGCAACATCTGAAGAAGAAAGCATTTTTTTTTTACTGCCGGTAGCCAGCACTTAAACACAAAAGTAATTTCGCTTATGCATTTATGTCCTCCACTAAAGACATTGATAACTCCTGCCATGAACAAGCATGCCAATGTACAAACAAGTTGTCAACCCCTGCCGTTGAAGCTTAATGCCCTGAAGTATTGAAAGCTGTCCTTGCCTATAACTGTTATATGGTACATAAAAACCCTTAAAATGTCAGAAGAGAAATGCTTCCAATCTTCAGTCTAGAAACAACTGCAGTCAAAGACTATTTTCCATTTTTCCATGCTATGGAGAAAATTCAAAGAAATAGTGTAAAATAGACATAATTTAATTCTGATTGTCATAACACTGTGTGTTGTTAGTTTTAGGTTTAAACTTCTAAATGAAAAGCAAAAGATCTTATATTTTGAGAATGTTTTTTGAGGAAGATGGTGAGGTGACTAAAATACTCTCATGAAAAGTCTTATGAACTCTGGCGTTGCCATTGGTATTGTATCTGTGTATCCAAGAACTCAATTTTGAAATTAGGTTAAAGAAATTAAGTTTTCTTAAGGTGCATAAATGGTATTTATAAATGGTGCAACCTTGCAATATATTAATCTTACAATAATATAGTAATATATTAAAGCATAAATAAAAAAAAAAATCTTTTGAAAAAACCTGATGTATCGGATCTCTTAAAGCAACAAGCCACATTCCCTATGTAGAGAGTTGAGTAGTATTATTAATTCAGTCTTTTCTGTACTTTTAAAGGATATTTTGTGTTTACTGAACATTTTTTACTGCTTACTTTACAGACATGTAAAATGCATATAGACTAGAAAAGACAGACAAATACAGGCTTGTTGGTCTCTCATACTGTACATATTCTGTCTTTTTTTAAAAATCCTGCAGAATTTAATGTGAAGGGGTTTGGTAAATCTTACAATTACATCTCTACTAATTAATTCTCAAAATACTGAGTGCTCATTAATTATTACTCAATATTTACATGCTTGTAAGTCACTATTTGATTTGTAGCACTGTGCTATGGGTAAATGATTAAGAGAGTTGAAAATCATTTTGTTTCCATATCCCACCACAGCCATTTGTTTTACTTCAATAAAGTTCTAAAGCTTGGAAATGCATTTACTAAAGTAGCGTGTACCATGGTTTTGCAATATCTTTATACATTTCTTTAAATACAATAAAACCTTTATTAAAAAAAATCTCCATTTGTATGCCATGACTAATTTCGGAGAGCATACACAGATGTAGAAGGAATGCACATCTCCTGAAACTCTTGTGCATTGTATGGGACTGGTTTAAAGGAGCAAGCCTTCCTCATACAGGTATGCACCTACTGTATCATATCTTCCTCAGGAGAGTTTATTGGAAGAATTTCCTAAAGAATTATATATTGTACTCTGATTTTTTCCGTGCAGGAAAGACATAAAATATGCATTTTGCTTTAGAGCACACTTCACACTGTTTTTGAGCAATAATAGAAAATTGTGCATTTTAGGGCCTCAGTAAAATTATATATTTTTTTCAAAGTAGTTACATTAAATACACGTTACAATTGGTAATGACCAGAAAAAATCAACTATTTGGAAGAGTAGAGAGATTTTTTTATTCTATGGACAGTCACTCACACTGCACAATTAAGTTTGTAATACTGCAGTAGGTAAACTTACGGCTTTAAAAAAAAAGTTTAGATTTTTCTCTCTAAACTTTAGACACAGAATTTTCTCAGTTTTTGTTCATTTAATTATATTTATTGGAAATCGGTAGAATCAAGAGACAAGAATAACCATAAATATCAGTGCAGTTTTAAATTTGATAAAACATCCTTATTTTTCTGTTTTCCACTTGCTTCTTTGCTTTGTTTCTGTGCTTGGTATTGCCTTAACAAATCTTTTCAATGCATACAGTACATTCTGAAAGAAAATCAGTTAACAGATTGACTTTACTGGTTGCCATGGTTTCTAAGTAAAATTGCAAAAGAACTCGATAGACATTACAGATGAAAACTTAATTAGCTCAAACATTTTATCATTTAAAAGCTACACACTGATACTTCCCAGGAAACTGCTTCAAATACAAGGAACTTAAGATCAGTGGACCAATAACTAAATTAGAAGGGACTGAAAGCACAGTTGTAATTTGATCATTTAAGTCTTTATTGAAATGAATGTTAATTTTCTTTTCAATTTATTTTTCCTTGCATACAGGAACTTGAAATGGAGACCCTTGCACAGTTCTCACATTTTGTTGCTCTAAAACCTCAAGAATGACATTTTGAAGTAGCAATTAATATTTATTATATACACAGCTCTCTTATTCAAACCAAAAAAGAAGTGAATAGATAAATTGAAAGAAAAATGGAAAAGTCTTGATTAAGTATAAGTATTTGTAACCTTTGCCATGGATTACCTTAATGATCCACACAATTAGTTTACTGGCCTTTAGGTGCAATAAAAGTGTTTCATATTATTTTTTTAAGATTACATCTTACATTACTTTACATCGCTGTAAAGTCACCTAGTCAGGTGGTGAAATTCTAGAAGAGATTCAGTCATGAAGACTAAGGATCTCTGAAAAACATCTCATTGATAAAGTTGTATAATGGCACAGATCAGGGTATTAAAAAACATTTCAAACATTAAAAACTCTCAATATCTTTTTGAACATGGTAAAGGTTACAATTAAGAAGTGGAAGAACCAGAGACTGCTTAGATCAGGCTGTCACTTCAAACTGAGCAGCTGAGCAAAGAGGAAACTACTTAGGGTTGCCACAGTTGTGAGGCCAACTGTAACCTTGAAGCAGTTAGAGTTCATTGGCACAGATGGAAAAATATGTCTATGGGTCAACAGTATCTCAGTCACTCTACAAAGGAGTCAGTGGGGAAAAAAAACATTTCAAATCCTGCATGGGGTTTGTAACAAAGCACCTAAGTGGTGAAAGAGTTTATGATTAGACAAGATGAAATTGGATAAATAAATGGAGCAAAATGCAGATTTTGTCTTTATCACATTCAATAAGATCTAACCAAAGTACTGAAACAGAAAATGTAGTTTTCCTTCTTTTTGATGGTTAATTAAGAAATTGTCAAGATATCCCGGCACAGACACCACTTTATCCATGCTAAAATACACATTGCAATTGAAGAAAGAAGAATTTGCTGAGTTATAACATCTTCAGTGTATGATATCGGGCAACAAAGTACCTATTCTGTCCTCTGTGCTTTCATAACAAGAAATGGCTGTATAAGAGTCTATATGTGGAGCATATAACATTCGTGTTGAAATTCACTGGCCTTGTTCTCACTGGCTTTGTTCTTGAAAGACTGGGCCCTGTTGATTATGGAGACTAACTAAGCATGTCTGAGACATTTGGTGAGATTGGAGCAAAAATACCCCCCTAATACAAGTGTGCCGAAACACTGACTGAGATTTGTCAAGACCAAGAAGTCAATATAATGCTGGTAATTTTATCACAGTGTAGGTCCTATTGCAAAATTGCAAGCTCTTCAACCTTTATGCAATATATCATTTAATCAATTAGAAAATGTGACTGGATAAAAATGCTTTGTGATGGAGCACAAATGGAAAAAGGACTGTAAGGCAGTCAATCAGGATTAGCCCCACACATCATCCTAGGACTATTAACTGCCTATTTTTATCAAAGCAAATTAAAAAAAAGGATTGTTATACAATTTAAATTCAAGCTTTGCTCTGTTCGAAGGAACTAATTTGAAGGTAAAAAAAAACATTATCTAATGCTAGTGGTTTGGGTGTCTTGAGATAATTTTAAAGTAGCAATGTCTGAAACCCAGCCCTGCAGAGTGTCTTCCAAGAGTGAGATTTTAATCCGTTCTGTAATTCTTTTCCTGCTGTAGACCTGATAGAAAAGTTATTTGTAACCAATTAAGTAAGAATATAAATGTTACAAACAAGTGAAGGCTACTTGGCTTGTGTAGTCTTTTGTAAGTAGTAGCTAATTTATCCAAAGATATCCACTGTTCACTGGTTTGTGTGTTGCACTGTTAATTCTATAAATGTCAACTGGATTGTCAATGCCTTGGATCAAGTCCCCTTCTCAAGACTAAAAATACTCATTTCTTTCAGTCTGAGAGCATAGGACGTTTAAGAATGTTTCTGTTTCTTCTTTTCTGTAGTTATTCCAGATCAACAATATCTTTTTTTATAACATGTTGACCACAAATTGTACGTAATATTCTAATTGCAGTCCCACTAGTGTCTTGAATAATTTTTATCTAACATCCCTTGACTTAAATTCTGTTTCCTACTTTTAATCCTGACATTTTATTTTTTATTGCATCTACTGTCTAGAAGATGTACTGTAAATATGTCAAAATCGTTCATCAAATTCAAGACGTTTCTTGCTAGTTCTTTGTGGTCTGCTTCATTCTTGTGCCATTATCAATTAAATGTACAGTATTTAACTTTCGAAAGAAAATGAATATCTAAATCCTTTTGTATTTTATTGGTGATTTTTACAATGTTTGCTACTTCTTCTATTTTAGTATGAACTGCAAACATTACTACTTTATGAATTCAAAAGAATCCATTTTATATTAATTAGGAAAAGGTTTAAACCTTTGTTTTAATTACTAATTACATCTCCCCAATTGAAACATTCACTCCTTAATCCAATGCAGATCTCAAATTCTCATAAATTGAGTTCTCAAACAAAATTCCTCGCTATTAATTGTTAAAGTTTTGGAGTAGTATTTTTTTAGTTTTGATTTACTCAATCTTGGGATAAGTCTATTCAGCATTTAAGCGGATACGTTTTAAGCATTTGGCATCACTTCACCACTAGTTTCATGTGTACCCTGTCCCATTTTAATTATCTTAATATTGCCCTCATTCCTTGAAAGTCTCTTTTCATAAAATTGTACATTTTTGCTGTGGACTCAACCTGCACATTTTCATAATGTGCTTGGAGGCACACTGTATTACTCTATAACCATCATTAATGAGATCTACCTTTTCAGTTTCAGAATTTCAGTTCCTGATGCTGACATTCTTATAGATTTGTCCCCGTCTTTGTAAGGACAGTGCTTATTTTGCCATAACATTTTCACTTCTTTAAGATTATTAACAGCATTTAATTTTAATTACTCTTTGTGTGTGGTGGTCTATAGCATACTGGTAGCACTACATACTGTATGTTGCTATAAGACATGTAGAATATCTTTTTTTTGACTCTGACCTACAGTATACAGAGTCAAATAGAGGACTGATACCCTATCCTCTAGGTTAAGTTCCTAAATCTGAATACTCTTTGATATATAGTGCTACTGTACATCTTCCCCTCTTCTGTGTTTCCTTTCTCCCTGGAGCACTGTATCTTCATTAATGTAGCATTCATCTACATTGCTTTTGGTTAGCCATATTTCTGTGAGGATCATAATTGCCAGCTAATGTTGTAGTTTCTATCTCGTATGTTTTTTTCCTAATATTTAGAGCATTTAAATATAAGCTTTTAATTACCTGGTGCTTTGTTTTGTATTTCCTTTTCATTTAAATTCTCATGTATCTTTCTTTTGGATGCTGTTTGGCTGCCCCCCCCCCCCCCTTTAATGTAATGTTTTGGGATTTCTTTGTGGGAATTTAAGTACTTAATTAATTAATTAACTTTATCAATACACTGTGTAGGGGATATGTTAGGTATGAAGAATAATCAAAAGTACAGAACTTGGTTTACATAAAATTATTTAGAAATGTACTTAGTGGACATGCAGGCTAACATTTGTTTTCCTCTTTTGTATGCAATTCCTTAATATTAAAGTTAATATTCACTTGGACTATCAAAATATATTTCAAAGTATATTGCTTGGTGTGAAGCCACAGGGAATATGAACATGTCTGACATGCCCACCATAGCCTTTTGGGGAACTTTTTTGCATTTTTTCCCCCAACTTCCCCAACCCAGGTTCGACAGACCTCACATCTGGTTATCTCATCTACTGTACCTACAGTATACATGCTAATCCCTTTGGAATGTAGCAGTGGAAGACCCTAGACTGAGTCGTTCATTTTTGGCCAGACCCCCTCTTTTTTACCTTACTGGTGGGCTGACACTGCGATGACTGAGGCTTCCACTCATGGTGAGTCTTCTCCTAGACATCTCACACGTGCAGCGTCCTTGCTTCTTATTTTTAGCTTGAAATTAAAACTTAGACTGTCCTATTTCGAAAGAATTTTCTGTGACAGGAAAATGAATATGACTACGCTTTTCCAGTTGTACTGATGAATGTCTTCCACTAATTTTACATAACATTACTTCTACACCTGATTTAAGAAAAGGGAAACAAATAGTTCTATGCACAAAAAAAAGTAAAAATACAAAAAAGCATACGAATACATCACACTGGGTTATGTAACGCACAAGACTTTTTCCTTAAAACTATCTTTCATTTACCATGAAAGTCAGAGACTAATTGGATATATAATAAAAAAGAGTGTAATCCTCTGTATCCTCTCTGAAACTGGATCACAGTATTTTTCAAAAGTGCTGCATAAAGAATTAGAAGACAATAATAATATTTTATGAATCTATGAATCTCAATGGAAATCATACAACACCTAGAAAGCATGATAAGTAATTGAAGGAAAATGCAAATTTTCATATATTTTTTCTTAATTTGCATAGAATTAAAACAATATCCTTCCAAGCTGGGAACTTCCCATGATTGAGGGCTTTGAAGGTAGCCATCCTTTTGCTTCTTGGTTGGAATATGAAAGTCGTTGGTATATAATTTTCCTTCATATTAGCCATATTTTGCTACACGCTTGTTTTGTTTGTATTTCCAGGACAATTGGTATCACATGTAGCTGTTAAATGTGAAGGCTTTGAAGTCATTTCCTAATGAAAAACACAAGATACAGGCTGTTATAGTGTACTTTATTAGTGATCCAATTTATCAGAAATCTGTAAACAAAATGTTGTGGCATTTACCCCTGATGATACCGGTGATTTCAAACAACAATAAGATAAAAAAATAATAGCTGGAATACAGAGCAATTCTGAAAGCTGCTTTTAATTTTATTATTTTAGATTTTGTAATCAGAATGGTGTGCAGATTCAATCACATCTGCAGCACTGAAATTCACCTGCAATTTAAAAAAACATATACTGTAATCATGCTCTTCTTCTATTTGCACTGAGATTACTAAGAGTTATTATTGATGAGAAAATTGAGTCTTGACAAACCAGATGTTAACTTCTTTTTTATTGACTTAAACATCCCTTCAGCAGTTACCGCTGTGCAACAATGAAACTGGAGCCATTGATCATCTAAAACAATTAACCCTTTATTGGCTAAGTGTTTTAATGTTACTCAGTGTTCTGCTTTACAAAAAGCCTTTGCATTTACAGTGGATAACTTATCATACCACAGGATCCCAAAGATGTTTATAAACTATACATACTGTACAATACTTTACATATTGTAGAAGACCCACTTCATACACCATTAAATTGCAGTGGTGTACAGTATAACCAAGTAGACAGGACTACTTGACTAGTAATCAATTTAACATCTCATCTAAAGGACATTGTCCATACCTTTTCAGATGATAATTCTTTCTTGGTGACTCTCCTTGAAAACAGTCAGTATTTCCATCTATTTGTATAATAAACATTTTTATCTTTATTTTATCTTCTGGGTATACCTGTACATGAACCATTAGCTGACGCATTCCTGTCTTACAGCTCATTATTATTAAATTAAGCACTCTTTTGTTCTTATTAGATAAGTTCTATATATTTTTGTGTCTTATCATGCCTTAGTTTTCACCTTGGGTGAAAAAAGCTTTTGAACAAGTACTGTAGCCAGTGTAGTATGTTTTTAATTGGTAACCTTGAATTGCATCTTAGTAGCATTTCATAACATTTACAACATCAATTCATGTAAATTTTTTCAGTTCACCATTTTACCTGTTTTGGCCAGAATTTTACTGAACTTTCTTTTTACATCCTTTCATGTGAATAAACAGTTGCATATGCCAAAAAGACATTTGAAATCAATCTTATCCTTAAACTTGTTTCAAACATTCCTGTGCCCCCTAACAATTGACTAATCTCTCAGTTTACAGATTGCTGCCTTCCACCTTTTCTCTGGAATCTGTAACCCAGATATCCATCTCTTTAACCCCCATTTCACCATTTACTTCCACCCACATGTCTTTTATCTGTTCTCTAACCCCTCCCTTTGTCCCATATTTGTACTCTCTCCCTCTCTTCTCTACACACCTGAAGAAGACTTCAGAGCCAAAATGTTTTTTTCCTCATTCTTTTTTTAAATTTGACATTAGCCTAATTCCGTGTAGATTGCATGCTGTAGCATTCCACTCCAGCATATTTATGCATATATCCTTTAATTATACTGCTCTAGATTAACAAGGCCAAGTTCTTGCAGTTATACATTTTTGTTTTTTTCTAACCAAAAACTAATCAGTTTTGAGAAAAAGAAAGCTGTCTATGACAGGCCCTCAGGCAGAAAATATGTACTGCAAAGCACACATGTTTAACAATTTGAGAAGCAGCTGCATCTCATCAGTGGTGTGCCCTTTTTATGACTTAATTTTTTGGCTGCAAGACATCGCTTTATATTATTGACCTGAATTTCCTGCACCAGAAATTGACTATATATTAAGGGCTATTTTTCTTGTCAGCTATTGTTGATAACCTGATTCCTTACCTGGAACTGTTGACTCCAAATATTTTTTTACTAGTTTGAAAATACTTTGAATCCCATAGATATACTGTATCTGTCTGAATTTCAATATAGTTAGCTTGAAACTCAGTTGAAATATTTCATTTAAGCATTAAAACAAATTATAACGAATAGATAAAAGGTTTCAATTTTCTTGTTTTGTGTGGAGTAGAAAGTAAAGGTCTTGTGTATGCATGGAAAGTAATACATATCTTCCTCTCTACTTTTGCCTATCTTATGCCCATATGTCCATATTTATAAAGTCAAAGGTTTTGCAAGAATGTTCTTATTGCAATCAAATATTTAATCTTGACAATTAATCTCTAATCTTGACATGCTTAACACTGTTTACGGTGAAGGATGTGCCTCTATTCCAGTTGGTGCTGAACCTTCTGCTAGGTGTCATTTTGAATGTGATGTGTTAAGACTAATGGCTCAAAATTGTGTAGGTCAGAGAAGGCTGCCTACACATCCTAATTTTCTCTTGTATGCAGTCACAGTTTTCATAATCATGAGCCAAGACATGAAAAACTCACAGCTGGCAATTCTGAATTCCAAGTTGTGCGGGTATAACAAAAATTAATTGGCTATTCTAAATAAAACATTCCTGATGTAAATGAGTATTAGGAGATACTCATTATATGTGTTTACAGCTATATGGCACCAAGAATCATCTACTGCAGAGCTCATTAAAAAGGTCTCTTCCTTAGCACTTCCTCAGAATATTCTCTAGAATGTGCACGCGCGTGAGGTAAGCCTAGCAAAAAATCTTCTTAAACCCATGAAAAGGTGTCAAAGGGTAGAAGCATAAACCACTTATTAATGAGACTTTGTATGATCTGTCTTTGCAGAACTGGAAATTGTAGGTTGACTACACTGTGTTTTTTCTGTGTGATGCTAACACTCACGTTGTAGAAATGGTCATGAGCTGGCAGTTTGATATTTTTCTAATCTTACAAGCTGGCTTTCGTGCCCTGTATTAATACATTTTTGTATTCATTCATTTGGTTTCAGACCTGTAATTGTCAAAATGTTTTCCATACAAAACATATATACGTTCTCCTTTCCTCCTAGTTAGGTAGGTCCTTTTTCAGGCCAAAAAGGCCCATGGGGAATGGGGGTCAAGGGCCACTATTTTTCATTGATCATCTGACACTGAAGGTGGAGGTAATGCAGTCAGGGTCGCGTTCCGGCCGGCCCAGTACCCCCGGAAGGATTAACCCCCGGTACTCATTTGGAAAGCAGGCTGAGTACACCTGGGAGCCATCTGGATGGAATTTGAGCAAGCTACATTGCTTGCTCGTACCTGGGATTGAACCCGGGACCTTCTAGTCAGGAGCTAGACGCCCTTGTACTAGTGCCTTGGATAAAGTAGCCCTGGGTTCAAGTCATGTGACTTCATAAAATCAGTTTAAAACATGAACAGCCAGTAATAACCCTGCCCCACTTAAATGAAAAAGATCTCCTGGTTGCTGTTGGTATGATTGCTCAGAAGATTAAGTGCTCTGCGTTGGCAGGCTCATCCAGAGAAACCAGGAAACTGGTTCAGTGTGGAACGGGTCATGTTTTAGAAGACACCTGGTAGCAGAATTATCAAAAAAAAAGCAGGAATAGCATTTCTCCTTGTTCTATCACGTACAAAATACACACTTAGTCTGTATTGGACATGAAATTTCATTGTTTTCTAGGAAAAACGCATCTGGATCCACCAGTATCTTTAAAAAAAAAAAAATTAATATCCATTCCTTCTCAGCCAAAAAGAAAACAAGAAAAATAAGATATATACATATTATTTGACACAAAATGGAAAAAAATGAAAGACAGAAATGTCAATTTTGCAAATATGAGTCTAAATAAACATGCAAACAACAACAAAAAAAAGTTTACCTGTAGATCTCTTAGTATCTTATAACCACAATTCTAATCCTCAAACCTGATAAATTCACCTTCCCTTGTTTGTACAAGGTTTGTTCAAGTCTTGTAATCATACTGTCTTTCACATTAGACTCTTCTGATTCGTACACATTTGAAATCAAGAATATGAAATCTTTTTGCCTTTTAATTCATCAGACATTTTAAAAGAAAAAAAATGTATTTGGAATGCTAAAACATTTATTAGCTTATAACATGGATCAAAATGTAGGAAGCAATGCATAAAATATCCAAATTAAAATATATTGAAATGTACAAACAGGGCATAATTCTGGCTCCTCCAAAATTATCACTCAGAAATATATGGTACAGTATATAAATGAATGAATGGATTAAAGTTCAGCACTGATTTGTTTTCTTAAAATTGCTTAATTTAGTAATTTTCCTTAATCTGATGTTGTGCTCAAGCTGTACATCTTGAAAGACTGCAACTCCCTTTTCAAGTCTTTGTCTGCTCAGTATTACTTTAATAGTGTTTAGTCTTTACAGTATAATATCGTTTCATTGTAGCATTGAGAACAGTTTAAAGTCAAAAACCTGGTTTGAAAGTTAGTCTCTGGTAGATAATGGGAGTGAAGAACTGAATGTTAGAGGTTATATAATGTTTCTTACAGAGATGTATTCAATAATAAAAAGCAGAAAGAAGATTAAAACATGTTATGGCTGTGGAGTCTTCTTCAGGCAAACAAAGTTCAGGCTGTTCTTTTCTTTCTACTTTTCAGTGTGGAATTAAGCTGTACTTGTACTTCTACTTTGCTGTTTTAAGGGTGAGGCTGCTCCCACTCGAACTTCCTTTAATTAGATTGGAAAGCTGCAACTGCATACGAGCTGCAATGGAAGAGGTAAAGTTTAATTCTGTGCTGAAAAGTGTAGAAACGCAAATCAAAATGATCTTTCAGCGTTTCAAACAAGCGGGCCTTCTTTACACATCTGAATTGTTTTTTCATCTTTTTTACTTTTCCGGCATGGTATTCATGTAAAGGTGGGCTATTAATGCTACTGTTATTGGTATTGCTGATAGTAAAACATTTTTTATTGCATATTCTAAGTGGGGATTTGTAGGACCTCAGCCAGTGAGCAACTGACTAAATGGTGCCAAGGTTTAGGATACTATGTTTTAAAAAAATGAAGAAAATACCTTCTTTTCCTGTTATTATTTGTACATTTTGGTTATTCACATACTGTACATGAATATATGGTCTTACATGGGCAGTATTATACCATAAGGACATACAGTATATGATACTATGGAAACATTCAAAAGCCATAATAGGTATGCAAGCATTTACATTATTGCTTCAACATTATTGAAGAGGTCATAGGGCTAGGATAAATTTTTATGAATGCACATATGTGTAAGTCTTCTGGAAAAAGTGGTAATGAAGGTTTATGAATGTTATTGTAACACCATACTGTATGTAGTCTCTATAAAGGTGGTATGCTTGAAGACTGATTTATTTTTCATTTATACTTTAAGATAACTACTGCATGTTTCACTGTATTTAATTTCTAAAATTGAAGTCTGCCTTCTGACAAAGACTCTACATGTGGAATAATTTCAGCTAAAAATTCATCAAATCAGCCAACGTTATTTTAAATTGAGTTAAATTAAGTATTTTTATTGTTTATAATCATGAACTTACAGTCTGCATTATAGAGCATCAACAAAAACAGACATTTATATCCACCATGCTATCATTACTGTAGTTCCAACTTGTTTAAGACTTAGAACAGTTTGTGTACATAATGAAGCTATACAGGTGACAATTCACATTCAGAAAGCAACCAATTTTCCAACACCTGAAAATGGGCTAAAGCAGTTACTGCCGTCATTTAAATCTTTAATAGCACAGTTGGTACAACATGAAAAATGTATAGAATGGGAAAATGCAGTAGAGGTAAGTTTTCTTCACATTGCAAACAAAAACTGATTAGTTACTTGCTGCCAGTATTAAGTTTACACTAATATCTCTGGCACTGTTGCCACCCACATTCTTGCTATAATTTGAAACACGTCAAAACCTACATACCCACCTAAAACCATAAACCCATTAGCTATAATTAATATTGTAAATTGAGTGTGAAATGCTTAACTACCATTGCGTGAACATTTTCTTCACACCTACACCTCCTTAGAGAAGGTGTGGGAAATGGTATATATTAATAATACATTTAGAAATTTCTGACTTTTTGAAATATGTTATACTCTTTATTATTAAGAAAAATTACATCATTTCATATTGGTTCAGTTTTACTTTTGTTGACTACAGTTATAACTTTTTTCTTTTTTCTGAATTCCTTTAAATTTCATGTAACTTTAATCTCATTCTGTTTAAATGTAACACTTGTTGTAGTTCACTGAAATTAATGCAGACATATGCAAAAAAGGGGAGCAAAGAGGAACATAATTTGATCTTTGGGGTTCTAATAAAATATTGTAATACAATAAATAGTAAGAGTGACAGTGCCACAGTGATTTGCAGTGGATTCATTTATGATGCACTCACATTTACTTAGCTTAAAATTAACATTTTAATTAGTTGATGGAGATAAAAGCATATTACTATGCCGACCTTACCAGAACACAACTGTGTAAAGAATACTTACAAACATTCAGTTTTATTGTGAGACTTTAAATAGGTTTCTTGAGTACAACCTAGTGTACAAATGGGTTATCCTGTGTTTTGATAACATTATAGAAAACAGTTTTTTGAACAACCAAAATACTGTAAATAGTAAGGATGAGTTATGAATATAAAATCTTTAAACACACAAAATCTTGAAGGTCATCCAATTTTGTCTGGCAAAATTAATCACTTTTGCCTGTTCTGACCTTTGACATAATCAATATATAGAATGAGCATCAGATGCATATATACTATAGGTGAATCTGTCAATTTGTGCAGACAGGAAACTATTTCCTCTCATGTGCAGAGAACTTGCATTGAGTGCTTGCTAGTGAAAAAGGCAATGCAGTGGAATAAATGAAATTCACTAGAAATGTGAAAAATGTCTTGGGTCTGAAATCACACAGATCAGCTAATTAAGGCATGTAATTAAATAAAGTTTAAGCTAATGTTCACATAAATTAATTATCACATTTCATGCCAGACACCTGTTGGATACATTAATGATTAATCTTTTTATCAAAAAGAGTAAGAAACCTTAGGCTGCATACTGTATGTCCAAAGGAACATCTTCATTTAAATCTTTTTAAAATCCTGCAGATGAATGTGAACAGTAGTTTTTATATGGTTTTCTACATTTAGTACTTTTTTAATGCAATGCCTTGCTTTTTCATTTCACATGCTCTAATTCAATATAGCAGTCAACCCATACTGTATTTGTTTTCTCATGGCAGTGTTGTTAAATAGGTGGGTTACATCAGAGCCTTTATTTTATTATTTATTTTAAACCTATATTTGTACGTCCTCATACTGTATACATGTTTTTTTCTGTGAATGTAAAAAAAAAGATATCAACAGTATATTTTTCTCAGCACATCTTTCTACATAACCTTATCTGCAGTAGATTCAGGTACTTTAAAATGCAACAGCTGCATAAGGTACCATGTTGTACCATGCTCATTTATGCAATTCCAAATAACTTTTTTAGTGGTAGACACATCAGTAAACACCCTTGTGAAAAGTCATTAGTGATTTCTTAAGGGGGGCATTAAGCAGTATTGAATGTATTGATGTATTACATTTTATGACAAATGAGCTAGAGTATCTTTTTAGTTGACAATTTAGAAAAGCAATAGATGTCTAGAAATAGAAAGCAACAGTATTATTTCTAAGCCTTACAGTGATTTATAGGTGACATGCATCAGATAATTGTATTTGACATACAGTGATTTGCAAAAGGATTTGGACCTTTCCTACGATATCCAATTTTGTGAAATTTGCATCTCCAAACTTAATATGTTATTCTAAATCTGAATACTTAATATTTTATATTGATGCATGTATTGATAGCATAAGTATTGAGATGCGTGAGCTCGGTTTTTGGTGGAAACAGCTTGAAATCTTGATCTTTGCTTTAAATTCTCTTCCTCACTAGAAGACCTTAAAGAGGTGCATTTATTCTGAAATGGTGTGAATGAATATTATTGCACACTGGTAGACCACCCAATTAATGATGTGACTCATTAATGTAATTTTGTGAAACTAAATCAATTTAGGCTTGCTACAGCAGAGGGTTTGAATACTTATACAATAATGACTTTCCATATTTCTCATTTTATCCATGTAATTTTTTTCCTTTTTTTATTTGAATGTGTGGAATAGGATGTGTACAGTACATAATAACTATTAATTGCTTCTTTAAAGTGTCATGGCTGCAAGCCTTAAAGCAACAGAATGTGATAACGAAATACTTTTAGAAGACACTGTGTGAGAAAAATCTCTCATCAAGTAATAATTTTAAATGTGATAGTATCTTGTATTTCTGTCACAAAGCCAGATGTGCTATTTTCAACTAGCACAGTTTTTTATTTAGGAAACTAACCTAATAAGTACTCACTTATTATTCACTTATCAATGCAAACATTATTTGTCCATCTTTATTTGGCATTTGCAAACATCTCAAATTCCCTTTTGATCATGGTCTTAATTTTAAACTTTCTATTCAATTGGCCCAGACATTGTGGAGTTAGCATTAAACAATATGGCCTCCAGGCCTCATTACCACTGAGCTTCATTCACTTGTGGGGAATTCTTGCAGTAGGCTTCTATTGCTCTGTGAATGCTCAAACGTCTGAAATTGATTAATGAGAATATAAAAGATAAGAACTGTTGGAAATGAGAACAGAACATGGTACATCTAGCACAGTGTGATTCCAAACTTGTAAAGTTAGCTCTGACAAGGGTGTGTCTGGGAAGAAAGCAAGTGCAAAAATTGTTCCTATGGTACTGTGCTGAAGTGGAGGGTTGTTGATATAAATATGAGAAAGAAAAATACTTTGCTTTTCCATTTTAAAATAAAATCAAGTAAATATAGACAAAGGTCATATTTGGGGAAGGCAATCCACCTACCAGCCACATTAACTTTGTGTGAGATGCAGTACTGATTAGCACATAAGAATAGTTAAAAAGGAGAGGCCTTTTGACTAATGTACCCTGTTTGCTAGTCAGTAGCTAAATGATGAAAGGTTCTTATCCAGCCATTAATTGAAAGAAGTCAGGTTATGCATTTTAACATTATGGCTGAGTACGTGCTCCATACTCCCATAATCATTCAAGTAAAAAAAAAATAATTATGGTTTATCAGTTGTGCTCCTGTATAGTTTCCACTTGTCTCCTCGTTTGTGCTTCATGATTTTCTCGGAAGACGTCCACTGGTTTCAGTTTATCGATGCCTCATAGTGTTAGTGATATACAGTACGTACATTCCCTTTAGCCCCACAGTATACTGTATCTATTTCCATTTCTCTGCACCTATTCTTATTTTTTTCTTTAATGTGGTAACTGAAATTGTACACAGTATTCTAAATGAGGCCTTACTAGCGCATTATACAGTTTTAACGTAACATCCCTTGCGTTTACCTTTTTATCCTAACAGTTTGTTTACATTTTTAATTGCTTCTCCTCATTGTCTAGAGGATGTAAGGGATGTCAACATGAATACAGAAGGATTTTTTTTTAAACAAATAGGCCCTGCAATCTCATTGTTTCCTACGTTGTATTTATAGCTTGCTTTTACTACCTCCATGTAAAACTCTATACTTTCCTATATTTAAATGTAATCTTCCAGGTGTTTGGTCAGTTCTGAATTTTATCTAAATCTTCTTTAATTTGCTGCATGCACAGTCTAGTTTGCTAATTCTTTTAATTTGGCATCATTTGCAATTTAACTAATGATATCGGAATACAGTTCAAGAGCAACAGTGGTCCTAGTACAGAACTGTCTTGTATTCCACTAATTACACCACCACAGGCTGACTATTCACCCCTTGTCTTTATTCTCCATTTTCTTTTTTTACCCAATTCTCAAGGAAATCAGTTATGTTTTCCCAAAAGGCTAATGCCTGTAATTTGAAACTTAATCTTTTGAGGAACGTCAAAAACTTTTATCAAAAGCCTTCTAAAGACCTAAAGTCACCATTTCATATGTTCAGTGTGTACATTACTGTTACTTATTCAAAAGTCCTCAACAATTTGCTTAATCATGATCTAGCTTTTCTCAATCCGTTCTGCCTATTCCCTAGTATCTGATGGCCATACAGGTTACCATCTTATCTAGTTCTAAAATACTTCAGGATGGGTCTAATTTACAAAACTGTGTAATGTATAAAAACAAAATTGCACTTCATTGCAAATTTTTTCTCACTGACAATTTAGACCAAGAATCATGTCAAATGGGCAAAGTGTTCCTGAGGAAATGTCATTTAAGTAGTTTATGAAAAATCCAACATGACAACCACATCATTTTAAAACCTTATCATTTTTCCTTAAAATAAAGTTTTTGGAGTTGTACCATTTACTCATCATGAGAAGAATGTTTGGAAAGTATTCTAAAAATGCATGCAAAATCCAATAAAGCAGCCATACCAGTGACAACATTTTCAATCTGTTGAAATTGCATATTTTCACTATACTGTATGTGATAGTGTATGTAATTTAGCTTGAAACATACTTGAAGACAAATCACCTTACACTTCAACATTGTGACATTAAAATACTAGTGGAAGACATGAACATTTGTCTGTTAATACACATCTACAGTATATGGTGATCTGATAGATACTGTAGAATAGTAAAATCTTTACATTATGTACCACAGAGAAAAGTATGAGAAAAAACATTAATTCTGGAGCTTGTTTATCCATCCATCCATTTGATAACTGCTTCATGCAATTCAGTGTTAAGGTTGATCTGGTGCCTACTGTGGCAAGCAACGGACATAATGTGGGGGTATACACTGGACAAGATGCCAGTCCATTGCAGGGAACATACAGACACAGACACACTCACACCAGGGACAATTTTCTCAGAAGCTAATTAACCTACCAGTGTTGTATATGTTTGGACTGTGTTAAAAAACCAGAGCACCCAGAGGAAACCCATGTGAACACACAACCTCCATGCAGATAGCACCCAAGATCCGGAATTGAACCCAGGTCCCCAGTGTTGCAATGCTAATCACTGTGCCGTTATGCCACCCACAGCCTAAGTTTATGCCTAGTAAAAAAAAAGTTTACCTGTGGGGTGAAATATACACAATATTTCTATCAGACCGAGATCAGACATACAATTTCTCATTGTTATAGATGCCAGAGGCTGGGCATTTCTCTGTTTTGTCTTTGATCTGTCATGTATATGATTCATGCCAGCAGTTATGCCTGTACCCAGAATCAGATCAAACTCAACAAGTTCCTGCAGGGAATTGGCCAAGATATTTAAAAAAAATGTTCCAATGTTTTAGGGGCATAAGCTGAAGCAAAGGCATTTTTTACCTGAAATATTTGTAAAAAACTTATATGTGTTTACTTAGTTCATCAACCCCTGACAAATGTTAATACATTCCTAATACAGTTAAATTATCCTTTGTTTGGTTTATACTGAAGAAAATGCAGCAAGATAGTAATGCTATATATTTCAGTATATAAAATGCCCCCCCTAGGAGATGAATAACATACTTTGAATTATGAATTAAATATTACAATTACATTACAGGAGCTAAGCAAGAGAAGAGACATTGCAAAACAGCAATAAGCTTTTTTTTAACCAGGTCTTTCACCTCTTCTTTACCAGAGTACCACTAACACCTACATCCCCATGAAAAAAAAAACAATGAAACATGGAACCCCAAATAGTAACTCTTCTGGGCAAACTTCCTCCTCCTCTTGTTGAGCCTCAGACACACACAAAGTGACACAAAGTCAAAACATCATAAAAGTCAAAAGAAATGCAAGATCAGGTGATACTTCAGATGAAATAATAGTCAATGAGGATTATATACAGTATGAATATTTCCATATGGTAAAAATTCAAAATGACACCACCCTATGCAAATAAAAGCCAGTCTTAAGTTAAAAAAATAAATGCTACACATATTAGAAGTCTTGAAAATAGAGTTAATATATATTCTGTTCCATCTATTAAAGCAAGTCATTGAGATCTCATATACTTCTCTTTTCCCTGTGCCAAAGTAACTAGACAATGTCTGCCACTATGGAGGACTTTGAGTACTACAGGGTACAATCAAAAGGACTGAATGCCAGCCTCTCTTATTCATCAGCCCTGGGTTTCACCCCTGTTTTCATACGCTGACCGATAAGGGCTAGGGATTTTGCATCCCAGTCACATGTGATATACATGATGAATGGTGATTTCCTCACTCCTGAAAATGTCCATTTCTGCTGGACAGGCACTAAGCTATATTATGGGTAAAAAGCAGTACAGACCAAGATACATACTCTGAAAATACATACTATACATGAATAAAAACTGGAACTTTACAATCTTTTTTTCAGCAAACCATCTATGCAAATATCGTTGGGGGTGGGAGTAGCCTTCCAGCACAGCAAACTTGCATTTCAGACTTGCAAGCGTCACTACTTGAATATTAAGTACCCTTTTTCTGTTCCCTTCATTCATTGAATACTCAACAACAGACCAGTTAGGTCCATGCCTGTCACAGCATCTTGGTTGATACAAGCAGTGCCCGCATGAGTAGAACAGCCATTTTAGGGTTGTAGGGTAGGAAATCAGATTCTTTCATTTTTTCTTAATTGGTGAAGAGGCAAACTTTTTATTGGTTTCCGGACCTCAAAGTGCTGTTTTATGTACAGCTATAGTAAGCACTCCGTTAAATATGTGAAGCCTTAATACACCCAATAATAGGTTTAATTTGAACTCTTTGTTTTCAGTTCTTAAACATGTAGAAAGTTGCCTTGTAATTATTGCATTTCTTAAGTAATGAAAATCTCCAACTTTAGAACCGGAAAAAATACGACTTGGGACTTTGTTGGTTCAAATAAGTATTAATTTAAGTAATTATCTCAGCTGGTGCCAGGCATATCGGTCATCTAGGACATGACATACTGTAGTGTTCCTGTTCTACAGTATGACACATTTTTTTCCAGTCTGTATTTTGCATATGAGCTATATAAACATATTTAGGGTTTTAATAGGTATTAAAACTTCAAAAAGAGTTATTTATTCTAAATTCCACTGCACTATGCACAAAAATATCAAGCAAAAATAAATCCTTGTTGATATAGTGTCAAAATATTTCCGACAGATATCATCTTAAATTTAAAATGTTATCTCATTGCTGAATGAGATAACTCAAAAGTACTCATAAAGTAATTATGTATAGCAACAGAAAAATACTACAATATTCTTTTTCCAATTTTTATTTATTGAATTACAGAATGTTAACTGGTGTAAGAAGTAGACAAATCTAAATAATTAAGAATCAGTATATGTACAATATTAAGTAAATCAGGTAGTTAAATAATTTTGTAAAAGTACAAAATCAGCTCAGTGTACACTCTTTCCACTCCAACCTTATTTCTTAAGACTTTTTCAGTGTGTCTGCACACACAAGCCTTCATCAAGATTGATTAGACAAAGAACTTAGATTAGTATTCCATGTTTGTTGACATTGCCACACAAGTCAATGAATTTCTTAAAAATAGAGAAGAATGTTTACAATTTAAAAGAGAAAAATGAAATGAAAAACTTAACATTCAGTATTAAAGGTAAATGATAAATATACACAGTGTATAGTATACACAGTATATACAGTAGCAAATACAGTAGGTATTAAGGTTATATATAAACATCTGTTTATTTTAAAGTCTGATAAAAAAATCAAAGACTTGTTAATGAAATACCCCTTAAATAGTCTTCAGATGTGGGCAAAATTTAAAAGGCCATTGGTTTAAAGCTGAGTTTTTCAAATTTACCTACTGTACACAAGCATTGTTATGACCTCTACTTGATAGTAACTTTATATTTGTATTTAATCTTATCTTAATCTTTTATTAAGATCTAAATGTATTTAGGTCTACAATATATAAAAACATGGACTATGCTAAAAGGCTTTACAAATATTTTCATGGCAGTTCATGTAGGTGTTTAGGTTTACTGTACATGTACTGTATATAGAAAATGTAATTTTGAGTAAAAAATACTAGAAACTGCTTGATAATAAAAAGTATTACATCTTCTTTCTTTCATTTTATAGATGTTTGGAAATTTGTGAACCCTGAGAATGCAATTTTTGCTGGATTTGAGGTTTTTGACGATATTTTAAGATGTGAAGCTTGCGTGCAATTTCACAGTGCTTTGTCTGTCATGTTTATAATTGTTCACTGGGGCCTGCTTGTAGACAAGGCTTTGTTTTCAATATTTAAGTTTCTCTCACAAGTGACAGAACAGACAAGAAACAACAGATTCTTAAATGTCACCACGATGCAGATTATGGTAGATGTATTCTTTTTTCAGTTTTATTTGTTAGTTTTTTTTAATAATTGAAGATTCTTTGGATGCTGGTGCTAGAGAAACTGACCAAATTGTCTGACATACTGTAACATTTATTGAAAATTTGAACAGTATTGATGACTAATTGAAGTTACTAAATTTGTAAGGCAATTTCATTGTGGGATTACTATTAAAATCAATTTTGATTTTTCACTTTAAAAAAAGTTAGAATTTAGTTATTGCTAAAACTTCACTGATTACACCATTAATTCTCAACAGTTTAAAAATATTCAGTTATATATTATAAAAGCATTTCTGACAGCAATCTGACATTTATTGATAAACATGCAGTTGATCATTAGTACAGTAGATTAAAACTGTCATGTTTCTGTTTTGGAATTATTTAAGTAAATAAGCTAATGGACATAGTAAAGATGGGTTTCCTAAATAATTCATTGGACATATGTGTTTGATGAGTTGCCTGACATATGGAGGTTATTGAAAATATTACCTGATAGGAATAAGAAAAATGTGTGTCTAGTTTATTTGTCCATCATAGTATTTCATAACACTGTGTGCAATAATACACAGACATAACGTTTTTCATCCCAACATTACATCCCAACATTATCAGAATCAGCAATGCATAAGCAATACTTTTACATAAAGTATTTCTCTTATCTAAAAAAAACACCTTCAAAACCTCCTAAATATAACTACAGTATCAAAACTATTGGCTAAATATTACTTATAAGAGTATTTTTTAGAAAGGACTAAGAGAAATAATGATTCCAAGAGCTCATTAGAATTTCATTAAATAAAGCACTTGTTGGTTTTGAATTAGTCATAGCTTTGAATATTAGTAATGTGTCTGAGCTATCACAGGCATGATCTTTAGAAATCATTCTACAACGCAGAATATGTTGTCAACTTGTCTGTTGTCTCACATTATGAGAAGCAGCTGTCCCAGGTTCTGGTAGCATTTCTTTAAGGTTTTAATTCAATTTGATTTTAATAGAAATCACTAACAATACAGATGTTTGATCCCACATTTCTATTATTGATATTAACTATTTAAGTCAGTAATTTTATAGGAAAAAATATAGTAAAATAGTCTTTAACCTTCAAAGAATATTAAACAGGTAACAGAGGTGAAAGCATTTAAAATATTATTCTTCTTAATTCTTGTGGAGATTATGCACATAAGCATGTTTTCCATGTCTAGGTAAGTACTCTTTCCTCTCAGTTAAAACATACTTGCTAGGTGTACTGTAAGTACTACTGTATGTGTCTGTGACTCTTACCAGAAATAAGTGGCTTTCTTCTGATGGATGAATATTGAAGAGATAAATGATATATATATAAA